>NC_092505.1:73391625-74641625 GCF_047511675.1 Marmota flaviventris
CCTGATCATTGTTATTAACTTGAAAATGATCTTGGTAACCACTACTGATGAACGATAATAAACCAACACTCGCTGTTAAATGTTTTCCAACTTAATCACTAAACAATAGGTCTGCAGACTGTTTGCATAAGACCTGTGTTCTACATTTCTTTTTATTTTATTATTTGTGCAACGACTTTATTTCATACTGTAGGTATGTGGTTAATAAATACACACCAGTTTTGCTATAAGAATCAACGTGTTTTTAACTTAGCAGTACATTCCATATCCTGCTAATGTTTAAAGAGAAAAAGCTAATAAATTAAGCAATAGTTCTAGAAAGCAAACAACCAAGAAAACCATAATGTAAAAGATGATCTTATGTTTGAAATGTTTCTGAGCTTTGTTTGATGATTTATTTCTTTTGTGTGGGTTACTTCCGTCTTACATTCCTGATAGCACCCTCATTTGAAATCTCAGCTGTGAGACTACTACATATTGCTGTGGAAAATATAATTATTCCATAGTTATTCTAAATACTTCTTGTATGGAGAAATATCTAACTTTCTATTTGGAAAATGATCTGGAATACAAAAAAAAGGTGAGCTAAAAATTTGCCAATTTGAAATATCAACTTTTAATATGATTTTAAGTCAAGTGAGAGTAAAACAATTGGAAAAATAATGTTTATTGGGTTATTTGCTCATACTACCTTTAGTGTTTACTTTCACAATAAAAGATGAAGTTCAAAAGGATAGCATTGCAAACACAGGAGACTGTGCTTGAAAAAGGAATATAATGATAGTAGTTATTTGCCAGTCTCTAAATTAGTACTTTGTGTCCAAACAGGCCTGCTTTTTATAAATGTGTCTAATTTGTTAAGAAAGAATATTACATAACCTTCCACACAATTTTAATTTTTAAAAGAAAAAAAAAATCTACCACTCACTAGGAAAACAATTTAAAATACTTATTTATTCACATGTGGTGATAAGCTCAAATCTAGGCTTTCCAGGAAGCAAGGTCTAATGTCTAGAGATGGGGATCCTGAGAAATAGGAAGGTAAGGTGTAGAAAAAAGTCTGGCAAAAACTAGGCAGAGGAGTAGTGTTCCTAGCCAACATGAATGGATTTAGCTGTGCTCTTTGTGAGTAGACAAAGAAAGGGAAACTGTAACTAAGCCCAAATGGATAGTTTATGCAGGCTGTGGATATTTTATTCAGTTGACATATACATGAACCAATGTGCAGATGATTTGAGACAGATGTAGAGGCACCTGTCCTAACCAAAGGCATTTCATTGGTTCACTTCAGTTTTCTTAACTTTGCTTTTCTAATTAAAATATCCTTTCTTTTTTACTTCAGATTTGTTTACCCATCAGACTTTCCTTTTCAGAATTTGAGTAGTCACCCACTGGTCTCTCTGCTACATTCCTTTCTAATTTTAACCTTCCTTGCAAATGTGAGAGATAAACTAATTGTGTGGAAAGAAGCAGACACTCAATGCACAAGTCTTATCTGAAGCCAATGGATGCCCGTATTTAAATCAGTTCCATATTATATGTACCATCCATCTCTGGGAAAGTAGTTTCAAAAACACTGCTTTCTTATATTTTCATCAGTTCAGGAATACAACTTAACCTATATATACAAGCCTTCTTTAATCAATGCTGATCTGAATATATTCAGATATACTCAGTTGAAAACCAACAGTTAAACTATTTACGTAATTTCATTAATAAATGATATTCTATAGCTTTGCTTAACTAAGCTTTAGTTTCTCTGGAGAATTAAGCAAACTAATACCATTTAGAAATACTGAAGTTTGATTGAGAACCATGAATTCACACCTGCATTTGTGGTATTTGATGAGCATTTCTAAATTTGATCAATAATTTTCTGGAATTCAAGACAGCTTTGCATGAAAATGTCCTATAGAAAGCTTCTCCCCCACCCCGCCTCTAATCATTAATCTTCACATTTCAAGATAAGAAATCAACTGTTAACAGTTCAAAGAAAATATTCAAATTTGGAATTACTAGAATATATTATCAACTACTTGTCACAGTACACCAAAAAGAGAAAAATTGATGCTACTGATACACCAAACAATCTGTGGTGATTTCTTTGTAAGTAGCAAGTCCCCTTTCAGGCTCACTTCAAGTCTTGTTTTTCTTCCCTTTAGGAGGAGAGGTCCTCTCATCCCTGAGCTCCCCTTCCTTATTAGTACAAGCTGTTCTCTTCAGCATCAACTGTCTGGCGTTTAGGGAACATAGCACTCTCTTTTACCAGATCACATCTTTTATCATAAAATTTAACTTTTTAATCCTACATACACAGACTTAAATTAGGCTTTTCAATGATGAAAATTAACTCCACATTCTATTTCCTTGGAAAACTGAGTACTCTATGATTTATAAATTTTCTGTTTGCGGGAAAATTATTTTTTTCAATCACAGCATTGTCAATGTGAAGCCTTGCTGAAAAACAAGGATCCAGGAGTCCAGAAAACACCTGTCATAGAAAAAGGTAACATTTTTTTGATGTAATAGGAGACATTTTAAAAATTGTCAGGTAGCCTATTTTTGATGAATCCAGAATCTTGATAGGTCAGTGATATGGACCCAAAAAAGAGTCTCACTAATTTGATTTTATTTGATAACATATTTGCTTAGACTACTTTTTGATACAAACATTAAACTGCATTAAAATTCAATACTGAAAAAGCTAAAAATGATTGGATTTTTTTAATTTAAAAAGTAAAAACCAAAAAGAAGCACCCAATATTTAAACTTGAAATCAATTATACAAATATATTAGCTATTCTTTTGTAAAGTATGTACTACTTTGCATGGAGAACATCAGATAATAAATAAAGGGGAGCTCTCAGTGGCAATATGTTGGATTTATATTGCTTATTCTGGATGAATACTTTTGATAGCATAACAAAGATTAAGAATTTTTAGGCAAGAATTGAGGAGACAGCTTCAGTCTCACATCACAGAAGCAAAATTTAACTAATAAGTTTGCCTATGAGGAATACATAGTAAAATGAGAAACTGAAGTGAAAACTCTGAACAAGGAGGAAGAATCCAACATAAAGTCAAATAAATAAATAAGCAAAAAAAGGCATATAAAAAGGCTTAAGAAAAAAGATCACATGAACTTAAGGTTATTTGGTCTAGAAAAAAGATATCACAATGAAAATTATTTTTTTCAGTTATCAAGTACTAACAATCCGTAAGATACCATGATAAATACAATTGATTACTCTTTTGACTAGTAAAGTCCTATTTTCTAAAATGATATGTGAGTTTCAAAAACTCAAAGTTTTTTTAAAAATAAAAATGAAATATTTCTTAAGTGTTTTTCATGGGTTTTTGACTCTTCTTCAACATACAGTACAATATAATGACAAAAAATAACACTAGATTATCTCTAATGATTTACTACATTTTATAAGCATTCAAGGCATGATCCACAGTATATGTGTGTTTTCTGTGATACAAATCTATTAAATACTGTCTATGTAACTTATCAATTTGCTCATGAAATCTTTTCTCACTATTTTTGCCATTTTCTGGGTAAAAGCCCTGATCAATGTATTTAACCTATAAATTAAAAACAGAAGAAATAACACTACGAGTCATTATTGCCTATTTGGAAAGTGTGTGCCTATAATTCTCCTAAAAAATGTATAGTTTTATTATCTTGTTTCAACAACAAATTTGTTTAAATAATTTCTGTATTACTCCAGATGGTCTCACATGAGATTTCAAGAAAGATGGTGTAGAGAAATGTGAGAACCTTAAATACTATATAAGATGTTTGTATTTTGCCCTGACTGTATTTTAAGCAGAGAAGTTTCAATTTATATCCTGTGTCATTCTGATGGCAGAAGGGAGAAGAGCTTAAAGAGAGGTTATGTTGGTAGAGAGACAGGTTGGACTACATTTCTTTTTTTCACTTCCTTAAATTATTATAATCACTTGGCTCTATTTTAATCTGCAGAATCTACCCAAATCTGCCTTTAAACACACATTCACAGTTTTGTACTACTAAGTTACCTCTAGCCTACTTACTAATGACATAAAACAACAATTGTTCTCAGACACTGTGAACTACATACAAGCTGCAATGTGTCTCATTTTTAACTTCAAATTTCCTTTTCACTTTAGATTCCAATTTCAGGATTGTAATGAAATTATGTTTCCTTATCAGATTAATGAATATGATGCTAATAATTAGTAGGTAATATCTTGAAGTTTCCAAATGACTTGGTTTACAGAGTGAGTATATTCAAGATTATGACCAATAAACAAAATAACATCACTCTCACTCATGTTCCATTTATTGAGTGAAACAAGAAGGTGGGATGGAGAGGAGTTACAGCTGGTAATTTAATAATGTTGAACCTGTTGCTCGCTCTTCTCTTTATACCTGTTGGAATAAATTGGGTATATCATCATATTTGGGGGGGAAGATTAAGTGAAATTGAATACTTGAATAATAAATTTATTAAGAGCTTACTATTTGACAACCACACTGCTGAATGAGCTTTTTGTGTACCAGTTTCTTTAACTTCCCCAACAACTCTCTGACACAGGGACTACTATCTTCCTTGAGTAGATTAGTACAGAAGAGGGGTTAAGCAACCTGCCCAATGTTGGGAAAGTTGAGGAGACATAGGTTTTAGCACTACCCAATTTGGCTATAGTGGTTACATTTTCAAACTCTCTAACTTGTAATGGAAATAAACACATTAAAATATGCATTTACTTTAAAGAATACTCAAAATTGTAATTTATTAAAACTGTGATGAACAGGCAACAGGCTTCAATCCCCAGGCTGCTCCTTAGCATTGTCACAATGACCGAGAATGTAATTTCAGGAAGAAACGTTTTGAAATTGCTTCCCTGTTGGCACTTAAATATGCCAGAGAACTGGGTGATTTCTTTAACTCATATCATTGTAGTAAAAAATTAGGAAGGCTGGGGCTGGAAAGGGAAACAGTGGGAAATGATATTGGTCAAATTGTATTGTTATAATTGTGTGTATGTAGAAATGTGTAACAGTGAATCCCACCATTATGTACAACTATAATGCACCCACAAAATTGTGGAAAAATATTTAAAGAAAAGAATTCAGAAAACCTAGATCTCTCTTGAATTGCTGGTGGGAATGTAAAATGGTACAGCCATTCTGGAAAGCAATTCTGCAATTTCTTGTATAACTAAACATGCATTTATAATAAAATATCTCAAAGAAATAAAAATATTATATTCCCACCAAAAGCAACAAGTGAATATTCATAGCAGCTTCATCTGTAACTGTTAAAAACTGGAAACTACCCAAATGTTCTTCAACAATGAATGGTTTTACAAGCTCCAGTACCTCTACACCATGGAATCTCATTCAGCAATAAAAAGGAACAAACCATTGGAACATGTAACAACTTGGAGGGATGCAAAGAGAATGATACTGAGTGAAAAAAAAAACCACACACACACACATCTTAAAAGGTTATATACTATATGATCCTATTTATATAGCTTTCTCTAAATGGCAATTATAGAATAGATGGAAAACTGATTAGTGGTAGCTGGGAATTAGGTAAGGGGGTGAGAAGGAAAATATTGTTCTTTAAAAAAAGACTTTTTAATTATGAGCCTTAAAGAAACAGCATGAATGATCCTTGTAATAGGAATGTTTGGTATGGTGAGTATACACAAAAATTCTCACATGATACAATTTCATAGAACCAATACATATTCAACAAGTACATGCAAAATTGGTAAAATACGTACAACATTGATGAAGCCTGTCAATTGTTGTGACACTGTACTGTGTGTAATCAATCCAAATATTATCATTGGTGAAAAACTGGATAAAGTGTCATGATATTGTACTGCAGATAAGCAAAAACTGGATAAAGTGTCATGATACTGTACTGTAGATAAGAAAAACATTACTGGTGGAAACTGAGTAAAGGGCATATGGGCTCTCTCTGTATTACTTTTAACAATTGCAAATAATTCCATAATTATCTCAAAATATTTTTAAAATAAATAAATAAATTAGGAAAGCTAATGTATAAGATAATGCAATTTTCTATGGAATTCAATAAAATCATTTCCAATTGAATTAAAAAATGAGGTTCATAAATCCAAGGTGTTTTTTTTTTCTTAACTAAATTTCATGTAAAATTATTATTTGTCCTTAATTCAAACCTATGTGACCATGTGTACAATATTCTTTCTCTAAGTCAAAGTTGAATTTTGAATCTTAGAGTTTTTAGCTTCAAAGAAATCATGTAGTACAATACTTCTATTACAACAGTAAATCTCATAAAGGATAAAGAAATTGTCAGTATCACACAGAGTGGATAAATAACTCCTTAGCAGAGGCACATCTTAGGAGAGTTCATAAATTTGAAAGGATTTATGTTTTTAAATCATTTTGGTGAATTTGTGACAAAAATTCCATTTTTATGCATCTCTTCCATCACAACCAAATTAAAAGGTAAAATAATATTAGATAAGATTTATAGACATAAATTTAGGGTGAAAATATATTTGGAGTTATCTAAATCAAGAGGCTATTTGGGAACATAAAACACAAGGGCAGTCTGTGATTATAGACTACTTCCATGTAGAAATCTAAAACATACATTTAAAAATATAAACAGTGAGCAAAATATCAGCTACTTTTTCTGCACTATTCAAATGTGTAACAGTTTAATAGCTAACATAAAATTAATATAAAACATGCATTATTTTAACATTAGAAATAAACTGTCCTCCTGCAATGCCGTGTCACATTAAAGCATGCTTCTCAAATCTATGCCTACTTTAAGTTTGTCTAGTGATTTATTATCCAAAAGGTACAAAGAACTAAGAACTGGGATTTCAAAACATACATTAATATAGAAGCGGTTTTTTAATCCCTTGAATTAGAGGAGGATACTGTTGAATTTCTAAAACATTCTTAATATTAAAATTACAGGTTTTAATAATGTTCACTATTTAATTAGAGGTCACTAGAAAACCTGAATAAATGAAAGCATCTTATGATGTTCACAAAAGGAAAGTAGTGGAGCTCCCTCTATTGAATTATGCTTGAGAAAATGTGACTTGTATTAAAGATCATAATTCTTTCACCTAAATACTTATATTGTAATAAATGGAATATTTGTCTTTACAAGGTCTAATATTTTCAAAATTACAGTAATATAGTCAATATCAATTTCTAAAAGTAATATGGCAAACGATATATTATCCTATAATTTTCGAGCATGTATTTTTTTTAATTAATGGAGTTTTGTTTGTGAGAATTTACATTTTAAGGCTATAACTTTCAATTTGTAATTTTTCTTTGGTTTTTCCAGAGTTATTAAAGCTGAAAATTCCCCTGGCAATCTTTGGAAGTAAAAAAATCCTAATAAATATGTTTTTTTTCAATTTTAGTATAAAATTTATTCAAATAGATCTGAAATACAGCTTCTTATCAGTAAAATAAAATATTTCATAAATTTTTCTGATGTAAATAAATGGATATTAATATAATGTTTACTGAAAATGTGATTTATAATAATTATTATTGGTTGCAAGTCCAGTATGTATCAGGCACTGAGAAATGTAATATGTACAATTTACCTTCTTCAATATTCATATCAAATAAGCCTGATGATTGTTATCCTTAAGGTACAAATGAGAACAAACAGAAGAGAGTAAACTTATGCTGTGCTCTATAGCTCAAGCTCTTGAGCTCTTATGCAGTGTGTTCAGTTTTGTGCAGTGACAGTCTATAAAAATTAAAAGCAATGTATTTTTTTTTAGTTATAGATGGATACAATCCCTTTATTTTATTTGTTTATTTTTATGTGGTGCTGAGTGAGTATCTAACCCAGTGCCTCACTCACGTATGCTAAGCAAATGCTCTACCACTAAGCTACAGTCCCAGCAATATATTTTTAAAATAAATAAATAATCTGATATTAAACCATACTATCTACAAAAAAAATCACTACTGAAACAACAGTTCAAATCCTTTATAATCAAACATTTTGGTCAATTCTAGAGAATAATAACCTCCAAATCATACTTTGAATCTCTACTCTTTCTTTTAAACTTTCTAAAAGAAAGGAGATATTTTTTATCAACCAAAAAGGAATACAACTGAAATCAGTGTTTGTTTTGGTAAACAGATACTTATTTTCTATCCCAGTATAATAAGAAAAATGATTTAATCTTGAACTAAGCAGACTTTTCTCCAAGAAACTCTATTTGAGAACTAGGTTAGCTTCCATATAGGTTGAGCAGAGTAGGAGATTTATCTAATAGGGCAAGTACAAATATATATTACATTTTACTCCTAGATATGGTATCAAAATTATTATTCATATTTAGAGTCATGCCTACTCAGCAAAAATATATAACTTACCTCTTATAACCACCATAAGCATCTTTTTGAAAAATGTCATACCTATCACTAGGTGGAGAAAATGCTTGCAGAATAAAGTATGTTTGCCACAAATTTGAATATTTAAAACTAAATGACAGGACGAAACTGCTTGTTCATGAATTTACAGTTTGTACATATTAATATCAATTGCATTTTGAATATTTGTTGCCTTGTTTAAAAAATATGTACCTTCAGTATATACCTGTTGAAACCTCTTCATATATATATTGCTATGATTTTTCTACATAAAAGCAACTATAAAAACAGATTTTTGGTTGTGCTTTCCATAATAGGTCAAAAATTACAAAATAAAATGTATTTAATGGTACTGACTTTTAAAAGTATTTGCAAAGGATGGTACTTTTCAGCTTGAAAAAATGATGAGGCTGTTAAAACAAATTTATTGGAAGAATTGTTCAAATTATGATTTATTTAACAATAACTGAAATTTGTTTGGCAAGATAAATTATACAGGGTTTACAAAATGGCATTAGTTAGACCACCCATACAAGGTACCTACAAAGAGCTGACACAAGTATTTGGAAACCACTCATATAATGAGAAACAGTATCAGATACTCTAAAAGGCTCACATGTGGTTGCCTCTTAATCCACTTCCAAGTTAGCCAATTCAGTTTCAGAGTCTTTCTTACAAAATGGAAGAAAACATTGCTTACCATTACATAGTTTTATTTTAAAAATTAGCAGTTCTAAAAGTTATTTATGTAAAGTTATGTGTAAAGAAAACTGATAAAAATCTATTCTAAACACATTCTCCCTAATTTTTGCCCCTATCTCATGCATAATGAAGGTAGGCACAAATAAAACTGTCATTTTTGCTTTATATATGAGTGTATGTCATAATTTTAATTTTTCCATAAGCTTTAAATAAATAAAAACCAACCTATTATTCTGATTAAAAATACAGGTTAGTAGTATGAGTTATGGAGGAGTATAAGGCATCTCCATGTATTTTTGTTGAGATTTAAAATCTTGTGTGCTCTTTGAAATGTCGATTTAGTATTTCTTTCTAAGTGAAAAATGGACATATTATTTGACTCAGCAATTTCACTTCTAAGATGACTTCCTTCCAACATAACTGTTCATTTGGACAATAACATCTTTTTTTTTATTTTATTTTATTTTTTTTTTTGGACAATAACATCTGTTAGGAATTCATTGCTCTTACTGTTTGCAAAAACAAAAGATGGGAAACAATCTACACTTCCAAGAACTGGCAAAATGGTTAATTATGGTAGTATAATAACATCCAATGTACCATTTTGAAAAGTAAGGTAGAGAATTATGTGCTGATAAGAACATAATGTGTTAAGTGAAAAAGGGAAAGTGCATTGTACACAGTATGTTCCCACTTCACTATTTTTCAAAGAGGAGAGGTGCATGTGCAAATATTTGCTAGAATATGAGTATTTGAATAAGACAGAGATATTCTGAAAACCACAATTGGTAAGTTAATTAGTAGGATTGCAGGAAGAGATTTGAACAGCTTTAAGAATCCTTAGTTTCTACATCAACCTTTAGAACTTCTTTAGTTTCCCTAAAAATTGAAAGATGACATTTCACCTCCAGGAGTTAGAAGCTAAATTCCTTCCAACTTTAGGGTCTTCATTCAAGCTATTTATCACTCAGCAGATGCCTCAAGTATCACTTCCTGAAACTTTTCCAAGTCCCTACTAAAATCTGGACCTGATTTGGCCACTATGATGAAAAGTACTCTTTAGTTCTTCTTGTAGTACTTAGCCAAACTTGTAGAAAACAGCTATATAATTAGTTGATGCACATCTTCCTGGAAAGAACTTGATGTCTTTGAGTGATAGTTATTTGACTATTGAGTAACTAGTATATTTCCTTACCCGCAAGTACAGTGTTTTGCACATACTGAGAACTTGGTTAATATTTGTTGAATGCTATTATATATGTTGAGTGGTCAATTCACATAAGTTTTAATTTTAGGTAATCAACAGTGTGATTGTAGGCAAGCAACTTAGTCATTTCAAGGTTCTTTATAGTTCCAAAGCCTTTACACAAGTGAAACTAAAATAATTGTTGGCTCTAAGAACGTGATAAATTGGCTATTGCATTTCAGGTAGTCTATTAATCTGTGGCTTCCTTTATTTCACTACTTAAATAGGGGGCTAAACAAGTTGAATATCTAAGGGACAGTCTTATTTTTCCAACAGCCTGTCTACCACATTTGAGCTTGTGACCATAAATAAATGATATGTTTGTAAATCTTTTAAAATTGCTCTCTCTCCCCCATTCCCCTCTCTCCCTCTCTCTCTCTCTCTCTCTCTCTCTCTCTCTCTCTCTCCTCTCCTTTTCTCTCTCTCTCTCTCCCTCCCTCCCTCCCTCCCTTCCTCCCTCCCTTCCTCCCTCTCTCCCATACAGAAATACTGATCTTTCCATAATTTCATTTCATGGGAAGTTAAGATTTAACCCTAGAAAATTTTTTATTAGACACTGCTTGAGCCTCTTCAGCAAGTTATATGTTTTGCCCAATGATCTAGAAGAAGAGGGTTTAAATTTTTAACATGGGACAAGAATCTATAGTAAGGGTCTTAACTATTCTCACATTCAGTATTATTATTGTAAGTAGTAGACTGATTGCAAATACGATCCTCATTTTCCCTTCCTGGTCTTTATACACCCATTTTACAAAATGACCTTTTAGCTCCCTGCATTCAGTAAGTAGAAATTATTTCCCCCACAAGGCTGGGCTTGTGACTTGTCTTCACAACAGAACATGGCAGAAGATGGGTTGCCAGTTCTGAAGCTAGCCTTAGGAGTACTTGCACACTCCTGCTTTCTCTTGCAATTTTGTTTCTATCAAGAGAACAAACCTAGGCACAAATTTTAGAGAATGAAAGGTGTGGAGGAGAAGAGTTCATTTCTTCTGAACAGCAGCCAGCCTACTCCCAGAAGCAGAGCTGTCTAGGCTGATGCACAACAGACTGCAGTGGAATGAAGCCATTGATTGAGCTAAAACCAGAAAAAGCACCCAACCAAGTCCAGATGAAAATTCCAACCAGAAGAACAATGAATTAAATAAATACCTGCTGTTTTTAGTCACTATATTTAGGGTGCTTAATTACGCACCAATAGTTAACTGGCAACCTTTGGTTCAACAATTTAGGATCAGCAGCTAGACTCCTTATGTATGAGGCTGATGTGCAGCAAGGTGAATTCCATACCAGGAAACATCCTAACTATTCTGGAAATTCCTGGGTATATGCTAACAAGAGTTTTAGCCACAGAGGCCAATATTCTCTTTCTTCATTCTGTCCTGTGATTGAGAACAAAACTATAGCTTCCTTTACCATGTGTGCTTAGATAATGCTCTTTTAACTTTCATTAGCTACATCTATTTTGGGGTTTTCTGAATATTCAAAACACTAAACCTAATATTACACATGGATACCTAATATTACATGTGGACACCTAATTTGGTGGAAATCATAAATTTTAGTATCAACTGTTTTCACCATACTGTTTTCTGTCCCAAGTCATGTCACCATTTCTGACTGATACAACTGTCAGATAGTAGCTACTAATGGTTGCTTACATGTACAGAAAGACTGGGAGTTTCCCTCAACTTTAAAGACATCCATGATAATTTATTTTCCTTTTTAGATTCAGATTGATAGTGGTGCTACTGAGAAACCTTACAGAACAACACAATGGGTTTGCACAATTTGCTGTGAAAGGATTTTAGGCTCAGACTGAAATACGACTTCTACAAATAACTCCATAGCTAAGTGTAGCTCCAAGGTGAATTTCAAACACTTCTATTCCCTTGGCAACTCAGGCAAATTCAGTTTTCATGCCAGACTATGGGGCCTTTCTTTCCCTACCCCCACACATACACACATGCACACAAACATAGAGAACTTCCCAGAATTTCTTTCCATTGGAGATTGATTATTAATAGTAGGAATATAACCCACCAGAGAGACTCACATGGTTTCCTCTCTGGTAGGTCACAGATTTTGGTCAAGGATCTAGAAAATGAGGGAAAACCCACTAAAACATTCTGAGGCTCCATATTATAACCTTATCTCTCTTAGTCTTGATATGAAACAGGCACATGACACCTTAGTGACATTTCACTATAGCTGACATTTAAATTTTAGAAAGTTAGAAATGCACACTTTGTCAGGATGAGGAATACATTTCTAGGGCTAAGTAATCCAAGACCAACATATAGTCAGTAAGTTACTAATAATTATGGTGTGCTATTCAGTTGTCCATCACTATAATAAAACACATCAGGTAATTAATTTATAAAAATAAAAGTTTTATCTTGTCTCACAGTTTTGGAGGTTTCAGGCTCATTGGCTCATTTTCAGGTTCATTGGTGCCATTATTTGGGGCCTGTGATGAGGCAGCATATCATGGTGTGAGCACATGTGAGAAGGAGCAATGAGCAAGCAGAAGGGGTTGGGGTGCCACAACTCTTTTGGGTTCATGCTTTCAACAACCTAAGGTTCTCTCAATAAGGTGCACCTCTTAAGCATTCCAGCAACTTCCGAAAGTGCCATCCTAAAAGCCAAATCTTAACACATAGTTCTCTGAGTATATTCAGCATCCAAACTATAATATATTGTTGCCATCTAATTTATCATCCAAAGTGAATTTTGAAGACAGAAAAGGGTGCTGTTAATAATTGTACCTGGATATCAAGCATACATTGGGACCGTCTTTCCTGAATATACCAAGATGTGTGATCATCCTACTAATAATGTACTATTAAGCCAGATAGCACCAAAAGACAATGAATAAATAAAAATAAATGTCTACAACAGGTAACACAAAGGGTGATAACAGGTGATACAACATGTATTACTTGGGAAATGGCTAGCTGATTGCACCTCAAAAAGGTTCACCAGATGAATTTTCAATTGTTCAAAATGCAGACTTTAGTCCTAAAAGCTTAGAAACTGATTTTATATGCTTACTAAAACTTTTCCCATCTTTCAAGGATGAACTGGCTAACAAAATTCATAAACCAGCTTACTGGTTTACATTAGAGCAATTATTACCAAGGGAATACAATGCTCACAATTCTCCAGCTAGTGCATCTTCTCCTGTAAATTAGCTATATAAGAATTCATGTTATAATTAGAGGATTTCTTAGTGACCATGAAATCACAGCATGGGAAAATTCATTTTATTATTTGAATATTTAGAGCATTAAACCTTTATAATAGGTTCTATCTATCTCTATAAAAAAGCTGCACCTGCTAAGCTGCTCTGGGAAAAGTTATGTCTTCTAGCTGGAGGGGCCATTTTCACCATAGAAGAAAATGGTTTGGATGCATAAATATCTCCAAAAACTACCTTTGGTCAATCACTCTTCCTGTTAGCTCTACTGATCAAAGCCTTTTCTATCATTGAACAAAAGTCCCTTGCTAATAGGCATGACTTCGTTTCTTTTTTTTTTTTTTTTTCCAGTAATACACTATCAAAATGTCATCATGTCTTGATGGCTTATGAATCCTTCTTTCTACTCAGACAATTTTGCATATACATATTCTTTTCATGATGGATTTATTTTCCAGTTTAATTCTCAGGAAGCAGTATTAATATTCTTCATTCCCATGTTCTACAGCAAAAAACATTGGTTAGCCCATGAATGGCAGGTGCTGCCATGTAAAAAAGCTTAGTTTTCTATATATGCAAAGAAACACACACACACACACACACACACACACACAGTGAAGCATCTTCATGGTGTTGAGCCTTTTATCAGACTAAAGAATACACAGATGTAGATGAGATTTGACATTGCAAGCTGAATGCAGTAGCACACACCTGTAATCCCTTCTACATGGGAGGCTGAGGCAGGAAGATCACAATTTTGAAGCCAGCCTAGGCAACTTATTGAGACCCTATCTCAAAATAAAAAAAATAAAATGGGCTGCAGATACAACTCAGTGATAAGAGCAAGCATGAAACTTTGGGTTCAATCCCCACTACCCCTGCTACACAAAATGATATTGCAAAAGTTCATGGTCATCTGAGAAAGAAAGTAGCCAATAGCATACAATGTGGCAAAACTACAGCAAAGACAAGTACAGGGGAAAGTCAGGACACACTTTAGTAATTATCAAAATTACAATCCTGGTTTTACATTAAAGGTAGAAAGAATAAGAAAGTTATTTTGTTTTCATTCACAGTTCAGATAAGACAACCTAGAATTTCTAAAACCATACACTATAGATAAAAAGGACAAAAATCTATTCACATCAGGCTGAGGTTGTAGTTCAGTGGTAGAGTGCTTGTTGTATGCAAGGGGAAAAGAAACTGAACCTGAGGGAATGTTTGGGGGATTTATCCCAAGAAAATGATGAATTGGAAAGCTGGTTGATAAACTAATCAATAAATTTAGTTAACTTCTCTGTTGACATCATCATAATAAGGCAATTAGAAAGGAAGTCCTTTGAATTCAATCTTTGATCTTCCTTGACATTTATGGATTTGATGTTACTGTTTTCCACTGTTTACAATGACCTCATAAACCATGGAAAGTAGCAATTTCTTTTTCTAAAAGTAGGTATAGCCTCTGGAGAGTCAATCCACCTAGCTGCCAAGCCAACTCATTAAGAACGAAGAAAGAAGTATCACTTCCTTATCTGTTAATTCATAGACACTCATAAAGATATGACATAAATTTGTTTAAGAAAATGGTCAAAAAGTGAGAATAAATTTTTATTAAACATTGAAATTGTGACCTTACAAAGATAAACATTTAAATGATTCTTGATTTAAGTGGGGTTGGACAAAGTCAGAAAACTGTACCAATTGCCATGATTATAGGATGTTTTCCTTGTGAACATCGGAGTCCATGATATTTCTACCATTTTCAAGGATTGCAAAAACTTAATTTCATCTCATAGATACAGTTAGGCTTATTTTGGCCAGGATTTTGCATCACTTCATAGAGTGACATAGGAGAGAGCTGAGAGAGAATGAAAGAATGAATGAGAGAAACAGAAGCAAGTCAGAGAAGTTAGCTAATCTCTAATGCATGTGTTACCTCAAAGCTTAGTATCATTACACTGAAATATTATGAATTCTTAGTAGACCAAATACAGGCATACATGTTTGTTAAGTACTTCAACTCAAAGTCAAATTAGGTAATCCTTTGATTAGGAGTTGTTTTGGATTGTGCACAACTCTGATTTCTCCTTCAATGGAATGGGTAATTGAGAACTGACTAGATAAATAAGAGGAAGCATTAACAGCTAATTTCATTCCTGGAACATACACTACAAAAATGGGCTATGATAATGGGTTACCATAAAACAATTTGAATACCACAGCACATTTGGAACTAAGTCCTATCTGAAATCTATAAGACATTCCACTCAATAATAAAAGGGAAAACATAATGTGAATTTTGTTATTTAAACAGAATTTAGCCGAACAAAAATATCTGTAGCTCCAAAAATATGATAATGCTTTGTATACTGTACACATAGCACAATAACTGTAGGATATGGCCTTATCAAATAGCAAAAAAAAATCATTGTCTTAAATATAAAATATATTTAAATTTTGACTTTATTCTTCACAGGAAGGAAAATTCTGCTCTATTACGAAAGTAATAAAAAGTACAAATGGATATTTTATGATCTTTTCCATTTATTATTGAAAATAAAAGGACCTGATATTCTAAAGTAATAATTAAATAAATATTATCATCCACTATTCCCAAGAAAACATTCTTTAATATTTCAGTAAGTAAATTCATTCTTTGTGTATTACATGCATTTGTGTGTCAGAGATGAGATAGGTCTTTGTGAAAACAATGAAGAATAAAATTAACACTCTGAGAGGAATTGAGTTTAAGTTTCTATATATATACACAGAGGATCTTCTATTATAGCTGTACCTATGTGGCTCTACTGCATATTTGGGATATAAATTGCATGTGTAGACTTGAGTTAACAGTTTAGGGAGGTAGCACTCTTTGATAGATTTTATGCTTAATAAATGGCCAGAACAGAAAGAGGTGTGTCAGGGATATAAGACATGATGAACATAAAGCATTAAAAATACTATCTGAAAAAAATGCTGCCATTATATACAAACACATGCTGACACTCAGACAGTACCCAGTTTTATAAAGGCCAGTGTTACTGACATGGAAATTTTAGGGAGAAAAAGAAAAAGAAATAAAAAAAGAAACATTTTTGCTTGCTTATAAAATGGTCAAAGTGATAATTAAGTGGAATAAATTAAAGGGTGTTATTCTATTAAAATATAATGAAAGAATATAGCATATTTTACTGCTAAAATTTTCAAAATGCTGATCAAGGGGATTGCTAATCTTTCTAAATCAGAACCATGCATTACACAGACAGAAAATTTTATAGATGATAAATTTAAAAAGCATCAGAAAAATAACTCTCCCAAAATTTCTACAGTCTTATATGGAAAAGCTAAAAACTGAATACTTGCATCCCAACTCCAATACAAAGAGTATTCTAATAATATTTAAGATTTCTAAAGTGGGCTTTTATTGATTTTGTATTTCTTAGTAAATTACCAGTAGGCATTCATTCTCATCTGAAGTTCTATTACCAGGATAAGGTAGCTTGAATTTTCTAAAAAGTTAGAAAAAGTTTGAAATCTAGTAATACAAATATTTTTAATTTCTATAGGTTTTAGAACAACAATAAAGATTTTTATTTTCTTCTATATTATGGAAGCAACATCAGGTTGTTCATAGGAGGCTTTGTCACATGAACATTTTGCCATCAATCATTTTTTATATCTGATTTCAGGATTTATATGTGCAATTGTAACATAGGTAGGCTTGCAGAAGAAATGGGTCACAGGGAAGGCTCACAGGGTTTTCTGACACCTAAAAGCAATTCCTACTTTTGAAGTCTCTTTTCCCAAAAGATTGGAGTACTAGTTCCTCTCCATCACTTTATTTATTTTTTTAAATAGCCCTATTAAGTTCTGGGAGAGGAAGCACAAAACACAATAATTTTAAAAAGTAGAAAAACAGAAATAAAATTAGCAGTTGGGGTCCATTGACATTTTTCTAATTAATACAATTTATATAAATTTTGTCTAGAATGAGATAAACAGAAAAACACTATTGGAAAAATGACTCTGCATGCCCAAATAGGTTTTGTTTTATTTTTATTGTTTTAATCTTATGACATTAGGAACAAAGTGTGTTTGAGCTGGAAGAAATCTCAGTGTGTATATTCTTAAGTCCACCCTTTTATTTTACACATGAGAAAGTTGAAGCCCAAAACTGTTAAATGACTTGCTCAAGTGCCTGAAGGAAGATGGTCCTGAGCCAAGCCTCAGAAAGCAATTTATTGCAAATAGTACTCCATTAAATTTTAAATTGCTATTGGATTAAATAAATCAGGAGAAAACAACATATATATTGGCTAGTAGTTTGTAGTTTTTAAATTAATAAATTTTAATAGTCCCATATTAGTAGTCTGAAAAGACATTATCTGAGTTGATGCTTTTTCCAAGGCCTGTTGAGATAAACTGATATGTTCCAAACATAATATTCTACTGAAAACAGCCTTGTCTTGAAATGAACCTGTATCAATGAATACTTATGAAAAATCTCAGAGATGGGTGTATGCAGTTGACCCAAGCAAAGAAACAGTTAACTGGAAAACCCCACCTCTTTGTAAATAATCAAGGAAAGCCTCTCTCTCTCTCTCTCTCTCTCTCTCTCTCTCTCTCTCTCTCTCTCTCTCTCAGCAATACAAAATGTCACCACAGGCTGACGCTCTTTTACAAGAATAATGAGATTTTTTGCTACCTCGGATGCTGGGTACACACCATTTCATTGCCTTCATCTTTAATTCAGTTTGGGTGGCTTGATACATATCTTCCCCTGTCCTTAAAAACAAGTAACATGGAATGCCTAAAATACACTGACGACTACTGTACCAAGTACATGTCAAAAGACCTACAAGAGCAGTTTCATAAACTCGAGTTTGTCCTCCAATACTGGACACACATTATTAATACTGTTCCGGAAATGAAGGGAGACAGCCAGGGAAGTCAGTGGGGTGAATGAAGGCAGCCATGGGCACTGCACCCGCAACTGGCTCTGTTATGCAGAGCTCTGAAGGAGACGCGCTTGACGTCCAGAACCTGAGTGCAGACACAGCGCCTTAGTGTCACAATCCTTCCTTTTAAAACACATTGACACTGCACCGAGAAGTTCGCCAATGCCAGCCAGGTTATTAGTGAAAGCCGAGAGTCTGAGGGTCTGTGGCATCCCAAGCCCACATCCGCAGCGGTTGGCAGCGCTGAGAGAGCGCTCCCTGCTCGCGCAAAGCGCGCTGCTCTGTGCCCACTGGACAGGAGAGCCTGCGGCACGGAAAGAAGTGCTACGAAAAAGGTCTGAAAGAGGAACCTCTCCCCCGTTTGGCAGCTAAGTGGTGAGGAAAAACCTGTCCTTTGACTCGGCCAACTGAAATAAATTCCAGCGCGACCGCACGAGAAAGGAAACTGGGCGTGTGCGTGTGGTCGGGGGAGGGGAAGTAGATGATCTGCACTCTCAAAGTCGGGAGAGGGTTAAAATGAACACCAACTACGGGCGTGTGGATCTTTACATTTTACAAGCTACATCACTCTTGTACTCCCTTCTTGAATCTCCTCCTCTTGGCTTCAGAGTGTCTTTCCTTCCCCCCATCTGACACTGGGTTCAGGAAAAAGTGAAATCCACACCGTGTCAGACCCTAGAGGGTCTCCCCTTCCCATCTCCCCCATGTTTTCCCCTGCCCCACCTGCTTTAAAACGGTTTAACTCTGCTTTCACAGTCCCCGCCCCAGAGCCTGAGATTTGTCACAGAGGCCTTTCTCAGCCTCAGAAACAGCAGGTGAGATCATTACCTCACCTAGGAATGTAACTTTAATAAAGAAAGCTGGAGAGGGCACCCTCCCCAACACCAACACACACAGCATTAGCACCTCACAAACACTTGTGATCTTTCCCTCTAGCTCTAGTCCCCAACCCTACTTTTCTCTCTTTCCTTGGGGGGAAAGTCAGAGGCTTTCGAAAGCTCCCTAAGGTCTAAGCTTGCCAACAACTGAAAGGATGTGCAGCAATAAAGGAAGAGAGAGTTTTTTTCTTTGCCAAAAACTAAAGAAAAGAGAAAGAACAAACAAGTCAAAAGCAGGACGTGGTTGAACTGGCAACTGTCTGCGAAGGGACGTAAATCAAAACTTCAAAGGTAAAATCCTCAAGTCCAGCGAGGAAATGAACCTGATGCTCTGTCAAGTGACTGTGAGCGCTCAGAATGCCGGGTTGGGACTAACACATGTCAGTCAGCCGGTGGGCCTCAGGATGCCAGGGCTAGGGGACGCTCTGAGGGTGAGGAAAGGAATTCCCCAAGAGATATTTTAGTTAATGAGAATTTTGCAGCCCGCCCCCCCCCCCATCGCCGCTTTCCTTTAAGGTTCCATATAGAAGTGAGATCTGTCACAGGTCCGGAAAATCCACTCCACGAGCCTAAAATCTCCCCAGTCTGGCTGTTAATTCCAGCTCACCCAGCGTTATTTGCCTGCCATCACCCCTACACTCACCACCCACCAAGACAATGGAACTACGATTTAAGGGTTAGGTTTTTCGTGTGTGTGTGTTTGTGTATTTTTTAAGGGGATGATTAAAGTCCTTCCTTTCTTCTCTACCACCCCCCTTATCCCTTCTTCACTTCATAACAAGGGGAAGTTCTAGGGGATTTATCACGAACAAGTGCGAACAGTTATTTTAGTCGAAAGCTAAGCGAAAGAAAAACTGCCCCAGGCGCAGTGACGTGGACTTTGATACCCAAAGACTGGGATTGTCAGAGGGCAAGAGCCTGCCTCTTAGCCAGGAACCGCCGGAATCAGGCGAGAGAGTCTAAAAATCTTGACCATGGGTTCCTGCAGCTCCAACCCTGGCCTCACCCAAAGTTCTTGGAGCTTCACCCAGCTCTCTGCCCAAACTTGAGCCAATCAGTCAAGCCCAGAAGAGCGACACAGGTGACTGAGCCCAGGGCCAGGTCTGTGCCTAGACGGCCTTCCCTGACCTCCCCCACCACTCGCCCGCGCGCACAGCCACAGGACGCGAAGCCAGGGCCGGAAAACTAGAAAACTGCCCCTGGCCCAGGTCAGTCCGTGGCCTCTCCGAGGCCCTTACTCACCTGGCCTGAGGATCGCAGCGGAGATCAAGAGGCAGAAAACCAGACGGCTGGAAGGGGACGACTTGGATGCCATATTCCTCCTCCTTCTCGAGAGCCACTGACAGAGTCCACGCCGCAGGAGGTGGCGACGTCCCGGGCCCCACGGTGCCCGCACGCTGGTGGGTCCCGATGCAGAGCGCAGCGGTTTTTCCCAAACACACTGTCCCCTGGGCTGTGGTGGCGTTGCACCTTCAGGTCTCTGCCACTCGCAACTTTCCACCACGCAATACCCGCAACTCCTCCGCCCTCCCCGTCAGCACCCGCCCACGGTCCCTTCGGCTACTCCTCCCAGGACCAGCGACCTGGCTTTCCCGGAGACACTTGAGTGACACGGAAAGGTGTACGTGGTTCTTTTAGGCTGGTATCTTCTGTTAGTTTTCTTCTCTTGAAATAATAATGTTGATAGTTGTAGTAGGCATAAAAAGCTCGGTGCTATGAAGGAATCGCCCGGGGCGGCGACGGGGGGGGGGGGGCGGCGGGTCTCCTCAGGTGGCAGCAGTGGCAGCAGCGAAAGCGGCGGCAGCAGTAGCAGCGGCGGTGGCAGCGGTCTCTGAGCTGCTCTGAGTGGAGAGACTGGAAGGCGTGTGTAACTGCCTCTCTCCTCCTCCCTCCCGCCTCTTCTCTCCCTCCTCTCCCCTCCCCGCTTCCCTAGACGCAAAGCCTAGCAGGTGGTTGGAGCGCCTAGCTGCAGCCTAGAGGCGCTGCAGGACCGAGTGGGAGATAGAGCTTAGCGCTGGGACTCTGGTGGAAGGAATTTCACAGGCTTCATCCCGGGCTCCCGGATGGGCGGGGCTTCATCAGGACTCCACCCCCAAGGGCATGCCCGCCAATGAGGAGCAGATTCGGTTGCTGCGCGCCGCCGGGAGGGTCTACCGGACTGACACTTCCCGTGCGTTACCGGCACCCTGGTGAGATGGCCTCTAGCTCTCTACCGTCCACCAGCCTCGCCCCCAGTTCAAAAAACTAGATTGCTCTCTTCTTGCCCACAGACGCCCGTCTCACTGGCTCATTCCTCTGGGATTTTTCTCCGCTGAAGTGTAGCAGCCTCCCAGTTCTATAAAATAGGACGGGCAGTGGGGGTGGGGAGAGCACCTGGGGTCTAAGGGCGGGAACCAAGTGGGGAGCAAGGGGCCAGGGGAGGAGGACAAGGTGGAAACTTTCCTTCTGGGAGTTGAGACGAAACGCTACTGTTTGCTTGGGGACAGTTCACGCATTGTACTGATTCCTCCCTTACTTTTTTCATCCCCCCTTACCTCCCCTCCGTTTCGCGCTCACCTTTTAGGTTGACCACGTGAGTCGACTGCCCAGTACCAAATGGAAAGAAGATATATTTTTTTTTTCTCCAAGGGAAATTAAGAATTTCTAGACCACACTTCGTCATAGGATTTTCCCAATGTCTACAATAACCGGAGTGTGTGTCACTTTTATTTTGAATTAAGCGGCGATTTTTTTTAAGGCATAAAACAGAAAATCCTCAAGTTATTCAGATTAAAAGTCAAACTCCTCCTGGTCCTTTCCAGAAAACAGGGCATCCCAGCAGATGGGCAGGGTTCTCAGGCAATTTCTTAAGATTGAGCCACCTCCCAGTCTTAACATAGGGAAGCTGTGTCGCTTTCAGATCAGGCAGAGAGCATGAAGGAATATTTTCCTCTAGAACACCGGGGTGGAGCTGTTGGAGCCCTAAGTGGGTCTAAATCAGGAATGTGGGATCACAACTCTTATCCTCGAAGCATAAAAAAATTGTGGTCCCTGAACCACTTCACGGGGGCATTAAATAGCCTTCGTGCATCACAGGGTCACCCCTGTATGAGGCTAGTCTCCAGTAGAGAATGCTAACTAGTAATCATCATATCGTGCTATTTTTTCAAAAGGCTGCTAGTCACCAGCCTTATGGGGGAGGGAGTTCAAATAGAAGAAGCTTATGGAAACAAGAATGTGGGCGCACGCGCGCGCGCGCGCGCGCGCACACACACACACACACACACACACACACAAATTCTTTATCTTTTCACTTTGTAGATGATAAAGGTCTATTTTTACCTGTGATTTTTTTTTCAAAAGCTTGCTTGTCTTTTCCTAGTTCTCTTATATTAGCAGTATTCTAAAGGAGAACTCATTTTTTTCTCTCTCAAAATAAGTAGTTTCTCCCACTTGGTTTTAACATTAACATTTCATTTGCATCTTATGAATCAACAGCAAGGCTAGGACATGACAAAAGCCCTTTAACTGTATTCCATGAGCTAAGCTTGGCTGAACTGCTTAACATGGTCATGAGATCTATAGATTCCTTTATAGAATTGTTTTTCTTTAACTGTAGTGCATTTCTTTAACTGTGTGTATTAGAACAGATCATCCCAATTGTTATCTTTAACCTGGATCCTTCTGACTCTCTAGTGAACCTCTTTTATCTTGGGTGGGACTTATTACTCCATACATGTTAAAAAAGGTCTGTCTGATTTTTGGGAAGAGCTGTCTGATTTAGGTTCTGACAGTAACTGTATGATCATGGTGAACTCATTTAACTTCTTGAAGCCTGGGTTTCCTCACTTGTAAAAAGTGAGAACAATTGTCTCACTGTATTTTTGTATTAAGTGAGATCACACATTTAACTAACCAAACATGGTAGAAGGAGCTTGGGCATGGGGAATAAACAGAGCCTTGTCTGGATCCCTGATCAGCATTTATTCAGTGAGTGACCTTGAATAAATGTCAGTCATAAAGTGTGATGGCATATTAGCATATCACTTTCAAAGGTGTGCATTTAAATTGGATCAGAATGTTAAATAAATTATTGATATGATACATAAACACAGAATTCTAGAAGCAACTGACTATATGTACATATATGTATTATACATGCCCCATTGTTTATACACAGTTGTTTCCAGAATTCCTTTTTAAAAAGGAATATGTCCTAGTTTAAGAAAATGCGTCAATAAGTCAGTTGGAACAATAACTCCGAAGTCTGTTGGTCATACAGAAATAATGGTGGAACTAAATTAAGTGAAATAATAAAAATTAAAATAGGAATTTGGCAGGGAAATGTGGCAGGATGCTAACCACAGCACAAGGGACAAGAGTCAAAGCAGGCAAGCATGAGTTTGAAAATGGTCAAAGGTCTTTATATATATTTTAATGAGTTAGTGAGCAACTTTCACTAAATACTATATGTTAAATAATTCTAAGCAACTTTTATGAATATGGATATAATACTAACACTCAAAATATTCTATTAGAAAGGTACCATTATCAACTTAATTTTATTTAAACTGAAACCTAGAGACCTGAAACTACTATCTCAATGTTACACCATGATTCATAGCAATGTTAATGCCAGGATTCTACCCCAGGCACTCTGACTGTAGAACTGAATTCCTACCCACTATATTCATCACTATCTTCATAGGCCTGGTACAATAAATATGAGATGATGAGAGAATTTCTAGACAGAAAACAAACAAACAAAACAATAACAAAAAGCTAGAATCAGTAAGAGCTCAGAGTCAGAATTTAAAAGGAGAATGTAAATTCCACAAAGTAATGTAGTAGAGAGTTCCACTTTCAAAATCTAGTGTAGGAGGGTGGGATCCACCTTACCCAGTTCTTAAGAGGAAAAGACTTTCCAAATGCATCTGCATCTTTATCACTTTTGTTACAATTGAGAATACATAGTATTCCAGTGATATTTATCAGACAGTTTAGTCATGCATCAGAGCATCCTGATGGGTACTTCTTACTGCAGGAGGTAAAATGAATAATGCTTAGCCAGAGGAAAAAAATGGTTCATGTTACCTGGAACATGAGAAGAGCTTTGCATTTTAAGTATAAAATAATTCATCATCAGTCTGCACAGTATGCTCAAAGCAGTGACGTGGTAAAAAAGACAAGATTCTTTCATAGGGCCTGTCAAGATCAGAATTCAGGATTCTGCTCCCAAGACTCAAGCCAGGACCCTTTGGTCTTTATTAAATTAATTAAGAGCATTCAGCACATTTGTAAATGGATTGGACACTCCATAAATATCTGTGAATAAATGGTAAGTATTGAGAAAGTGTTCTTAATAGAATGTACAGCCTCAAATAAACTTAAATTCCTACGGGGTAGTAATATAAGAAGATGAAAGGGGTTTCCATTGAGTCTTCAGTGATTTAACTGGACAGACTAAAGCTTAGAAAAAGATAAATGAATCAAGTACTTGACACCATAATGAGAATTTTGAAATTCAGGTTGAGTATACTAAATCTGAAAATCCCTAAATCTAAATGCCCTACATGTGAAACTTTTTGATTGCTGACAGGACACCATAAGTAGAAAATTCTACATTTGACCTTAGGAGATGAGTCAAAGTCAAAACAGAGATGTAGTAGAAATATTTTATAAACTTACCTCAGTCTGTGTGATATTTTTCAATCTATCTATCTATTTCTCTCTATACATATACATGTGTGTGTGTGTGTGTGTGTATATATATATAATATATATATATATATATATATAATATATATATAATATATATATAATATATATATAATATATATATATACACACATATATATACACACAGAAATATATGTATTTTATATATATTACTTATATATAAAGCATAAATGAATTTCATGTTTATCCTTGGGTCTCATCCTCAAGATAGCTCATATATATATGCAAATCTTTCTAAAAATATCCAAAATCCAAAGCATTTCTGGGTCTCAAGCATTTTGGATAAGAGATACGCAATCAGCTTAAGGAGAAGAAACACTTTGCAGGAAGAAAAGAGTGGCAAAAACTATTGCTATCAATAAAAATGAAAACAAAAGGCCAATGAAGGGAAAAGAAGCTGAATTAGTAAGGATTCTAAATGACAGGCAAGGGCCTGTGATAAAGATGTACTGATAACAAAGATCAAGATGGAGGGCTAAGTAGGATTAATATTAAGCCTAGGAAAATATAATTATTTTAAAGAGACACAAAGATTTCATAGGTAAAACTCTTTTTCTGTATCTCAAGGTTTTTTAAGGTAAATTATTTCTAAAACAACTCCAGATATGGACTGAGGGGCACATGGATTTTTCTATTTCTAAGAAACAGTCCATTGAATTTTACTGATTAGTTTCAATTTTTAATGGTAATATTGTCAACTAACATCCTCAATAATGCTAGCCAATAAAGTTATATCACTGGCATTCAGAAGGACATAAACTTTCAAAGTCTATGGTAAATATCAGGTTCTTATTTCAGACTACAGACTGTTCACTGACTGGGTACAAAAGAACATGCCTATTTCAGTCAAACTAAAAATCCACTTAGTCACTTTCCTTCCTGTATCAGACATGAGGAATGGAGAAAGAATCTAGTTGAGATATTTGACTTTGAAACTTACATATAAATGGATGTCAAAAACTCTTAGTGTGTTAAAAACTCATAATTCATTAGTGCCTTCAGTAAGTGCATAAAATTTAATCAAAAAGTATAACAGTCGGGGATTACCCCAACAAGGAGAAAATTTCTCTTCAAAGGTCAGTATGTACTTTCAACTAAAATAAGTAGATCTAGTAGTTTTGAGAAAGTAGAGAAAAATGACTCAGAGTATGGTTATTCAAAATTTGATGCCTTAAAGGAATTTTAATTTAAGTTCAAGAAGTTCCCTAAACTTATCTTTATTTGCTTTTTCATGTCATACTAGCATTTGTAGCTCCAATAGTTACATTAATGAATATTTGGTGGAAAATAATGGCTGTAAAAATATAAAAGCAATGTATATTTGATTTTCTAAAGTAAATAAAACACCATGGATATAATGGACTTCTAAAAAGTCATATTTAGTACTAGGCCCTGTTTTCCTCTAAAATAAGTAATATAGTCAGGTTTATAGGAAAGTATTAAGAACAAATTCTTAGATAAACATGTAGCTCCTAAAGAGTATAGACTCATCATTAACTATGAGAAATGATTGGTAACACTGAGTCAAGACTTGTGGGTCACATAATGTAAACAAGTACCTCAGAATTGTAAGCTTTTCAGAGCCTTGCAAGTAATTTAAAGAACAGTTTTCAGTATTTAAAAGTAACCCTTTACCTTCTAATATAGGCTTGCTTTGATGTTTAGTTTCTTATTTTGCCCTTATTCCATCCATTTAAATCATTGTAGTCTCCTCACAGTTCCTAAATATACCTGGCAAACTCCTGCCTTGGGGCCTTTGCATTTGCTTTTTTCCACTCTTTGGAACTCTCCCCCTGCATTATTAGTGTAGACCACCCCATCACTACTTTTGAGAGATTTGCTCAAAGGTTACCTTCTGTTTTAAGCCTTTCAGGAACACTATTTGAAATTTCAGCCAGCCCCTAGTCCTAATATTTCTTATCTCCCTTTCTTGATTATTTTCCTCCATAGAATGGATATATATATATATATATACATATTTTCATTATTGCATATCTCTTTATTAGGATGGAAGCTAAATGAAGGCCAAGATTTATGCCTGTTTTAGTTTCTATCATATGTCTAGAATAGACAACACATTGTAGGCACATAATGCTATTTGATTCATGAATTCACAAATACATGAATGAATATATAAATTGAGCAAAGTAATTAACAATCTAATAGAAGTGGAACCATTTGGGCTGAGTTTTGGTAAGCAGCCTAAAGTTTCCCTTCCTTCTGTGGAGACTGTAAGGCTTCCCAGCATGGTTAGATGAACCATCGAGGCAGACTAACCACCTCATAGGACAGATGAGGTCACAAGGTCCCAGGAGCCAAGACTTCACCAAACTTCAGACAGCTTTGGGTATCATTCTTGTTTAAATGCAAATGTACCTCTTTCAAGTAGAGCAAATATACAAGACACCCTGTAATTTTTAAGTCAAATTCTAAGGATAATAAAATATCTGGATGCATATCAGACAGCATTAATCAACTTCAAATATAGTGCATTTATCCAAACTCTTTTCAGAGCAAACATTTCTGAATAATGTTCTGTATAACATTTCACTAAGGCAAGATTACTGATGCAGTACCAATATTGCAAAGTCTACAGACTTAGTTCAGTATTAAAGATTTTAAGCCTCAATGTTCTTTATACTTTGTTCTTTACTGGGTGAATTTGGCAAAATTATAATTCTAAAGCAATGTATTCCACAAACATAGATGATTCATAACCTATTCAGCTAACAGTGCTATAGGACAAATATTGAATTTAATTTAATGTCCAGCATTTTAACATTACGTAGACGTGTTTAATATGTTTACTTTTCTTTGTAAGGGCAAGAAATTCACTTAATAATTTCACCTCAAGGTGAAAAGCTTGTGAGAAAATATAATACATATTTAAAAAGTCATATAAGCCAACACAAAGATTTATAAACATGTATGTGCTTTTATTGAAATTAACAAAACCTATGATGTGTTCTAGCTGGCAGAGAGGTAGAGTAAATGATTTTTTTTACCAGTGCTTCTGGTCTTAAAATTTTGTTAAAAGTAGTTAATTGATATACATGTTAAGGAGAATGATTTGTCCTGATACATAGAATGGAATCCAAGTAATAAAGTAAAACGTTCTGTCCAAGAGTAGTTAATATAATCAGTTAGAAGAGAATCTCCAAAGAGTATCACTATCAATTAATTTTCCTAGACTCAAGGACATTTCAAGAAATGGTCTGTTCCAGGGTTATTCCTTGGGTTTTTCAGGGCTGAGAAAAATATTGAGACTAGGATGAAACAAATACTAAATTTAGCCTGTAAAGGCAAAGTAATACCAAGAGGCAGGCTGTACAGAGTGGGCTCATACCATTTAGTCTGACTGGGAAAGTCGACCTTACTCAGATATTTTCCCCACTCAAAGTTAAGTCATCATTCTCATTTCTTCCCTTTGACTACCTCCAAGTTCTGGGATATTCCCAGAAAGACTATAAAAACAATCCCCAGTTACTCCATCTTGAGGTGGCTCTTCCCATCCATACCAATTCCTGCTATGAAATTTAAGACAGAGTATTTTCTTGGGCTGCTTTGTCCTTCCAGTATGAAATAATCAACGTTTTTTTTTTTTTTCCTCTTTTCTTTTTCTTCCAACTTAATACCTTGCCTTTTCCTGTTGGTAAAGACTTAGCCTGTTCTGTTAAAAAATAGGCCCTGATAATTTTTGAATGAAGGCTCAAGGAATAAGTGTATTGTGGTCTGTGCACGGATGAACAAAAGAGACATCCAAAGAGTGATCAATCATAGAACAGAGAAAGAAAATAGAGCAAAATAGAATAAATTAGCATATGTTAGAACATAGGCCAAGAAAGGAGTTCTGTTCTCAGGATTTTGCCATCCCTTGAACTCTGCCTTAAGGGTTTTTTGTTTGTTTGTTTGTTTTCTTTAATTATGGAGACAGGGAAACATTGTTTATATAATCTCAGTCAGCCAGCAGCAATCTACCATCAAGTAAGGATGTTTTCACTATGGTTTTGGTAATGGTCATAATGCTTTCAGCTGAAAGTAACAGATACCCAATTCTAGCAATCTTAACCAAAAGGGAAGAAGAAGAGAGATGACTGACTTCTTGGTTTCAAAGACAGGGAATTCCAAAAATACATTTTAGTCCTAACAGGACCAGACATTTGAGCAAAGTTGTCAAAGATCTTTTGTTTTGTTGTGTTTTCTGTATCTTAGCTCTACAAGACTCTGCTCATCTTTGACTGTGTTTTCACCTTCCTCTGCTAGAGCTCAACTTCCTCCATACTGAAAAGATTGTTACCAGCCAACCTGAGCTGATATCCACAGAAATTGAAATCCTTAAGAAAGAAAGATTCTCTCATTCATGAATATAATTTGACTGACTCTGCTCATTTCTCAAGCAATTTACCATGAGCAAAAGGATCCAGAGCCCATGACTGGCCAGGCAGTCATATGTCCACCTCTGGTGCAAGGAACCAGGTGAGCATTCTGTTTAATAGTATCTCAGAATCACAGGGGCAGGGAGCCATTTACCATGGAGTAGATAAAATCAACAGATATCAAATCCATTTTCCTTATATTATTTTTATTGATTTTTACATATTATCTTATTCATATGCATTTCTATCCAGAGTGCACAAAACAGAACCTTTTGTTTAGCATAGGGAAAAAGAAACAGAAATACTTTGCAACTGGGGATTCTAATTTTATTTCCATCCTTTCATCTTTTAAAGGACTAGATTTTGGCTCAGAGGAAAAGCAATCATTTTTTGCAGGTCCCAGCTAACTTTTTTCTCCTCCCTCTCCTATGTGGGGAATAAAGGAAGCCTTGCTATTGTTTCATACATAAAAATTTGTGAATTAAATTGTCAAAAGAAACATTTCAAGATGTTTGCAAATATGTTATTTCCTCTGGATATAAGGTCAATATAAGTACACTCAGACAGTCTGAAAGAACAAGTGGGTTTTGAAGGTAATCCCTAAGTAAATATTGCTCCATTTTTCTTATGGCTCATTTTCCATCAATATATCACAGGTCCACTGTTATCCTTGCCATAAAGAATGAGAAAAACACAAAAAATTATAAATTTATATTGGGATCATCTTTTTGATTCATTAGGCTTGATTCCAGTCATTTAAGTATTTTTTTTTTTCAGTTTTAGTGGTTGCTAAAACAAGTGCCTGACAAAAGTTTCAGATAAAATAAGTCAGTACTTATGTCCTTTTTAAGAAAATTGCCAGTGCTCAAGAATGGTTATTTTAAGGAAGTAGCTTCCCAATAAATCCTAAATCAATCTTTCCACTTGATCTAACCACTTAGCTCAATCTGTCTGCCTTCTTTGAATATAACTAAACTAATCTATACTCTAGTTATCAATCCATTGCCTTACTTCTCCCAAAAGTACCCCAATTCTCTGCCACTTTGCCTCTGAAATATTGCTTGAATGTATCTTCATCCAGATACAGTTGTATGCTGGAGGCTCTCCAGAGCAGAGCACACATCTCTTCTCAACCCTGCCTCTAGTGATGTCATGCTGGCAGCCTGAAATCCACCATTGTGCCACTATTTATGCCCTATAGAAATTGGAAATTGGCAAACACTACAAATCACAGGGTTTTGTTTGTTTGTTTGAGAGCTGATTCCATGGAACTGACTTAAATCTTTACTAACCAGTAATACATAGTTATTATCAGCCTGAGTTTGGTGTCAGAGAAAGTGGCGCTTAATTTCTGACTCATCCATTTAGGATTTGTGTGACACTGAGCAAGTAATTTCACCTATGCAAAGTCAGTTTTCTCCAGTGAAATAATACATTTAAAGTCTCTGGCATAGGAAAGTGATGGATAACATTGGCCCTTTCTCCATATGTATATCATACAAAGTTTTGATTTTCTGTGTTTCTGGTTATATATTATCTGTGTTCTGAATATCATTTGTGTTTTTGTACTTTCTTTTACCATAACATGGCCAGCTTAAAAGAAAAAAAGACCATCATATCTTGCTTAGATTATTTGGTAGACAATGAATCCACAATATATACTACTTTAAGGGATTTTAGTACAGTAGATAATCAAATGGGATTGTCTGCCCACTGAGGCTTGAAATATATTTAACAGAGGATAAAGGCATCAATGACTAGTGAAAAGAGCACTGGATTGAAAGTAAGAATATCAAGGTTTCAGTCTCTGCACATAGCATGTAAAAACTCATGAGCTCTGGGGATCAGATAACCATAGTTTTGAATTCTAGTTCTGTCACTAATTACCTGTGCATACTTCACCAAGTTACTGACTTCAGCTTCCTCATCTGTTGAATGTAGTTAAGAGCAGCTTTGTATTTACCCTGAAAAGTTATGAGCGTGAAATGTATTAAAGTATGCTTAGTGTGTGGTTAGGAGCTTCTGGATAAAAGGTGACTACTATTATTCTTCCACTATTAATTGCATGGCTTTAATCTTCCTAAGCTCCATAGATTTTAACTATGCCTATAAAGTAAGAGGGCTGGTTTGTACTGTCCTAAGAAGACTTCTTATTTCCAATAGAATTCTTTGGGCCTTTAGCCTTTTATTCTAGACAGGGTTAGACATCCTAATGCCAATAGTTTTTAGAGAAAAAAAGTCCCAACTTCCCATCTCATTCGTTCTAGCCCAGGCACTCTTAATTTCCCTGCTACGTAAATCAAGTTTATGTATGACCAGTGTCCCTACCATTGGGCTCTTCTCTCCATTCCCTAGACTTCTGGTCATGTTAAAACACACACACACACACACACACACACACACATACACACACACATTTAAATTCTCTGCTAAAGTCATTTTACTTTCACAAGAAAGCTATACTTACTAGCAAGATCTCTGAAGTCCTTCACATTCTTGCATTAGTTTTACATTTGCCGTCTTTGGCACATTACAACATTCTCTTGTGAACTCTGTGCTTCTTCACTATTTCTTAAACATATCATGGCAGCCTTTCTCTACTGTGCCAGCACATATATGGTTCCCTCAGTCTAAATGTACCTCCCATTCTCATCCCTTGTGTTTTCTTGGGATACTCCTACTCATATTTGGAGACCCACTATATATATATGTCAATTTGTCTCTTAAGCCTTTCCTGATTCCCTGAGGCAGTGTTAGTCACTGCTGCCTCTGTATTTCTATAGCTCTAGCTCTTACCTCTTTGATATATTTATCTGTTTACAAGTCTGACTCCAGTAAGACAGTGACTCCTTAGAAAGGATGTCTGGAGTCAGACTGTCTGGTTTACAAACACCTGTACCAACACACATTAAATGTATGAGTTTGAAGAAGCTTCACAACTTCTTTTATCTCCAGTTTTCTCACCTATAAAATTGAGCTAACATACTATATCTCATAGGATCCTTTTAATAATTAGATAGCAAAATGCATGCATAGCTCTCAATATTTTGCATATATTAAGGGCTCATGGAATTAAGTAAAGATGATGATGATGATGATGAAGATGATGTGATGACAATGAAGACAATGACTAAGGAGATAGTTGGAGAAGGAGGAGAAAGACGAAACTTTGTTTATATTTTTAGTCCCAGAATGTCTTCTCAGTGCCTGGTACCTAGTAAGTGCTCTGTGCATGTTGTTGAAGGAATGGTCAGTGATATCCATGTGAACTAACAACAAAGTCCAAATGACTAATGACAGCTCCCTTTTCTATATCTAAATCAATGTTGTTGGATTAACTTTTGGATGCCAGAAATTAAATTACTGCTGAGGAGGAGAAAGCAGATGAGAAAAAAGAGGGAGGGGGAAGGAGAGGTAAAACTGTGCTGTGAATTGAGAGCATAAGTCAAATTATCCTCCTTCACAACTTGGAGCATTTTGGTTGTTTTTATTACCAGGAATTGAAACAAGCTTAAAAAAGGAGTGAAGATGTGCTGATTCCAGGCCTTGAGAGTGGCCCCACTGTAGCACTAGCTTAGGGTCTAAGGGCAGTCAAAGCAAAACTTCTTTGAAGTCCTCTGCAAGCCTGCAGGCAAAACAGCAACTCAGCAAGGGGTCGGAATGCAAGTGACACAGAGTGAAAATGTGTGTTCTTGTTAAGGAGGGCAGGGAGCAGGGAGGGAGGTCAGACTTCACCTATTAAGGAAAGTCCAGTATTAGAAAGGGTGAAAAATTCCATATTGGTGAAATAGTGTACTCCAAAGGCATTTAGGCAGATGAAAATCTGACACACAGGATGTAAAAATTGAGAAAAATTCTTTCAGTTGAAGCAAAGACCAATGGAGAATTAAGCTAGGGATGTGATGGGAATGGTGTACTCAAAAGAACAACAAGTGGAGGAAAGTGCTGCTGATTTTTTTTTCAAAAACGGGGGGGGGGGGGGGGGAAGAAGATGAAGAAGAAAAAGAAGAACTATTGTTTTAAAGTAAACAATTGATGCTCCCCAGGCCAGGCCAGAGTCCTGGCTGATTCGCTTTTGAGCTTAGCAGAGGAAAAGCAAAGCAAAAGCAAAACAGGGAAAGAGAATTGCTTCCCTCCTATGCTTTTCCTTTTCCCTTTTCCAAGGTGTCCCTTCTGCCCCCAGCCTGCGAGCAAAGGCACATTTCTTTTTTCCCTTGCTGCCCAAAGGCTTGCATTCTTCAGGTCCTTTAGTGTCCAAAGCTGCTTGCAATCACTTGCATTCTCCAGGTCAGCATTGCCTTTGGTCCGGTGACAACCAGGCTAGCAAGCTGACCCACTTCTCTCTGTTTATTTCCCTGGACTACCCATAGGTCCCTACTCCTCTCTTCCCCAATCACCTGTGCTCTTGGACACCCTACCAATCCACAGGAGGTCAGGCCATATTTCTGGGGAACTGCAGAGTCTCAAAGGTTACCTGGCCCTGCTCTTCAAGAATCTCTGTCTGAGTTTGACTGCCACCTGCAGAGCACACAGAGCTTGCTATGCTTGGCTCCTGGTGGGTGGCATGTAAGCTGATTCTCTCAAACTTTTTGAGAGGCTGGGGAGCCACTGGTGGCTCGTGCCTTTTGTAGAAAGGACCTTAATCAGTGCAGTCACTAGTGCTGGGATTCTGTTCCTCAAGGAGAAGGGCAGGAGATTGCTTTGTTGATCATAAGCCCTTGACTCATCATTTTGGGGAAGTGGAAGAACTGATCTACATAGAGGACTGTCACAGATATGTTGAAATAAGCAAGTATGTGCCTGTGTCTGACCATTATCACTGAAAGAAGTCCAAGGTTTTCTCAGATTTGTGCCTGGGAACACTCCTGGTATCGCCCACGACTCCTGCCCCCAGCTTTTCATGACATTTTATTCCGGGTAATGTTTTCAGGAAGTGATGTTTCCATTTAAATCAACACCTCAATCTATTAAAATCAAATGCTACTACTTTTATTGGAAGGAATTCCTCAGCAACCTTGAAGGTTACTATTTGCGTGGCTCTTCTGGAAACCAGACACAGGATTGTGAAAAACATGACAGTGCTGCTGAGTTGATTGGCAAAGTGAAACACCTGTTCATCTCAAGGCTTCTTGGGGATTGTTTTATATTGAGGTGAGAATGTTGGTCTTGGCATAATTGATACATAGAAAATTATTGAGTTGATGTGGGAAACAAAATCATAAGAAATCCTTGGGCAATATCTGAAAGAGAGCATTTAATTCTCTGTCACTCAAGAAAAAAGGAGCAGCTCAGCTTTCAGAATGTATCCACATTACACAGTCAGCCAATAAAATATAATCCCCATTCAAGCTATTAGAGTAGAGCTTTGGGTGGCAGTTGGGATTTTTAGCTTGGTTAAAGCAAATAAAATACTGTAGAAGGAATGAAATCGAACTTGTTGAAACTTGGATTTGCAGAAATACAAGGCAGCTTGGAGAAGATGAATTCAGGTGGAAAGTGACCTTTTTATTATGTTCAGGAAGGCATTAGAATGTCAGGAAAATTTCTGGAAAGGAGATTTATTACCATAAGCACAGTTGACAAGTTCCATTTTGTTCAGTCTTTTGGATGGAGGAAGGAAACCAGCATTTGGGGAGATGTTTGAAAGAACTTTGCAACATCTTGGGTAACCCTTGCAGCTGAATGGTTAAAGAGTGTGCTGACCCAAATCTGTTTAGAGGTTCCTGGGAATGCCCATAGACCCTCTTGAGTTTCTACTAAAGACATGCTTCTTCCTTGTCAGAATATTTTTATTATAAGCCTAATATTAGGATTTCCGTTTTAAAGATGAGGAAATGAAGACAGGAGAAGGGAAGTGACTTTCCCACTGCCCTTTCACATTAGCATAAGACGTCTCACAGTATTTGTGATTCATAAGCATGACCTAAACCCACATGGGCCTGAACACATCCTCATTTCTTGACAATTTCCCTCTCTTCTTTTTAGTGTGAATATTTAGCTAAAATCATATAAAGTCACAATTCTCCATATACACTCACCTTCTATTTTGTCTTTTATTATGTTTCTCCTATCTCTTTACCATTTGAGATGCCTTAAAAATTTTACATATTCATCTTGTTTTCTTTGTACTTTTCTGTCCCAGAGAATAGTCAATGAAAGTAAAAAACTAATTTTTTTTGGAGAGGGGTGAGGGAATACTTTTTTTTTTTTTTTAACTCTGTTCCCAGTCCTTAGAAAAGTGTCTAGCAAATAGTAGGCTCACAGTAAATACTAGTTAAATGAATATATGTATGAGTGAATGCTTAAAAGTTATCCATTTGAATCTCATTACCATCTTTCTGGCTGCTGCTTTTTGTAAAGGAGGAGTGTTGTTTAATTATTTGCAAGAAAAATAATCAAAGTATGTTCTTTTCAGGGTCCTTGAACTTGATGGGGAGATGATATTCTTGCCTTGTTTCCCTTAGTTCTTTGTGACAAATAGCAAAACAATGTTTGGAAACTCCTTTTGGGTCATCAAGTGATGTCTTGGCTAAAGAAGGGAAATTTTTTGCATGTCTTATGTCTTTGGTACTTCCTTCTCCCTCATCACTCTCTTATATGTGCATAACCTTCAGGAAATGTCCTTTGCCTACAACCTGTCAGGAATGTATTTTTCCTGGACCAATGCCTTGCACTTAAGATCTTTCCAGATTTTTTCCTCCTCATTAAATTTTACTTACCCCTTTCCCATTCCCTCTGGTGTTTGTTTTCCATACTGTTTTATGCTTCCAAGGAAATATATTTTTAACTTGTTAGAATCAAGTAGTTTTAGAATTGGAAAGCCATATTGTACAGCTCCCCTCCCAGTGCAGCAAACCTTTCTGCAGCATTGACAAGTGAGAAGCGGCGTGGGTGAGAATCCAGTCTCTGGACACAAGACAGATGTACATTCTGCTTTTTACAAATTGCGTGACTCTGGGCAAACCTCTCTAAGCCTCAGATCCTTCATTAGAGAATGATGACAACATCAATCCCATCTTCTAGGGCCACTGTGAGGATTAGGTGGGAAAATGCAGACAAAGCACTCTGAATAATTCCTTGCCAGTAGTAAGTACTAATAGATATTAGCTATTACTAGTAACATCCCTGATGAATGATCTTTCAGATTCCATTTCAATGCCATCAGTACTGGGGAAAGAAATACAGCATTCTCTGGTCAATGGGGTTGTTTTGAAGACACATTGTCCAATAGCTATCAGGTCTTTCATAATTGGTTAGGGCCTACTTTATTATAACCTCCATCCATTGGTCCCTGATGTTTACTTAGAATAAAACAGATTTTATATATATATAATACATAATGTATATGTATTATATATATATAAAATATATATTATATATGAAATATATATTATATATAAAATTATATATAAAATATATTTTATATATTTTTTGTCCTGTCAAAGAGAATGTGTATATATGTATATACGCATATATCATACATACACAACATTACAGGTCCAAATTTAAAATTTTAAACACTACTATTATCAATCATCTATATCTGCTCCATTTCAACCTAAGATTTCCCAGTTCCTTCAATTGTTGTTTATTATGGTTTTCCTCCTTGTCATCAACCTGACTGCTCTCCCATGAGCCTCTTCCATGGTAGCACCAGAATAAGTTGAAATGACCTAATTGTTCTCTAATGAGTACAAGCTACAGGGGAGATATTATCTCCAATGATCTGCACATTCTATTCTTAATGTAAGCTAAGACCTCATTAGATTTCTTCGCAACCTTGTTACACAGTTGGGGGCATGTCTAGCTTGTCAACCACAAGTCAGAACTCCATGTCTTTTTTACATGAAACACTTAGAAAGCAGGTCCAGCTTGTTCCATGCATGAGTAAATAAGAACATGTTTAACAGCAGTGTTTAACATTTATTTCTATTAAAATTTACTAAGGCAACTTCTGGAGGCAATGCCTTCAACTTGTTGTTCCCGACCTTTATTTCCTCCTCCCGATATGCATTAATGGTGGTTTATATGAAATACAAATGCAGGGTGGCACACCCATGATTATTTCTCACATCCATCTACCATATGTAACGCCACCCTTTACTCATCTGCGAAAAAAGCATATCTGAAATGGAGTCATCCAATCAAAGACATAATGCAAGCAACAATAGAGAGAAGCTGTTAGATGAGCCTCACTGAGTATCTTCAGGACAATTAGGGAAGAATTTTTTTTTTTTCACAATGGCAAAAAAAAAAAAAAAGAAAAGAAAAACTACAGAAAGAATAAAGAATCTGTTTTTTGTCTTTTTTTTTTTAAGAATTTATTTATTTATTTATTTTATTTTTTAGTTTTCGGCAGACACAACATCTTTGTTTGTATGTGGTGGTGAGGATCGAACCCGGGCCGCACGCATGCCAGGCGAGCGTGCTACCTCTTGAGCCACATCCCCAGCCCCTGTTTTTGTCTTAATTAAGACAAAACATCACCTTGACACCAAAATATAATGAAAATATTATTATTTACAACATGTATAATGGATAAGACTATCTACCTGAATTATACATATACTAACAAATTATTAAGAAATACAATCAAATAGAGAAATGGGCAAAAGATTTAAACATGTATTTCATAGAAGAACTTTGAAGAAAAAGCACATGAAAAAAGCAATCAGGAAAATGTAGCTTAAAGATCAAGGAGAGCATTTGGCACTAGAGTTTTAAAAAAGTAAAATGAATAGCAATATCAAATGTAAGAGAGAAGTTGCAGTAACGAGAACTCTCCGACTCTGTTGGTGAGAGTTCCAATTAATGTAATCACTTTGCTGTACATTTTGGCATTATCTACTCGAATTAAACACATGTATATTCTATGACAAAACAGAGACTAAGATGCTGTAAAGGAAAACCCTGGTGGTATTTGATATTTAGCTTTCATATTATAATCCCAAATGAATCATCCAGTTTTGATTGTAGCTTTTTCCACAAAGTCATTTGAAGCCCAGTGATTTTCTATCTCATTTCTTGACCATTCTCCAATTTTAGGCCATTTCCCAGTTCTACACGATCTGCAAGTCAAATGGCAGGCACATCAGTGTTCCAGAGTGTGAAAAGAGAAAAAAGTACAGAGAGAGAACCAACCCAATTGTTTAAGGCCTAGACAAGGAAGTGTCTGACTTCCTTTTCATTTATATACCATTAGTGAGATGTAGTCACATGGCCAGAAATGGCTGTCAAGTCTGGGAAATGTCTTCTCCAGCCCTCTATTTTTACGGAAAAAGAGAAGATTGAATAATAATGAACAATGTCCACCATAGCCTGTAACACAGCAGTTTTACTCTTAAGCATCAACCCTAGGACTTGATACTAAATGTGAACCAGGAGATTCAGTATAATAATATTTGTTGCATTGTTTTAGTAACATTAACAAAGAAAACCAAAAACCTGGACATAATTCAGTTATTTATTCAGCAAAAATTGACTAAATAAATGTATTGGAGTTTATAATGGAATGCTATAAAGCCAAGAAAATAAACTAAGGCTATACATTGCATAAATGAATGTCACATATGTTCTTTTAAAAAAAGCAAATTACAGAATATACTCAAAATAATTTCATTTGCATAAAGTAAAAAAGGGCAACATTTAAAAACATAATGTTTAGGAATACTAACTGAGTAGTAGACTGAAGAAAAACATTAAAATGAAACCACAAAATTCATTATAAAGAGTCTTGTGTAGAAGGAAGGGAATGAGATAGGGAAAGGCATTCAACAGCACTAGTTTTTCTATTTTTTTTTTTTTTTTGGTGTGTGTGTGTATGTGTGTGAGTGTGTGTGTGTGTGTATGTGAGTGTGTGTGGTGCTGGGGATTGAAACTAGGGCCTTGTGCATGCAAGGCAAGCACTCTACCACTCTACCAACTGAGCTATATCCCCAGCTTAACTAAGTCACAATTGCAGGAGAATTCCTCTGTTGTTTAAACAGAAATCTATATATTTGCTACATATAAAAATTATATGTTTGCTATAATTTTCTGTGTATACGTGTTGGACAACAAACCCTTTTCTAAAAGCAAATTAAAATTAAATATTTTTTAAAATTCTATACTTTCAGTATGAAGGTAACTATTTTTTTGTGACGTCTAGTTTGCAATACATATTTCTCTTTAATCAATTTTTGCATTGTTGCAACCAAAATTTGACAAGAGCGACTTAAAGGAGGAAAAGTTTATTTGGGACTCACAGTTTCAGAGGTCTCAGTCCATAGACAGCTGATTCAATTGCTCTAGGCCCAAAGTGAAGCAGAACATCATGGCAGAAGAGTGTGGAGGGAAGTTACTCCCCTCCTGGAACAAAGGAAGCAGAGAGAAAGAGGAAGGGACTACAGGAAAGATGCATCCTTCCAGGGCATGCCTCTAGTGACTGACTTTCTCCAGCCATGCCCTATATACCTGCAGTTACAAGGCAGCCAGTCCATATAAACTAGGATGGACTGATTAGGTTGTAGCATTCATACTAATTATTTCACCTCTGAATATTCCTGCATTAACAAAGGCACTTTTGGTTGACACCTCACATCCAAAACATAACAGTATTAAATCAGCAAAATCATTGCTTTTCCTATAGGATGGATTGATTTAGAGAATTGCAGACATTCTGGGACCAGACTTTAGCAAATAAAATTTCTGACTTTTTTAAGCCACCAGGTCTATGGTACTTTGTTACAGCCACTTGAACTATGACATATGTCTTTGTCAATTCCTTCAGTGTTGCACAGTGATAAGAACATGATTGTAGAATCAGTGTGTCTAGATTAACATGCTGACTCTTCCCTGTCATCATAGACAAACTTCTTAATGTCAGTATAGCTCCATGTCTTCATCCTTAAAATGGGAATTTAAATAGCACCTACTTGAAAGGGTTAGTATGGGGATTAAATAAAAGTATGCATAAAAATTTCATACAGGCCTGTTTCACAGTAGGGGCTTAAAATGTTAAGTTAAAAGAACAATAAATAGAAACCTTTTTCTTTCATTTAACAGTTGATTAATACAAAGATACGTAGAAATGTAACACACTGCCTGGCTAAATATAGTCTTCTAAAACTTGCTACATATGTGCAGAAGCTAGTTCTAACATGTGGTAGCCCTGACATGTAATGGACACTCAATAAATCTTAGCTTCTTTTTATTTTAAGGTATTGTCCTATTTCCTTCAATATGTTATTTTCCATGAGTCTAGTAATTAGTGTCAGAAGTTATAATTAGGAGGTAGAATATCCTACCAGAGAAAATCAATCTCTTTTCAGTGCTGTGAATTTTGCCCTGGAAATTTTGCTATGTCTGGAATTCAGACTCCCAAGTGGTCAATGATATAAAATAAAATAATTTAAAATTAAGTGGGATAAGTATACGTAAGCTTCTAGTACTGTAATGGTATATTATAAGGATTAGGGCAGTTTTCTTTTCCTCATTTGGAGTTGCTTTAGATGGTTCACAAAACATTGTAAAATATATTCTTAATTTATCTTTGTCTTTATAGTTTGAGTCTGATTTTTGGAAATAGCTAAAAGCCCCTTGGAGCCAAGAGTGCTAAATAATGTTAGTGACCAAGTTGTATTATACCATTTTTGGTAAAAAATGAATTGTGGAGAAATTAATGAGACTTTTTTTTGTTATGGCTTATAAAATACTTCTGAAAGCAATTCCAAAAAGGAATTCCATACATGGCTTAGGCAGTGAGAATATTTCTGAAATAATTTTAAGATGCCTTCTTATCCCATAAAGTCATATTGACATTGATCATGTGTGGTATAGCCATATGTTACTAAAATATTTAAATATGTGATATATATTAATAATAACCTCTGCCCTAAGTTAAATACAGTTTATTGAATTGCCCAAATACCTCAGCCCCTTTGCTTGGTTAGTCCAGGGTAAAGCCAGGAGTCTCCAAACTTGCTTTGGCACTTTGGCTAGTATTAATTCTGATTGGTTGGTGCCAATGCCATACAGTTTACTAATTACTTTGAATATCACTACAATCTGTCATACTGTCTGACTATCAATTTCATGATCCTACAAATGCTCATTTGAATGCTAACTACTTGGGTAGCTTGTACAACATCAACAGCAGTATCTTTCTGAGATAACTAGAGCATATTATTTGCAGTTCTTCTTTGGGGTAATTGATCACTCTAAAATTTTCTTTGTTTAATCAGGTTTTACATGCAACAGATTTAAGACTTTAGATATTTTTTTCTATTAATAAATAAATGCTTTCTCATTGTTTGCAGGATTGACAGGAAAGAAACCTGAAGATTTCTAATTTTAAATCCCTTATATATATGAATTATTGGCATATTAATTCTGCCAATGAAAATTACATGGGATTCCTAGGTAGAAAAAAATAAGGATAAATTCTGAGATGTTCTTAAGGCAGATAGGAAATGTCAATCAAATATAGAGATGTAGTAGGAAAAATATCTTGGGAAGTCCATTTAAGCATTTCTGGTCCATTTACTTTCACAATTTTCAGTTCTTCCCCATTGTACTCACTTCATTGATATTTTTATTAGTCACAAAATGGTGATTGTTTCACTTTTGTCATAAAGCCCCTACCTTCTTGACGATTTTCTATTAGAGTTTCATTTAGCATTAATTGTGATTGCCTGCTATTGGCATCATGTGAACGTGCATTCAGATTGCAACAGTACTTTACCAGCACTAATCCCAACGATGCTGTATAGTGAACACTCTGTTATAAACAAGAATGTTATAACTTTTTTCTTGATATGTTCCTTTATATATATTTGGAAGTATATATCTTGCATTTTTCAAGAAAGGAAAATAGAATCAAAGAACTTTAAAATTTTCAGAGTGTCCAAAACCTAACACAGAGCACGGAGCATCAAAGGCTTCAGTGGTTAGTTAGTGGGTGGGGAACAGAAATCATGTGTATGAGGAAGACATATTCTTTAAAAATTTGGGAAGTGTGACCATAGGCCTTGTGGCAGCCATTTCAAGAGTGGAGTTTGGAGTAGTCAAGGTTTCCAGCCTTCCCCTATTTACTTTTTAACTTAGACTGGATAGTAAAATAATACTCAGGAGGTTTCTGGCCTCTTTTGTTAAAAGTTTCTTTATTTTGAGAAAAGTAGCCTCTTTTAAAAGTATAGAGTAAAACATGGTAGAGATGCCCAAGTCCAGACTAATACATTTTCCCCCAATGCTACTGTTGACATGGCTGGGTAGACAAAAAACCCAAACCAAACCAAACAAAAAACAACAGAACAAAACAAAATAAAGAAAAGGAAATGGAAACAAAAAGTTGGTTTTATATATATTACCAAAAAGGCACTAACGGATACCTTGTATGACTTATGTTCTTTGTTACTCTGTGATAGAGAGAACATAGCCTTAACACTAGAGCATTACTAATTACTTTGAATATCACTACAATGAAAGTTTTCAGAATTACAATGGGATCACCAATGTCACACTCAAAGAATTAAAGCTGGGAGGTTATGAAAGACAGGATCTCATGTACCTATGTCTGATAACAAGAGTTATCACAAAAGACTCTGCCAGAAGCACAAACTTGAACAAAGGCCACTACAACCTTACACAAAAAATACTCATGCTGGGACATCTGCCCTGCAACTGCCTGCCCAACCTTGCATTCATACCATGGTTGTTACTGATCATAGTGGATAATTTCTTTCCTAGAACTTTTGTAGCCTTTTTGATTTTATTTTAAAAACTCTTGTCTTCCTTTGCCTCCCTGGGTACACCTGCAGATTTTCTCTTTGCAAGTTTCATTCCTGAATAAATTCACTCTTTGGTGAATCACTCTCCATTTGTAAGTTAGGTTGGCAATGTCTTATGCAGCATTATATAACTTCATCCACCTCTTCTCTGAAGATACAAATTTAATGCTTATTCTAACAGTTGGTTATGATTTCTTTACTTGGAAAAAAATCCAGGTGGAATGAGATAAGTTATCTACCACTGCATAACAATTTACCCTAATAGCTTAGTATGCCTTAAAACGAAACCATGTGTTTGTTATCCCTGTTTTTGTGGGTCATAGTTTGCAAGTAGTTCAGTTGAGCAATTCTGGCTCATAGTCTGTAGTGAGGCAGTCAAGCTGTTGTCTGTGGCTGCAGGAAATCGAAGGCTTGGCTGGGCCTGGAGGATTTGCTTCAAAGATGGCTCCCCCACTTGGCTGGCAAATTGCTGCTGGTTGTTGGCAGGTGGCCTCATTCTTTCCTTATGTTGGCCAGTCCTCTGTGCTTCTTGAATACCTCATGACATGGCTGCTGGATTTCCTCAGATTGAGTGATCCCAATGATATGACTTGGTTAGCAGCAACATCTTTTATAAAAGCCTCAGAAATCACAAAAACACTTCTTTAATATTCCATTGCTAAACAATTCAGCCTTAATCACCAGCGGAGATTACTACATGAGGGTGGGCATACCAGGAAGAGATTATAATTTGGACATCACCTTGAATGTTGGCTGCCACAGTGCTAAAATTTTCAGTGAATACACTGTGTTCGAGGGCTGGACTACGTTTGTACTTTGCTTTCAGTTGTCTATGTTCCCAAGATATTTGATTAATTATTTATCTATTAAAATGATCTCATTTAATTCCTACCACAAAACTGTGAGATAAATTATTGATCTCATTCTCAGGTGAAAAAATGGAGACTGATAGTGATTAACTTATATTGGGTTGTACAATACATAGGTGATCGAATTAGGAGTTCAATTTACTGGCAATCATTAGTTCCATTTAATGCAACACAGTCAAACCAGAGATGGGAGTATTTCTGACCTTCAACTAATTAAATATTATAGAAAATGGGGTACAGTTAGAGGGCTTATACTTATGTGAGTGTCTGAAATGATCTTTAGAATCTAGTTGAGTTCAAAGAGGAGAGGAGCATGTTTATCTAAACTTGGAGTTTTAGCTTTTGATTACATATATTGGTAGTGGAGTATAAAGAGGATTCCTAAGTGACTACTATTTTTTGAAACCCTAAAGCATTGCCAACACCTTCAACATTATTTGAAAGACAAATTATCCTGTTTACTTGCATTTGATCTATAAATACAAATGCTCCTCTATTTACAATGGGGTGTGTTCCAATAAACCCATTGCAATTTGAAGACACTGTAAGTTGAAAATGCATTTGATGCATCTACTGAACATCATAACTCATCAACACAGTACACTGTAGAGCACCAGTCCTTCACACCCATGGTGGCATAGCTGACTGGAGCTGTGTCTTGCTGTTGCTGCCACCTAGCATTTCCAGAGTGCATTATATTGCTAGGCTGGGGAAAGATCAAAATTCAAAATTCAAAGTATGTCTTCTACTGAATGTGTATCACCTTTTTCAAAATTGTAAGTTGAACTATTGTAAGTTGGGAATCTTCTGTACATCCAAAATTAATGTGTTCATATTCATGAATGTTCATGCTCATCTTCCAATAATATCCCGTGTGTTTTCTCTAATGTAACTTATTTTACTCAGCTCCCAGGGAGCTGGGGTTTGGGTAATAGTTAAAGAAATGACAACAGTAATCTTAAAAATGTATCAAGTACTAATGAACTAAGAAATTATTTAAATTAATACTACTTTGCTGTTTTTTAATAGCATTTTATAGAAGACAATTTACTTTTTCTGTTTGAGCTGTACTGAATTTTAAATGTCTACTATAATAAAAGAGATTTTTGGCATAAGTAATATTTGGGAAAAATGATCAAAATGTATCAAATGTGCTCTGTGGTAGGCACTCCTCTACTTTGTGTGTTTAATCTCAAATCTGCATAGTAACTCTGAGAAGATCCAAGTTTCCCCATTTTATTGATGAAGAATCAGACCTGAGAGGTTTAAGATTTTGGGATCACACAGCAAGTAAGATAATATAGTAGGCCAGCTTCATTCAGAATTTCTACATATGATTTCATTAATTATGTTAGCCTTTTAAAATCCTGAACTACTTGGTGGTTGGAAAGAGAGATAATTAAAAACCTTGTATAATGAAGAAATGGTTCATCTCTAGATAATCTACAAATGGTATGTTGATTTTATGTTTCAAAAAAACAACAAAAAGGGAAAATAGAAGAAACAACTAAATATATAAATAAAGATCAGTCAAGTACAGTTAATGGTGGAATATTCAGAACTTAATTTTCATTGAAATTAAAATCCTATTTATATTCATTTCTAACTTTCTAAGCTATGATTACAGAAACCTGCTATTATAACATGGAAGTAAACACAGCAACTGGGTTTTTGAGATACTGCTTGTAATTACAGGTAGAGATAGGAATATTAGAAAAAAAACATCAGTAAGATTTATTGCTGTTTCTTTATGCATGGAGAACTAAATACAGATTACTTAGAATTTGCCTTAAAGATCTATGAATTAATGTTATCATAGGTTATTTATTATTCTTGTGTTCCTCATGTTAATATGATGAAAAAATATTCAGGAGGAGGGAAGGAGAAGAAAGATAAATTCAAAACCACAAGATACATTTTATAAAATTAATTTCTTTGCAACTAACTCTACTCTTAAGTTCCTGTTAGTTGTTTCCTATAATTTTGGAATCTAGTACAATATATACAGATGTAGAATATTCTAATATTTATCTTACAGGAATGATTTTTTTATACCTTTTCTATTTTTTTTACTTATTATTATGTGGTGCTGAGGATCAAACCCAGGACCTCGCATATGCTAGGTGAGCACTCTACCACTGAGCCAAAACTCCAGCCCCTACAGGAATGAATTTAATGCTAGTACCAGTTCATCTGTAGCACATATACCCAGAGTGTTTTACATTCAACCATGGACATATAAAAAATACACTATTAGATTGTATTAATTAATGGTCTAGAGGACCCTTTTCCTCTTTAGATAAAAGTCATTTGATAGGTTAAATGTACTCCTAGTTTACAGGGTGAACTTCTTTTCAACTGCATTTCTGCTGCTCATATTTTGTATGTCATCTCTTTTCACTTGGTTCATAATTGTATCTTACTCTACATTCTTAAAGTGTGATAATTTGAGGCACCAATTTGTATAGAATTGCTTTTCATTTAAATTCCCTAAATAAGGTTATCATCCTTCAAATCATGGGAAATAAATTGAGAAAGGGGTATGTATACTTGTAAAAAATACTTCCTGCTAAGCTTCAAAATATTTGCTGAATGAAGTAAAAAACACACAAAATTGGTCAGACAACATAAAGCCTCTTCACCACTCTTGTTGATGATATGCATTTTAGTGTGTTAGAAAAGAATAGGTGTATACATTAATTTAAGAAAGATATTTCTAAAAGTAAAAATTCTAGGGTAAAAACTAATACTTTTTTTGGCACTTTTGCCTCATACATTACAAAGCAAACAAAAAGCATGTAGGGCAAAAATAATTTCAGAAAAATTATAATAAAAGAAGACAGCCAAGAACTGTTGCATTGGTAATTTTTGGTCAGTATTCCATAAAGAACAATTATGGGGAGGGGTTGTGGCTCAGTGGCAGAGTGCTTGCCTAGCACATGTGAGGCACTGGGTTCGATCCACATGGAAACAAATAAATAAAACAAAAGTATTGTGTCCATCTACAACTAATTTTTTTTTTAAAAAGATCCTTTTAATGAAAAAGTAAAAGTAGAAAACCACAAATGTCAAAAAAATTATTTGTGTCAAGTTTGAGGCTTGATACCTATATGAATTTCTGCATGTTATTAAATTAAGCCACTAGTTCATTTTCAAAAATCCATTTCCTAGGTGGTTCAACAGATGTTTAGTAGTCAGTTTTAAATGGAAATGCATATTAAAATAGTTCAGATTATTAACATGCAATACAATTTGTCCAAAGATGATGAAGACTGAGTGGAATAGCAATCTCAGAGTGCTTCTGTGAAAAGAGGATTTTCACAGTGTATCAGGTACATAGGAAGTTAGTAGGAAAGTCTTATCATTTGTCAGGCATTTTTCTAAGTACTTTTTCATGATTTCTTAATTTAATATAACAGATGATGTTATGTGGTAGACATTATAACAATCCCCATTTTAGAGTTAATTAGAATGAATTCACTGGAAAAATTTTTCAGTCAAGCTCTTACCTGTGTGAGAGTGTGATCAAGTTCTAGGGGTTGTTTCCTGAAAACGCCTCTATGTTTTTGTTTATTCTCATTATTCGTCTCTTTAAAGTATACTTAACCAGCTGGGTCTTCGTGACCTTGTTTTCATCCTTTAAAACTCTTTGTTCTCGCTGGGCCCTGGTTCTCCTTATGGAGTCCTCCCAGGGAGAGCACTTGTACCCTAGACTGAAACCACAGTTCTCACAGCTCTCACTGGGCTGTTGACTGCTTGTCTTACTCACCTTTGGTCTTAGCTAGGGTTTCCTACAATATGAAAAGATGCAATTTCACGGCAGAAGGAGTGCATGAAAAGGAAGTAGGGCAGAGAAGAAAGAAAAAAATATATATATATAAGGTTATTTTTCTGAGCTGGTTACAGCTTCACATGATTGCCACATGGAAAATCTTCCAGAGAGGTGAAATAAAAGCACTATACCTTGGAAGATCAATATTTTCTTTCTTCCAGTCTCCTGTCTTTTACTGTTTGAAGTTCGATTCTTTGGGTGTTACCTCTACTGGATCCTCTGGCACCCCTCCCCCACCCTGACACATACACAAAGTAGTAAAAGAAGGCCTCATTCTAACATTTTGATCTCTTCTGTTCAATATGGAATTTTTTGCATTAATTCAAATTTGGGGTATATAATTTGGATTTAAAAAAAAATTCTCTAAAATATTTTGTATCAATTACTGAGTATTTGCTGTCCTTGAAATTTCATACCTAAAGTAGTAGCTCACTTGCATTACCTTAGTTCCAATCCTCCTATACCTGCCTATGTTCCCTCAGATTTCTTTTGCTCAACACAACATTAGTTTAAAGTAGACAATTTGCATACCACCAAATGCATGACCTCAAATATCACCAGAATCTGGAGAAAGCCAGAGTCACTCCAAAGCATTTTTCATTATTCACACATTCATTTATTCAACAAATATGCTTTAAGGTTCTGTGTACTAATAAATGTTTTAGCAGACATCTGCAAATATCATAGGACAAAACTATTATGCAAAAAAGTGTAATTTCAATTGTAATATCTTTTAATTATTTCTTCTGAAAATTTTTATTGGTTCATAACTGGTCTGTTTGCCTTATATAACCCAAAATATCTATCATATCTATCTATCTATCTATCATCTATCTAAAATAACTGCAAAACTTGAAGGAAATCTAATGTGCCATTTGTCACATTAGGAAATCTAATGTGACATCTATATAAATGTCATACTTCTAAACCTAACTCAAAAGTTTTTCAATTAAAAATTGTTTTTTTTTCGGTTCATAGCAACCCCATATTTCAGTTTAGGTGCTGTTATACAATCTTTTGTGCTACTTTTCTAATTTTTTCTTTATATACGATACATGCATTTATGAAAATTTATATTGTTTTTGTTTGAGTCTTTGTCTATTTCTGCTGGTATCTATAAAAATACATTAGATTGGTTAGTTTATAAATAGTCTACCTTTACTGCTCATCATATAGAGACTGGGGAGTATAATCAGTGCACAGCAGTTTCAATGTCTGAGGAGGGCGTGGTCTCTGCTTCAAGATGGAGTCCTGACCTGAACACTGTGTCCTCTCATGGTGAGAGGATGAAGAGGGATGAACCCTGAGTGAAGTTTCTTTTATAAAGGTTTTTGTCCTATTCATGATGGTAAGCCTTTGTGACCTAAGTACCTCCTAAAGCTCCACTTCTAGATACTCAACACAGTGACAAATATATTTTAAAATAAAAATTTGTGGGGACACATTCAGACTGTCACAATTTGGATATTTCAGTTATTCTTTGTCACTGCACATTTTACATGACAAAGAACTAACTTTTCATAAGCTGTAGCAACATACATACAGGGGAAAATATATATATATATATATTTCAAAGAGAGATTATACAATAGCATAAAGCCCAAAGAATCATAATTGTCCTTCAATTTCCCTGATAAACTAACCAGGTTAAAACACTCTTAAGATCTCACTTCCAAATGTAGTAAGTACTGTGATGTAATTCTAAGGGAAAAAATTAGTTGATGAAAAAGTGGATTCATTACTGCCACATATAATTGTTTAACTCTAAATCACAATTGCTTTTGAGTTGGTATTGAGGATGTGGTAAACTAATGATCATATGCAGATTTGAATGAGAAGAACATATGTTAAGAAGAAATTCCGTAAGATTAGCAAGATGTCACTGGGAATTTTCTTCAATGAGTGGAATGGAACTGAAAGAAATCACTGGATTTTTATGACAAAGAAGATATGAATAGAATATTGTGATGATATAAATAAAGATACCTACAACAGCAAGCTGGTTCCCTTTATGCTAGTTGAGGCCTCTGGCTCATATATTTCTGAAGAACAGTGAATGAATAAACCTGCAAAGTTGCAGTAATTGATTATGTAGCAAGATCCAGAAAACAACTCTTTCTCTATATTTTTAAGACAATAAACCAAAAGTTGAGTTCCTAGAGTGGATGGCAGCAAAAAAATCCACATCAAATTGGCCTTCTTTGGCATTATGAAGGAGAAAAAATTAAGATATTAAAATAAGAGATTGAGTCTAAAGCTTTAGAACCTGACAAACTAAATCAGAAAATAGATTATGATCTGCGACAGAAAAGTTAGCAGTAACAGTGTTTGCTCTCTTATAGACAGCATAGCACAAGGAAATTGAGAATAAAAATGTGCAAGAAATGTTGTTTACAACCTATATCTCTTGGCTGTGTTTCATGTTTCCTAATTTTCTTTTGATGAGTTATTTTGTGTTATAAATTACTATTTATTCTAACAAAACAATGCATGCTTTTCACCCATATATTTTCTTGTGTGATTAAAATTCTTTGTACATTGGTGATAATCAGCTCTGATTAATCAGCATAAATTAGTGAAGTTAAATTTGTACACATATAACATCCTCTGTTTTCATATTCATATTTAAAGGAATCAGGATATAAGCTAAGCTTTTAAATAAGGTTCAATTAGCTTGTTTTTTTTTAAATAGGACTCTAGTCAAATTATTTGATGAAGATTTATAAGTTTTCTACAGAAACATATTGTTTTATGTCCTATTTTAGATATTTTATTGAAGACTGTACCATTTAGTAAAGTTCTATATTTCTTGAGAATTTTGATTTTTTCAATTCATTAATGACTACAGTATTATAAAACAGAGGCAGAGATGGTACTCATAATGTAGTAAATAATGAATACAAGCATATATTACTTCATTAGCAATAAATTTGTACCAGTTACAATGTACAAACATCATTAAGGAAAATATTTGGAATGTATTATATTGTGACTGAATATTCCATGATTGTCATAACTTTTTGTGACTTAAAATGTTTAGAAAATAACATTAATTAAATATGATTATTCCTTTACTTTCATTTTAACAACAATTTAAGGAGAACGTTTTTTCTTTTATTGCTATGATTTATTTCCATCTTCCCCATATTATCAGTTACAGTAAAACACTTTAAAGATAGCACATCACGCCACTGACAAAGTTGTTCCTCGGATGTATATGCTACAATACTGCTCACCAAGAAGATTAGTGACATCTTGTGTATGAAATGCCATCCTTGCTTCTCAGCATCAGTGCAATGATGGTCAGGATTCTGAAAACCTCTTTTAGAATGAAGAAAATACTTCACAATTATTCCATTTAAATCCCAATTGTCTTACCCCTGCTTCAAAAGACTCCTTTTTAAAAGATCAATTTTTGAGAAACCATTAACACTAAACCATTAAGCAATTTATAGAAGAAGAAATTAATGGGCTATCTCAGGGGAGTAATCTCAGAAGCAGCTTTGTGGTTGTTCAATAGTCATAACATGAGAAATAATATCTTGGACATTGTTTTGGAATCCTTTTTCTAGTTTATAAGTTCAAAAAAAGGGGAAAAAGATCACACACTGAGGATATAAGATCACATCATTCTGCTTGAATTGGGATTGGAAGTGAAAACCTATATCACATAGTTCACTGAAGCAGCACATGTTGGAATTTGGAATGACCAGTGCAGTTAAAGAACCTGCTGCCTCTAAAAAGCAGAATATTGCACTAAGTATTACAGGAAACAGGAAAAACATGCCATATCTCCAGTTTCATGTATGTGAAATTCCCTCAGTCTCAAGGTAGACTAGAACATGGCTGTTGATATAGAGATTCAAAATGATTGTTACAAAACCTACCACCACTTCATCTAAAAAAATTTTCCCCTCAGAATGTATACCAAAATTCCTCTTTTCTCTTGGTGAGAAGACTGATATGATTCTCATGGTTTGTTCAAATTAAAAAGAAAAAGGACCATCCTTTCTCTCTTGAACACAACATTCTCATCTGTCTCCCATATAATCTGTCTATTTTAGTGGCCTTAGTCTCATGTTCTTCCTGATGCACCAGTCATTATATTAAGGTGAATAGATACTCTAATTGGTTGGTCTGGGGCTACCACTTAATTAATCTGTACCATAAAGGTAGAGAAAAAGTGATTCCCCAAAGGAAAGCATAGAGGAAAAGTGAAAAATTAAAAGTTGTTATTCCAAAGATGAACAAAATCTCTGAAAGCAACTAAAATTTAAAGATGTGATTGTTGATAGAATAATTTTTCTTCTTCATCCTTATTTTTTTCAAATATTATTTCCCATCAAATTTTGCTATGCTGAACATTTGGAAGAGTGTTTTCATCTGAAAAGAAATATTGTCATCTGCCTCTTTACCCTGGGGGGATTAGAGGCTGCATCACTTAGTGGGGTTAAAAAGAGCTCAGAGCAAGAGGCTTGAAAGCAGCTGATTAGTAACCTGTGAATGGTCAATCTGAGTAAATAAACTTCAGTTAATATCTTGTCCACCATTTGCAACCTAGGGAAAGCAGTAATTGGTATCATTCATTTGTTGACATATTCTAAACACTGATGCACAAAATAAGCATAGGGCTTTTGGTAGAAGGTAGTATATTAATTATCCATGCACAGAATATAGACTGAGTAGTATGTCTAAATTTTAATTTTGAACTTTTATGAGAGATTTGTGAAAGAGCTCATTTATGAAGGCCACTTCTCTCAGAAACAACTCCTCATTATCTGTTCTCATCTTAACTTTCTTAAATTAGAGTTTGGTCTTAACCAATCTACTGCAAATGTGTTATGGGTTCCCTTACTTTAAATCTAAAAATATTTCCCTGTGTTTTCCTCTATGAAGTCTTTAAAGACCTTTTTTTTTTCTTATGGAAACTCTACTTTCTTTAATATCACTTGTGTTTTCTTGATTTATTTCTACAGCTGTGTTTGAATCAATTCTATAGTCTTTTCATAGTCCCTTTTCCTTCTCCTTTAGTTAAAGGTAAGAACAAAGTTCTATTTTTAGACACTAGTTTTCTTCCTCTTTTCTATTTCTGAGAAGTTTGCAATTTTCCTTTCCATTTCCTTTTTTTTCTCTTTCATTTTCCCTCAAACTTTCTCCATTTCTACCTCCCTGTGAATGTGAAGTTTTTTGTCTGTATTGTTTTCACTGGGAGAGTAGTTTTCTTTAAGTTAATGCCCTTAAAGGACTGACTGAAGCTCATACATGTTTATGTATTTCCAATCTGTTTAATCGGCTTTTTCACTGCTGTAACCAAAGACTTCACAAGAACAATTTTAGAGGAGGAAAATTTTATTTTGGGGCTCACAGTTCCACAGGTCTTAGACCACAGATGGCTGACCCCATTCTTTTTTTTTAAATTTTTATTGTTGGTTGTTCAAAACATTACATAGTTCTTGACATATCATATTTCACACATTTGATTCAAGTGGGTTATGAACTCCCATTTTTACCCCGTATACAGATTGCAGAATCACATCAGCTACACATCCACTGTTTTACATATTGCCATACTAGCATCTGTTGTATTCTGCTGCCTTTCCTATCTTCTACCATCCCCCCTCCCCTCTCCTCCCCTCCCATCTTCTCTCTCTACCCCATCTACTGTAATTCATTTCTCCTCCTTGTTTTTTTTTCCCTTTCCCCTCACTTCCTCTTGTATGTAATTTTGTATAACAATGAGGGTCTCCTTCCATTTCCATGCAATTATCCTTCTCTCTCCCTTTCCCTCCCACCTCTCATCCCTGTTTAATGTTAATCTTCTTCTCCTGCTCTTCCTCCCTGCTCTGTTCTTAGTTGCTCTCCTTATATCAAAGAAGACATTTGGCATTTGTTTTTTAGGAATTGGCTAGCTTCACTTAGCATAATCTGCTCTAATGCCATCCATTTCCCTGCAAATGCCATGATTTTGTCATTTTTTAATGCAGAGTAATACTCCATTGGGCATAAATGCCACATTTTTTTTTTTTATCCATTCATTTATTGAAGGACATTTAGGTTGGTTCCACAGTCTAGCTATTGTGAATTGTGCTGCTATGAACATCGATGTAGCAGTGTCTCTGTAGTATGCTCTTTTTACTGACCCCATTCTTTGGGACCATAAGGTAAGGCAGAATATCATGGCAGAAGACTGTGTGGAGGAAAGCAGCTGGGAGCATAGCACCCAGAAGCAGAGAGAAAACTGTGCTAAACAAGGACAAAATATAAACTCCCAAAGCTTTCCTCCTCCAGCTGCACCTCACCTGCTGACAGTTACCATCAAGTTAATCCCTATCGGTGGATTAATACACTAATTAAGTTAAGACTTTCATAATCCAATCATTTCACCTCTAAGCTTTCTTGCATCATCTTACACATGAGCTTGGGGGAGACATCGAATAACTAAACCATAACACAGCCCTGTACCACTAGCTCTATCTTCTTATCCTATTGGCCAGTTCCAGTTGCAGGTCTCAGCATTACATCCATATAAACATACTTAATACTAACATTATTAACATTATGGATTTATAATACTCTTTTGTTATTGTTACCTGTGTCCAAATAGATTCTCACTCAGATCTTGAAAACTTTTCTATTGGACTTCAATGTTCATTATTTTGCAAAACAAGAAAATAAACTAGCACACTGGGTTAATCCTTCAAAGATTTTCTCAAATCTCACTGCTATCACCTTTGTCTAATCTTCTTTTCTTAGTACACTACCAATTGCTATAGCTTCCTAATTGTTCTTCCCAATATTATTTCCTAACTTTCTCCAACCAATTTACATACATTATAGGATCCCTTCACACATATAATTTGTAAAACACCTAATGTGAAAAACTGAGCACCCAATAAGTGTACTGAATAACTATGTATTATGTTATTCCTAGTTGCTGTGTAATTCAATCATTTCTCTTGGAATCCATTTTCCTCATTGGGCCATTCAAGAGTGTGTACCATCTAATCAGATTGTCCTTTGGCTATAAAGCTTGGACACATATTTGCTTGTATCAAATTCTATTCTTGCTTTTAAAGGCCAGTTATGATATTACCTTTCTGGAGATAATTACTCCATTAATTCTAGCTTATATGGTGTTTTGATTTTCTTAAATTCCATATTTTCTTAAACATTTCCCCCTCTATCTTCCTCCTCTCTTATTTTGTTCTTGCATTTTTCCTGAGGATTTTTTCTTCCAACTTCCCCATGAAATTGAAGTTTGTTTGTATTGTTTTCAGTGGGAGAGTAATCTCACTCTTTCCTTTTTATCTTCTATTTTATATTAGTTTAGTATTTGCCATATACTAAACAAATACATTTAATTCTCAAAATATCTCCATTAGTGTTATTCCAAAGTATAGAAAATTAAAGCTTAGAATGTTTAAATAATTTCCCCAATCATAGCATAAGGGACAGATCAAAATTCAAACTTCGACTTTAAAAGTAAAAATTTCTACTATGCTGTGTTTAAGTATTTCACCTTGTAACATTATATATGTACTTAATAAAATGCTCAATTGACAGTACCAAAATGTGAATGCAATAAACGAGTGTTTGAATGTTTTAAGATTTTAAATCTAATGATCCCAAATGGATGATGAGCAACTTGAAATTCAGCCTTCATGACCTATACTAAAGCACCTATGTCTAATGGTATTATAATTGTAAACACTGTAATTGCTAGCAGTTCTTGAACTTTTACTATCAATTAAATATACATCTATTTTTTAAACTTTAATAATCAGAAAGCTATTCTTACACAGTAATGTTTTTCAAATTATAGATGAAGAAACAGAGGATCAGAAAAGTAAAATAAGCTTCCAATGGGCACACAGTAAGGGTCAGAACAAATGATCAGACACAGCTGCATTCACTTCTTTTTCTTGTTCACTTCACCATGAAGCTTCACAAGAAATATATGGTTATTAAATTCATATACCCTTGTAAGCCCTCCTGGGACTGGAAAGAACGGAATGTCAAAAGTCATGTGAAAATGAGTTTGGATGCATGCTTTTCCACCAGTCAGCTGACTCTTGCTGGGACGGTCATCTTGCTCCTAGTGATGGATTCCAGTTGGTGCTGAAGATCTCATATTCCAAGCCTGTTCTTCCGAGTGGATATTTAGACCTTTCTCCTTTTGCTTCTGGGAAGAAGCTGAAGTCATTTGTGTTCTGCACAGCTTTGATTCCAGTGTGAGTTGAAAGTCACAGGAAATATAAACATCCAAAATCAGAGTAAGAACACTTTGGGAAAATAGGATAAATGGATGAAATGAGTGCCTTTTACGTACTTATATACTTTTATCATATTTATTTGAGTTGAACTGTAAACACAAGCTGCATTTGTGAGTTTTTACTGACCTAAGTTATTGCCACTTATTATTCTGTTGAAAAGAATATAATCTTCAGTTGGCCTTTGTTTTAAAGTGTGAGCAGTAGATTGGGATGCTGAGAGAAAACATAAAATATTGAAAATTACTTGGAATATACGGAGCTTCACATAACAACTACTTAAAAACGTCACGAAGCCTCTAATATGAAGTGTGCTACTCTATTATTGGGTCAGGGACATTGAAGGGAACAAATGAGGTCAAGTGTTTAATCAGAAGTAGAGGTTTTCCAAATACCAAAAATAAAAAATACCAAAAACCACTTAAGATAACAATAGACTACTTATCAAGTATGAGATAGTATCCTTAGCAAAATAACTTGTTGGAATTATTGGCAAATTAAATGTCAGCAGGTAATTTGTTTTGTTTTCAAGAAATTTCTTTCCTTAATTCTGTCATGATGAGAAGTGTATTTTTTCTTTTTATGCTATCACATAACACGGTTATTTAACATTAACAAGATCACAGCCATTATAGCATCACTTTTGCATTTCTATTTCTAGTTCAGTGAGTAATGAAAGTAAATAATATTGTGTTCAGTTGAATGTTAAAATTCAAAAGAAGTATAAAACATGCAAAATACTAGCACATCCAATATTTATGAGCAAAAGCATTTGGCTGGTCTACATGACATTAGCATTTTTCAATGATCACAGAATCTCAAGCCAAAAGAAACAAACAAAAACTGTTTAATGCAAATCAAAGGGTTTCATTCAGTCAAATCTAATAAACTTAATATTGGCAGGCAGGGTTGGGACCTTGTGGAGGATATGGGAAGGCAGGGTAGATTGAGAAATATGCACATAACTGGAAGCATTTTATTTGAAATATTCTGGCATAGAACAAGTTTATTTCAATTCTAACTCTGCAGTTAATGTTCTACCCATTCATTGCACAAGTGTACATGGTAAAGAGTATGCCAAAGCTTGTTTTCAGATAATTGTTGCCAGTGAAAGCTACAAAAGAGGCACACGGTGAAAACCTGTTCTGATATTTTGACTTTATGTTGTGGTCAATTTCAATGCAAATGTTGTTCAGGGGTCTTTGGTGGCATAAGGATGACATAATTTATTAAGCTTTATTGTAGGTCAGGGACAAACAAATGCTTCAGGATTCCATTTGTGCAAAAACTTCACCTTTCCATTTCAGAAAATTGTGGTGAAATACAATGTAAGGGATGTGCCTGCTCAATTGGGGCACTGGGTACAGAGTTGCTAATTTTGTCAAATACAATTGAATGCCTTTTTTTGGGTTGTTATTAAGCAAGAGCTGAAGTTGTTCTCTATCCCAGGGTTTTTATTGATAACAAATGAATTAATCAATAAATACAATCATATAAAATAGGAGTTAGTATAAACAAATATATGGTACAAATGATAGATGTTTTATAAACCAGTATCTGAAGGTATCTGGCTATTAATCCCAAAATTTAATGATGAAATGAATCCATTATTCTTCAGGCCCTTATGAATTTTATTTTTTATAAAGAGAGGAACTGAGACTTAAGGGGGGGAAGCACTTTGCTGAGGATCATGCCACTGATTTATCTGAGTCACATTTTAAACCCAGACCCCTTTGCAGCAAGCCCCATGCTCAAGTCATATGATTTTTCTGCACAAAATTACTTCTCATTCATACAGTGAATTTTGCAGTGTTTATGTTCTGCTCTGGAATTTCTTAGATATTCTATGGTTATCTTCCTTTTATTTCTTTAACCCATGTTGTTATTGCTGAATTTCATGATATCCTCACAGGTTTGATCCTGAATGCTGGATGAAACCTGTGTGGATACCCTGGGGATAAAGGTTCTCTATTTACAAATGTTTATATTTTAGTCATTGATATTCTATTTTGGGTTTAGTAATAGACACTCTGGTTGTTGTTCTTTCTTTTTCTTTTGTTTTTACTCAAATCACTATATATAAAGAGAAGTGATATCTACTCTAAGCCTCCAAATGCTTCTTCTAGACTCAGTGAGTGTTGTTTGGAGAGGTTTGATATTAAGAAAAAGATTGCAATGGAGCATAGTGGTGCACACTTGTAATCCCAGGAATTTGGGAGAGTGAGTGAAGAAGCTCACAGGTTCAAGGACAGTTCAGCAAAATAGAGAGACCATCTCAAAATTGAAAAATAGGACTGGGGATGTAACTCAGTGGTATAACAATCAGTGGTTTCAATCCCTAGTACCGCCATCCCCACTAAGATTGAATATCAAGTTTCTCCATTCTCTCTCTCTCTTTTCTCTCCTCACTTTGTACTTCCCTTGCATTGTCCCTGTCTTATTATGTGCAGAAGAAGTACAACTGTAGCTGCCTAAATATATGCATGTTCCTCATGTGAATGATCAACAGTGGTTCATCAAGAAATTTTCCTCAGCAAAAATTTGCCATTATTTTGTATTTAAGAAGGGTTTATTTTTCCTTTGTACTATGCTGTGAAATCAGTTTGTCAACTGAGTTCAACAACATCTTTTATCTTTCTGCTAAAGAAACTTCAGAGCCCTGCCCTGGGAAGAGTAAGGGTTGGCATGCACAGGGAAACTGTGTCTTCTGTACACAGGGCCAATGGAATGCATATAAAGGGTTACCTCCAACTAAAAGCCTTACATTATCTTTCCATAATAATAATTCTTTGCTGTTGTTTGGACCAATTCTACAAGTGGATATTTTGGTCAAAGTTGAAAACAACCAAAATCCCATATACCATACTCAATCTTATCTTTCTGATTGTCCCTGAGTCTGACCAAAGAACAGAAGAAGATTAAAATGGAGAAACAGTTGCTTTTGTTTGACAAGTGCTGTTCTGAGTCCAAGGAATTATGTCTGATCCTTTCAGTTATTTTAGAAATAACTGTTGATAGGAAGGCTTAAATTAATTTTGACTGCTCTGTGATAAACCATGCTTCCCAAACCCATTTCTTGATCATAACTTCCAGGAAGTTAAAAAAAAAACAAATAAAATAAAATATAATTAAGATAATTGGCAAAGTTGGAGAGACAACACTTCAATTGGAATTCAGATGAGGTTACACATAAATGTATTAGTTTAAAATCCTCTTATACGTAAGTAAAGTAATTTATTCTTTAAAAAATTAAATTTAACCAGTGAGAGGACTGGCTAAGCCTTAAGGTATAAACAATGATATAGTTAGGGTGTGGAATACTGTTTCTCATGGAATTACCTATTAATATGAATGATTTATTAAAATCTTCTCATGATGACCAAGCATAGAATCTACCATGTTGTATAGTTTTATGACATATTCATTCGCATTTTCTCACTTCCAGGATCCTCTGCTAGCTTGGTCAAGCAACCTTTTTGTCTAAAAAATTTAAAGCTAGAAAGGACCGTATTTTTTTTTCAACAAAATATCTCAGTCTCAACACTGAGTGATTATACCATACCTACATAATTGCAGTTAAAATTTCAGACAACTATTTCTCTGGATGAAATGAAAAAGCAGTTTAGAGTATTTTGTATGGAGCAGGGCACATTGGAACACGCCTGTAATCGCAGGGTGTCTGGAGGCTGAGACAGGAGAATCTCGAGTTCAAAGTTAGCCTCAACAATGGCATGGTGCTGAGGATCTCAGTGAGACCTTGTCTCTAAATAGAATACAAAATAAGGCTGGGGATGTGGCTCAATGGTCGAGTATCCCTAAGTTCAAACCCAGATCCACCCCCTCCAAAAAAAAATAGTCTATACTTTTGATTAATGTTTATAATCTTGATAGGTGTTAAGTATAACATTTAACTTTAGTCTATATATAGTTTGTATATTCTTAAAATAAATTTGAACATAATTGTTTGCTAAAAGGAAAAGAGCTTTCCTATTATATTGAAAACTTTATTTTAAAATAATAAAGAAGAAATCTTATCTTTCTCTAGAAAGGGCAGAGGGGTTGGAGGGGAAGGGAAGGGGCATGGGGTTATAAATGATGTGGAATGTGATGATCATTATTATCCAAAGTACATGTATGAAGACATGAATTGGTGTGAATATACTTTGTATACAACCATAGATATGAAAAATTTGTGCTCTATATGGGTAATAAGAAATTTAATGCATTCAGCTGTCATATATAAATAAATAAATAATAAATAAATAAAGCAAATGCATTGTCAAAAACTCTTGAATCTCTCCACATTTATTTCTATTGGCTTTATTTATGGTGTCATTTTAATTTTAACTGAGTTCAAATAAAAGTGTTGGAAGCTTGAAATCCTTAACTGAACCACTCCTATAAGATATTACAGAACTTTCTTTTTCACATTTCCTTGCAAAAACTAAAAAAACATGAAAAAGGTGATAGTGATGGTGGTGGTTGTAGTCTCAACTGAATATTTCTTTCAGGACTTGATCAACTTAAAAAAAATGTTCTTTTTAGTTATATATGAGAGTAGAATATATTTTGATATATTAATGCAAGCATGGAATATATCTTATTCTAATTAGAATTCCAGTCTTGAGGATGTACAAGATGTTGAGATTCACTATGGTGTGTTCATATATGATCACAGGAAAGTTATGTCAGATTAATTCCACTGAGTTTCTTAGTCCTATTCCCCTCCCTTCACTTGATTTCCCTTTGTCTAATCTATTGAATTTCTATTCTTCCCTGACTCTCCCTTGTTCTGGATTAGAATCCACATATTAGAAAGAACATTTGACCTTTGTTTTTTGGGATTGGCTTATTTTTCTTAGCATGATAGTCTCCACATCCATCCATTTACGTGAATGTCATAAAATCATTCTTATTTATGATTGAGTAATATTTAATTATGTAAATATATCACATTTCCTTTATTCATTCATATGTTGATGGGCATCTAGTTTGGTTCCATAGCTTAGCTATTGTGATTTGTGCTGCTGTAAACATTGATGTGGCTGCATCACTGTCATATGCTGATTTTTAACTCCTTTGGATAGATACCAAGAAGTGGGATTACTGGGTCAACTGGTGGTTCCATTCCTAGTTTTTCAAGGAATTATCATACTGCTTTCCATTGTGGTTGTACCAATTTGCAGTTCCACCAAAAACGTATGAATGTACACTTTCCTCACATCCTTGCAACATTATTGTTACTTGTATTCTTGATTGTTGCCATTTGGCTCTGAAATCTCTTTGTACTTTTAATTTGCATTTATCTCATTGCTAGAGATGTTGAACATTTTTTTTCATATATTTGTTGACCATTCATATTTCTTCTTTTGAAAAGGGTCTGTTCAATTCCTTTGCCAATTTATTGATTGGGTTATTTGTTTTTTTGGTGTTATGCTTTTTGAATTTTTTGTATATCCTGGGAATTAACACCTTATCTGAGGTGTGGGTGGCAAAGATTTTCTCCAATTCTGTAGAATCTCTCTTTATGTTTTTGATTATATCCTTTGTTGTGATGAAACTTTTTCATTTGATACCATTCCAGTTGTTGATTTTTTATTTTATTTCTTGTGCTTTAGGAATCTTGTTGAGGAAGTTGGTAAGCAAACATGCTGGAGTTTTGGGCCTGTATTTTTTTTTCTAGTATGTGCAGGGTTTCTGGTCTTATACTTGATTCACTTTAAATTCAGATTTTTCTTTTTCAGGGTGAGAGATATTGGCTTAATTTCATTCTGCTACATATGGATTTCCAATTTTCCCAGCACCATTTGTTGAAGAGGCCATCTTTTCTCAATGTATATTTTTGCCACCTTTGTCTAGTATGAAAAGAGTATATTTATGTGTGCTTGTCTCTGTGTCTTCTATTATATTCCATTGTTTTTCATGCCTGTTTTGGTGCTAATACTATGCTGTTTTTGTTACTATGATCTGTAGTATAATTTAAGGTCTGGTATTGTGATGCCTCCTGCTTTACTTTTCTCTCTGAGGATTGCTTTGGCTATTCTGGACCTCTCATTTTTCTAGATGAATTTCCTGACTATTTTTTTTTATTTCTACGAGGAACACCAGTGGAATTTTAATAAAAATTCCATTAAGTCAGTAGAGTGTTTTTGGTGGTATGGCCATTTTGACAATATTAATCCTGCCTATCCAAGTACTTGAAAGATCATTCCATCTTCTAAGGACTTCTTTAATTTCTTTCTTTTGTGTCCTGTAGTTTTCATTGTAGAGGTCTTTCACCTTTTTTGTTAGATTGATTTCCAAGTATTTTTTAAAAGCTATTGTGAATGGGATGGCTTTCCTAAATTCATCTTTTACTGATTCATCGTTGGCATATAGAACACAATTAATTTATGGGTGTTAATTTTTATACTGATACTTTGCTCAATTCACTTATGAATTCTAGAAATTTCCTGGTGAAGTTTTTTGGGTTGATCAGCTTTAGTTGTAGTAGGCTTGTCAGTTACTTTCTTCAACTACACAGTCCTGGGAGCATTTGAAAATGAACTCTTGGCTTTACCACCTCCTATATAGTGTAAGGAAACCTCTTATTCACTCTGGTAATGATTTTTAGTTTTGTTTTACTTGCTTCTTAGAATACTGATGAACACTTCAATAGTTTTTTGTTGCATTTTACTTCTCAGCTCTGTCTATCAAGCCATCTTTATTTCTACAATCTACACATTCAGGATCATTCTCACCCAATCCAAGCCTTAGGCCCCAGAACTTAGTCCCTAAGGACTCACACTTGTCCATGGGGACCTGTAGAAAGATTCAAGTCTGTTCCCATGAACTGAAAAAAAAAAGTGAGATTAAACCACAGGCATGCCTGAGACTCACCTAGATATACTTTAGAATGTGTCTTTTGCCAAGAATATGACAGTCTTCTAAATTCTTAAAACAGATTTGCCAGCTGCCTGAATGTTTGGCATCTAAAGCATTAGGATTTCTTTCTAATAAACAAAGCATAATATCACTTCTTCAGGCAATGTCAGGAAGTCTAATCAAGAGTTGACTGCAAGCCAACACTTTCCATCAGCTCTGTTGATATACCAGTAATGGATGCTAAGAATATATTAACTCTTTATTTCTCTAGGTTCTCTAAGCTGAGCTTCTGTATCAAGTTAGGTCAGTCAAAATAACTGAGGGATAATAGTTTAGTTTCTTTCAGAAATACTTTCACAGCTATATGGTTTAATATTATCTTCTGAGTTTTAATTTACGAGGGTCAACAAAGAAATGTCTACCTGAAAACATTTCTTTATTACTTGAAAAATAGTAGTTGAAGACATTGTCCATTATGTATCTTAGAATCTTTTATATAAAACTGGCATGATAAAAAAATAAATAAATTTTATGTTGGGGAAAATATGTGTTTTGCTATGCAAACTTGTAAGATTTTGTTTATAAGATCAATGGTTTAATTTATAATGAAAATATACAATTAAGCAAACATAACAAATTAAACAAAGTCTTATGAAATAGTTCAAATAAAACTCCTCTGTTATAGCTTAACAAGAAATTTACCAGAAAACTTTGCAAAGTTGTAAATATAAAATTCAAGCCCTTTCCTACCCCATTCTTAAGGAAAATAGAACACTGATGAAAACAAAATGATGTAGGAGTCTATGACCCACACCTGTAATCCCAGCAACTCTGGAAGCTGAGGCAGGAGGATCAAAACCAGTCAATGGTGTGGTGCTAAGCAACTCAGTGAGACCCTATCTCTAAATAAAATACAAAATAGGTGCCATATTTTTTTAATCCATTCACCTGTTGAAGGGCATCTGGGTTGGTTCCACAGTCTAGCTATTGTGAATTGTGCTGCTATGAACATTGATGTAGCTGTGTCCCTGTAGTATGCTCTTTTTAGGTCTTTTGGGTATAGTCCCAGAAGGGGAATAGCTGGGTCAAATGGTGGTTCCATTCCCAGCTTTCCAAGGAATCTCCATACTGCCCTCCAAATTGGCTGCACCCAGTTTGCAGTCCCACCAGCAATGTACAAGTGTACCTTTTCCCCCACATCCTCACCAGCACTTGTTATTGTTTGACTTCATAATTACTGCCTTTCTTACTGGAGTGAGATGGTATCTTAGAGTGGTTTTAATTTGCATTTCTCTGATAGCTAGAGATGGTGAGCATTTTTTTGTGTACTTGTTGATTGGTTGTATATCCTCTGCTGTGAAGTGTCTGCTTAGATCTTTGGCCCATTTGTTGATTGGGTTATTTGTTTTTTTGTTGTTTAACTTTTTGAGTTCTTTGTATACTCTGGAGATTAGCACTCTATCTGAAGTGTGAGGGGTAAAAATTTGTTCCCAGGATGTAGGCTCCCTATTTACCTCACTTATTATTTCTCTTGCTGAGAAAAAACTTTTTAGTTTGAATATGTCCCATTTGTTGGTTCTTGATTTTAACTCTTGTGCTATAGGTGTCCTATTAAGGAATTTGGAGCCTGACCCCACGAGATGGAGATTAGGGCCAACTTTTTCTTCTATTAGATGCAGAGTCTCTGGTTTGATTCCTAGCTCCTTGATCCATTTTGAGTTAACTTTTGTGCATGGTGAGAGAAAGGGATTCAATTTCATTTTGTTGCATATGGATTTTCAATTTTCCCAGCACCATTTGTTGAATGTGGCATTTATACACAATGGAATATTACTCAGCATTAAAAAATAACAAAATCATGGCATTTGCAGGGAAATGGATAACACTAGAGCAAATTATGCAAAGCGAAGTTAGCCAATCCCTAAAAAACAAATGCTGAATGTCTTCTCTGATATAAGGGAGGTGATCCAAAACAGAGTAAGAAGGAAGAGCATGAGAAGAAGATTGCCACGAAACAAGGAAAAGAGGAGTGGGGAAAGGGTGGGAGAAGGGGAAATGCATGGAAGATGGAAGGAGACCCTCATGGGTTCACAAAATATATATACGATGGTGTGAGGGGGAAGGGAAGGGAAAAAGAGAGAGAGAGAGAGAGAGAGAGAGAGAGAGAGAGAGAGAGAGAGAGAGAGAGATGTCACAGTAGAATGGATAGAGAATAGTGATGGGAGGGGAGGGGAGAGGAGGGGGGCATAGGGAGGGCAGCAGAATACAGCTGACACTAGGATTGCTGTATGTATACACATGGATGTATAACCAATGTGATCCTGCAATCTGTAAATGTGGAAAAATGAGAATTCATACGCTATTTGAATCAAATGTATGATATGTCAAGATCATTGTATTGTCTTGAGCAACTAATAAAAGAAAAAAATACAAAATAGGACTGGGGATGTGGTTCAGTGGTTGAGTGCCCTTGAGTTCAATCTCCGATATCCCCAAACAAAACAAAAACAAAACAAAATGTCAAGTGTGGCCTTTCAGAATTATGCTCATTAATCTACTTTACACAAACTTGATGGAAAACAGTGAAGGATTTCTGTTGAGTGTTAAGACTCTTGTAATGGTTTGGATTTGACGTGTCCCCCAAAAGCTCCAATGTTAATGCAGCAATGTTTAAAGGTGAAATGATCAGACTATGAGAGCTATAACTGGATCAGTCTATCCTAGTTTGAACTGACTGACTGGGTGATAACTGTATGTAGATTGGCAGGGGTAGAGGAGATGGGTCACTAGTGGTGTGCCCTGGGTTCATCTTCCTTGTGGTCCTTTTCCCTCTGTTTCCTGGCCCTACGAATGGAGCAGAGTTCATCCACCATACCCATATGCCATGATATTCTGCCTCATCTCTGGCCCATAGAAATGGAGTGAGCCATTTATGGACTGAATCTCTGATACTTCCGGCCAAAAGAGACTTTTCCTTCTCCAAGTTGTTCTTGTCAGGTATTTTAATCATGGTGCAAAAGCTAATACACTCTGGAAGAATACTATCTAGGTTTATGTAAATCCCAAATCACCCCAATTATTAGGGATAAATTACTTCAGTTTCCTATCTGTTAGTTGGAAATGACAATATTCATGAATTCTAGTATTGTGGTGAAGATTATGTGAGATAATTCTTGTAAAATAGCACAGTACCTAGTGTGAAAGGCTTAAGTCCCAGTAGCTAATCCTATTGCATATATGAGTGTGGTAGGAAGTGATGATGATGATGGGGATGATGGTAGTGATTATGTTAACAAAGATGATGATATCAGAGTTGTTAATCCTAGATGAGGACAACTGTCTCAACTATACAATCTTCTTGACTGATACCATGGTGCTACATCTTTAGTTTTCTGCTGAAGAAACACCTGCCCTCAGAGCCTAAATAGGCCCAGGTAGGAAGAATGATGTTTGCCTGGCAATGATTCTGAACTATGTATTCAGGGAGAAGTGTAAAAAGTGATAAAACTTCTCATTTTCTAATTCTAGAAATAAGACAAATAGATTAGTTTGTTTTTTCTTTTAGCCTCTTGCCACCTATGTAAAAACAAGTTTTAGTTAATCCTGGGGGAAAGGAAAGGCCAAGTTCTATTTTGCTTTTTGAGGAAGAAAGATAAAAGGGACTCTGAAGTTTATGCTTGGTCTACCTGGCATTATAAGGATGGATTATCACAAAGGGATTTGTGCAGAATCTCCAGACAAAATAAAAGAGTATGTATTACCTGGAACAATGGGTTTCAGACTTTTTGGTCTCATGACCCATTTACTTAAAAATTATTGAAGATAGCAAAGAGTTTTTTTGTATGGGATATAGTCCTTGACATGTTAGAAATTAACACTGAAAAATTAAATATTAACTCATTTGAAACAGCAACAGTTAATCCTTTTAATACATAAATATTTTTATTTAAAAACCTATATTTTTCAAAGCAAAAAACCAAAATGAGCCAATTGACATTATTTTACATGTTTTGAAATTTCTATAATGTCTAGTGTAATAGAAGAAAGGTGAATTCACACCTCTACTTCTGCAGTCTGTTGTGATGTGTTGTTTTGATCAAAGTAAATAAATTAATTTCAATGTTACAAGTATATGTAGATGGAGAAAGAAGTATTTTAATAGCTCTTTGAAGCAGTTTTAGGTATTCTTTTTCACACTACACCAAAAATCTATAAGTTTCCATTTCTTAAAGGTTAGTTGCAATGAGAAAGCTGAAACCATAATCAATGAACTTTTCAACTCCATACTTGCATATTATACCATGCTATCATACATTTGTCATTTGGAAAATGTTGGTTTACTGAATTAGGCAGCTTTTTCAAATGTTAAAATATTTTATTATACATTATTAAGTAGTAACATTTGTTAATCTCATTAGAAAAGTCTGTCTTGAGGAGCTGTCAAACTTGTGACAGATAAAAGTTTCCCAAACTCCTGGCTTCCAGTTGACAGCTCAGATTTTATCCTTGCCAACAAATACTGTCACTTGTTTCCTTAAAGTGTCAGGTTCACTATATTCATTTTTGAGAAAATGTCTACCAAATGCTCAAGTCCAAATAACAATCATTTATGTGTCCATAGTTCTTTCAAGTAAACTTAATGCTCCATAAACAAAGCAGCTAGTTCAGCTTGCAACTCAAACAATTGCACAAGAAGTTTTTCTTATAACAACCTTCATATGTGCTGTGTTTTGCTAACTATAACAACAATTATTTGTCTTAAACAATCACACACTGAAGATTGGGATCAAATTAATTTAATAATCTTTACTGAAGCATTAAGGACATTCTAAAGTGAAACTGACATTTTTATTGCAAATGTGTAGCAGTGACGGATGTATACTTAAATCTTTATATACTTAAATCAGAGTAAACTTTTTTACACCCACATTTATAATTTCTTTTGGTGAGAATATTCAAAATTCTTTCTTCTAGTTCTTTGAAATATATAGTACATTATTATTATCTATCTTTACAATACTGGTAGATAGCAATAGCAAAACCAGAAATTCTTCCCCTATCTAACTCTAACTTAGTACCCATTGATCAACTTTTGTATATCCCTCCCTTCCCCTTCCCCACCCCCCCACCTCCCGAATCTGGGAACCACCATTCTACTAACTTCAATGAGATCAACATAGAATGCACATATCAGTGAGATCATGCAGTACTAGTCTTTCTGTTCCTGGCTTATTTCAATTAAGAATAATCTCTAGTTCCATCCACACTGTTGCAAGTGGCAGAATTTCATTCTTTTTATGACTATATATATATATATATATATATATATATGCATATATATATATATATGCCATATTTTGTTCATCTCTTCATTAGTTGATGGACAGTCTAGTTGTTCTAGTTGTTTTCATTTCTCGGTTATTTGTAATAGTGCTGGGATAAACCTGGGAGTGAAGTTCTCTTTGAGACACTGATTTCCTTTCCTTCAAATATTTACCGAGTAGTGGGCTCATATGGCAGGTATTTTATTTACTTTGAGGGGACTCCATTACTGTTTTCCATAACAGATGTACTAATTTGCTTTCTCACCAATGGTAAATAAGGTCTTACTTTCTCCATATTCTTGTCAGCCCTAGTTACCTTTATTCTTTTTGAGAATAGCCATTCTTATTGGGGTGAGATGATATTCTCATTATGTTTTTGATTTGCATTTCCTTGGTGATGAGTGATGTTGAGCATTTCTTCACATATCTACTGGCGTATACTTTTTGAGAAATGCCCATTTAGATTTATTGATCAATATTTAATTGGGTTATGTGGTCTTAATTTTTTCTTTCCTTCTCTTTCTTTCCTTTTTCTTTTTTGAGTCCTTATATATTCTGAGAATTAATACCCATATGTATAGTTAGAAAATATTTTCTCCCATTGTGAAGGTTGTTCCTTCTCTCTTGATGTTTTCCTTTGCTGTACAGAGACATTTTTAATTTTAGTAAATAAAAACCTCACCAACACTAAAAAGAATACAACTGCTCCAACAGATCATAGACCTGACAGTTTTCAGCTGTCAGTGTATAATATTCTAAAGCCTTGTTATTCAAACTGTGTTCGCAGACCAGCAGTATCAACATCACCCAAGAATTTGTTAGAAATGAAAGCTTGGGGTCCACCCTACACTTAATGAATTAGCATCCAAATTAAAAAAAAATTTCCATGTGATCCATAAGTACAGTAAAGTTTGAGAAGAAGTCCTTTAAAAATATACTTAGGGATTTATTTTCTTTTATTGAATTCAAATGATCTATGAAAATAGGCAAGGCTTGGAATTTCTTGAAATAATGTGCAATGTGTGGGAATTTTCCAGACCATATGCAGCACACTTTTTTTTGAATCATTTTTACAATATTTCAGTCATCAGGGTGACAGTATATTTTGCTTGACATATGACTTCTCTTTTCTAGGAACAGCCAGGACATGTGGTGGTCCTGCAGGAAGCAATGACATTTCTCTTTTTGTGTCAATACTTGATGGGGAAAAAGCATTTATTACTGAAGTAGTCAAAAAGAATGAGAACCTCTTATGTGCATTTTCAACAATGGAAAAGTTTTCCTTGCACCTGTTGTCTTTATTTTATCTTTTAAAGTATTTGGTGAGTATTTTCCTGATTCTGCTACACATATAATATGTTTTGAGAACATATTTCTTGTCTAATCATTATGAGGTCGTATGCTTGTATTGAGCTGGCTCACAAATTAGTTTGCTGAACATAGGCTGCTGTCCAGCTATGCACCACAAAGTGGTAAACAGCTGGGTATCTTAGAGATTTTTTTTTTCTATTCCCTTTATAGATCAGAATTAAATGTATTTCCCCAAGAAGTGTACTGTGAGACTATGGAGTCTTGGAAATATCCTCTGTCAGCATAGTGTTCAATCTTGACATGTATATTTACTTAGTAAAAGCTCTTGTCTGATGGTAACAACACCAACAACCTGTCAAATGGATAAAAGTGTTTTTATCTTCATAAATTGCTGTGATCAAAAACATCCTAAAGAAGTTTTCAGCAGTATCACTTGATTTCTAGATTCTAAAGTAAAATAGACTGGCATAATCACTATGACTGGTATTTAGGCCTGGTATTTTTTATTTTATATTTTAATGACAATCCCAGTTTGGTGCAGTAGTTTCCACATGGGGGATTTACATGATTTATCTGCAGTATTGTGCTGTTTGTATACTATGAGAATGAATTTAAATTTCATCATACAGTGGTATTCTTTATTAATGTATGTATGTACATGTGTATATATGTATGTATGTGAATATTGCAGTGATGTTCAATGATAGAGATATTCCCTGCTAATTCTACATATTCTGACATCCATAATCAAAAGTAACAGTCATTCCTATACCCATATGCTGGTATTTGACAAGCCAGCTGGTCTAGTTTGTTTTTGGAAACCTATATCATCTTTTGTGTCCTTCCAGATGTCCCTAGCTGCTATTTGCCAAAACTAGCCCAAATAAAAATGGAAGAATAAGAGAGGCTTTGAGATATTTCCTAGACTTTTAGTATAAGCCTTCTTTTATACTTTCAATATAGTCCCTTCTGCAACGACATAACCATTAAACCTTTGAACAATTTCAGCATGATATCAGTTAATGACCTTGGCATCTTTCAAATTAAGCAATGATCATTCAGATGAACGGGTGGGCTTCAGGATATATAATGTAGTTGTAGAGGAGTACAATGGTTTTACAATGGATACATATATGTAGTAGCTTAAAGATAATGCAAATACGTGGCAGCAGGTTAAAATTTATTTCCCATTTTCTTTTAACAAAACACCATGAACTTGGGCTAATGTCATTAATTTTACAAAAGTTACCAAACTCCTCCTCAATAATATTTTCTATGGAAAAATTCTAAATGATGATAGTATATTTTATGATTTCATTAGAAATTTGCATCAATGTGAAGTTAAAAATTTTATATTATTACAAAAGTAAAAGAAGTATAATAAATATCAATTTTTATTTTTAAAATATGGATTACTGAGTTATTAGTTATTTGTATTATATTTGTATACAATAAAACTACCTTTGTAGGAGTAAAATTTGATGAGTTGTAACAAAATATATAGTTATGTAACTACCACTACAGTGGTTACATGGTAAATTGTGTCCTTCCAAAGTTCATGTTGGAAGTTCTAATCTCAGTTCTTTGGTTCTTGGGAACATGACTGTGATTGGAGATAAAAGTTTTCAAAGAGGTGAAGTTGAATGAGGTTTTGTGGGTTGATCCTGAGAAAACCTGATTTGGATCCAGACGGTGGACATACACAGTCACATATTAACAGTTAAAAATGTGGGGGTTTGGTTACATTCAGATGAGAAGGAAAAGACTGGAAATGCCTACTGAAATATGTGACTTTTCTTTAGAAAAAAAAATTGTTTCTACAATCTTCCAGAAAAAAAATAATGGAAAATATTTTAATAAATATTCTTAAATGTCAAAAAAAAAAAAAAAAAAAAGTGAAGAGTACAAAGACTGAATACCAGGGATGAGCCTTCACAGAAGACCTCAGGAAGAGGCAGCAAGGTAGAGCCATCTGCAGTACTAGGAGAGCTGCCTCAGAGAAAACCAGCTCTGCCAGCACCTCATCTTGGTCTGGATTTTACATTCTTTTTTTTTTTTTAATTGATTTTATTTTTTTAAATATATGACAGTGGAATGCATTGCAATTCTTATTACACATATAGAGCACAATTTTTCATATCTTTGTATATAAAGTATGTTCACACCAATTCATGTCTTTATACATGCACTTTGTGGGTTTTTTTTGGCATTACAATTCTTGTTACACATATATACCACAATTTTTTTTTTAATTTTTTTTTATTGGTTGTTAAAAACATTATAAAGCTCTTGACATATCATATTTCATACATTAGATTCAAGTTGGTTATGAACTCCCAATTTTACCCCAAATACAGATTGCAGAATCACATCGGTTACACATCCACATTTTTACATAATGCCCTATTAGTAACTGTTGTATTCTGCTACCTTTCCTATCCTCTACCATCCCCCCTACCTCCCCTCCCATCTTCTCTCTCTACCCCATCCACTGTAATTCATATCTCTCCTTGTTTATTTTCCTATTCCCCTCACAACCTCTTATATGTAATTTTGTATAACAATGAGGGTATTATGGAAATCCTAGTAGATGAACATAATAGTTGTGGTCTAGGATATTTTGTTATCCTTCCCCCAAATCTCTTCTGCGTATTTGTTCTTAGTCCCTAGTTACCACTGATCTGATACGTCTCTCTATAGTTTTGCCTTCTCCAGGCATTAATGGAATGCCTTCTAAGTTTGTCTTATTTCACTTAGAATGAAGTTTTTTATTCACTCATGTTTTTGCATGTGTTAGTAGTTTACTCCTTTTTGTTGTTGGGTATCATGTCATTTTTCATATATATCACAATTTGTTTATATAGTCAGTAGTTGGGTTGTTTCTACATGTCCAATATTATGAATAGACAATGCAAATATCCTAATATAGATCTTTCGGTGGGCATATATTTGTATTTCTTTTCATGAAAACCTGGGAATGAAATGCTGGTTTGTGTGGTAAGTCTACTTGTTATTTCTTAAGAAACTGATGAAATCTTATCCAAAGACACTAGACCGTTTTGCATTTTCTACCAATATCTGAGAGACCAGTTGCTTTCTGTCTTCACCAGGGCTTATTCTTTTAGTTTTTTAAGATTTGCTCAATCTTAAAATACATGGGTAGTACAGCATCACTTAGTTTTAATTTTCATTTCTGTAAAACTAAGGATTTTGAACATTTTTATATGCATTTATTTGCCATCTCTGTATGTATTCTTTGAAAAAAATTTGTTCAAACGCTCTATCCATTCTTAACTATAATTTTTCTTCTAGTGAAAGATTTTCATAAATTCTGAACAAAAGTTATTTTATTGTATTATTAAAGTTTTTGTACAACATGATGTTTTGATATACAAATACTTAGTGAAATGATTACAAGTCAAGAAGATCACCCTATTCTTCATATTTACTGTGTGTGTGTGTGTGTGGGAGGAGGGACAAAAACCATATTCACTTGGCAAATTTTTGGAGTACAATTTAACTACAGTCCAGATGCTGTATATTAGCTCTGTATATTTATCCAGCCTACTTAACTGCAAGTTTGTACTCTTTGATTTCTTTCTCTTTATTTATCCCTTTCCTTAATCCTGATAACCACCATTCTACTCTCCACATTTTACTTTTAAAAGATTTTACCTATAAGTGATATTAATAGTATTGTTTTCTTTCTGTATCTGGCTTATTTCACATAATATCTTCCAGATTCTGCCAGGTTGATAAAATAGCAGTCTCTTCTTTTATACATTGAATGATATTCTAATGTGTGTGTGTGTGTGTGTGTGTGTGTTGATGGTTTGCTTTGCTGTGCTAAACCTATATGGTTTTTGTGTTTTTTTTTTTTTTTTTAAGAAAATATACCATTTTATTTGTGTCAGTTAAAATCTGGATACAAATTATTAAGTGTATTTAAGAATAAAATTTTCTTTTCTTCAATTTGTTTAACTAGGATGTTATTCAAAAGCTTACTATTACTAAATGTCATATGTGTGTTGTGTGTGTGTGTGTGTGTGTGTGAATTTGTTTATCTGTTGATGGACACTTACTTTGTTTTTGCATCTTGACTATCATGAATGATACTGCAAAGAATATGAGAGTGCCAATACTGGATTATATTTCAATTCTTGTGGATAATTGCCCCAAAGTGGGATCAATGGATCATTTGGTAGTTCTATATTTTTTGTTTTGAATAAGTTCTCTGAAGAATCTCCATACCATTTTCATTAACGATTGTATCAAGTTACATTCCCACTAACAATTTATAAATGTTGGCTTTATTATATCCTTAACACTTGCTGTCTCTTCTCTCTTTGATGTAGTTATTTTGACCAGTGTGAGGTGATATCTCACTGTGGTTTGGATGTGCATTTCCTTAATTCTTAGTGATGTTGAACTTCTTTCCATACACATGTTGGCAATTTTTATGGTTTCTTTGGAAAAAATCTATTCAGGTCTTTTGTCCAATTTTTATTTAGATTATCTGTTTTCTGTTTTGCTTTGGAGTTATAAGATTTCTTTATATATTTGGGATAGTAACCATTTATCAGATATATTAATATGATCTATGTGTAGTCTGCCTTACCATTTAGTTGATGGCTTAGTTTGCTGTGCCAAACCAATATGATCTTTTCTTTTTCTTTCTTTCTTTTCTTTTTAGAAAATATATCACTTTACTTATGACAGTTAAAATCTGGACACGAATTATTAAGTGTATTTAAGAATAAAATTTTCTTTACTTCAATTTGTTTAAAACTAGGATGTTATTCAAAAGCGTCCTATTACTAAATGTCATATTGTACCAAAGTCCTAATCTAAATAAAAGAAACATGATAAACTTATTACATGTGTGAAGGATAAAGGCCATGCAATTAGTCAAATTTGAGATGTAAGTAACTAAAAAATTTGCTTTACAATTTGCTGAGATAAATTTCCATTGGTTTGTGGCTGAATTTGTAGCTCAGTGGTAGAGCGCTTGCCTCTTATGTGTGAAGCACTGGGTTTGATTTTTAGCACTGTATATAAGTAAGTAAATAAAATAAAGGACCATCAACATCTAAAACCTATTAACATTTTTTCCATTGGTTTTCCTAAAGAAAAAGAAGTTAAAAAAATAAAAGGCAGAAAAGGAATGCAAGGAAGAAAAATTGTCTAGTGATTTAAGTTTCTTTTCAAGCTAAAATACTTTCAGTCATAGCGACCTGTAGATCAAAACGCCAAGTTAAACTTTATCTTTTATTTTTAAAAATTAAAAAAAAATGTTTTTTTCCACTCCTTGGTATTTATCCAAAAGAACTGAAACTAGCATACTGTAGTGATATATCGATTCCTACAACATTTATAGCAATGTATCAATGTTTATAGCAGCGTAATTCACAATAACAAAACTATAGAACCAGCCCACATGCCTATAAACAGATGAATTAATAAAAAAAATATAGTATGTATACACTCTGGAATTTTTTTTCAGCCATAAAGAAGAATCAAATGATGACATTTTCTGGTAAATGAACGAAACTGGGGAACATCATGATAAATTAAATAAGTCAGACTCACAAAGTCAAGGGTTGAATGTTTCCTTTATATGCTGAAATTAGACTACAATAATAAGAAAATAAAAGTATGTGTGTAAGTTTTCCATGAAAATAGAAGAAAGATCAGTGGGGCAGAGGAAAAGGATAGAGGGGCAGGAGGAAGGATGGTAAAAAGGAGGAACTTCAGAATGAAATTGACCCAATTATGCTATGTACATATATGAATATACCAGTAAATTTCACCTTTATGTGATATTTATAAAGCACTAATGTAAAACTATAAATAGAAGGAAGACCAGTAGAATAGAGGATAGAACACAGCAAAGGAGGAGGAAAGGGGAGGGAGAAGTGCTGGAGACTGAAGTGGAGCCAATTGCATTTCATGCGTGTATGATGATGTCAAAGTGAACACCACTATTATGGATTACTACAATGCACTAAGGAGCTGTACAGTTTGATGTAGTCTCACTTAATTTTTGTTTTTCATGCCTGACATTTTGTAATGATAGACAAAATGTCACTGACAAAGCCAATACCAAGAATCTTTCTCCTTAAATTTCCTTCATGAATTTTATAATTTCAGACCCTAAATTTGTGTTTTTGAAAGAATCCAGTTTCATCTCTGTCATTATGGGTATCTGAAATTAATGAAATTAATGGATAGATACAATAATGGTCTGGGTAGGTCTTAAGACCAAACAGGTCATATGAAAGTTAAAATTAAAGCAATTTCCTGTCACATAGGTGAAAATGCCAGAGATGGAAAAAAAAAAAATGAGAGTGGGATGAGATGGTATTGAGGATGACTCCATAGGGCCAATAACTTTATTGTAAGAAATCCAAAGTCAGAGAGCAGAGATGATATAGAACAGAACACATTTTTTTTTGTAAGCAGAAGAATATTCCTCATTGATAATCAAATTTCTGTCTATAAAATTATTGCCTAAAGAATATTCTAGAAAAATGAAAAATGAATGTAATATTAAATCTGACATCAGAATCAGACAACTGACAGCTGGTTATGACTTGGAAAAAACAAAGAAAACTGAAACCACAGAATTAACCTATCAACAATGGAAAGTAATTGGAAATGGCAGAGGTTTATAAAATGACAGATATGCAAGACAAAGAGCGGGAGAAGATAAAGCAGATAGGAAGGTTAAATCACTGGAAAAATGGCAAATTAAGAGGAGGGGCTAGGATTATACTATAGGACTATGGGCATCATTTTTCATTACTTCTTTCATAGTCTTCCCAAAGTTTTTCTAATTGGCCAATTCTTTGTTCTTATTCAAAAATGTCACAGTAAAACTTGAAAAGAAAATATATATTATTTTGTATAAATGTGGTGCACCTTTCTTAAAGTTACTTATATAGTAAATTATGATCCCTGCCATGAATAGATAGCCACTGATAACTGTTTATGGTGATTTTCTTTCTTTATAAATTGCCTTTATTGATGCCACATGTCCTACTCCCTCCCCCCACAACTACATTTTCTCATATTATTAAAAAGCTTTTGCTGACATAATGTATAATGTCTGCACAATATTTCATTTTATATTCATCTTATAATTGGGAATTTGATTCCTAACTGTTTAACTCCTGGCTGGGTAAGAAAGTGATGAACAACCTATAGAAAGGGACAAAATCTTTGACAAACAAGGGATTAATATCATGGATATACAAAAAACTTAACACCAAAGAAACAAATAAAACAATCAATAAATGTGCAAAAAACTCAACAACCATCTCTCAAAAGAGGAATACAAATGGCCAACAAATGTATGTAAAAAATTTTCAATATTCCCAGCAATCATGGAAATGCAAGTCAAAACTGTACTAAAGTTTCATTTCAATCCTGTTAGAAAAACAATAATCAAGATTACAAATAACAATAAATGCTTATATGCAGAAAAAAGATTCCTAGACTGTTGGGACTTAAAATTAGAAGAAACACTTTTTAAAGCAATATAGAGATTCCTCAAAAGAATAGGAATAAAAACACCATATGACCCAGTTATTCCACTCCTTGGTGCATATCCAGAACTAAAATCAGTATACGATCATGATATAGGCACCTTAATGTTTATAGCAGCACAATTCACAATAACTAAGTTATGGAACCAGCCCAAGTGCCCATCAACAGACGAATAGATGATGAAAATGTGGTCTGTATACACAATGGAGTTTTACTCAGCCATAAAGAATGAAATTATGGCATTTGCTTATAAATGGATGGAAAAGTGAAATAAGACAGACTCCGAAAGTCAAGGGTCAAATATTTGCTCTCATGTGTGGAAACTAGACCAAAACAGGGGGAAAAAAATGAAAGGATATCCCATGAAAATAGAAGAGTGATCAAGGAAGATAAATGGAGTTTAAAAAAAAAAAAAAGAGGATTGAAGGGTAGGAGGAGGGATGGGAAAAGGGAGGAACCACAGAATGAAGTTGACCAAATTATGTTAATGTACATATATGAAGATAGCACATGAACTTCATCTTAATACTAAATACTATACTATAAAGCACATTTAAAACACAATAATAAATAAACAGAATGAAGACCAGTAGAATAGAGGAAGGGGAACAGTGCGAGGGAGGAGGGGAAGGAAAGAGGAAGTACTGGAGAGTGAAATGGGGCAAATTATATTTCATTCATGTGTGATTGCATCAAAAGGAATCCAATATTGTGTATAACTATAATGCACTAATAAAAACATTTTAAAAATTGATGAACAGTCCTTATTGGCAAAAAATGCTGTTGATAAATTAGTAATTCATTATTGAGACAATACAAATCAGAATGTGAGTTTTGAGAAAAAGTTGATATTCTCTAGTTGTCCTTTACAGATGAGAGCAATGATATCTGAAAGCAGCAAAGCATATGTAAAAAGATCTTCATATATGTCAAAATATTTAACTGTTTCAGAGTAGTTTGGACCATGGATTTTTCTTTCCAGTTTTTATATCCTCTGCTTTTGGCAACAAAGAAATTTGAAAATGATTGAGTTAATTCTTTCCTCACCAAACTCAAATCCCAACTCTTTAATTACCTGAAAATACACAGCAATTTATTTAATATTTAATAGGTTGTTTCCAGTTGTTTGATAATATAAATAAAATTACTGCAAATAACTGTGTGCATAAATCCTTTTAAAGCCACTATTTCATAAAAAGAGATTGATAAAGAGAATTTTATCAAAACTTATTATATATTTCCTGATCACATATGTATACATATATATATACATCAACAGTTTTGTAGCGTTTATTTGATTTCAAATCCACTAGAATTGGTTATTCATATTTAAATAGATTTTGCTGATGTGGTAGTATTAATGATTCTATGTCTAATTTTTATTTTGCAAATATTATTCTAGTAATTTTTCATATATTATTTACTAATTGGATTTTCTTTTTTAAAAAACTGCCCATTCATATTCATTTTCTATTAATTAATTTGTATAATGATTTTTTTCTCAGAAACTTGTATAAGCTTTATTTTAATTACTGATATTAAACAGTTGATGTATTTTCTGCCAAGTTTTATATTTGTTCTTCACTTAACTATTATTTTTAAAATATTTACTTTTCACTGTTGTCAAATCTAACAATAATTTCAAATAATTTTCAATGATTTTTAATATTAGCAAGTTTTATAGATTACATAAATTTGTACAAATATTCTTCTTCCAAATATTTGAAATTATTTAGTTGTCTTCCCATTAATTAATCAGTCCATTTGGCACTCATTTTGATTAGGTATGAATTAAGGCTCTAAAAGATATTTTTGCAAATAGCTAAATTGCTGTAGGACCATAGCTAAATAACTTCTCATGTATTTCTTTTATATTATTAGTAGTAATGATAATAATATTTACAAACAGGTAATATTGACACACATCTTAAAATTAAAAGAATTAATTGAATATATGTTGAAAAGTCATTTAACTTTTCATTTTCTTCAATTTTCAAGTCTTTCTTTGCACAAGCAAGCATTATTACCATTTTCATTTGCATCTTCTCATGGAATTAAATAGAATTTATGCATTGCATATATTCTTTTACAATTTTTTTTTTTCTGCAATGCTAGGGATCAAATACAGGAACTTATGCATGCTAGACAAGAGTTCTACCACTGAGCTAAGTAAAAGCTAATATTACTATAAAAGCTGTTATGGATGTGAAATTTTTCACTTAAAAATCTATATCTTTGCAATCATTCTATATCAGAATGAGTTGATCTGCATGTTTTATTATTCCTGCTTCATACTGGCCCATCCTTTATTGATGAGCATGTATTTTATTTATATTTTTATCATTACAAATAATTCTTTCATGAGTAACTTTCTAAATGTGTTACTTAACTCTTGTGCAGTGATAGCTGTAGAAATAATTCCCAGATGTTGAAATGCTGAGTGAAAAGATATATGGATAGGTATAAGAAATGGTATATGGAAAAGGTAATTTTGATAGATACTTTCAAATACCCTGTTGTGAGCCTATACCATTTACTTTTCTACTTTCTCTTATATTCATTGCTTTATCTGACAGAACAAAATTAATATCTTCTTTTCTTTTCCCTTAATTTGAGATTCTTAGGGAAAGAGGAAACAGAGGCCTGTGAATGCTTGTATGTCAGTCATCCCTGGAGATTTTCTTGATCATTGACTCCAGGAACACATTCAGCAATCAGTATTTTTCCTTTATGTGCTTCATAAAAGTAAGGAGTGGTTTTTAAAATTTTATGAATGAGATTTTATCAACATTAGATATATTTAAGAACAATTCCCCCCCATGGGAATTTTATTTTCTATATAGTTGTTTTTTCTTTTAACATTATTTATGCTGTATGTCAAGCAGAATTTTTGTTCAATAATGTAGTTTATTTCATTTTTTTCTTTAATGACTTCCGATTTTATTGTCATATATTATTTTATTTTTTCCAATCAAATAATAAAACATTTCTTTCAGATTTCCCTAATACATATAGCTTTTTATTACTAATTAACTTTGATCATCCGAGTGTGTTATATGTAATGCATGCTGGAGTATAGCTAATATATATTTTTTTTCACCAATTTATCCAGTTGTACAAACATTGCTTGGACATGACAAATGCATGGTTTTCTACATATGTGGTGTGCCACCTTTATTTAATAAATACTAGTCTTGTTTTGAACTATATTTTCTGTTGTTCTCTCTGCCTATGAGCATCAATCTTTATATTGACTTGTTTAGCTTCATAACTTTTTACTATGTGATGGGACTTACTGATTTATGATGTATCCTTTATCATTCAATTTTCACTGATTTAATTTTAGTAGTTTTGAGTTTTTGTAAAACTGTTACTATTGTTTAGAAAAGTTTTTCTTTATTCTTTAATCCTGCTTATATTACTAAATACACTCAAATATTAGCTTTTCCAATGAAAATAAGCCATAGAATATTAGTACAAAATTTGCTAATACAAGGGAATTATTTGAGAAAAGTTTGTATCTTTTCATACTAGCACTATCTTATAAGAAGAGCATGTGTATTCCTTGAGGCTTAACTTTCATAAATCAATCTGAATGTATCAGAGAGAGCTTCCAGGCCCTTGGTACTGTAAAGACCCAAGGAAACAGAGGACTGTGAATACTTGTATGTCAGCCATCCCTGGAGCTTTTTCTTGATCATTGACTCCAGGAACACATTCAACAATCAATATTTTTCCTTTATGTGCTTCATAAAAGTAAGGAGTGTTTTTTTTTAATTTTTTTTGTTGTTGTTCTTTCTTTTATGTGATGGAATATTTACAATTTTGTCTTTAATCTGTTGTCAACAATTACTTCTGGCTTAATGAGGAGAAAAAAAAAAGAGCCAAGCAGTTAAAAATAGAAGATATCTGAGACTGTTCTATCATAATACTATTATTAGTCTTCATTGGTGTTATGGCTTAAATGTGAGGGGTGTCCCAAAAACATAGAATCCAATGTGGTAATGATCAGAGGTAAAATGTTTAGATTATGAGAGCTGTAACTTAACCAGTAGACAAATCCACTTGAAGGATGAATAGTTTGAAAACACTTCTACACTGGATGATAACTATATGCAGGTAAGGTGTGGCTGGAGGCTGTAAATCACTGTGACTATTCCTTTGGGGTTTATATTTAGTCCCCCTTGCCTCACTTGCCCTTTCTGCTTCATGGATGCTTTGAGGTGAGCAACTCTCCTCCTCCAGTTCCTTCCACCATGATGTTTTGTCTCATACCCAAAACATTGAAGCGGTCTGACTATGGACTGCACCTTTAGAACTGTTGAGTCCATGTTAACTTTTCTTCCTCAAAGTTATTCTTATCAGTTATTTTGGTAATAGTAACACAAAGCTGAGTAAGACAATAGATTTCAAAGAAAATTATCCACAAGAAACACATATGAGTACTTATCCAGGTAGGATGGCATGTCCTTGAAATCCCAGACACTCAGAAGTCTGAGGAAGAAGGATCTGAAGTTTGGGCTAAAGCTGGGAAACATTAGCAAAACCCTATCTCACAAAAGAAAAAAAAAGCATCAGTGCTTATTTCCATGTGTAAACCACCTTAAATCTTAAAACCCACAGCCATTTATTTATTTATTTTTTTATGAGCCCATAATTTTATGGTTTCACTATTACAGTTAGAACTTAGCCAGGCAGTTGTGATGTTCTTACCTCCATTTACTCAGTTGTCAGTTAACTAAGTACTCTGTTTCTGATAGTTGTCTGGTTATTGACCAGGGCAACAGTGGGCCACATGTCACTTGTCATTCCTGCAGCCTTGTCTGAACTTCAAATGGTGCTAGAAGTTCATAGAGCATCAAGAAAAGTTGTTGCTAGGCTTCTTGAGGCTTTGATTTGTAATTATCCCAGTGCTAATGCCAGTGCAACCTATGATTCAAAATGTATCACCTGCCTAGCTCAGAATCTAGAAGTGAGGATAGATCACACCCCTTCATAGTATGTACTACAAGTATAGTAACTAATTTCGCAAACTATTACAAGCACCCAAGAACTAGCTGTACTTGATGACAAAGGCCTAACACAAAGGCTATTAAACTAAGCATAGATCATGGAGGCTTCCTGGGTCTGTGTTATGTGCCCTCTAATAATGACAGATTATACTCCATGGGTGTATAATTTCACTTTGTTGCTTGATGTTGCTTGATGAAGGACTCTGTAAATGTAGGTGGGACCCAAGATTCTGCATTTATAACAAAGCGTGAACTGATAGTTTTGTTGCAGTCTGCAGAGCACACTTTTGGAACAAGCTACTTGAGGAGTGGTTGATGCACTGAAAATGTCAGTATCACCAGTGGTGAATGCACATTCTTGATCCTCATCTTTCACCTAGTAACTGTTGGGATAAGCCCAACAGTTTTTTTTTTTTTTAATTTTGTTTTTAAAAAGTTTTCTAAGGATTCATAAGTACTGTGCTAGAGGCTTTTACACAGAACATGAAAGGATGTAGTATAGGAGAAAGGGAAATAGGAAATCTAAACCACTGGACCTATGCAGTACCTGTGAGATTTGTTTCACTAAACATGAATTCTGGCCTTTTGAAAAACATATATAAGCTACAAAGAATATTACCAAATATCAAGAAGAGGACATAAATGTAATTCTTGCCCTGGAAAAAAAGATGACTAATGGTTGTTGGCAAAACCTGTAGAAGAATTACCTATGTTTTCTTTATAGTTTGGCAGCAGCCTAGAGCTGACCATTTCTGTGTTATGTTTTTTATTAATGCCTTCATAGTGAGCATTGAAGGAAAGCCTCTCCAGTGTATGACTGTGAGTCCAATCAATCAAAGCTCAGGCATGGTTTACTACTGTCAGCTGTGATTTGTTTTTTTCATTTTCTTGCCACAGAATTCTGATAAATTCATTTAAAGTAGTTCAGAGCAGATCAAATATACAGCAGCGCCATCATAGCTTAAATATTGTCCAATACGCCAGTAACTAGCAGAAAACCTGGTACATAGAAGGTATCTATTGTATACTTAAGGAATTACATAGAATCTGTGGAATTTCTATGATATGCATTCATGCAATTTAATCCCAAAATCAAACTATTTATTGAGTTTAAAGTATTCAGTTAAAACACTTACCCCATTGTGATGCAGGTGTGAAGTAACATGGGGAAAAATGAGGAAACATTTCAATTACACTCCAGTTTTTTTCCCCTCATATCTTGATACTTTTGTGTGCACATCCCTTCAACTCATTAAGATAAAACTTGTCTTCAAAATACTTAAAAGTTTCTCTTTTTAAAATTAAACCACTGGGCCATACAAAACATGCAGGCTGTATTTGCTGTTATCTATCTTGTAGATAGATATCTACATTGGAACTATCTATCTGTAGTTATCTTCAGAGATTATAAAAGTAGTGATCTTCAATTAATCTTGTGTAATTTTTATATTCACTGACAACTATGTGATATTTGGATCTTGATAAATTATTAAGAAACTGTCTACACTTAAACAGCAGCAATAAAGACTGGAAGTAAAATTTTAACTGGCTTTATGCAAATTACTTATCCTCTTAAATTTCTAGGTATGGATAAGAATGCCTAGAAGATACTACTGTCTGTCCTGAATATCTTCAAAATATCCTTTTCTGAGTAATCATTGTTGTATCCCATGGACATGGTAGAGACAGCAATTAACTAAGGAGTTTGACTAGGTAAAGCCAAATCTAGCTCTGTTACCAATCTTATAGCACTGCTGTCATGCTATTTCTTTTTGAAGGTGTTCAGTGTTGTGTTCATATAAGGCTCTTTCCAATACAAGAGTGGAATATGATGTTGTTTTCAAATTTTATAATTTAGTGAAATTAAGGAAATTTTTAGAATTTTTGTTTCCATCTTTATACTGGTCATTTTTTTTTTTTTTTTTTTTTTTTTTTTGCTATTTCAAAGCATCTAAGGACCAATTTTTTTTAAAAAGATTATATTGTATTTGACATTATGCAGACATTTCCTCAATTACTTTCTATTTTCCACCATCTCCTTGGAAACTGAAAGGGCATAGTATGCATCACATCATTGATGATTGTTTTGGGGAGTCTCAGCCAATGTCATTGCTTATTTAAAATCAGTCATTGGACTTATTCTCAACCCTTTCATATGCTTCTTATTTTCTGTACTGAAATAGTTGAGAAACTAAAGAGAGTATGCCATGAAGTCAAGATATCTTAAACTTCTCAAATAGTTTCAGTATTTTTCTGCTCATTATATTCATTTCTTGGAATTTCTTCTGTTTATTTAGAAAGAGTTAAGAAGGAATACTAACACATTTTCTCCCCAAATACACTATATATCATCCATTCTCACTAGAGAATCACTCATCTCAGGGACCTTAGTCACTAATTTTCAGTATTTACAACAACAAAAAATCGAATACATTAAAATTATATCTCATCATATTAGTACATGGTTGGATATGAAAAAAAATACCTAGAAAATAGTGGAAAAAATCTATTCCATAAAAATTACCAAAGTGAATCAATAATTACATCTTAATTCTAGAAAATTTATTTCCATGCAACAAATCTAACAGAAATTGCTAGAATATTTGTGTAAAATATACATATTGCTAGTAGGCATGCAGTCACAGAAATTCTCTTATACATCTCATGAGTTTTTCCTTCCTTTTATTAAAAAGTCAGAATAGAGAACAAAGTTATGATAAAATTAGCATATAATAGCAAGAGATAACTCGACATGATCTTGAAACTCATGTATGCTTTCCACAATTACAGCATGTATCAGTAAAGCCCATTTTCATTTCTACCTCAGGTGTGTTGGGTAGGACTATTAAATTCTCATTCTGAAATTCCAACCTTTGAATTTTTGTGTGAAGTTTTTTTTCTTCTTCTTCTTTTTAGGCTGTCGTTGATGGCTCTCTTATATATACTTTGCTAAGAATAAAATGAAAGCAAAGCAAGCCCATGGGAGGAGAGAGGAGAAAGAAAAGGAATGAAGGAGAGGAGGGAAAGGGAAAAACTGGGGGATGAGATTGATCAATTATGTGATATGCATGTATGAATATGGTAGAATGAATCCCACTAGTGTAAATAATTATAATGTGCCAATAAAAAATGGAGGACAGAATAGATAGATAGATAGACAGATAGATAGGGAGGAGAGTGGCCGAGACCAGAAGTTTCGGTACACATTATGCTCCATGTCATGCATACATGTCTACTGTAAACAGGAACAGTGGAAATTAGTAAGGTGGAACTCTTACACTTTTACTCTGGTAACCTGTTTCTTATAACACTTAAGAATTCAATATGGCATAAACTAGAGAAAGTAAAGTGTATTTTTCTCCTGGATATTTTTTCTTCAAATAGAATTCCATATTGATAACATGGTTGTTTTAAAAATAATCAATTTAAATTGAAATTTATTCCATCCGTTGTGCACATAGTTTGTTCCATGCCTCATCTACTCTTGACACTTTAAAAAAGACCTCATATAGAGGGATTTCCATATTGCCACATCTTAAGAGATATGTTATCTGTAAGTTTTGGCTTCTGCTAGACTCTGTTTGAGCCTTGAAAAGTAAGATTAAATTAATCATAAATTCTGTTTTCCATCTGATTATCTGAAAGATGAATATTTATTCTTGCTGTTTATTCCTTGATTTGTGTCAGAAATGCCTTGACATGGCAATACTTAGTGCATGCTTCTGTAGGTTTGAATGCACAAAAATCTCTGATTTCAAGCAGATAATGAAAATCCTCATGTTCTTCCTGCTGTTTTAGTTTTGGATGGTAGGAAGGGCAAGTTGGGCACTCACTAAGATCAAGACAGTCCTGCATTTAGAAAGAAGATGTATAATTTAAAATATTTAGCACATTTCTAGAGAGACCACCTTATTTGGTTTCCTGGTGTCCTTTGTGCTGACAGCTGTCTGCCAGCCATTGCAGGGCAAGTGGTGGCACGGGAGGTCCCACTTGGTGCACTGCATCACAGCGTGGATAGTCCACCTGGCAGTTTTCTTAGAATAGACTGCCGTCCTGGAATTAATTTTCTCTGCAAGGATTTTTTAATTAGCCTTAAATTCTTAGCAATTTAAAAACTTTCTCTGGTCATATGCTATCAACTTAAGTTGCTACTTATTTTATAACTTTTTTGTTTTATTTTAGATTATAATATGTACATTTTGAATATGTGGCTGCTTCTAAATTACATATTCAAACTTTTCATCATTTTAATTTATTACTATCAATCTAGGATCCCCTTTCACTTGAACATCTTTCATTTTTAATTGCCATACTTTTGGCTTTTCTTTCTGGTCTTTAAATCATAGCTAATTTGAGAGGGGTAGAGAGCTCTTTAAGCCCTGACATGGTAATAATACTACCGGTGTTCACTTTCCATCTTTGCAAAACTAGTCAGACTTCAAAATATTAAGTCAGGAATTAACTATGTTCATGTAACTACAGCAACTGCAAATGTGGGCATAGGGAATATTAGGTGGTAGTTTAAGAAGCTAAGCCTTCTTAGAATGCAGTAGGTCACCTCTTGGAATGAGATACCTCCTCAGAAACAGATGGCATCCTCAAAATGGTGACTGAAGAGAGGTTAATGAAAGCATTATTTACATTCCTGGGCAGGGTTAAGGAAAATAAGAAGGATAGTGAAGAATTCTAGGCTAGCAACAGCAGGAAGAAATTACCACTCTTGAGCCCAAGGATGAAGGAGGGAGTGGTTATCAGAACTGAGAGGGGACCCTGTGACACCATCTGTGACTTGTGATACAGGAACTCTGTGGATGCCTTTCTTCCACCTTCTGATCTCCCTGCAAATCCTCTTATCAACCGAACTCCAACAGAAGCCAAGAACAAAGAGTTCCTCAGAGCAAAGAGAAGTGAAAAATAATACAGTGGATCCAATAGGCAGATGACCATCAAAAACCGACCCCTTTTTTTCCCACAGCACCCATTCTTGCTATTTCTTCTGAATGGAAAGCTGTGCCCCTTCTGTAGGGAATACAGAGAAATTTTAATCAGCTACTATCTCATTATGGAATGATTATCAGTTCAGTCACATTCATCCCAGAAGAATAAAAATATGAATAAACTATTAACCATTGCTAGTGATTCAGAGAAAGTAACATGATCCCTCTACTATCTAGCAATACCTTGCCTGAGGTTTCTACCACAATGTGTGACATAAGCTCTACAATGTGAGTATGTGTCTGTGGGGGCGGGGGGGCGGCGCTGAGATTGAACCAGTATCTCATACATGCTAGACAAGTGCTTTACTACTTAGTGATAAACCCAGCCAACAATATGATTTTTTTAGTGGTTCTATCTTCATTAGATTGTTTTCTATTCACCAGAACTCTGGCAAAGGAACATTAAGAGGTGCTCTGGTGATTTCCCAGTTTTCAAACATAGTTCTACTGAATGAATGATTGATCTCACTTACCAAATGCAAATTTATTTGTTGTCCCACAATGAGAGCAAGAAGACAACAGACTAATTTCCACTTGGTAATTAAGATTGATCACTCCTTAGGTATGCTGATCTCTTTCTCTTCCTATTGGTTCAAGGATGAGTACAAGATGGCTATTTTTTAGTCTCAGCATCTATTTAATTCAATTACTAGTGGAACCATGTCTCTCTTTAGTACAGAATCATCAAATTGATCAAGATCTGTGTTTCTGGGACAAGAAGCATACATTCCTTAAGGGAATTACTTGATATAATTATGATAAATGATCACTACATCTCCATCTTTTAGTTTAGGTTCTACTAATTTGGACTACGATTATGAGAACTCCCTAAACAGGCTACAGATTAAATATTCATGCCATGTCTTAAAGAAGTATAAACCTCAGAGGCCTCACAGGATAGTGTTCCAAACAAACAGCCAGTGAGACTATGACAATCGTTCACTGTTCTTAAAAGCCACATGTTTCTAGCAAGGCACATGGAAACATGGATGTGAGCCCATTGTCACAGTTTTTTAATTAGCTTTGTTTGTCAGCAGCAATATTGTGTGGAATCTGATGGTGAAGAAGAAGATGCTTTGTACGTCCACAGATGCTTTCAAGGAAAAATAATCATTCAATAACTATTCATACATTTCAGAACATCAGTGAAAAAGCTGAAGAATAAGTACTCCAGCCACCTTTTCTCTTACCTTTGCATCTTCTTCTGGCCATTTTCAACCAGAAAGAAGAGGACAAGGGAGCCTCTTTGCTGTAGTTTATAAGGCAGTTTCCAGAATGCAGGATATAGTTGGGTAGAGAAGGGTGGAGAGTGGATCTGAAAATACAAATTGAAAATGTTCCCAAATTGCCAAGTATTCCACAGAATAAGAAACGTCAACGCCAAAATCCGCCACAATTGCTGAAAGCAGTCTTAAAATTTTCAAGCTCAATAAACTACACTGAGATCCTTTGGAACAATCTTCATGTCAGAGAACTTGACTTCATCTCTTTTTTTTTCCTCCCTCCTATTAATTGAGTAACCCTGGGCAAAGTTCTTAAACATCATTTTCCAAATCTTAAAATGCGTACTATCTGCACTCAGTAATAAGTATTCACGTTTTTCCTCCCAGGGATTCACTGGTCCAGGAATCAAGGGTGGAACTGTGGCACCACCCAGCTATAGTGGCCCATTGGCAATATATTTGCTTTCTCTTCTTGCCACCTTGGCTCTGTATGTCTAGAGGTCTTAGTTTTAAAGAGAATACTGCTTCCACTGGGATGCACAAAATGATCCCTTAAAGTGGCAGTTAAGCTGCCATCTGGCAAGTTTGGACTCCTCATGCCTCTGAATCAAAGGGTGAAGAAGAATTGCTCTCCTGGCTGGGGTAATTGGTCCTCATTACCAAGGGAAAATTGGACTGCTGCTACTCCATGTGGTTAAGTATGAGTACATGTGGAACACAGGAAATCCCTCAGGGTTTCTCTTAGTAGTACCATGCTTTGTGATTAAAGTTAATGGGAAACTACATGACCCAATTTAGAAATGGCTACTAAAGTCCCACACTCTCCAGGAATAAAGATTTGGGATATACCAATAGGTAAAGCACTATGATCAGCTGATGTGCTTGCTTGGGGATTAAGGAAAAATGAAACAAGAATTAGAAGAAGGTAGTTATAAATAATGCTTAAGACCATGTGACTGACTGTAAAAATGGAAACTGATTTTTATGAGCATTTTATTTTGTTATGGATATGTTTGTATGCTTGAAGTAACTGTATTTGTTTCCTTCCTTCACTTACCCCCTTATCACATAGTATGTATCAACTTTATATCATAGTATTTAAATATTTTTAAACATTTTATTATAGTATTTAAATTATAAGGTGTCAAGGAGAAGAATAAATAACAGCTAAAGAGTTTGCATTCACTTTATAGAGTGGGTGTTTTTAGTTGTATGCAGAATAATTCCTTCATGTTAGCTGGAAGTATGATTTTGTTGTTGTCTTTATTTTAAGATAAAGTGTGGTTTTGGTCATGTACATGGGTGCCAAGCAGATACTAGGTTTGCTTTTGTTGGCTTGATTAGTCTGTGGTGCCTAGCTGTTTGGTAAAATACTAGTCTATATTATATCATGAAGACAGTTTCAGATATGACTAATATTTACAATAAAACAGATTACTGTTGATATTGTAAATGAATCTCATCCTTAAAAAAAACTAAAGTTTCCAAGAAAGGAAGGAATTCTGCCTTATTGCTGTAACATAGAAATTCTTTCTGAGTATCCAGCTTACTGAAATATCACTCTTGTCTGAGTTTCCAGTCTGTTTTCCTAATCTATGGATTTTGTACTTGCCAACTGCCACAATTGTATGAGCCAATTTCTTAAAATCTATCTATCTATCTATCTATCTATCTATCTATCTATCATCTTATTATTTAAATAATTTGATTTCTTGGGGGAACCCTGATACATGTACTAAAAGTATATTCTTTTAGTGTACATATTAAAATGAAATTTTATATATATATATATATATATATATATATATATGTGTGTGTGTGTGTGTGTGTGTGTGTGTGTGTGTGATGTAAGTGCATTTTAATTGCAAGCAACAAATAATCTAATGTGAATTGCTTAGATAATAAATATATATTAATGCTTTCTGTTGTAGATTTGTTCCATCAAAGATCACTAATATAATATTCCACTATGATGTGATAGTGATATACTTTATACAGAGGTGAAAGTTTATGTTACCTTTCCTTAAAGAAGTCAAAGTAGGCAAACCTCTTTAAGAATCTCAACCAATCAAAAGAAGCAGAGGCAATCTGTGTGAATTTGGTTAGATCATAAAAGACACTCTATTTACCTATCTATCTTTCATCTATTTCTATTGCTCTTTCTCTCTGCATGACATGTTTTGGAACCTAGTTATCATGTTGGGAGAAAGCTTATCTTACATGGAGAAGCCATTTGTAGGTGTCTTAGCCAAAAGCCTCAATTTGTTCCCCACTGACAACCAGCATTAGTCTCCAAATGCATGTGTGAATGAACTTCAAGTGACTCCATCTCATAGAAAGTATTTTAGTTTCAAGTATGAAGCAAAGGTAAGGCATTCAACACAGTATGCTCTCTGACTTTTTGACCTATTAGATAACCTAGGAGATGTAGTCTGGGTTTGTGGCTTAGTGGTGGAGCACTTGACTAGCATGTGCGACACACTGGATTTGATTTTCACATCTCATATAATCAAACAAATAAAATAAAGGTCCATCAACAACCAAAAAATAAATATTTAAAAAACAAAAACTAAGAGATAATAAATGCTTATCACCATTTTAAGTGAATAAATTTTAGGACAGTTGGGTAGTTAACAATATCTAATGAATACAATTTGGTCCACTAAAGAAAAAGGAGAAGATGTTGTAAGTTTAAGAATGATTTGATCAAGGATTGGTTGTGATTTTCTGTGATTTTGAAAACCAACTTCAGCTTTCTTTGCATATTGGATTTATACAGTCATAAAAGAAAAATAGTTACATTTGTTCCATGGTTTCACATACATATTTTATAGTTAAAAGCAAAGAGGTGGACTGGGATTGTAGCTCAGCAGTAGAGTGCTCACCAAGCATGTGCGAGGCTCTGGGTTAGATCCTTAGCACCACATAAAAATAAAATAAAGATATTTAAAAAAGCAAAGAGGTCAACTATTCCCACCAGGAATCTTGACATTCATTATGATTGAACTATCTTAAACTCCATGGCCACCTCTAAAATACTATTAGTGTCCAGTGATAGAGAATGTAATCATTGGATTGCCTTGATATATTTATCCAATCCTTGGAATTACAGAAATTCCAAAGCCTATATCAGGAATTCTCAGGCAAAGGAGAATGGATAGTAAAGGAGAAACCACAGAGTTTTACTTATAAGCATTTTGCATAATATGCCATATACAGAGCTCCTTACTACCTACTTGTCCTTGGTTTTAAATTCCTTTTTCATGTATTACACTGGTAATCACCAGTCACCTAATGTTTTCATTACAATATTATTCAAAAACCCCAAAACAATGCAATTGTGTTCCAATCTTTGCGCTTTTAATTTCAAAACTATTTTTTGTAAAGCTTATTAAATGTGCATATTTCTATCTAAATTAGCTACAGAATTCATAGATTATCTTTAATTAAGCCATTCTATACATTTGTTTCAGAAATTTTCTTCAGAATACTTGGGAACATTAGGTGACAGCATATGTTTAACGTTGTTAAAAGCAGTTATTTTAGTAAAGGTCTGGAATAGCTCTTTAAAGCTACAAAGGGTACACCCTACAGAGGTCCCAGAATTGAATCTAATAAGATAGAAGAAAGAAAAGTTGGGGTGAATAACATGAATAATAAAAATATGAAATGTTAATGATAATGATTATAATAATTTGTTAGTTGTATCTTGAATGATTTTAGTTTTGTGGGGAAAATTTAGAAATAAACAATATTTTGGAAATTCAATGTACTGTATTGACCTGGAAATTAAAAATGAAGATTAACATGTTAAAGTTCCTGAGAAATTCTATAGAAAATAAATTGTTTTATTTTGCTAGTTTTCCCCAAAATGGTTTGTGAAATTGATGGATTGCTTCTTTTTAAGAGATATTCTTCATTAAAGATAGAAATAATAGTGTGATGTATGTGAGGGAGTCAGGTGATAAAATACCATTCAATAGTAATTAAATGAGCCACGAAGCAAGTAACTGATAATTTCAAAACTTGGTGAAATGTAAGAAGAGAAAAAATGCAGGTCATGTGAATGTCCTCTTAAAATAACAATTTTTAGATTGAGCTAAAAAAAATAAAATAAACCCACTTTGCCATATTTATCCTGCTCATAACAACTGAAATTCTTGGATAGGATACACAGAGCAACTATATGATACCTCTGAAAAGCAATTAATAGTCAGCAGATCTAAGAAATTGAAATAGAAAAAGTGACCAAAGCAGTGGTCAATTTTCTTGTTTTGGTTTTCCTTTCTTTTCCATATCTCCTTGTTAGATTCCAAGCAGCCTAAATTACGAAATTACACAATGTACGTTCACAGAAAAAGCTATAGGAAAAATTCTTCTTTAGAGCTGGAGGACCAGGAAATGGGGATCTGTGGAATGGAAATTGGCGTGTGAGGGGAAATTCCAATATGGTTTCCTTTTCAAACTTGCTGGACCCACCCCAGGCAAGCCCCATTCCTGAGGCTACACTCCTGTGTTGACAGTGATTGTGGCAGCAGAGTAGCAGCTGTGCAAGTGCATAAAACCCTGCGACAAAATCCTTCTCTCTCACCAGAAGAATGTGGAGAACAGATATATGTGACCCACAGAACATGAAGACACGAAGGGAATCCCCATTTACTTTTATTCTTTTCATCCATATTTTGTGTGTGTGTGTGTGTGTGTGTGTGTAGATAAGAATATGTGTATGTATGTGTGTGTGTATTTATTCACATGTGTGCCTATAAATGTTGATATATAAATGTTGATGCCCTCATTCTTTGAACCAGAGCCACTTTCTTTCACCTTAAAAGCTAAAAACAGTGAGTCATATCCATTTTATATTTCTAATCTCTCCATTTCTTCTTCCATCATGTTCTAATAGCAGCGAGGAAAAGTTCTCCACTTTTAATGATTCATGTAATTAGACTTGAGTACATCCAGATAATCCAGGAGAAGATTAAGGTCTTTGTCTTAGTTCTTTTGGGCTGCTATAACTAAATATCTTTGAATGGGTATTTTATAAATAGTGAAAATTTATTTCTTTCAGTTTATTTCTTGGAAGCTCAATGTCCAAGATTATATTGCTGGTATATTGGCATCTAGTAAGGGTTTGCTCTTTGCTTCCAATATGGCCCCTTACTTCTGCATCCTCCAGAGTGGACAATGCTGTGTTTTTATGTGGTTAAAAAAATGCACATCCCAGCCAGGCAGCTCTCAGTAGCCACTTTCATTATGGCATTGATTCCATTCATGAGAGTGGTGCACCATGGTCTATTCACTTTCCAATAACACCATATTTTAGTATCATTACATTTGGATTTAAGTTCTTACATGTGATTTTTTTTAAATACAGCTTTGCTTGCTTATGTATGTATTTATTTATTTATTTATTAGTTGTAGACGGGCAATACCTTATTTTGTTGTACACATACATACAAAAATGTACTAAATCCTGATAGATGAATTAAAATGAAATATGTATCAGCTGTCTATTGCTTTATAACAAATGACCTTTGAATTCAGTGACTTAGGACAACACACATGTAGTATCTCACAGTCAAGGTGTTTACCAAGTTGGGGGTCTCATGAAAATGTTCATTTGGGGAAGCTCACACAGTTATTGGCAGCATTTAGTTACTCTTACTCATGGGCTATTAGTCTGAAGGCCTTAATTATTCACTGACTGGTAACCAGAAGCTGCCCTCAGATCCTCAATCCATGGGCCTCAATATCATGGCAGCTTGATTCTTTAATACATGCAACACTGAGACAATGCCTGTCATTGGAAGTCAGAGATTTTCCTTTTCAAACTTGCTGAACCCACCTCAGGCAAGCCCCATTCAAGCCCCAGAAGATGGAAGTCAGAGATTTTTGCAACCTAATCATGGATATCTTGTCATTTTTACTGTTTTCTACTTGTTGGAAGCAAGTCAGTATGTCCAACTTACACAATAGAACTGTGGGTTACAGATTTTCCATCATAACTTAGCAAAAGCAACACACGTTACCTTGAAGCAACACAGACTTATTCACTCACCAAATTATTGGTCAGAATTCTGACATTCTGTTACTCTGCTTAGATTCTTAGAAGGCCAAAATCAAGGCATAGTCTGGGTTAATCTTTATCTGGAAGAAGAATCTAGTTTCAAGCTCATTCATGATGTCAGTAAACTATATTTCCTATAAATTTTAGTCTGAGGTTACCACTTCCCTGCTGGTTTTCAGCTGTGGACTGAAAACCAGGTCTTTCATACCAATTCACATTCCTTATCATATGCTATCAAATAAATAAATAGAAACACAATGATTGTAGTTTGAAAGATTCAATTCCCAAATTAGATTTAATTTTATCCACATTGACCTATAAGTTGAAAGCAGTCCAATCAAAATGCCAGTGGGTATTTTATAGATCTTGAAAATCTGATATAACATTTAGTTGTAGGAAAAGAAATCAGAAGGACCAAAACTATTTTGAAAAATAACAAAGTTGGTGGTCTAGATTATATGATTTTAAGACTTAATGTATATCTACAGCACCCAAAACAATAGGGTATTGATAAAAGAATGGACACATATCAATGGGATAGAACAGAAAAAAATAGACTTACACAAATAAGATTTACTACTTTTTCTGACAAATCTACAAAGTTAATTCAGAAAAGAAAACTTGATATTTTGAAAGATGGTGCCAATACATTTGAAAATCCATAAACTAAAAATAAATTGCAATAATATCTATTATCTTATGCAAAATTAACAAAAATGAATGCTATGCATAAATGTAAAACGTAGAACTATAAAGCTTTAACAATAAAATGTAGAAAACATATTTGACATTTGGTTAGCCAATGTGTCTTTGAATGTTCCAAAGATAAGAGATACACAAGAGAGAAAGGGATAAATTCATCTTTATCAAAACTGATACCTTTTTTCTTTGTTAAGGGATTGAGAAGGTTAAGAAGACTGGAGAACATATTTATAAATAACAGATATGAAAAATACTTTTATCTAAAATGTTTAAAGAGAACCTAAAAACCTCACAATAGGAAAAATACTACTAAATGGGCAAAAGATATGAAGAGATACTTCATCAAAGGCTGGACAAATAAGTTCATGAAAGAGAGTCAAGAACATTAATCATTAGAGATATGTAAATTCAAAGCACAATGGGAACATTACATAATCATCAAACTAACCAGTTTGATGATACAAAACCTGAGCATACTAAGTCCTGAGGAGGAGGTTGAGAGAAATGGGACATTACATCATTGTCTATGGGATTGAAAAGCAGTTGGTATGAAAAATGATTTGTCAATTTCTTGAAAAAAATAAGACCTCCATTTACCCTATGACCTAACAATCTCATTCTTGGATATTTACCCAAAGAAGTGCCATGTATGCAAACAAAATCCAGCATATGAATGTTTATAGAAGTAATGTAATGCCCATTATTTCTTAAGCCTGGAAAATTGAAATGGCCTTCAGAGGGTGAATGGGTAAACAAACTGAGTACCTTCACACAATGGAATACTACATGCTACTAAAAAGGAATAAAACTATTGAATCTCAAATACATTATGCTAAGTAAAAAAGATGTCAGAAGTTACATGCTAGGCTTATTCCATTTTTTGATAGTGTGAAAAATGACAGGCTAGGGACATGGATAAATTTTAATGAAGAATTAGGCATGGGAGAAGTGTGATTAAAAGGCATGACATAAGAGCATTTTTGTGTGTGGGGAGGTAGGGGTCTGTTTTATAATATGATTGTTGCTATACAATGTTATACATTTTCAGATCTCACTGTACACTAAAAAAGTAAATTTTGCTGTATGTCTATTAGGAAATAAATGCAAATAAAACAAAATCAGTTTTAAAATAGCATTATATATGATTAAGTTAAAAAAAGTCTGATACAAATGTTATGTGTGTGTGTGTGTGTGTATGAAAATATGGTAGTAAGATTTACATATGAAAGGTGTCTATGGATCCTTTGTCTAGACTGCATCTGACATTTTTGGATATACTTATACACAAACATACTGGAAGTTCCACCTTTGGGATGTTCTCTGATGGCCTAAGATTGATTCTTATACAACTGGATGGTCCATGGGCCATAGATTAGAATTCTTGCTCAATAAAATCAATCAGGATTCTGTCTGGGCTCATGATCCTGTAGTATTCATATCTCATAGTGGTCTATAGATTTTTGTTCTCTAATAACATTTCTCATTAGCTTATTGAGAACTGCTATTCCTTTAACAATTGAAAAAAATTTCATTACTTTTATTTAAAATTCACAAGTCATTAAAGATATGATAGCCAAGGAGGTTGGTGGTTGGCTTTTTTATTCTTTAACCTAGGAAAAGCAAAATACAAGAAGCTTTAAGAGGGGTTTTCATTAAAAATTTCTTGGGATAAATAAAAGCAAATGAGAAGAAAAATGGTGAAGATTCCATCAATCTTATTAGAACAAGGAGTCCTATTTAAAATTTCCTAGATTAGTTTAACAATGCTTTGAATACACACCCACGTGTATACATATATCTTCAAACATATTCTAATGAAGGACAAATTCGTTTTCATGTGTTATGTGAAGAGTTTAAACAAACCCTTTGTGATATAACTGACATTATTTTCATACAAAAAAAGATATACTACAGGGATTTGCACATCAGGTATCAGTGAAGATATTTTTATACCTTGAGAATCATAAGAAGATTTCAAGTTTTATTTTGGGAACACAAAATCTTACTTTTTTCTCCCTCATTGTAACTGAAGGATTTCTTTGATAACCATGGAGAGTTTACAAATGAAGGTAAAGAAATAATCCCCAAATATGTCACTTAATTGCATCTCAAGTTCCTGTAATTGTTTAATCACTAATAATCATTGTTTTATTGTATAATTCTTTTGACTCTCAGAATTCTTAAATGAAACTGATGTGTGTTCTAGCTACACACTCATAATTTATGCACATGCATGCATTTCTTTTTTTTCATGCATGCATTTTTTAATGAAAGTTTAGTAACTATAGAAACACAGTAGCTTGACATTTGATTTGCAGCTAGATATATTGTGTGATCTTTTATCATTTTTGAAACTGCTGCAGTCCTGAGGGGGTGAACATGTTTCATAATATTGGGCATCTATTGTACATTCAGTTGACAAGAAAGACAAAAAATTATCCCAAGTTTCTAGAGGAAAGGTAAGATGGATGGAGTTGATGATCAGGGCACATTCTGGTGACTTGCAATGTATAAGACAACATAAGCTCTGAGATCATGTTTGGTGAACAAGAAATAAAGTAAAATGTCTTGTCATATATCTAAGAGCTAAAAAAATTAAAAGCACCAAAGCAAAATTGTACCTTAATGATTAAATTTCTTGCTGGTCTTGTTTCTTTTTAACATTATTTTTTTCTTTTAAAATATTACGTATTTTTTTTTTGCAAATGAGATATTCCATTTACATACACACTATACTTTTAAACGGGGATAAATTTTGCATATTTTCATCACAATACATGCATTTTTTTCAAATTTGTATTATATCTGGGAGTTTTCCTTTGAAAAATGTGATTCCTTTATTTCATAATTTTAAATAATATTTATTGAAGTCTGTCCAGTATGTGCAAATAAAACATAGTCATTATATTCAAGGGTTTAATAATTTAAAAGGGAAAATAATTGTCATTCCTTTGAAACAACTCTTTCTCCCTTCCCCAAATATGATTTTTTCCCTAAAGTTACCAAAAAATCCAATATCTTTAGATGAAGGTATTTTTCCCCTCAAATATTTAGAGGGCAGTAATTTCAATATTTTTTCCAGTGCCTGGTGTGAAACAGAGATTGTATGCATGCTCTTATCATTTCAAGAGTACAACACTAGAACACACTGTCTGATCACAATCAAGGTAGGTAGAAGAATCATTTAAATATATGCTGTCTTTTGACCTAAAATGATGCTGTGGAATTGTGGACTACCAGGAGCAATAAGGAAAAATCTAAATAGAGTAGTGTGCTGATACTTATCTTTAGGAGCAAAGGAGCTGGAAAGAGAATGGCTCTGAGCAAAGATTAAATATTTCTGTTTTGATTGATTGGTTTACTTGTTCATTCACTCAAAACTTTTGAGTACCTCTTATTGTGTGTCTGTCTAATCCTGTCTACTCATTAAAATTATTTGGTTCCTTTAAAACTTTACAAATGCTTTGGACCTACATCTGTTATGGGAGAATCTCAGGACGAGTGCAGTGGTGGTAAAGTTTGGGAATCTAACCTCATAAAGTTCTCTAGGTGATTCTAATATACAGCTGGGTTGAGAATCACGGAGTAAGGTATTGGGAAGCCAAGACTGATGATACTTTTTGAATACTAGTAGAACAGAATAAGTATCTGCTCCATTTAAATTTCTTTATATAAATTATTTTGTTTTAGAAGCCATGTTTTTCTGAGTAACATTCTGTAAAGAAGGTTATGTGGTGAAACTATTGCGGTGTTCACTGAATTCTGAGGAAGAAATAATCTTACTTTTAGTTACATACACACTTTTTGCCCAATCTTTACCTCTTTCAGAACACTAGAGGAATTTGGGTCAACACAGACAGCACTTGTTCTCTCTTTGGGTGAAATGGTGTTCACACTTGTGCAGAAGTTTCCTCACGTATATAGATTGAACGAAATTTTAAATATTATGCTTTCTGAACTTTTTGAAGACTTTGAATTTGACAATTTTACCCTCTTCTGCTTTGTCAATTAACCATTTATCTTGTGTGATTAAAATGGAGAAATTCCAAAATCTAGTTCTACATTTGGTTTTAAAGACTCAATGTTTCTTTTTTCTCCTTTTAAATCTGAAAATCTCTACTACATGTTTAAAAATGCCATTAGGTCACAGAGGAATATTTTGTGATCAGAACGAATTTTTAATCAAGTTGACTTCTGCTCACTGATTTCTCTAGCATCAATTCTGAGAAGGTGGCAGCTTTCCATAATTCCTTTCTGAGGAAGCTCATCCATTCAGTTGCCTGAGTTGGCAGCATTTGACTACTTCTTCCAAAATGAAAAATGAAAAATGCTTTAGAATCTGTCAATAAAGAATGAGCTGCATTTTGGATAGAAATTCAAGCCAATATATAGTTCTTGTTATTAATTACCTGAAAATTGAAAAATCCTTTACTTTTGGAATTCTTGACCACAAATGTTCATGAATTTCTTTATACATATTAACTTGTTGAATTTAGAGAAGTATATTTTGTTTGTTTCTATTGTTTTGTTATAAATGATAGGTATTTCCAGTCACAATTTTAGCCTATTCTAATTTTGAAGCTTTATTTTTTTTAATGAAGCAAACAGATAAACAGTGTTATGGTTTTCATAGGGCTTGCAGCAAAGATAGAAAGTTATGATGATTCACTTTCTCACTTTAAAACACCAATGTTGCAACCATCCATCACTACTCATGTATGTCTCATTTTCTCAGACATGCAAGTAAAGCTTTTCTACTCCTTTTATTTGTCTGTGATGACTCAGTGCTGAATCTAACAGAATAAACCAACAAATATATAAACATAGACTGTGCTCTAATCCCTCATGATCTATCTTATAAATATGTGCCACCTCTTGGAAGATAAAAGGGACTACACCAGGTTTTATATATAATCTCTTCTTCTCAATTCAGCCTACACAATGCAAAGAATTCATTTTATGTAAAGGGCATACTGCACTGAAGTATTAATCAAGACTTTGAATTAAAGGAAATAGAAACTAAACTCAAAATAGCTTAAGCAAAAGAGCATCTCCATCAATAGGTTTGGTTCAGCAATCCTGAGGTGATTAGCTGAGTGCATACACCAATCCTTGAAATATCTGATCAAGGGAGATGAAATGTTCCAAATAAACTCATGACACCATCATATTTCAGAGATGGGTATGTGGACAAAGATAACTGTTATGGTTTAGATATTAGGTGTCCCCCTAAAGCTCATGTGTGAGACAATGCAAGGAAGTTTAGAGATGAAATGTTTGGTTATGAGCCTTAACCCAATCAGTGAATTAATCTTCTGACATGGATTAACTCAGTGGTAACTGAAAACTGGTAGGGTATGGCTTGAGGAGGTATTTATTGGGAGTGTGCCTTTGGGGTATATATTTGGTTAGCTGAGATTAGGCTCTCTCTTTGCTTCTTGGTGACCATGTCTTGACCTGCTTTCCTCCGCCACAGTCTTCCACCATGATGTTCTGCCTCACCTCAAGCCCTGAGGAATGGAGCCAGCTGTCTCTGGATTGAGACCTCTGAAACCATGAGCCCTAAGTAAACTTTACTCCTAAAATTGTTCGTATCATGTCTTTTAATCACATCAGAAAAAAAAAGATTGAAACATCAACTTTCTTTAAAAATATATGAACTGCATTTCCCTAAGAAAGAAGTTGGGAGACATTTATTATTTAAGTTATAGTAAGCAATTTTTATGAAAAGAAAGCAACCACTCTCCATCTCAATCGAGCTGTGAAAAATAATGAAGGCAACAACAAAATCCATAAGGCTTCTAGCACTAGAATACGAACTTTACAAATTAAATTTAACATTTAATTTTTACCCTAAACTATCATAAATTTTCTGAGAAATCACTAACATCTTATTTTACTTATAGGTTATGGAAAGAATTTAAAAATTTCTGAATAATATAATACAGATGTTCCTAAGTTTCAAAGGGATCAGATCAAAATACTAATGTTACCTTTTCAAAAACTCATGAATAGAGAGATATAACATTAGTGTACTTGATAAAATGTAATGATATAGTGATGCTTTACGTTTTTCCGACTCTTTTATATTCCTCAATTTATCTCCCATTTCTGTTATTTCTCACTCTTTTTTTCTTCCTGTAAATATTATTTGTCCTGTTATATTTGGAAAGAATCATTTGGTAGAAAATGTAAGCTGCACTTTTAAAAGTAGAGGGTAACAATATGTGAGTTGTAAATTACCCTTTTATGTTCCCTCTGATTTTTCTAGATAATTATTGTAAAGATAGTCTATGTTAATGCTATCAACCTATGACAGCATGGATTTAATTTTAAGTGATTTGAGAATAAAGGTGTGCATGTAAAGAATTATCTAAATAAACTGACTTTAATTAAATTATTTAGGACAATGGCATATAAGCTAGATGTAAGGGGACATATCTAACTATAGAAAATCTGAAGGAATTTTTAACTTGATTTAAATGACGATGACAAAAATATTTGCTGAAATTAGTGAAACTATTCTTTAATGGGAACTATATAAAGTGTACGATGTGTATATAACAAATATCATGAAATATCATATCTAATGTGTTCTTAAGGATATCAGTGTCTTATTCAGAGAAAGGATTATTTTTTTAAAAGCGTGGTTATAGGACAGTAACTGTGTTGGTCTTGTCTATATTTTCTTCAGGCTGATTCTTTTCTCATGATATCTTGCCTATTATAAAATTTTCTATCAGCTGTAGAAACATTATTGCTGAAACCAGTATTTTTAATCTTTAATTGTTATCTTCAGTAACATTAATTGACATTAGAGCTCTGTCACTTAAATCTGAGTGTTTTTTATTTAAATGCTTTGGGAGGACTTCATTTACTTTCCAGAATTGGAAAGTTTCTGCTAAATACTGATTTGTGTATATATGTGTATATTGTAAAGAGAAAGGGTTATGATTCACTTTGGTAGTAATAAGTATAAGAGGAAAGCATTTTTCCATTTGCCTAGTACCTGGGCATTGTGTCACACCATTAAACCTCTCCCAGGCAACAGTATCTTGTAATGTTACTATTTAATTATTTAATATTTTAAATTCCCATGTGCTGGTAACATTTTATGTTTTATTAATCTTTATGCCTTTACATTGCCTCCCTCATCCAGGCCTTTTTTGAGATATTCTTCACTAATTATGTGTTAAGAGAAAGGTTGGAGAAAAGAACTGAAAAACTCAAGCATTCATATGAAGATCTGGATTTCTGGGGGGGTCTTCCAACAGACTCCACTAGGTATCATGAACACCTCAAAACAATACATACAAGTTAATAATTATATACATTAGCATTCCATCGATATATCCTTAATTTGGTCTGTGACTCATAAAAGATTAGATACTCCTTAAAAAAGTCTTTATTTCTAAAATTTAATGCTTTTGAATTTATTATACATTGTTAACTGGAAAGTGCCTTGAACTAAGGAATCAATTCCCTGAGCTCATTCTTTGTTTCAATGTTTTATGTATTGATCATAATTATGATTTTTTTCCTTTCTAGCCAAGAACTTCCTGGTATATATTTTGAAAGTCACAATTTCTCCCTTTTGTGTTTTAATAAAAATAATTTCATTACCTTGGAGACATATCTTGCCACATCTCAATCCTGATATTGTTACAATTTTCCTTTTTTTAACCTTATGAACTTGAATATATATATATATATATATATATATATATATATATATATATATTATATATATATATATATATATATATACTAGTAATGATATAGCAGCTTTGTGATTTTAATTATTTTGTGATTTAATTATTTTTGACTAACATACACTACAGTTAACACTGTAGCATGAGTCTGTCTTGACCTGAATCAAAAACTATCCCATTAAAAAAAGTCAGACTGTTCTTTTCACTCACACAGAACCACCACATGGTGTTAAAAGGAATCATATTCATTTCCCTTAAGAATGTTTTTCTTCCTCTTAAAAATATTACTTACATAGCACTCAGTTAAGTGCCTTACTTCTCATTTATTATTCATAATGCTCCCAGTTGTTAAGTGGATATGAGATGCTTGTTTTTCACCTTGGGGGAAATGGTCCCATGGTAAAATGAAACCCAGAGTTCCAAACAAATGAACTTAATAGACCAGTTGGCATGACCATATAGACTTATCCTTGGGTCTTAGATAACTCCAAATTTTCTATCTTTTCTATCCATGCAAGTATAGTGTGTAGCTTAAAGTTTATTTGCGATTTGAATTTTCTGCAGTTTTAACAAAACTAATTTAACCAAATAAAAAGAAAAAAACAACTTCTTTTGTTTAAGTTCAACATGACAATCCCATTACATTTACTGGAAATCTGGGAGTGGTGATTCAGGCTGTCGCCATAAATATAGAGAAATTTCCAATTTGGGACAAAATTTAAAACTCAGTTCAAATAATGAACTTGATGACCTTTTCTAAATAACTGGGCTGTCTCTTGTATAAAATGATTGATGTATTGTTATATTCATAAATATTTCTTATAAAAACTAAATTTTAAAACAAGATATAATTTTCTCATGCTGTTAGCTGAATTCTACTTTTTTTTCTACAAAAATATTTAATTGATAAAATTTTATATTCGCAGTGCACAACCTGATGATTTGGTACATACAGACATTATGCATGTAATAATTACCAAAATCAAATTAATTAAAACATCCATCACCACCCATAGTTACCATTGCATATTTTGTGTGTGTCTGTGTGTGTGTGTGGTGAGAAGACTTATAACTGTTCTCATCAAATTTCAAGAAAATACTATACCATAGTCACTATACTGTGTTCAGTTCCTCAGAAATTATTCATCTGATAACTGAAAGTTTGGACCCTTTGACCTATATTTCCCCAAGTCTTTTGCCACCACCCTGAACCCTTTGGCAACCTCAATTTTACTCTCTGCTTCTAGGATTACAGTTCTTTCAGATAAAACGTACAATTGAGATTGTGTTGTATTTGTTTTCTGTGTCTGGTTTATTTCACTTAGCTTAATGTCCTCCAGGTTCATCTATGTTGTCACAAGTGGCAAGGTTTACCTCTTCTTTTATGGCTAAATTATATTCTACTGTGTGTTTCACATTTTCCTTCCCATTTATTTGTCAACAGACATTAGGTGGTTTGCACATCTCAATTATGTGAACAATGCTGCAGTGAACATGGATGAAGAGATATCTCCTTGAGATACTGATTTCATTAAAGGAAATGAAAGTAATCTGTTCTTTGGAATGAAAATTACTGGAATGGAATCATGAATAGAACCAGCAAGATAGCTGTGTGACCTCAGAAAAATTATATTATCTTACCATTTCCTTATCTATGGTTTCAGGATAAAAGCGTAACCCATATGATAATCAAAAAAACACTGATGAAGTGCTTTACAAAATGAGGTACTTTACAGATTTTAGTCATTATTATTGTCCTTTCAAGTCATACTTTTTTTTCTGTAGAAATTTAATTGTGTTCATCAGATGCTCTGTTACTTACCAGAGTCTTAGCAATGATATACTAGTAAAGAAGTGTGAAAGGAGATAATGTTTGTATATTTCTCTTATTTACAAAAATCTTGTTATGTTATTTTCTAATGGTGCAGCCCTTGGAATTAGAGACTTGTGTAAATTTCAAGGATGCTGATTTGTCCTTAGATGTCAGGATCAATATTGCATTATTTGGACTGAGATCTCATGTAAGTGAAATAATTTAATAATTATATTGATAGTAATAACAAACAGAAAGATGCTCTCTGATATTCCTGGCACATTTTCCAGTTTAACTGCTTTGATTTAACTGATTACACATGCAAACACACACACACACACACTTGTGCTCACATACATATATACATATATTGAGCATATATATACACATACATACACACACACACACACACACACGTGAGGTTAGTGCAAAAGAGCAACATTCCCTATTCTAAATACTTTAGCAGTGACTGTAATTCATCAAGATTGGAAATCCTGCTTTAGCTGGAGAATAGCTGGCAGAATGAAATTCTTCAGATTTTTTTTTTTAGAAAAGAAAGTTCATTTCACAGTTGAGGTGGCTGGAAAGGAAAACCTGAATGATTCATTTCTCTTCCCCTTCCATCTCTGGACCTAGCTGCATGGCAAAGGTTATCCTTGGAAACCACTTTCCTGAACAGAAGTGAACAATGTCCAAAATTAGGGAAGCCATGCTTTGACTTTACACTATAAGAGAAACAGCTTTATGAGAGGAACATTGTTTTGTGGTACCTTACTTTCTCTACCATTTCTTGTGGCATTCTCATGAATGGGAAAATTAACATGTAGTTCAACCTGTTTTTTTTTTTTTTTTAGTTTTAAGTACTAAAATTTCCTGGGAATAGATTAAGTATTTTATTTTTTTCAAATCTTCTTACATATATTTTTTATAATGATGACCTTCACATTCCCCCAAGTATTTTGAATGATTGTTGATCTCCTAGCTTTATTATGGACTTCCTAATCACTCTTTCTGATTCAAACACTGCAATTTTGGTAAAGCTCAAAACCTAAGAGGTGATAGTGTGTTTTGAATTTAGAGAAGTCCATGTAAATATCATTTTTCATTTCTTAAAAAGAAAAGAGTATGTTATTGACTCAGTCCATTGAAATGTAGATGAAAGGTGCAATTTTAATTTTTATAGAAATTATAGGGTAGGATATGAGACTTATAGTGGCTCAAAAGTAGTGAGATAACATTTTAATAGCCTAATCTAGAATCTTGGGCATGTTCAGCATCTTTTTTTTTTCCCTCAGTGAATAATATTACCTCAGTACTCTGACTCTCATGTATGCTTCCCACCACTGTTTGAGTGTGTGTGTGTGTGTGTGTGTGTATGTGTGTATTTATAGAAAATACATTTTCTATTTGTGAATCTAGTGTTCTGAAGAATATATTTTTTCTTATAATTTGCAATCAATTTGAATAAAAATAAAACAAACATAAGCTCTTTGATCCTGCTCCAAATGAGCAAGAAAAAATCTAAAATTATATTTATTGATCATCTTATAAATTATAAGTATAAATACACACCTTGAATTTTAATGTATTGTAAAATTTCTCTTAATTGTAATAAGAATGAAGCTGTAATTCTCAAGATGTTTTCATCTTTGTTCTTCAACCTCTACAAAGTACATGTTATATTGTTTTTTCTCTGATTCAGATAATTCATTTTTTTTTTTGGTCTGGAATAAGACACAACTGTTGGTATATAAAGCAAAAACCCATGATGCTTACAGCATTCTATAAACAGAATGCACAAAATTTGTAGAAATAGCTACTTGGTCTAACAAAGATGCTTGCTGATCCAGATCAGCATATATACCTGGAATAGTAAATGAAATGATGTCTATTTCCTAATGATGTATAGCATATCTAAATCCCCATCATCAGCTAAGAGTGAATGTTAGAAAATCCTTCCTTTATCCTCAAATGATAAATGTAGCTACACAAGAATTTTAATGTGTAGGACTTTTTTCCCTTTCTTTTCAGGTGGTGATAATTGGGGAAGAAAAAAGAAATGTAAGTCTATTTAGTAATAGGAACCACATTCCTTTGCAAAGTAATTGCATGTAATTATCCCTTTCTTTCAGTATCCAAATTTGATTTTATGTAAATCAGGTAATTGTCAAACAATGATTCTCATAGTAATAGTGAAAGAATCTTTCTTAATTTTCCTTCTAGAACAGTATACACACACACACACACACACACACACACACACACACCCATACACACACATACATGTATCTATGTATCATATATATTCCTCTTTGGGTAAATTCTGTGGCTTGGACAGCTTTTATTTAACATTCTATATCTCAATTGACACATGTAAATGAAACAAATAATTATAATTTCCAATGGGACATTTCAAATAATAAGTAATTTAGGACTGATCTGAAGTAAACTTCTTATTACTAACTTGTAGCATAAGGTTTGCTTTCAGAAATATCTCTATGTGTTGAAGCCTCACTTCTCAGCTTCCCAGAACAAACCTGCTTTCAAGCATTCTGACTATAAGTCTGATGATAAATGTACTTGTACCAGTTATTCAGGTTTTCAAGTATGCTTCAGAAGGCATAATAACAACAAACACATTGCTAAAAATGCCCTTCAAATACTAAAGGAATGTCTGGGATCCTGGAATGTAGGTTGACTTCTTCTGTTCCCAAAGCCATTACTACTTGTCTCTCAGGGTCAGTCTAAGCCCAACTGGGCCAAGATTTCCAAGTTGTTCTTAGTCATATTTATAGGCAAAAATATTTGCTTGTTTATGTGGAAATTACATGTGAGCATATGCAGATTATAATTATAGCTAAATTGAGGTATAATTCATACATAGTAAATTTTTCTTTTCAACGTTAATAATGAAGTTGCTTTTAGTACATTTGCAGTTATGTGACCATTACTGTTATCTAATTCCTGAACAACTTTATGACTCTATCACCCCCAAAAGCAGCCTTATACTTATCATGAATCTCTCCTTTCAATCCATGCTCTTGTTTAATTTGTCTTTGGATTTATCTATTCAGAACTTTACATATAAATAGAAATGTACAAATATGTATTTTTTATGTCTGGCTTCTTTTATTTGCATGATGTTTTTTAGGTTCTTCCATGTTGTATCATGTATCGACATTTTACTACTTTTTAGTGTCTAAATCATATTTTATTATATTCATATATTGAATTTTGTATATCTATCCATTTATCAATTGATGGACATTTGGGTTATTTGAACCTTTTGACTATTATAAATAATACTATCATGAACATTTGTGTACATTTTTTAGTATGACATGTGTTTTTAATTTTATTTGATATACTCTTAAGGGTGGAGTTGCTGGGTCATATGTAACCCAGTGTTTACATTTTCTGAGAAACTGCTAAATTCCAATGGTGACATTCCATTAGCCACATATGAGAAATCAAGTATATTTTAATAGTATTTTAAAATATATTAAAATATGAAATTTAATTTATACTAAAATATAATAAATCATAAACTTGTTTTTATTTTTGATATGAATGACAATTATTAGTATATTACTTTTTTAATAAAAACATCACAAAGTTGTTATAATTAGTCTGAAAAAATTTCTCCTATATGTTCAGATTGTAGTAAAGATTTAAGATATAATTTCTGCACAATGATATTACATTTCCAAAGAACAGATCTCAACTGGATCAAATTAATACAAATAATCATATTCAACATATACTTTTTGACTAAGAAATGAGGAATCTCTTTGGAACTATTTTCAGAATGAATGATTCTATGAGAGAGTCCAGAGATGATATAATTCCAAAATAATTAGAGAATAAGCTTAAGTGGATATACTTGCCAAAGTTAACAGAGGTTTATATCTAAGGATACTCTATGTGTGATATCAAAATAAACCATGACAACAAAAAGCAAAAGTAAAGTTGCTTTCATTAAAGAACAAATTAATGTTACCTCTCCTCACAGTTTCCTACAGATCCAAAAAAGACTAAATAAGGTCACAATATGAACAGACGGAATAATCTCTTAACAGATTTTATGAGAAGTATAGAAGAGGATGTTTACTACAAAATCTTTACATGTAAAATCATAATTGACTATATAAGTGCAGTCAATTATGGCGATCCTTTTGGACAGAGTCACTAGACACTGTAAGGAATCATTGCCTTTGAGGAGAAGGAAGGGAGAGTGAGGAGAGAGAGAGGTTCGCTTTTCATTTTGTACTGTGTGGGTAAAGTTTGAGCTTTCTAATCATGTATGTGTTTCTCATATTTTTCCCCCCAACAAATATAAATATGGTTATCTGGGTACTTAAATTCGTCTTCTCCAAACTAAAAAGTGCTGTACTTAAAAGACACCTATAAACAGAAAAACAAAAACAGAAACAAAGTAAAGAACACAAACCACGGTGTAAAGGCTAACACAAAGCTGATGTCCTAATCAAGGTAGTGACTTATGGAAAGATAATGTAATGGTGTCATGCTGGCTGTGCCTCGCCATGGAGCTATTCAAATAAAACAGCAAAACTAAAGGACCTGTCTATGGTAAAGTTCAAGGGGTGTTTTGGGAGTTGGTGTTCCTTTTTTGGAGTCGGCTTATATCCTCAGAACCTGGCTTGCATCCTGCTTTGCTTTGTGTCTCGATTGCCTGTGGCTAATATCCAGGGGGGTAATATAGAAATTGTGCAACCTAATTCAACTCAGGCAAAGCTAGGCGCCTGCTATGCAAGGGTTTTAATGTTCCCTGAGGGCTTTCAAATAGAAGGCCTGAGAGGAAAATGGTACTCTAATGGAGGATTCTGTGCCAGAAAATCATGCTCCCCTGCTGTCCCATAGTTAATCCAACTCTTAAGCATTTGTTATTCAGTATACCTGTTGGCCTATTTGATGCAGTGGCCAATATCCTAAATCCCCAGTTGATAGGAAGGACCCAAATAACAGTCTTGGCTGCAGATGGGTGCTCTGGTGACTTGCCCCAAACTCTAGGTAGACCAGAAGTCCCAGGCTGGCCTAGAAGTGGGACATAATGGGATTATGATGGTGGGTGAGGGGAAATTGGGACTGAATTATAATTTCAATAAGCTTTATTTCTGTGCAGTATGGCACCTTACCTGGAAAATATTTCCTACCCTTTGCTGCCTGACTATAGAAATTCAATGATGCCAATACACAGGAACAGTGGTGCTCCACAGAATGATTTTGTACCACCTCTCACCCCCTGGGGACATTTGGCAATGTCTGGTGTGGTTTTGGATTGCACTATAGGCAGGTGCTACTGGCATCTGGTCTACAGAGGCCAGGAATTCAGCTAACTAAAATCCTACAATACACAGACAACCCTGCCACAAGAAAGAATTATCCTGTTTGAAATGTCAACAGTGCTGCTGTTGAGAAACATGAAGTAGAGATCTGCACATTCAAAGAGTCTTATAAAAACCTTGCTTGATTCATTTGTAGGAAATCTCTCAGTCAAATCCAGATCTTACCTATTTTTCTTTTCATGGAGTACCCTCTAGGGAGTAATCCCACTAGTCATACCTGGGCAACTCTGAGAAAATGTTTCTTTTTACAGGGCTAGTGTAGCTACAAACTCACAGGGGACCCTCTGGACTATGACCAGAGCTCACTCAGGACTTCAAAGAGGACTGTATATGTTTTCTAAACCCACCCTGCAAAAGAGCAGTGGCAATTTATTTCTGCCTAATGCTTCAGAATAAAAAATGCTTTTCTCTGTTGCCTCTATCTTGGTCAGTCTCAGTTTCCATCTCTCTCCTTCCCTGTCTCACTTTCTCCTTTCTGTCTGCCTCTAATTTAGTCTTTCCCATTGCCCTTTTCTCTCTTCTGAATTTCTTGTGTATTATTTCCCCCTTATTTTGTCTTCTGTGTCAACCTCAGTCCATGTACATCCCTCAGGTTTCTCTTCTCCCTCTACCGTCTCACTCTTTCTCTCTACACTCCTTTTCTTTGTTAGTTTTTTATTTTCTTTCATACACCTAGACAGCTAAAACAAGAATTGAATATTTATTGTGCCTATGGAATTTAAATTTCAACCCTCACTCACGTTTCTCTTATTTAAAAAAAATATTATTTTCTGTTCCTTTACATTTTAAGATCTTTAAAATGTCTCATTAATGTCACTGTACCTCACTGCCTCCACTATAAAACATGGTATCTTGAATAGGATATACAGGGGTACATGTGGCTATATAAACATTTATTAAATTTAATCACTTGTAATTGTTGGAGTACCAATTCCCAGTCCCTGACCAAATCTACCTCTTAACTTAAACACAGTGATACCCGCCTCACACACACACAGACATACACATCACACGCACACACTGAAATACTAATAGGGCATATTAATGGTGGTGCAGCTTGGGCCCTAATCAGACTAGATGATGTAATCACTATGTGCAGAAAATATTTATATTGCTTCAAATTATTGCAGAAACCAGTCACCCTCCTCCCGTGTGTTGGGCCACAATGACTGCAGATGTCTTCAGTTTGCCTCAGCTGTGATCCCAAGTGGATTCACAGGCTAAAGCCTCTGGACCCTCATCCTCCTCAAACAGGTTCTGAGTGCTTATAAGCCTCCAAAACTTAGAATGTGCTTAAAGCTACAGTCTGCTTTACTTTCACCCTAGTGGGAAAGGCAAAAGTTGACTTGCAAGGTGACTTTGGGTAGGCGTGCAGGTCCCAGAGAAACTGCAGTTATACTAAAGTAGGAAGGAAATTGTGCAGATTGTACTGTGAAGTGCTCTGGGGTTGTTCCTGTGCTCGTGCATCAAGAGTTAGTGCTGACCTTTTATTGGTTGAAAATGCATAATAGGTTCTGCTTTGACCAAGAGTTTAAAATCAAATAATGGTGCACTCTTTAATTATCCTGATGCCATGCAAACCAAGCACCTTGGATGCAGATGAATTTTGAGTTGGCAGTGGCAGCTGCAGAGATGTCCTGTGGAAAGCATTCATGAAGGTGTAGGTTTAATTCAACCCAAGCTTTAGCAGCACATAAAATATGTGTGACTCTCAGGTGGCTAGGTGGTTAAATTTACTAGGGTTAGAACATCTAAAAATAAATGGGGGAAAATGCCATGTAGGGATGACCTTTTGAAAGAAACGTTCCATGTCAGAGACCTACAGTAACTGACAGAGCACATGAGCCATAGGGGTCTGACAAGAAAGCATTAAAAGGCATCCCTGCTGGATGAGAAATGGCTTTCATTTTTTTTTTTTTTTCATTGCTAATTGATGACTTTCACTATTGTTTTAAAAAGAAATCTTCTTATGGCCATAGAATTTAAAGGGTTCATGTATAGGCAGAATCTGACAGGATATTCAGAATACAAGGCACATTCTGAAGATAACAAGAACTGCTTTCTTTTGAATCTATATCTTAACTGCAAAATTTACTTTATGAAAATATGCAATCTATTTTTTGCTACAATTCTTTTTAAAAACTTCACTTCAGACGTTTTCGAGCCTGAACTAAATGTTCCACATTATAAAGCTTCTCTCTACCCTCCCACCCCAGCCCCCTTTGGAACACTAATGGCAGTTTTTGTTCCACTTTAGATAATGAGCAGGATGAGCTGCAGGTTTCAAGAGGATTTGTGCTATCAGTTGACAAAAACAATGAAAGGGAACCTGGACTCATTCCCTGTTTCCTTTTAACTATTTCCTGGAAAGGGTTCCCAGTAGCCATTAACTTCCCTCAGACAGAGATGAACAGAAGTTCCTGGGCAGTGTGGCTAAGGCTTATTAAATGATAATATTTTAAAGGAAATGATATATGTCTCCTTTCAGGAATTAAAAAAAAAAAAACAAACAGTAGTCTAGGTGTTAGTCTGGTTCAGTTCCAGTTCCAGCATATAGGATTCCGTGTGGAAACAATACAGACCACTTGGGAAGCAAGCTGTAATAACTATGTGCATTTCTTGGAGCAGGCCAGACAGACAGCAGCCTGGGCTCCCGCTGTGGATCTTCTGTCCATCACTACTCTGAAATGAGCAAGCAGTTCTCAAAGGTTGAAATTTTGACCTTAGTGTTGAAAAGGGATGAAGAGAAGGTCCCTTACTGACTCTTCCTGGGTGCTCCTGTTAGGTGTTCTCCTGAAGTCCATGTATGTCCCAGCCTGACAGCCTTTCCACTTATTGAAACATTATCATATGGGATGTCGCTTGGCATTTTACACTGCTGTTTTATTGAAATCTATTTTTTTTTGCAAATTAAAAATATAGGAAAATAAAAATAAATTAACCATCATTTGTACTCCTGCCATGTAGTAACAACTTTTTTATTATTTTTAAAAGAAAAATTCCTATCCAGTCTTTTATCAAAAATAATGTAGGCTTGTTGTAGAGAATTAAAATACACACACACACACACACACATCCCAAAATAAAATTAAAAATAAAACAGCAACTACCCCTGTTTAAGAATAAACCTCAATACTCTAGGCAGACATTGTCCCAGATATAATCCAGATAACAAATACAAAGATAATTTTAATAAATATTGGGTAATATAGATGACTTAAAAATAAATGAATATAAATTTTACTTTTGGTTAAAATCAACAGGCAAAGAGACTGAAATGAACTATTGAGTCTTAAATACCTTGAGTCTCTAAAAAACGATTTAAAAATTCCTTATAAAGAAAAATTTTATGAAAATGATTAAGACTACAGTCACTGCATTTTTATAAAGCATTATATTTATAATTTAAACAATGAAAATGCTGTCATGAATAAGAAGAATTTAAGGTTTTCAACACATTTCTCAGCTTTCTTATCCATATGTCTTTATACTTTTTGCTTATAAAATTGGCATGTAACTTTCTACAATTATAACATTTCCCATCAGTGTTTGCAACCATAATGCTCTTGGTTGTTTGACAATTTTATGTCTAACTGGGTCAGACTCAGTCACACCAATGTTTTTGTTTCTTTTCACTTTTCTGTTTCATCCTTCAGAATAATGCCTGGAACATAATAGACACTTTGTATTTATTCAGTAAAATTTTATTTATCTCAATAGTATTTACTGAGTTGAATGAATACTTTTAAAGAATGAATTCAGTATTCACTTCTGTTCCTTTTAATATAGTATCTTTATTTCTCAACTCTATATATTAATTTAAACTAGATGGATTTTATTATTTTTTCCTAACAGGGGATATAGGTAGCATATTTGTGATTTTTTTTTTGTTGGCATCAACATCTGGATAATATCTTATTTGTTATAATGTGGGTATAATGTGTTACAGTTTCTGCTCTTTAGGACTTTGTAAATACCAATCCATTTTTACTGTTTTTGAATCTTTACATGAGTTTGAGGCCTGGCTGATTCTATCTTTTGAATGAGTTTCTAAATTTTCTGCTTTAGTATGTATTTAAAAGCATACTCTATTTTGTCCACTTTTAAAATTAGAAAATTGTCTACTTTTTAAAAGTTAGATTCTTTAACACATTAAATAGTTATTTTAAATTATCTGATAGTTTTGACAATGGTGCCAGATTTGTGTCTAGCTGTGTTGATTCTTTTGGCTTTTGGGATGTTTTGTCTTGTTTTTGTTTCTTATGTTTTGCAATTATTTGTTGTTAGTAGTCATTCTTGTGTAGGACAGTAGATCATTTTTAGACTGTAGTATGTTGGACTGGACATTTGTTGTATTAATCAACTTTTATTTGCTGTGACAAAATACCTGAGAAAATCAACCTAAAGGACAAAATCAGAAAACATTTATTTTGGCGCACAGTATCAGAGGTTTCAGTCAGTTGATTTCATTAGTTTGAGCCCAAGGCAAGGCAGAACATCATAGTGGAAGGACATGGTGGAGGAAAGTTGCTCAGTTCATGGTAGTCAGGAAGGAAAGAGAGAAAGAGAGAGAGAGGTAAGACAGGGGGGAGGGAGGGGGAGAGAAGGAAATAAAGGGAGGGACCTGGACCTGGGACAGGAGATAGCTCCTAAAGTCATGCATGCCCCCAAGTAGTTATTGACTTCAACTATGTACCACTTCTGGCAGATTCCACCACCTCCCAATATGCCATTCTGCTATGAATCCATCAATGGATTAATCCATTGGTGAGGTTACCACCCTCATGATCCAATTACTTCCTGAAAATCCCACCTCTGAACAATGCTGCATTGGGGACCAAACCTTCAATGACTTTGGGGATTCCAGATCCAAACTATAACAATTGTTTATCCCCAGTGTAACACATGCAACAAATACCTGAGTGATACTTTGTGTTTAGAATGTGGGCTGATAAGCCAGAAGGATTCTGATAGCCACCTATCACCTATCTCTATGCTCTTTGTGTGGTGTCACGTTCTTTTATTTATTTATTTATTTATTTATTTATTTATTTATTTTAGTGATTCCTGAATTACATCCAGGGCCTTTGGCATGTATGGTAGGCAAGCACTTTATCACTGAGCTATGTTTCCAGCCATTTTATTTTTTTTTTTAGTTTGAGTTAGGGTCTCCCTAAGTTGCATAGGCTAGCCTCCAACTTTCCATCCTCCTGCTTCAGTTTTCACAGTACTTTGGATTATGGTTGTATGTTACCATGATCAGCGGTGATGTGGCACTCTTATTAGTCTGGTGATGGAGGTGGTAGAAAGTTACATTTTTACTATTCTGATTAAGCTTTATTCTTAGGCAGGCTCTGTGGTCCTGAGTTTCAGTGTATAGCCTTTTTAGTGTTCATGTTTTTCCCTCAGCCATAATTATGGAGGCAGCATGAATTTTTGTAACTCCTTGATGGTAAAAAATTTTTCATCTCCCGTTCTGTACCTGCTGTGTTTTTACCAGTGTTGTATGCACTAAGATTGTTTTACCTTTCCCCTACAAATTAAATTTTCTATTCTGTAGACGTGATGGATGGAAGGCTCCCAATGGAGATTTTTATCCTCTCTGGAGCAGCTGCAGTTCCCATCTCCTGAAATACTGCATGAGGGACACATCAGTGCTCTCAGTAAGTGGGGATCGATCATGGAGCAAAAAAAAGTCAGTAAGCCAGTGCTAGCTCCCCTTGTATCTTTATCCCCATGGGCCCACATACTCTTCTAGCAGCCCACATTCACCTTTACTAATTTATTATCCATGCTAGTTGAATTGTTCTTTGTGGTGTTGGGCTGTGTCTGCCTCAGATCAGGAAGTGCTCCCATGTTGTCTATTCATGTAGGCCAGTCTCTGCAAGACCACACCACCCTTTTTCTGCCTTCCCAGCCCAAACCACGAGCATGTCTTTATATTTGAAAAACTTATTATTTATCTTTGAAGTTCAACTGCTTAATACAGTATGTCTTGGTGTGATTGCTCTATGTTGATATTTCATGTATGCTCTTTTGAGCTGCAGTTTTTCTCTCTTCTTTTCCCAAGGAAATTTTCTTAAAGTGCATTGCTGAGTAAGTGTGTTATTCATTCATTTTATGGATGAGTTCCTTACTATAGCGAAAGCATTATAATGAAACATCTTTACTTGTTAAAATATCATTTGCTTCTCTATAAATTCTTAGAATTCAGATACTTTATATCTGCATTCATTTTTTTTATGATGAGAATATTTCCTCTACCTCAGTTTTTCCAATTCTAAATATCTGTATTTGTTTTCTTATTTTGTTCTAACCTAACATTCTCGTTAGTTAAGAAGAGATGATATCTTAGTTGGTTTAGACCACTTCAACAAAATACCATAAACTGGGTAGTTTGTTTACAAACATACTATTTTTTTTTGCATTTCAAGAGACTTGGAAGCCCATATCAGGGTGCCACTAGATTTAGTGTGTGGTGTGGATCTGCTTTCTGGTTCAATGGATAGCCAGCTTCTCCTTGTTTCCTCATACTGTGAAAAGGGGTAAGGAAGCCCTCTGGTACCTCACTTAAATAGATGCTAATTCCATTCATGAGGGTGGTTCTTTTATGAGCTAATCACCTCACACAGGCCCCACCTACTAATACTATCATATGGGTGATGAGCTTTATTCTATGAATTTTGAGGAGACACAAACATTTTGACCACAGTAGACAGCTTTTGTCTGCAACTGTTTTCCTTAATGTACCTCTTTGTATCTTATTCTTTTATTTTATCATCTAACTTGAGCTTTTATTTTCCTAATTCAATGTGTTAAATTTTTATCATGTCATCATGGAGTAATTATGAGGAAAGATTTCCTTTTCTATAGTATTGATTCATTTCTAGTTTAGATTCTTTATATTGTTTGGTACATTTCTTTCTCTCCTTTTAATGTACTGCACTTGTATGGTGTATTGTCAAGTTCTGTCCAGAAGCCAGAGACCATCTATGTCTGCTTGTCTAGTGATCATAACCCACTTATGTATTCTACAGGACAGTAACACTTTCTATTAACTGAAATCATCTCTTTCCACTGCATTAGGGAAAACACAATCATCTCTTTCCAGTGCACTAGGACACACACACACACACACACATCACACACATCCTATTAAATATATCCTGGTTAACAGCATTACCAATATTATGCACTTTCCAAATGATGAAACTGAGAGCTGAATTTTTAATTTTCCCTATTATTGATATCCAAGAGGCTTTTGCTTTATTTTAGGCAATAGATACTAGGGTTTGATTTTAGGCAGGGGTAGCCTGGATGTATAAGAAACATTTGAAAAAGACTTATGATGTATTTGTTGTATATCTTGGCCAGAAAATTCAAATTCTCTAAGATTTTTTTCCCCCTTATTTTAAAATGGAGCTACAACTTTCCCATTTCTCATGTTATGGTGGAGTTTAAATTAGATGATAAGTCTGAGTTTTTATGTCTTTGTCTTTATGACCTTTTCATAAAGGGTAAGACATAGTAAAGTGCCACAGAAAACAGTCATTATTTTTATATATTTCAAATTGATTAAGATGCCAAAGATGATACAACTAATAAGGAGCAGATGCAGAATTTGAAACTAGGGCCCCTAGATTTGCACTTCAGACCTCCTTCTCTTACTGTGCTTATTGTTCCATAGGTAACCTGGAAGGAGCACCAACACAGAGGTCAAGCGAATGCCAATCCAGCAAGGGCCAATGTATTTCCAGTTGGATGCACAGGGCTTTTATAGTTGCTGCAAAGCAAAGGAGGTTTTTATTACCTAAACTTTTAAATTTCTTCTGGTCAAGTTATCTGAGTTTTTCTTGTCTTCTCCTGGGTCTGTGCTATCCACTATAAGGCAGTTTGTTCAGAACTCATCCTTCTCACCTATCATATACTGATAAATCAGGGACACCAAGACTTGTGGTCACAAATTTTATTTGTCCCGCCTGGATTCTTGGGCAGACCATCAAATGCACAGTGATTTCATGCCCAGGAAGCCTCAAGAATCATAGATCAGTTGGCAGACAGACTGTGAAACATGCAATGTTTATGATGATCTATGTTGTACAATCATATGAGATAGATTGCATATATAATGCTCATCAGTGTGGAGTCATCTGGGGAAGCATCTGTTGAATTTTGTTTGCCAGCTTGAGGAAAAGATATTACCAAAAGGTTGGCAAAGGCATTTATGTTCTTATTGTGTGAGGCAAATTTATACTTTTTACTGTGACTCCTGGAGTGAAATGAAGCTGTACCTTTCTCCCCATAGAAGTAACCATGGGCCATGCTCACCATTCTAAACTCCACTGAAGATGCACCATATGCCACGGCTTCCTCAAGGGTTTTGATGGCAGAGAGCTTTATACTAATAGAGTCTTTTCCTTTAACACAAAAGCACAGCTGGAAAATATTCTTCTTAAGCAATAAGAGCATCAAAGTGTGCATATTACACGTACTCCTAAAGACGTGAGTCTACAGCTGTGGTACTTGCAGTGAATTTTAGGGGACCACACAAATCTATGGATAAAGGAGAAAGAGCTTATGAGATAAAGCCTATGCCAGGCTTTTTTTTTTTCCTTGATCATTTCTCACATGAATTACATATCTATAAAATAAATTATTCATTGAGAAAGCATATCTTTGTAAATGAATTTTTAAAGACACTTATCAAAATATAAACTCTTAGTGTCAGGTAGAAACTAACTCATTAGGAATTGCTGAATTACAGATTCAATTTCATCCACACGATTTGAAGAAAACCTCACATTTATGGTTTCCACTACAACATAGAACATGTGGTTGTCTACATTGAAAGTAGGTAGAAAATTTAATCAACATGTAATAAGGCAGAATCCAAGATTAGGAATCTCACCTTTTTGTTTGTATGTCAACCTTTTCTCCACTTGGGATGCACCATGCAGTACAGGGAAATACTCTTTAAACCATGTGAGTGACCCAAGTATTTTCCTTAGGGATGGTAATTTTTGTTCTATTATTTTGCCAGTGAATTTTAACAACATATTGAGACATTGACCTGTCTTCTTCCTAACAATCTATATCCAGATCAGATAAACTGAAATTAATCTTCTATATTTATCCTAGAAACTTGGTCTTTTTATTTATATAGGATCTTTTCAACTTCTCTGAGAAAATCCCTTCTGATAACCATTCCTGATTTCCCTTCCCAGGCAGAGGAATATGCTTTTGAGTCATTCAAGGCTTTCAATAATACCTCTCTTCTTTTGCTTGAATTTTAGAGGAAACCTGTTTTTCCTTTGCCCAGTCTTTCTGCTTCCTGGCTGCTGTGTCCTGAGTTGCATTCCTCTGCCATGTCCTTCCACCATGAAGTTTTGCCTTACCTAGGACCAGAGCTATGGAGTTTGCTGACCATGGACTGAACCTCTGAAACCATGAGCCAAAATAAACTTTTTGTTCTTGAAGTTGTTCTTGTCATGTCTTTGGGTCACAATAATACAAAGCTGACTAAAATAATACTTGTCTTTTTAGCAGAAAATAACAATTTTCCCATTTACTTTTCTATAGTTAATGATGCCTGAAAACAGATTTTTCATGAGAAAATCCACAAAGTTTTTATTTCCCCTATTTTCAAACTTCTTAGTCACAGATGAATTAGGAGAATGTTTCTTCCTGATTTGTCTTTGTGTCATAAATTTCTTGTCATGAGCCAATTGCACATGGCATCATCAGGTCTGAATGGCTATTTCCGCACTGTAATTGTATTGGTCTTTCCTATTGCCAGTATCTAAACATAATGCAGGGTGATGTCTTGTCCTAATTAGTTTCATCACCCTTGATTAAGTTTGGGCTTTATAGAATTTGACTTCATTTCTGAGAGTTTTAGAGAAAGGATCTTTGGCATAATGTCATAATGTAAACTTATTTGCATATGTAATCTCATTCGATTCAGTTAATTTTTAATTATGCTTAGAATTTAGGAATTATAATATTAGTATAGAAATGGTAACAATTGACATGTGGATTACAGTGAATAAAAGATTTGGAAACCTGTTTTGCATAGGAGGTTATTGAAATGACTGGAATATACTGGATAAAAGATTATTTCCTTCATTCTCCAAGCAACTTAGCAGTTAAGATTTTATTAATTTCACATAAGTTCCAAACCTAAAACTGTATATTTTTGCACAGTGCCCAATCTGTATTACCCCTTGAGCCAGAGGAAGGAAAGGCAGAGAATGAACAGAGGGACAAGTTCCTCAGACGTGTTGTAGTTAATACTTTATGATATAGAATATAAATTCTGATGGATATTTGAAATGACAGGAAAGAAAAATGAAGAACAGAAGTCTAAGGATTTTTGAAATTTCCTTGAGAGAGTATTGCAGAAAACTGAGAACAGCTCATGTTAGAGGAGATTAAGGCACAAGAGTTGAGAAAATAAAACCATATTCAGAAAGTTTTTCTGTAAATAGCTGGGAAGAAATATGAGTGTAACTTGAGGGGCATAAGAGGCATAGGAAGACTTATTTCAAGATGAGGGATCCAGACAAGAGAAATTTTTCAAGGCAGACTGAAGAAGTCACTGAAGTAAAAATGAGGAAATATTTTGGTAAGAGGAAAGCATAATCCAGGGTCTATAGGAGATCCTAAAAGAATTGGATGGGATTTAGGAATATGGAAGGAGGGATATATCAGACCTCTTTTGGTTACAAGTGAAGGAAACCCAATTTGAGCCATGACCAAAAAGAGGATAACTTTTTAAATCCATATAAGCAGACTGCCCTACTCTCTTTCTCACTTATTCTATCCTCATATTTTTGCTTGTATTGTGTTTGAGTCTTTGAAAATATACATATAAAGTAAGACACAGTCTTCCAGTTGCCCTGCACTCATATCCTTACAAATTCTCATCCTGAGGAAAAATTCTATTTTGGAAAATTATAAGTTTGGCTCAATGTGATTCATGTACCCAGGAACAAGCAACTCGAGTTTGTCCCCTGACTAGGGGGCTCCAGTGTCTTCTCAGTCTCTGCCTCAGTGGCTTGAGCACTCCTTACACTAATCACAGTTGCCAGGGCAATGAGGGATAGTGATTAGCTCAGGTGAACCTGGTGTCCTCCTTTAGGTCTGTCACTGGCTGAACATGAAGCCCTGTTTTGAACAAAGGAAAAGGAGAGGAGCTGGCTTTTCTCTACTGAGGGGGTTGGCATGACTCACAGCCTAGATGATCTGTGACTCTTACAATCAAGGCTGATGGCTGTGAGTATGTCCCTGTTTGGTTGGACTGACTGATTCTGTCTTTTTTGATTGGCTGTGGTATCTGTGGTAATAGTTGAAACTTCTTTAAAAAAAAAAACTTTAAATATCATCTCTATTGATAAGAGAACAATTTTAGAAAAGAATTATGTCATCTCATAACTTATGATAGGGAAAGAGAAAAGAGTGACTATTGAGACAGGGTTTTAAAGCTGTTGGAAAAAGAACAAGAGAAATCTCTTCAGTTGGACTAAAAGAGTAAAGGTATTAGAAGGTTAACTTTATTTTAAAGACGAATGGCAACACTAAAATGAAGACAAGACTTTTAAGGTGGCAGTAGTTGTTTTAAGCAGTTTACATTCATAATTCCACTTAGAACTCAAAAGAATGGTTGGGTGAGCATCACTTTTATTTTACAGATGGAGAACTGAGGTTTGTTAAGTGCTTGCAACAGATCAGCATGAGCTGGTGGAACCAGAACCAAACCTGTCCGCTTATCATTCTGTTTTTCTCCCTTCCCTAGAGTGAGAAAGAAAATGGGTCGAATATATCTCATTTCCTTTCTTCATCTATCTTTTTTATATTTTACAATGAACTTTTTATTTTTTGATACATTTAGATACACAGAGAAATTGCAGAGATAGTGCAGAGTTGTTATGTACTCTTCACTAACTTATCTTTAAGTTAATATCTTATAAAACCACACCATTTTTTTTTCTCAAAAAGAATAAGTTAGCATCACTACATTATGTTTAATAAGAAATTTTATTTGGATTTGACAGTTTTTCCACTAATATCCTTTTTCCTCTTCTGAGCTCCAACCTAGGATACTAAGTTACATTTAGTTTCCCTTCATTTTCTCTCGTTCTTTTTTATATCTCTTTCTTTTACTCAAACTTTCCAATGCTCTGATCATATCTCATATCTTCTTTTTCCTCTCCCAGTTTTCCTTTCCTATCCTCTTCTTATCATTTCATTCTGATTATTTCCTGCCAAACTGATGCAATGGAAGATAGGAAACATTTTGACAGGTACTGAAGTAGCTTCAGAAATTTTCTAAGAGTCTGGCAAACATGGATTTAACATGGATTTCTTTTGTTGTTGTTGTTTTCTTACTGTAAGAAATTGAGAAAACTTGGTTACAAATCCTATATCAATCCAACTCCCTTTAAAACCATGATCTGAAGGAGTATATTTGTTTTCCAGGTACTAGTTGAAATCCAATTCCCTAGGAAATAAAATGTTTCTCTGAGAAAAGCAGATTTAGAAACCATGTTCCCAGGTTCTAGAGCATAACAAGATTTTAAACTGGGGATTTTTGTCGTACTCCATACTCTTGAAGCTATTAATGTTTGTGAGCCATCAATACCTAGGTTCGTTTTGGGGCTGGTATGTTATTTCCATAGTTTGCCTGAAGAATGAAGCAGAATGCTACAGAAACAAGATTCAGTCTTAAGACCAAATCACTGGCATGGAGTTTAGATTCTGATAGCAGTAGATTCTGCTGGCAAAGGCAGGAAACCTCAGGTGTCAGTAGACAGACACAAAAGACACTTTTAAGTGGGAATTTTTTGAGAAATTCAAGCAAAAGGAGGAGGCATAAAATGAAAGGGACTGTGGCAGAGATTTCGAGGAGTGGACAAAATTGTGAGGAGGGTGGCATGGATTTTAGGACATCACAGTGAAAAAAGAACACAGCAAAAGTAAGAACCATTAGGTTAGGAAAAGGGAAATTTATATTCCACATTACAGAGACTTAAGAGTCTTTTGATTTTTATTTTATTATGTGAAAATAGAAGAAAAGCAACCCTGTAGATTTTAAAATTAATATTGTGAAACGAGGAAGACTTTTAAAGCGATGTTATTTTCCCTTAAAAATGGTGGAGCAAATCAGTCAACATATTTAGGGTGACACACATAAGTGATGATGCAGGCCCCATGAGCCTCCAGGGACGTGCTATGCTGTAATTAGATTGGCACCCTTCACAGAGTCGCTTTCCCGCTTGCTCGCACTCTGAATCTTTTAATTCGGTTAGCTTATAAGTGGCTCTAAAAAAAACCCTACACACATTAAAAACTTTTCCATCCCATGAGCCCTGCAATTTAATATGCATGAAAATTACCACTCTCTTTTGCTTATTTTGTTTTATTTTTTTTCCAAGACACTGATTTTCCTTTGTTGAAACTGATAATGCTCACAAACTACCACTGATCCCAACATGTGGATTAATTATACTATTGGGTGTCTGCAGTGATGTGCATCCTGTTGGTTGTGGAAGGTAGTGCTCATGTGCACACTTCACTTGGTGTGATATTTTTCAAGTAATGTTAGTGAAGAACTGACAGAGAACATTTTAACCTACAAAGTGAGGTGTGGGAAAAAATGAATGCCTGAAAGAGAAAACAAAGAAGCTTTTGGGTATGATGAATGCTCATCATATAGAATCAAAGGGCAAGCAAGATTCTGAAGAAGAAGAAAAAACAAAAAGAAAAAGAATTTATGTGTCTGTACCTAACTTTAATTGCTCTGTTTGTATGCAAAGAAAGGATGTAGAATACCACATTGACTTCTAGGGAGCAACAGAAGCTTTTGCTTCTGATGTAGATGTTGTTTCATGGAATTGTCAGGAGTACCACTTGAGAATGTGAATGTGCAGTATCTGTTGGCAACATCAGAAAGAAGACAGCTTTCATGGTGTAAAAAAAGAGCTGCATGTGGGCATTCAGGCTTAAAGCTTTTATTTTAGTTAACCCTGTCCATCGTGTTGACAATCTTTAATATTCTTTAGGTCAATATCTAGTGGGAAATGGCATGGTTAAGGTTAGGATCAAGACATGGGTAACAGGAATTGATCCTTGGCACTTCCTTGAGCCATATTTAGAGAAAACTTCATAGAAGTTATAAAACCTCAATAGAAATGTATCAGTAATGAGCCCCCCCCCCCCACACACATACACACATAAGGACTACCACATGTGGAAACATAGCCAGTCCTTGCTACTCAGTGCAGCAGGATCAACTTCACTGGGGAGGGCATTATTTCATTCCACAGTGACAAAGTAAAATAGACTGGGTCTCATAAACTAAAGAAATTTATTTTTCACAGTTCAGTAGGTTGAGAGTCTGATATCAGATTTCCAGCAGGGTTGAATTCTGTTGAGCCTACTCTAGTGGCATACTCTCAGCTTCTCACTGTGTTCTCATGGTAGAAAGGCAGAATGGATAGAGAACTCTCTGGGGTCCCTTATTTGGATACCAATATCCTTCAAAAGGTCTCAAATTGCATGATTAAATACCATCATATTTGATGTCGGAATTTCAACTTATGCATTTGGAGGAAACACAAGCATTCGATCCATGAACAGGATCTTGATAATAATGTAGAATCTCAGGTCCCACTCTGGACTTATTGCTTCACATTCAGCTTTTTAATAAGATCCTCAGATGATGCATCTGCACATTAAAGTTTGAGAATCACTTTGGGAGAAACTTTACAAAATTCATCTTAAGATTTACGATCCAATTTAAGAGCTCAAATTTATCTCTAGAATGAAGGCAAAGCAGGTATGTCTCTTAGAGATTCCATTGTAAAGTTGGATTTACTTGTCATACTTGTAGATTTTGGTGTACATCGTTATTACACAGGAAAGCATGAGCTGCTGAATTTGAAGATCAGAATCCTCAGTATTCTAATCCAGTACTTAGTTCATAATCAGAGGTAGGGGGTAGCCTGGATTGGGGGCTGCTCTTTCCTCTCACTTGTATGTGTTATACAAAAAAGTCACGGGGAAACAATTATTATGGATGGAATCACAAAAGGAGAGACAGAAGGGAAGGCAGCTGGAATGAGAGGAGAAAGGAGATGCATTCTTTTGTTTTGGAGATGGAAAAATGTTTACGATCAGAGTATGTACAACTGGGCCTACAGACACATTGTAGCATTAGCAGGCATAGCCACTGTCCCCCTTAGTGACGGTTTCCATGAGTCACTGGTGAGAGCGAGTGCGTGGGTGGGAGAGGGAAGGTGTTGTACCAGAGTAAGGAACCGGAGTGACTTCCTTTTGTTGCTGTCTTGTGTGAAGCACCATAAGCCTTTTTATTCTTCATCCAAGTTGAACATCTTTAGTTTTACAAGAAACAGATTGCTTACAGTCTTCATCGTTTTTGAAATAAAAATTCACTATTTCTTCCTCAGAGGTCTTCTGTTTCTACAGTTTGAATGTTTTTCATTTCCAAAGTCTTTTCTCATGGCATCTTTTTCCCAGGATTATAAGGCCATTTCAAGGCAGCCAAAGCTCTTCTTCGGGTATCAGTACTGGGGGAGGCAGTGGAAGAAAATCCTATGAGAGAAAGATGAGATGAAATTAGAAACAAACTAAGGTGATTGAAAAAGCAATGAAAAGAAGAATATTTAGTGTCAACTAACTAAGGGGGTTCTACGAAATTTGGTATGTATTTCCAAAATATTAATTTTGTCATATCTGAATGTAAACGTTTGCGAGGTTATTCTTGTTTCTACTTGTGCCAATCAACAGATCACAGAGAGACCCTAAATTGTAGCAGGTATAGCACAATGCCCCAGGGTTACTTCAGGCCTGCTGCCTCACCTTCTTCTTCCATCTAGAATGAGCTGGTCACCACCGCAGAGGACTTTCCTGGGAAAGGTTTATCACAGGTTTATGTTTTAACTGGGCTCAAGCCTGCAATTTGGTCCTGTTTCATTCTGCCATCAAATAATGCAGGAAAATAGGACCAAACTGAGTAAGAATTCAAGTAGTCAGCAAACCATGTTATGTTCAGTTCCTCACATTTATGAAATGAAACCATTTTCTGCATCCCATCTGCCCTGGTATAGTGTCATAAATTTGGATTATATGTCAATTATCCAAATTTACTTCTTGAGCTTTCTCCTTTGAATATGAATGTGATTTTTAATTTAAAGCTTTTTTATGCACCAAACTTCCCTTAACAGCTATGTTTTAACCACCATTGTGGGCTATTTTGCACTCACCCAACATCTTCTCTTTCCAAGGTCATCTGTTTCACTACATCTCTGGAAATGAAGTGGGACGTATGGTTCTATTTAATCAAATTTCATGCTCTGCTGCCTCCATCTTATGGCCTCTTTGCTAATTGATCAAGTTTTCAATTAAAGTCTTCCATCTTTGTTCTAATTTTTTGTTCAGGATTTCATTCCATTAGGTGATTTCATGAGATCTGAGCTGCTATGAATCCTTGTTATCACTCCACTTGATCGGGGCTATGTGGAGTTGTTTTGAATTGAAGGAATACTGTTTTCTCTTTCTCTTTGACTTTATCCTGTTTCTCACAGTGAAATTTCTCCTTGGGCTGGCTTTGTCTATTACATTTAGGATCTTTAATTTTGACTTATTAGTTCAGGAGGGGAATTAGTTTACTTTGTGTGTTGTCAGGATTTTTTAAAACCCTCATTGTGCACCTTTCAGTTATCTTATTTAGTAGCAATTAAGAAAATTGGAAGTACTGTCTCCCAAGCAGCAACTAAAAAATGGCTATAGTTAATAAACGGAAAGCATGTGACATTGCCTTTCAGGTAGGACACTTCTCTGTGAGGTCTCTCTAATGAGCTGTAACGTTACTTGATTACTAACCCATTTTATAGTTTCTACAGATCAGTTAAGTGCTAACACATCAAATATATGTAGCAGCACATCTCTCTGGTTACACTGATTATTTGCTTTTATACTTAATAAGGAAAAGTTTCATCCAAAGCTTCAGTAAATCAAATCTGCCTTAAAATTCACTAATGGATAGTGTAAAAAATATAATAGTCTTTAAAATCAATACATGTTTTTAAAAAGCAAGAAAATGTGTTGACAGGATCAATGTAAACAAGTTTTTTCTAGTAGGACTTTTCTCATTGCAAAATAGTTCTTAATTGTAAAATTTGGATTATAACTTTAAGTCTGATACTTTCAAGCCTGTGGGAGAAATTCAAACAACATTGTTTCATGGAATATTTTGCAATGCATGGCAGGCTATATTAAGGGTTTACTGTTTAGAAGTTTTACAATATGAAAGTCTCAGTTTATGATAATCTTCAAATAAAGTGTGAAAACCCATAAAATATATTTCTTTTGCTTACTTAAGATGCAAAGAGCAGACAGCAATTCTCACCTTGGTTACCTGCACCTTAAAGTAGAGCTAGGGCTGAGATTGGGCCTGTAACTTCTGGCACTTGTTTTAAGGCATGCTATTGATCCTTCAGGCAGTGCACTTGGGAGTACATGATATTTGGAGTACACAAATATGTGGTAAAGATTCAGAATCTCACGATAATTTTAGTTGTTTATAATTTTATAGATTTTTTAGTTTTCACATGCTACCTGATAAAGACATAACTTGTTGCATGGATCAAAAATGTGAAAGGGCAATTTTTTTTTTCAGTTTTGGGCAATGATCCCAGGGGTGCTCTATCACTAAACTACATACCCAGTCCTCTGCCTTTTTTTTTTTTTAATCTTGAGACAAGCTCTCACTAACATGCTTGGGCTGGCCTTGAATTTGTGATCCTCCTGACAGTGTAACTTTTCTTAAAAAATATATTTTTTATCTGTTCTAATTAGTTATACATGATAGTAGAATGCATTTTGACATATTATACATGTATGGAGTATAACTTCTCATTCTGCCGGTTGTACAGAATGTAGAATTACATTGGTCCTGTAATCTATATGCAGCACATAGGATAGTAATGTCTGATTCATTCTACTGTCCTCACCCATGTCCACTCCCTTCCTTTCATTCCCCGTTGTCTAATCTGAAGTACTTCTTCTCCAACCCCTCACCCTCCTTATTGTGAATTAGCATCTGAATATCACAGAAAACATTCAATCTTTGGTTTTGGGGGATTGTCTTATTTCTAAATATCATGTTAAATACACGATATTCTCCAGTTCCATCCATTTTCCAGAAAAAGCCATAATTTCATTCTTCTTTATGGTTTATGGCTTAGTAATATTCTGTTGTATATATATATATATATATACCACATTTTCTTTATCCATTTGTCTGTTGAAGGATGCCTAGGTTGGTTCCATAGCTTAGCAATTGTGAATTGAGCTGCTATAGACATGTGGCCACATCACTGTAGTATGCTGATTTTAAGTCCTTAGGGTATAAACTGAGGAGTGGGATAACTGTGTCAAATGGTGGTTCCTTCAATGTTTTCTGAGGAGTCTCCATACTGGTTTTCATAATGGTTTCACCAATTTGCAGTTCTAAAACCAATTGTATGAGTGTACTTTTCCCCCCACATCCTCACCAACATTTATTATTGCTTGTACTCTTCATAATTGCCATTCTGACTGGAGTGAGAGTTTATATATATATATATCAGCAGAATTCTTATTACAATTCTTATTACACATATAGAAGCACAATTTTTCATATCTCTGGTTGTATACAAAGTATATTCACACCAATTTGTGTCTTCATACCTGTACTTTGGATAATAATGATCATCACATTACACCATCATTAATAACCCCTTGCCCCCTCCCTTCCCCTCCCAGCCCTCTGCCCTATCTAGAGTTTATCTATTCCTCCCATGCACTCCATCCCTACCTCACTATGAGTCATTCACCTTATATCAGAGAAAACATTCGGCATTTGTTTTTTTGGGACTGGCTAACTTAGCATTATTTTCTTTAATTCCATCTACTTAATCATTTCATTCTCTTTTGTTGCTGAGTAATATTCCATTGTGTATATATGCCACATTTTTTAATCCATTCATCTATTGAAGGACATCTAGGTTGGTTCCACAGTTTAGCTATTGTGAATTGTGCTGCTATAAACATTGATGTGGCCGTGTCCCTGTACTATGCTGTTTTTAAGTCCTTTGGATATAGACCAAGGAGAGGGATAGCTGGATCAAATAGTGGTTCCATTCCCAATTTTCTAAGAAATCTCCACCCTGCTTTCCATATTGGCTGCACCAATTTGCAGTCCCACCAGCAGTGTATGAGTATACCTTTTCCCCCACATCTTCGCCAACACTTATTGTTGTTTGTCTTCATAATAGCTGCCACTCTGACTGGAGTGAGATGAAATCTTAGAGTGGTTTTGATTTGCATTTCTCTAATTGCTAGTGATGATGAACATTTTTTCATGTATTTGTTGATTGATTATATATCATCTTCTGAGAAGTGTCTGTTCTGGTCCTTGGCCCATTTACTGATTGGGTTATTTAGTTTTTTTTTGGTGCTTAGCTTTTTGAGTTCTTTATATACCCTAGAGATTAGTGCTCTATCTGATATGTGAGGGGTAAAGATTTGCTCCTAAGATGTAGGCTCTCTATTCACCTCACAGATTGTTTCTTTTGCTGAGAAGAAACTTTTTAGTTTGAATCCATCTCATTTATTGATTCTTGCACCCAGGAGTCTTATTAAGGAAGTTGGGGCCTAATCCCACACGATGGAGATTAGGGCCTACATTTTCTTCTATTAGACGCAGGGTCTCTGGTTTTATTCCTAAGTCCTTGATCCATTTTGAGTTGAGTTTTGTGCATAGTGAGAGATAGGGGTTTAATCTCATTTTGTTGCATATGGATTTCCAGTTTTCCCAGCACCATTTGTTGAAGAGGCTATCTTTTCTCCAGTGCATGTTCTTGGCACCTTTGTCTAATATAAAATAATTGTAGTTTTGTTGGTTAGTCTCTGTGCCTCTATTCTGTACCACTGGTCTACCAGTCTGTTTTGGTGTGAGTTTTAATTACGTTTCTCTAATTGCTAGCAATGTTGAACATTTTTTCATATACTTGTTGACTATTCATATTTTTTCTTCTCTGAAGTGTCTGTTCAATTCCTTTGCCAAATCATTGATTAGGTTATTTGTTTTTTGTAATGTTAAGTACATTTAGTTATTTTGTAATGTTAAGTACTTTAATTTTTTGTAATGTTAAGTGCTTTATTTCTTTGTATAGAGATTAATGCTGTATCTGAGGTGCAGGAGGCAAAGACTTTCTGCCTTCTATAGGCTCCCCATGTTATTGTTTCTTTTGCTCAGAAAAATCTTTTTTTGTTTGATTTCATCCAATTTATTGACTCGATTTTACTTTTTGAGCTTTAGGAGTCATGTTAAGGAAATCAGTTCCTCAGCCAGTATTGTGTAGAGTTGGGCCTACTTTTTCTTCTATTAGACACTGGTTCCCTGTACTAATGACTAAGTCTTTGATCCACTTTGAGTAGAGTTTTGTACAGGGTGAGAGATAAGAGGTTTAACTTCATTTTGCTGTGTATGAATTTCCAGATTTCTTAGCACCATTTGTTTAAGAGACTATCTTTTCTCCAATATATGTTTTTTCACCTTTCTCTAGTATGAGATAACTGTATTTATGTGGGTTTGTTTCTGTGTCTTCTATTCTGTAATATTGATTTATGTGTCTATTTTTGTTACCAATCCCATGCAGTTTTTGTTACTATAGCTCTGTAGTATAATTTAATGTCTGGTATTGTGATGCCTCCTGCTTTACTTTTCTAAGTATTGCTTTGGTTATTCTGGGTATGTTATTTTTCAAATGAATTTCATGACTGCTTTTTCTTTTTCTATGAAGAATGTCACTGGGACTTTAATAGAAAATGCATTAAGTCTATATAATGCTTTTGGCAGTATGGCTATTTTGCCAAAGTTAATTCTACCTATCCAAAAGCATGGGAGATCTTTCCATCTTCTAAGGTCTTCTAAAATTACTTTCTTTAGTGTTCTGTAGTTTTCATTATAGAGGTCTTTCACCTCTTGTGTTATATTAATTCTGAAATATTTTATTATCTTTTGGGGACTATTGTGAATGGGGTAGTTTTCCCAATTCTCTTTCAGTAGATTCATCACTGATGTATAGAGACTGCAACTGATTTATAGATATTAATTTTACACCTTGCTATTTTGCTGAATTCATTTCTTAGTTCTAGAAGTTTTCTGGTGTAATGTTTTGGGTTTTCTAAATACAGAATTATGTCATTGGTATATAGGAATGGTTTGAATTCTTCTTTTCCTATTTGTATCCCTTTAATTTTCTTCTATTTTTTTTCTTTCTAGAGTTTCAAGGATTATGTCACATAAAAGTGGTGAAAGAGGGCATCCTTGTCTTGATCCTGTTTTTAGCAGAAATGCTTTCACTTTTTCTCCATTTATAATGATGTTGGCCTTAGGATTAGCATAGATAGCTTTTACAATGTGTGGTATGTTCCTACTATCTGTAGTTTTTCTAGTGTTTTGAACATGAGAGGGTGCTGCATCTTTTGAGATGATCATATAATTCTTGCTTTAAGTCTTTTTACGCAATGAATTATGTTTATTGATTTCCAATATGTTGAACCAAACTTGCATCCCTGGGATGAACCCCACTTGATTGTGGTGCACTTTTGAATATGTTTTTGTATGAGATATGCCAGAATTTTATTGAGAATTTTTGCATCTATATTCATCAGGGATATTGGTCTGATGTTTCCTTTCCTTGATGTGTTTTTGTCTGGTTTTGTTATCAGGGTGATGCTAGCTTCATAGAAAAAAAATTGGAAAAGTTCTCTCTTTTTCTATTTCATGGCATAATCTGGAGAGTATTGGTGTTAGTTCTTATTTGAGGATCTTGTCGAACTTGACTGTGAATCTGACTAGTCCTGGGCTTTTCTTATTTGGTAGGCTTTTGATAACATCTTCTATTTCATACTTGAAATTGATCTGTTTATATTGTGTATATCCTCCTGATTCAGTTTGGATAGGTCATATGTCTCTAGAAATTTGTCAAAATCTTTATGATTTTCTATTTTATTGGAGTATAAGTTTTCAAAATAGTGCAAGTGTAACTTTTTTAAAAATGGGTAGGTCTAGGATGTGTGGGATATGTGTTAACAACCATTCTACCTCCATGGAAATTGGAAAACTAAAAACATTAACTTGTAAAGTAAGTTGTAACCATATTTAGGTTTGCAGAATCAATAAAACCTAAACTCAAGCCCTTGTGCATCTAAGGATAATTTTTGGAAAGGGCATAGGATAAAGCTGTACATTATGCTCTAAAACTTTTCTATATTTTAGGTAGTTATGCTCTCCTAAAAGTAAAAAAACATAATAAATAAATAAAAATAATAATCTTAACTGAGCATTGCCCAGAGTCTAAATTCCTATTTTATAATAGTCTAAGGTCTCCAGATATAAAACCTTAAACTATCCCAGTGGTTGCTTGTCTTAACAAAAATCATTTTGTTTTAAAAATTTATGATGTGTTGTGGCTGATCAGATTGAACTCTACTGTATCATAAATTCAATACCAATTTTGTCTACAAATGCACACTCTCAGTTGGAAAGTCCTTTTCCTCTAAATTCCATTGTTTTTAAGGCAGAGGCTCTCTTCTTTGAGGGTGTAGCAGAATCATTTGAGGAGATCATATCCTTTGCAGACTCATATCCAATAGATCTGCAGTAGAACCCACTGATTTCTGATATATACATCCCTCAATGTTCCTTCATGCTGCATGTTATTCTAAGACAAGTAATCCTTATATAGACAAGGCACATTGGGAGGAATATGTTTTCAATAGGTCCGGATTATAGCTTTTATTACTGACCTTGAACTATTTCCTTAACATTTTAGTTGATTTTTATGAATTACATTGCAAACACTATTGAACATTTACTTTTATGACTCAACTTAGATATTTTAATAATCTAGAAAGGCAGCCTAACCTCTGTGTTTTATTTGAACAATTTCTGAAAATGACCATCTTCTCTAATCTGTATCTATGCGAACCTCTTTTTGAGAGGCGGAATAGTCTGTTTGCTGGGTTTAGTGGTTTCTTCTGGTGATCTTTATCAGATAATAATTATTAATCCTTTTAGTGAACATACTGACTTTTTCATTTTTATTAGTATATTTTAATTATACAGAATCATTGGTTTTCTTATGGCATATTTGTACCTGCAAGAAACATACTTTGGCAATATTTACTCCCATTTTTCTGGTTTACTCTTACCCTCCCTTCCTCTTCTCCCTCACCAACATTTTTTTCTAATAGTGTCTCATTAAAGGAATGAGCAACCCCAATGAAATGGTTAGCTATAACTTTGTTTCTACCTCATTTCAGAAGGCTGTTTCCTTTATATGTTTTAATGTGAAATAAAGTGAAAAAGTCAAAGTTTAGTTGTGTCATACCTTCATTCATGCCATGCCCTCCCCTACTTGCTGTTGCTACTGTCAGCCAGTGAACTATCACTTTCCTTCTGTGTGGGTGGAAAGCTTGGGACCCTTGGAAACCTGAGTTGATAAACTGGAGGGAAGAAATGAAGGTGGTAGTTGATAAATTGTCCTGACTCATACCTAGAGACATGCTGAGTTCCATTTAATAATAGGAAACTGGAGAATTCCAGATTCTTATTGCTGATAAAATTCTTGGCTCTGAATGTACAACTCATTCTCATTACTGTCTTATGACTCTCTACAGGTCATCCTAACTGAAGAGCATGTTAGAGTAGCCTCAATAATACCCCAGTATGTTTAAGTACATGGACATTTATCATCCTTTTCTGTTAGCTGAAAAGTATATATATGAGAGCTTCCCTGAAACGCTTTCTTGGGTGGAGCTATCCTTTGAATTTTTCCTTCAAGCTAATCTTCCTGGTTAATTATGTTCTTCTAAAGAGGTTTTAGATCTGGGATGGCATGACACTTCAAGGGAAGGGTTGATGGTAAATCCATTGTGTTTTCCCCTTCTCCAATCCTATGACAGCCAAACAGGATTTTCTAGTTTTAACTCCAGATGTAGCAATATCAATCTTCAAATCCTAGAATTCAGTTTATATTCACAATGGAAACTGGGTGGAGAATGAACTTGAAAATAAATATGAGGCTTATTTTCTTATGTGCTTCCACAGAGGACACAGGAACAAATCCTCCTTTCCTCTGTGCTCTTCCAGTCCCTTGAATTTCTGAGATAATGATATGGGTTGATTAGTAAGAGTAAGACTAGTAGAGCAAGGGAATGGAAGTGCCAGGGAGAGCAGCGGATCTTCAGAATAATGTCTTCCAGCCGTCTAAGGATGGTGGCTTATTTCCTCCTATGGTTTCCCATTTGAAGTGACTCAGGGGGAAGATTCTGGTAAATAGAAATGTTAATTAGAAAGAATTTTTTCTTCAACAGCTTGGGAAAGGGAAAGAGACTGAATACTGTATTGCCCTACTTTCCTGTAAGAAAGATCAACTCCTATGGTGCATAGGGTGGAACTAACAGTGGGGCTGGAGTCAGAAGCCCAGCCTGTGCCTGCTGTGTAGGAATGTAGCATACTGGACAGGCTAACATACTCCTCAAGCCTTTAATTCTAAGATTTTAAAGTGGGACTGACTTTGTTTCTTCATCTTCTGGAGTCGATAGTCACTTGCTTGCATGTTTCTTCTGAGAACTGAGGACAAGGTTAAGCTTCAGTTAGTTTCTGGAGCCTAGTGAGTAAGTGCTTATATGTATTTTCGGGGGATACTAGTTGTGGTGTTATTGTGCTTTTTGTTTATTTATTTTGTTTTGTTTCTGTAAAGCAGATTCTCAGAGGAGTTTATGACTCCAAACATTTGTCCAAAGAAAAGAAAGTATGCTTTGGCTGGGCCAGAGAGAAGTTCACAGAGAAAGCCAGAGGGGAACTGAGGTAGTTAGGCTCATGTTTCCTACCTCCTTCCTGGTATATACCAGTAATTAAAATAAGAACTCTCAGGAGATGTTCTTATCACAATGGAATTCTAAAAATATAATATATTAGAAATTACGAAATTGTTCACAGCAAAACAGACGAAATGAAACAAACCTACAGTGATGGGGATATGTCACAGGGACACAGAAGCCAATAGAACAAGCTCCCAATGGCCAAAAGTAGAACAATTTGAGCAACAAAACAGTGTAGTCCTTTAATCCAAAGTATAAATATCCATGAGTACCATATGGACTAAATAAATGATTGTCTAAATAAATAAATTGAAGAGTATAGATGAATCTTCTTGTAAAAGTATTTCAGATAATTTATGGAGATACTCAGGACTTGAAGAGGTAGTCTATCACTACTGTTCTTAATGTGGGCTATGCATGGTGACTGTCTTTTAAAGAGTTCACATTATGGAAAGTGGGAGAAGGGAGTAACTATACATGGGAGGAACTTGACAAATGCTGTCTTAAGCCAGGCAACCAACTCTAACACCAGCAGTTATAAGTCATAGCAATAGTATATATCCTTGATATGATATGAAGAAAGTGGCAATTGCCTTCATCAGTCTTCCTACCCAAACATATTACCCCTGTCAAATCATGAGAAAAACATCAGACAAATCATAATTGAGGGACATCCTACAAAACACCTGACCAGTAATCCTTAAAACTGCCTATGTCATCAAAAGCAGAGTACATCTGAGAAACTGTCATAGTTAAGAGGAGGCTGAGGAGACATTAAGGCTAAGTGTCATCTAAAATCGCAAAAGAGAAAAAGGACACTAGGAAAAACTAAGATATTCTGAATGAAGTTTGAAATTTATTTAAAGAATACACATGCACACACACTCACATACATATGTATATTACAATATTTATTTATTTGAACACATTATTCCAATTGTGATAAAATTTATTGGAAATATGATAATGAATAAAAATTATGGACAGTCTCTAGGGTCTAACTTTCTGGGTTCAAACTCAGGTTCTCTCAGTAATTATTAGCTATGGAGCCTTGACTAGTTATTTGATATTCCTTTTCATCAGTTTCTTTAAATACAAAGTTAATGCATGCAAAGCTATTAAGACAGCATATGATACACAAGATATATTTTTGTTTATTATTATTAATAACTAGGAAAATGAAATGATCATAAACCTTGTGCTTACCTATTAACTTACATAGGAACACTTGTGCTTAATGATAATGGCTACACATAGCTTGGTATGGTGTTGTATAGGTGTAAAAAAGTAATGCCATATACATTAACTCATTGGAGCCTGAAAACATTGCTATTAGCTATTTTGATATAAGATAATCCCTAATTTACAGATGGGAAAATTAGCTTAAATAAGTTAAACTACTTATTAAAGAACATAAATTAATGCCAGCTTGGCAACTGCATATTCTTATTTCAAAATCCATCTTCTTGCAATTGCTTCTTGGATAATCTCTACTTGCAAACACTCTTGAAGTTTTGAATGAAAAAAGAAAACTTCTGAAGATATTGCTTCAAAGTTTCATTCTCAACATTTTATATTATTTCTCATAGCACCCTTAAGGAGATAAAAGAATAAACATGGACTTCCTTATTTTGCAAATGAAAAAGAAAAACTTTAAGGTTTTTCTTATTTGAACATCGAGAATTTCTAAGAATCCGAGAGAAAATCAACCTTGAGCCAGACTAAGTTTTATTATTTACTTGAAAAAGAATATGTTCTCTGTGAGGTGTTATGGGCAGTATAATAATGAATGTATCAAGGTCATTGCCCTAAAGGATTTAGCTATGTACTATTTTTCATCTGAAACTAAATTAGACAATATATCCTTCATCTGTGTATTTTGTACTTAAAGCTTAATACATCCTAATATGATAATATTTTAGGACCAAATATTAGACAAAGATAACTGAAGATTTTGAGCTTAAAAATTTTTAAAGAAAAACAAATCCAATTTATATACTGAAAACATTGGCTCTGTTAAAAAGAAAATAAAGTTGCATAAATTAGGACTTTTCTTAAATTATATATAGTCATTCCTATGGGATTATTTCTGTGATCTCCCACAGAAAACAAAATTGGTGGATGCCCCAAGTACTTTATATAAAATGGTAGAGTTTTTGAGTATAACTTATGCACATCTTCCTATATATTTTATTTCTTTTCTATATCACTTATAGTACCCAACCAATGTAAATACTATGAAAATAATTTTATACTATATTATTTAAAAAATAGTGACAAGTAAAAGTCTGTAGTGAACTCTGAATATTTTGTTCTGTGATTGAATTCATGAATGTGGAATCTACAGATATGGAAAGCTGACTGTATTGGTATATAATTTAACATAAATATGCCTGTGTGTAAAATTTGTATGTGTGCAACTGTCAGAATGATGTATGAGGGTAATATATAGAAACATAATCTTCTGAGCTCTAGAGTGGGTGTTTTGCTAGAAGAGTTAAGGAAAGAGGAAGCCCAAGCTGAAAATAACTCACAAGTTTATTAGTAAATTATTATTGTGTAACAAGTTACCTCAAAACTTAGTAATGTAAAGCATTGAAAATTATGACCCAATTTCTGTGGATGAGGGACCTAGTTGCATGCTCTGATTCAAAGTTTCTTTTGAGGTTGTAGTAAAAATGTATTCTGGGGTTGTGTTCTCATCTGAAGGCTCAACTCTGAGAGAATCTGCTTCCAACTTCACTTGCAGGATTGTTGGCAAGATCTAGTTCCTCACTGTGTGTTGGAAGAGATCCCCAGTTCCTTGATGTAGTTTTCTAGAGGTTCTTCTTAGTTTCTTGACACATGGGTCTATTTGTAGGACAGCTCACATCTAATAGCCTCCTTCAGAATGTGAGACTAAGTGAGAACCCAAGGAAATCAGTCTTTGTAACTTTTTCATGAATGTGACACCCACTAGTCACTTCTGCCACACGTTTTTTTTTTTTTTTTTTTTTTTTTTTTTGTAGAAGTTAGTAGTAGGTCCAGCACATACTCTAGAGGAAGGAATTGTATAAGGCACACATGGAAGGAGATGGGGAAAATTGGGGGCAATCTTAGGGGATTCCTACTACACAAGCATAGTTTGCATGAGGAAATACCAAGAAACACTGAAGGAAAGCTGTCTTATCTTGACCTAGAGACAGATGAAAGTATGGTTTGGAGAGGTTCTATGGGTCCAGATAATGGGTTGAATCTCAGGCATTTGAGATATATCATAGAGCTCTGTGCCCCTTGCCTGCAGTTGCAGTATGGAGATTGAGAGATATGTCAGACACTGGATAGCTATTTTCTAAGCTGATTGTTTTTTGCTTTTGGGAACAGAAGTTTATAAGCATTTTCTGCAGGTGAAGTGTGGACATGGGAATGAGTTTCAGTCAAAGTAATGTGAATAAAAGTTAGGTGCACCCCATTCAGGTAGGCACAAAAACTCCCACTCACAATCCTCCATGCTCTTCACTTCTGCCTTGATGAAATTGAGATAACATCAAAGGTAACTTTGCAAGTCCTGTGTTGAATAAACCATGGGCTCAAGATGTCCACAAGAACCCAAGATGAAAGAAAACTTTGCATTTGAATACAGGACTAGAGAATTACTACTCACCAAAAACATTTATTTTGAATATCACATGAGAAGGAACCACAATTCTACTGGATTAAGCCCATAAGAATAGAAAGTTGATAGATTATAGAAGCTTTCATTACTGCAAAGACTGTAAGAACCATCTATCAGAGGCAGCAGACCTGAGTCAAATAGGTAAGCTCCAATAATGTGAAGGAAACCCAGAAATGTAAGATCACGACTGAATTAACTTTTAACGCAAAATGTCTAGCACACTTTTTGGCTCAGGTGAGTTATTCTTAATATCAGTTAAGTGATGGATGCTGACCTAAGTTAGTTACTAAGGGAGGTTAATACATGTAAGTTTTATGGGCTAACAAAAATAACTGAGTTTATAGCAATATACTATTTTTGTCTTGTTTTGTTTTACTGTTGTTAAGGTATCACTTTCAACTTCTGGTGTGGAATTCTGGAACTAAATAAATAGATAAGAGAATGAAAGGTTCAAGTGATGAGTTTTAGAGTCAAATATTAGATTTAAGAGCAAGGAGTTTAGAGGAACTGACAACAACAATAAATTCAGTTTACTAAATACTTATCTTTGTCAGTCAGCTTTTATTATTGACTCAGATACATTACAGCTCTACTTTTCCCCCAATGCATTTTAAAGACTTTCAAGTTCTACAAAGATCATGTGACATTTCATATATTGGATTGGAACTATGTGTTTAATCTTCATTTTTATTTAACAGTCATGTATTGCCTATGTGCCAGGCATGTGGGTCATGCGCTGAAAATATAGAGATACAAATGGTTTGTGCTATGCCTTTAAAGAGTTGAGTCTAGGGCATTAAAGGAAAATAGAGGTTATCTATATATAGACATGTTTTATGGAAAACGTATGATGTGTTAGCATTAACAGCATAATGCTTGAATAAATATGTAAATACCAACTAATTTTCTTTATCATCACTATATCTCTTGCTCCCCAACTCTGTGCACTCACATATGCCAGATGCATGTTTGCTTCCAGCTTGTTTTATCATACTTTGTTCCATTAAACTCGTTGTATAAATGAAAGACAGTAACATGCCACATGCAGGATATCCTCCTGTATTGTTTTGATGAAATGTTATAATGCTTCAATTGGTAAACTTTTGCTTCCTTCTATGTGGCAAATAATAAATCTGAAAGGACAAAACATCTGGCTGGCAGCTTGGGGCAGAGCAGGGCATTACAGGGTCTCAATAGCCTGGGAAAAGGCAGAGAGGGAGGTAAGGCACTTATGCAAAGAGGGCTGCTCTCTGAACTTGAACATGTCCTAGGGGTCTGCAGAATAGTCAGAATTCCACTGAGAAATAAGATTTAATGGAGTGAAGGAAGGCAGTCCCAGTTTGAGAATTGTTTTTCTATATTTATGTGACTATATATATATTTTTTTTCTTGATGCTGCTGTTTCCTTTGCAGCTCTCTTGTTTGCCCCTAGCTAATAGCTAATACCTGAAGCATTTGTGCCGTGCCTCATACTGCTTGAAGTGTTTCACTTAGTTCTATCTCATTTAATACTTACAAAAAACCCATGGAGAAGGTACTACTTTTGTCTTCTTTTAATCAAAGAGGAAAGTAAGTAAAGATAGCTCTCACTGTTGCACATTTACTAATGATGTAGCAGTTTGACTCTAGTAGCCTACTCCTTCATAATTTTATTTTCTGAATATGATTCCCTCCTTTTCCTAAAATTTCTTACATCATCCATTAAAGCCGAGATTACCCAAAATATCCAAATTCATCATATCAGCTCTTTATTTTGGTAACTTTTTTCTCATTTCAAAAGGAATTGTATTTGATTTAGAAAATGTAAATAATCAAAAAGAGAAAACAAAGATCAATCATAACCTCTGTACCCAGTAGCAACACTCTTACCTTCTTTGATAGATATCAAAAACATATGAAGATATGCAGTTGCCACTCACCAGGCATCTCTAGCATGCTAAGTCTTTACAGGTAAAGAATTTTGCTGGACTTTTAAGCTTCAAATCATAATCTTACACTTAGTAGAATTTAAGCAACGATGCTTTGTTGAATGGGCACAGAAAATGATCACAGCAAATGTGTCAGGAGCTCTATAATCTTCCCCAAGAAATCATAACACTCTTCAGGCAACAGAGACAACTCGAAATTTAATATTACTTATAGGCAACTCTACTCTGGCCTTCTTGCTCCCTATGCTATGAAAAACAGTTTCTTTTGAGAGTTTTCATTCTCTGCTCCACTTCTCCTTTTGTCTACTGTTTCAACCTGCTCTTCACTGATTCATTATTGTAGCTTCTGCTGCCTCAAGAGTCTTTTTTCCATGCATATCTTTTCTTTGCCTTTCTGTTTTTGACTTTGAGTTATCTTACATTCAATGCTCCCCGCCCCCCTGGCCAATATCTGATCTGTTTGACAGCATAACCACCTTCTGAGCTGGTGCATGGAATGTTCATGCCAGTTTACTTTCTGGTAGGGTGAAGTTACTCTGGATTGGCTCCTACAGTTTTGGTTTTACACTTGTCAGTCCTGCAGGACTATTAGCAGTATCCCATTGTATTCTCAAATTTCTCCTAGTTTGTATGATAAACCATGTAATACCCCTCAATGTTCTTCACTTGGGCTTTGGTAGAATGGGGACAACATCAAGGGTAACTTTGTAAGGCCCATGCTGACTATGGGAACCTGAGATGAAAGAAATTTTGTATCTGAATACACAACTAGAGAGAGCTACCTACTTTTCAAAAAACATTGATTTGAGTATTACTTGATAATAAAACAGTTCTATGGGTTAAGCCATTAAGGATACAAAATTCATAGATTATAAAAGCTTTCATTCCTGCAATGACTATATGAACTAGTTAGAAACAGTAGCCCTGAACCAAGCAGGTAAGTTCCAATGATGTGAAGTTTAGAAATACACATAAGCAACTGGTTAGTCACTAAATGACTAGTTATAAGTTAGTCAAAAATAAAAATGGGACACAGAAAAATGCCACATGAAGATTGTCCTAATTAGATCAATAGCAAGAGATAATTAATTTTAGAAATTCAACTTGGATAACATGATTAATATAATAGAATTGACCATTATTTGGAAAGTGTGCAGGAACTGGATATGGAAATACACTTGCTTTGCAAGTGCACTAGGATCTTTTTCAAAAGGATCACACACTGGAATAAATTTCATCCACGTAATTGTTCAAGGCTGATATCCTACAGGTTATTTTTTAGGATATGGTTCATTATAAATAGAAACAAATAATGAGAATGGAATTAAAAGGTGCCAAATGCATGAGAAAAATTGTTTAAAGTTTTTTTAAAGTGCGTAGGTCAGGGAAGGAATCCAGAACAAAAAAAAAAATTCAATGAAAATATAAATACAATATTTTTTGAAAAATATGGGATACTGCCAAAATAGCACTTAGTGGAAAATTTACCACTCAAAATCCTTCTACTTGTGTGGAAGAAGATAAAAACAATGAACTAAGCCACTATGCAAAGTAATAAGGAAAAGAATAAAGCAATATGTCAAAGGAAAATAGAAAAAAACCCAGAGCCGATAAAAAATAAAAATGGAAAGATATGGGAACAATAATTGAAGGGAATCCAATTCACAATAAAGCAAACATTAAATACTTAGTAATAAATTCAAGAACTGAAATGATCCATAAAACTACCAAGTTTATTGGGAGAATGCTGAAATAAACAGACAAGGCAAAACATACTTCTCAATATGAAGATAATAAAAATATCAAATGTTCCCAACTTTCATTATCACTTTGATGCAGTCTCAATGAACACATAACATGATTTAATAATTTTCTTTATAAACGAACATCAAAATTCTAAGAAAGCATCTTGGGTACATAAATAGGTGAGTAAATCAAAGGCTTCATTAAAAAGAGAAATGACAGTTATTAATTCCCATATTTAGAATAATATGATAAGAATAAAAGCAAGGTTTCCTTTTGGTAGAAATAAAATTCAGGTATATTAAAATTTAAGTATTAAATTTTATTATGGAACAAAAGAAACAATGACTTTGACTAGGAAGTTTGGAATGGTCACTTTGTAAGTAGAGTGATGTTGGAAAATAACAAAATGAAAAAAGAATTACAGAGTATGCTACAGATTTTAGCTTTTGTGCAAAGAATAGATTACAACTAGATTGCAACTAAATTACACACTGCAGATACAGTTTCAGAAAAAGTAAAAAAAATATAAATCAATATTTTATAAAGCATTTATTTAGAAATAGTATATAAAGTGCTCTTTGAGAAACTTCTGAACAACATGGCAAATAATTAGAGGATAATATAAAACAATTACTTAGTTCAACAGATACTAATTGGATACCTAAGTTTTCTCAATACTTAGGAAAATCTTATCCCTGCCCTCAATGAGCTTATAGTAGTCAACCAAAGAAACTGGTGAAGAAATGCAAATGAGAAGGAGATTTAAACTGTTTTATAACAATATAACATGTATAATTAAAGTTAAATGTAAAACCTTAGTATAAATGAGTTTTTTTAAATAACTATTCATTCATATAGAGGTATAAATTCTCAACATCTTTTTACAGTTTTGTGTTTCTAAAATTTCACGTACCCCAACACTAACTTTTCAAAAATTCAGAAATGTATATCAGCAATAAGAAAACATCATGTATAAAATCTAGAAATAAGTATAAATAACTATAATGTTTTAAGGTAATTTTGTCTCAGCTTTTTGCTATGAATAGCTATTTATTTACCACAACAGAAGTATATGATAATATTTTTGCAATCTGTCTTAATATTTCCTTATATAAGTATTTTCTATATTAAGAATATACTTTTGAATTATACCTTTTATTTATTTAATCAAATTTCATTTTTAAAATGGACTGTAGTATATTTGATTAATTCCTTTTTTTTGGCTCATGTTCCTAATTTTTCACTATTATCTAACTTATTCATCCAGTAGATAGTTACTGCATTAATTAAAGTCCAGGTTTTTTGGACAGAGTGCTGATCATAGCAGAAGTGTTTCCTTTTTCCATCAGGTTTATATTTTAGATCATTACACTGTTCACCTGTCCTCTTGGAGCTTCAACTTGATGAGGAAAGCTAACACAGGGACCAGGGCCCACCTTGCTGCAATGAACCACCTTTTGAAGAAAATGCTTCAACTCTCTCCCATTTATACCTGTTGAATCACAAAGCACATGCTCCCAAGCTAATTAGGTTCTATTGAATTCTTCTCTGTAGCCTAAAAGAAAACAAGTGTTTAAACTTACATTAGAATCTCCCAACCTTTTATTTCAGCCTGGAGTGAATTCTGTGTGTTTGGATTGTTTCCTTTCTCCAGGAGACTTTTATGATCAATTCATCAAATTCAAATTACCCTTTGATCAACACCCAACATGTGAGTTCTTCCAGATATCAAGCTGATTTTGAGCAATTTTTCTCCAACGCTCCATAATGCCAACTTGCTACCAACCTGCTTCTCAACCTGCTACCACCTCCCTGTATCCTCCCAAACTTCTTTACTGAGCCCTCTGAAATGCACACTCTTGTGTGTGACTTGTGTACTATCTACTCTGTTCCTTTTTCCTGTTGTATGGTGCTCTAAATAGTGCATTTCCATATTGTACCTGTTCTCTCTACAAGTGAGATTCTTCAATGGCTACCGACTGCCTGCCAAGTCCAATAATTCTGCAATAACATCCATTAATAAATGCCCTCTTCAAGAATTTTATGACTTTCTTTGGGAAATAGAACCAGAAATGAATGATAGTATATGAATACACTTCATATGGCTGAAGGCTGCAAGTTTATCTTACTCCTTCTCTACTACAAGATGGTCCCATATTAGTATCATTTTTCTTTTTTCATTATTTAGTTCTCTTATTGTTCAAAGTTTAAGATATTTAAAACACTTTCTCATTTAGCTTTTAATTTGTGTTCCAGGGACCAGTAGTAAATTTGAACATCTTTATTTATTATTAGCCTCCCTCTGCCTGACTTTTTTGAGTTACATTTTCATATCTTTGGCCATTTTTTGGAGTTCTGTGATTTTCATGTTGTTGTTGAGTTAGGTAAGTTTATAGTGTATTTCAGATACTAATTGCTTATCATTTTAAAATTTAGAAACATGTTTTTCCCGTTTGGTCATCTGGAAATTAGTTTTTATCTACTTTTTTATCTTAGAGAATTCTTTATTTAAAATTTTTCATCATTCCAATTTATCACTTATTATTTTGTTGACAAATAATAACTATAAATAATTATGGTGTACAATATGATATTTTGGCCTATGTATACCTTGTAGAGATTCACTCACGGTAATTCAAGTATCCTTCATCTCACCAATTTATCTCTCTCTCTCTCTCTGTGTGTGTGTGTGTGTGTGTGTGTGTGTGTTGAAAGTATTACAAATCTAAAAAAGCTGATCTTATAGAAAGTAGAAAGGTAGTTAACTGAGGCTGGTGGAATGGGGAATGGTGGGGAAAGGAGATGTTGATTAAAGGGTACAGTCTTTTGAAAAGACTGGATCTATTTATGATCTATTGCACTGCAGAGTGACTATAGCTAATAATGGATTGTACATCTCAAAATTGCTAACAGATTTTTAAAATTTTTTATGTAACCAATATCATCATTTTTCCATTTTATGGCTTGTGTTTCTGAAGTTTTGTTTAAAGAGATATTTTCTGATTACCAAATTTATATTTTATACCACCTTAATTACCATATCATCTATGTGTAAATTATTAACCCATCTGTATTTCTGTATTTTTTAAATTAGATTTATATTTACTCAGTGTTTTCTCAACACAGGCTGCTGACCACAAGTAAACTCTATACCCTCTGATTTATTTTAGCAGTCTCTCCTGCCTTTGCCTCTGGACTCAAACTTCACTCTGCTTCATGCTACATCCTGAGTAGTTGCTCTTGGTTTAGATAAGAATGTCTCCCCAAAGCTAATGTTATAAACACTTGGCCCTCAGTGCGGGTGGAAATGTTCAGATGTGGACATGATTAGATAATGAGGGGTGTGATCTCATCTTTGGATTGATGTGTTCAGAGTTGCTGGCATTGGTGGAAATGCAGGAGGTGGGGACAAGTTGAAAGGAGTGGGTCTTGAGGTGGGGGGGACATGCCCTTGGGAACTATATCTTGTCCTGGATGCTTCCTTCTTCTCTTTTTCCATGCTCTCTGGCCACCATGAGGTGAGAAGCTTAACTCCACTCTACCCTCTCTGCCAGGATGCTCTGCCTTACCACAGACCTATAGCAATGGAAGCAGATGACCAGTGACTGACACTTCTAAAACTATGAAACAAAATAAACCTTTCTTCCTTTAGTTGTTTTTTTTTTCCACCAATTTAGTCACAGTGATGAAAGCTGACTAACAGTGTTTTTTATAAAATGACCATCTGAACATCACTTTGATTTTTCTAATATGTTATTAACCTCTCAGAATTCTCAGAACAAAATTAATTAACATGAATTTCCATTGATCTTTGGATTCTTGTATCCTCTTTATATTCCTTACATCTTCCTCACAGAGAATATTCTTTTGTTTCTCTTCCAAGTTGCTCCCTGAGCCTTCAGTTTTGGCCTCCTGTTCCATTAACTGAGAAGATTCTTTCAAGCATTCCTTTATTCTTTGACAAGCTAAGAATAGTCTGACTTCTCACTGGTTTAGGGAGATACCCCAGCTATATGTTCTTATAGAGCTCTATAAATTTTCCCTTTGGAAATACTTTTTATAGCAGTTTTTGCTTTTTTGTCTGTTAGTCTTTTTTCCCTCACATTTTTTTTTTTCTGTGAGGTTGTATTCCTGTCTGCTCTGTTGCTTGCTGTGGAAGTTTGCAAAACATGCTGCAAATTAATTTCATGCATGCAAACCCTTTAAAGTGAAATCTGTTGTTCCATTCCTTTGAATCTTAGCTGGACTTATGCCTTAGTGAATCTTTAATATGCTCCATCAATTATTAGCATGGACATTAAGAGCTGTTATAGCATCCAATCCCAACTTAATCTTGAGACCCCCATAAAAAATTGAAGTAGCTTACTTAAGAATAATACACACATGGAAAGGGTTGGACCTTTGGCACCACTTCCAAACATGTGATGAGATGATCTGTTTACTTTAGTGGAACCCACAGGTGGACTTGCTCCAAAATAGCAGCTGGCGATTCCCCAAAGAGAGTGCCCTCAACTGGCCAATTGGAATTCCAAAGAAAAAATTACCAAAAATCAGAGGAATCAGTTCAGAGCATTTATTAGGGGAACTTAGGTAAAGGGGAAATGGTACAGCAGCATTTTCTCATGGTGAACAGTGACATAAGGGGTATTTTACCTAGGTGCCCACAACAAGGGTGTCCAATTATTGAGTTTATGTTAAGGTTTAAGAAATTTGGCTCAGGATCAGGACTAAAGTCCTTCAATGTTTGGCTCAGTACCTAAACACTTTTATCAAAGCCTCATGAAGTTTGAACTCTTAGCTGGGGTTTAATCCTAGAGATTCTTATTTCCTGGGGAAGCATGCAAGTGGCAGAGTAACAGTGGACAAGAAGCTACTTTTTTCAATCTGGACAGAGAAAACAGTGGCAGAAACTGGTGGACCCTTCAGAATAACACCATCCAAATGCAGGGTAGCCTCCACATGATTTCATCTGTCTGAGAGATCCCAGGCAAGAGCACTTTAAATTGCTGACCCCAAACCATGAATTGATACAATTGTATTAAACCTCTCAGGTGTAGAATTCTTTGTTTTGACTCAATAGATAACCAATACAATTTTGCTCTCATAATACTTGTCACAATTTGTGTGCACGTGGTAGTACACATATTGATCAAACTTCTGTTTGCTTTTGATGACCTTTGTATCTTCAGTCTCTGTTAAACCAACCCTGAAACACCAATGGCAGGTGAATGCTCATGAACACCTGTGATATCTACTATCACCTATGGAAATATTTACTTTCCTAAATCTACTCTCTTATTTTCCTGTTTTGGTTTGCAATTTTCCTGCTGTGACCAGAAGACTTGACAAGAACAAATTAGAGGAGGAAAAGTTTATCTGGGACTCATGGTTTCAGAAGTCTCAGGTCATAGATGGCTTACTGCATTCCTCAGGGCCTGAGGTGAGGCAGAATATCATGGGAAAAGAATGTGATGGAGGAAAGCAGTCCAAGATATGACAAAATCCTATTGTCAGCAAGGGCCTGAGAACTTTAGCTGCCACATATGTCATCTTGGAAGTGGATCATCTGAGATCTTCTGATAGCAATGTAAGATCTTTTCCTCATGATGTCTTAAGGTAACTGAAGCCCTGGCTGCTACCTTATTTGCAACATAAGTCTGGCCAAAGGACCTCAGCTAAGCTATACTCAGACTCCCCACACTGAGGAATTGTGAAACAGTAAATAGTTATTGTTGAAGTCACTAATATTAAGGCATTTTTTTATGCAGCAATAGTGTCCAATATGATATCTCCTAAATTTAGTCTGTTTTCCTTATTGAATTGTATATAACTTTATCATGATTAATTAATACCACTCTTATTTATCACTATAGCATTGCCATACATCCATATATATTCCTTGCTTTACTTTCTTTTCTTAAAATCAACTTTGGTATATATTAGATCTTTTCTTCTACATAACGTTTTGAATACATTTATTGAGGTTTTTGAATACAGTTAGAATGTGGCTGAGATTGCTTTAAAGTTATTGATAAATAGGCAGAACCGGCCACTTGATTTCACTGTAATCTCACTCAAGAGGTTGGAAAGTCTCTTATTCAAATCATGTTCATCACTGTTTTTTGGAATTTTAAAACTTTATTCATAGAAGTTTTACATATTCTTTATTAAGTTAATTCATAGGTAAATAATACATGTTGCTATTTTTATGCTTGATTATTGCTAGTTTAGAGACATGCTATTGTTCTGGAGGCTAATTTTGATATCCTGCAAGCTCATTGATCTCTCTTACTAGTTGTCCGTTGAATGTCAGAATAAGATAGACTCAACACTTTGTTGATTCTTTTTTTTTTTTTTGTAGTTCTTCTATAAGTAGTATCCTTTATCCATGGGAAATATGTTCTACAACCCCCAGTGAAGGCCTGAAATAGCAGATAGTATGAAACTCTGTTATATTATGTTTTTCCCTATTTATCCATACATCTGGCAAAATGTAATTTATAAATTAGGCATTGTAAGATAGTGACAACTAATAACAAAATATAAATATTATAGTAATATGCTGTAATAAGAGTTATGTGGATGTGGTATCTTCCTTTTCTCTCAAAATATGCTATTCTCACTTTTCTTCTGGCATGCATTTCTTTTTCCTTCTTAACTATTCATGGATAGAATATTTATGCTATCATAGCAATCTCACCATAAGATTTTTTTCTTTCCTTATTAACAATTTTAAACTTTTAACTTTTAAGTTAAAAAGTACTTCATGTCTTTCTTTTTTCATATATGAATTTCCAGCATCATTATTCTTGTGCTTTGTGTCTTTTAGTCAGCAAAATATAAGTTACTTGAACATAAACACTGTGATGTTGCCACAATTGATCTGATCACTGACAGGACTACCAAGTGACTAATGGGCAGGTAGAAAATACAACATGGATCCACTGAACAAAGGGATGACTCATGTCCTAGGATGGAGTAGGACTGTAAGAAATGTCATCCTACTACTCAGAACGGCGTTTAGTTGAAAACTTGTAATTATTTCTTGCTGGAATTTTTCATTTTCATATTTTTGTACTGTGGTTTGTACTTGGGTAACTCAAAGTGTAGGAAATGAAATAGCACATAGGAGGAAAATGTGGCAGCAATTTTTCATTATTTTCTTTCTATTTTGTTATAAATGTTGTGGAACAAATACCCCCAAACATACCTGGCTTTAAAGAAATCAGTTTAATTATCTCTATGTACTGTGGGTTGATTTGGCTTAGTTAGTTGATTTTCACCTTTGGTTTCTCAGTCATTGGAAGCTTATCTGGGCAAGATTTTCAAGTACATTCCTATGATCAATACTTGATGCTGGCTGCCATCTGGGATCACAGCTGGAATTCATCTGCTAGATCTCCTGCATGTGGCCTCTTCATGTTGCTGTAACTTATCCTAGCATTATAGGTGCATTCCAGGAGCAAGCCTCTCAAGTAGATTTTATAATAGACCAATTAGGAAATTTCAATCATTTACGGGGCCTGCCATATACTTGTGTTTGTTTGTTTGCTTTTGTACTGGAAATTGTACAGGGGCCCTTTACTACCTAGGTACATTCAATCTTTTTATTTTTTATGTTTTAATTTTGAGACAGCATTTCTCTCTAAGTTGCTCAGGTTGGCATCAAACTTGCAATCCTTGCCAGGCATGGTGGTGCACTCCTGTAATCCCAGCAACTGGAGATGCTGAGGCAGGAGGATCATAAATTTGAAGCCAATCTCAGCAACTTCATGAGACATCATATCAAAATAAATATGACTGGGGATATATCTCAGTATCCCTGGGTTAAATTTCCAATTAAAAAGCAAAACCAAAAAACATTACAATCCTTCTGACTCAGGTTCCTGAGTCACTGGGATTACAGTTACCAACACACCCAACTGGCATGCCATATTCTATTGGTCAAAGCAGTTGTACAGACTTTCAAGATTCAAGAAAGTGAAAAAAATATGTCTTACCTCATGATAGGGAAGTAACAAGATCACATTTCAGAGAGCTATAGATAGAAATTATTCTGTGAATATCTGGAGAAGTCACAATTCATGCATTTTGTTTTGACATTGAGCAGAACTTTCAGAACAGTTATAAAGTGTACAGTTAACAGTGTCGGCTTTTCTTGTTCTGATCTGAATAAAAGAAAAATTAAAATGTCTCTATCAATTGTTATACTTTTACTGATCATTGTCCCTATATAACTTTTACTGTTATGAAAGTCCCCACAATTTTTTGTATGTATAGAAATTTTAAATTATTAATAGGTACTGTTTGAAGCAGTCATGTGTGAGGGCTACTTTCTGCTTCCAAGATGGCACTCCAAGTGGGTGTCCTTTGAAGGTGAGAAACTGTGTGCTGGCACAGTGGTATGTGTAAGTGAAGTCTGAAGGCTGCATAATTTTTTTTTTATAAGAAGAAACTTTATGTCATACTCAAAGGAGAAGCCCTCATAATCTCATTACCCCTAAAAGCCTCACTTCTTATCATCATTACTTTTGCCATTCAGTTTGAACATTTGATTTTTGGAAGAGACCCATTCAACCCACAGTGCAAATCTTCAATATTCATGAAGCACATCTTGACAAATTAAAATGATAAATTCACAATTATGGTGGCCTATTTGAAAAACAAGTTGTTGGTGACCAATACAGTTCATATAGGCACCAAATCAGTATATAAAAATTAGAACATACCAATCAACCATATTTAATTAAATGGTATTTATAAAATTCTATAACCTATAATGATATTATTCAAGTGCACATGGAATAGTCATCAAAAGAGACCTCATGAACAGCCATAAAAATGTCTTATACTTCAAATTACTAAAATATGATGGGCTATATTCTGTGACCACGAGAGAATTAAATTATAATTAACCAATAATGTGAAGAAAGGACTACAATAGATGGAGTTGACATTTTATTTCTAAATAATAACAAAGAAAATGTCATAAAGTACTTGAGAACAAATTCAGATCGAATAAACATAAACTCAACATTCAAATTTGTGAACTGCAGCTTATATTTGTTTAGAGGAAATTCTGTATTTTAAAATGTTTTTATTAAAACAAGAAAAGCACACAGACATTAATTAATGAATTTACCTTGAAAAGATTTTTTAAAAGAATAAAATTAGATCAAAATCATGTAGAAGGCAAAAATGTATAATGGAAATTAGTAAAAGTTGTTCCATAGAGAAAAATCAATATAAGGAAAAGTTGGTTTGTTGAAATAGCTATGAAGTTTATAAAATCTTAAATTTATATAAGTGAACTTTTTCTGTAAAGGGGCAAAATTGTGTTTTATATTTTAGGATTTAATAACCATGAGTTCTTTATTACAAGTGCTCAAGTCTTTGAAGTAGGATAAAAACAAGCATAGATTAATTGTAAATGGAGGTGTACAGGTGTTGTTCCAATAAAACTTTATTTACTCACTATGAAATTTGAATTTCATATAATTTTGGTGTATTTTGGAATATTTTTCTACTTTTGATATTTTGTTCAAATATTTAAAATTATAGAAGCCAGTCTTAACATTTGCCACAGAATGCTATTTGTCTGCTATAAAAAATTTAGATCACAATAGGAAGAAAAGCCATGTTATCATTATCAGGAATGAAAACAGGGATACTAATACAGACCTAAAAAACTTTAAGAGATGTAAGTAAGTATGTACAATTAAGTGTCAACTTAATTATAGTACAGAAATTCCTTAAGGATACAAGTTATAAAACTAATAAAACTTTTCTAAAACAATCCCAAACTCAGAGAGTTCAACAGTGAATTCCAGAATAAAATTTATAAAGAATGCCAATTCTACATAAATTATTTTAGAAAATAGAGGAAAAAGTAGTAAACATATTCTACCTCACTTTATTTTATGAAAATTGCAACTTCAAGATAAAAACACTAGAAAAAGATAATTCAGGAACATAAAATTTAAGTCAGCATACATCGTAAACATGGATAAAAAAATACATTGATATAAAAATCTAACAAAATATTTTCAAATTATATTCTGCAATTTACATTAAAAAAGCACTTGGCCATTCAAGAAGCAAAGTTTTGCCAAATTAAGAATCAAAAGGAGTTTCCTCAACCTGATCAAAAACATTTGAGATTCTGTGATAATCATACTTACTGAGAAGGCTGGTATGGAGCAGGACAAGGATCTCAGCACTGCTACTGAAGGTCAAAGCAACTTCAATAAGTCAAAGACTAATGAATAAAATAAATTGAAGTCTGAAAAAATAGAAATAAAACAGTAAAAATCACCAGCCAGTTTGAAAAAACTAATTTTAACTCATGGAAATGAAAATTGAATAGAAAAGAATTTTACAAAGATAGACAAAGTAGGAGTATTCACAATATTTTATTTTAAGACTTTTATTGATACTACATAATCAAGATTAATTCATTATGAATGAAAAGAAAAATATAAATGAATTAAACTATGCTAAGTCCAGAAATAGACCAATACATATATGGGAAATTCATTTTTGAGAAAAGTGCCAAGAAACTCAATAGTGAAAGGCATTATTTTTAACAAAATAATGCTGAGTATTTGAAAATTCATAAGGGAATGGGAAAGAATAAAGCCTAATCTTTGCCTCATATCATTCAGAAAAATTAAATACAAACATAGACCTATGTATAAAAATTAAAGATGTAAAATTTCAAGAAAAAATGACAAGAAAATGCTTCTTATAGAGGAAACAAAAAAACACAGAATCTAAAGGACATCATGATGAATTTGACTTTTATAAAAATAAAACAATCGGCTTTCAAAGATATCATAATACAGATGAAGAGGCAAGACATCAAAGGAGAGAAAATATTCCTAATAAATTTATCCAGCAAAACACTTATGTGAAGAATATATGAACTATTCTTAAAACTCAGTAATAAGATAGTAACCTAATAAATATGGACAAAATGTTTAAAATAGCATTTCACAAAAGAATATGTGTATGTATACATATATGTGTGTATATATATATATATATATATATATATATATATATATATTACATTAAATGATGTTCATATCATTTGTCATTAGGAAAATGTAAATTAAGACCACAATGAAATACCACCATTTACACATTAACATAGGCATAATTAAAAATTTTAACAATAGTAAGGTTGATACGGGTATGGAAAAACTGATTTTATTTTCTGTCTCATATTACTTTTGCTATAAAATTAAAAATTGAAATTTAATTTTTAAAAATATCATTTACTTACCTGGGATAAGAGAATTAATAACTAAAAATCATACACACATTTTTTTTCAATTATTAATTTATAATTCTTTATTTAGGTTTCTTTTAATTATACCACGTGGTTTGTGGTGGGTCATACTAGATTTAGTTAATTCTTCCCAATATTTTCCCCCCTTCTCCATAGTAATAGTTCTACTTCTAGTTGTAGACATTTCTACCCAGAAAAATACTTTATTTCTTTGCAAAACAAGTTTGGACATGTGAATAAATTCTGTCTAATAAAATATAAGTACAGCACCATGTAGTTTAGGCCTCCTTCAAAGTAAGTTTCTGTGTATCCTTTGTCTTTACCTTTTGACTCTTCTGTCTTCCTGAATGTATATTTGATAGCTGAATTCACTGTGTCCATCTTGGACCATGAGTTGGTCTTGGTAATGGTGGCCATACAAGGTAGAACAGCACAGTCGATTTTGTGCAGCTGATAACCTCCTATCACTCCTGGACAGCCCACTTCTGACATCTAAATGGGAGAGAATTACACTTATATTTTCTATAGCCAAGCCATTTTGGGTTTCTGATATTCACCACTTAACCTATTTCTAAGTAATATGTTGGTATGTGTTAAAGAAAAGAAAAGTACTTGGAAACAGGGAGATAACACTTTTCACACAGATTACAGAGATAATATTTATTACTGGGAAATTGAAAGAAGCCAAAAGGACCTTCACCTTTGTTAATCCTGTAAAGAATGACTCTAGGTTTGTCTATGGGAAGTAGACCTTGGCAACCTCCCAAGAGACTACTGTTTCCTGAGAGACACTGTAAACTCTGAACACCTTACATGTAACATAATTCTGGAAAGTGTTGCTTAAATTTTTTAAAACTTTAAATCATAGGATGTGTAATTCGTTTCTAACAGAATAAAATGCACCTAATGTCACCTATGTAGTAGCTATTTTGCGTAAAATATTTTATCTAATACAAGATCACTATATGGTAAGGATTATTATTAATAAAGCATAATATTTTTATAATATTGATAAAGAAATTGAGGAATAAAGAATTTAAGTAATTTGTTCCAAGTGTCATAGCTAGAAAAATCACCAACCAAGCAAAGTTTACAATACAGGTATATCTCTTTCCAAGCATTAAATGCAACTGAAAATATGTAAAAACATGAATGAAACAAAACTAGCATTGATCCTGTTAGAAAGTTTTAAATGAAACCATGAACAAAATTATATCTACTGGTTCTTCAATACCTGCTTGTGAAAATGCATATCTGTATGTACTATATACATAAATTCAAAGAAAAATATTTTAGTTATTTTACATAAATTCGAGTAATTTGAAGTAGGACTCTTGTTTAGTTCTGGTGGTCTAGTACTACAAGAACCAGGGTATATTATACTACATATAGCTTTAGGAGAGACTAGATAGAAATTCGCTACACAATATGTCAAAAGGTAGAAGGAATAAATATTTTGTGCTTTGCTTTTTTAATTGAAAAACTGCCTTGGTCCCTCATTTTATTAGCATTATTAGGAAATAAAACCTTATCCATGTTTATTAATGTTTCTTCCTTCATTTCAAGGATTATTCAATAGTTCTGAAAGATTTTCAGACTCCAGAAAATTTGGGAAAAGAGATCACATTTTTTAAACACCACTGCAATCCTTAACTTTGGAAGTCAAAAAGCAGTGGGAAGATATAGTCAAACTGCTAAATAAAAAGAAAATTTACAATTAAAATTAAAAATCTTCAAAAATGTTAAATGAGAATCCTATAGGAATCAAGACTGTAATTTGAAAATGAGGGATGTATTAAGACATTCCCACATAAAGTTCAGCTAATTTATTAGCACTTAATTTCTCCTATAGGAATGCTTTCACGACAAAAAAAAAAAATGAAACACAAAAGAAAATAATAATGAAGAAAATGGACAACAAAAATGCTGAAGCAGTTAGAAAACAAAATGCAGCATTACAATCCCTCCTTCAGGGTAATTAACTTAAATGTAAATGAATTTATAGTATTTCCAATCAAAAGACAGAAATTACCAGAATGGATAAAAAAACATGATCTAACTATATGTATCTACAAGAGACTCACTTTAGATCCAATCTCAAATACAAATGAAAAGCAAAAGGATTGAAAAAGATATCCCATACAAATAGTTACCAAAAACAGCAAAGTTGAATATATTAGTGTCATATAGAATAGAGGTTTAATGTAATAAGCAAATATAACAATTATATGTATTTATATACACAATATACAGAAACTATCAAAATATGTGAGGTAAAAACTAACAGAATTAAAGACAGAATAAGATATACAATAATATTTGGAGACTTCAATAATGTATAGAACAACATGACAGAAAATTAAAGAGAAAGAGAACATAACATAATAAATTAACTAATGTATCCATACACTCATACTGAAAGGATTATACATCATGATCATGTGGGAATGTTTTCCCTGGAATATGAGAATGATCCAACATATAATAATCAATGTAATATACAACATTAGCAGAGTGAAGGAAATAAACCACCTTAATCATCTCAATTGATGCAGAGAAAGCATTTTTTTTTTTTTTTTTTTTTTTAAATTTTTTATTGTGGGTTGTTCAAAACATTACAAATTTCTTGACATATCATATTCCACACTTTGATTCAAGTGGGTTATGAACTCCCACCTTCACCCCATACACAGATTGCAGAATCACATCAGTTACTCATCCATTGATTTACAAATTGCCATACTAGTGTCTGTTGTGCTCCACTGCCTTTCCCATCCTCCACCCTCCCCCCTCCCCACCTCTCCCCTCCCCTCCCCTCCTCTCTCTCTACCTCCTCCACTGTATAACCCTGAGGGTCTCCTTCCATTACCATGCAATTTCCCTTCTCTCTCCCTTTCCCTCCCACCTCTCATCCCTGTTAAATGTTAATCTTCTTCTCCTGTTCTTCGTCCCTACACTGTTCTTAGTTACTCTCCTTATATCAAAGAAGACATTTGGCATTTGTTTTTTAGGGATTGGCTAGCTTCACTTAGCATAATCTGCTCTAATGCCATCCATTTCCCTGTAAATTCTATGATTTTGTCATTTTTTAATGCAGAGTAATACTCCATTGTGTATAAATGCCACATTTTTTTTATCCATTCGTCTATTGAAGGGCATCTAGGTTGGTTCCACAGTCTTGCTATTGTGAACTGTGCTGCTATGAACATCGATGTAGCAGTGTCCCTGTAGCATGCTCTTTTTAGGTCTTTAGGGAATAGACCAAGAAGGGGAATAGCTGGGTCAAATGGTGGCTCCATTCCCAGCTTTCCAAGAAATCTCCATACTGCTTTCCAAATTGGCTGCACCAATCTGCAGTCCCACCAGCAATGTACAAGTGTACCCTTTTCCCCACATCCTCGCCAGCACTTGTTGTTGTTTGACTTCCTAATGGCTGACAATCTTACTGGAGTGAGATGGTATCTTAGGGTGGTTTTGATTTGCATTTCTCTGACAGCTAGAGATGTTGAGCATTTTTTCATGTACTTGTTGATTGACTGTATGTCCTCCTCTGAGAAGTGTCTGTTCAGGTCCTTGGCCCATTTGTTGATTGGGTTGTTTGTTCTCTTATTGTCTAATTTTTTGAGCTCTTTGTATACTCTGGATATTAGGGCTCTATCTGAAGTGTGAGGAGTAAAGATTTGTTCCCAGGGTGTAGGCTCCCTATTTACCTCTCTTATTGTATCTTTTGCTGAGAAAAAACTTTTTAGTTTGAGTAAGTCCCATTTGTTGATTCTAGTTATTAACTTTTGTGCTATGGGTGTCCTATTGAGGAATTTGGAGCCCGACCCCACCGACTGTAGATCGTAGCCAACTTTTTCTTCTATCAGACGGCGCGTCTCTGATTTGATATCAAGCTCCTTGATCCATTTTGAATTAACTTTTGTGCATGGCGAGAGAAAGGGATTCAGTTTCATTTTGTTGCATATGGATTTCCAGTTTTCCCAGCACCATTTGTTGAAGATGCTATCCTTCCTCCATTGCATGCTTTTAGCCCCTTTATCAAATATAAGATAGTTGTAGTTTTGTGGATTGGTTTCTGTGTCCTCTATTCTGTACCATTGGTCCACCCGCCTGTTTTGGTACCAGTACCATGCTGTTTTTGTTACTATTGCTCTGTAGTATAGTTTGAAGTCTGGTATCGCTATACCGCCTGATTCACACTTCCTGCTTAGCATTGTTTTTGCTATTCTGGGTCTTTTATTTTTCCATATGAATTTCATGATTGCTTTCTCTATTTCTACAAGAAATGCCGTTGGGATTTTGATTGGCATTGCATTAAACCTATAGAGAACTTTTGGTAATATCGCCATTTTGATGATGTTAGTTCTGCCTATCCATGAACAGGGTATATTTTTCCATCTTCTAAGATCTTCTTCTATTTCTCTCTTTAGGGTTCTGTAGTTTTCATTGTATAAGTCTTTCACCTCTTTTGTTAGGTTGATTCCCAAGTATTTTATTTTTTTTGAAGATATTTTGAATGGAGTGGTTGTCCTCATTTCCAATTCAGAGGATTTGTCGCTGATATACAGGAATGCCTTTGATTTATGTGTGTTGATTTTATATCCTGCCACTTTGCTGAATTCATTTATTAGCTCTAATAGTTTCTTTGTAGAGCCTTTTGGGTCTGCTAGGTATAGAATCATATCATCTGCAAATAGTGATAATTTAAGTTCTTCTTTTCCTATTTTTATGCCTTTAATTTCTTTCGTCTGTCTAATTGCTCTGGCCAGTGTTTCGAGAACTATGTTGAACAGAAGTGGAGAGAGAGGGCATCCCTGTCTAGTTCCAGATTTTAGAGGGAATGCCTTCAGTTTTTCTCCATTCAGAATGATGCTAGCCTGAGGCTTAGCATAGATTGCTTTTACAATATTGAGGTATGTTCCTGTTATCCCTAGTTTTTCTAGAGTTTTGAACATAAAGGGATGCTGTACTTTGTCAAATGCTTTTTCCGCATCTATCGAGATGATCATATGGTTCTTATTTTTAAGTCTATTGATGTGGTGAATAACATTTATTGATTTCCGTATATTGAACCAGCCTTGCATCCCAGGGATGAATCCTACTTGATCATGGTGTACAATTTTTTTGATATGTTTTTGTATCCGATTTGCCAGAATTTTATTGAGGATTTTTGCATCTAGGTTCATTAGAGATATTGGTCTGTAGTTTTCTTTCTTTGAAGTGTCTTTGTCTGGTTTAGGTATCAGGGTGATGTTGGCCTCATAGAATGAATTTGGAAGTTCTCCCTCCTTTTCTATTTCCTGAAGTAGCTTGAAAAGTATTGGTATTAGTTCTTCTTTAAAGGTTTTGTAAAATTCTGCTGTATACCCATCTGGACCCGGGCTTTTCTTAGTTGGTAGTCTTTTTATGGTTTCTTCTATTTCCTCAATTGATATTGGTCTGTTTAGGTTTTCTATATCCTCCTGACTCAATCTGGGCAGATCATATGACTTAAGAAATTTATCTATGCCTTCACTATCTTCTAATTTATTGGAGTATAAGGATTCAAAATAGTTTTTGATTATCTTCTGTATTTCTGAAGTGTCTGTTGTGATATTGCCTTTTTCATCCCGTATGCTAGTAATTTGAGTTCTCTCTCTTCTTCTCTTCGCTAGCATCGCTAAGGGTCTGTCGATTTTGTTTATTTTTTCAAAGAACCAACTTTTAGTTTTGTCAATTTTTTCAATTGTTTCTTTTGTTTCGATTTCATTAATTTCAGCTCTGATTTTAATTATTTCTTGCCTTCTACTTCTTTTGCTGTTGTTTTGCTCTTCATTTTCAAGGATTTTGAGATGAAGTATGAGATCATTTATTTGTTGGTTTTTTCTTTTTTTAAGGAATGAACTCCAAGCAATGAATTTTCCTCTTAGAACTGCTTTCAATGTGTCCCATAGATTCCGATATGTTGTGTCTGTGTTTTCATTTATCTCTAAGAATTTTTTGATTTCCTTCTTGATGTCTTCTATAACCCATTGATCATTCAGTAACCTATTGTTCATTCTCCAAGTGATGTATGCTTTTTCCTTCCTTCTTTTATCATTGATTTTCAGTTTCATTCCATTATGATCAGATAAGATGCATGGTATTATCTCTACTCCTTTATATTGTCTAAGAGTTGCCCTGTGACATAATATATGATCTATTTTTGAGAAGGATCCATGTGCTGCTGAGAAAAAAGTGTAACTGCTTGATGTTGGGTGGTATATTCTATATATGTCAATTAGGTCTAGGTTATTAATAGTGTTATTGAGTTCTATAGTTTCCTTATTCAACTTTTGTTTGGAAGATCTGTCCAGTGGCGAGAGAGGTGTGTTGAAGTCTCCCATGATTATGGTATGGTGGTCTATTAGACTCTTGAACTTGAGAAGAGTTTGTTTGACGAATGTAGCTGCACCATTGTTTGGGGCATAAATATTTATGATTGTTATGTCTTGTTGGTGTATGGTTCCCTTAAGCAGTATGTAGTGTCCCTCTTTATCTCTTTTGATTAACTTTGGCTTGAAATCTATTTTATTTGATATGAGTATGGACACTCCTGCTTGTTTCCGAAGTCCATATGAGTGATATGATTTTTCCCAACCTTTCACCTTCAGCCTATGTATGTCCTTTCCTATCAAATGCGTCTCCTGTAGGCAGCATATTGTTGGGTCTTGTTTTGTGATCCATTCTACTAGCCTGTGTCTCTTAATTGGTGAGTTTAAGCCGTTAACATTTAGGGTTATTATTGAGATATGGGTTGTTCTTCCAGCCATATTTGTTTATTTCTGTTACTAAACATGGTTTGTTTTCCTCTTTGATTATCCCCCCCCCCTTTACTGTCCTACCTCCCACTGTTGGTTTTCATTGTTATTTTCCATTTCCTCTTCCTGTAATGCTTTGGCGAGGATGTTTTGAAGAGATGGTTTTCTAGCTGCGAATTCTTTAAACTTTTGTTTATCGTGGAAGGTTTTAATTTCATCCTCCATCCTGAAGCTTAATTTCGCTGGATACACAATTCTTGGTTGGAACCCATTTTCTTTCAGTGTTTGAAATATGTTATTCCAGGATCGTCTAGCTTTCAGAGTCTGTGTTGACAGATCAGCTGTTATCCTGATTGGCTTACCCCTAAATGTAATCTGCTTCCTTTCTCTTGTAGCTTTTAAAATTCTCTCCTTATTCTGTATGTTGGGCATCTTCATTATAATGTGTCTAGGTGTGGATCTCTTATGATTTTGCACATTCGGCGTCCTGTAGGCTTCTAGGATTTGGGATTCTGTCTCATTCTTCAAGTCTGGGAAGTTTTCTTGTATTATTTCATTGAATAGACTTCTCATTCCTTTGGTTTGGAGCTCTGTACCTTCCTGTATCCCAATGACTCTTAAATTTGGTCTCTTAATGTTATCCCATATTTCTTGGATGTTCTGCTCATGGTTTCTTAACAGTCTTGCTGAGCTGTCTATGTTCTTTTCCAGTTGAAATACTTTGTCTTCATTGTCTGATGTTCTATCTTCTAAGTGTTCTACTCTGCTGGTAGTATTCTCCATTGAGTTTTTAAGTTGGTTTATTGCTTCCTGCATTTCTAGGATTTCTGTTTGTTTGTTTTTTATAACCTCTATCTCCCTGTATAGTTGATCCTTTGCTTCCTGGATTTGTTTGCGTAATTCGTTGTCGAAGTGATCTTTCATTGTCTGATTTTGCTGTTTAATGTCTTCCTTGATACTCCAGATCATCTGAAGCATGTATATCCTGAATTCTTTATCTGACATTCCATCTGCTGCAGCTGTTACCTCTTCTAAAGTTGCGTTGACCTGCATTGCTTGTGGTCCTTTCTTTCCTTGTCTTTTCATACTGCTTGCGTATCTTTCCTGCAGGTGCAGGCGGCGGCTCTGCTCTCTCCTTATTCCAATTGGGGTGTCGTGGCTACCACGCGGGCAGGTCACTGGGCCTGTTCTGGGAGCTGGCGGCGGCTCTGTTCTGCCCCTACTCCAATTGGGGTGACGAGTGTACCACGCCGGCAGGCCACTGGGTCTGATCCGCCGGTTGGTTGCAGGTTTGCCTACCCTGCAGGCGCGGGCGGCGGCTCTACTCTGCCCCTACTGCAAATGGGGTGACGTGTCTGTCGTACCGGCAGGCCACTGGGCCTGTCCCGCTGGTCGGTCGCAGATCTGCCCACCTTTCGGGCACGGGTGGAGGCTCTGCTCTGCCCCTACTCCAATTGGGGTGTCGTGACTACCCCGCCTGCAGGACACTGGGCCTGTTCCTGGCACGGGCGGCGACTCTGCTCTGCCACTACTCCAATTAGGGTGGTGTTTGTACCATGCCGGCAGGCTCCTGGGCCTGATCCGCAGGTCTGTTGTAGGTCTGCCTACCTTGGAGGCGCGGGCGGCGGATCTGCCCTGCCCCTCCTACCACGCCTGCGGACCCCTGGGCCTGATCTACAGGTTGATCACTGGTCTGCTCACCCTGCGGGCACGGGTGGCGGTTCTGCTCCGCCCCCGATTGGGGTCACGTGACCACCACACCGGCAGGGCCTGATCCGGGCGTGGGAGAAGGATCTGCTCTGCCCCTACTCCAGTTGGGGTGACGTGTGTACCACACTGGCAGGCCACTGGGCCTGACCCGCCAGGCTGTCACAGGTCTGTTTACCTTGCACGCTCATTCGTCACAGCGCGAGCCGCGGCTCTGCCCTGCCCCTCCTACCACGCCCATGTACCACTGGGTCGCGGGTCTGCCCACCTTGCGGTTGCGGGTGGCGGCTCCGCTCCGCCCCCTCTCCAATTGGGGTCACGAGGTCACCACGCTGGCGAGCCGCTGGGCCTGCTCCGGGCGCTGGCGGCGGCCCGGCTCCTTCCCTCTGGCTCGACGACAAATTGAGGAGACTCGGGTGACTGTGCCTCACCCCCCCTACCAGGAGACCAACTGCTTATGTCACCACTGGTATTGATGAAGTTCCCTCCTCCGCCGCTTTCTGCAGACATCAGATCTCTGCCATGTTGGTATCCTATGCGAATGGCAGCATTTCGTTCCCCTTGCCGGGCAACCAAAGCACCAGGTGAGTCCTGACCGGCCCTCAGCAGGACCCGGACCGAGAAGCAGTTTCCGCGGGCTCCTAGCCCCGGGCCAGGGAAGTTCCGGGAGCCGGAACTCGGCCACTCCGTGCTCGGTGTAAGCTCCTATAAATGTAAGCTCCAAGAAGCAGTCCCCGCGGGCTCAGTTCCGGGAGCCGTAATTCGGCTGCTTAGTGCTTGTTGTATGCTCTGGTAGGCGCAGGGTCCAAGAAGCAGCCTCCGCGGGCTCAGCAGCCCTGGGCCAGGGCGGTTCCGGGAGCCGGAACTCGGCCGCCCCGTAAGAAGCACCCAGGCGCTGAGCCCTAGCAATCTGTCTGCAAGCCGCAGGCGAATTGCAGCCTGAAATTACCTGTTCTATGGCTGAATGAGCTGCGGTCAGTCGAAAACAGCGGTGGTGACGTCAGTTTACCAACATGGTGGCTGCTGGCCTCCTCTGTGGTCTGACCGGTGTGGAGAACCGAGATGGACCGCTTCCTTCCCCCGTCTCGAACCCAGAATTCAGCCCTGAGTACGGTGCTTGCGCGGCTGGCAGAAACTGCAGCGCTGTAACCCTGCGTCTCTATCCCAGCGCACGCTGCAGATTCTAGCCTCGGGCCGATTTGCTGAATAAGCAGTGCGACAAACCTCTCGCGTTTGAGTCCCCGTAGCTGATCCTCGTGCGATGGAAATCCTTCCTCCAGGTTCCGGAGCACCCCACTATTGCTGGAAATTCCTAACAAGATATCCTTTAGCCGTCCTGACTTGTCATACTCCCACACAGTGAAGCAGCACACGGGGGCAATGCACTCCCCTCGCCGCCATCTTTCCCCTCCTCCAGAGAAAGCATTTGACAAAACAAAACACTTTCATGTTGAGAATAGTCAGTAAACTAAGAAGACAAGGAAATTATGTCAATATACTAGAAAATCGTCACAGTAAGTGACATCATCATGAAAGAGTGAAAGATTTTCCATTAAGAGCAGAAGAAAGGCAAAGATGCCTACTTTGAACTCTTCTATTCACCATTGAACTAAAGATCATAACCATATCAATTAGACAAGAGAAAGAAAGAAAAGGTATCCAAATTAGAAAGTAAGAAGTAAAGCTGTCACTGCAGATGACATAATCTTAGGTGTAGATCATATTAATTTCCACAAAAGTACTTATAGCTAAGAAGGAAATTTAGAAAAGCAGCAGGATTAAAAAATTCTCTATGAAAATCAATCACATTTATATAAAATAAAATATCCGAAAAGGAAATTAAGAAAACAATTCTATTTATATAACATCAAAAAGAATAAAATACTTAGAAATAAATTAAAACTGGAGGAAACATTTGTAAAATGAAAACTTCAAAGCATTGCTGAAAGAAATTAAATATATTAATAAATACATTCCATATTTATGGATTGAAAGATTTAATACTGTTAAAAGAGTATACTATGATTTGCAAATTCTACATAATCATTATTAAAATCTCAATTACATTTTTGAGAGAATGTAGAAATAGAAAGACCTACATGAGATTTCATATGGAATGACAAGGCATGCCAGATGGCCCCAACAGTCTACAACAGAAAGAAAAATCTGCATGACCCACAAGTCCTGATATCAAAGCTCACTATGAACCTATTGTAATCAACACAGTTTAGTAATGCTACAGACACATTAACTAACAGAATGGGTTAGTGTGTCCATAAAGAAATCAAAACACACATAGTCAATTGACCATTCAATGAGGAAACGATAGTCACTTCAACAAATGGTGGTTGGGAAAATGAATTTCCACATGCAAAAAAGAAATTTGACCCTTAATACTATATGCAGAAAATCAAAATGAATCAGACCTAACTCTAAGAACTAGAACCGTAAAACTCTTAGAAGAAAGCACAGGGTAAAACCTTCATGACATTGAAGTTGATTATGATTTCTTTGATATGACACCAAAGGCAGAGACAACAAATGAAAAAAATTAGACAAATCAGACTTCATGAAACAGTTTTAAATGTGCATACAAAAAGACTATCAACAGAATAAACCAGCAACCCAAAAATGGAGGAAAAATATTTGCAAATCATATTACCTGGTAAAGGATCAATATCAGGAATATTCAGAAAATTCCTAGAATACAACAGCAAAACACAAATAATCTCTTTTAAAAATGGGCATAAAACTTGAATAGATGTTTTTTCAAAGAAAATAAACAAATGGCCACTAAGCATAGTAGGATACTTAATATAACTAAGCATTAGAAAAACTTGTATCAAAACTACTATGTTACTTCACATCCATTAAGATGGCTACTATCAAAACTTCCCAAGAATTGCAAGTGTCAGTGAGGATGTGGAAACATTGGAAATTTTGTGCACTGTTGGTAGACAGTAAAATGGTAGAGCCTGTCTGAGGACTGTAAGAATGATACAGCCTCTGTGCAAAATAGTATGTTTTTTCCTAAAAATAATAAAAAATGGACTCATTGTATATTCCAGGAATTTTACTTCTAGATTTTAAAAAGATTTTTGTACATCCAACTGGGTGCAGTGGTGCATACCTGTAATCCCTGAGGCAGAAGGAAGGTGAGTTTAAAGCCAGCCTCAGCAACTTCGTGAGGCCTTATATAACTCAGTGAGACCTTGTCTCAAAATAAAATATAAAAAGGGCTAAGGATGTAGTTAAGTGGTTATGAGCCCCTGGGTTCAATCTACAGTACAAAAAAAAAAAAAAAAAAGACAGTTGTACATCCATGTACATAACAGCATTATTCATAATAGCCAAAACTGGGAAACAGCCCAAATATCCATCAAAGGAGGAGTAGATAAGCAAAGGTATGCACATATAAAAGTATGTTCACCAGCCTTAAAAAGAAAGGAAATGTCACGTGTTTTAACATGGATGAGGCTTGAGGACAGTATGTCAAGTGAAAAAGCCTGTCACAAAAAGACAAATACTGCATAATTCCACTTACATGAGGTACCTAGCATAGTCAATATCATGAAAGCAGAAAGAAGAATGGCTATTGCCAGCATCATGGAGAGGACTGAGTGGGTAATTGTTGTTTAATAGGTCAACATTTTAAATTTTATAGGATGAAAAGAGTTCTAAAGTTGAAAGGTGGTGGTAGACATATAGCATTTCGAGTATATTTAATACCTCTGAACTGTGCAACTAATGGTGATTAGCATTGTGAAATTTATATTTTACTGCAATAACAAAATTTGAAAACAAAAAGTAGCTGACCAGGTACACCCCACTGAGGAAATTTCTTCCATATGTCTTTTGGGGTTAGGACTTATTTTGCTACAATATGGTAGCAAGCAGTTTTCAGCTTAGATGGATATATTGAACAGGTGTCTTCTATGAACTGAGCTTGACTTATTTCTCCATCAACAAGTAATCATAGGAAACACTCTATAAGGCCATACTCTGAGCTAAAGGATAGACATGGGTAAAAGAGTAGTTGGTGACTTAGTGATCTGGAGCATTTAATTGTATTGTTATTTTGTGCAGCACAGAACTGCTCCTGTCTAAATGTGCATGTACTTCTGTTTTCAGATGGATTTCTATGGGGTTTTTCTTTTTTTACGACTCTATAATTGGGAATACCCATTTTATCACAGGCACCATTCTGTTTCATAAACTGAACAGCATGCCCATTCTGATTTCACATCCAGAACCTGGAAAGCAATTACACATTTGTTGTATGAAACAGCCTTGGGTCAGGACCCTTTTTATCACATGACTCCCGATACCTTTCCTGAAATAGGTTCATCATAACACAGTTTCATATCTGAGTTTCCAACACTCTTCCAAAGATCTGGGAATTCATCTTTACCTTGTTTATATTTACTGAATAAAGGATAGGAGGATATTTAGAAAGAAGAATTGGGAAAATATGTGCTATGTTCACTTGTTTTTGTATATTATTACGGGATTTAGCCTCCTTTTCAGTTGATAGCTTATGAGTCCGAAAAATTCAGATGGAAAAATCTTTTAAACATATTCAGTGTCCTTTTAAAAAACAAACGAACCACCATCACAACCAACAACAAACTAAAGCATTCCTGGTCAGATTTTGGTAAGTAGTAAATTATTTTTCCAATTTCTTCTCAATTTGTGACTCTTTTTTCCCCCATTTTAACAGCAAATTATGATGTAGTGGTCCCCACACCCTCAGCTGGTTTTCAACTGAAATCACCTGAACAACAAATAACATTTACGGTGTCACTTAGAAATATTCAGTTTCAGAACTGATTAATTTAAAAAGTCTTAAAGGAGCCAGGCACCTTCCATCTTTCCCTCTGTTTCCTCAGTATATTGGGCTTGTCCTCACCTGGTACCCTTTGATCACAAGATAAGTCTCGTGGTTCTAGGTCCTAGATGCAGACATGACATCTCAGCATATATGCCTTCCTTTATATCATCAAGGAAACTTTCCTCAGAAGTACCCAGCAGACGTCCCCTGATGTTTCATTTGCCAAAATTGTCAAATGCCCTGACTCAAATCAGTCGTGGCAAGGGGATTGGGGGCTTTCTGATTGGCTCATTCCAGTTAAGATTTACCCCTGTGGAAACAGAGCCACTTTTCCCTAAGCTTTCAAGTTTAAAAATTAAAAAAAGTAAAGCAAGAGAAAAAAGAAACAAAAACAAAACATTTTATTAACTTCTACATTTGTTCACTTCTTCTCTAAGGTTACCTTGAAAACAAACTACACATCACTAGTAGGTTTTTACATCAGTGGATGACATGGGATAAAACCACATGACTTCCTACCCTCTTACATAATAGTATGTGCTAGTAAGAAAATGATGATTTCTAGGAAAACAAAGAAAAGATGAATCTAAACATTTTGAATATTTGCTAACATGAGAACCAAATGCTGATCTTTACATATGTGTTTGAAGGAGAGTTCATTTCAGTAAGCTTTCCTAAGGCTTTTTCACAAAGTGAAGCAATCTGTAGTTAGCAAAGTGAATTTATCTGAGTGCATTATTTTCTCCCCTTTGATGGCAACAACAAAAACAAAAAACAAAAGTTTGTTGTAAACTATTACTACCCACCCCCCCACCCCCAAAAATGTACTCCACTGAAGGAAGTAATTTTTCTTATATTAAGAAAATATAACTGACCTGAATGTGAGTTTATTTTCACCTGAACTTTGAAGAAAAGACAGTCAGACACAATGACAAAATGGCCCTGTATAGTAAACACTGCCCAGATGGCTTTAAGTGTCAGGCATTCTGATGACCATGTTGTCTCAGGCTACGTAAGGTGGAGAGAGCTCTAGTGCTGTTATTATCGTATTTAGTTTAAGCCAGGTGCTGCCACCAGAGATTAAGGAATATTACATTTTAGAAATAATAAGTTCTGCCTTTGTGAATAGCACAGAATCTGATGACTAGGTCTTTGTAAACATTTTATAAAGACATAAATAAACCATTTGTGACTTCAAATTGCAACCATTTTGAAAAACCTGAAAGCTGTTTCAGAAAGGAAGTGCCAAATCTATCGCAAGTCAGTACAAAAGCAAACACTTGTCTCTTGAATATTTTGCAGAACTGTATAACTGGGATGCTCTTTAGGTTTAAAATAATAGCCTGATGTTTTTGTACAATTTTCTTTTGATTGTTGACTCTTATGTAGTTAATAGAAAACCAAATAAGTCAATGTGAATTCTAAAGAGATTTTCAACATTTTACTACTGGATGACCAAAAGGAAAAGAAAGACAAAATGCAGGAGAGAAATAGAAAGGAAGTGATTTGAGAATTGCAGATAGTATTTAGCTATTTTTCCCTGAATGCTGAGTTTAAAAGATAATGTACAGGTCTATATTCTTACAGATTTCATTTGCAATATACAAAAAGTGATATGGTATAATTAGACTAGAAGTAAATTGTTATGCATATCACATGTGGGGTAAAATACTGCTTTTTCTCTTACATAAACATCTATTTTGAATAAAATTTTGTAACTAATAAGATGTTGGTCCCAAAGTATCTGCATTATTTCAGGCTACCTCAATAGAAAGAAATCTTAGGTTTTTTCCATGAATCTTTGTTCAGATTACTATTTGTTGATTGATAACCTGTTGAAATGAAAGTAGAATGGTTGTTCAAGATTTATCTACCTGACTTTCTTTATGAACTGTGGAACATATGGTATCTGTGGCTTTGAGAAGGAAGGATACTTTTTTTACTTGCTTCCTACTACAAAATCTTTTCTATGGAATTTTTGCCAAGTCAAAAGAATTTAAATTGTTTTGTCTTCAAGGCAGGACTCAATTAAGCTTTATATATATATATATATATATATATATATATATATATATATATATATATATATATATATATATATATATTGTCTGTACTGAAGATTGAACCCAGGGCTTTGTGCATGCTCTACTACTGAATTCCATTTCCAGCCCTGTAACAGTCAATTTTTGTTTTATTTATTTATATTTTTTCCTGTGAGAAGTAAAGGACAGATGGTGAGATAAATATCATAAGGCAATTGTCTATCTTGAAAAATCAATGACCATCTCTGATTTTGGGGTAGACTTTGTCAACAATTAGCATCGATTGTCATAGATCTTCTGAGATGGAAGAATAGTTGAATTTAGCTTGTGGTTACTTTATGCATCATTGCTGTGATATAACATGGCTAGAATCCAAGAGATATGGAAGTAACTCTATGGGATTACACCCCAAGACAAGAGAGATAAAACAGTAAAGAACCAACAGGTTAATTCAGGAAGAGCTGGCCTTTTTCTTAGTCTCTGATTAACTTCCCTGGTTCCCTTTCATCCTCTTCCACACCTGCCGAGCATCTACCAAGGTAAAACCATCCATCATTTCTTACATGTCTGCTTTCCAGATCTAGTTGTAGGTGACCAAGATTATGCTCTTTTTTTTTAAAGACACACACACACACACACACAGAGAGAGAGAGAGAGAGAGAGAGAGAGAGAGAGAGAGAGAGAGAGAGAATTTTAATATTTATTTTTTAGTTATCGGCGGACACAACATCTTTGTTTGTATGTGGTGCTGAGGATCGAACCCGGGCCACACGTATGCCAGGCGAGCGCGCTACCGCTTGAGCCACATCCCCAACCCCAAGATTATGCTCTTTTTGTGAACTGCAGGACTGTTAGTCTCAGAAAGCAGATGGACAGCTCGTTGTGAACAAAATGCCATGCTAACTGTGCGGCTTGACCCCACCACCTCTGAGAAGGGCTAGTCTTAAACAGCTGCTGTAGTTCATCTGAAGGTAGACCAGAATGTCTTCTTGATTTCAGATTTTGCTGTCAAGCTTAAAGCTAAGAAAGATAATGATATAAAAGTTATTTTAAAGTAAAGTCTACTTGGCATGAATCTCAAAACTGGTTTATTGTCTGCTTTACAGTTGCCCTGAATAGTTTCCCAGAGATGTTCTTACCTTCTCTATCATTTTTCACACAAATGAACTCTCCTTTCCTACATTTGTGCCAACTACACTTTTACCCTTTACTTTCTAAATGAACATATTTGGTGTTGTTCTTTTTATTCTTTTTCACTTGTTCTATGCATATTTTCCAAAAGCTTGAGGAATCATATTTTAAAAGATTCCTTGTTTTCCTAATTTTCTCCTTATTTTCACTGTTAACACTGAGGCATCGGCAACTGATTCATTGCATCATATCCTTCTACCTGTTTTTTTAAATTTCTATTACTTTCCTGCATTACCAAATTTGCTGATAGAATAGGTGCAATATCTAATATTTGATGAAGTAGAAAATCTGTGCAACAAGAGAAAGATACCCTGCAGATTTCCTTGTCTTCTTTTATGAAATATACTATGGTGATAATGGACAAACTAGGTAAACCTGTGCCCCATTATACTTATAGATTCTTCAGAGAGTTCCAATAAGGATTGTAAAGTGTCTTTTTAATTATCCCCCTAAAAGAGTTTCTATAAGGATTTTAAGGAATCTTTTTAATCATCACATGTGAAGCACTGCAAGTGTTTATCATTTTTGTTGTGGGTGATCAGGAAAAAAATTGTTTTTCACCTTTGAGCTTACTGTTAAAAAGTAATCAATTACTTCTCTACCAAATGCTGGCAACCAGTTTCTCAGTATAGGCTTTCTGTTAAGTCATTCTTCCTTGATTAATATCTTTCAATTGCTTCCATCCCTTAAGGGCAAACCTTAGCCACAGTCTTACCATTTCCCCAGAAACTAAGTAGTAAATTCTAACTTTGTGGGTGCTATTACGTAGAAATCCAACTTCCTTTTTTTGTTAGTGGGATTTTCCTTAAGTGCTTCACATAATATTTTCAGAAAACTCTAGCCACTGTGATCTTTAGATTTGTCCACAATCTTTCGCAAAATAAATAAATAAATAAAATGAGCATACAGTTTGAGCTCTGATCCCCCACTGACTTAGATATTTGTCATAGCATCTTTCTCTGCCTTTTCCCTTTATGAAGGTCAGTTCAAGTGGATTATGAGCTCCTTAAGGTTAGAAACCATGGCTTCTGTCTCCTTTTGTAAATCTCAGTGTCTAGAATAGTGAAAGACACAATACATGGTTAATAAACACATGTCTAATTTAAATGAGTAATGGTTTGGAAGTTTTCCACCTAGATTCCTTTGTATATACATTCTTGGAAAAAGTTCAGAAAAAAGGGAAAATGAAATTTTAATACATTTCATATTTAGAATCTTTTGCAACTTAAAATAGCTAATTAAAAAAATAAGATTTCCTACTTAAGAAACTGGCAAACTGAAGAGTATAGTTTTTGTCAAGAGAAGGGTTTTAGAAGAATTTTTAAAAGCTTATATAAAAAAATTCTTATTTTCATTCTCCTGAAGTTCTTGACCTCTTGTTGAATCTACATTCCCCACCTCCTTATTCTCCCCTCAAAGCATATCATACAAAATTCTAAACAATAGGATCCTATATATTTTTTTAATCTTCCAAATCTATGCACTCTATTTCCTCCACTTCCTGCAGTCAAGTGACATACATGTTCCCTCTTCTGTTGTTTGGACCCATTGGCCTCTTTGCAGTTACTTGAGAACTATTGCAGTTGCTGTTTTGTGTACCTGGAATGCTCTGCTTCTGATCCCTCCTTTACCTACTGCTTCTTCCCATACTTTAGGCTAAATTCCAGTGTACCTCCTCAGGGATGGCTCCTGCCCACCAGGTCTTAGTCTTCTGCCCACCATCTTCTGTCCTTTCACTCTGTTTCCTTCTTTTTACTTTTTTAAAAATAATTTTTATTTGTCAATGGACCTTTATTTTATTTATTTATATGTAGTGCTGATAAATGAACTTAGTGCCTTGCACATGCTAGGCAAGTGCTCTACCACTGAGCCACCACTCCAGCCTCCATTTCCTTCTTTGTAGCACCAACCACAGCCTGAAGTCATCATATCTACTTCTTGCTCATTGTTGCTGTCTTCTTCTACTGGAATGTACATCACAAAATGGCTGGGTCCTTCGTCTGTGGGTTTGTCACTATCCTACTAGTACTTACAAAAGCACTTGACATACAGTGGGCACTCGCATAATTATTGAATAAAGGAAAAATGATAGTTTAAACTATAAAATATACACATTATTTATTGAGGTGCAACATAAATATTCTAAAAGGGGGCGTAGCCGGGTAGGAAAATGAATAGCTGGTCGCGTATTCATTTTCCACAGAGAGGAAAGGGGTGTGGAGTGAAGTTAGTCTCATATAATAACCCAATTACTTTGATAAAGCAGGGTTTCATTTCTCCCCAGCTGTGAAAGGACTAATGGATCCTGGGTATATGTGTTTTTCTTCCATGCGTTTCCTGTCTATTGTATAACAGATGAAATGAAGAGAATTATTTTAATAGCTGCTAATGTTTTCAAGCAAAAGTAAAACATGTCTTGCCCTCCAAGCTTGCCAGGGTTTCTGACTCACACTGCCAGTCAGTGTGAAGAGGAAATAAAATGTGCCTCTGCAATTTCATAAGGCTTACATAGATGTGGAAACAAAGCAGTTTCTGAGTTTATAGTGTAAGAATTTATGTGATGACACAATATATAAACTATGCACTCATTACTAATCAAGGGAAACACTTAGACTTCCTTCTCGGACCACTGCATATCATTATTCTTCTATTTACTGTGAATTATCATGATCCCTATTCATCTCCTGCTGTTAGCTCTTCAGGGCTTGCAATATACAGCTCCCAACTGTCAACAATAGTCTTTTCCTCCTGCCTAGATTATCAATTTTATTTCAAGGTCTGGTCCAAGTCTTACATCTTCTATGAGTTGTTCCCTTCTAATCTTATTATTATTTTTTGTATTTTTCACTTGTGTCCTTAAACATTTGCTGTATGAGTTTTCTACTTTTTAAACAATCCATGTCTGTTTTCTTTCTAATAAGAACTTAAGGTTTTCTAGTGAAGAAAGCATTCTGTATATTTCCTTTTCAACCCTCACAGTACCTAGCACTGTCTGAGCCCCTTGAGTGGGTGCTCAATAAATACTTACTGAATTGAAAAGCAAGAGAGACATGGGGAGAATGGAAAATAGAAATCTACAGTGGCTAGTGAAGCTCAATTAGGTCTATATTTCTAATCCTCTTTCCCACTCAAATTTTGAAGAGATTTCAAAAATTTAGAAAGCTAAACTCTTATCCCATTTCTTCTTCTCCTAGAAGTGGAGGTATCAATATGAATGATCATAGGACAATGGTCTATGATGGGAGGTAAGTAAAATTTTAGGTAGTAAGTAATTTAAATTATTCTCGAGTCTTTTAATCTTGTTTTACAGTTCTGCAGAGAAATAGAACCAATAGGAGAGGGAAGGAGAGAGGGAGTAGGGGAGGGAGAGAAAAAAGATCTATTAATTATGAGGATTTGATTCACACATGATAGAGGCTGAGAAATTATGACTTGCTCTCTGTAAACTGCAGACGCAGGGTCCAGGAAACCATATGATGTAATGATTAATTTTAAATCTGAAGGTCTGAGGACCAAAGGAACTGATGAAGGAAGTCCCTGTTTGGGGATAATTTGAGATGAGATGCCACCTGTTAGGTACTGAGGCAGGTCAGTGGGCAAATATTCTTCTTTCTTCTCTGCCATTTGTTCTATTCAGGCCCACAAGGGTTGGGAGCTGTCTGCCCATGTCGGGGAGGGCAATGTACCAAATCCACCCATTCAAATCTAATCTCATCCACACACAACGCCACAGATACACCAAGATACCATGTTTAATCTGGCCCACTTAAATTCACACGTGACTTTAATCATCATGAATCTCCAACTTTGCTAATTTTGTTTTCCATGAAGAAATCTACACATACTCTCCAAGAGACAACAGGAGCTAATGAGATTCTTGGCAAGAGTTTATACTAAAGAGATAATGACCACGCGAATTAAAGTAAAGAGCCAAGGATCTGTCTGTTGGTAATGTGCAAACGCTCCCTGTGTTGTCCCTGTGCCTGTTCTGGTCTCTCAAAGAAACCTGTATTACCTAAATAATGAATTTTTCTGACTTTTCCAGTACTGATTCTTTTTAGATCTCATATATAGGGAAACTCTTGTCTCCCAACATTCAGCTCACTTGAGTTTTGATGATGAAAACAATTTACCTGTTGGCTTTTCCTTCCTTTCTTTTGGTGGACAGGATATTTTCATAAAACTATAGGATTTTTTTTCTGAGCTAAGGTTTTCTTGCATAATATTATTATTTGTACATTTCTCATTTACCAAATTCAGTTTTTTTGTGAGCTTTTAAATATATACTTTTAATTTCACTGTTTCTCTAATTTTCAGTTTCAGAAACTTTATTGGATTATGTGGGACTGAGTATTCTTTTGTATAATATCTTGACCTACAATTATAAGCTGATCTCCTACTCTAAGTAATCAAGATACAATGGAAGATTTTTAGGCTACAATAATGTTGCTGTATCCTGAGAATGTGTAATTGCAGTGGAGTTTCACAGTTACTCTGATCTTCCAAAGGAGAAAGAAATCACACCTTTCCTTGCAGTATCTGAGGGCAAACCCCAACTGATAGGGAGAAGTGAGAATGCTAATGCAATTTCAGTTAGGGATACCTTCTTGTTTCAATGATGAGATAAAGAATATGAATTTATATGATCTCTTTGAATCCTGAGTGTTAATTAGACAGGAGGGTGGGATATATACTTTAGATCTCTTGATAAGCAAGTCCTGAAGAGAAAACTTCAGAATTATGATAAGGGTATATTAACGAATCCAATTCATAAACAATAGCAATCCTGCTATTTTGAATCAATCCAATATAAACAGATGCTTCATCTGTGTGTACTGAACCATTATGGTACCTTTGATTCTGAGCAAGGATTCATTGCCTGGCTGGCACACATAGAAGACAATGCTGTGTCAATGGTGTTTTGCAAAAAGAAAAAAGTTTTATTGGGTGGTCATCCAACAAAGAAATCAGGAGCAGAAGTTCAGATCTGCTTCCCCTACTGGTGGGCAACTGAGGAATTCATAGGAAGGGCAAGGGGAAAAGCTGCTTTGATTGGGTGGCAAGAGGAGGGGAAAAAAACGTATAGGGCTCTTTTTGTGCAGGAATAAATGTTCTTCACAAGTTGTGTGTTTCCTTAAAGGGGGTGGGGTTATTGTATTCTGCAGAGGAGGTTTTGAGCTTGTGACATTAAAATGTCATTGATATAATAAGCTGGTTTCTTCTGCACCTGTCCACGCTCTAAAGCCAGTTTTGAGCCGAACTTGAGTGAATTCTGGGAGTACTTTCTGAAGGACAAATTCAGCACTTTTGCACTTTTGTTATTTAAGAAATTTGTGTACAGGTGTATCAAGACCTTAGCTGATTCATCTTCCTCTAACACTTTGCCTGCACCATTCAGAATCTGTTTTGCTTGATCTAAATCTCAAATAAGGAATAGTCTCTTCCAGAGGAAGAAAATACCAAATGGAATTTCTTTAGAGTTAGAAAACCCTATTTTGGAATAACTTTGGAAAGAAATTATTATGCTGGAATAATGATTTCTAATTTATTCAACATAATAGGAAATAAATGGTATTAGGCTAGTAAATTTTCTTGATAAACAAAATTATTTTTTGCTATGAGTCTATAGCTTAATCATTTGAGATGAAAGTCCACTTAAAATGTGTTATTTATTGGTTTGTCTCTTTAAACAAAGCATGATCATTATTGTCATTTTATTAGTGACCAAAAATTATCAAAATGAAAAATAATTAGTATTTGGTGCTATAGTATAGAAGTATTATTTATGGTCTGAAGTGAACAGAACATTTTCAGTAAAACATTCGTATAATACAATGGGGAACTCAGTATTCCTCTGGCATGATGTGAGAGAATGCCATTCAATAAGTGAGAAGTTGAAAGGTTAAATGATTAAAGCCTGGAGTTAATATCGAGGTGCAAACAACTTATAGGTATACTTGCCTCATGAGACCCAAACTCAATATTACTCTGTTGTTTCAGAGTGCCTCTGAGATAGCTGCACATTTCCTCTTAAAATTAAAGTAAATGGTTTGAAATGGGCAGAACTGATAGAATGATATCCCCCCCCCAAGTGAATATGGCTCTGGTGTTTACATTTTCTCTTGTCTTTGATTATGTCCAACTGCAGCATTCAGTGAAAATGTACATCCCTCTGTAGAGCTGCAATGAAGTTATTTCTGGAAGGCCCTTGCATCAGCCATCAGGACCACTAAAGATGATGTACTGTTTATTTTTACTATGCTTTGATATAGTTTGGGTGATGAGCCAATTGCATCATAGTGGGTAACAAATATTTTCTTCTTAAGATGTTGTTTTGCTGTCTACACCCCTTAAATGATTGTGGGTTGATTTCCCTTGTCCCAATGGAACTGAAAATTTTAAATATACAGTAAGACCTATTAAAATCCTGTTTCAACAGACTTGATGCAAAATTCAAACTATTTCTTCAGGCAAATTTTAATTTTTGGAATATTGGTGACCCTGTGTATTTATCCAGTGTTTACCATAGCATTCGCAGTCTCTGAACACTCATTCTTAAAGGAAGGAGTTATCTTTTCCAGATTGCACTCCTCATTATATCTCTGATCTGATTTCCAGTGTCAAGATATTTCTGGAGAGCAAAATTACTGCTCTCTTTTTACTTAAAGGAAGATAATTTTAGGGATACAAGCAGAAATAACAATTTGATTAGTAACCTGACAAATAATGACTGTTAGCTCTTCATCACACTCCAGTTTGGTTGTTGTTAAATATCTAGAATTCTGTGCATTTCTTGTTTCCCACAATGACTTACCTTTCTAACAACTTTGAAATGCAGTCTTGTGGAGGAATGTTCTGCGGCATCAACTTGTAAGAGCTTTTTTCTCTGATCCTCAAACCCTCTTAATTTAAAGATAGATAAACCCCTATCATCTACTTCATTTTCTTTAATTCTTTCTCCCCTTTGCATCTAGGGGAAAAAAATTAGAAAATAGTTGGCAGTACATTAAGGACACAAGGCAGAGAAAAATGTAAGTTCCTGAAATGTTTAAGAGAGATAGAAATCTCTACTTTTGGGAACTGCCTAACACAATTTAGCTGGTGCATTAGTTATCCAAATCACCTCCTGCTTTTATCGCACAGACAATATACAGCTGAATTGTTAAATGATGTGCACTTTTTTTCCAAGAGTAGGATTGGACACTTAATCAGATCAATAATTATTCATGCATTAGCACAGTCTTCTTCTTAAAGTGTAATGGTGACTCATTGGGTATATAGTCATTATTACTGATTAGCAGGAAATTATTTTTTCGCATCAGTGGTTCATGTGAAAACAGCTAAATTTATTATGCAGAGTTATTTAACACTTGGACCATGTGAGAACTCTGGTATTACTGTTGTGATTGAATCTTTCACATATACCGGTCAATAACTATTAAAAAAACTATTGCAGAGAAACCAATGCAGTTGAATTTTGCTACTAAAAGGTTCAAATTCTTAATTTTGATGCTCACCATGGACATTCATAATGCATTTCCTTGATAAAGTTTTCTGTAGGAAAAATATTTGGAAAGACATAATTGAAGATAAAAAAGTAACATGAAAAAGAAATAGGTAAATTTAGGTAATAGTGAATCATATAACAAAGAGAGAATTAAGAAGGAGAGGAAGGATGAATGAAAGAGATACAATTCACTTAGTTTGAATTTTAAATTATGTAATATTTAATGAAGTATCTAAAATTATTTTTGAATTATACAACTGATTTTTAGCTTTTTAAGTGCAAAGCAAATTCTGCATTTCACTTCAATCATTATTACATGGAAAATATTCCAAGAAGAAAATTTGGAAAATAATTCTAGTAATTGTCGTTTTGAGAATGGGTAAAAGCATCTTTTGATGAGATGATATATTCACTTGATATTGATCTTGATTATGATCTGGCTTCAACTCTACTTCCTTCTAATCCACAAAATCAGAATTGGCTATTTTGAAAACAATCAAAAGAATGTATGATTTTATCTATAAATACTTCACCACACATGGTGAAAGTAAGGATTCTAAAAACACCATTAGAAATAATGTATTAATATTATCATATATGAAATTCATATTCAAATTTTCTCAGTTATATAATAGTTTGTTTATAGTTGTTTTTTTTTTGGATCCATGTTCAAATAAGGTCAAAGCATTGAATTTTTTTGCATATTTTTTAGTACATAACTTATCTTTTCTATGAACTTTTATTCTTGTTTGTCCTGATCTGGCTCAGATTTTCTCCCTTTGGTAAAACACTGTATGCGGTACTGTCAGCTCCATAAGGAAACATGCAAAATCTGAATTTCTGCGCCAAAGAATAAATGGATATATAATTTTATGCATAAAATTTGCAGATTGTTGTCCACAATTTTGCATGCTTAGTGAAATCTATAAACATACCTATTTACTGTCAGTCTCCCCAACAAAATGTATTATGAATCTTTTGGATTTTTACTATATTGATAAGATAAAAATGATATTTCAATATAGTTTAACTTACATTACTTAGTAAGAGGTAACTTTTTTTGTGCTTAATAGGTTTTTATGTTTATTTTTTGGTGCATTGTATGATCATGTACTATGGGTCTTTGTTTCCTTTTTTATTTTCTTGGAGTATATTAATTCTATAGAATGGAAGCTTTCATTGTAATACATTGGTAAATGCATAAAACATTATCTGATCAATTTCAATCTCCAGTGAATTCCCTTACTTTCCCCTCCTTATTCTTCCTGGTCCCTTTCCTCTACCCTAACAGTCTCTCTTCTTTTTTTTTTTTTTGTGACATCCCCCACCCTTTTGGGATTTCCCCCCTACCTTCCACATATGAAAGAAAAAATATGAAACTTGTCTTCTGAATCTGGCTTGTTTCACTTAACATAGTGCTCTGAAGTTCTACTCATTTTCTTGTAAAAAAACACATGATTTTATTCTTTATGGCTGAATAAAAACTTCTTGTATGTTTTGTCTCTTTTTAAAAAAAAACAAATGAACAAGCAAAACAATAACAACAACCAAAAACAAGCCTTATTCATGGGTTAGGAATTGTGTCAGGTTGCAAAAGTGATCTTACTGCTTCATTCCCTCCTGGATTTCTTCCTTGTATCTAATGTTGCTGCTTCTCCTTGGAAGGTTAGTCCTGTGACATTTCTGGTAAGGCGCATGAAGCAGAAGTGTTCTTGTATCCATTTCATACTGAAGCATCCAGAGAATGTGAGCCAGCCCTGGTTGAGGTGTCCCTGCTATGGAACAGCCTAGACAGAGCAACACAGCAGAACCCAGCAGAATCCAGAGGAAGAAAATACCCAGTCCAAAATCCAACATCAGAACCATAAGCAAAAGAAACTGATTTGCTTTCCACTTCTAAATTGGGGGTGCTTAGTTGTGTAGCACAAGTTCACACAGGGATGTTAGTATTTCCTCCATGGAGTACAGTACCACTCTCCTTGGCTTGTATAGTATTAATGGCTAAACAAGCTGACGTTTTGTCTATGCATTTCTATTTTCACTTTAAATTTGCTATTTCCTTTTGCCTTTTTGCTTTTCCTTTACCTTGCTGCTTTATCCCACATTTAAACACAGTTTTGAATTGTAGTAATCACATGGAACCTACAATTTCATATTCTTTCTTTTAAACTTATTGCCTTTCACAAAAATTTTTGTATGTTGCTCTTTTTTGGTTTGTAGTTACAAATTTTAATTATAAATCTTTTTTAAAAAATTTTTTTTATTGTTGGTTGTTCAAAACATTACATAGTTCTTGATATATCATCTTTCACACTTTGCTTCAAGTGGGTTATGAATTCCCATTTTTAGCCCATATACAGATTGCAGAATCACATCAATTACACATCCATTGATTTACATATTGCCATACTAGTGACTGTCGTGTTCTGCTACCTTTCCTATCCTCTACTATCCCCCTCCCCTCCCCTCCCCTCCCCTCTTCTCTCTCTACCCCCTCTACTGACCTTCATTTCTCCACCTTGTATTATTTTTCCCTTTCCCCTCATTTCCTCTTGTATGTTCTTTTGTATAACCCTGAGGGTCTCCTTCCATTTCCATGCAATTTCCCTTTTCTCTCCCTTTCCCTCCCACCTCTCATCTCTGTTTAATGTTAATCTTCTTCTCATGCTCTTCGTCCCTACTCTGTTCTTAGTTACTCTCCTTATATCAAAGAAGACATTTGGCATTTGTTTTTTAGGGATTGGCTAGCTTCACTTAGCATAATCTGCTCTAGTGCCATCCATTTCCCTGCAAATTCTATGATTGTGTCATTTTTTAATGCAGAGTAATACTCCATTGTGTATAAATGCCACATTTTTTTAATCCATTCGTCTATTGAAGGGCATCTGGGTTGGTTCCACAGGCTTGCTATTGTGAATTGAGCTGCTATGAACATCGATGTAGCAGTGTCCCTGTAGCATGCTCTTTTTAGGTCTTTAGGGAATAGACCAAGAAGGGGAATAGCTGGGTCAAATGGTGGCTCCATTCCCAGCTTTCCAAGAAATCTCCATACTGCTTTCCAAATTGGCTGCACCAATTTGCAGTCCCACCAGCAATGTACAAGTGAACTCTTTTCCCCACATCCTCGCCAGCACTTGTTGTTGTTTGACTTCATAATGGCTGCCAATCTTACTGGAGTGAGATGGTATCTTAGGGTGGTTTTGATTTGCATTTCTCTGACTGCTAGAGATGGTGAGCATTTTTTCATGTACTTGTTGATTGATTGTATGTCCTCCTCTGAGAAGTGTCTGTTCAGGTCCTTGGCCCATTTGTAGATTGGGTTGTTTGTTATCTTATTGTCTAATTTTTGGAGTTCTTTGTATACTCTGGATATTAGGGCTCTATCTGAAGTGTGAGGAGTAAAGATTTGTTCCCAGGATGTAGGCTCTCTATTTACCTCTCTTATTGTTTCTTTAGCTGAGAAAAAACTTTTTAGTTTGAGTAAGTCCCATTTGTTGATTCTAGTTATTAACTTTTGTGCTATGGGTGTCCTATTGAGGAATTTGGAGCCCGACCCCACGGTATGTAGATCGTAGCCAACTTTTTCTTCTATCAGACGGCGTGTCTCTGATTTGATATCAAGCTCCTTGATCCATTTTGAATTCACTTTTGTGCATGGCGAGAGAAAGGGATTCAGTTTCACTTTGTTGCATATGGATTTCCAGTTTTCCCAGCACCATTTGTTGAAGATGCTATCCTTCCTCCATTGCATGCTTTTAGCCCCTTTATCAAAGGTAAGATAGTTGTAGTTTTGTGGATTGGTTTCTGTGTCCTCTATTCTGTACCATTGGTCCACCCGCCTGTTTTGGTACCAGTACCATGCTGTTTTTGTTACTATTGCTCTGTAGTATAGTTTGAAGTCTGGTATCGCTATACCGCCTGATTCACACTTCCTGCTTAGCATTGTTTTTGCTATTCTGGGTCTTTTATTTTTCCATATGAATTTCATGATTGCTTTCTCTATTTCTACAAGAAATGCCGTTGGGATTTTGATTGGCATTGCATTCAACCTATAGAGAACTTTTGGTAATATCGCCATTTTGATGATGTTAGTTCTGCCTATCCATGAACAGGGTATATTTTTCCATCTTCTAAGATCTTCTTCTATTTCTCTCTTTAGGGTTCTGTAGTTTTCATTGTATAAGTCTTTCACCTCTTTTGTTAGGTTGATTCCCAAGTATTTTATTTTTTTGAAGATATTGTGAATGGAGTAGTTGTCCTCATTTCCATTTCAGAGGATTTGTCGCTGATATACAGGAATGCCTTTGATTTATGCATGTTGATTTTATATCCTGCCGCTTTGCTGAATTCATTTATTAGCTCTAATAGTTTCTTTGTAGACCCTTTTGGGTCTGCTAGGTATAGAATCATGTCATCTGCAAATAGTGATAATTTAAGTTCTTCTTTTCCTATTTTGATGCCTTTAATTTCTTTCATCTGTCTAATTGCTCTGGCCAGTGTTTCGAGAACTATGTTGAACAGAAGTGGTGAGAGAGGGCATCCCTGTCTTGTTCCAGATTTTAGAGGGAAAGCCTTCAGTTTTTCTCCATTCAGAATGATGCTAGCCTGAGGCTTAGCATAGATTGCTTTTACAATATTGAGGTATGTTCCTGTTATCCCTAGTTTTTCTAGAGTTTTGAACATAAAGGGATGCTGTACTTTGTCGAATGCTTTTTCCGCATCTATCGAGATGATCATATGGTTCTTATTTTTAAGTCTATTGATGTGGTGAATAACATTTATTGATTTCCGTATATTGAACCAGCCTTGCATCCCAGGGATGAATCCTACTTGATCATGGTGCACAATTTTTTTGATATGTTTTTGTATCCGATTCGCCAGAATTTTATTGAGGATTTTTGCATCTAGGTTCATTAGAGATATTGGTCTGAAGTTTTCTTTCTTTGAAGTGTCTTTGTCTGGTTTAGGTATCAGGGTGATGTTGGCCTCGTAGAATGAATTTGGAAGTTCTCCCTCTTTTTCTATTTCCCGAAGTAGCTTGAAAAGTATTGGTATTAGTTCCTCTTTAAAAGGTTTTGTAAAATTCTGCTGTATACCCATCCGGTCCTGGGCTTTTCTTAGTTGGTAGTCTTTTGATGGTTTCTTCTATTTCCTCGATTGATATTGGTCTGTTTAGGTTGTCTATATCCTCCTGACTCAATCTGGGCAGATCATATGACTTAAGAAATTTATCTATGCCTTCACTATCTTCTAATTTATTGGAGTATAAGGATTCAAAATAATTTTTGATTATCTTCTGTATTTCTGAAGTGTCTGTTGTGATATTGCCTTTTTCATCCCGTATGCTAGTAATTTGAGTTCTCTCTCTTCTTCTCTTCGCTAGCATCGCTAAGGGTCTGTCAATTTTGTTTATTTTTTCAAAGAACCAACTTTTAGTTTTGTCAATTTTTTCAATTGTTTCTTTTGTTTCGATTTCATTAATTTCAGCTCTGATTTTAATTATTTCTTGCCTTCTACTTCTTTTGCTGTTGTTTTGCTCTTCTTTTTCTAGGATTTTGAGATGAAGTATGAGATCATTTATTTGTTGGTTTTTTCTTTTTTTAAGGAATGAACTCCAAGCAATGAATTTTCCTCTTAGAACTGCTTTCAATGTGTCCCATAGATTCCGATATGTTGTGTCTGTGTTTTCATTAATCTCTAAGAACTTTTTAATTTCCTCCTTGATGTCTTCTATAACCCATTGATCATTCAGTAAACTATTGTTCATTCTCCAAGTGATGTATGCTTTTTCCTTCCTTCTTTTATCGTTGATTTTCAGTTTCATTCCATTATGATCAGATAGGATGCATGGTATTATCTCTACTCCTTTATATTGTCTAAGAGTTGCCCTGTGACATAATATATGATCTATTTTTGAGAAGGATCCATGTGCTGCTGAGAAAAAAGTGTAACTGCTTGATGTTGGGTGGTATATTCTATATATGTCAATTAAGTCTAGCTTATTAATTGTGTTATTGAGTTCTATAGTTTCCTTATTCAACTTTTGTTTGGAAGATCTGTCCAGTGGCGAGAGAGGTGTGTTGAAGTCTCCCATGATTATTGTATGGTGGTCTATTAGACTCTTGAACTTGAGAAGAGTTTGTTTGATGAACATAGCTGCACCATTGTTTGGGGCATATATATTTATGATTGTTATGTCTTGTTGGTGTATGGTTCCCTTAAGCAGTATGTAGTGTCCCTCTTTATCCCTTTTGATTAACTTTGGCTTGAAATCTATTTTATTTGATATGAGTATGGACACTCCTGCTTGTTTCCGAAGTCCATATGAGTGATATGATTTTTCCCAACCTTTCACCTTCAGCCTATGTATGTCTTTTCCTATCAAATGCGTCTCCTGTAGGCAGCATATTGTTGGGTCTTGTTTTGTGATCCATTCTACTAGCCTGTGTCTCTTAATTGGTGAGTTTAAGCCATTAACATTTAGGGTTATTATTGAGATATGGGTTGTTGTTCCAGCCATATTTGTTTATTTATGTTACTAAACACGGTTTGTTTTCCTCTTTGATTATTTCCCCCCCCTTTACTGTCCTACCTCCCACTGTTGGTTTTCATTGTTATTTTCCATTTCCTCTTCCTGTAATGTTTTGCCGAGGATGTTTTGAAGAGATGGTTTTCTAGCTGCATATTCTTTTAACTTTTGTTTGTCGTGGAAGGTTTTAATTTCATCTTCCATCCTGAAGCTTAATTTCGCTGGATACACAATTCTTGGTTGGAACCCATTTTCTTTCAGTGTTTGAAATATGTTATTCCAGGATCATCTAGCTTTCAGAGTCTGTGTTGAAAGATCAGCTGTTATCCTGATTGGCTTGCCCCTAAATGTAATCTGCTTCCTTTCTCTTGTAGCTTTTAAAATTCTCTCCTTATTCTGTATGTTGGGCATCTTCATTATAATGTGTCTAGGTGTGGATCTCTTATAATTTTGCACATTTGGCATCCTGTAGGCTTCTAGAATTTGGGATTCTGTCTCATTCTTCAAGTCTGGGAAGTTTTCTCGTATTATTTCATTGAATAAATTGCTCATTCCTTTGGTATGGAGTTCTATACCTTCCTGTATCCCAATGACTCTTAAGTTTGGTCTCTTAATGTTATCCCATATTTCTTTGATGTTCTGCTCATGGTTTCTTAACAGTCTTGCTGAGCTGTCTATGTTCTTTTCAAGTTGAAATACTTTGTCTTCATTGTCTGATGTTCTATCTTCTAAGTGTTCTACTCTGCTGGTAGTATTCTCCATTGAGTTTTTAAGTTGGTTTATTGCTTCCTGCATTTCTAGGATTTCTGTTTGTTTGTTTTTTATAACCTCTATCTCCCTGTATAGTTGATCCTTTGCTTCCTGGATTTGTTTGTGTAATTCCTTGTCGAAGTGATCTTTCATTGTCTGATTTTGCTGTCTAATGTCTTCCTTGATACTCCAGATCATCTGAAGCATATATATCCTGAATTCTTTATCTGACATTCCATCTGCTGCAGCTGTTACCTCTTCTAAAGTTGAGTTGACCTGCATTGCTTGTAGTCCTTTCTTTCCTTGTCTTTTCATACTGCTTGCGTTTCTTTCTTCTTGGTGAAACTGTTGTGTTTTTTAAATTTTCCCCCCCTATATATTTATATTGCTCTTGTATAGTTGAAAAGTCTCCCTTGCAGGTGCGGGTGGGGGCTCTGCTCTGCTCCTCCTCCAATTGGTGTGAGGTGTCTACCACGCCCGCGGACCCCTGGGCCTGATCCGCCGTTCTGTCGCAGGTCTGCCTACCTTGCAGGTGGGGGCGAAGGCTCTGCCCTGCCCCTCTTACCACGCCCGGGGACCGCTAGGCCTGATCTGCAGGTTGTTCGCCGGTCTGCCCACCTTGCGGGCACGGGTGTCAGTTCCGCTCCGCCCCCACTCCAATTGGGGTCACTTGACCACCACACAGGCGGGCCGCTGGGCCTGATCTGGGCACAGGCGAAGGCTCTGCTCTGCCCCTACTCCAGTTGGGGTGAAGTGTGTACCACGCTGGCAGGCCGCTGGACCTGATCCGCCGGTCTGTCGCAGGTCTGCTTACCTTGCCGGCGCGGGTGGCGGCTCTGCCCTGCCCCTCCTACCACGCCTGCAGACCGCTGGGCCTGATCTGCAGGTTGGTCGCAGGTCTGCCTACCTTGTGGGCGCGGGCGGCGGCCCCGCTCCTCCCCTCTGGCTCGAGGACAAAGCGAGAGAGACTCGGGTATCTGTGACTCACCCTCCCTACCACTGGGCCAACTGTTTCCGTCTCCGCTGGCACCGATGAAGTTCTCTCCTCGGCCGCTCTCCGATGACATCAGATCTCTGCCATGCTGGCATCCCCTGTTCTATGGCTGAATCCCATTTTCTTCTCTTCCAATAGGCGGAGCTGTGCCCTCTGAGCCGAGCTTCTGCCCTCTATGTGCTGACAGAAATCCCTGTACAGTGGCTCCTGGGAGTCTCTCAATCCTGTTAGTCCAGAGCCCTTTCACTTATCCGGCCCCTCCCCCTGTTCCTCCTCCCAGCCAGCCAGCCAGGTCCTGTTCACCAGAGGCGGTTCCCCAAGGATCTGATTACACTTGCAGCCCCACCGCGTGTCCTATATCCCGAACGATGAACACCCTCTCTGTCATTCATCTAAGCCCCAGTGCTGTGGTGGGGTGATCTGGGAACCAACAGACCCCTTTGGTGGGCACGCCCCCAGAAACTGGCGGCTAAGGTCTTGGGTGTCGCCGCTGGTGTTAAGGGGAGGTGGGGATCTGGAATCCCCTCTGCTTCCCTACAGACACGCCCCCGGAGAGATTCCTGAGGTTTCCTGGCTGCTTGTATCTGGAGGGGGTGGGAGTCACACACCTGCTAATGTGGATTCCGCTGGGAAGGAATTCTGTCGGCGGAACTCTGGTGATGTCACCTCTCTGCTATGGCGGGCCCCAGGCTCCTTGCCGGAGTGTCCGAAGGGAGGGGTGGGACTGGTCTGTCTCTGGTTGGTTTCAGCTCCCGGTTCGCTATTTCATGAAGGCTTGGCGAGAGACCTCTTCCTAGAGTCCCTGCACCGCTCCTGCTGCGCTGCGCCTCGGAGGCTATCCGCCCTGACTCGGGGGCCGCGTGCAGGCAGCCGACAGTCGCCGAGTCGCGCGGGCAGCGGCTGGCGGGTCTGGACCTCTGCGCTGCGTGGTGGAGATTCACTCGTCTAGCGCAAACTGTCACCTCCAAAAATCCTACCGATTCCCGGCCGGTCTCTCTTTAGTGGAATTTTGCTAAGAGTTTCTCAGCAGGTCGAATCTAAGCGTATCCATGTGTCTCTCTGACCCCGTTGTTGAGGAGGTACTGAAAGCGCTGCCTCCCCTCTCGCCGCCATGTTGGATCCCCCAATTATAAATCTTATATCCTTAAATTTTCCTTAATTCATTAATCCTTTCTTTCTTTATTAGACATTTATTTTGTGTGTGTTGTTACTATAGATAATTCTATAATGGACAACATTTGCTTTATTGAATTGTTTCCTTATGATTAATGGCCACAAATGGAATTTTGGTCAAAACATAAAATCTTCATACTATTTGCTATATTTTGACATATAATGTTTCCACATAAGGCAATTTGTAAGTGCTGTGCTTTTCCTAGTTACAGATTTATATTTTTTACATAATAAGCTTTTTTTTTTATTTTTCAGAGTAAGTCTTGGAAATGACAACACCATATATACATATGTGTGTGTGTACACATATATACATGCACACTCACACAAATACATACATATGCATACACATACATACATATATTATTTAATTCGGAGCCAAGTCAAGCACTATTATTAAACCTCCCCTCTTATAAAAACATTGAGTTTTGTGATATTAATTTCCCTTTGTTATCATCATTTTGTTGTAAATTTTTAGTTTTTCTTATGATGCCTGGATAAATATCCCCATTCTCTCCACTTCTCAATCCTGTTTTTTACTCAGTTAAAACTATAAAGTAATCTCAATTCCATTTTTCTTTTTCTTTTCAGATATTTAGTTCCATATCTTGAGGATCAGCCATACCTGTTTGTTCCCCAGGCTTGTTGTATAACCATTATCTTCACACTCCTTACTACACACTCTAGGACATTTTTCTCAGCTCTTTTGTGGCATCCACTGCTTTATGAATATAATTTTATAAAAAGGACTTTTCTTGTATACACACAGCATCTAATGCCTTTTCTACAACTGGGGAGTTGGTCACTCTTATAGATGTTGCAGGAAGGTAAAGTGCAACTTATAGAATGGTAGCTGAAAATGCTGGACTCTCATCTTCCCAGATTCTCATTAATCCAGGACAAAAATGAGTTACAATGGCTCAGCCAGTGTCCCAGTGGACATAGACCCAGCTCATATGCAGGAAGAAAGGGATAAGGAGAAGTCTCTGGCATTAGCAGAAACAGATCACAAGTGAGGATCCTGGTGTAGAAACAGCAGTATTATAAAATATTCCATGTCTTCTGTGACAGAATTCTATTGTGTCTCATTTTCTTGACTTTCTAATGATTCTACAAAATTACTTGCATCTTCCAGAGAAGTTCTGACTAGATAATCATACAGAGTTTTCTTTCATTGTTTGAAACTAGGAACTCTTCTTGATAAAGCGCTGGGAGATATGTTGCACTCTCCTTACTAATTTAGTTCCTTATTTTACTGGAGAAGATTCTCAGCTTCTTCTAAATATGTGGAGGGACAAAAGGTTTTGAGACCATCTGTGTTGGATATTTACAGATATTAGATACTTTGGAATTAAGTTTTGAAGTCATGTTTTGGTTTAGATGCAGTGTCCCCCAAAAGCTCACATGTGAGACAATGAAGGGTTTAGAAGAGAAGTGATTGGGTTTTAGCTTTCACCTAATCAGAGAATTAATCCCTGATGGGATTAATTGGGTGGTAATTGGAGGCAGGTGGGGTGTGGCTGGAGGAAGTGGTTCATTGAGGGCTTGGTTAAGGGGTATATATTTGGTACCTGGCAAGTGGAATCTCTCTGCTCTCTAATCATCATGAGAGCTTCTTCCCTCTGTCACACTCTCCTGCCATGCTGTTCAGCCTCATCTCAAGCCCCAGGGAATGAAGCTAGCCTTCTATGAACTAAGACCTCTGAAACCATGAGCCCTCAGGTAAATTTTCCTCCTCTACATTTGTTCTGGTTGGGTCTTTAAGTCACAGCAGTGAAAAAACTGACTAAAACAGGTAACAAATCATGCCTCAGAATTTTAAAAGCAGTTTTGCGTTTGTCTCTTTGCTTTCTGTCTGCTGTTGAGAAAGCTGATGCTACTTCTATTCATACTCCTGTCCATGTGAATTTTTTCTCTCTGTATCTCTGGATATTTTCATTTTCGTCTTTTATCTTTTTGTTGATGATATTTTACTATGATAGACCTTGAGATAAATTGTTTTGTTTCTTTTCGTTTCTCCACTTATTTCTGTTGTGTGACTTACGATCTTTTCTATGAGGAGATCCATATCTTTCAGATAAATTTGAGAAATTTTTCTTGTGTTAATTCTTGATTTTTTTTTCCCTGCCATTTGTTTTTTCTACTTTCTTTATTGGAAAAAAATATAAGGTCATTGTTGACTTTCTTGAGGAAATCTACTTTTTTGTCCTATTTTTAACTCTATTTTCCTTTGCTTTGTTATTGTTTTAAATTTGAGGACCTATCCCAGAACTTTCAGAACTTTGTTTCTGTTATTTTTAGTTTTTTGGGAGGCTGGGTTTGAGGCTCAGTGATAGGATGCTTGCCTTGTATAAATGAAACTTGGTGTTGATAGACAGCAGTGGTGGGGGAGGAAAACTAATTTGGGGAGGGATTGAATACTTGGGGGCACTCAATCACTAAGCCACATCCCCAGCCCTTTTTGTATTTTATTTAGAGACAGGGTCTTACTGAGTTGCTTAGCTCCTTGCTATTGCTGGCTTTGAACTCTCAATCCTCCTACCTCAGCCTCCAGAGCCCCTGGAAGTACAGGGCCCTAGGATTACAGGCTTGTGCCACCATGCCTGGCTAGAGGGAAACTATTTTTTGATTTTTGCTATTCCATTTTAATTATCTAATATCATTTAATATTGTTTTTACTGGAATCCTCCTTTGATGCTTTCTTACAGCATTCCAAAATGGGGTCTTAGGCATACTATTTTATTAAAATCTTTAAAAATATCAAATATCCTTCCTGAGGTGACTTGGTTTCTTTTTTCTGTTTGTTTTCATTTTCATGTTTGGTAATAGAGATCTTCCACAATTGTTTGGTGACCCTTGGATTCCCATTTATGTTTAAAATTTTGCAAGAACAAATTGGAGCATTTTTTAAAAAATACTTTTATTTGTTCCTTTAGTTATACATGACAGTAGAGTATATTTTGACATATTTATATCAACATGGAATACAATTTATACTAATTAGGTTCCCAGTCTTGTTGTTGTAAATAATGTAGAGATTCACTGTGGTGTATTCATATATTTACATAGAAAAGTTACTTCAGATTTATTCTGTCTTTTCTATTCCTGTCCCCTCCCTTCCCTTCATTCACCTTTGTCTACTCCACTGAACTTCTATTCTCCCCCAACCCTGTTGTATGTTAGCATCCACATATCAGAGAGAATATCTGACCTTTGGGTTTTTGGAATTGGCTTATTTCACTTAGCACGATAATCTCCAATTTCATCCATTGACTGGCAAAAGTCATAAAGTCATTTTTTATGGCTGAGTAATATTCAGTTGTGTACATATATTCCACATTTTCTTTTTCCATTCATCTGTTGAAAGGTACCTAGTTTGGTTCAATAACTTGGCTATTGTGAATTGAGCTGTTGTAAACATTGTGGCTGCATCACTGTAATATGCTAATTTTAACCCCTTTGGATATATACTGAGGAGTGATATAATTAGTTCAAATGGTGGTTCCATTTCTAGTTTTTTATTTTTATTTTTTGAGGAATCTCCATATTGCTTTCCAGTGTGGTTGCACCAATTTGCACTATATGAGTGTACCCTTTTCCCCACGTCTTCACCATTTATTGTTACTTGTTTTCTTTTTTAAAATTTTTGTTCTTTTTAGTTATAAATGATGTTACTTGTATTATTGTTTTGGGGGGATTGAACCCATACTTGTATTCTCAATTGTTGCCATTCTGACTGGAGTGAGATGAATATCAGTATAATTTTAATTTGCACTTCTCTAATTGCTAGAGGGGTTGAACATCTTTTCATATATTTGTTGACCATTTGTATTTCTTCTTTGGGGAGTGTCTGTTCAGTTCTTTGTCCATTTATTGATTGTATTATTACTTTTTGGTGTTAAGTTTTTTGAGTTCTTTATATATCCTGGAGATAAATGTTCAGTCTGATGTGGAGGTGGCAAAGATTTTCTCCCATTCTGTAGGATCTCTCTTCATTCTCTTGATTATTTTCTTTGCTCTGAAGAAGCTTCTTAGTTTGATTTCATCCCATTTATTAATTCTTGATTTTATTTATTGTGCTTTAGAAGTCTTCTTGAGGAATTTGATTCCTAAGCCAACATGATGGAGAGTTGGGCATACTTTATTTTCTAGTGGGCTAAGATCTCTGCTCTGATGCCTCAGTCCTTTTACCATCTCTGCAGTTGAAAAGCATCTATGATGATTACATGTCATGACTGATTTTGAATCCTCTCTTCCTTTCTTTTATTCCTTCTTTTCACCTATTTTCTTCTCTCCTCACCCACTTCTTTTTGGATCATAACAGTGGATAATATGACTAAGAATTAGTGCAGACACGTGTTTGATCACAATAACCAAGCTGTAGGATTTTGAGACCAACTTGCATGTTAATGTGTATGAGATCTTACTTTTTTCTACCTTACAAATGAAGAAACTGAGACAGAAAAGTTAAACACTTGCCCAAAGTTGTATATCTGGTAAATTTACATTGGTGTTTTAATTGATATTGTCATAGTCTGAACATTGTGCTTTTTAAATGATTTGTAAATATACCCTGGATGATGCTCTAAAGTTAGAAGAATAAAAATCCTACTAGATTTGGGGAAAAAAATGTAGAAAGCATCTCATCTTATTTCTTTATTTTGTAGATTGAAAAGGTCTACACATAAGTTAATGATTTGCTTGAGGTAATAAGTCTAGAAATTTGCAGACACAGGGCTAGGACAAAATTCATGCATATTTGTACAAACTCTACAGAAATGTATGAAGAAATAATTATAAAATAAAATCTCTTGTCTACCCCATCCTAGACAGATTCTGCATTTCAGAAATATAGTATTTATCCTCTGGTCTTTCAACTGAAACTGAAACACACATTCTATGATGTAAATATCTATGAAAAAGATTTTCCTAAGAATTATTTTGGAAGTGAAAGAAAAATATTGCCTAACATGATTTTCTGCCCTAACTTCTACTACCTTTATTAGGAGAGGAAGAATTGATAAAGATGACATACAGAAGGAATTTCAAAATATCTACTATGTAATAGGAATTCATCATGCTGTAACTCGTTTCATCATCATTAAAAATTTCAAAATGAGTATTAACTACCCTTGTTACTTTTTTATGAAAGAGGTTACAAGAGCTTATAGAGATCAAGCAACTTACCAAAAGTGAAAGAATGGGAAAATTGAGGGCTCTTGCATCATTAAAGGTTATGATAATTCAAACCCTGGCTAAGATTCTAGCCAATGGTAGAATTTAATTGGTAGTGGAGGAAACACTAAAGACATTAAAATCTCATGACCAATTACACAGTGATGAATATAGAAGCCTCACATATTTTAAGTTGACTATAGATATACATATTTAATTGTACACATGTGTTATATAAATGTTCATTTAAATATATATATTTAACCATTTTATTCATCTTACCTTTCTTTATTTTTACAAACATGGTATTGTAATTAAATTTACAATTTAAAATATTCTGAATTAAATAGAATATTTTGGTAACTAAGACTAAACAGTGGGACTGTTACTAAATCTGAGAAACAATATAGACTCTTATGATTATTATGACTTTTTGGACTATTTCTACTTTGTGAGAAAAGTGAAATATCTTCTTCTCAGAAGGATAGCACTATATTATTATGTGTAGTAATATAAGTTTGTTCTGTTGTGTGGTAGTTGAGGTGTGACAGTAGGGACCATGTAGATACTGAGGGAAAAGAAGTGGACTGTGTGCCTTACATGTTTATTGACACTCAGCTTAAAATTCATATTTTTTGTCTGCTTTATGAAAATGGATCTGGGCCCTTTGCCAAATGTTAAGCTTTGTCAGTACAGAGTGGCAGTGAGACAATGTGAGAAGAAATGGTTTTGTTTTCTGGTTTGGAGTGTGGGTGGGCAGCTTACCCAGCACCTAGCTCCTGCAGTGTATGAAAGCCAGCCACACCTATAGCCCACAGCTTCCCCCTGGGAGGCTGCATAGTGAGTAGTAGTTTCCTGAGAACAATTTTGACACAACCTGAAGATCACAGATTTCCAGAGCATTCTGCTAGGCACCATAGCAAATTCTGTACCATTCAGTAATTCATGACTGTGCTCCATCATAGGTCATCAGAATCTCAGACTTCAATATGGGGGACGGCTCAACTTAAGGTCTTTTATTTCAGTCCTGGGGATGGTAACTGCTCCTTGTATGTGCTCTGCTGTGTTTTGCAGAGTTCCCTTTACATCTTGCTGAAGAAACTTTCCTTATTTTGATACCACATTACAGTTAATAATTCATTAAATTGAACTATGTTCAAATTGCTGTGTGGTTTTTCTCTCCTAATTAGACTGAAGATGGTCAGACCTCAATTTCCATGCTTTTAGACCACTACCCTGCACTATCACTGCTCCTAACCAGTAACACAGATAACTTAAAACTGATAATAATGTTGCTTTGAATATTATAACAGATAAATAATTAATGCTTAAGATAACGGAATTATAGAATTTTAGGGGAGGCAAGAACATGAGAAATCATTCAGTCCAATTTGACTTTCAGATTTAGAAATTGAGACCAAAGCAATAGCATATTATGTCTATTTTGTACAAAAAGTGTGCATTCCAATTGTGGTAGGCAATTTCCTATCATTGCCTATGCATTGCCCAGCATAGAGTAAATGTTTCATAAATGTGAATTTAATTGAAATAAATGAATTGACTTAGGAAATACTTATTGAGCTCTGGACTTTCAGCTACAGATGATGTGAAAATTGAAATAGTCATAGATTTGGCCCTCAAGAGATTTTTAGGCAAGTAGCAACCTTAAAATCAGAATTTTAACTTTGGTTAAACTTAAGCCCTCACTATTTTGGTTATTGTCTCTAGACTGAATTCTTGTTTAAAGCAGGAAACTTGATTTTCTTTGTGCAGTCTCTGCACTTGTGTCTAGAACTTCATAGAAAAGAAAATGTGCTTGTTTAAATTTATTTTAACTCTCATATAACTAAAAGAGCCTGGTATCATTCGGGGCATGTTCTTTTTTATTACTTCTCAAAGCTCAGTTTCCAAAGCACACATATGATTGTTTCCAGTTTTACTTTCTCACTTATGGGAACATTATCTGTATGCAAGAATCTTGAATTCTTTAGATTTTAATTTAGTAGAAGCTTTCCTACTGTGCTTCCCAGAATGATCGATGACAGGAAATCAGGCCATAATCTACTGAATACAGATTGTTAGTTGCCTTGAAAATTTGTGAATTCTCAACATGTATAAACACACAGTTCTTTGCACTTAGGATATTTTTATGGATATATCTCTTTGATAATGTAGTTTTGATAACCTATATTATTTAAATGGTTAACATTTATTCATCCTTTCTCCCCCTTGGAAGAATTAATTTTTAATAGTATATTTCAGACAAATATAAATTGAATTTTAATCAAATAATTTTTCCTTTTACATTATAGGCATACTTATAGGGGTGGTATAATTTTGCCATCTATGTAACACGTTGTTCTCTCCCATATTTCATATAATTACTTTCCTCTAGTCATTGGGGAGTCTCTGTGTCATAACATTTTACAAAATATTGTAAAAAATTCTATCTTTAAAAATACAATTACTAACAATTCATTTTATACAAAGAATATTTAATAAAAAGTATTTTATCTAACATTTAGGTAGATAAACTGAGATTAGTAAGTGAGTTTGATAATACATTTCATAATTTTGAAACAAATGGAAAAATTTTAAGCAGTGGAAAGCAGTTGGGTTCTATACCAGAAAATAATCTATTCTTTGATTAACATGATTTAGCATTTCCTCATTTCAAGGAGTAATTTATCATGAAATCTAGTTAACTATTAATGTTATGTCTAGTATTGTCTTTTTGTCATATTAATAAATTATCTGCCTGAATTTAGTATTTGGAACATTATGGATATTTTTTTATTTCACCTTGTCAGTTTCCTTTTCTTCCTCTGCCTCATTTTTTGCAACCATTTCTTAATGATCCTCATTTCTTAAATTTATTTCCCTTGACACATACTTACTTCTTGCATGTTCACAGCTTCTGCTGACTTCTAAAAGGTCATATGAGGCACAAATTCTCTATGAATATAAAAGGAAGGAGTTGATTCTTTACTTCCACTGATTCCTCCAGGGATTGTTCCTTTCATAGTGACACTTTAAAAATGCTTACTGTATTTTTAAAAGACAATTTAAAAAGTACTAGGAGCAAAGTAGGTAAAAACAATATGCTACAACTTATAATGAAAGCAACAACATGCCATCTTTACATGTTTCCTTCTATTTTTTACTATGAATTTGGGGGAAAAATTAGGATTGTATTCTACTGAGAATTAGCAGTATGATTTTTTTTACATATGTCATATTTTGGAAATTTCCCCATTAGTGTGGAATCTTCAAAAACTTGATTTTTCATGGTTTCATATTTGTCATATGCAATGACATCTTTCAATTGCTAGTGCAAATGTATTTCCAAGTAATTGCATAGTTTATGTAGGAGGGATGTTGACCTGTAATAAATCATGGGAACATTTAATCAGGTTGTATGTCTACAGAAGGCAATGGGGCACAGCCCCTCCCCTAACCCATTGAAGTTTCTACCATTGATAATATACCCTTTCTTATAGTTATTGTCATGGAAGAATCACAAAGGAAGAGAGACAAGCCTGTTTCACAATATTGCTTCAGTAGCAAATTGGGATAGAAAAAAAACAAAAAACAGCTGAAACCTGTCCTATTCCACAATATGATATTTGCTAATATGTAATCCATAAAACAATGAGAATCTGAGGTGATTGTATCAATAACTTATGAAATATCCATCATTCACCTATAAAAACAAATAAATAATATATTTTGATCTTAATGCACTGAAAATAATACAATCTACCTTCAAATCCCTTTTTTTTTTTTAAATTAACTCCTCCCAAATTTTAGGATAGAGTAATAGCCATGGAAGTGACCTTCAGTTGCCAATGTGTCTGGCCTGTTGTAAATGGCCCATCAAAAGAACAAACACTTAACTTTCCTTAAGAATATTTAAGCTTCCATAAAATCTAAACTTTTGTCTAGAGTAAAAATGTTCACAATAGAAAACCTAATATTAAGCAGAAAGAGGTTTTTTTGGTGGATGGGAGAATGGAGAGTTTTATTTTTGGTCCTGGTGATAATGATAGTCTTAATTCTTCAGCCCAAATTTATTGCCTTCAGTAGTATAATGATGTTGTCCAATAGGTGTAAGAATGGTACACGTCAGTGGAGGGTATTTGAACTATGTTGAAGACATTTTGCATATTTTTATATCTCATAATAACAAGATCTGTGACTAATATTTAGATTTGAAAAGTGTTTTTTTAAATGAGAGGCATTAGTGATTACTTCTGCTCTTAGAGTTCATAAATAGATAAGCTATTATGAAAGAAAAAGATTAAATGGATTGTCAGTATATTTGTTCAAATGCAAAGCAGTTTAATGGTTTGCATGAAAGATTTGAAATACATTGTTTTGAGGTAATGCTCTATATTTATATAATGGCAATGTTACATGCTTGTTAAATATTAGAGCCATTTGATTCCTTCTGAGCCTCATTTTCTCTCTCTCTCTCTCTCTCTCTCTCTCTCTCTCTCTCTCTCTCTTTCTTTCTTGTGCTTGGTAACAAACCCAGAACCTACTGCCTGCCAGACAAGTGCCCTACCATTGAATTATACCTGCAGCCCCAATGGTGAGCATCTTTTATTGATGCTTACCTAGAAGTCTAAATTTATCAATTGTATTTCTTTTTTTCTGGGGATGAAATCTGATCTTGACTATAATCTTTATTGAAATCTTCTTGCAGGTGGATCCAAGATGGTGGGCCAGAAGGAGGCAGCATTCTGTGTCGCTCCGTGACCTGGGACTCAAGTAGTGAGAACACTGCTTCTCTGCAAGCAATACTCCTGCTCCAGTACAGGAATCACAGCCATCATGCCCATCTAGGGCTCCAGGCCTCAGCCTCAGGGTAGGTCTTCCAACTACTCGTCCATGCAGGAAATACAAGATACACAAGTGGGATCATCAGCATCTACGTAAAACTTTTGGCCACCCGCCTAAGCAGAAATAACTGATGCCACTCCCACACAGGACACCCGACAGCTTCTCACATGCAGGAACTCTGGCCACCACTCCCGTGTGAACCCTCATCTACCACCATGGGGCTCCCCTGGTCTCTGCCATCTTGGGACTACTCTGCAGCAGTGGAGATAGTCCCCTACACACAGTAGCCTGCCTGCACCCAGGAACTTCATGAATGCTCTGAAGATAGCTGACAGCCACACACTGGAAGTCACAGAGCTCCTCTCTCAACTAATTATCCAATGTCATCCCCTAGTTCTCCCACCCAACCTGACACCCCACCGCTGATGGGCCTTCATCACCATTTTCAGTAGGGCAACATCCAATTTGGAACTTCAGCTGGCCAGGTATCCAGTTTCCAACTCCCCTCTCTCCCCAGCAGCACTATCCCCACACAGTGACACCCTGGTTACCTTCAGCAGCCTGAAAGTGGAGAAATCAGCTATTAACAGATGACCCCATCTCTTGGATAAGAAGGGAAGTAGGAAAGATACTGATTTCCAACCAACACAATCCATGTTTCTTCCTTCAAGATTTTTTCCCCTCTATTATCCCACCCTCACATCCCCAACATATGTGAAACCAAGTACTTTGCATGAATTAGGATTTTGAGGACTGGGATATCTCAAGAGTATCTTACAGTTGTGTTGCATATTACTTTTCCCCACCAATTTATACTATTTTAACATCTTTTTTCTTAATATATATGTGTGTTTATTTTATGTATTCTACTGTCTTCCCACTTACTTGTCTACCCAAAATTACTTCCTCTCCTTTCTCCTGCTATTAATCTTCTTCTTTAGATTTCTCATTCACACTTCCTAAGATATAACAACTCTATATTCTCACCTCCTACCTCCTCAGAAAATCATCCTACTCCTCACCCCTGGTGCTTTGTCCATCATCAGAAACTGTAAACCTTTTTACAAACCTACTAAGTATATTGTAGATAATAATTGAATTCACCATTTCTGTACATTATGACCAAACTGTAAATGTCTTAATAGCAAACATTGGTTTTTAGTGTGTATATTGTTTATATTGGGATCTGATAATATTGTCCTTCAACTCAAAGGAGAGGTATTGGGTCCTTACAGGGGCACTATCAGCCTAAAGTAAAAACAGTAATGCCTTGGATCCACAGAGCTAGAAAGGAAGACACAAGCAATATGAAAAGACAAGGGAAGAAAGTACCCCAAACAAATCAAGAAACCACATTAATAGAATCTATGAACAGCAGAGCAGAAGGAATTCAGGATGTACATGATTAAAATATTCTGTGAATTAAAGGATGATATAAAAGAGCAAATATAGGCAGCAAAAGATCATTTTGAAAAAGAGCTACATAAATGAATACAGGAAGCAAAAAAGCAAAAAATTACTTCAGGGAGATAGAGGTTCAAAAAAAAAAACAGAAATGAAAAAAAAAATAAAGCAAATTAAAAATTCAATTGAAAGCATGTATAAAAAGACCAAATTTAAGAGTTATTTAAGAGTTATTTCACCAATTCTATTTGACATAGTTCTTGAAACACTGGCTAGAGCAATTACACAGAAGAAAGAAATTAAAGGGATACAGATAGGAAAAGAAAGAATTCAAATCGGCACTATTTGCCAACAATATGATTCTATACCTAGAAGACCCAAAAAATTCCACCAGGAAACTTCTAGAACAATTAAATTAATTCAACAAAGTAGCAGGATACAAAATCAACACCATTATATCAAATGCATTTCTGTATATCAGTGACAAATCCTCTGAAAAGGAAATGAGAAAAAGTATTCCATTTCCAATAGCCTAAAAACAAACAACAACAAAACAAAAACAAAAACAAAACCTTGGGAATCAACCTAATTAAAGAAGGCCTTAGAAGATGGAAAGATCTCCCTTGTTCTTGGATAGGCAGAATTAATATTGTCAAAATGACCATACTACCAAAAGCACTATAAAGATTTAATGTAATTCCAGTCAAAATCCCAATGACAGTCTTCATTGAAATAGAAAACGCGGTCATGAAATTCATCTGGAAAAGTAAGAGACACAGAATAGCCAAAGCAATCCTTAGCAAGAAGAGTGAAGTAGGTCGCATCATTATACTAGACCTTAAACTATTCCATAGAGCAATAGTAACAAAAACAGCATGGTATTGGCACCAAAACAAACTGGTAGACCAATGGTACAGAATAGAGGACACAGAGACTAACCCATGAAATTACAATTATCTTATATTAGACAAAGCTGCCAAAAACATACATTGGAGAAAAGATAGCTTCTTCAACAAACACTGCTAGGAAAACTGTAAATCCATATGCAACAAAATGAGATTAAACCCCTATCTCTCACCATGCACAAAACTCAACTCAAAGTGGATCAAGGACCTAAGAATTAAACCAGAGACCCTGTGTGTAATAGAAGAAAAAGTAGGCCCAAATCTCCATCATATCAGAGTAGGCCCTTACTTTCTTAATAAGCATCCTATAGCACAAGAATTAAAATCAAGAATTAATAAATTGGATGGATTCAAACTAAGAAGCTGCTTCTCAGCAAAAGTCAATGAGGTGAATAGAGAGGCTACAGGTTGGGAGCAAAATTTTACCACTTGCACATCAGATAGAGCACTAATGTCTAGGGTATATAAAGAACTCAAAAAGCTAAAGACCAAAAAACAACAACAACAAAAAATAATACAAAAAATAAATAAATAAAAAAACACAAATAACCCAATCAATAAATGGGCCAAAGAACTGAATAAGAGATGAATCTCATCTCTCAGAAGATGAGATGCAATCAGTCAACAAATATATGAAAAGGTGTTCAACATGTCTAGCAATTAGAGAAATACAAATCAAAAGTAAGATTTCATCTGACTCCAGTCAGAATGGCAGCTATTAAGAATACAAACAACAATAAGTGTTGGCGAGAATTCGGGAAAAAGGCACACTCATACATTGCTGGTGGAAATGCAAAATGGTGCAGACAATATGGAAAGCAGTATGGAGATTTCTTGGAGAGCTGGGAATAGAACCACATTTTGACCCAGCTATTCCACTCCTCAGTTTATACCCAAAGGACTTAAAAACAGCATACTACAGGTACACAGCCACATCAAGGTTTACAGTAGCACAATTCACAATAGCTAAACTGTGGAACCAACCCAGATGCCCTTCAGTAGATGAATGGATAAAGAATATGTGGTATATATACACAATGGAATATTACTCAGCAATAAAAGACAATAAAATCATGGCATTTGCAGGTAATGGATGGAGTTGGAGAAAAAAATGCTAAGTGAAGTTAGCCAATTCCAAAAAACCAAATACCAAATGTTTTCTTTGATATAAGGAGGCTGATTCACAGTGAGGTTGGGATGGGGAGCATGGAAAGATTAATCAAACTTTCCCATAGTGGGGAAGGGAAAGATCAAGAGGGTAAAAAAGATGGTGGATTGAGATGGACATCATTACCCTAAGTATATGTATGAAGACACAAATGGTGTCAATATATTTTGTATACAACCAAAGATATGAAAAATTGTGCTCTCTATTATGTAATGCAAAATGTAATGCATTCTGCTGTAATAAATAACAAATTAGAATAAAAAATTTAAAAAAGAAGTCTTCTTGCAAAATTATTTTTAATTTGCTGTAATGGAGTAAAATAAAAACCATATGCATGGAGGGATGAGAGTAAGAAGGAGATAAAAAGCAAGGCATTAGTTTGAAATAGAGTTTAATGGTTTAATAGGGGAAAAAATCCTGTTCATAAATTTTAACAACAACAATAATAACAACTAATGCAGGGTTTAAAAATTACTACATGTTTATTCTCTCTCATCTTTACAGTGTGCAATAACATTAATAGGATGCACTTATTTGTTTGCTTGTTTATTTTTTTATAAGATTCCCTTTTAGACAAGTCATTTCATTGCAGAAGTGAATCTTTCTAAAGTGTGTAGTCAGATAATGTTATTTTGTAAACTGCTTTTTATTGGAGATTGATTTCATATTTAGTTAAATGAGAACAAATTTTAAGATTTGCTATATGGTTATACAATCTGTAATCTTTAGTGCTTAAATTAATTTAGAATTTTAGTAGTCAAATATTTCTTCTTTTACAAATGAGGTCTCTATGTCCAGAGTGATTGCCTAGCTACTATAAAAAGTCCTTGGAGGCAGAATTGGGAGTGAGATGTTAAGTCTTAGGAGCTCCAGGCTCCTTTTAGCTAATGCTCTATAAAGATGCACTTGTCTACTTTATTTGTGTTTCATGCAAGCCAGAACTTCACAACAATAATTTAATTTTATATTTCTAATAATATACATGGCTAATATTTACAAATATGTCCATTTTCTGTGTTAGGTAAAATTTTTAAAATATCATACTTTTAAAAAAGAATATTTCTAAAACAATGATTTTTTAAGTATCAAAATAAAGAAGATTTTTTTTTTTTTAACATGTAAGAGCAAACAGTATTACCCTGTGATTGTAGTGAATAGGAACTAGAAATGGGATCAGTTCCTCCTCTAAACATCACCTGAAATTTTGTTTTTTTTTTTTTTTTTATTGGTTGTTCAAAACATTACAAACTCTTGACATATCATATTTCATACATTAGATTCAAGTTGGTTATGAACTCCCAATTTTACCCCAAATACAGATTGCAGAATCACATCGGTTACACATCCACATTTTTACATAATGCCCTATTGGTAACTGTTGTATTCTGCTACCTTTCCTATCCTCTACTATCCCCCCTCCTGTCCCCTCCCATCTTCTCTCTCTACCCCATCTACTGTAATTCATTTCTCTCCTTGTTTATTTTCCCATTCCCCTCACAACCTCTTATATGTAATTTTGTATAACAATGAGGGTCTCCCTCCATTACCATGCAATTTCCCTTTTCTCTCCCTTTCCCTCCCACCTCATGTTTCTGTTTAATTTTAATCTTTTCTTCCTGCTCTTCCTCCCTGCTCTGTTCTTAGTTGCTCTCATTATATCAAAGAAGACATTTCGTATTTGTTTTTTAGGGATTGGCTAGCTTCACTAAGCATAATCTGCTCTTACCTGAAAATTTTTAAATGACTTTGGGTAAGTCCCTTAAGCTATTAGCCCTCTTATTTCTTTATTGAGGAAATGTGATAATTGCTGTCCTCTGGCTGTTAACCTTTGACCCATATGCTGTGCTCACATTGATTTCTTTTTTATTGAAGTATTAAACTCCTTGATGTGTCTGTGTTCATAATGGGGATGGATATTTTTTAATATCCTCCCAACTGAGCAATAGAAAGAAGACTGATAAATAGATGAAAATTAATCCTTGGATTGGAATTTGGGTTTTTGCTGTGAACTTTTCCTAAGAATCATTTACCAAATGCAGCTAGCGGAGATTACTCTACAATGGGATTATGGGGTCATGTCAATTGGTGACTTTCAAAGTGTGCCCATCAATCCCCACCCACTGCAGAACCAGAGCCTTCTGGAAACTTGTTAAAATGCAAATTATTGAATCTACCTCCTGTACTCCTCCTCAACTCTCAGAAACTCTGGATCAAGGCCATGGTACTATATTTTAACAAGGTCTACAGGTTGTTCAACTTATGTTAAAGTTTAAGAACCACTAGTATAAATGAAAGCAACTACAAAAATAACTGGATTAGACTCCTAGAAGTCAATCAGAGACTTTGCAAAAAAAAAAGTGTATTGCATTAAAAATCTATCTATCTTATTCAGAGAGGCAGGTATTATATTAGACCCACTTGTGTTCTTATTCTAACTTTACTGTATCAGTGAAAGTGTTTAAAGAACTTAGAACAATCAGACAGTTGTGATAGTCAATCATCAAAATATGGAAGAAAGGAGGAGGATATCACTAAGGCAGAGATGGTTATTGCTGAAATGTTGATATCAGAAATTCAATAATTTCTTCTGTCTTCAAAAATAAAAAAGGGCATAGGATACTTCAGCAAATTTAACACATATTAAAAGATATGATAGTCTGAGGCATTATTCATGTTCAGTGTCTGTTTTTAGAAATAAAAATTTGTGTGAAAATACCCATGGTAGATTTTAAGGAAATCAAAGAAGTTAGAGGGATTTACTTTATTATGATGGTTGATGCTTCATATACTTGGTACTGGCAGCATTTTTTTTTTTTTTTTGTAATGGAAATAACTGTTTTGTGGGGAAGAAGAATTGTAAAAGCAAGTTAGTTTAGTCAGGGACAAAATTATTTTTATAGTTGTGGTAGTTTGAAATATGTTAAAATATGATACTAGTATAGTGGGAGAATATTAGGGAAGTATCCAGGTTTGGCTGTAACATTGCTGGCTATAATGGCTGTATACCAGTGTTTCTCAAAATAGTTGTTTTGGAGAGATTAGGAGCAAGCTGCTTGATTTGTTAGAGTTACCTGAAAGTCTTATATTAAACCACTCAGCTTTATCAACATCCTGTACTCTCTCAATATCCATTTGTATCCATTAAAAATGACTGCCTTAGAATATGAATCTAAAAAAAATCAATCTTTTAGAATGTCTTTGTTATTTGCATTATTGTCCATCTGTCACATTCATGAATTTATCAAAGTAAGAAGAAAATAGTGCTTTTTAGTTAAACATGAATATCATGTATGTGTATGAAAATGAAGGGAGAAGAGAAGCCAACAGTTTCACACTGGTTTATGTCTTTTTTGTAGCCTATAAAAAATTTTCTATCTATAACAGGATTTTTTTTTTCTTCATATACTTCTAAATTTGTTCGTCCAAATCAAGTCATAAAGGACATTGAAAAAAATGAGACCATGAAAGTTGGAGAGGTTGAAAGTCCTGCCTCCACTGATCAATAAATCTTTGTAGGGAAGATGACACCTATTGATTCCTTAAAGCCCTACTATTGCTCCTCATTCTTTGGATCCATTGTCATTAATGGAGTGATAGGAGTTTGTTAATAACCACATTTTCAGGGATGCTGGTTTTGTGAAAGGAAATGAAAGTGAGCACTTTAGACCTCTGAATTTGGAAAGCTGTTGATGTGAGAGGGAATCTCCTTAATTTGATCTATCAGCTGTTGCCAGCATCCTTCAGCCTTTAATTAACCTCTTCCTGGCCGAGGGCTACATGGGAAGCTGCCCGTGATCTTGTCTGCAGCAGTCCTGTTAGTGCTCTGGCAGGGCTGCGGTTAGTGTGGGCGCTTGCTGGGGGCCCTTTTCCTTTTGCTGATATGTCCTTAGATTCTCATCCCTGTTGCCATCCTATCACTGCCAACAGCTGCTCTGTGGGATGAAGACTTCTCAAGACTTTTCCACAGCATTTTTTTCTGTAAAAACATATGCAATGAAGAGGTAATGTTGAGTCAAAACACAGTCAAGATGTAAAATAGATGTATTACCATGAACTTGAAAAGCAGAGTCCATATCCAGAAAGAAGATTCCACACCATGGTGGAAGACAAGCTTCCTCCCAATATGGAGCAAGTCATCCATTACATGTAGTTCTCCTAGCGTCTTTCTAAACACTTGTCAGTTTCTCATTATATATTCCTGTGATTGTTTGGTCAATTTTATTTCATTTTATTTATATCAATACTAGACATAGTTCATCTTTTCAACATTTAAAAATTGATACAAACAAAATTATTTTTAGTATTTACTTTTTGATTATCAGTGATACTGAACAGTTTTTAATTTTCTTATTACTTACTAGTATATCTTCTTTTGTGTTATGTTCAGGTTTTTCTAATTTTTAAAATACTATTTATATCTTTTATTAACTTGCCAATATCTATTTACTTTATCAATTCTTCATAATTTATATTGTATTACTTGCCCCAGGATTTCCCAGTTGTTTTTAATATTTAAGCAAAAAATTTCAAAAGTTTTCACTACTGTTGTTTTGTTTTCTTATTTTGGTTAGTCGAAAATTTTAAAAGTTTATGAAATAAATATTTTCCATCTTTTTCATTAAGATACTGAGTTTTTGTTTCAAGACAATATAAAATCACCTATGTTTTTCTCCTTATTCATGATGCAATTTTTACCTTAATTTCCTAGTCCATTTAAAAAAATGTTTTTAGTTGTAGATGGACACAATATCTCTATTTTATTTTATTTTTTATGTGGTGCTGAGAATCAAACCCAGTGCTTCATACATGCTAGGCAAGTATTCTACCACTGAGCCACAATCCTAGCCCTGTCTAGTCCATTTTGATGAATTTTGAAATAAGTTATGAGTGTGGCTTCAATATTTCTTTTGTAAATTCATTCTTAGTTTTCCCATTACCATTCAATGACTGTCTCCTGAATTTATTTATATATTTGGCTTTGCTTCTTGTTTTGTATTAATTTCAATTTCTCAGTTATTCAAGAAAAAATTGTATTCAATATTGCTATATATAAAGCGCTATGCCGCCTAAGTGGTATTAAGTCACCTAGTTTCATCACTCCCTAATGCAGGGCACTTTTTAAAGCTACCTAGTTCAGCCCAGCTTAGACTAATTCGTCTAGTGTAGGTTAGTCCAGTAAATTCAAACTATATTTAAGGCCTTGCCTTGAGCTTAGGATTTGAGTAGTGCAGAGAGACGGAGGCAAGGGTGACAGTGAAAGCCAATGGGCAAAAGTGAGGGAAATGTGTAAAGAATTCAACAAGTGAAAAATGAGAATTCCGACATAGGCAAGTAAAATAAAGGTTTATCTCCAAATGTAAAGCCTTTACATAGCCTTGAAAAGAGAAATCAATATTCAAACTCTGTTAGATATAGATTTATATTAAGTGATATTTTTGAAAAATATATTGCTTCAAAATCAACATTCATTCACTTGCGAGAAAAATGAGGGTATACAGAGGACAATTTTAGTGTAATAAAATAAAGAAATAAATAGAAAGCAGTTCCTGCATTCAGGGAGTTTACCAACCAACAGTTGAGAAGTCATAAATAACAAATGCAGAACTACAGTCATAGAACAGAAGCACGGAAGTGGTCTTGTCAAAGCCCGCAGAGGTAATGGGCAGGTCAACAGAAGAGGTAATAATTAATTTGAGTCTTCAAGTTTCAATATGATTTCTTCAGAAAGTAAAATGGAGAAGGTTGTGTAAGGTAAAAAAAAAAATTATCTAGGTAGAGTTCTGGGGAGTGAATTTAACAAATCCTTGAGCAAACTGTCAGGAGTAGAAAAAAGTTGCATGTTATGCTAGTTGCATCTAAATGGTTAGTTGGAAAGAGGCAGGAAAAAAAGACTACAAACTGTAGGCCTGGGTGATTTCTCTGAATACTGTATGTAGAAGACCATTGCCTGTCTACAGAGCATTCACATCAACCTATTTTCCTTACAAGGCAAACCCCAGGTTCATTTAGCAATGAGGGTCCCCATAAAAAATTCATTTCTAAGGCTTTTAAGAGTGGCCATGTTATATGATTTTTCCTGTGTTTTATCCATGAACAAATATGTATTGCTATTCTAGGCACTGGATATCCAGCAATAAAACAAAACAAAACAAAAAAGCAGACATAATCTTCGATGTAGATAGCTGAAGTCCAATGAGGGAAAGGGAGGACATCAAAACACTTGTGTGTGTGTGTGTGTGTGTTCTTTTTTGTTGAGAGAGAGTGTTTGGTATCTGATGATAAGAACCATGGGAGAAAATCTAGGAGGGAAAGTGTTTTACTTTTAAATAGAATGGTTAAATAGTATGGTTAGGAAGAGCCTCACTGAAAAGATTCAATTTGATCAAGAACTTAGGGGTGAGGAAGTACTTCCTGTTGATTTCTGGGGAAAGAGCATTCAAAGTAAAGAAAACAGGAAATACTAATATTCTGAGTAAGGAAAGTACTTAGTGTTTTTATGAAAGAGCAAGAGGATTGTAATGGGAAAGAGGTCACAGAGAATTATTAGAAGTGTGATGGTCTTAAAGCCAATGGGTATTTTATACTCTAAGGATGGAAGCCACTAGAAATTTTGAAATGGCCAGAGAAATGACAAGCTTTTATTTGGCTCTAACATGATCTCTGTGGCTTTCAGAGTCAAGGTTGATGACAGGAAGGCAAATTGTAAGGCCTCTCGGATCATGCAAGTGAGACATGGTAGTGGTTGGCAACAGTGGGACAGGAAGGTGGAAAGAAGTGTTCAAGGTCAGAGTACATTGTATTCTGAAGATGGAGGTTTTGCTGAAAGACTGCATCTGCTGTGCATGAAAAACACAGGAGTTGAAGAAAACCATGAGTTTGTTCTCACCTAATGATAAAATGCTGTGACTACTCACTGAGACACCCAGAGGAAATGGATTTGGGGGAAGCTCTTTTGTTGTGGTGGATATTTCTGTTTATTGTTTCCCCTGTTTAATGTAGAAATCAGGAATTTGATTTTGGATTTGTAAAATTTGAGAGGCTTATTAGACCATTTGCAGAATTTTCAAAATGGCATTTGGTATTAGGCAGGCAAAAAGTTTTAACTGGAGATATGTAATTTTGTTGTCAGCAAAAAGACAGCTTTAAAGCATTGAGACTATATAAAGTTGTCAAAGGATTGGGTGTAGAGAGGAGATATAAAGCTGAGTCCTGGGGCTCTCTCATGTCAAGAATTCAAATTGGCAAGGGCAGATTAGCAAAGATTTTAGAAGCAGGAGCCAGTGAGGTACAAAGAGAACCAAGAGAGGTTCTCGGTAAAGAACCAGGACATTTGGGTGAAGAAGGTAGAGAGAGAAGATGGGAGGGGAAGGGAGGGGAGGGGGGATAGTAGAGGATAGGAAGGGCAGCTGAATACAACAGACACTAGTATGGCAGTATGTAAAAACATGGATGTGTAACCGATGTGATTCTGCAATCTGTATACGGGGTAAAAATGGGAGTTAATAACCCACTTGAATCAAATGTATGAAAAATGATATGTCAAAAGCTATGTAATGTTTTGAACAACTAATAATAATAATAAAAAAACTCAAAGGTCCTCACCACCACCAAAAAATAAAAAATAAAATAAAAAGAATAAAGAGATGACCTGTTTCAGATGCATGCCTGTAGCACCAGAAAAAAGAAAGCTTTAAAATGCCCATTGCATTTAATGATGTGGAGATTATTGGTGAACTCTACAATAGGCATTTTGTGAGAGTGGTAAGAATTAAAACCTGGTTTGACTGTGGTCAAGAGAAAATGGGAACAGGAGTATTAGAAAATAGTTATGGTATACAATTTTCTCCTTCAAGTAATTGTGATTTGAAAATAAAGAGGTGTGGGCCTGAGATTCTTTTTAAAAAAATTAAGATGGGGTAATGATGTATCATCAGAATATCTTTGCTTAGTGGAAATAATTCTCTGATTGATGAATGGAGAGAGGGTTTTGGAAAAATATCCAGTCTAAAATCTGGTGAGGAAAATATTGTAATGGGAACTCACGCAAATTTTCTAAATATTTGCTTCAGATTTCTTAATGAAATATGAAGCCAGATCATCAGCTAAAAGATGTTGGGTAGTGGCAAGGGAGAGCCCCTGGATATAGTCCTTCTTGGGCAGTAGAAAAAGGAATAGATCAGGAAAGAATGCTAGGCAGCATAAGGATCGCTTCCATTCTTCCTACCTGAATTACAAATGCAATCTTGCTAACTTGGCATTGCAAATGTGAAGTCAAAACTTCACATGAGTAAACGGAAAGAAACAAGGCCATTGGCATATCAGAGTCATTTGATTTTTCCTCCTGGACTTCATGATATCTGCATTAGTCAGTTCTGTGTTAACATGGAAAACCTGATGCAGTTAATTTACTAAAAGAAAAAGGTTTATTTAGTTCATGGTTTTCAAAATTCCACTTCAAGATTGGGCAGCTCTGTTTCTTAGCTCTTTGATTAGGGTTACAGATGGCAATTGTGTATAGTATGTGGCAGAACAAACTGCACACCACAAATCAGGAAGCAGGGAGACTGAGATACTGAGATCTCATAATCCACTTTGGTAGCACACCCTCAATGAACTAAAGCCCCCTTAGTCCTCATCTCCTAGAAGTTCCACAGCATCTCCCAACAGCAACATCCTAGAGAATAAGTCTAACTCATGGACTTTTGAGGGACACTATCTGTGTTCAAATTTTAGAAATATGTGAAAAAAATATTTAGTTGGTTAATCCTTGCTAGTCAGGTGTCTATTATGCATGTGCTTAAACACTACCCTAATATTACACTCTTGTTTTGAATTTATCTGTTATGTGAAAGAAGAGTTACTGATGTCTTTGATATAGGGTATGATGTGAATAGTCCTGAGATTTAGAAGACCTCTCTGGTGTGGCTGATAAATTCTAGAGTATATATTACCACCTCTCCTGATAACACTGCCTTGGCTAAGCATCAGAAGCCATTCACTTCATAAGGTAGACCCTATTGTAACTTGTGGCAGGAGGGAGAGATGTTCAATAAAAACTCATTGAAAGGTTGTGTTGCCTGTTGTTTTCTGCTGTGAGATTATTAGGTGAATGCAATGGTATCAAAGATTGCTGGAGAATAAATTGCTGCTAGTGTTCAAATTTATATATAGACTTTAGTTCTTGCTGTGGATTTTTGGGCATCCCATCAATGTTTTCATGTAGAAACTGTCAGAATGAAGACTGACTTTCAAAATATGATAAAAATTCTGTTTTTATCACTGAAGACTTGGAGTTCATCTCAGGTTGATCAATATGTAAGACCTTTAAAAATAATTTCTTACTATGTTAACCAAGTTAGATTTAAAAATAGGGATTATTTGGTATTACATAAGAGTTATCAATAAATTTATTAAAATCATGTCAAATGTTTCAACTTGGGCATATCTGTCACAGCTACATGTGAGAGTGTTCTGGGGTACCTGAAAACTTCATGCAAACAGGACTCATCTTCCTACACAATTCATTTCATTGCAATAAATTAAAAATATATTTCTAAATAAAACAACCTTCCATTTATCAAATAAAAGACAGATTTTTAGGTGGGCATGGTGGTACACACCTGTAATCCTGGGTTGCTGAGGCAAGAGGATCTCAAGTTCAAAGCCAGTGTCAGCAATTTAGTAAGATTCTGTCTCAAAATAAAAAAATAAAAAGGCCTGGAATTGTGGCTCAGTGGTTAAGCACCCTAGGTTCAATCCCAAATATCAAACAAACAAACAAGCAAACAAAAGACACAGTTTTTTTTTTTTTTTTTTTTTTTTTGTAATTTTGAAGATACATGGAAGAGACTTTAAGAAGAATCTTGAAGCTCTGTTTTTGAGTCTTCCTTGCTTTGTTGATTCATTTGCTCTCCTACACTGTGACAAGCATTTATGGTAGGTGGAGAGAATAAAGCACTGGTCCAAAAGGACAGGCTTTAAAATCAGAAAACAAACCTGTTTCAAAGAAATCAAGAGAACTAACTTTACTGAGCATATACTGAGCGCTAGTCATTGTGGGCCAGACCTCTGACATGGCTTTGGCACAGTCACTGCCCTGCTGTTTCATCACAAAGTTCAGGGCCATGAAGCTGGCAAGAAGTCAATAGCTGAACATCTCCTTGGTTAAAAATAATTGGAAGGATTTTAAAATGAATATAAAGTAGGCACTCTCTTGTTGAATAGTCACTAGTAAACTGCACTTGAAATATATTCATGCACTTTAAATGTTATAGCACCTGGAAATATCGGTCTGATGAAACGTCATTCTAGATTCTACCTTGAACTTTTATGCAGTGAACATTTAAGAAATTATTAGCATTAAGAGAAAACTGGATGTCAGGTGTAAATGGTAAGGAGTTCTTTACTTAAATTTAAATCAGAATAATTGTTGCAGGATAAATAATGTAAATTTTCTATGTTTTAATCTAGAGGTTGATTACTTAGTTTATGGACTCTTCTGGCTTCATTAATGCTGTTTTCTTCAACTTTTTTTCTTGACTTCCAAATGTTTCTATGTTTCCTACTGCCGCAGTCCGGCTGGCTGCAGCAAAATAACCGGGGGGTGACAAATAACTTGTGTATGTTGATACAGCAGGAGTAGGAGCCGTTTATTGCAGGACAGGAGCAGTATTTATACATTCCACACAGCTTATCTAATTAGCATAAACTAGATACATCAGTCAACCAATAAGGAATCTCCACACTTAATGGCTTGTTTTTGTTACTTCTCAAACCACTCCCTCTGGCATTTTGCCAGGCACCATCCAGACTTGTTTATGAACTCTAACATTCCCCTGGCTAAATGCCAGGTGTTATTTTGACTTGTTTACAGACTCTAACATCCTACCACTTATTCTTAAGAAATTATTTTAAAATTTTGATGAGAAGGAATGTTGGTATTAATGATTTAAATGAGGTATTTGTGGTTGTCATCTTTCAAGTTGTCACTTGTTAATTACATAGATTTTAGGGGGGGGGGACTTTTAGTTAATTTCCTAGCTTTAATATTACCTTTTTTTATTTTAGGAGGTATGCTATATTATAATGCATATTTAGACTGAAACTCATTTAAATGATAATACTAGCTTTTTTAGTTTGGGAAGGTATGCTATTTTAATATATTATCTTTGCTTTTTAGTACTTTGGATTTTGTTTTAACCAATGAGAATAATTTTCATTAATTTTGTTAATAATTTTTTTTTTAATTTTTGAAATAAGTCTTGGAGAATATAATTTATTTATGCTATTTTAATCCATTGATAAACCTTCTGAGACAATAAGCATAAATTTTAAGCACTTTTAAATTGTTTTAACTAGTATAAAAGCACCAGTTATTCTATTCCTAATTTCATCACTGTTTTGATGCTCAGAAACCAGTAGTTGTGGTCTCATACGTACATGATCCTGAAAATGTTTCTCCTTTATGAAAGAACTTTAAGATCATGACCTCAACTGTAGAGGAAATGAAATTTCTTAAAGTAGACAGATGTTTGCCAAGAAAATATTTCCTAACCAATTGTCAGGGGGACAAGGGAAAAGAAGAAAACCCAAACACTACAGAGGAACAATTGGTAGCAAATATCATTTGCACAGGAATAGATAAGAGTTTCCATCAATATTAGAAACCTAAGTGATTTCCATGACTCAAGAATTTCCTAAAAAATATCTTCCTTGTCTCTAAACAATTAGTTGCTCAAAGTTTTACACTAAAGACAAGTGTAATATTATTGAAGTGGTAAATGTCTCCGTGAAAAGTATTAAATTTATATTTTGTTTCCATTTACTTTTTTGAAAAATGATTTTAAAAGACTTTTTTAGTCTTATGCATTTATTTTATGTACAAAATGATCTCATTAAAATATAAGGGACACTAATATAGCAGAGGAAGTGGGTAGACTAGGGGGAGGAAGGAGGGAAGGGAAAGAAGAGATATTAGGGAATGAAAATGACTAAATTGTACTGTTATATTGGATGCATGACTGGATATTGTTTAGATATGAAGTGTTTCCTAAAAAGCTCATGTATAGGACAATGTACAAATTTTCAGAAGTGAAATAATTAGATTTCAAGAAGTACAAACTAATCAGTGCATTAATCCACTGGTAGGGGTTAAACCAGTGGTAATTATAGGCAGGTAGGGTGTGACAAGGAGGTATATCTTTGGGGGTTATATTTTGTTCATGGTGAGTAAATCTCTCTCTGCTTCCTGGTTGCCTTGTCTAGATGTACTTTCTTCTACCATGCCCTTCCATCATGATGTAATGCCTCACTTGGGTCCACAGCTATGGAATTGGTTAATCAGGGATTGAACCTCTGAAACTGAGAAGAAAAAAAAATAAGCATTTCTTCTTCTATGTTGTTCTTGTCAGATTTTTGGTCACAGTGATGAAAAAGCTGACTAAAACACATTCATAATAAGAAATCCCATTATTATGAAAAATTATAATGCACCAATAAAAAGAAAAAAATTAAAAAAATTAACACCACCAACAAAAAGGAAATGTGTATCAATAAATGTAACAGTTAAAATTCTGTAAAATTCAGTATTCTGTTTTTCTTTTGGGGAGAGGTAAATTTACCAACATCTGCTCTACGCAAAGTAATATCATGCATTAGTAATTCATATTAACATTTTCAGCAGGGCATTGTTGATTTTAATATAATATTGATTATTCAGACATTTGTATGTGTGGGTAGATAGGTAGGTAGGCAGATTTTAAATAAAATACATGAACACTGCTTTTAGAGAAAGCGGGTTTTGGGAATTATTTTAAGGTGATACTTGATTTGTCAGATGCATAGAAACTTAGTCTATAATGACATGGAAATTTGAGATAAGATGATTCTTTTTTTTATAATAATCTAAGGCACATTGATTTCTTGGTCAGTTAAATAGAATCTTGACAGGGAAGAGGGCAAGAGAATGAACTGAATAATAGCTGACTAATATTACCTGATCCTATTGTCTATTTTTACAGGATTGTAAATTTCTGAGGGACAGTTTAAACTGGACATGGATTCATGCTTTTTTCATAGTTTTCTAGGTTTACAGATTGGCTATCTGACAGCTTCTTGCTCTCATGATGTATATATTTTCCTTCTCCAGTAGACAAAAAGCTTATTGTAATGACATAATCTGCATTGTAATTGCTAGAAAATATTACCTATGTTGTGTTCAATGTTTGGTAACCATATATAAGTTAGATTTATACAATCATGTTAATTAGTAAGTTAGTTTGTAAGTAAGATATTTTTAAATACCCTTTTGATGTATTCATTATATTTTGGGGACAGTAAAAAAATGTATTATTCCTTTTGTCTCAGTTTTCTTTCTTTAAATGATTTTATAAAGTTATCATTTTTCTGAATATTTTTTAAATATTTATTGTTAATGAAAAAATGTGTCATTTATATACAGCATCTAAAACATTCAAAAGTTAAAAAAAATAGAAGAACTAGGCATGGCATGTGCCTTTAATCCCAGCATCTCAGGAGGCTGAGGCAGGAGGATTGCAAGTTCAAAGTCAGACTCAGCAAAAGTGAGGTACTAAGCAACTCAGTGGGACCCTGTCTCTAAATAAAATACAAAAAATAGGCCTGGGGATGTGGCTTAGTGGTTGAGTGCTCCTGAATTCAATCCCTGGTACTACCCCCCACCCCCCAAATATATTGAGAAGCCAATTTAGTTGTATTAAAATTTAATCTCATATTTAGACCATATATTCCAGTGACTACTTTGTCTTTGTTTTCTAATCAGTGTTATCAATTAGTTCAAACACAGAATCCAAACATTGTGGCTGAATTTGATCTCATTGAGACAATATTCTGCATTTCCATGTTCCTGTACTTGAGTAAAAGGAATAGGAAAGACTATGGGAAAAGGAGAATAAAGAAAAAGGGTGGGGGGACTAAATATGATAGATAAAATATGAAAAGAAAAAAATGTTATGGAATAGGCAATACCATGGGTATTCCTCACTCAGTGCTTATGGTCCATTTAGGTGAATTTATAATCATGAAATAAATATGTTATTTATCATTGTAGGAAAATGTATACTAACAATGGAATTGTATACAAAATATATGCAATCATCAGGAAGATAATAATTTGAGAAATACAACATGGTTACAAAGATTCTGTAGATAATGTATAATTAATTATAGACTAAAACCAGGAAAATAAGTTATTAGAATTAAACACTAAATAAAATTCAGGTACATAAGGCATTTTGTTTAAAAAAATACAGACTCTGGAATCAATCTGCTTACATTTCAAAAACCATTTTCAAAACTTAAAAGATGTGTGTTTTTCTCCACCACAACTCTTCAGAATTCATTTGAAAAACAAGATAAAAGATAATAATGAAATCCAAAATCATAGGGTTTTTAGAAGATTTTTATGTGCACTGTTAGTGAGTATAAATGTGATTATGTGATTGTACATGTGTATGTGATTATCTGTAGGTAAATGATTGCATATATGTATTTGATTGTATATATACATGTGATTATGTCAGTATATATTATTGTATATATAATTGTCAGTATGTGTATAAATATTTATTAGTAAAGGCATGTATGTCGGTATTTGGATTAATGGATGTGATTTTGTTTGTGTATATAAAATTATGTTGATAGATGTGATGTGTGTGTGTAAGTGTGTATGTGCATGCAAGTATGAAAGTATGCATGAAATTTTTGGAGTAATTTAAAAAGCTGCTAAAAATAAGACAAAGAAACAAAAGTAACATCTCAGGGGGAGGTAAATGCTAGTTTCAGATACAAGCAGTTCATAAATGAATGAATGAGAAAATGATTTAGATCTCTCAAAAGAAATTCTTAAAAATTTTATTCTAGGCCCATTACTCTAACTTCTCTTAGGTGATTTTAAACCATCGAGCTTTTCTTCATTTATCCAGTGGGTCTGTATGTTCACGCTCCAAAAACATTTACATTATATGGAACTGATGGGGAGCTTCTGGAACTTTTCAACAATGCTTTAGTAATTCTTTTTCTTTTTGAAGCAACTTATGTGAGTGTATTATGCTGGCTTGTGAGCTTTGACATTAATCTTGGAAAACATTTATTATATGTTTGTACTAGAAGACTTTATGTCACTAGGAGAAGGGTAAATATACAAGTTAAGATAATGCACAATTGGTAACTATCTTTGTTTCTTCTATTTGTAGCAAACTTCACATATTACATATAATCTAAATTCTAGATGAAGAAGCAAATTCTGTAAACATGGTAAAATGTGCCCCATTATGTTTCTAAGATACAAATTCTTCTTGATCTTTTCTAATGCACTTTGAAAAATAATTTTTTCTGTTCCAAGAAACTCTAAAAAGGAGTTCAAATGACTTCAATAGGTCTATTTACAAAGATAACCGTGGAGGAAGAAGTTAGTGCAATGATAAAAATTATATTTGCTAAATTTTCAAGTTTCTAAAATATGTTAAAACCACTGACCAATTAGTTCACATATTAGTACATCATAGGCAGTATTATTCTCTTAATCTTTTCACCAAAGACAAGATTTGTGATTATTTAAACATCTTTCTTTTGAAGAACAACGTGACTTGCTGAATTCCATATCATCCTCATAAATCTGGGCAGATGGGAAGCATTAGCATTTTCGTATCATGGCTAGGAGCAGAACTCAATTTGAAGTGGAAGAACTAGACCAAGTTCTGTAATGAACCAGTGGGACTATGGTGATGTGGGTTCCAAGTTCAGTCATCACCTGAGTTAAAATATCATTTTGAGAAGGACATTGAGGAAAGGATTCATCAGATTGATTTAGTGTAGCCTGGGTCAAATTTTACTTTATATTCTTTTATAAGTTTCCTCAAACATGGAAAAATATTACCTAGAGATTTCAAAGCCAACCAGTTAATATTTAAACATTTTGCATATTTAATCACCATACACAAAGTAAAACATATTCCTTGGCATTGCCCAGAGATGTTAGAATAAAAGTCAAATTCTGTTTCGTTTATCTAACAGCACCATTGTGTGTCCAGAGAGATACTTGGGAAGATATATTTATCTCTTATATCTCAGAAGGCATGAACTTCTAATCACCTTTACAACTGAGGCTTCTCCTAAAGAAATCTTCCTTATGGCGCTTTTCTTTATCTGTCCAGAAGGTTGGGAGTTCAGCCTGTGTGTATAAAATGGGTTAAGGGTAATTCAACACACAGCTCACAGTCAATATTGTCTTCCATGGTGGTGATTTCCTTATAATCTCATTAATTTTAGAGAGTATTAACTGAGCATTGAAAGTCAGACTCCAGAGGAATTAAGTAAAAGAAAGGTAGGACTTTGCTGAGTGGGCTTATGATTCATCTTGACAGTGACAAACTATATTTGAAAATATAGCTACTAAATGAGTTGGCATATGTTAAGCACTGAATAAATGGTTGAACCAGTGCAGGTCACTAGAATTTAATAGGGTGAAATTAAAATAAATTGAAGTAGTTGGTGGAAAGTCACATTTACAAAGGTAACAATAGGGTTGTCCTCAAAGAAAAGTATCACCTAGAGCTGAATTGACAATAGATTTCAACTTGAGTGAGAAGTCTATTAATAAGAAATGGCTTCCTAGAGTCCATGTTAAAGATTGCAAAACTAAATCAATATATTAAAATATCACATTTAATGTGGCTTATACTTGATGTCAAAATGTTACTTCCTAGTAGTTCTCCTTTAAAAATTAAGCCATGAGAACTGGCTGTGGAGAGATGTGAGTACAGAGAAAAAAATTCTCATCCAGTCAGTGGCATGGAGAACTGCAAAGCCCTGTAAGGTCAGAGAGAGAAATTCAGAGAGAGTAACAGTAGAATAAGCATGTGTTCTATATGTGTGTAGCCACTGTCATCTTGTTACATGTTTGTATGTGAATGCGTTATGGTCTTTCAAATTGTGACTGTAATACTGAAAAATCAGGGATCTTAAGCAAATCATACCTCTCTGAAACTCAGAGTTCATATGTTCACTTATATGCTAAGGTCAACACAATCTGCCTTGCCTACCTTAAAAGTTTTTGTGAGAACAAAATGTAACAGTGGAAAATTAGAAACTGCTTTATAAATTTAAGTAAACTTTTATAAGATGTCTCAGACAATTAAAATAGTCTACAAGATCATTCATGATCTAATCTCTAATTAATAAATGCCCTTTCCTGCAGGAACTGTATTAATCTCAATTCTGTATTCATGCAAAACCATCCTCTGTGTTTGAAAAGATCACAGACAATGGCGTTGTCTTAATTATCAACAACCAATGTTGATAGTCAGCCTAGTGGTTTGCAAACAGTAATAATGGTTGGTGCTAATTTAGATATACCATTGTCTGTGACCTGTGCAAACAGAAGATTAAAGAAAAATGCACTTTTATGGGGCCAATTGGACTTCATTGACTATTAAAGTATGTAGAAGTATTACAACTAGAGTTTGTTTTTGGTAGCAATATTTTCTTTGTTCAACTACGGAAAAAATGTATGAGTTTTATGAGTGCTAATCTTAAGAGTCTTTTCTATTTATACATTGCTACTTGATAACCTTGGAGTATAGAACTTATATAAGAGGTGGATGTTAGTGTTAAAATGGAAAATATAGCTCATTCGTGTGTTTCATAGCACACTTGCCACTCTCTGTATTGGTGATATTAAAGTGTCAGTGTATCAACTCCCAACTGCTTTCAACCATGAGCTGTATATTCTTTTACCAACTAGCCTTTATTCACACCTCTATTTTTAGTAGATACTGTTTAATCTTGAAGAGTAAAAAAAACATAACACAGTCATTATTCTTAAGTACAGCTTTGAAAACACATTCCTGTGAAAATACTCACTCTCCCCCAAAGTGGACTTTGGACACAGATGCATTGACTTGGGAACAGATTGATAATTGTGTTGCCCTCACAGATAATTATTTGATAACTAAGATATGTTTATTATGTTGTATAAACACAGCAGGATCCAAAGTCTGACATCTATTTTCTATTAAAATATTTTTCAGTAATGTAATTAATATAGTTTAATGTGCTAATAGTTGATCAATATAATAATGAGTCAGGTATATAGCCATTTTAAACACACACACACACACACACACACACTCAAACATATGCTTGTTGTAATTGTAAAAAGTTATGTTGTACAATTTTTTTTTTTCAAAAAGAAAGCTACATGGTAATAGAAAACACTCTGGTCTTGCTTAGCTTTTTGCCTCACTGAAGATTGTCATTTTGGCATTTAAGAAATACATCTGGTTCTCAGGTCCTGTTCTTTACTCTTATCAAAAAACCTTAACACAGGTCTATTTTCTCTAAATTGGTTACTATTCATTCTAACTCCTTATTTCCCAGGTCCTTATTGACCCAGTCAATATTGTCTATGGCAGTGGCTAGTCCTTATTTTTCCTAACTCTATGAGGCCTGGTGCTTTCTTGTCTACCACCCTTCTTTTCCTATATAGAATGATATATGTCAAATCATTAAAAGGAAAAATGCACTACACCAATGGACCTGTGAGAGGAACTCCATTTAATACAGCTTTCTTGTTTTGAAAAAGACACACAATTAATAAGAGCTGCTGGAATCACCAACACAGAAAGCCAGCTCTTTGCCCTATACTGGAGGCAGAATGTCACAACTTATATGATATAGCAATAGCAACAGGGCAAGCCAGCAAGGGGCTGGGTCAGACCTTTCCATTTTCAGAGGTCACCATTACCCCAGATCCAATCCTGGCTTATATATTACTGTATCATCACATGTACATTTAAAGGTAATAAATGTTCTCATGTCAAATCAATTTGTTATGGAGATTGTTACTATTATTTTAGACAAAAACATAAAGAGCAAGAGCGAATCCATATTGTTTCATGAGAAAGAAATATTGCTGCATATTAATATCTCCTTTATTCATTTAACTAATGTGTGTTCCCTTTTAGAAACACTGTACTATAACTCAGTTTTATTCTTCAAGGAAGGCATTTAATCTATTTTGTATAAAATCAGAAATACTTGTTGCTGTTGTTATCATTTTTAATATTATTACTAAAATTTATAAGAATATATGAAATCTAAAGAAAACTTTCATAATAAGTAAAACCAATTTTTTTCCTATTCTTATATACCATTCGACACAACACTCTGGCAACAAATATATGGATTTTTTCTTCCAATATACAAAGCAATACTTCAGGAAACATAATTTAATTTAATTCCTATAATTTAATTCAGTTCTGATACTATCTACTTGAAGATAGTTTTGAATCCCACAGACTGAGGACTCATTCCCCAAAGACTGCTCCCTTTCAGATTTCAACAGCAAACTGCAAATGCCAACATCTGTATGAGACCAACTGATTGGAAATCAGGTTCCCATTACCCACTCTTTGAACAGCTCACAGAATTCAGAGAAACATTCAACATTTATCCCTTTATCGGAAAAGACATTGCAAAGTATATAGATGAGTAGCTAGGTGAAGAGATATATTGGATAAGGTGTGGGAGGGAAGGGTCACAGAGTTTCCAGATCTTCCCTGGGCACAGCACCCTCCAAGAACATCCAGGTGCTCTGAAAGAGAGACACTCTCTAGAACACTGTCCTTTTGAATTTTTAGAGTCCTTATTACATTGACATAATTTATAATACTACTGGCAATCAATGATAGACTCAACCTTCAGCTCCTCTCTCTACCCAATGATTGGGGTAGGAATGAAAGTTCCAAATGTCTAATATATGATTAGTTCCTTTGGGAAATAGCCCTCACTCTGAGGCTGTCCAGAAGACACCCTACGACCCCATGAGCTATCCCATTAGAACAAAGGGCTACTATCACTTAGGAAATCTTCAGCGATTCAGGAGCTGTACATAAGATGCTCCTACCACTCAGAAAACTACAAAGATCTTACCAGCACTGTTTCAGAACCATGTGTCAAAGACCAAATACTAGAACAAAAGATTCTCCTAGAATCCCTGTCTACAAAGGTTTCAAGAACTCTTATGTTAGCAAGTAAAGGCAGACAAAAAGAAAAACAAAAAAAATGTATTTCACATATGACAATATCATACCCTTACATATAAATCTACTAAAATTATTTAACTTTAGTCAATAATTAATTTCAGAGATATATCACATTTTAATTCTGGGTAACAACACATCTTTAAGATTTCTTGGGATGGATTTTATTTCAAACTCACATAGTTAAGTTCATTCATGTAGATCCACATGAATTCTTCTACTACTAAGATATCATTGAACTCTTATGAATATAAAATAAGGTACTTTAGCATGATCAGTGCAGGAATATTTGAGCCTGGTTAGCCTCAAACAGAAACTGGAAATGTCGTCCACTGAGGATGATGTTAAGATGTTAATAGACAATGATATCATTTCAAGACTATGTAGATAGAAGCCAGAGAAAGAAAGAAAGAAAAAAAGAGGTGAATCATGCTAAGAAAAGAAAATCCTAAATAATAAGGCAATGGCCTCAAAGCAGTGACCAGGAAATTACTTTCTGAGTAAGATGCTTTAGGGAAAATGTCTTTTTTTAACAAATACATTTTAAGGCAGTGAAATCTGTTTGCCATCATTTCTATCCTTCCAGGTGATTAAATGCAGAAGAAAAATAGTTATTTGATAGCCACAGAAGCTATTTACTCAAAGTATATTCAATCACCATAAACATTATTTTTACAACAAGACTAGCGAAAGATACTGTGGGGGATCCCATAAAACATTTTTAAAAAGAATAAAGTGATAGTTCCATATATTTTTATGAGGGTTGTAGAGTGATCTGTATGCAGCTGTTCCTCCCGAGTGCTGCCCGACATTGCAAGCTCTGGTCTGGGAACCAGATGGCATAAAATTCAGTTCCCAAATGGGGAAAATTTTTATAGGCTAAATAATAGGGTCAGGGCTTTTTTGTTGTGACTTAAGAATGATTCTAGGGAATCTATTGTAACACAAATGCTACCTAATTGTAAAGCATTTTATGAACTATACATTTTAAATAAATGACCTTCCTAATATTTCCACCAATTGCAATCTTTGTCTCCTCCTGTTAAAGTTTTTTTTTTTAATTAAATTCTTTTTTCCTTTTAATGATTTGACATATATCATTCTATATAGGAAAAAATGAGGACACTGAATTCTCCAATGTTTATAGGCAGGAGCTGAAAGACTTAATGTGAAAGAAAAAGTTCAGACCTAAACTTTGAAGATATAGCCTGGCCACATCTCAGCTAGCAGCATCCAGAAATATGGAGTGATTAAGGAAAGTTGCTGTTGAATGCACTGAGGCACACCAGCTAGCACAGTCCCCTGTGGCGGTGATGAAGGACATTCATTTGTAGTGCTGGGATTCTCTACTGCAGCTGACTTAAGTGACGACTCAGCTCCCTAATGCCGGATCAATTCTCCTTTCATGGTCCTTGGGTTCTGACATATCTCCATCATGTACTTTCATCCTTGCCTTCTCTTCTAGGTATCTCTTCATGTCTCCTATCTTTTCCCAGTGCCGAGGTAGGAGTTCCCTCTTTAAACCTTCAAATTTTGCCTTACGGAACTAAACTTTGTGAGCACAAAGAAAGGAAGAAATTCAAGATTACTATTTTTCTTTTCTTCCCTTTCCTGCCATGTTACTTTCTTGAGGCGATAAACAGATAATCGTTTCTTTTCTCAACAGTGGCTGCAGGAAAGAATCATCTGGGGGAGTTTTTGTGTAACCCCATACAACCAGGCAGTAAAGGTTTTAAAAGCATTATAGTGAAACTAAGTTAGAGACATTCCACTTAGGTATTTGATCAGGGAGGGCAGAGATGAGAAAATAAATGAATAAGAAGATTACTTTGCATACAGTAATTGTTTTAAATTATAAACTATGTTTATAGAGTTCTTTTAAAACATCAAGCACACCTTCATAAAAACTGTCACCACTCCAAGTACCCAAAAGAGGGTATTACTGGCTTGGATGATGTTTTAAGGGCAATTTGAGTCTTAACAGCATGGCTGGGATATATTGTATGTGACTTTTACCAATGTAACTGCCGCAGTCCGGCTGCAGCAAAATAACCGGGGAGTGACAAACAACTTGTGTACGTTGATACAGCAGGAGTGGGAGCCGTTTATTGTAGGACAGGAGAGGTATATATACATTCCATATAGCTTATATAATTAACATAAACTAGATACAACAGTCAACCAATAAGGAATCTCCACACTTAATGGCTCGCTGGCATTAGTTCTCAAACCACTCCCTCTGGCAAAATGCCAGGCGCCATCTTGACTTGTTTACAGACTCTAACATTTCCCCCTTTTGTTTAATTTAAATAACGACCATAGTGGTTTTTACACAAACACCACAAACAATCTGCTACAAGCAGAAGGAGAGGATACAAAATGCCACAATACCAAGCCAATTGATGGCTCCATGCAAGAAGCAATGACACCGTTAGCAAAGATACCGAGTTACAATTTGTTGTAGATTACAGTTTGTTGTTTCAGTCCAGGTAAAGCAGTGTCTCAATAGATTAACTCACAGTCCAGGTAAATCACAGTCCAGGTAAGTTCTGCAGGCAGCTAGCTTAAATCATAGTCCAGGTAAGTTCTGCAGGCAGCTAGCTTGATCTGAAGTCTTGTCCGGTTCTCAGCAACACTGGAAATTCTTCCACCCTCATCTTCACTGGCACTGGGATGAAGGCAGGAACTCCAGCAATGATGCTAAAGAAAATCCTGTAGTATTCCAGCAGACACTAAGAAAAAAACCTTCTGAACAATTTAGTACATTATCTCAAGGTTTTTTACATTTGAAATAGGCCTTAATGGCGCTCATTACTGGCCTTGGAAATGATCAAACTTCAGGGATGCAGGCCATCTTAGGCCTGCAGCGTCCCTGGCAGCCCCAGATGGCCCCGGGGAGAGTCCAGGACTCAAACTGCCACTGGGCACAGGGAGCAAGAGCCCGAGAGACTGTGCCTCCAGGTCAGGTCTAGATTTGGGCTTACGGTAGTGGAAGAGCCGGCTGCCGCTTCGAAAGTCCTTGCTGCACCATGACCGGCTAGGGTACATGGCAGCCGCCGTGCCTCCGATTCATGCACCCTCCGGTAACGAAAAGTATTTAGTAATAGCCTTTTGCTGCAACTTTTTTTCTGATAATTCTTCCTCTGAACTTTTTTCTTCTTTCTGACTAGAGCTCCTGGGCTTCTATCAACACATGCCCTAACTGCTCTTGGTTCCATTGGGGTGCCTTCTTTCCTTAGTAATTTACTTCTCACCCCTTCCATATGTTCGTCACAAAGACAATACAACATTTCAAGACAAAACAAGACACAAACATACTGTATCAATCTTCTCCATTTTCTCAAAATGGCCATTTCTCCTCTCGCCCTATCTGCCTAGGGACGAGCAGATTTGCTCCTGTCCTATCTATGGACGGGCAGCTTTTTTTTTCCGTCACTTACCCCTGAGTGTCCCGGGGCTCCCCGTAACGGGCCACCACCTGCTGCAGTCTGGCTGCAACAAAATAACCGGGGAGTGACGAACAACTTGTGTACGTTGATACAGGAGTAGTGGGAGCCGTTTATTGTAGGACAGGAGTGGTATATATACATTCCATATAGCTAATATAATTAACATAAACTAGATACAGCAGTCAACCAATAAGGAATCTCCATGCTTAATGGATCGCTGGCATTACTTCTCAAACCACTCCCTCTGGCAAAATGCCAGGCACCATCTTGACTTGTTTACAGACTCTAACAGTAACCACACTGAAGAAGCAATATAGAGCTGAACCCACAATTCTGATATGTTAAAAAAATAATAACATAATCTTATTAATTTAAGCTCATGTCCAATTAGCAAACATGTCTAAAAACCCCAATGTGTATTGGGTAAAACTTTCAAAAACATCAATGACAAAGTCTTTTTCGTTTGAAGATAAAATGATTATTTTCTTACCTTCCTTTCCAGGTTTATTACACTGTGACTTGTCATGGAAGTGAGGACCCTGGAAATTAATCTGAATTACTCAAAGCTTCACACATACTCTGACACATCAATTGTCTGACACAGTAGGTGACATTCCCCAAGCTTTAGACATTGGCCTAGTGGTTTTCTTTTATGATGTCTGTGATTGGAATTTTTTTTTCCTTTTCCATACTTTCAATTTTACTGTTAGGTAGATGACATTCAAATCTGATTCAACTCCTTTATTTTACAAAATTTTCAGTCTTCATTTTCAATTAGTTGCTGGATCATTCTGGATGAAATATATTCATGATATGAATATAGGAGGGCAGTCATCTCTAATTCCTTTTCATATGGGAAACTTAAGAAAGTATATATTGGATTTTAATGGCCTCTTTTTCTCTTTGATGTTGTTATTATTGAAAACAATGTGAGTAGCAGAAAAAAAAACACATAATAACCAGGACAATGTGTTTTTCTTCATTATATCAAAGGAATCCAGGGACAATCCTAAGTTATACTTCAAAATATTTATGATAAAATTAATATTTTAAAAGTTTTTTTTTCAATGTACTTAAAGAGTAGAGTATATTCATAGTATTAAATAAGCTCAATTAAGTGTAAAATTTTATATTCACAAAAACTAAGTAACCATTTCTTTTAATATGTATTACAAATTTCCTACAAAATTGTAATAGCATGTTTTTCTCTTGAGGATATGCTGAAGTACTAGAAAATAACTGATAATTGACATAGTACTTCAATCTCTGATTTTAGTATATGGGAGTTAACTTTAAAAAAAAAAAACACAAAATGTGGTCTCTAGGAAACTGAACTGATAGCTTTTTTCCAAGATACCTTAATTATTTTTCATGTAGAATGTCACTTCCTCTATCTTGCTGCCCCTAACGCCTAGCTATTGCTATATGGCAAAAATAAAATAAAATAAATAAAAAATAAAATAAAATAAATTATTTCAAGATTTTTACTTACATACAAATGTATGTAATTAAAACACTTTAATAGGGACTGTAAAATTATACTGAGACTGTATGTGTGTAATTATATCCCTAGCTGCTAATACACTGAGTAGCTTTAAAATAATAATAATAACACAGATAAGATTAACTCTTAGGAACTTAAGACCTTGATATTTTACTTTCAATATTTTAAGCTCTAATTTTTTGAAGGGCTTACCTTTATACAAAAGCATACTTCTACCAATGAAAAGTGAAGACGGACTTTTTTTTTTTTTAATAAACAGATTGACTTTTCATGTTCTATTTGCCTTGAAGAAAGCTACACCATATTTCCAGAACTTTTCTGACCAAGGGGTGTTATTGAAGGTGTGGTGTGCACACAGGCAGTATGCAAGCTGGACTGGTATGCTTGCTATTTTGCTTTTTGTATGGGGATATTTTTTTTCAAGTGATTGAACCATTTTTGATTTGATTAAGCACTGACTTGCAGAGTGAGGGTGGAGCCACACTACCTACCTTGGCATGATTTTTGAACAGCTAGGGAAACAAGATGGACAATTGGGAAGTTTTGTTTTCATTGCAGAAGTGTACATTATGAGGCTATTCCAAAGATTCTTGGCAATAATCTGAAAGTATTCACAACAGCTCAGACTACCTGTCCTCCTTTTGCTCAGATGGATCTGTGTTCTTCTGGTTTGCTTAGGAGAGTCCTCTTTACCTTTGATTTTGCTGGAAAATTTCTCAGATCCTGTGCTCAGAGTCTTTAACTGTCATCTCAACTATGCTACAAATAGACACTCATGTGTTCCAAACACTGTTGAATCTGAAGAAATATGAGATATTTTCACTTCCTCAAAGAAATAATAATAATGATGCTTATGATAGACAGGGCGAAAAAATCAAGCCGTAAGCTGTAGAAACCTATATATTAAACTTGCAGAAGACATAGAGGCCCTTGGAGAAAATTTTTTTAAAAATATTTTACTTTTTAGTTGTAGATGGACACAATACCTTTTTTATTATTATTATTATTATTATTATTATTATTATTATTATTATTATTATTCATGGTGCTGAGGATCAAACCCAATGCTTGACATGTGCTAGGTGAGTGCTGTACCACTGAGTCACAATCCCCAGTCCCTCCTGGAGAGTCTTGGACTAGCTGTGACTGAACCTGTATGAATAGAATGAATATGCTCCCCGAAAGAACTAAAAATAATCATAGATGGAGTCCAAGGGGAGCCCCAAAAAGGTATACTCAGGGAAACTGGAAAATGAAAAGCATAAATTTAAAAAAAATTGAAAAAAAAGCTTGGTCTTTATATCCAAAGAATAAGAATCACATATAACTAAAGAATAAAGGTTACTGATAAATATTCAGGAATAATTTTAGAAACAAAAATGCCTCAGTAATGTGTTAAATTCAATTCATATAATAGGCACTTATACCAGAAATACTTATATATTTTTAAGTAATTCCTATAATCATTTTAGGAGGTGAGCTAATAGAATTCTTTATGTGCAGATGAGATGATGACAAACCATAGTGGTTAGTAATTTTTTAAAAGTCTGGAGGAGTCTGCTTAAGCTAACTCTTCCTTAGATCATTTCAGAAAGTCACCCCCCACCATCACAATTATTTTCTTGTAAACTTAAAAGAAACTTCCCACTTTCTTTAGAAATATCATATTAACAAATGCAAAGTGTTTGTTAATTGAATAACCACTAATTAGGCTTACACTGAATTCTCATTATGCTAGAAGAACATTTTCATGAGTTTTTGTTTCCTCTTCTTTTACTTCCCTTTTTGAGGTTTTTCTAAGAATGAACATTTAGTAGTGCTCTCAACATGATACAGTCCTAAAAAAGACATACACTACAACAATTGTCTTGCTGAAATGCAGTGAAATAAAAGCTGTTCAAAGTTTTCAGATTTTGCTTTGTTGTTTCTTGTTATCAGAATTTGATCCTTTTGAAAATGATGTCTGCATCAGTTTACTGGGGCTGCTGTAACAAAGTACCACAAACTGGGTAGCTTAAATAACAGAAATTTGTTGTCTCATAGTTCTGAAAGCTAGCAGTCTAAAATAAAGATGTCAGCAGGGTTACTTCCTTCAGGGGACAGAGGGAAAAGGTTTCCTGCCTGTTTCTAAACTTCTGCTAGTCTCTGGTGTTTCTTAGCTTCTTGTTTTCACAACATTCTCTCCCAATTATGTGTCTATCTCTATGCCCAACATTCTTTTTATAAGGATACAGTTGCCCAACATTCTTTTTATAAGGATACAGTCATATTGTATAGGGTCACTTTCATCTTAACTTGACAATTTGCAATGAATCTGTTTCCAAATAAGATCACTTTCACAAATACTGGGTGTTAGGACTTTAACATCTCTTTTAGGGACACAATTCAATTTATAACAATACCCTATGCTGCTATAATGAAAACTTAAGAGCATCTTATATGCTAATATCTGTAGAATATTTTATTTGTTTATTTCTAACAGCATTTAAACATACTTAATATTTGTGACAAATCTTTCCCACATTTCAATATCTCACCTCAAGCTGTTATTTCTGTACTTATCACCTTATATTTGAACTCCGATAAAAAACATTTCTGTGCTTACAGCCCCCATTTCCATACTCCACGTTCATCTTTAACTGCAGTATATTTTCACATCATACCACACTTGTAAAATATTTATTAATCAGATTAATGATCAGTATTCATTCCGTTACATTCATTTGAAATGTTTTTTATTGTCCTCACTGATACAGGGATCTTGAGCCTTCCTATTTGATTTTGCTTAATATGTTAAAAATGCAAGACCATAACCATACTTATCTTTTCTGCTTTTAATAATAAAGTTCGTTTCTCTCTCTCTCTCTTTCTTTCTTTCCTTCCTTCCTTCCTATCTCTTTCTTTCTCTCTCATTCTCTCTCTCTCTCTCTCTCTCTCTCTCTCTCTCTCTCTCTCTCTCTTTACTGGGGATTGAACCCAGAGGCACTTTACCACTGAGCCATGTCTCCAGAACTTTTTGTTTTTTAAGACAGGGTCTAACTGAGTTGTTTAGATCCTTGCTTAGATGTGGAGGCTGGCCTCAAACCTATGATCCTCCTGTCTCAGCCTCCCAAGTTGCTAGGATTATAGGCATGCACCATGGTGCCCAGCTTAAAGTCCTTCATTTCTAAACCAAGTCATGTGTATTATATCAGCTTTCATAAAACAATAACAGACCAAAACTGTATTATGTGTATTAGCTTACACATAAGGAAAACCCTCAGACCTTTCACAGTGCTTGATAATCACTTGACATTGTTTGACATTTCCAAGAATTACCTCTATGGCTGTGCCTTTCTGATTTGCTCTGCAAGCACTTTCTTTTCTGCTTAATCCTTGGGAATAAGCTTTTTCTTATAGTCTCCTGCTAGGAAATTTTACCACATACACACTTCTAGTTAGTGTGGTGATGCTCAGATTTATTTCTCCAATCCAGAGTTCTTTTCCAGTGTATCAGTTTATCTAGCAACTGACTTGACCTCTTAGTTGGGTATATTGAAGACATCAGGAATTCATGATGTATATGACCAGAGTCATGGTCCTTCCCTTTAAGCCTGTCCTCTCTTTCTCATAATTCCTTCTCATAGTAAACAGAATCACCACTTATCCATTTTTTCTCGGGCCATTCTCTTTTATGTCCCGAGAACTTGCTACTGAATCTATCACCAAGGCCAAGTACTGTTATTACTTCATATCTGTAGAATCTGTTTTTCTCTTTATTGATGCCTTCTCTCTGTCCTTAGTTACCATCATGTCATTAGTGGACATCCTGAGATGTCCCCTTACATTCATTCTGTTTTCCCTCCAATTTATTATTGAACCTAAGCCAGATAGAATGATCACTTTAAAATTCACATCATTCAGTTACACAGGAGAAATAAGTTCAAGATATCTATTAACAACATGACAAGTCCAGGTAATAACAATATAATGTACAAGTGAAAATTAGAGTGTATACTTTAAGTATTGTCACTACAAAAATGATGGTATGTATGTGATCTTAAATATGTTATATTTGCATTTATATATATATAAATGTATGTATATATATGTATATATATTTATATATATATAAATGTATGTATATATATGTATATATATCATATATACATATGATAATTGGCTCAATTTAGCAAATCCACAGTGTATATATATTTCAAAATGTTTTGTACATATTTTATTTTAAAATATATACAATCTTTGTTAAAGAAAATAAATGACCAAGAAGGACCCTCACATTGAACCATATCAACCCCACCCTCATAGTTAAACCTCATTGAACTTAGGGTAAATGTCCCTGGTTTCCTGCTATTCAGCCTTTTGTTGTAAGGCCTTCATTGACTTCCCAACTGGACTTGGGTCCATTGTTACATGGTCATATATAATGCTCATTATATATCCTTAGGTCATTTAATTAACATCTGTGTCCCTTCTAAAATAGTGAACTTCACAATTCATGTTTGAGATAGGCCAAATTGTATTTTCAGCAACTAGTATGGTGTTTATCCAAAAATTGGCACTCAAACTATACAGAATATACATAAGAGGATGAGCACTTCAGAGAAGAATTCACTCGTTTTAACTTACCTTAAAATTTTTGTTTTACTTTACCTACCAATTCTTACAGAATCCACCTAGATGTTTTAAAATTATAGATGGAATCATTTTAGCCCATACTTAAAATCCATCACACTTAGAGTGAATCTAAATTCCTTACTTTGGCTAGTTCTCAATTTCAAAATGATTCCCGCTGACTAAGCCATGCTCCTTCTTATAAGCCCTTTTAACTGCTATAATAAAGCCACACTAAGCCTTCCTCCCTCATTCCTACCCAGATACTCTGTGTCAGTTGTTCCCCTTAATCTTCACACCTTTGATTCATTTTGCCACTTAGATCTTTGACTAAATATCACCAGGTTTCCTTATCCATCAAATCTTAATCAGTGATTCAATCATTCTCATCTCAATTCTTTGTAGTTTGATGAATTTGTCCTATATATTTATTGATTTATTTTGTCATTCCTACATACACACACGTGTGCACACAAACGTACACTCTCTCTCACACATACACACCTAATCCCTGCTCTCTCTCCAGGATTTAAGAGTACCCAGTACATTGTGGTAACTCAATACACTATCATTGAATAAATGAGCACATTTTACATTCAAGAGTCAAGTAATTTCCAGCAAAGCTTCTGATTTAAGAATCAGCACTGCTCCTCATGTGAGCAAATATGAGAGAAAGGTAATTTTTATGATGGCTCAAGGCTTTTTTTTTTTTATATTTGGAGTTTGCCTTCAAATCAGTAGAGGATCAGTACATCCATTATGTTTCTGTTTTCTTCATTGATTTACATAGAGACCAGTTGTCTGTCCTCCTTTAACAAAGTAAAATCAACCAATGATTTTCACTAATGTGACAGAGTCTTTCAATATCCAATCTGAGATTAGTGCAAACCCTGAGAAAGTAAAAAGTCCCCCAACAATCCTTGGTCTAGGAACACACTTTCTTTCTGCACTCTTCCAGCATTAGGATTTGAAAGCCACAGACTGTACAACCACAAACACTTTATAATATTGTGAAAAGTAGATCTTAAAATATTCCATCCTCTTTACTTTTAATATGTGGGTTAATAATTTCTTTTCTCATTTTTTGTAGTTCTCTAAATGTACTAACTTGACAAAAGCCACTTATAGCTCGTCAGTTTCTGCTTTGAATTACATTGACCACAAAACTATGAAGTAAAGTTTAAATCCTAAGACTCCTAGAAGGAAGCAGGATTGCATTTGGAAAAAAGTTGGGAGGAAAAAAAACAAAACAAAAAAACCTTGCCTTTATTTGATACTTTCACTCACACCATGGGAAAAAAAAATAGCTCTCAAATGTAGTTTGACATTCCACTTTTTACTTACTTCTTTTAGATAAAATGCGGTATAAATTCCTCCACACTGTTGACAACATTTCTGAGATCTGTTTTGGTTTTTCAGGGTTAGCCTTAGATAAGATTATGAATCATCTAAAATTATTACAGTGGATCTTGTCTCAGTGTTTCCCTTTATTTGGACATGGCCAATTCATGGCATCCAAGGGTCTGACATTTTACCTCCCCATTTTTATCTTTCCTTGGCAGTGTGCCATACTTTGTAACTTTCTCTTCTTCTCTCTCTTTCTGCTCCACCAATGACCCTGCCTAATCTGTTTAACAAATTTAAGCTAGTAAGAAAGAGCTAAAGGTTAATGTATGGCCCTTTCAGGAAGTAGGTTTCTCTTTAGGGCTATCCTTTCATTCAGGGTGTGATCTTAATGATCACTCTGTTCCAGGATTTACAGATTATTTTTTCACAGACAAGTAAGAACAAATCATTTAGGCTTGAATTAGCGAAGATGTATTAGGACTGGTAAGTTAATAAACCCAGAGTCTTGTGCCAAGGAAATTTTTGACTTGCCCAATGCATTCAGTAGAAGTTCTGACAAATTTTTGAAATGGGCAGCCTCCAAATAAGCATGAGGCACTTCATGTTACGTAACCAGGTTTGTCATTTCAGACATGGAGCACAGAGATCTTGTGGCCTAATGATAAGGAAAATAAAACCCGAGTTTCTCTTTTCTTTCTCTTTCTCTACCTCTCTGTATCTCTTCCTCTTTTTCTCTTTTTGAATATCAGCAAGCCAATAGTAAGAAAATAAAACCAGTTCCAATTACATGATGTAATCATGAAGGCCAACTGTAAACCATTTTCATGGGAAGTTTTCAGAGCACAGTATCATGTGCCACAATTAGATGTCTCTCCAGAAAACTATAACCCATATCTTGCTTATTATCCATAGCTGAGATCTGGGATTTGGGAAAGAGAAGGCTATTGGGAGATCTGGTCCACCAAACTGTAAAGCAGAAGTCCCTTTCATAAAACTCCAGATCAAAGGTGCTTAATGAGAATTAAAATGCTCATTGTACTTTATGCGACTTGTTTAGTTTTGAAGTACAATTTAAGCATAAGTGTCCATGGAATGATTAAATAGCAAGATCTCTATGAGTCAATAAGTTGCCTGAATAAAATAAGCAAGATAATACTTGCTCACTGCAGAGCATTCTGTTTGTCAGTAGTAAATGTTTTATAAATGGCAGCAATTGCCTAAATATAGCATTATTATTAAAAATACTGTGATCTTTAACTGTGGGAAGTACAGTCTTTGGTTTTTAGAATCAATCATCAACCATATTTTTGTTAAATAAGTGAATGGTCTTATAGTCAGCATTCTAGAATATATAGTATAAGCGATAGAACTCATGATGATATATGATCAGGTTTATAACTTCAGACATGAGGAGCACAAACATGTCATGGCACATTGGTAAGACAGGATCTTACAGTAGGCAAGTATGGCACTGCAGGAGAGTATGATGGATAGAGGTGAATGGTTTGGTTTGAAACAATATGGATTGAGGATAAACAGGCAGTATTTACATATGTTGGCTAACAATTATATCCTGAGCACTTTACACTCACATGTATATGGATAGAGATAAAATTATAAACATAGATATGTAGATGTATAAATCCTTTCAGTGAATCCATAGCTGTTTCTATCTTTGTATCTATATGTCTCACTTTAATCTTTATGACTATTTACAATAATTTTTTCATCATTTTAAGAAAACTGGGGCTTATATAACTTCAGTGAGTCCTAAATCCGTATATAGCAGTATATTATTTTTGAATTTTCTGCCACCAAAATTTGAATCATGAGCTACTTTAAGGAAGAGGTGATAACAGGATTAGAGATATTCCTTCAGAATATAAAACAAGGAGACAGAGCTAAGTTCCTTCTCTAAAAGAAGGAGAGTGCAGTGTTGAGGAAAGGAAGCAGGAGAATTTCAGGGAACAACGTGAAGGCTTTTGATTATGGTCTATGAAGATGCCGCAACTTATTTTCTTATTTTTCACTCGGACTTTAGAAATTTCAGTAAAGATTTTGGATTTTCCTCCATATTCTCAGAGACTTAGTGGATATAAAATTTCAAATTTTATGTTCCCAAGTTGATGTTTTTAGTTGTGGAAAAATAATGGGAGTGAGGGCTTGAAGTGGTAGCTTCCGTCTTAGAATTTTCCTAGGTTTGATGATGGCTCCCTTAACAACTTCCTGGAATATATTAGTCTGTGTAGTTAATCATTGTGAACTTTCATTTCTTCCTTGTTGACAGAACTAATGATACTTAATGTGGTAAGAATTTTATTAGATAAAGTGTGTAAATTGCCTAGTAAAAAAGTAGTAGATATTCAAAGATTAAAAGAATACAACAAAAATGGTATATATCATCAGTACAACTATCAATAGAGCTGCTACTTACTAAATTGCATGTTAGATAATGCCATATTGATCTCAGTTATAAGAAACTGATTATTTTGCCAGAGAAAAACTAAATTCTTCAAAATTAGGAAGCAGTATTAAAATTATCGGATGTTCAACATATTTCTGGTTACTTTTGTGTTGTCTAGCATATTTTATAATTTATTTACTGATTGAAACTTATCCTTAGATACCTTTCCAGATAAGATGGACTAGATACAAGGCATTAGTGCCAGCATATAGATTACTCTTCACAGGTATCTATGGAAAAAATCATTCAAAGCTAGATTTAAAAATATAATTTTCATATTATAAAAATATAATTCTGTGTACTTGTGATTTGAAATGAAAAGATATTGCAAATGTAAATACTGTTTTCTGTATAACAACATTAGCAAACAGCACATTTTATCTTAATTGTCTATGTTGTCTCAACTTTCACCCCTTTTGGACTGAATTTCCTTTTTTGTATCATAAAATATTTAGGACTTTTAAAGTGAATTGTCATAAATCTTGGAAAGACAGAAGAGTCTTAATTTATTTAGTCCTTGTAATTCCTGTCACATGATTTTTCTTCTTCCTCATCAGAATGCTTTTGCACAAAGAATTCTGATAAGGATCAGTTTCACTAATGTGCCTCCTAATTCCACCTCCATCACATGCTATATATCAGGAATGCACAGAACTTTGCCTTGAGAACATAAAATATGGAGACCTGCCTAGTTTCTTCTCTAAAAGGAAGCATGGTTGATCTTGACCAAAGGAGCACAGAAGAACAGAGAACTCTTTTCCTGTTAAAATCTGTGATGGTTCCACAACTTGTTTTTTTTTTTTTTAACTTGACCTAGAAATTTTAGTAAAGTTTTTGGATTTAAGTCTATTTTCTCATGAGTTTATATTTTACTAGTGGAGGTAAAATTTCAAGCTTTAGCTTTCCAAGTCAATACTTTTAGTTCTGGGATAATCCAGTGTGTGTGTGTGTGTGTGTGTGTGTGTGTGTGTGTGTGTGTGTGTATTTTTAAATAAACCTCCTAGGTTCTTTTTCTTATTTTTTCAACCAGAGGAATCTGAAAAAAAAATGTTCTATTTTATCAAAAACGTTTTACTAGAGAAAAAAAATCACAATACAGTGTATTTAGAAAGAAATTTGTACTCAAGCTTTCATGCCTTGTGTTGGATTCATTCACATCATTTGAAGCATTTGCCCTGGGTCAGGGACTAGTCCTCTCTTGTCCAGCATGGCATCCAAAACATGTTATTATGTAATAAATATATTATTACTGGACTGGAGTCATTATATGTAGATGGAGATATCAAGATGTGTTTGCCTTTATTTGTACATCCTTTAAAGGTCATTGGTAAAAATTTGGCTTTTCAGTTCAATCTTATGTTAGTGTCCTGGGACCAGGAGAAGTCTTAGTTCTGTATTTCCTCTCCAGAAAAGGAATATTTTGGAGATGAATACAGAATTTGGCATTTGAGTTCTTTTCATTTTAGTAGACTACACTTTATAAAAACCAATGATATTCTTGGATTTAGGATAAAAAAGATTCCAGGTACTGAGGGTAAAAAAGGAACATTCAAACACAAATCCCCAAATAAATAGAAATAAAGGAAAAACAGATACTCTGGATTATCTGTTTTTTTTTTTTTTTTGATGTGTGTGTGTGTTTGTGTGTGTGTGTGTGTGTATTTCAAGGGTTTTCCAGAGGGAAAACTGTTCTTTAAGGAAATAATTTTTAAATTCAGACTCTTTTAAGTGGGAATTGCAAACAAAATTGAAAATTCATAATCTATATTTTAGCAGGATGCTTTCTGAATTAAGTTTTAGACTTTCTAATTTGTATCTTTTTATGAAAAAGTATATATTGGAAATTCATTTAATAAAAAGGCTGATTGATATTGACTGAGGACTTATTTACAGTTGGCTTGGGCAAGTTTCTTTTAATAGTTGACATAGGTTGAGACAGTGGTCAACATTTAATTTCACAAATATTTATATTTTATGACCTAAGTACTCTTTTGAATTACCTAGTTTCAAAAAATGAGGGCATAAAATGCTGGGGGCAGTTGTATTGCTGGTGAGGGAACAGATTATATTCTGCCTGAGACAAAGTTTTTTAAAAAGTAAGCATTTTTGATATTAGAGAAGATCATGCATCAACCCAAAGATGTGTACTTTTATATTTAGTCAAAGTTCTGGATTCTCTACTTGAGCTTTGATCTTTAAAAAACTTTGGTGGTTCAAACTGTGCACATCTTTGTCATGGAATGAAAGAGGAACAGTAACTCTTTGTGATATCTAGTTCTCTAAATTTGGAAGACATTATACCTCTGTGTGTCATGTGTGCATGTTTATAATTATTGTTTCTGATTTTTAAACATGTTATACTTATAAATCTTAGGGCTGAGTTTTATTCAGTCCTGTGGTAGATTACTGTAAATATGACTTTAAAAATTCTCCTAATACATTGTTCAAGCCCTTTGCAATGTAACTTTACCACTTTTCTAGCCAAAAGGCAAAGTTTACTTCCTTACTTCAGGAATCTGGGCTCATGTGACTTGCTTTGATCAGTTAAATATGGTAAAAGTGACATTGTGTAATTTCTGAGCCAGGGCCTCCATAGGACTTGTGGTTTCTACTCTCTTATTCTTAATTCACCTCTGCCACCATGTGAATAAATTCTGTTTAACCCACTCAAAGACAAAAGGTCCCAGAGGAGATGTCATGTCTGATGGGTTCCAGAAGCAATCACCAGAAATGTGATTATTAAATAAACCGTGGTTTATTTAGGAAAATAGGTATATATTCAATATGGGAGCAAATCTAAAAAGAGAGAGGTCTTTGGAGGTAAAACAAGAAATATACTTTCAAGGGAGAATGTGGGTTATCTCCAGAGGGAGAGAGATCTGAGGGTGTTACATCTTCTAAACTCAGTTCAGCAGTTGAACTCTCTGATGACTTCTTCTGTTTGAGTGACTCTAGAAGAGACCAGTGGAACTTCCCAGATGAGCACCTAGCCCAAATTGATAAACCCAAATAATGTAAAGTGGTTGTAATTTTAAGCCACTGTATTTTGTGGCAGTTTGTTATATAGCATAAGTGATTGAAATATATTTCTACCATTTAATTTATTGAATATCATTCATGTGGTCCCTTTGGCAACAATCTTACCTTGATTTTTACTTTAAATTACTATTGTACAAATGCATTAAGCAGCAACATGTATTGAGCACTTTCTGCATGTGGTGTGTGATTACAAACCTTTTACTTTCTCAGGCTTTACAAAAGGAAATAACCAGAAGAGATTTTGTCCTTATACTTAAATACAGTAATACAATGCTATGAAGAAAGGGCATTTTCCTAAGGATGTATGGAATAATTTATAGATTAGTCTGTGCACTTCTATGGACATATTTGCTAAAGACAGAATATTAGAAATCCACAAGGAGAAGCAAGTGAACATCAGAAGAGGGATTCTCAGGATGAATCATAATATGAGATTGGAGAAGGAAAGTTTAGGGAACTGATGCAATTCTGAGTAATAACCACTATCCAGGAAAAAAAAGAATCAAAGAAATCTCAACATTAATTTAAAATTCTGTGAATAAGTTTTTAGCACTGTTGTTCATCATATAAATTTTTGTTATTGCTCATTAATGTTTCAACCATTGTTTCTACAGTTAAGAGTTGTCAAGATCCTAAGTAAATGTTCATTTGGAATAGATTCTGCTTCTAATTTGGAGAATTTTTGTTTTCATTTAATATTTCTCCTTAAATATTTATGATAATCATTAAATATTTGTGATATTAAAATATTTTATATTCATTTATCTTTACTTTCTGATTTTTTCCTCCTTCCCTCATTTCCACTTTCTTTGTTTTTACCATCTCAGTTTATTTGCTCTTTGTTCTGAAAGATATTTGAAAAGCAGTGGGATATTGCAATTAATTTTATTATCAGTGAAGAACTGTCTCCTTAGCAAGCAACTTACCTAGTAAATTATTAGTTAAGTGATAACAGAAAATATGGACCAGAAACAACATTATCACCTGATATCAAAATCTAAAGCACATCCAAAGTAATTATTTCTAATCTGTAGTCTTACAGAGAGATTATTTACAAAGAAAGAAATATAAATGGAGCCACATTAATTCACCCATTCTTCCTCCTCAACTAATTCATACTTTTCTTTTCTCATGATTCATGCAGAAGTTGTGAACACTTAAATCTGAAAACTGATTCCAAAGTGGGAAATAAGTGTTGCCCTTAATTGTATTAGACAATAATATCTGCATTGCAAATAATTGCTGTTTTTCTTAATGACTCTTATTGCGCCACTCCAATTTGATACTTTGGCTCATCTCTAGAAGCAATGTGTTGTTAGGCCTTATTGCTAAGCAACACTGCACAGGGGGAAAAGCCGAATTCTAAGATCTTAAGTGGCAGATTCCAAGCAATAATTTAATATTAAAGAACACATGTCTAAATGTTTGATTTATATAAAAAAGAACTTATTTCAAACAATGTAGAAATTTTCCTGATCAAGATATGTTTTCTTTCAAGTTACAATGATCTTAAACTGAACAGCATAAGTCACCTAACAAGCAGTTACTGCATCATGAACAAATCTAATGCTTTCTGGTTGTGCAACTATTGGTTATACTCAATCGCCATTTTCATAAGAAGAATACTTATGTCAAACATCTATGAAATACAGACACTGGGAGAAAATTCTTCATTTGTCTCTTAGGTTTCTTTATGTCTTGCAAACAGGATCTCCTGCAGCCTTCTTTGCCAGATTATCTTTTCATGGATGCTTGTAGAACAAACAGACTTGGAAGGTAGAGATTTTGTCTTGCTCGAGAACAAAAGGCAAGTTTGGAAAGTAGAAAAAGTGATCTTCTGGAGTAAAAGGCAAGCATATCTACTGCTCATTATAAAAGATACTGGTGTGCTCAATTTGGGTGTTCCTTTCAGGTACTACAATTCAATGTGTGAAAGTGTCATCTGGCCTTCTTTGCATCAGTTCTTTCTGTGAAACTGGATCTTAGGGAACATGTATTAAAAAAAAAAAAGCTGATCCTCTGGCTACTGTTATGTCTCTGAGTAATAAAGTCCTCTGTCTCTGACCTAGGAGTCTTGTGACTTCTGAAAGCAGCTATAAAACTGATAGGCTAACCTGTTAGCCTGAACCTAGGGTAAAACCTCAGCCCTTTCATGGTTCTTGACAAAGGGCACACTATTATCAGTAGTTAATATAAGTATATGCAATCAAACAAATTAAGAAGAAGAAAGAGAGAAGAAAAATAAAACTATATATCATTAATAGCAGCAACGAATGTGGGTTCTAGATAGTGTGATAAAGAATTTATAATTAGTTCTCTGTCTTTAATTGTATGAAATAATTCGTTTCTTGTTTAAGAAGTTTAGCTATGAACCAAAATGTCAAGGAGAAATTCTTCTGGGTAGGCACAACTTTCTACAATTTGTATTATCATTCATTTAGGTATTTTTCTGCCTCTTTAATATATATTTCTGATCATACCTCAATTAAGGAAAATCAAATTAGTCAAATCGTATCTTAATGTTAATATATACCACTGGTTCAACCTTTTAATATGCACCAGAATCATCTGGGGGTTTATTAAAACACAGAATGTGGTGTTCAATTTGTAGAATATTTGTCCAGAGATGAGGCTCAATAATTCGCAATTTTAATGAGTTGCTAGTACTTCTGACCTGTAGAGCAAACTTTGAGAACCATTGATATAGAATGATAATTGGAAATGATACACAATATTTTAAAAACTTGTTGTTAAGAATCATACTAACAGACTAGAATTACATTCTGCCAATACTGGCTGTTTATACTTGAGAAATTCATGTAATTTCTTTAAAAATCAGTTTTCTCATCTTTAAGATTTGACTAATAATAAAATATACTTCTCAAAGGAATATTTTGAGTGTTAAACAAACTAATCCATGGAAAGTGATTTGCATGGTATATGACACAAGGTACTCAGTAAATGCTAACATCATCATGATATTATTGCATTTTAAAGTAACCTTTGTTTTATAATAATAATAATAATTCACAAAATAACTCTATATATTGAATTCCTTATGAGTTCATTTAAAATAGTTAGAATGTTTATATCTAATATTCTGATTAGAATGGTACTTATAAGCAAACCTATATTGTAAAAAATGAAAAGAATCCATTTTAAATATCAGAGAACTGGATAAATATGTTTTCTTAAATCAGCACAGAATTCTTGTCATTTATCTGGTCAAATTATTTGAGTTTTTATTAAAATGTCTCATGTAGGTATTCATATCAACAAATCTTTTGTTATGGAGCCCTGTTCATTGATGTGAATGGTATCATTGCATACCCTTGTTGTTGTAGGCACCATCAGTTAAAATTGGACATTACTGCAAGATATCTATGATATCAAATTGCTTTGATTTTCCAAAAATTACTAGGAAGTCTTAGAAAGTCCATTATAAATAATAATAGAGAATCATCATTTTCAATATGATGTTTTATGACGATTTTCCCCCCAATTGACAGCAAAGAAATACTATATCTTAAGTGTCAGATAAAGGAAATCCATAAGAAGTACTATGTTCCTTTTATAGAAAGCCTCATTTTAAAAATGTCTATGTGTGTGTGTTCCGAATATGCTTGCATAATTTTCTAAAGTCAGTTAATAATAAGGCACATAGTTTTTAGAAGTCTACTTAAATCCTTGCAAATCAGTTCAGTGCAAAGATTGGTAGTGTTATGATTTAGTTATGAGATATCTCACAAGAGCTGGGTGAGATAGTGAAAGAAAGTTTAGAGATGAAATTATTATGTTATGAGTGTATTAACCTAATTAGTTCATTAATTCAGTTAATGGATTAACTGGGTGGTAACCCTAAGCAGGTAGGTGTAACTGGAGGAAGTAGGTCATTGGTAGAGTGCCTTTGGGGTATGTTTTGTTCCTGGTGAGGGGGTCTCTCTCTGCTTCCTGATTGTCATGTCCTGATTGGTTTTCCTGTTCCACACCCTTCTGTTATGATGTCCTGCCTTGGGCACAGAGCAATGTATGGCTGTATATGGACTGAAATCTCTAAAATCATGAGTACCATATAAACTTTTCCTTTTCTAAAATTGATCTTATCAGATTTTTTTTTTTTTTTGGTCACAGTGAAAAAGCCTACTAAATCAGGTATCATTAGAATCATCCTAGAAATTGCTAGAAATGCAATTTTAGAACATACTTCAGAACTACTAAATCCAAATCTGAATTTGAAAACCACTGACCTAAAAACATTTCTGATGGTATGAAATAATTTTATTTTCTTCAGTTGGTAGATATGTCTTCTAAATAAAACAAGTGTATGACTTATGATGCTGTAGTAGAAATAAAGGAAGAACATATTTACACAAAATTACTATCAACTATCTTTATTACAAGACATGTCAGAGTGAATATCTTCATCATCCTTAAACTCACACTGAATTATAGCTGATGTGGTTGAAAAGCAAAACTTTTACTTGTACTTTAGGATAGGTAAAAAGTGGTACTGTAAATATTGATCAGTGTTAACTCTTTTTTTTAAGAGAGAGAGAGGAGAGGGAGAGAGAGAGAGAGAGAGAGAGAGAGAGAGAGAATTTTTAAATATTTATTTTTCAGTTTTTGTTTTGGAAAACACAATATCTTTATTTTTTTCATTTTTTTTTAATGTGGTGCTGAGGATAGAACCCAGCGCCCCGTGCATGCCAGGCGAACGCGTTACCACTTGAGCCACATCCCCAGCCCCAGTGTTAACTCTTGATGTCTACTTTTTTCCCTACTGAAAGAAAGTTTATTTTTCCCAACAAGAACAATGATAAGTATAGATACTTGCCTAATTAGTCCAGACTGACACAAACACAGGTATTGGTCAAACAACAGCACATTCTGTTACAGGGATAGTTAGTGCTATGGTCTGGGCCCACAGTGAAAATATCCCCAAATCATATGAATACATGGTAGGCATTATCAGAGAGCTTCTGTGAACAGCAAACTTTATACCACTGACAAAAGCAAGGCTCTAGGCAGAAATCAAGAATCTTCTTGTGATTGTTAGCAAGAACCTCAAAGCAAACTTGAAACCACTTTTGGAAGAATTACATGGAACACTTACAAGAGAAAGAGTACCAAATTAAACTGGTCTAGATATGAGGAAATCTCTAAATCTTCTTGTGGGTTTTCATTAATTCTGGGTCAAGAGAAATTCATAATAAATATCAATTAATTTATAATTAATGGAATTCATAATTAATGGGATAATACTTGATACTATATGAATTTAGAATTCAGTTTTAATAATGTTTTTGAAATCTGTCTCCATAATGAGGATTTAATTGTCTCCATAGAGTCAGTAGATAGATTTTCTCTCTAGATATTTCCATTTGTAGCCTTCAAATTACTTGGATCACGTTGACAATAGCATTCTCAGAATGGTCAATATCAGAAAACTAATATCCTGCTTACAAAACTCATTTATGAGTAAGGGAGGTGCATATTACACTGCATTTAGAACAGATCTGCATCAAAGTGGTTCCACTTAAGTACCTGCTAGCTGATTTTTCAAATTCAAAGTATTTCCTTACATTCTCAGCCAATACTTATAAAAAGTCAGCAGTCTATTTTTCACTTTTCTTTCCTTTTTTTCCTCCCAGTTTCTTGTTATTTTCCTTCTTTTTAAAATTAAATTTAGCAATGTTCATATCCATAGAATATATGCAATGTGTGCACTCTTCTTTCCTGCTTATTCATTTTATACCCTCAGTTCCACAGTTAAGTGTGATCAGTCCTCCTCCTCGACCTTATGCCTGAGATTTTCTTTGGTTCCCATACAGGAATATCATATACCTCTGTGTTTATGAATGATTTCCTTGTTATTTCTTTGTTTATTTTTAATCAGTTCAATACAGTTTAAACCATTAACATTTTCAAATATAATATGTCCATTTATTATATTTTTAAAGCTATAAGTAGCTGATTAGCTATAACTTTTTTGTTAATTCATGTTTTTTGCTCATTTAATTCTTCTATTTTGTTCCATTAATTTTCTCTGTACATTTCCTCTTTGTCCAGAAGTAACTTACATGGCATTTATACCTTGTATTATAGGGCTTTTTCATTTTTGCTTTTGTTTTTCTGAGGTGTTGGGGATTGATCCCAGGGCCTTATGCATGCTAGGCAAGTGCTTGGCCACTGAGCTACATCCCCATACCTTTCAAATTTTTTATTTTGAAATAAATAAAATAAAATAAAACTTGCAATCTTCCTGCCTCAGCTTCCATAGTGGCTGAGATTATAGGTATGTGTCACCATGCCTGCTTATTTTATTGTTTTCGATTATTTGTGCTAGTATCTACAGAATTATATAAAATAAGAGTAGAAATATTATGGGCATTCTCATTTTTTTGTTTTAGAAATTTTGGAAAAAAGATTTTATGTTAGATTTTAGTTAGTTTTTTTAATCTCTGTGACAAGAACATTAAAAGGGAAAATTTTATTTGTTTTCATGATTTCAGAGGTTCAGTCCATAGTTGGCCAATTCCTAGCTCTGGGTCCAAGCTAAGGTTGAAGGACGTGAAAGAGGAAAGCAGCTCAGGACATGGTAATCAGAAAACAGAGAAAGTGTCTTTATCAGGTACAAAATTAAAAATTCCAAAGGCACACTCCAAAGTGTCCCAGTTCCTCTAGCCACACCCTATCTGCCTATAGTTACTAGCCAGTCAATCCATATCAGTGGCATAATCCACTGATTAGGTTATGTTTCTCTAATCTAATCATTTCCCATTTTAAGATTCTTGAATTGTCTTACACATAAGTTTTGGGGACACCTCCTATATTAAAAATAATAGATATTTTTCTTTTATTATATTTATCTGCTACATTTAATGATAATGTCTGATGAATTTATTAGATATATTTGGGGAATGTATTAGGAAACAAAGCATTTATCCTTTGATTTATGTATGTGATGAATTATATTAATGAATTAATAACTAATAATTAGTAAGTAATTAATGAATTAATAAGTAATAATTAATGAATTAATAAGTAACATTCTTGAATTTCTATAATAAATCCTCTTTGGCCATGAAATTTCAGAATATGATTTAAGTTTATTCTTGCTCATAAATGAAAGGTTTACAACAAAACAACCTGTTCAGTCAACTCTATTTGATTCTTAAACTTTGAAATCAAAATTAAATTAAATTAAAATCTAATATTGTTTACTAATATTTAATGCTACTTATCTCGTATATTCATCACTTTGTGATTGGTCACTAATGCTGAACTATTTGTTAATCTGCAGTGCTGATAACCAGGCCATCTGTGTAAGGAGAATTCTCTCTTCTAAATTTACACACAAACTTCTTTTCTACCAACAACAACAACAGTGGAAAGAACACTATTGTGGCTAGTGGAAAAAATGAGCTTTTTCAGTATGTTAACTTGTTTATCAAGAAGAATCTGTCATTGTTCATCAGAGACACAGGATCTGCCCCCCCCCCCACATACATATATATACACACATATACACATATAAACTCATTAATATTTACTTATATATAATTTAAAGTTTCTATTTTAATTACTTTTCATTTCCCCAGAGTTATCTATAAATATTAATCAATTTTTGAGTAGAAAGTTGATTCTTGGCTAAATGTTATTTATTAATTTCTAATGTTATTGAATTATATTCACAGACTGTGGCATACTTCTTTCCATTATGTAGAATTTATTGATGTTTTGGCTATTTCATAACACGTATGTGCGCATGTACTCATACATTTGTTAATTATATTTCCCAGATTGTCTGTATTTCCAGTTACTTTTATTGCCTTTGTTTTGTTGAACTCTGGATTTTTCAGATATAATAATTGAAATCTAATATTTTGTACTAATATTCAATGCTACTTATCTCATATATATTTTCAAGTTATAATATTTCACAAATTTTAAGTTATGACTAATTTGAAGCGGAATACATCTTTTACCGTATTAAAGGTTTTCTGTCTTAATTCCACTTTACTTGATATTAGAAATTTTGCACCCAGTTTCTACTGACTGCCTTAGACCTCTCAAATCTTTTGTGTCTGCTCTTTATTTTAAACCTTTCTGTGTCACTCTCTTCCTGTGTAAGTGGTATACTGTTAAATTTTTTATATGGACAAAACACTTTAATCTGAGGGCATCTCAGTAGAAAATAAACTTCATTTTTCATTATTATGAATATAATTTGAACTTATGTTGCTGTATTTTAATGATTTTCTATTTTAAATGATTTATAATTTATATATTTTTTTCTGTCTCTTTTCTATTTAGCAATATTTCCTGGTAAGACATTTTATTATAAGTTTTGAAAATTTCTAGTTTTTCTAGTGATTGGCCATATTATACATTGATTTGTAATGGAAATTATTTTTATAAAGAGATTTGTTTGACTTAAAACATTAAATAAAACTCAACCATGAACCAGTTACTGCATTCAGTGCTATCTTATAGCTGCTTCCAAAGTGTACCCCAGTGGTATGTGAGATAGTTTTAAGGACCACTCTATTATTTAGTACTTTAACCATATAAATTCTAATATTTATTGGATATACAACTAGAAGGTAAAATTTAAAATTTCACATGTATTTTTGTTCATGATGAAGTTATGTCATGACAAATGATTCAATTAAAATTGATCAAAATATTGAGTCATGCTACTACAACAAAAATCTTGAAGGGGAATATATGAACAAAGACACCCCTGCATTATTTCTTCACAAGATTTTTCTTTATTTTGAAGATGAAAAATTTGATGCTTAGTATAGTAATCAAGACTTACAAAATTTTGGTATATAGAATCTTTGATCTCGTGGATACTATCTCCTTGTGGAGTAAGAAAAATAATGAGCAATAAATTATATAGTAACATTTATTAGAAAACGATACACTTGATGGGCTAAAGATAGAAAGTAGGGCAAAGCGGGTTGAGAGTGGCAGGGCTTGTTGTTGTAGTGGTGGAAAGTGACAGTGAAAACTTCTCAACTTTTCATTTGGAGGGTTTTGAATCTAAATATATATATATATATATATATATATATATATATAATCATGAAAAATACATGTGCCCTTCACTTAGAGTCCTTAATTCTTAAATTTTTATCTTTGCTTATCTTTCTACATATGCAAACACAAGCGCCTGCACAGAACACATGCACTCACTTTTAAATAAACCAAAAGTGAGTTTCAGAGATTATGATGCTTTATCTTTAAATGTTCATAACCTTCAATTACTGATGACCAAATGTGGGTCCCACAGTGGTTATGTTACCATTACCAAGTACAGATATGCATGATAAAAATATAAATAGAGCCTGCCTCTGATTCTAAAGCAAATTGGGGCCCAGCTATTTATGCTTTATGAGCTCTCCACCTAGTGTTTCAGATGCTCAGGTATGTCGGAGTCAAATAGCTTGTGTGTAAATGAAAAAAGCAACAGCAGAAAGTCACCTGAGACAAAAGAGGCAAAGCTCACCCAAACAAGAACATCCTGTACTTATTTCCTACTATGATGAAAACTAAAATGGAAAAAAGTGATTTTTCCCAAGTTCCAAGTTTTTTTTTTTTTTTAACAACTTAAGATTCTTCGTCTACTTCTCTTTAAAATTTATATATGGCAGCGGAATGCATTACAATTCTTATTACACATATAGAACACAATTTTTCATATCTCTGTATACAAAGTATATTCACACCAATTCATGTCTTCATACATGTACTTTGGATAATAATGTCCATCACATTCCACCATCATTTATAACTCCATGCCCCTTCCCTTCCTCTCCAACCCCTCTGCCGTATCTAGAGATCATCTAGTCCTTCCATGCTCCCTCTCCCTATCTCACTATGAATCAGCCTCCTTATATCAATGAAAACATTCGGCATTTGTTTTTGTTTTTTTGGTTTTTTGTAATGGAAAAAAAAAAAAAAAACTAACATCACTTAGCATTATCTTCTCTAATTCCATCTATTTACCTGCAAATGCCATGATCTTATTCTCTTTTATTGCTGAGTAATATTCCATTGTGTATACATGCCATTTTTTTTTTTATCCATTCATCTATTGAAGGGCATCTAGGTTGGTTCCACAGTTTAGCTATTGTGAATTGTGCTACTATAAACATTGATGTGGCTGTGTCTCTGTAGTACGCTGTTGTTAAGTCCTTTGGGTATAGACCAAAGAAGAGGGATAGCTCAGTCAAATGGTGGTTCCATTCCCAGTTTTCCAAGGAATCTCCACACTGCTTTCCATATTGGCTGACCAATTTGCAGTCCCACCAGCAATGCATGAATGTACCTTTTCCCCCACATCCACACCAACACTTATTGTTGTTTATCTTCATAATAGCTGCCATTCTGACTGGCGTGAGATAAAATCTTAGAGTGGATTTGATTTGTATTTCTCTAATTGCTAGTGATGATGCTTCTTAAAACTGTTTTTGTTTCTTTTTTGTAACCTGCAATTATAATGCACTGGAAAAATAGAAAGTATTCAATTGGTATTTGTTAAGTGCATGTTAAAATTACAGAGTCAATCTTTTATGTTTTGTGTCTTAAGAAATTGCTAAGTATTAATAGGAATTTTACTACTCTGTATACACTTCAAGTAAAATATTTTTTATTTTCTCTATATCTATAAACTCTTCAAGTTTATAGATATTTAACACTCCTTATTTTTTGAGGTAACCATGGTATATCAAAAACTAATATATATTTTCCCCCAAATTAAAAATAAGAATATTGTGCTATGTGGCCAAAAATGGTGGGCTACATTTTCATTTTGGAGTCTGATAATTGACTTTAGCATTTTGAACATCCTGAGTGGTCCTGCAGTTAATGTTGTTTCTCTAAAATGACCAAAGCTTATTTGACTATTTAGCTATTTTTGAAAGGGGGTCAATATAATTAACTTTCACATATTTTTATTGGTGTAGAGGGAAAATGATGTCTCTGTGCATTGGTTCTTCAGGATCAATATCACCTGACAGTTTATAATGCAGAATCTCAGGCTTCTTTGCTGACCTACTGAACAGAATCTACATTTAATAATACACCCTGGCCATTTATATGCATATTAAATTTAGGAAGCACTCAGGTAGAGAGCATAAAAGAATAGATATTATGATATTCATTTATTGATCTGCAATTTATAAAAGGCTCTTTTATTGTACATTCTTTGATCAAATACTGGTAGAAGAAAGAGAAAGTGTCCCATAAATATTGTAAGTGGCATCAAAAACATCCTTCACATTAAAAAAATTTATCACAGACTAATGTTTAGAATAAATTTTGCTTTTAAACGCCTAAACTCAATTTGACACAATATGCTGTTTGCGTGATTTAACTATTTTGTTTTCAAACTTCTTTTAATTTTATCAAAGCCAGATAATACTACTGGTTCTATGAAGTCAAATATTATACAAGACACCACATTTTTTTCTATGTATCCCTTAGAGTGGTTTTCTTTTTGTGTTTTGGTCTAATGGACACTTTAAATCTTCACAAATGCCTTGTGAATTCTCAGAAAATTTCTTGTATTATATTTCATTATTTCTCCACTTTTCTCTGTTTGCTCATTATGAAATCCTTTTATTTGTATGCTGAAATTCCTAGATGGACCCTTGGTCTTAACAATTCTTTCAATTCTGTTTTCTTTTTTGAAATCTTCTACTTTTCAGTTGTGCCAGCAACTTTATGTTGCAATTTATTGATTTTTCTTTTATATTACTTCTTTGATTTCTTAAAATTCCTACAATGTTTTTTAAACTTTTATTTACATTTAAAAAACATAAACTCTTATTCTTGTTTCAAGGATATCATGTTTTATCTTTGAGGACATTGATCGAACTAAGATTTTCCTTGTTTTACTTTAGTTTCCTCTGATTTTCTCTTTGTTTTTGTCTCTGTAGTGATTTTATAATTTAGTTTAATTTAATTTAATTTTCAAATCAATTCCAAGAGATATGAATAATATTAAGCTAAATTTTAAATATGAATGAAATAACTTAAAATAAATTTTACCACATTGCTTGACAAGAAAATGATGAAGACAAGGTACAAACATGACTCCAGGGTTGACTGCTACAGTTCCTAAATTATGTTATTCTTTCCATTTCACATTGACAATGGGGGATTGGTTATTCAAAATAAACTATAGCTGAAAAAAACAAGTCTTGTATATTTTCCAGCAGAAAAATATAGTTTAGTTAATATCGTTTAGAAATTTTGTAATACTATGTTTTTTTTTTTTAATTTAAGCCTTTGAAAAGATCATTATTCCTATAATAAATACTTATATGATCATGTCAACTATCTATGGAACAAATGACTTCCAGCAGTCAGAAAAACCCTATCAGTGCATTCTTAGGTGTATATTCCCTAACAATTGAAATATTGGTAAAAGACAGAATTATATTTGTTTAAATTAGTGGTTGAAAATTCAGATATGTATATCTTTAACGTTTGATTTATTAGAAAATGCAGAAGTATTAATCCCCATCTTATCTAAATTGTATAAAACCTAGCTGCATTATGGAACATTTTTACTTTTTAGAAGCTGACTTGGAAACACGAAGAAACCATTAAATCTTCATGTTTCTTAAAGAATTCCAGGAAGCTGCATCTATACGAGTGTTAATAGAGTTGGGTGAAAAAGGGTCAATGGACAGATGCTTTCACAGAATCCTGAAATAAATCTAGTTTCTGCCTTAGATAGGTTGATGTGTATAATAACTTAGCAAGAAAAGATACTGAGAGCATTTCACAGGATGCAGAGTTTATTTTACCACTTGGATTGCCTGTATTTGGTAGAAAACTAGAGTTAAAGTGCACCATCCACAGTCAACTTCTGCAGGGTGAAGAAATTAAGATCTTAAAGATATTAAGATCATCACTTGCATTTCCTCAGATGGTTATCAGTATAGATATTTGAATACTATAAAATCTGGTCCAAATTCCTTTTCACTGATTTACTTTCTTTCTCAGTAGGCTACAAATTCCAAAATTTTGATGTGAAAAATTTAGAATTAGTCTGAGAAATAACAAATAACATAATAATGGGTGGGAATGAGTGAAGATATCTATGTATAGGGCTAAATACATAATGTGGGGGTCCTGTACAATCTAAAATTTTAAAGTAAATTTTAAAGTAATTTAAAGTAAAAGGAAAAAAGTTTAGTTGACTACTAAAATATAAATATCTTCTCCTTAGCAATATTTTATTGCTTATGAAATATAATAGGTATAGCATTTATGCATGAGTAACAGTATAAACTCTAATAATATAGGAAAAATAGTACTTTGGTCTCATAATTTATATAATAATATTGATATATACTGATATAACTTGTCATATTTGAACTATGATGATAATAATTTATTAACATTCCATCTTGATTTTTCTGGCCTACTTTCCTAATCTTGATTAGGTTACTGAATTTACATTTTTAGCCACCTTATTTTTAGTCTACACAAATGAAAGGAAGCTTGGTTGAAATTTTTTTTCAAATAAGTTTTTATAATTTGTAAATTTTAGAAGGATCTTTCTGCTGATGTAAGTGTTACTGAAGCTGGAATGTCTTTCTGATAATTTATTTCAAAATATAAATTTTAGCATATACAGAGCCTATGATTTCTGAGAAAACATTTTCCTAAAAATACTTAACATTCATACAAATTGGCTTTTATGTAAGTCTAAATTTACCTTTAAGTGCAAATTAGTACAGTAACATTTTAATTTTTCCTCAAGCATTACCTGTAACAGCATTACCTGTGGAAGTCATGCAAAAACAGCTGAAGTAGCTTCATGATTTATTTGTGTTTTAAAAATGCCTATTTATTCTTTTCACTGCTATATCTTTAATTATAAGAAAAAATAATTTTAAAGTTTTTGTCTCATTAATCATTGGTTCATTTGAAGCTTCATATGAAAATAGTGTTCTTTCCTATCAAATATGACAATCTTTAAATTCAATTTCTACTTCTCTGCCTGTGGATATTTGCTTTGCCATAGCTCCCTGATATGCTTTATTGCAATGTCACAGGCACACTTTCATTTTGTAATAATTTACTGACAAAATTTACTGCCTGAGCACTGGTAGTTCCTGTCTCAGCACTGAGTGTAGAGAGTCAATATTGTGCAGTTGTGGCAGGAACAGGCTCTGGAATGGACATCAAGCCAGTGTTCCACCCCATCATTCTAGCCTCTGTAGCTACTGCCTCTGCCATTACTATTATTGTTGCCACCAGGCTTGGTTCAGATCCCATTCCCAGCTTCCTCCTTGGTGACCCTCTGGTGCCTTTGACTGCCCCTCTCATGCTTGCCAGATGACCAGGTCACCTGGTTGGTGGGCCCATTGCCCTCCAAGTGGGCCATCTGAACTTCCATGTGCACTCAGTGTGTCTCCTCTGCTCAGTGTGCTCCATTGTTTCATCAGACATCATTTACAGAACAAGAGTTCACAGTTAAAATTGTGAAGACTTTCAAGACATCAAGAGAAGAATGTTAAACCAACTGAAGGGCTCTGAATAACTGACTACTCAGTCTTGAAATAGTGGCTGACTCTCTATATCCTATTTATTTTATCTTTATGTTGTCTCATGTCATAGTGTACTGAAATCTTTGGAGCTTATTCCAAAGTCTTAAAAAATGTCTAAATTTCAAGACTTAAAGTTGGAGTATTAGAATACATTCAAATTTCTCCCTATAAAACCATTTAGTATGTTTTTTTTTTTTAATGACTGACATACTGAATAATTTCCCATCTTTTCAGTGGGTAATTTGGGTGTTCTTTATAGGCAATGGATGTACAAGCACTATTTTCATGTAAAAGCTATGCCTGTTGGTTTAGAAATCGTATTGTTTTCAGGGACTTTTTAATTGTGACAATTGCTTTCTGAGAATTTGGTAAAGAATCTTTGAAATCAATTTGTGAATTTCTACTAGATGATAATATTAAGCAAATTATCTATTTAAATGTACAAAAATGAATATAATTATTAATTAAAGTTATAGAGCATTTAGTATGTGGTTTGTGAGTACTATGATTACGCACAGGGACTTTTATACTGGTTATCTGGCAAGGAACCATAACAATTCTAGAGGAAGTACATGATAGTCTTCTTCATTTTATAGAAGAGGAAGCTCGCTCTGAGAAATTTTAAAAAATATCCTCAGGTAATTCAGCATGTACATTGTGCAATTGAAAAATGAATTAAAAACCAATTCTTTCTGTCTTTTATGCTCAGTCCACTGTGCTGGCTTGTTCTTCCTGCTGCTTTCTGAAGGTTCAGACTAGAATCGACTTTCTCAAGAGTGCACTAAAAATATTTTTCCAGGGATGTTTACTAAGAGTTAGGGGGCGAGGGCAGCAGGTGTGAGAAGGGGAGAAATTTGTGCTGAAATATGTTTGATTAATGCTGGTCTCTTCTTACCACTGGAAATTCATAAAATATATCATGTTCAATGAGCTAAGATGCTTTGCAAAATAAAAAGTAAACCGATTCTATTTGCTTGGCACATAAACCAAAAATTGCCCAGAAACAGAATAATAGCGTACTTCTCATGTAAGTATGGCAAATATAATTTTGAAACATACTATATTTTTGTATAACTCATATTTTAAGTTAAATTTTAAAATATATGAGTCTGATGTGTCTTTAAATAAAATAGTATTTCTCCCACTTGATTATATATATATTTATTTCGTTAATACCAATTAATATACAATAGAATGTTATTTCATCAAATAAATTTTGGTATAAATGATCTGAAAATGTAGTTCCAGAGAGATACATGGCTATTTAGAATCATGAACCACAGCCCATGGACCATAAAAATCCCCCTACTAATCATCAATTTTAAGACCCAGATTTTGTTTGTTTTATTGTCATTATTACTGTGGGGAGGGGAGTATTGTCTTATAATTTATAAATAGGTTAATACAAATTATATTTATCTGAAACTTATCATGCAGATAGAGAAGATCAGTTTTACATAAGATGCTTTTGTTAGCTGATCCATGAAATCATGGATTCAGCAGTGCAGATTAGCTGAACAGTAGTAAAATGTGTATGATGGTTCTGCTAGGTGTAGGAGGTTTGACCAGAGGACAAAAGGGGCAGTTTGAATTGAGGGAAAAACATCAGAACTAGGTTTAAATCTTAAAGGTCTGTAATCTAAGTAAAAAAATTAATGACAATTTAAAAAGCGGAGGTGAATCCCCAAATAAAAAGCAAAGGCAAAATCTGGGCCTTAATAGTTTAAAAAATAATATAACAAACGATAAGAGAATATTAATCATTTTAATCCATACATTTATTTTGTTTATGCCCTTATTTTTAAAACTCAACAATTGTTCTCAATGTGGGCAAACTAAGTCTTTAGTATTTGGTGTATCTGGTAGGGCTTCTGACTGGTTGCCTCATTAATCTGCTTAGGAAAGCAATTTCTTTTGGAAAATCAGGACACCAAAATAGTTTGGTTCTCAAACACAATTGAAGTTAATACATAAGAATGATGACCTTTTGTTTCCTTTGGACTTGGAAGCTACCATTTTTAGAAGTTTCCACCCAACTGCGACTCAGTCAAGTAGGTCTTTCTTAATGCCCCTGTTGCTGTTCTCTCAGCTGAGGATCTATAAAGCAAAGATTTGAATGCTAGATGTAGGGAATGTTCTAAGACACCCTAGGATTTAGTAAATAATAAATTTTAAAAGAGAGCATATCTTCTTTGGCAAGTAGCTCCGTATTTTCCATGGAGTGTGTCATGCTGGGCACCAGAAGGGGCAGGACTTGAAAACGTTCTACAGCTTCAGGGCCCTGAGGCAATCTTTTGATGGGGGCAGGTACTTTCAAAATAACACTTGCCAAAAAGAATCTGCAGTCTTTGTAAGGAGTTTGAGCAGCTTGAAAACTTCTGACTTGGGTTTCATTACTGGAACAAAACAAAACAAAACAAATAAAACTTCTGTTGAGAGAATATAGCCTCAACAGGGGTCCTGATGTGGGTCTCTGTATAATAGAAATGAAGGTAGGCTGCATTTTTCGATCACGTTAATTTCCCAACATCTGCTTCTTATTTAGTTTCCTAGATTCAGGATTCTTTACCTTAATGCTAAATGTATATTAACTTTGTAAAATAAGCATGGAATGAGATATTCCCCTGTGTATTTCATCTGGAGGTAAAGACAAGTATGGCAATCAGAGCAGAGCAATAAAACAACTTAATTTTTGTTTAATTTTAAGAGGAAGAATTTAAATTGTTACACTTGAACATAGCTCCCTATACACATTCTGAAAAGCGTAAACCTAAATAACTCTCTTCTTTATTGTTGGATTAGTGTCCTTTTGACTTAGAATTATTCCCTACTCCATCATCCATCTACCCACCAAAGACATATAGATAAGGGTATTTTTCAGAGCAGTGTTCTCAGTGTATGGTCCAAGCATCTCAAGGAGCCACCAAGAAGCCTACTTTAGTGCCACTTCAATATTCCATGGTCTCTCCCAGCACTTATTAAATCAGAATCTGAAAGGGTGGTACTTTACACTCTGTATCTTATAGAATCTCTCTTGTTAATTTAAAGTGATAAGCTTCAACTATTTCTGCATTAATCTTGAAGCAGAGTAATTTCTTTCCTTCCTTTCTTCCTCCACTCCTTCCTTCTTTCCTTTCCTCCACCCCCTCTTCCCCACTTCCTTCCTTTCTTCTTTCCTTCCTTCCTTTTGTTTCTTTACAAATTATTAGGTTTCCTTTTTGTTGTTGATGTTTTTTACATGATGATGTGTGGATTAGTCTGGTAGGTCTGTCATAACAAAAATACCTGAGAATAGGCAGTTGGAACATCAGAAATTTATTTTCTCACAGTTCTGGGGGTTAGGAAAATACGAAATAAAGATTCTGGAAGTATTTGGTTTCCAACAAGAACAAAAATCTCTTCCTGGCTTTTAGATGGTCACCTTCTACCCTTCTTGCTTTGACCTCTTTTTTTTTTTTTAATGTATATAGAGAGACAGACAGACAGGGAGACAGAGATAAATAGATAGATAGATAGATAAAGAGAGAGTGTGTGCACGCAATGGAGAGGGAGCAGCAAGAGCTAGCAGTGAGCACATGCGTACATGCACTCTGATGTATCTTTTTCTAAGGACACTGATTGTATCCACTCTCGTGTCATTTAATCTTAATAATGATGTTGAGGCTCTGTCTTCAGATACTGTGAGAGTGAAGTGGCTAGGGCTCAACAAAAGAATCTAACATAAACATGGGACATAAACATGTGTCCATAACAGGGTACAGTATATTTTGTTCCCTCCATATAACTGCATAAACATAACAAAAACACCCACATCATTGCTGTCAGTGCAGATAGCAAAATTTATCCACTTTTGAAAGTCTATCTTTGCCAGAGAGGGAGAAACTTCATAAACAGTTCTGTTAGGCTTTTGTATCTTGGAATAAAAATTGAATTCAGAACTTTCCAAGTTGGTAATTTGTGGATTTTTGAAGCACAAGGATAAACAATGAGAAAACACCTGACCTGGTTTCAGATTTCAGCCAAGCCAAATGGGTGTCCAACAGGCCCCAAGGCTGAGCCCTGGACAGGCGTCCAATAGATAGTCCCAGAGTATATAGGAGTAGAGTGTAATACTTCTACAGGACAATTGAAATTTGAGAAGCAAGAGGAAAAAGCAAGATAAGTGTAGAAGGCCCAGAGATTGAGGCTTAAGGACAGGAGTAAGGGTTTACTGGCTGATCCTGTAGAGGAGAAGAGAAGAAACACAGAAACACAGCATTGGCTCCTGGACAGATGCAGGTGTAATTCCTGTCTCTGGATGGTTGAGGATGCTTAACCTGTCAGATAACAAGTTTCAATTTGAAATAGAAGAGTCTATTATCTTTTTATTAATGGATGACAAATTATCACCACCAGGTGGCTTATCATATTCATTCGTCACCTCTTAGTTTCTGTAAGTGAGGAGATACTATTTAGCTTATTGGGATCCTCACTAGGGTCAGGCAGGGCTGCAACCAAGATATTGGCTTTTCTGCATTCTCATCTGAAGGCGTGGCTGTGGCTTGAAATGCTTCCAAGCTCACTCACATAATTGGCAAAATTAATTTCCTTGCTGATCTGTGACTGAAGGCCTAGCTGTTTGCTGGCTGTTGGTTGTTGACTGTCCTCAGGTCTGGCAGTTCCTGCAGGCTGTCACATACAATGAAGGCTGCTTACTCTATCAAGACTGTAAGAATAGACTCTGATTCTGTTCTGCTCAGACAGAATCTAATGTGATATTCAATCATAGAAGTGACATCTGATGTAACTATTTAAAGAAGTGAGAGCCATCACTTTTGCTATACAGTAGGCAGTTTCCTCTTATCTGAAGTGACACTTTCTCCAGTTTCAGTTCTTGGTATTCAACCAAGGCCCAGAAATATAAATCAGAAATTCCAGAAATAAACAATTCATAAGTTTTAAATGCATCTTACTCTGAGTAGCATCATGAAGTCCCATGCTATCCCACTCCTTCCCTTACTGGAAATGAACCATTCTTTGGTCTGGCGTATCCTACTGTTACACTATCAGCCCATTAGTCACTCAGTACCCATCTCCATTACCAGACTTCCTATTGTAGTACTGCAGTGCTTAGCATTTAGGGTTCAGTACTATAAGCAATTTCAGGCATCCACTGGGGGTCTTAGAATGTATCCTACACGGATAAGAGGAAACTACTATATTTTATTGGTCTGAACCAAGTCACAGATTTCAACTGCACTCAGATGGAGGCAATTACACAAAGACATGACTCTGTGTATCCATCACAGATAGTAAAACATACGCACAGCTCTGTTCAAATTAAATGATATGATACACCTAAGAGTTTCAGGTGCATCTCATGTATTCCATATATAGTAATTATTTCTGTATTCTGCTGTCAGGTCTTCTGGACTAAGTCTTCTCTGAGGATCTTTTTTACCCTGCTTCATTTCAGAGATTCAACTGGCAGCAAATAAGAAACATATATATTGTGCTTGTTTTGACAAGTTTTCCATGAATTTCTCTAAAGACACTTAAGGTTTTCAGACTCAAGGATAACAATACAAACTAAAAATGTATTTTAAAAACTTAATGCAGCCAGGTGCGTTGGTGCATGCCTATAATCCAAGTGGCTGGGAAGGCTGAGGCAGGAGGATCACAAATTCAAAGCCAGCCTCAGCAATGAAGTGAAACCTTAGCAACTTAGACACTGTCTCAAAAATAAAAAATAAAAAGAGCTGGGTTTATGGCTGAATTTAATCTCTGATACAAAATAATAATGATATAGGTTTTTCAGAAAAATATATGCAAAATCTTTTTGTTTCTTTTAGTCCATAGTTTAAATCGAATACAAATGGATGTAAGAGTAAATGCTGAAGGGATATTTAAGTAGTTTTTGGAAAGGAAGAAGAGGTAAAAGATCTGTGGTTGGCTGAAATTATCTTTGTATTAGAAAGTTTAGGAAAAACTAAACTGTAATGAAATTTCCAATGCCCTCTAAATTAAAAATATCCAGGAGATAAATGTGTAGCTGGGCATATAATGCTCTATTTGTCTCTAAGGGCTTTGAAAAACACGTAGATAGCTTAAGCATCTTTGGCATACTCGGACACCAACTCGTAGCCCATGGTCTCCTCTGGAATATATCCTACCACGCATGAAGACTCCCTCATCAGACTGTGCTTCTGTGCATGACAGGCTGTCTTCAGGACTGCAGGGGAAACAGCTTAATTGAATCCTTTTTCATTGCTTGAATCAGTCTCACTGAACTGAATCGATTAACTGTAAAAATTGAAATATCAGTTTGATGAAGATTAAGGCATTTTCCCACTTTTAGTATACATTGGGTTAAAGGGATAAAACAGAATACAGCATGTGGTATGGATATGGACAATATGGACAGTGCATCCTACTGTGGAGACAGCTAAGGGTCACTCTTCTCACCCTCAGACCCTCTTTCCAACTTTAAGCTGCAAGTCCTAATGTGAATAAAGCCTGACAATTCAATTAAAGCAAAACAGAAATATGTAACAAGTGAACTTCAAATCAAGACCCAGGGTTAGCTACATAATTTTCAGAATACCAAGTAAAATTAAAATGCAAAGCTTTTTCAAAATTATTAAAAATTTTAAGATGGCAATAGTAGATCATTAAAAGAATTGCAGGGTCCTTCTGAGCCTGGGCCCCTGCATGACTGTGCAGGTTGCACACGGTGAAGCTGGCCTGGCAAGATCACCTCCTTTGTCCCTGCCAAAAGGACATCAGTAGTAGAGTTGTCCATAGGGTGGAATAAATACTAGTGACTGACTGACCTCTAGCTTCTCTGAACTTCAGAAGGAAGATCAGAATCAAGCAACCTGAGGGAGTGAGATGATATTACCCATGAGCTGGTTCCCAGACACCTGAGGCCCTTATGTTGACCATGGCTGTCTGGATCACACCTATCTCTACACATGCTATTCTCTGCTTTTGCCTTTTTTTCCTTTATCATTTGTTACTTGTCTCAGTCCAAGTACATGTTGTTAAAAATGTCAGCAGGCAAAATGACATTTTCCCATTTCCTATGCTGAATCTTATATGTGGTCCAAGACTTTCAAGGGAAACACTTATTTTTGTTTGACACTTGGAAGAGGATACATGGTTGTGTCTTTGAAGTTGTTATAAAGTGTGGCCATGAAATCTCTAGCTTAGAGTCAGCTTATAAAGGTTTAATAGGTTCTTCTACTTGCCAGTTGGATCTTTGGCAAATCATTAGCTTTCCTGAGTCCCGGTTTCCTAACCAAAGTGGTAATGAAAATACCTTCTTCATAGGGTTGCTTTGTATGTTAAGTCAGGTCTGGCTTGCAAAGAAAAATGTGTAGTATACTACAAATACTTAAAAATGACTATTGTTATTTCTAACATACTTTCCAAATATATATCTATTAGGTTTGTCTTGACATAAAGATATCTCAATCTAAACAGCATAAAATTCAGAAGCAAAAAACTGGAAAGAACCTCAAAGATTTTCTGGCTTGATAGCTCTTAAGTTTGTTGAGATCATAGATCCTTTTGAATTGTTATAGAAAGCTGTAGATTGTCTTTCCCTTCAAAAGTTACACATGCATTTAACATTTGAGTACAGGGAAATTTTTGGTTGTTTTACCACTTGAAGCTCATCATAGAGATGTATGAACATGGGTTTAAAACCAAAGTGCATCTAATCTTAAATTGTGGCTTCCAATTTATACAATGGTGGAGGGATTTTTCTTTAAATATCCTGCTCCCATAATTCAAATCAGATTCCTTTCGTAGCCTGATCTGCTTCCTGAATATTCCTTATTTTTTTACTTTGTGATAGAAATGCTGAGCACTGGAAAATTAATGACAGCATCAGATAATGGTGAAAAGTTTTATTTTAAAGGGAATCACTACAGTAACTTTCCTTTTGAATGCATCTGTTCTTCTGAAAGACCCCTCAGTGATCTGAAGTCCTTCCTTATAAGTAGCTATCTTAGCCCTCTCTCATGTGAGGGATGTATTCTAAGACCTCCAAAGAATATCAGAAACCATGGATAGTACCAAATACCATATATATTATGCTTTTTTCATACATATACATACCTATAATAAAGTACAATTTATAAAATAGCTACAGTAAAAGATTACCAACAGTAACTAAAAGTAAAATAGAACAATTACAACAATACAGCATAATAAAAGTTATGTGAATGCAACATTTCACTAAAAATATTCTGTTTATACCTTTTCTCTTAAAGGAAGTACTTTATGGTTTCTTTTTGGAATACCTGAATTGCCAGCATCACTAGTCTTATGCATTAGGACTATAAGTAAGTAAAGTAAACACAAACATTGAGATACCATAACAGTTGATCTGGATAACCAGAACAGGGACTAGTTGACTAATGAGTAGATAGCATATACAGTGTGGATACTCTGGAAAGAGGGCTGATTCACATTTCAGGCAGGATGGAGAAAGATGGTGCTAAATTTCATCAGGCTGCTAAGAATATAGTACAACAGAATACAACTTATGAGTGCTTATTTCTAGAATTTTCCAATTTCATATTTTCACACAATACCTGTTTGTGTGTAACTGAAATTGGAAAAGTGACTCACCAGGAAAAAGGGTATACTGTATACCCAATGTACTGCTTGTCACAACACTAATGGTTTTATCTTGGGTAATAAAATAGAATATTAACTCTATTCTAAGGATAATAGAAGTTATGTGGGCTTTGGAACCTGATTTAGGGGTTGACTCATTGATCCCTGTATTTTGTTGTTGTTGTCGTTGTTTTGTTAGAATTTTAGCTCTATTTTTTTTATTTGCTTCTCTTTTCCCATTTTCTACTCTCACCTTAGGCTTTTGGCCAAGTTTTAAAGATGTAAACTGCGTGGCTAGGTTTCTAGTGGCCACTGACATTTGCATTTGACTGTTCTGCATTTTTCCCATATTAGTTCCTGGTTCTTGGCTACTTCCTTCTTCACTTATTATACCCAGAAATTTACCACACAACGAACTTCTGGAAGCAGCAGACACTCTGATGGTACTCCAAGAAGAGACCATAAAAGTAGAGAAGAGAAAGAGGGTTCCATCATGTCAATTAAGTCCATAGCCTGGTTTTCATTTTGCCCTCTGCCTGATTATCTGGACCACACTGCTACCTTCTCATTTCTAAGCACACTTCCTGGGGTTTATTTTCATGACTGTGAGACATTTCTAGAGAGTATACAAAGAGTAACTTTCAAAGAGTAATCCCAGAAAGGGCTTTCAAATTTCTCCCTTTGTATATTTTGGCTTCTAGTCATTTTTTTATTTCTCCTAGCTCCAGATCAAGCTGGTGATGAAAGGTAGCATATTTTGATTGTTTCCATATTTCTTACAATGATATTGCAAAGCAAAATCCAGAGGGAATTGAAATATCATCTGTCTTGTTTAGCCAGGATAAAGCTGTATGACACTTAAGGTGCAGGAGTGGAGAAAGTTCCTGCCAACCTGGAAGTTTTTAATCCCCATTCCTGAACACTGACAGAGTTGCCACGCTAATCCCACAGTGCTGATGCCCTGTCGGTTGCTGACACGCCATCTGCTCTTGTTCACATTGGATATAATCAGATGTGACCTCAAAGACCTTTCTGAAGCTAAGTCTTATTTGAGTCCTGAGTCATTAACTTTCATGCAGACTCATCACATTTTGCCTTCTGCCCACACTGATTTAGTTTAATAAGAGAAATAATTGGCATGTAGTATATATGAAACACACACTAAGAAAAAGACAATCCAAGTCAAGTGTACATTTGTGCAGGGTCAAAGGACATCTATAGAGTTGTCCAGCTTTTCATTACTTAGCATGCTTTCCAAATTTATCGCTATTTATTTTTAAAAGTTGTGTGTGAGCATACTCAGATTTTTAATTGCTTTGCTTCCTTGTAATAAAAAATGAGAAACACTTCATATTAAGAGACTCAGTGGTGGCAAGAGGCATAAATGAAGGCCTGGTCAGTGCTGACCTCAAGAGAAAGCTGCTTGGCATTCTACCTGTGAAGCTGATGGAATTTTGAGTAGGACTCATTGTACCAAAATAAGTCCAATCAGCTTGTCCTGCTGTTAGAGTCCCCTTTGGTGTGAAAGATTTTTTAGTCTTCAAAAGTACAGTTATCAAATTGAAAGTTATCTTAGAAAATATTACACTTTATCTATGAATACAATTGGAAGCTAATTAGGCATAGTCTTCTGTAAAAGTAGGCCGTCCAATGGATGCTAGGATGGTTAGGGTTGGAGGGGAAACTAACTCTGAAAGTTTGAAGTGCAGAAACACAAAAAGCATCTGAGTCATGATCCATTTATATTAAATTCTACTCTTAACTCAGGGAGACTCATGGGCTGGACAGAACTGACCAAAAGCAGTGTTTACAGTTAGCTTACTAATAAATGTTTGCAGTATGCCCAATGCATACTGCTCTTATTGCCTATTAAATAAATAGATTTAAAAAGTGCTCACAGCTCTCTACAGTGTGTACAGTTTTTCACACTCATGGTTTCCTCTAATTTTCTTTATAAACGTTTACAGTAAAACACCTGTTATTTTTGCTATCATCTGTGGAAGAATTATTGGTATTGAACACAGCACTTCATGCTGCATACCTGAACAGAAAGAACTTTTAAAGAAAGTACTTCCAGAAGAAAACTCAAGCTCAGGAACTGAGTTGCAACTAGATAAACAATTTTTCCAAAGTTGCATTTGATGTGCCCTGTGAAATGTGCATTTTTAATTTGATTAGTTTATTTTGCTTAAAATATATGAATCATTTATGGTGTCTTTGTCACTATGGCTACATTGGATCATGCTTCTCTTGAATTTCTAATACCTGAAGTAGTCCGTTGGAAAGGCTTTTCTATTTACTGTAAGTCAATAAGGAAGAAGGAAATACAGCAATGTTATTGTTTAAGTAGGGAAAAAAAAAACACATGTGTGCTTTCTTTTGGACATCATATTTTTCATGGTTCTGTCACAACGTTGCTTCCAGAATGTATTTCAGAGTAGAAGAATAATCCTAATTTTACTTAAGCCATGAGAGTATAGGATACATCTATTTTTCTAAATATTTCTGTGGTTGTTTTTGGATAACGAGGACAATATGATATATTCATGATTCTAACATGCTTGAATCACATGTCATTATGTATCCTTGCTTATGATACTTATTAATTGCCGCAGTCTGGCTGGGCACAAATGCCGCAGTCTGGCTGGGCACACAATCATGAGCCACCACACAGCTTATAGATTCAAACAGCAACTCTTTTATTCCCGAACTCACACCAGCCGTCTACAATCACGTTCTGGGGAAATCCACGTTCTCTGCCCAAATCCACGTCCACTGGGCTTCTATCTCCCAAAAATATACTGTCTGATCCCGTGAGAACTCAAGGGGAACTCAGGCAGCAGGATACGCCCTATTCCCAGCAGGAATAATCTTAAACCTTAAACCTGGAACCTAAACTGGGAACGCCCTAAACCCGATTATCTTAAACCGGGAACACCCTAATCCGCCCTGGTCCTTGAGCAAGGTCACCTACATTCAATATCACTGCAAAATGTCAGCAACATGGGGTACGCTGGCAAGGAAATTGTCATACCTACTTGGCTAATGGCTCCCAGCATCTCCCCCCTTCTGATTAATTAAACAACAAGCAATGTGGCTTAAGGACCGTGCCTGGTAGGTTGTCCAATTCAACATATGGTTCTTACCCATCATCGGAAAACTGACCTTTAGGCGTCAGCCTCCTGTCTTAGGTTGATACCACTGCAATTGAATCATACCCGTCACTGACTACCGGTCCAGCATACAGCCATACTTGTGGATAGGTCTATGCACCAGTGGGGGGGTGAGGTTCTTTGCTCACCTCTGTTGGCCCCCAAATTTGGCCTTGGTGCCAGTGGGGGAGTGAGGTTAATGTGGCTTAAGGACCGTGCCTGGTAGGTTGTCCAATTCAACATATGGTTCTTACCCGTCATCGGAAAACTGACCTTTAGGCGTCAGCCTCCTGTCTTAGGTTGATACCATTGCAATTGGATCATACCCGTCACTGACTACCGGTCCAGCATATAGCCATTGGCCCCCAAATTTTAGACCATCACTAGCAGAAGGGAGGAGGATACAGAAATGCCACGACACCAAGTCAATTGACGGCTCCTTGGGAAAAATTGCATCACTGGTGACACCATCAGCAAAGATATGCCAGCACTACCACAATTAACATGGGGTGCGCTGGCAAGGAAATAAAAATTGCATCACTGGTTAATCACTGTCGCAGATGTAAGAATGGCCAAGCTGGAGCTCTGGATATCAGCTGTTATGGATTTGAGTCAAATCATCTTCTTTTCGATCAGTAGAAATTGTTTTAGTTAATCTCTCTGGAATCCAAATCGGCTGCTGTTCTCCCTGTGGAAACACACAAACAAAACCCCGACTCCAGACAGTCACTGGGTCAGGACCTTTCCATTGTCCTGTTAGAATATCTTTCCAAAGTACCTTAGGCTTATGTACATTTTTTGGATACATATGTCTTTCCGCAGCACTAAGTCCTGATGAATCCAAATTTAAAAAGTTTAGAGTAAAAAAGGGTTATTTTAAGTTTATCTTTGGGGGATATATACCCCTTTCCAATTCCCTCTTTTTGCTTTAATAAGTATATGTCTGTATCTAATAGTTGTCTTAGCTTTTTGCATTTTCTATCTGAAATACCTTACTTGATATTTTCAACCATTTTCTATCTTATTTCTATCTTCTAGTTTTTTTGTTTTTTTTTTTTTTAAGATTTGTACATTTACCCTTAGTTGCTTTTTTTTCTCTTTGTTTTCTTTTGTTTCCTATTTTGTGGGTTTAAAATTCTTGTCTTCCTACATCTTTTCTATCTTTTTACATCTTCTTTATCTTTTTTCTTTTTAACTTTCTATACTTCTGTCTTTAAAGTTTTTCACTTTAAATTTTTAATCTTCTTTATCTAAATATCTTTTATCCTATTATCTTCCCATTTTTTTAAAGTAATGCCTTTAAGATTAAGCTTCTTTCCTCCATCATGAAGGCATTTTAACCACCTTTAATTTAACCTTTTAAAGCCTTTTAATTATCATCTATACTGTACTTTTAAATGTACTTTTTCACCACCTACAACTTCACTCTTTTAAACGAGGCTTAGATTTTGTTTAAATTGCTTCAATGTTAGTTTACATGGCTGCCCTTCAACCAAAGGCTTTTTTTTTTTAACTCCATTGAGAAGCTTTGTCTCAATCTGCCATGTACAAATACCTTTTTCTTCTTTCTTCCTTTCTCAAGCTTTTAAAGTAAGTCTAGTTTCCTCAAAATCTTTTTAAATGGCATTTTACAACTTTTTACTTTACCACACAGAGATTATCTCATCTAGAAACATTTCTTTTTCTTTTAACCTTCCATATTAAAATATATTTCCACATCTTGAATCTTTCTCTATCTCTTTTTTAACCGTTAACCCTTTTTATAAATTCACATTTTGAAACAACTCTTATAAAATTTCTGATTTAGACAAATTACTCCACTTTAATAAAATGAAAGACTTTCATGTTTTTATGATACTATAATACTATAATTGAAACCCAACTGAAAATTTTTCTACTCTTTGTATATAAATTACACATGATAGAATCTAAACACTTAGTAACCTTGTTTCAGCAAAGACACAGACCAAAGCAATATTAAACATTTTTCCATTTACCAATTTATGAAAACACACATGTTTAAATATATTACCTTATGGGACTTAATAAGTAAGAGTACTTGATTTTATATTTAGTGGTTGATATTTTAACACTTTAGCCTTGTAAATTAATCAAATGTCTGTAAAAACCAAGATCTTAGACAAATGTAGTAAACAGAACTAGCCATCTTTTTCTTGAAGAAAAATCCTTCTACAGGATACCATGATGGTCCCATTGATATACTTAATAACTCGTCTTTAAAAAGCCATGGGCTACATTTTTGTATTGTATCAACATATGTCCTAACTGTTCTTGGTCTTACTGGGGTGCCTCTTTCCTCTAACAATTTTTCTTCCTCGGAGGTGAACAACTTCAAACCTTGAGTCAACCATTTTCCCCAGTTTGCCTGAGAAAGTTCTAGGAACAGGCAACTTGAAATAAAAACAAAATAAATCAAAACAATAACACATTGTTTTTTGAAATGTTCACCCATTTTTTTTTTTCTCTTCCTCAAGGGTGAGAAATTTCACTTACCTCTAAGCTTCAGAAGTTCCCCGCACGGGACGCCAAATGCCGCAGTCTGGCTGGGCACACAATCATGAGCCACCACACAGCTTGTAGATTCAAACAGCAACTCTTTATTCCCGAACTCACACCAGCCGTCTACAATCACGTTCTGGGGAAATCCACGTTCTCTGCCCAAATCCACGTCCACTGGGCTTCTATCTCCCAAAAATATACTGTCTGATCCCGTGAGAACTCAAGGGGAACTCAGGCAGCAGGATACGCCCTATTCCCAGCAGGAATAATCTTAAACCTTAAACCTGGAACCTAAACTGGGAACGCCCTAAACCCGATTATCTTAAACCGGGAACACCCTAATCCGCCCTGGTCCTTGAGCAAGGTCACCTACATTCAATGTCACTGCAAAATGTCAGCAACATGGGGTACGCTGGCAAGGAAATTGTCATACCTACTTGGCTAATGGCTCCCAGCAATTAATATTTTAAGTATATGGAATTTATTGCATAGGTAGAAAAGCTATCTCACATTTATTTTAATATTTAAAGAATCTCATTTACAAAAATAAGAAAAATACACAAATTTTGGGTTAATCAAGAATATTTGAGATAAATAACTGCTATGATTGAAGTAATGTTTTTGGATTATGGCAAATTGAAGAAAGTTCATATAGGAAAAATAAAGAGTATCATATGTGATTACTTTATTCAATATTGTTTTCTTGGATAATCAAAGCATTTTAGAATATACTCTTATAACAGAATCCAAACTCATATAAAATACACTTGACATAAATGGATTATTCCTTTCAAATTTGCCTGGTTACATAGGAAGTACTTATCTGATGGTACTTTTTAAATTATAACCCATTTTTCACAGAACATTTACTATTAGAAGTCAATGATGAGTGGGACCATGGTGTACCCCTGTAATCCCAGCTATTTGTGTGGCTGAGGCAGGAGGATAGCAAGTTTGAGGCTAGCTGGAGATCTTAGGGATATTATGTCTCAAAAATAGATTTTTTTAAAAAAAATGTTGGGGACATAAATCAGAGGTAGAACTCTCCTGGATCTAATGCTCTAGTACAAAGAAAGAAAAGAAATGAGAAGAGAGGAGAGGAGAGGAGAGGAGAGGAGAGGAGAGAAGGAAGGAAGGAAGGAAGGAAGGAAGGAAGGAAGGAAGGAAGGAAGGAAGGAAGGAAGGAAGGAAGATAGTTTGGATGGCCAGAACACAAAACAAACATTTTTTTCCCTCAGATGTTTACTATGTTTACTATATTTTTTTTATTTTAAAATTATATGTTAAAGATGAAATTGTACCCCTGCCCACCAACCCTTTGGCCTTTCAAAGACATTTGCTAACCTCTTATAGTTCTGAACAAGTTGTAAAACAGGCTTCAGAAATTAATGGACCTTATAGTTTTAATAAACTGATGCTTAATGGATTCACCTGTTTTTTTGAATAGTTGAGGAATTAGGGGAATGTAAAAATTGAAGAGTATAAGAATGTAAGTGTAAAACACATGTTGTATAAATTCCTTATTTTAAGAATGATTGTCATTGGGAAGTCCTCCTGTTTTTCATCAAAAGGCATTCATTTTAGTTCTTAGAAGGCAGTTGTAAGATTGATGGTGTCAGCCACTGGGTAAGGCTTTCCAGGAGGGGCTGTGTCTGGGAAATATCTCCAGCAAAATGCAGTTGTCTAACCTTAAGCCAGTTAGAGACCATGACAGTTAGACTGTTTCTTTTTAAAAGACAAAGTGGTGGAAAATGTGTATTGATATAGGGATGTCAGTGGGTTAAGAGTCTTTGGCGCTTAAAATTTAGAAAATGAGGGTTGGACTTTTTATGCTTTGTATCTCAAAAATGTAATTGAGAACAATTCCACTAACTCTCTTCATCTCTTCTAAATTCATGCCTGTGCTACTTAGGACACCTCAAGTATATGCTGAAATCCAGGAACCTCAGGACTGGGAATGTGTTTCAGTTATTTATTGCAGCATAAAAGCCATGCCACAATTTCTTAGAATACAGGTTCTTTTTTTTTTTTTTCCTCTGATGATTGTGTGGGTTGATGCCTGCATTTTTGAATGGTGTGATTTGGATCATTCCTATTGTAATTAGCTACAAAGTTCTTTAGTCAAATGTCAAAAGTCCCCTAATATCACTTCTGCTACATGTTATTGAGCAAAGCATGTCATAGATGTAGCTCACATTCAAAAAAAGGTACAAAGCCAGTTCCATTCCTCCTTGATGACATTAGTAGCAATGTCTGTAGAAAGCAGCAAGATGGAAGATACTATGATAACATTGGGAAATAATCTACCAAAAGAGTGATAAAGCTACAGAGACAGGTAATAGTACCTTTCAGGTAATAGTACCTACAGAGACAGGTAATAGTACCTACAGAGATAGGTAATACTACCCTCTGCTGTGATAGAAATCTAATGGTTCAAGTTGCAATGTCCAAAGTCCATGCCCAAGCAGGGATTATGAGTCTTCTTGGATAAAATAATGAATTCTAGAAATGAAACAACATTGAGGTTAAAATCAAGCTCATCATTTCCTAATCGGTTTAATTCTTCTATACCCTAACTTTCTCATCTGTAAAGTGAAAAGAATAACAGTTTGTACTGGACTCCAAGATGGCCGCGAATAGAGTGCATCACACCCCGTGTACCGCGACACTGCGCAGGTGAATAATGAGTTAGAACGACAAAAAACTATCTTGTTAGGAACTTACAGCAAAATGGGGGTGCACCGAAACCTAGAGGAAGGATTTCCAGCACCGAGGTCCGGTAATTAAGTCTCAAACACGAGCCAACTCTGTGAACGGAGATCTGGGCTGACTGATCCACGTGGCCTGCCCTGTGGCTACAGACAGCGGGGCGCCGCCGAGAAGTGACCAGCAAGCAGGGAGAAACGTTGATGCGGATTCTGTGGAATCCTGCGAGCTGAGCCCGCACTGAGCCCCGGGCTGAGTTCGGGATTTCAGACGGGGAAGGAAGCGGTACAGTTCTATCACCCACAACGGAAACTCCACCAAGGAAACCAGCGGCCACCATCTTGGAGAGCTGAAGTAACCACTGCCACTCTCCGACAGATTGCAATAATAAAACAGGTGTGTGTTACTCAGCTCATCTCCCATACAGCGGGGAATTCGCATAAAATCTCTCCTAGGCTTTCTGGAAGAGGGATTATCAGAGCGAGCCTGCATAAAGACGCAGAGAAAACTAGAGACACCTGACCTTCAACTCTCCCTCCCATCAGCGGCGAAAACGAAACCTGTCTTGCCAGCGCTGGGGGAGGGGCAAGCGGAAAAATCAAAACAATAGAGTGCCGGGGTTCCCAATAGCCACCTCCACACCCAACAAACGGCAGTTTGAACTGCCGAGAGGCATCATTCAGGGGAAATCTGGTCTAGCAGGAGAAACCAAGACTAGCAGGAGAAACCAGGGGACTAGAGGCCAGGCCCTCGCGACTGGGTGGCTGGAGACCGCCCGCCCGCTGGCGACAGATCGCCGCTGGCTGCCCGCATGACTGGGCGGCTGGAGTCTTCCTGCCCGCCGGCGACCGGAAGCTGAAACCAACCAGAGACAGTCCAGTCCCACCCCCCCATTCGGACACCCGGGCAAGGAGCCTGGGACCCGCCATAGCAGAGAGGTGACGTCACTGGAGCTCGGCCGTCGGAATTCCTTCCCAGCGGAATCCACTTTAGCAGGCATAGTCTACCAACACAAAGGAGAGACAACAGAGATATACAAAACCAAAACAAATCTATAGAAGAGAGCAGAAACACAGCAATCAAATAGAGCTGGAAAGTAACGTGAACGTCATGAAAAAACAAGGGAAAAAAAGGAGTACTAACAATGCAGGACAACTTAAATCTACAGGAGGACCTAGAAGCATCAGAAACATGGATAGGGAAAGAACTGAAGGCATATCTAACTCAGATGGAAAGGAATATTAGAGAAGACATGAGACAGCAAGTCCAAGCAATGAAAGTATATTTTGAAAATGAATTAAACAAAAAATTCAAATGGCAAAGAATGAGCTTTACCAGGAGATAGAGATCTTAAAAAAAAATCAAACAGTAATCCTAGAAATGCAGGAAACTATAAACCAAATTAAAAACTCAAACGAGAATATTACAAATAGACTAGATCAAGTAGAAGTCAGAACATCAGATAATGAAGACAAAGTTTATCAACTTGAAAAGAATATAGTCAACACAGAAAAGATGCTTAAATCCCACGAGCAATCTATTCAAGAGATATGGGATGTCATTAAAAAAACAAATTTGAGAGTCATCGGGATAGAAGAAGGCATAGAGATTCAAACCAAAGGAATGGACAACATATTAAATGAAATAATTCTAGAAATTTCTCAGAGATGAAAGATGGAATGGATTGCCAAATCCTGGAAGTCTACAGGACCCCAAACATTCAAAACCATAATAGACCAACTCCAAGACATATAATTATGAAGATAGCCAACATACAGAACAAGGAGAGAATATTAAAAGCTATGAGAGAAAGGAGGCAGATTACATTCAGGGGTAAACCAATTAGGTTAACGACTGATTTTTCATCACAGACTTTGAAAGCGAGAAGATCCTGGAACAATGTATTTCAAACGCTGAAAAATAATGGATTCCAACCAAGAATACTGTATCCAGCAAAATTAAGCTTCAGATTTGACAATGAAATTAAAATCTTAAATGATAAACAAAAGCTAAAATAATTTGCAGCCAGAAAACCAGCACTGCAAAGCATCTTGAGCAAAATACTACAAGAAGAGGAATTGAAAAATAGTGCCCCAAACTAATAGCGGGAGGTATCTCAGTAAAGGGGGAGGAAAATAACCAAAAAGTAAAAACTAGCCAAACTAAAATAAATAAATAAATAAACATGACTGGAAGTACAAATCATATTTCAATTGTAACCTTAAATGTTAATGGCCTAAACTCACCAGTCAAGAGACATAGGCTAGTAACCTGGATCAAAAAAACAAATCCAACAATGTGCTGCCTTCAGGAGACTCATATGATAGGAAAAGACATACACAGGCTGAAGGTAAAAGGTTGGGAAAAATCATACCACTCACATGGCCCTCGGAAGCAAGCAGGAGTGGCCATACTCATATCGAATAAAATCAACTTCAAACCTAAGTTAATCAAAAGGGATAAAGAAGGACACTATATACTGTTAAAAGGAACCATCCACCAACAAGACATAACAATTATCAATTTGTATGCACCAAACAATGGAGCTGCAACGTTCATAAAACAAACTCTCCTCAAGTTCAAGAGTCAAATAGACTACAACACAATAATTATGGGTGACTTCAACACACCACTCTCGCCATTAGACAGATCCTCTAGACAAAAGCTGAATAAAGAAACTATAGAACTCAATAACACAATCAATAACCTAGACTTAACCGACATATATAGAATATATCAATCATCATCAAGTGGATAAACATTCTTCTCAGCAGCACATGGATCCTACTCAAAGATAGACCATATATTATGCCATAGGGCAACTCTTAGTAAATATAAAGGCGTGGAGATAATACCATGCACCATATCTGATCATAATGGAATGAAACTGGAAATCAATGATAAAAGAAGGAAGGAAAAACCCTATATCACATGGAAAATGAACAATATGTTACTGAATGATCAATGAGTTACAGGAGACATAAAGGAGGATATAAAAAAATTCTTAGAGACAAATGACAATACAGACACAACATACTGGAATCTATGGGACACAATGAAAGCAGTTTTAAGAGGGAAATTCATCGCCTGGAGGTCATTCCTCAAAAAAATAAAAAAACAACAAATAAATGAACTCACACTACACCTCAAAAAACTTGAAAAGGAAGAGCAAAACAACAGCAAATGTAGTAGAAGACAAGAAATAATTAAAATTAGAGCAGAAATCAACGAAATTGAACCAAAAAAAAGAAAACCATTGAAAAAATTGATAAAACTAAAAGTTGGTTCTTTGAAAAAATAAATAAGATCGACAGGCCCTTAGCCATGCTAATGAAGAGAAGAAGAGAGAAAACTCAAATTACTAACATAAGGGATGAAAAAGGCAATATCACAACAGACACTACAGAAATACAGAAGATAATTAGAAAGTATTTTGAAACCCTATATTCCAATAAAATAGAAGATAGTGAAGATATCGATAAATTTCTTAATTCATACGATCTGCCCAGATTGAGTCAAGAAGACACACACAATTTAAACAGACCAATAACAAAGGAAGAAATAGAAGAAGCCATCAAAAGACTACCAACCAAAAAAAGCCCTGGACCGGATGTGTATACAGCGGAGTTTTACAAAACCTTCAAAGAAGAATTAATACCAATACTTTTCAAGCTATTTCAAGAAATAGAAAAAGAAGGAGCTCTTCCAAATTCTTATGAGGCAAACATCACCCTGATCCCGAAACCAGACAAAGACACTTCAAAGAAAGAAAACTACAGACCAATATCTCTAATGAACTTGGATGCAAAAATTCTCAATAAAATCCTGGTGAATCGAATACAAAAGCATATCAAAAAAATTGTGCACCATGATCAAGTAGGATTCATCCCTGGGATGCAAGTCTGGTTCAATATATGGAAATCAATAAATGCTATTCACCACATCAATAGACTTAAAGACAAGAACCATATGATCATCTCGATAGATGCAGAAAAAGCATTCGACAAAGTACAGCATCCCTTTATGTTCAAAACACTAGAAAAACTAGGGATAACAGGAACTTACCTCAACATTGTAAAAGCTATATATGCTAAACCTCAGGCTAGCATCATCCTAAATGGAGAAAAACTGAAGGCATTCCCTCTAAAATCTGGAACAAGACAGGGATGCCCTCTATCACCACTTCTATTCAATTTAGTTCTTGAAATACTAGCCAGAGCAATTAGACAGACGAAAAAAATTAAAGGCATAAAAATAGGAAAAGAAGAACTTAAATTATCCCTATTTGCGGATGACATGATAATATATTTAACAGACCCAAAAGGGTCTACAAAGAAACTGCTAGAGTTAATAAATGAATTCAGCAAAGTGGCAGGATATAAAATCAACACGCATACATCAAAGGCATTCCTGTATATCAGCAACAAAACTTCTGAAATGGAAATTAGGAAAACTACTCCATTCACAATATCCTCAAAGAAAATAAGATACTTGGGAATCAACCTAACAAAAGAGGTGAAAGACTTATACAATGAAAACTACAGAACCCTAAAGAGAGAAATAGAAGAAGATCTTAGAAGATGGAAAAATATACCCTGTTCATGGATAGGCAGAACTAACATCATCAAAATGGCGATATTACCAAAAGTTCTCTATAGGTTTAATGCAATGCCAATCAAAATCCCAATGGCATTTCTTGTATAAATAGAGAAAGCAATCATGAAATTCATATGGAAAAAGAAAAGACCCAGAATAGCAAAAACAATGCTAAGCAGGAAGTGTGAATCAGGCAGTATAGCGATACCAGACTTCAAACTATACTACAGAGCAATAGTAACAAAAACAGCATGGTACTGGTACCAAAACAGGCAGGTGGACCAATGGTACAGAATAGAGGACACAGAAACCAATCCACAAAACTACAACTACCTTATATTTGATAAAGGGGCTAAAAGCATGCAATGGAGGAAGGATAGCATCTTCAACAAATGGTGCTGGGAAAACTTGAAATCCATATGCAACAAAATGAAAATGAATCCCTTTCTCTTTCCATGCACAAAAGTTAACTCAAAATGGATCAAGGAGCTAGATATCAAATCAGAGACACTGCGTCTGATAGAAGAAAAAGTTGGCTACAATCTACATACTGTGGGGTCGGGCTCCAAATTCCTTAATAGGACACCCATAGCCCAAGAGTTAATAACAAGAATAAACAAATGGGACTTACTTAAACTAAAAAAGTTTTTTCTCAGCAAGAGAAACAATAAGAGAGGTAAATAGGGAGCCTACATCCTGGGAACAAATTTTTACCCCTCACACTTCAGATAGAGCCCTAATATCCAGAATATACAAAGAACTCAAAAAAATTAAACAATAAGATAACAGATAACCCAATCAACAAATGGGCCAAGGACCTGAACAGACACTTCACAGAGGAGGACATACAATCAATCAACAAGTACATGAAAAAATGCTCACCATCTGTAGCAGTCAGAGAAATGCAAATCAAAACCACCCTAAGATACCATTTCACTCCAGTAAGATTGGCAGCCATTATGAAGTCAAACAACAACAAGTGTTGGCGAAGTTGTGGGGAAAAGGGTACATTTGTACACTGCTGGTGGGACTGCAAATTGGTGAGGCCAATTTGGAAAGCAGTATGGAGATTCCTGGGAAAGCTGGGAATGGATCCACCATTTGACCCAGCTATCGCCCTTCTCAGACTATTCCCTGAGGATCTTAAAAGAGCGTACTATATGGATACTGCCACATCAATGATCATAGCAGCACAATTCACAAAAGCTAGACTGTGGAACCAACCTAGATGCCCTTCAATATATGAATGGATTAAAAAATGTGGCATCTATACACAATGGAGTATTACGCAGCACTAAAAAGTGACAAAATCATAGAATTTGCAGGAAAATGGATGGCATTAGAGCAAATTATGCTAACTGAAGCTAGCCAATCCTTAAAAAACAAATGCCAAATGTCTTCTTTGATATAAAGAGAGCAACTAAGAACAGAACAGGGAGGAAGAGCATGAGGAAAACATTAACGTTAAACAAAGACGAGTGGGGGGAGAGAAAGGGAGAGAGAAGGGAAAGAATATGGAAATGGTAGGAGACCCTCAATGTTACACAAAATTACATATAAGAGGTTGTGAGGGGAAAGTGGGGGGGAAACAAGGGAGAGAATTGAACAACAGCAGATGAGGTAGAGAGGGAAGATGGGAGGGGAGGAGAGGGGGGATAGTAGGGGATAGGAAAGGTATCAGAATACAACAGTCACTAATATGGCATTATGTAAAAATGTGAGTGTGTAACCGATGTGATTCTGCAATTTGTATTTGGGGTAAAAATGGGAGTTCATAACCCAATTGAGTCAAATGTATGAAAGATGATATGTCATGAGCTTTGTAATGTTTTGAACAACCAATAAAAAAAAACAGTTTGTACTTCTTCATAAAGTTATTATTTTGAATACTAAATCATCACTTTTGGAAAAAGACTTAGAATCATATCTTGAAAAATGTAATAACCTCAAAAAAAAAATATATATATATATATATATATTATTATTGTTGTTGTTGCTATTACTAAAATATATTTTGATGAACTTTGTGCGTGAAGACTTTAATGAAGTTAGCAAAGAACTTCAATCACAGCAACAAGTGGAAATTCAGGCAGGATTTTTCATTTTCAAGAAACCAATCTATATTCCTTAGTAACTTATAGAGCAACACATGAGGAAAACAGAAAAAAATAAAAAAGGAGCTACATCTTGGGGGGAGATCTAAGTGTGGGTGTTGCGACCCCTTGCCCGCAAGGAAGACGCAACACTCAGGAATCTTCTCTCAGCAGTTTATTCAGGTCTCTTGATATTTTTTATTTTTATTTTTTTTTTTTCTTTTCTCTCCCCCGGATGCCCTCCCAGCCTTAATAAAGCATCCCAAGCCCCAATACAAAGCTGCCGCGTGGAGCTTTCTCACAGGGTGGTGAAAATCATGTGCCAACTCTCTCAGATAAGGAGTTGTTTGTCACATACCACAGCGGAGCCAGCGCCATCTCGTAATGGCGACCATAGTCTGCAGAAACGGCAGAAGCGGCTCACCACAGTTCCCCCTTTCTGTTTTATTAAAACAATACAGGCGAGAGTAGAGGTCCTATCCCACTGTGCAGAAGTGGCTGCATAGTATGGCTCAGTCCTAAGGAGGGCCCTTCCCCAGATCCGAGGCCATATCAGCCGACGCCTTTTTTCGTGGGGCGGGGCGTGGACGCGTCTAACCCGCATGCAATAGGACATGCTCTCCTTGAGGTCCACGTCAAGGATCACTCAAGTGCAGTGCCTTGCCTCGCATCCTGTATCGTGACGATGGTGGACGAAGGGGGATAGCTGAGGCTGAACTGTGGCTGTATTAATGACAAACAAGTTGACAGCACCCTGAAAGAAAGGCACGGACTTTAAAGCGATAGTAAAGCACTAGTGTGGAAACCCATCTGCGTGCAATGGCAGCAAGACCAGCAGAGTGCAAGGGCTTTCCAACACTAAGAGAATAACAAGGAAAGTCATGTCGATCCCAGTGCAATGTTATAATAACTTGGGGTGCAACGACCATGACAAAGGTTTACTGTTTAAGATGTGCAAGCCAGACTTGAGGTGAGTTGCCATTTTCTAAAGCTGCAAGAGCTTGTATGATCATAGCCTTTTTTTGTGCATGGCGAGTTTTAAGGCGACAGAGAAACCACAAACAAAGTATAACACTGAAGCAACACATTGCACCAAAAATGTCTACTCCCACCCACTCTTTGAAGAAGGAAAAAACAGAAGATATCCAATCGGTGAATCGACCCAAAGTCACTGGTTTGACACAGGTACTGTTCAAGACAGTTATCTGGGTTAGTTGAGACTGGATCATGTCTTTCGCTGCCATGGACCAATTTCCGGCCAAATATTCGCCAATGATGCGGGAGGCATTTCTGGAATCATTAAATCTGACAGAGGTTATACATAAATGTGCACGTTGGTCAACACAACCCAAAAGCACCAAGTCAGCCAATTCTTCTACCTGAGCTTGGAGTAAATCTATCCTTTGGTTGGCAGCTAAAATCCCTGACAAAATATGTTGATTAATTGAATTTTGGGATTCAAGTATAGTGGAAGTTTGTTGAACAACTTGATTAATAGTGGCAGCAGTTTGTACTTGACTGGCCATGGCTACTCCAGCTGTAACTGCTGCAGCAGCAGACACTGCCACAGCTGTCACTATAGCTGCCGTAATTTCAAAATCTCTACGGGCTCTAATCAATTCAACAATAGGAAAGGATTTTGGATCTGCAGTAACTGGGATCGGGACAAAGGTTGGAATTTTCATAATCACTGCCATAGTCCAGGAGCCATTCCAACACTCAGACAAGTAGCAAGTAACATTAGAACAATTAAGCATCCCCTGTAATGTAACATTAGCCAAAAGAAACAGGAACGGAGATTGGAGACAGACTGCTGCGGAGGGCAAAGTAGCATTAGATAAAAAGCATATCCTTATCCCAGGCAGGGTGTCCTGCTGCATGATTTTGTGCAGCCTGCTCTACCGCGCCCTCTAGCATAAATGCTCTCCAGTCCAAGTATTTGCCTGGGGAGACACAAGCGCGCACCAGACTAGCCCAATCTGAGGGAGTCATGCAAAATCTAGTAAGTCCCTCCACTTGAGTGAGAGTGAAAGCGGCATCTATGCCATAAGTGCGGACAGATTCTGTCAAGGTTTTAATTATCTTAAAGTCTAAAGGCTCATGATATCTTTCTCTATTATTGTCCTGAAACACCGGGTACGCAAGTCCCATATCTGTATTAACTGTCCTCCAAACTTGTGCATGAAAAGATCTCCCGGAACCTTGGCTCCCCCCCACATACGGGGGTGGGGCAACAGGCATCATATCTTTTTCTAAATTTTTAACCTCCTCCTCCTCAGAATTTTGTTGACCAATATTAGATCCCTCCCCCTTCTTACAGTAGGCATGCGCGTCTTGTGTCTCCTTTTTTTTCTTTTTCATTTTTATCTTATGTAGTTGTTGCAACAATATATCAAGGTCCTCAGAACACTCTGAGCCGCTTGTGTCCTCAGATGTTTTGAATTCGGTCAAGTCTGGATAGAGCCTTCTCCTATTTTTATCTTTAGGCTCTTTTGTCTTCTCACTACTGTTACTTTTGATACTCTCTGCCACTTCACTATGTGATCCTTCAGATTTTTCCTCATGTAGTTGTTCAAGAACGGCCTGACCCTCACTCACAGCTTCTTGGCATTTACCATCTGTAAGGCAACTACGGACCATGTTCCAAAGGGGTATCACCCCACCCTCTAATATGCCCTGCTCAGAAGCAAAGTCAAGATCTTTGCCTAATTTATCCCAACTAGGTACAGTAAGGCTGCCCGAAAATGCAAACCACGGTGCAGCGATATCTATCTTCTGTAAAAATCTCTGTAAAGTACTATGTTTCACTTTCAGGCCCTTGGAACGTAACAGGCCATCTAGGGCCAGGAGAAGCGGACTTGAAGATGCGGCACCCATGACACAACAACAAAAGAAGCACAAAAAACAAAAGCGAAAGTAGAAGCGAAAGTACACAGTGCAGCTGCAATAAAATGTAAGGCTCTCTCTGTGTTTACAGAGGAGCTGCCCCGCTTTGGTCGCGGATCCCATTTACTAGGGACTAACCCCGCTTTGGTCGCGGATCCCACTTACCTGGGATTAACCCCGCTTTGGTCGCGGATCCCACTTACCTGGGACTAACCGGTGCACCACCCCTGACTGCTGAAAGTTCTGGTTCCCGGGTTTCGGCACCACTTGTTGCGACCCCTTGCCCGCAAGGAAGACGCAACACTCAGGAATCTTCTCTCAGCAGTTTATTCAGGTCTCTTGATATTTCTTATTCTTTCTTCTTCTCCTCTTCTCTCTCCCCCGGATGCCCTCCCAGCCTTAATAAAGCATCCCAAGCCCCAATACAAAGCTGCCGCGTGGAGCTTTCTCACAGGGTGGTGAAAATCATGTGCCAACTCTCTCAGATAAGGAGTTGTTTGTCACATACCACAGCGGAGCCAGCGCCATCTCGTAATGGCGACCATAGTCTGCAGAAACGGCAGAAGCGGCTCACCACATGTGGGTAACTTATTTGTTAATAGCTGGGAAATGAGGCAGTTCTCCAATTCTAGGACCATGAAGTATAGAGTCAAGTTAAGAGGAAGAACTAATAAAGGGGAATTTAGTCAATTGTACACAGTTTTGGAAAGAGGTCAACTCTCCAACTCCTAGCTATATCTTTATAGAGACAAGATTATCTTGCTCTTTCTTTTTAATTTGGATAATTCTGTAAATTTTTAATGTAAAATTAGACTTTATATTCATACATTAGCAAAAAAAATCAAAAATTTACATGGAGAAAATAATACTATTTTATAATAACATCAATGTACAAAATAGGGACAAATATAACAAAAAATCTGTATTCTTTTTTTTTCTTTTTATAGGTTCTTGTTAGTTATGCATAACATTAGGATTCATTCTGACAAAATTGTAAAGATATGGAATGTAATTTGTTCTAATTCAGTCACTAGTGTGTCCCCCTTTCCTTCCTTCCTCTCAACCTTGCCATTTCCTTCTCTATACTGATCTTTCTACTATATATATTTCTTGGGACTGGTTTATTTAACTTAGCATGATATTCTCTGGTTCCATCTATTTACAGGCAAATGCCATAATGTCATTCTTCTTTATGGCTGAGTAATATGCCATTGTATGGTTATATGTATATGTGTATATATGTATATCTCCTAGTTTCTTTATCCATTTATCTGTTGAAGGCAACATAAGTTAGTCCCATAGTTTGGCTATTGTGAGTTATACTACTGTAGACATTGATTTGGATGCATCACTATAGTATGCTGATTTTAAATCCTTTGGATATATACTGATATCCATATATATAACATATATCCTCACGCTCCTCACCATGGGACTATTGATATCTACAGATATTTGGGAAGTGAAGGACAGTCCAGATGACTTGAAATGAAACATACTCGTCTTCCTGCAGAAAGTAATGTGACGACTCTCCATCTGTACCACCTGTGTCCTCAGTGCTTCAGGCCATCACCATCAGCCCCAGTGGCTCCTGGTTGGCAAACTTCTAATTTAAATCCGTAAATCCCATCCTGTGGCTATTTCTCTTCTTAGGGGTCCTCACTTTGTCCACCTTGCTTTGTCACTCCTCTGCACTGTGACCACAACCAATACAACTGGTGTTCTCTTTGTCAAAAAAAAAAAAAAAAAAAAACAACTGAGGAGCAGAATAGCTGGAGTATACCAGGAAATCCAGATATCTTGTCTGAGTCACTGAGACTAACAGACATGATTGAATTCCAACTTCTAGCAAAATATTTATGACACCATTGATTGGATCAGAACTCAATTCAGCCTTGGTCTGTAAGTGAGGCTTAGAAGTGGATTATTCCCTGGAAACTGAGGAGAGAAAAATAAATGTAGGGGCTCTTACCGGCTGACAGCTTACCTCATAAGATGGTTATGATGATAAAGTTCAACACTGAATGCAAAAAGGCTTTGTAAATTACGATCATCAAGCATATCTCCTGAGGCAAATCATTTTTCATTTAAAAATAAATGCACTTGCCAAATATTCAAACTAAATATCCTAGGGTATAATATACGATGTCGTGAGTGAAAGCTGAATTTGGTGTCAGGCCGTTTATGACCCACAGAGAGAAAGTTTAGGGCAGAGCACAGGACTTGGGCAATCTTTAAGGAAGAAGTAGAGAATGCGTTGGGACCATAGGAGCAAAACCCTTGCGTGTGTGGGCGGGTGCCTCAGTCATGTGTGCCATGGAACTATGACAGCAAATCCCACGATGAGGTTTATGATTCCCCTGGCTCGGGATGAAGCAGTCTTTCTGATGTGGAAGGATGAAAACTCACAGGTGTGTGCTGAGCCCCAGAATAAATTTTGCAGGTGCTGGTGATTGCAGTAAAGGTCTAAGTCCCTTTAGAGTCCTCACTGAACAAATGGAATGATTTTGAATGCTTCTGCTTGCTACAGGGAAATTTGTAAAAAAGATGGAATGATTTCATGCTCTTTTGGACAGGTTTTTAAGAGATCTGGGCCAAGAAAATTATTCTCCAAAAGCCTGCTAAATTTTTATAATGGAAACAAATTTATTCCTTAATATAAGTAACATTAATTTTATTTTAAATTCAGGACATGGGAAAGTTGTGCCTCTCTATCACTTTGTGCTTTAAAATTGGGTCTCTTTGTGTAGTCAGTATATGGTAAAGATTTCATCATTGTACTCCTTTAAAATAGGATATTTTTAAAAATGACATCTTGCTCATTATATTGTTTTAGAAAGTATTGAGAATCAGTTAGAAATGTGGGGCTCAGTTACTAACTTATTCTATAACAAAATATGAACTTATTTAAGACAATAAATTTTACCTGGAAGGTGACAACCCCCTAACAGTTGAGACTATATTCAAAAAACAAATGGTCTTCTTTAATTTCTGATCCCTGCATTTCTTTACTTCAAGTGCCAAGAAGATGACTCCTTGGGCCTAACTACACTCAGCTGGGCTCAAATAATATTCTAGGTATGAGCTGAGGTGAAAAGTTAATCAGCCACCTGATTATTTTTCCAAACATTACCATTAATTCAGATAAAATCAGTTCCAGTTTTGGAATTACACCATATGTTCAGAGTCATCTTTATGATTTCAGCATTTACGATGAAGTTATTCCAAAAGTAATTATTTTTTCATAATTTTACAAGTTCATGCGATGACTTCAGGGGAGTCAGATGTTTAAGTCCTGATATGATGAGGAGGCAGGAAAGTGAAATGCAAAATCGTAGACAGGTGGGCAAGAGCAGAAGTTAACAGTTAATGAAGTAACAAGAAGAGAAAGGGGATGGAGTTCAGAGGGATTCTGAAAGGAGTCACTGTACTTTAATTAGATGATGAGAAGGTATCTTGACAGAAAAAAAGTTTCATGGACCATTCTTTTGGATTGCACAATAGAGGAAGCCTGTGGGACATTCATTTTTCTTGAAAAATCTCCAGTACATTTCCACTGAGTTGCATGTTAGATTCTTCCCATCAGATTGTTATTTTCCTGAAACAAAGGTATTTTTAAACCATGTCTCGGTGTTAAATTAGACTAAGTTCAAATTGTGAGAAAAATTATTTTTCAGATTTGAGGGCCTCTATGAAAAATCATAAACTACCCAAATGCTCAATTTCAAATCAGAATAGCTTGAAAATCTGTGTCTCCTGCACGCTGCACTGAAATCAACAGAAAAAATAAATTAATAAAGGCAAACCCTGCATCTTACATTTTTGTAAGCAACTAACTCAAGTGCTTTGCCAGCTTTTAATGAAATATTAAAATAATAGAAAATCTTTTCTGCCTTTACTGTATGCAATCAAGATACAATGTAGTCTGCAATCTATGTCTCTAAATCAGGTCAGAATAATCTATGATAAGATAAATGACTTATTTCTTCAGGTCTTATTTGTCTAGTAAACACAGGGTCCTCATGATGGGTTAGGTACTGTTGTTAATGTACTATTAAATTCTCACAATATCCCTATGAAATAGGTATCTTTGCTACCTCCAGTTTGCAGATTAAGAAACTGAGCCACAGAAGTAATTACTTGAGGTCACACAGCTCAAAAATAACAGTGTGAGAATAGGGATTCCAGTAGTTTGGATTCCAAGATTATATGTTGAATGAAAGAATGTAATTGATTAGGTAGGATTCCCAAATGCTGAAGGGAATTCCAACTCTCCCTCATCTATCTTCACTCCTTATTTCCTATGGTCACTTTAAATTTAGGATTTCTAGTCGTGGACTCACTACCTTCCTACCAAAATGTTTTTTTTTTTTTTTTTCTATATGCTGAATTGGATGATGACTCACTAGTCATCCAGTAGCTTGGGTCAAATCCTATATCCTCAATTCCTGATGATTAATCATCAAATCTTACTCATTTACACTTGATTTTCCCTTCTTTGCTTTATTGCCACTTTTAGGGTGTCATCACCTTATAATGAAGCTATAATTCATTATATCTATAGTTCTTTTGTTTTAAATTTCTCCCTTTCTAGCCAGCCTCCACATTAATGAAACAGTGATCTTAGAAATATATCAGATTGTTATTTTCCACCCGAGGCACTTCACTCTCTCCCACATGCCTACATTATAAAATCCAAACTCTTTAGTAGAAGCTATGAGGTCCTTTTAAATGTGATCCCATTCACATCTCTTGCTGCTTCCTTAACTGTAGTATACGATGGTGTGTCAAACACCAAAAACACCAAGCATTATGTCTTTTCTTTTCTAACCTCCTATCTTTGTATGTACTATTCCCTCTGCCTGGAATGTTCTACTCGCCATTTGTCCTCCAGGCAAACTCATAAATGTGCAATAACCATCCATCTGGATATGACCAGCAAGCCTGCTGTAGTTTAGAAGAATGAGTTATGCATGGATGCCACCTCTGTACTTTGTACAGATTTCTGTTTTGCATTTACCACAGTTTATTGTAATTACTTGTTACACTTTGTGCTAGACTCAGAGCTCCTTAAGGGGACAGCAATTAACACAAGGTCAATAAATGTTCATGTAATAAATTAGTTATGAATTTCTATTCTGGTTCGTTGTACTGTAAAAGATTTCACATAGTCAGAAGATGGAGAATTTTCAGAAATACTACACTCTCACACTAGGTGATAACTAAAGAGGAAAGAGAGTAAGGTATAAATAAAGAAGAATACAATGTTTCCTTTAAGGCAGAGGAAAAAAATCAGTCGTTGCTTGGACTATATCCATATTTTCTTCTAAATTGGTGAGATTTTACTATTTAAATGTTAATTTCTAATTCACTACATGTCTGCCTGGTTTTTATATTCTCAGAATCTCAGTACTGGCATTCATTGCCCCTCAAGTTATATATGAGCTGTTCTACATGGTGCTTTTTAATACCTGGGAGAATTTCAATCATCTGCCAGATAGAACTAATTTTGTACAGGCACCACTCGAAAGAGAAGACTAAAGATATACAGACCCTATCTAAAAAGCTTCTATGTCTTCCTTAATGACTATTTATCTTACTGAGAGATCGCTGCCGTGTTTTTACAACTAAATTCTGATACAGGGGACCAGCACATAAGCAGTTTTAACTTTCATGTGCACAATAATATTATTGCAGACAGAGGGAATTTGCAGAATAATTCACAGATTATTTTACAGTTGTTCACTTATATTTTGTGAACTTCAAGTCTAGATGTGCTATGATATTTGAGAGTTTTTGTGTTGTACATCATAATATATTTGTCAGACATCAGGAATATTGGATCTAAACCACTTGTTGCCTTCCCTTTAATATTAAGGGGGTTGTACTCCATTAAATGTTAAATTGGATCCTTTTTTTCCTCGTGTGGTTCCCATTAATAGATGTTTTAAGAGAGTTTTAGTAAAAGTAAACTGAGGACAGTGGAAAAAATATTATTATAAGAGTGTTCTATAATATTTTCTTGGTTTCTGAGGTATTAAAATTTATTCTGATTGATTACTTGCATTCACTGAACATTGTTTTCTTCTTTTATTTTGTGTTCCTTTGACCTACTACTGCTTTACAATCATGCTAACATTTAGTGGTCTAAATCAACTACTGCTGATTTTTTTATAAGCATGTGATTTTTTTTTTTTTTTTTTTTTTTTCGGGCACAGCAGAACAGATCCATACTTTCTGGAATGTTTTCAGCCAGAACAAATAGTGCTGGGCTCTGTCCTCCAATAGCTCCATGATTTCTCCAGGATGTTTGTCACTTGTTTTCTCCACCATGATGTCTTCAAGGTATTCAGACTCTTTCAACTACAGTTCAGTGCCACAGTCTGGCTGGGCACAATTCAGGAGCCACTTGTCAAAAGAAACGAACTTTATTTTTAGAACACACACACACCACACCACACAACTCTTCAGGAAAAAACCCTCAGAGCCCAACTCCCACCACCGGCTTCCCACAAGCCTCTCAACCTCCCCCACTCCTCCTGCTCTTGAGGCTGATTGGCTGGGTCGTAGGCAGAGCCAAAAAAGGTCCCCCAATGAGCAGTTTTGTGGTCTGAAAGGGCGGAAACTGCCCAATGAGCATCACCACAGAGGAGCCAATCAGTTGGCAGCTGGAAGTTTGCTGGCAGCTGGAAGTTTGCTGGGGCCCCTTCCGCTGTGGCTCTCAACAGTTCAGTGCTCTACAAATGGTATTCCCAGAACAGCATTTGTGACCTCACCTCAGAAATTATACAACTATAGTAAGCCTTCTGCAATATTTTATTAGTTTACCCATGGAAATCCCCAATCCATAGAATGAGTAGACTACATATGAATATGAATATTGAGGACTGGGGATAGATGTTTTGAGAGCAATCTTAGGATTAAGATACCACATTTGTAAAGACTTCTTCTTTCTCCTTATCCTCATCCTAGTTCTTTTTCCTATCCTTTGGTATGATTTATATATAGGACAATTTTGAAAAATGTGCATAATGATATAATCACAACTACAGTGAAATAGCAAATAGTTCAATCACCTAAAATGTTCTCATGTCTCTTTAGTCAATCCCATCTCTCCATTCCAATAAATCTTTTCTCTCTTTCTCTAGTTCTGCCTTCTTTATAACTTCATAGAAAAGGAAGCATACTATAATAGCCTTTTGAGACCAGATAATTTTATTTAACATAATGCTTTGATATGCATCAATATGTTGCATGCTTCAGGGATTTTTGGTTCTTAAGAAATATCACACACACACACACACACTATTATTATTATTATTATTATTATTATTATTCATTCACCAGTTAGAGAACATTGAGATATTTTCTATATTTCAGTGATTATTTAAAATGTTTCTGAAGTGGGATGCTAATTTAACAAATGTCTATATTGTGGAAGTAGCTGTAGACTGAGAGATGAGTAGAAGCTGGTGGTTTTGAGATGCATGCTGTAAAATACATGATTGACATAAAGGAACTATTGGAAGAAATATGAATGTTAAAGGTGATCATGATGATGAGGAGACAAAGAGGAGAGTTACAGAGAAAGACTCTATTGCCTTAGGGAAGACATATATTGTCATAAGCACAATGTTGGTAGAAATATCTATATTAAAGGTCATTCTGGTGAGGACTCAGATGAAAATATTAGAAACTGTATTAGAAACTGAAAGGTGGGAAAGAGCTTGGCAGAACTGTGTTCAAGTGTTTAGAAGAAGGTAAAATTTTAAGCAATGAAATTAAATATTTAGCCGAGAACATTTTAAGCAATGTGTAAAAAGAGCACTATGACCTCTCCCTATCTTTATTGTAAAATACTAGGGGAGAGAGAGAGAAACTGAAGGAGAGAAGAGAAATAAATAGCTAAGCAAAGAAGAACTAGAATTTAGGACTTTAAAAGTTCTCATTCATATTAAGAAAAATAAAAAGGAGGAAGCATATTTTGATGAGAACTCTGAAAGGATAATGGTAGAATCATTTGATAAAGAGATCATTGTCAGGGGGACACATAGATTAATTAACCATTTTAGGAAAATCTAGGAGTAGAGATTGAATTATACAATCAGAAACTGCCAATATGAAATAATTGGGGTACAGAAAAAAAACAGAGGAAATAAAGGAGGGCTGTCAGAATTCCTTGGTTTCACAGGATGTGACAACAGAGAGATTGGGTAGAATATATGCCTCATCTTTTAAGAAAACAGATGAAGGACCCTGAAAGTGATTCAGGGATCATTGTGGCTATTATTCCACTGCAGACCAGGAGGTACAAGCCCTTGGTTTCATAAAGTGGAACATTCCCTCAGTTTCAGCAGGACAGGCACCAACACCATGGAGAGCTATATGGTGGATCTGCCACATGGACCCCAGGAAGCCCCCACATGCCTCTGAGCTGAAGGGGCAGAGAAACCCTGTGGATCTGTGTATGTGGCACTGCCATCCAGAGGACTTGAAGAAAAGTCTAGAAACCCAAGAGAATTATTGTGAAACCTTAAGATCCAATGCAATTTGACTTGCTGGGACTTGACCTTCTTGGACCTATCAACCTTTCCTTCCTTCTGATTGCTCCTTCTATAATGGAACTATTTACCCTATACTACCCACATTGTAATTTAGAAGGATACAACTTATTTGGTTTTAAAGATTCTCAGTTGGAGAGGAATTTTGCCTCAGAGTGAATCACACCTTGAGTTTCATCTATCTATGTTTTAGATGATATTTAGATGAAATTTTGAACTTTATACTTGGAGTTGTTGCTGGAATGAATGAAGACTTTGGAAACAGTTGAGATGGAAAGAATGTAATTTCACACGTGGGAAGGACATGAATTTGGGGCAAAACAGATATAAAATGTTATAGACAGTATTTTTGTCATATATATGACTATATATATACATATATATATGTATATATATACATATATATATATATGCATATATATGATCTAACTCCTAATATGACTGTATTTGAAGATGGTGACTCTAAAGTAATAACTAAGATTAAATAAGATCACAAAATTGGGCCCTGATCCAATAGGATTAGTTATAATAAAAGAAAGTAATTTTCTGTCCTATGTGCTTGCACCTAGAAAAGGCCATGGAAGGATATAGCAAGAAGGCAGCTATCTGGCAAGCCAAAAGGAGCTCCTTCTCCACATACTGAATGTGCCAGAATTTTGGTATGAAACATCTAGCCTCCAGAACCCTGAGAAAATACATTTTTATTATCTAAGTCACCTGTTCTGTAACATTTTGCATATCAATCTAAGTTGATTAGTACAGATGCTATAACTTTTGAGGTACAGGTATTTGTGTATATCAATTTTCTCTTACTTAAATATCTGGTAGTGAGTTGGTGAGTTTTCTATTAAATATGTTTAACTTTGTAAGAATACGAGAAATTGTTTTCTGAAGTGATTATACCATTTTGCATTGCTATTAGCAATGTATGAGAGTTCAAAACAATGTACTTTTTCACCAGCACTTTGTACTCTCAGATTTTAAATTTTATCCAGTCTATAATGTAGTAATATGTAGTAGTATCTTATGATGGTTTTAATTAATTAATTAATTGCATTTCCATGATAACTAGCTATGTTGAAAATGTTTGTACTTCTTTATGTCTTTTCAATCAAAATCTAAATATTTTGCCATTTTTGTTGGATTTGGGCGGTTCTTTGTTATTAAGTTTCAGTATTCTTTCTGTATTCTGAACACAATACTTCTTCAAATAAATATACCAAATATTGTCTTGCAGTCTGTGGATTTTTTATTATGTTATTAATAGTATTTTAAACAGTAAATATTTTAAATTTTGATAAAGTTCAATGAATACAATTTTTCTTATGTGAATCTTGTTTTGGTGTCCTAACTAAAAAGCATTTTTGCCTAACTCAAGGTCATAAATGTTTTCTTCTGTTATTTTTTAGAAGTTTAATTTGAGGTTTTATATTTAGATTAATAATCTATTTGTGTGTGTTGTAAATGCTGCAAGATAGGAAGCAAAGGTTAATTTATTTGCAGAGGGATGTTCAACATTTCTTGCACTATTGAAAAAATTATACTCCTTCATTGAATTATCTCTGCACCCTTATTGAAATAAATTGTCCTCACTGCCTCTATTTTATTTCATTGTCCTTCCTATCTATTTATCCGTCAATTCTATATTATTGATTATTTTAGCTTCATAATATGTTTTAAATTAAGAGGTATGAGTCCTTCAAGTTAGTCCTAACTTTTCAAAATTGTTTTGTTTATGCTGGGATCTTTGCTTCTCTATGTTAATTTAGAATCATCTTGTTAAACAAAACAAAAAAGAACAAGCCTGCTGGGTTCTCTTTTAGGATTATATCAACACTTTAGTTCATTTTCAGGACAACAGTGCCTTAAAAATATTGACCTTCCATAATCATGAACATGTTGTATCTCTTCATTTATTTATCTTCTTTTATTTGTCTCATATTTTTTCATATTTCAGAATACAAATCTTGCAAATACTTTGATAAATTTAATCCTAAACATCTCATATTTTATTATTTTTGTAAATGATACTTATTGAAATTATTTGAGTTATCTAAATTATTGCCATTTTTTAAAAACACAACTAATTTTCATTAAGGATTTATGTCTTTTATCATAGCTAAATTCACTTGTTCTAGTAATTTTTATAACTGGAAACTTTGGAATATAACATGTAGACTCTCATGCATCTTCAAAAAGAAAGTTTATTTCTTTCTGTTAAATCTTTTGGGCTTTTTGTTTCTTTTTTCTTACATAGTCCTGGCTAAGATTTCCAACACAATGTTATTCCCAATCTTAGAAGGGAAACATTTGGTCTTCCCTTCTATTCCTAATTTTCTGAGAGTTTCAATCATAAATGAATGTCAAATTTTGCAAAACCTTTTTTTCAAAACCTTTTAAGGAGAGACTATATTTTTTCCTCTATACTCTATTAATATGATGAATATTTAGCTTGGTAATATAATATTGACCTTATCTTATCAATTTGGAATTTGGCCCATTTGAAATCAAATGCTAGATTTCATCTGCTAATTTTTTAAAGAATATTTGTGTCTATGTTCATTAATAATATCGTTAATGTTTTCTTTTTTGACAACATATTTAAAGTCTTTGATATAAGATTATTCACAATTCTTCTTACTTTAAAAAAGAGTCTTTGGCACAGTTTTTGTCTTGAAAGGGGTTATTTTTGTTTTGAATCATATTTTGATTGGGTGTAAGACTCTGGAATGACAGACTCTACCTATAATACTTTGAAAATGTGTTCTGGCATGCAGAATTCCTGGCAACTAGTCTACTTTAATTCTAGTATTTGATCTTTTGTACATAATGTGCAAATTCTCTTTCCACCTGTCTCCTAGATTATTTTTTGTTTGTGTACATGTGTATGTGTGTGTGTGTGTGTGTGTGTGTGTGTGAGAGAGAGAGAGAGAGAGAGAGAGAGAGAGAGAGAGAGATGTGTTTGTTTACAATAGGATTCCTGAATGTATCATGTATGTCTTTCATTTTGGGGATACTTCACCACCATTTTTATTTCAAATAATTCCGCGACTACATTCTCTTTCTGCTCCTTCTGGTACTCAAATTACACATCTGTTAGGCCATTTAAATTTTTGTACAGCTTCTAGATACTCATTTTCTCTTTCTACCTCTTCTTTTTCCTGTTTTCATTTCAGTTTGGACAATTTCTATTGACCTGTTTTTAAGTTCACTAATTCATTTATTAACTTTTTTGAATTTACTTATGAGCCTGACAAATGCATTCTTTTTTTCTGTATAGCTTTAAACATTTTTTCTAGCCTTTGCACTTGACGCTTACATGTAGTTTCTCCCTCTCTATTGATATTTCTTACCTTCTCACTGTTTTTCTTTTTTTTATCATTCCTTCTATATTAAAAAATTATCATAATTAATATGAAGTCCTTGTTGGATAGTTATAAGATTATACCTTATTCTGGCTTATAGTGTGTGTGTGTGTGTGTGTTTTCCTTTTTTTTTTTTTTTGTTTGCTTTTTTAAAAAAAATAATCTTTCATTTTTTATTTATCTTCTAAGTATCTTGTAATCTTAACTGAATGCCAGATATCAAGTTACAACAGCAAAAGTGGAAGTCAATATATTTTATGCCTTGAAATATTTGGCCTCTTCAACTTGTTAGTGAGGTTAGAATTAAGTTCATCTAGTTAGTAGTTGAGCTGAGTTGAGTTGAGTTAGTAATTGAGCTGACCCACAGGTCTTATTACTATGACTATTTTCAGTGAAACACTTGCTTCAAAATTTCTTTAGTTTGGGCTGATTTTGGCTTGTTCTTGGGTTTGGGTTGGATTACTGGATGCATTTCTCAGTTTAAATACTCCATCCTCATGTCTGTTCCAGCATATCTGTCCCTCAGCTAGAGCTCTGTCAACTTGTCTTGCCCCTCTCTCAGCAATAAAATGCTATTTCTTGTTGCTATGTCCACAGTTCACTTCTGGGTCAGAGTTTGCTTCTCTATTTTCTGATTCAAACAGTTACTTATGGAGGCACTGTGTGCCTTTGGTGTTGGGAATGTGATTTTTTCAGCATACCAGCCCCTCTTGTTCATGACTGTCAAACATTGCTTTGTACTTATGGTTCATTCCCATGGAAGTTTCCTTTACCTCAACTAGCAGTGATAGATCACTTTGATGTAAAACAATACCTTGGATAGAAGATGGTTCCCTGCCCGCTTCTAAGTAAAGAGCTTGTTCTGTTCTATCCAATCATAGGCTCTTTGCCTGCCCTCTAGGTGTGAAAGACTCTGATGCTCCTATAACAGCAGACTTCAGAGGAGAAGTGCTTCATAGGAGATACAGAACCAGAAAATGGTACAATAGACAATTTCCTTCTCACCTGCTAGTTACCTTCTGTATATCTGCATGCCTTCTTCTAGCTAAGCTCACATTCTCCTCCCAGCTTTCCTTTTTGATCTGAAGGAAGATTATACTAATGAATGGAGTCTTCCTTTGTGCCTGGTACCCAGATATTTCAAATTGACAAGCTTATCTACACTTGGACTTTAGTATTAAAAAAATTATTTATTTTTTTTCTTGCCTGTTTCTATGGTGGCTGGTAACTTTTCATCAGATGTTCAGCACAGGTACAAAGATTTTAGCATATTATCTCTCCTGGAGCCATTTGTCCTTCTCTGGCATCTACTTGGTCAGGTAGGTGCCTTGTGAGTTCTGCATTTTGATAGTTTTTTTTTTTTTTTAATTGCAATTGTGTTTTTTCCCCAACTCTTTTATTATGGGATGAGAGCAACTTCCTTTTCACATATTCACATCTAACTAAGCAAAAAGAGTAGTTTCATATTTCTTAATGTTTTAAGAAAAATTTCTTTTAATATTAATAAAAAGTTGTATTGAAACATTGAACATCGTGGATGTAAATCAACAGGAGCTGTACTCAGTTCTTCCCACCCCAACAGCTCATCCCTGCCTTTTTTCTATTGTTAAGATGTCCATGTTCCTTTGGTCTCACAAGAGTCATTTTATCTTCTTGCATATTTAGTCCTACAGAGATTCTGCGACTGGCCAGCAGCCAGTTACAGATCTTTTCCTTAAAGCATATTCATAAGTGCCTCATTTTCCTGCTACAAATCTGGGAGACTTGGGGAAGAAGAGTGGGAAGCCCTTAATTTCCCACTGAGAAAGCTTCTGTAGGAAAGGGAACTGGGAGAAGTCCACACTAGCATGTCCATGCCTCTGCCCATGCTCTTTCCCTTGGGGAGTCCCTGTCTTAGATGCTCTTTGATTGTCACTGAAATCTCCTTTGGACTGAACTCATTGCCATAAAGGTTCTCCCAAGCCTGGAAGAGCTAAGCTCTGTGTGATCCTCTCACTGTAGGCACATACATCCATTCTAACAATTTGTACTTTGTACTTTTATTCTCATCTCTCAACCAACATCCACAAGGAAACTGAGTGAGTTGATTAGCAGTCAGAAAAGTTGGTTAATGAGTATAGCAGTGGTCGGTCGGTCGGTATTTCAAATTAAAATCTTAATAAAAAACAAAAATAATGGCAAGTTCTACCAAGTTACAAACATAAGACTCAGCACAAGTGAGTTCTACCCTGATATCAAAACTTCTCATTTCTTTACCTATTGTAAATGAATGCAGGCTCACTGGCCAAAGTTGAATTACATAGTAAAATTATGGAAATATTGAAACTAAAAAAAGCATTTACCCAACTATTTTCTAACATGACATAATAGCACTTTTCATATGCTGGGTTATAGTAGTGCCCACCTATAATCCCAGTAGCTTGGGAGGCTGAGGCAGGAGGATCATGAGTTTAAAGCCAGCCTCAGCAATGACTAGGCTCTAAGCAACACAGTGAGACCCCCTCTCTAGATAAAATACAAAATAGGGCTGAGGATGTGGCTAAGTTGAGTGCCCCGAGTTCAATCCCCAGTACCCGCCCTCTGAGAACAAAACAAAACAAAACAAATCAAAACAAAAACTTTCACATAATGAGAGCTTGCATATACAGATAAAAAATCATATTAATAATTATTATCACCACATTATTAGATAAGTGTTATAAACTTTGTATTGTAGATGACTGCACTGGATGGCAGGTTGAATTATTTCCTTATAGTTAGTTAAAGGCATGGGAGATTTTTAGGCAATCCCTAGAATATTCCAAGTGAGTCCTAAGCTAAGAGAGGCAGAAAAATTGAAGAAATAAGCATGGTTTCATAGATGTTTCTCAGATAAAATTTTAGATAAATTGTTGAAAAGTTACCTGGACATAAGAAAGAGGTAGTTTCAAAATTTGGAGTCATTTCCAATTTAGAAGATAAGGTGACACTATTGAATGAAATAACAATCTTCACTAACATCAAAATGAAGGCAATTTGCAGATGTTGGTAGGGTTAATAAAATACAAGGCACCATATTATTTTGAAAATATTTACAGAAAAAATAAACATATATTTATTGGTTACTTATTGATTGCGGAGAAATAATGCAAGGTAATTTGAAAGACACACAGATCCTCCCCCATACACACACACACACACACCAACAACTGTACCCTCCAACTATACAATTGAGTTGGGAAGATAATAGAAGAACGTGTGATTAAAAGCAATACTGGAAAACAATAGAAAAGATTTTCAAGGCAGTGCATGATTAATTGCCTAATGATTTACAAGATTGAAGAGGAAGGAGGTTAATTAGAGGTGGCCAGGAAGGAAAGAAATAGAAGTTGGAGAAAGTTTACAGTATATTAGCTTTCCTCAGGGGATTAGCAAAGGATTCACTGACTACTGCTTTATTGGGATTGTATGCATGTGGATGCATGTGTATGTGTTTGTGTAGGAAAAATTAAAATGCTAAAGCTTGAAAACTGCCATTTTGAAGTTTGCCTGTGCATATGTAAAGCCAATATCTACTCTGTCCTTATGGAGTAATCCTGAAGAAGGTAGATAATTAAAATGCAACTGCTCCAACCAAGATGTGTTCTGTTTAATGATTGAAGTTGTGTTTATCTTATGCAAAACTGTGTCCCTACTGAGATTCAGAAATGAATTTTTTGGTTCTTAAATTTGGATTTTTGCTAACCTACAACAAAGCCTATAACTTACTCTTGGAAGATGGTGTTCTTACACCCAACGACTTCCTCACATTTGATGGGAGAACATGTCATTCCAGAAAGGACATGTAAGGCTGATAGTGTGTCATCATATTCTAGAAGAATACTTTGTGTCAGGATTGAGGCTGTCATGATGCAGTCTGTGCTGCTCTGCTGATGTACCCCATGCAATGCTGTTTAATGTTTTTTTAAAGCCAAAGATAGAAAACAGTGTCAAATAGTGTGGCTGTCTTGATTTGATTCTCAGATCCTATTTTCCAGGTACAAATGGTAATTTACCAGGAAAATAATTTAAAACAAATTCTCTAGAGGAATATTCAATTCTGGAATAAGAAATAATGAAGTCTCGGATCAGAACAGAGAAAAGTGCTTTTTATCTCTGAGATGGAGCCAGGTTTGTGCTGTGACACTAAATTGGAGACAACTTTGGTGAAGGTTGAGCTTCTACCAGGTGGATAATTTCCTACAGGCGCTGTTATATGGTCTCCATGACTGAGGACTGAGAGGAAATTAAAAGTAAACTCTATTTTGTATATTGTAATGGAAAAATATAAAACTTTATTATAATGAGCCGAAAGTTCAGGAGAATTTTTTTTTTCCACCAAAGGGGCATTCATACATAAAAGCATATTAAAGTCAGTTTTTCTTACTCAGAAGCATCTCTTAAAATGAAGTGTGCTTTATAAACCATGTGAGAATTTTGTAATTATTAAGGCTCATGCAAGCGAGCAATTAATTTCAACTCACTCCCATTTTTAAAAATGAAAAAGCAGTGCATAAAAACAAATTATGGAAATGAAACAAAATACTTGAATAAATTGAAATGTGGAAACCCAATATTTTTCAAAACCTAAAGTATGTATTCTCCAGGCTCTCAGGGGATTTTGTAGATGAACCTGATATTAATATCAGTCTTGATGAGAGTACTTCAAGTGTTTGCTTTTGCTCTTGATGAGACTGTATCTCTATGTAACTGATTTAATTAATATTCTCCTCAGAGTAAATAGCATTGGAAGTGAAAGATTAGTTGTGGGTGTGGTGAATCATTGAATTGCTCTATCCTTCTAAATGGCACAAGCATATGATAGGATTATTAATGGTGCCTGAAAAATGTTCATCAGCCTACCTTGTTTAGTAACACTTTAGACTAGAATGCTTTGATATGTAATATTCAAATCCCTCTTTACCCATCCTGACTTGTACCTTGCTATCTGTCAGAGTCAGACCTGGAGAACTTGTTGAAGGAGCAAGCTCTTTATAACTCAGTTTGCTTTGATTTGAAATGCAGTAAACACCTCTTGGCTCTGGTTTTAATAAGTAGTGAAAAAAATTTACAAATTTTATACTGCAGACTTAAACAGCAGGGAAAATCTTGAGTACAAATTTACTCAGTGTTCATTTCCCTCGAATCAGTTAATCAAATTATGTAAAAACAAAAATAAAACCAAAAGCAACTTTAGACTTGTGTTCTTATTATTCATTGACATTAGCAGATTAACACAAATATATTGTATTTAAATTAAATGAATAAGGTTAACAACCACTCACAATATAAAGTAAGTAATTTTTTGTCAAGTGTATTTAAAGCACTATGTTGATCCTGGGGATACAACAGTGAACAAATGGTGGCTGACCTTACAGCTTATTGGAGAAGACAAACATTGGACTAGAAATTAGAAGTGCAATGAGTTTAATAAGGTAATGTATAGGATAGCAAGGAAATAGAATAGAATAGAGTGAACCTAGTAGTATCATTCATATAAAGCATCCTCTGAGAAAATGCAGAGGAGAGAGAGGGAGAGAGAGGGAGAGAGGAAGAGAGGGAGAGTGGGAAGAGAGAGAGAGAGAGAGAGAGAGAGAGAGAGAGAGAGAGAGAGAGAGAGAGAGAGAGAGAGGATTTGAAAATGCCAAATCTTTGTTTTATGTAACGATAGGATTCTGGACTTTATTCTTATTTATTCAACAGAAGCCATAGAATGATATTTAAAAGGTGAGTGGCAAAATTCAATGTATATATATTTTAAAAATATATTTCTGAAATAAATAAAGAAAATTGGAAAGGACCAAGAGAAGTATGGACTCATTAACAGAAATGATAGTGGCTAGGACTAATATGGGAGAATGGGAAAGGTGTGAAATGTGACATTTTGAGAAATAACTGTCAGGTGGAATTGATAGGTGATTGATTAGATGGTAAGTTGCAATCTTCTTCTAAAACATAGTTTTACTTTTGGATGGGATAGTAAATTCAAGTCTAATCATGTTGCATTTCAAGGCATTGAAGATATGTAGGTGGAGATGATATTTCAAATTTCATATATGTTTTTGGGGTATATTAAAGGGATATGGGCTTCAGATGCATGTTATTAGGATATTAACTGAGTGTTCTAAGAAAGCACGTGTAGGGTGATAAAAGTGTCAAGAAGAAATTTGTAAGGTACATTAACATTTGGGTCAAATAGAAGAGAAAGCATACCATGGTAGACAGGAGAGAGAAGCTTGGAAGAATATGAGAAGATTGTCTTGAGAGCTGAAAAGAAGAATGTGTTTTAAGAAGGTTAGTCTTTTGAAGCACTGCCCAAATGATGTCCACATATGAATGCATACATATGGAGTAAAATCCCCTCACTTGGAGTAATTGCTAGATGTCCAGGTTGAATGAAGAAGTAATGACTATTTCCTCGATTTCCACATTGTTAACCTCTGTAATTTGGAAGCCTCTGAACCCCCCAACATCTGGTCAATTGTCATCTCTACTCCCCCAATAGCAAATTCATTCTTCTCTTGTAGCTGCTTCACTGCTTCTAAACTAATCCAGTTCTTTATGGCGTTTTTCTAAGAATTTTCCACCGATTTCAATTATATTTCCTTATCCTCTTCTTTAAGCATCCTATGTAGTAACAATTAGTCATTCTAATTTTAACTCTGATTTTAACACCATCGACTCACAAATCTTTAATAGCACATTTTCTGCCGAATTTTTGATAAATTTTTGTGTGATAGGGTTAAAAGGTTATATAACAATTTCTAAAGCTTTAATTTCCCCTCTTCTACCACATTATAAAGAAAATGGGGTTTGCTTGCTGGTTGTCAGAGGCTGGGTCTGGATTCTCTTTCAGTTTATACAATGCTGCTTAATAATTGGAAGAAAATAAAAGGAGCAAAATGCTGAAGGAGAGAAAGCAGGATGGAGAGTCACTGCATTTGCTTGCTTTAGAGAGAGTGACTTGAAGAGTTCAACAGAAGGAAAAAGAAATACATACTTAAGTGACAATATCGTTTAGGTATAGATGAGCAATGAAAGAGAAAGTGCCAAAGAAATTTTAGGACATTTAAAATCAGATCTATTTTTACATTCTTCAAGGGAATTTAGTGAATATTTGAACTGCATTTTTAATTATGTGAAGAAGTTTATGTATATTCATCTGTATATATGGTTGGTACTCATTTTGTTTCTTCAAATCTCTTTTCCTGAAACTATCATTGGCATCCATTTGGAAATTTCTGTTCATCAGATATATCCAGCATATTCTGCTATATATTCTTGTTTTCACTCCTGGAACACCCTTTTCTCTCAATAGTTTTGTGGAATCCTGATTGCACTTATAATTATATTAAATGGCATTATCTCTCCCAAATCCCCACCACCAAAAAATTAGAACTGATGTACATTTTTATTACAGTGCAAGAATTTGAAATTTATTTATTTATTTATTTATTGAATCTATCTCTATGAGCCGACTCAATCTTACTCTAGATTGTATTATTGTAATTTGTGTATGTACAATGTCTCATTTCTCCCTAATGCATCAACTGAATTAGGATTAGATATTATTTCTTAGTCCTGCCTATGTTTTATGTCATATCTAACATGATAATCTGCAAAGTATTTATCATAAATATATAGAAATATCTTATATACCAGCTTAGAAGTTAATAGAATGTACTGGAATTTATTGAGATTTTACTAATATGATTCTTTCAGTAGTATAGGGCAGAGGTTTGGAGGGAAAGGGAGGGGGCATGGAGTTATTAGTGATAGTGGAATGTGATGATCATTATTATCCAAAATACAGGTGTGAAAACACGAATTGATGTGAATATACTATGTATACAACCAGAGATATGAAAAATTGTGCTCTATATGTGTAATAAGAATTGTAATGCATTCCGCTGTAATATACAAATAAAAAATAAAATAAAATGTAAGAATGAATCACATTTTAAAAAATGAAACATATTTGACTGTATATAAATTATGCATACCTAACTAAAGGAACTCAAAAGCAAAAACAAAAAATCTATGCTTAGGCACATATTTGTGGGAAAACATTTAAAGATTCACCATGGGTTGTAAAAAACCTATCCCCATAAATGAAAGATATTACTTAGAAATGTTGGAATAAAGTTACCCAGGAAGGGTGAAAGGGTATGTCTTTGATTAGCACCTCTTCTCATAACAATGGTATTGCTCTTCTGGGTTTGACTCAAGACAGATTTAAGAAGCCTGTACTCTGTTCACATTTCTTTTTTTGTGCCAGGTGTTGAACTCAGGGGCACTCAACCATTAAGCCACATCCGTAGCCCTATTTTGTGCTTTATTTAGAGAAAGAATCTCATTGAGTTGCTTAGTGGTGGCAACTGCTGAGAATGACTTTAAACTTGCTATCCTTTTGCTTCAGCCTCTCCAGCCGCTGGGATTACAGGCATGCACCACTGTACCCGGCTATTCTATCCACTTAAAAAAATGTTTTTATTAGGAAATATCTAAAGTGTGAATAAGTAGATCAACTACACAGTCATGTTAAACCTTTTAGGACTTAGGACTCTAGGGGGAAGCCAGGAGAAAATGGATGTTACAAAGGTGTGGTCTTGTGTGTAATGAGTAAAGAACAGATAACTGGGGATTCTGGATGGTCTGCATAAAATATAAAGGATATGTAGTTGGTTGGGATTTCCAAAGATATCATGAAAGGAGTGATGAGCCCAGTTTTTCCTTGTGTTAAGTTGTCACTGGCCAGAAGAATTGAAGCTATTCTATTCAGCTGAATAGTGATCAATTAATTGACAAGAACTTACTAAAGGTTGCTTGAAACTGTATAGACCAAGACACAGGCTCTCAGGTGTGTAGATTTTCCTTTTTGCAACCAATTTTGCTAACATCGTGTATTAGAAATGAAATAGCAAAGGTGGTTTCCCATTAACTTTCTGATATGGGGATGCATGTACCTTGCTTTGCATCATGAATCTTGTGAGAGAAGATAATAGCTGTATTGCTTGGATCAATGGGAGAAATGGGTTCCAAAGTATTTCCATGTTACAATGATCCTTTCCAATTCTAAAAATTCTGTGTTTTTAAATGATGAGTTTATGCAGCATTTCTATGAGCCATGATGTGTTTTTACACTGCCCTTCATTTTTAAATTTTTGTTTGAAATAAAATTAATCAAATTCTTCTACAATAAAATATATACTGCATTTTCTTAAATTTAGATTTATATTCATATTGTGGCATACAACATAAAATCTCTGAATCAAAGAGCATATCATTTCCCAAATAGAGTTTAAATGGCAGCCAGAAATCTGCCTGGCACTAAGTCCGTGAGCTTTTAATGCCCTCAGGTGTAAAGGTGAGAGCCCGATGTACCTAGGTGTGTAGTAGTTTCTCCCATAGGAGAGGAACTCCAAAATTAAGAGATTCAGATCTCTTGTAGGGCAACTGGCCTACCTGTGCTTTTAACATTCAGGAAAATGACAGTGGAAACTATACCATGGGATGTATTCAAATTTTCTCTAGGGAAGAGGTCTCTACCCTGGAATATGATCAAATAGCTCTGGGGAGAGAAGCCTCTGACATCTATGGCATGACTGACATGGTTTTAAACCCTGCAGTTTTCTCAGAAAGACTGAGTAACACAACAATGTGAAAATATTCTTGGATACTTATCTCTCCATACATGTTTAACTGTATAAAAAAACTTACATCAATATGCTAAATAGCATTCCAGTTTATTTACTCAGATAATGTAACTATATCTGTCATTAGAGTTGGTTATTCATTTTTATCAATGTGAAGAAAGAACAAATTCCATTTGTGTCCAATATCTATATATTTATAATTAGTATTATATAAATTTAAAGTAATTTTATTGAACTTATTGCTTTTTTATATAGTTATGTATTCAAACACATAACTAATATCATTGTTATTTTTATCACAAAATCTAAAATTTAACAAACATACATATTCTATAGTTGGCTGAATAAATTATAACTTTATAATTTGGTGAGGTACTAATGTCAAAGTTACTTTATCAATGTGAATTTTTATGAGAATTTTATGACTCTTAACATTAAAAAATAATAATTTAGAAAATTTAAAATGTTTCAGAATTTAATGTTTCTTTTTTACATGTAGTATTATCCCTAATGAAAAGAGGAACCCCTATCCCTGAATGTCTCCACTGAACAGACATGTTAAAGTAACAATGAGGGCAAGCCTGGGCTAAAAGTCTAGAAACATATAAAGTCTAGATAGTCAGGACACTGACTTTCTCTTAGGCACACTAGGAATCAGGGCAAGTTTGTGTTATCTGTAAAAAGCTACTTTATTGCATGGATGCCAGGACAGTAGCTCCTTGGGATGCTGCTCATATAAACTAAGCAAGTTAATGCAGATGGTATCACTGCCTCTGCAGCTTAATACATAAAACCCCTCTCTGATTATTGATGGGCACAGAAGTGAGAGTGCTGTGTAAAGCTTGTCATTTATCCAGTCGGTCACCACTGGAGAAAACACTGTGAAGTAGAGGAGGAACTGCTTAGCGAGGCACCTCAAGGATCAGAGCTGCTATCTGTCAGCCTGTGCCACTGAACTCTTCCTGGAGCAGTCACTGATCTCTAGTAAGCTTTCCCCCCAAACCCACATATTTTTCATGTTGTCCTTTGGCACTTTCTTTGGCCTATCTGCAACCTACCCTCCTGCCCTGGTGCAGTTGGACTGTGAATACACATGCTTACCACATTTGGTGATTTTTAAAAACTATGTATCCCAAATTAAACTATTATTTTTATTATAAAATATTTCAAGTGTACAAATACAGGAATTATTTTACAAATAGCCATATATATACTAAGTGTAATTAAATTTTAATATTTTATTATAATCAGAACATTTTACAATTAACAAGTCAGGGTTCTCTACAGAAATGGAACGAATAGGATCACTCACGCGCACACACACACACACACACACACACACACTTATTGTAATGAATTAGCTCTTGTAGTTACACATCTAAGAAATCCCAACATCTGCCGTCCGTAGTCTGGAGATCCAGGAGAACTGATGGCATAGTTCTAGTCCTAATCTAAAGGCCTGAGAACCAAAGGAGCCAGTCCAGACATGGGAAGGATGCAAGCACAGGAAGTGTTGATCTCAGTTTGTGTCCAAAGACAAGGAAAGATTGATATACCCCAGTTCAACAAAGTTTATTGTCCCAACGAAGTTGACACATAAAATTATCCATCACAAATACCTTTTCATTTGATTTAACTGCTCTAAACTGTTTTGCTGATAGAATATTATGTTTTATAAATGTCATTCTGTTGGCAAATAACTGTTGTTTTTGATTTTTCACCATTATAAATGATACTAATGAATATTCAATATGAATTTTATGTCTCTGTGTTGAATACATCTTAGAATAAGTTATAGTTCTTTATTTTTTAAAATTCTTAACTGATTTAAATTTTTATGAAGTCCAATTAGTTAACATATTCTTCAGTGGTTCTTAATGTTTTGTTTCTAGAAAATCCATTGTGAATTTATGGAGGAAATTCTCATAAAGTCTTTCAAAAGCTTTGAATTAACTTTTTATTTTCACTTTGGCTCCTTAATTCATTTGAAATTTATTTTTGAGTACGGTACTAGAAGGATATTTTCTTTTCAGTATGTCTACATTGTGATACCATTTACTCTACATTTCATACCTTTACTGATTTGGAAGAATTTCTTCAATGTGTGGGCTTGTTTTTAGGTTCTCTTGCTCTTTTTTATGTTTTTTTTTTTTTTTTAAATCATTGTATATTTGTCTCTTCTTGATCTTAAATCTTTTTATACAATCTGATTGAAAAGAATCTTTGCCAATTAACACTGCTCTTCATGAAAATTTATAGTTGATCATAAACATATACAAACATGCTCAATAAATTTATATTTTATTGGGATTTGAATGCACACAATGCTAGGGGATTAATTAACATATATAATATTGTGATTTTCCATCTTCAACATGTATTATTAATTTGCTACAGTATTTTTACATATCTTTCAATATTACATAGTAACTTTTTTTAAAAAGTTCTTCCACTTCCACTATTTTGTTCTTTGTTAATTTCTCTTCTACTTCCTTTATATTTCAATTGTAAATAGGATTTCTTTTCTATTATATTTCTTACATGGTCTCCACTAGTGCATTGAAACATTATTTTAAGGTTAACTGTATGTCTAATAATATTTGTGGATTCTTTTGCTGGAAAGCTTGACGTGGTTTTCCTGCATAGGTGATATGTTGGGATCTGGAATTGAGTCATTAAATAGATGAGAGGGATGGTCTCCAATACACTTATTGACTGTTCATCACTCTTTTTAGTGCCAGATGTGCATCAACTTGATTTATTCTCATATGATCCTACCAGTTAATTATTACTATCCTTATTCTACTCCAGGTCACAGCTAGTTGGTGGTGGAGCTAAGTTTGAACCTAAGCAGTTTTCTTTAAACTGAGCTCTTAAACCTGACATCCATTTCCTGTTCTGTATGCAGGACTTTAGCTTTTATTACCTAGCAGAAAACAAATCCCCATTTCCCACTGCTTGTCTAAGCCTGAGACCTGCATGCCTATGCACACTTTCCCCCTCCTACAGCAGCATATAGTTTTGTTACATTTCTTGTTTACAGAGATATTGTCATGGGTTTGAGCCATGGATTTTCTTTTGGTTTTTCAATTTTATGTTTTATTTATTATTGATCTTTTTGTAGTATATAAGAGTGCACAAATGAATTGACTCAGTGCCCCAAAGCTTTGTACATTTAAGAGGAATCTTAATGATATCTACTAAACATATTTGAGAAGGTATGGTTAATTTAATTCTAAATTCTAATACCGTATATTTGGATGTATTGGTCAATTCCCTCGACTCACATTGGCATTCAACTTTTATCATTTTTCTTATGCTTTCATATATTTCCTTTGTTTTTCATTCCCAATATTTCGCTCTATTCTAACAAAAACTGTTTGAAGTTTCTTCTGTTTAGTGTCAGCTTTTTAATCTATAGAGAATGCCTTTTCTTGTCTGAACTGACAATCTGTGTTCCAACATTTTATTCAAAATTTTATTTAAAAAATAACTTTTTCTAGGAATTCTCTCTGGATTCACTCCTTACACCACTCATATCACGTCTTTCATTTCTACAGTGGATTGTTCTCTGCTGACAAATTGATTTGTAGCTGTCCTGTCAATATATTCAGGTTTTTTAAAAAAATATTCTATAAATAAGTTTTAGTCTCTTGGATGGCAGTACATTTTACTGATATTTTTTAAGAGCTCACATTCTTTCTTGGCAATTATAATTATTTTGGGACTATAAATTTATACTCAAAACATGTCAATTAATTAAACACATGCATAGGGAATAAAATTTATAAAAACAGAATAAGATTGGAAATATTTTCTTTATAAGGATGTAGTAGATTAATTTTAAGGGAGAAATAAATACCTACTTAAACATCATTTCAATTTACTAATACATTCATTAAAAAATATTTTTCCTACAGTTCTGTGTTTCAGGCACTGTCCCAGGCACCAACAACTTGAACATCATATTTGAATAAGATCTACTAAGATCCTGACCTTATTAAGCTGTACTTGGAGCCCATGGGAAAAGTGAATGATGAAATCCCAAAATGGATCTTGAGAAAACTTGGAGTAAATAACACATACTAGCAAAATACACATACATACACACAAGAGATTTTTTTTTAATGGGTACAACTTGGATCCTGAATTTTTAATTAAGGATTAAGTGACTTACTTGGAATAGTGAGATGACTGGAGGTGGTCATTCTGGGATAAGGACCTATAGAGGGGAAAAAAAGGAGTCTAGGAATGAGGGTAAAGTATTACCACATCTTCAAAAGTGTCTAGGATACCCCAAATGCCAACTATGAAAGGTGCTTTCAGATTAAATAAGGAGAGAGTCTTTTAACGTTTATTTGTGGAACTTGGACAATTTAAGTGTATTTATTGCTACTCATCTTAGATCTGGTCCATCTAGCCTTTATTCCTTTTTAAAATCTTTTCCTGCTTCTTTAAAAGTTAATTCATTTTTTATCATGTAATCTTATCTATTTATCTATCTATCTTTGATCTAGTCCAATGGTGGTGATTTTCCACCCCCTTCCTGTCTCTTACTTAGAGAATATTTGTCAATATCACACATCTAGAGACCTTTTCTGTTGTGACACTGAAGGATGCTACTGGTATCTATAAGGTATAGAGGCCAGGTATCCTAATGAACACCCTTTAATGTTTAGGATAGCTGTCACAAACAAACAAAACAAAACAAAACAAAATTTATATGGTTCATAATGTTAACAATACTAAGGTTTAGAAACCCTGCTTTAGGGTTTAAAATATAGATCTTGAATTTATGAGTGTACTTTCAAATATTAAAACATTTCAAGTAAAATGCTATGGAGATAATTTATTAGCATTTCTGCTTTTTCCCCAGAGGCAAACAGTGAATTTCCTTTATGCAAAGATGTTCCTAGAGCCCCTCTCTCCCACCAGTGACAATATATTGTGCCTGTACCAGTGCAGGACCTCAGCTTGTTTAAGTAGGCCACCCCTCTCCTCATGGTGGAAGGTTTGGGCCCATGTTAACACAGATTCACCCTAGTGGCAATTGAGCTTGCCTGGTGTCACAGCAAGTCCTGGTTAATGACACTGTCTGTCTTCCCCAGCCAAAGATGGATTGTGCCAGATATTGGAAAAGGTTCCATGATGCAGGTAGATTTTGGGCTTGTTTTGCAGTGGCAGCTGGTTACTCACTTATATTCATACAGGGCCTGAAGCATGAATGGTGCCTTCCTGAGCTGCTGTTCCACCCTCAACCCTGGGCCAGCCCAGAAAGTCCACACATTAGGAGGTGTTATCTGAAGTTCTGAAGTATTCTAAATACACTGGCCCACACTGAGCCCAGAGTAATTACTAGATTTCAGTTGTCTTCTTATCTGCTTTCATAGAGGCTGAATCTGGCTCTCTTCCTGCCTTACTTGGCCCAAAATGAAATTCTGCATTCTATCTCTTCTCAAAGGGTCTCATTACCTTTAAGAATTGAGTCTCTTTGTGACTTTAATTATCTAAAAGCACCCTCCCCATCCCATTATGATTTTGTAATTTTTTTTTTCTCATTGTTAGGCTTGGAAATGCTCACTCAGCACCAAATGGTACAGCATAGAATTATGTAATACAAACAGGGCAGGGTTGTCCAAACCACTAGGCTTATCATCTTGACCTGTGGCAAAATGGCCTGCACATTCTTGGCCAGCTTGTGGCTCCTTATTTAAGGAAAAAATCAGAAAAATATGATAATTTTTCACAATCTCTGCATGCCCACAAGCATACATATATACATAAAAAAATTAGCATTCCTGCTTCTTCTCCAGAGGCAAACAGTGAATTGAGCTTATTCAAGAATGTTCCTAGAGCCCATCTCTCCCCACAGTGACAATGAGTTGTGCCTTTATCAGTGCAGGATCCTGAGCTTACATATCATATCCATATGTATTAAGAACTTGAACTTTTTCTTGCCCCTATTGTAGCTTATTGAAGACTTCTGCCTGCTATATTGGTGTCCCCCCATTAACTGATAGAACTGTAGTTTGAAAAACAGTGCCTGGGACTACGGTTTCTCAAAGTGAAATTGTTCTTTCAAAAATATGCACATTCAAAATGCAAATGACTGCTTTCTACCAGAGGGTTACAAATATTTGTTGAATTTTATTAATTTATAGGCACTATGAAAAAACTAGTAACTAACTAAAATAATGGTAGGGGACCTGTGAAATAAAGAACTATACACCTGAGACTGTCTTGAGACCAATTTACAAATATGGAATATATATTTCTATACTATTTTTATATTCTTTAAATAAAATAACATTTATTTACATGAAAAAACTAATAGAAATTTATAATGTGGTTAGTAAATGCATTTCTTCTCCTTCACTGGACCATTCACCAAAGTTAATTATTTTAATAACTTTAATGGTTCCTGTGTATCCTTCTTAAAATTTTATATGTGTGTCCAAGAAAAGGCAAAAACACCATTCCTGAAGATAGTATTTAGTATTTAATTTACTCCTTATTGTTGGTAGCATACATTTGTTTCTCCCAGTTAATGCATTTTAAAAATATTCAGTAGTCACTTAATTCACACTTTAAACTTTTGCCTACTATGAATTTCTTTCTACAATTCATGTAATCATCTTATTTTGTGATTTTTGGATTTTAGTTTTTCAGTCTTTAGCTACTATATACAATGCTACAATCAATGCTCTATTGGTATGCTAGATAATACTAGTCAATATTGTTATTAAAGTCTTCCACATCAGATAAACACCTAATAATGAAATTATTAGGTAGGAAGCCTCTGTATGTAGGCTTTCCTGGTAGCGTTTTTCCTTTTCAACCGTGATTCTGCTTTGTCCCCTCTGATTATTCATGAGAATGTTTGATTACTCAGCTCTTCATCATATCCATATGCTTGCTCCACCAGAATTAATCAATCTAGTATTTATTCTCTGTTTGAAGGGTTTACTTCTATTTTATAATATTTTGTATGCTTGTGAATTTGAATAATGATGTGTGTGCATAATGATGTGTGTGCAGTGTGTGTGTGTGTATGTGTGCATGCACATGCATGTTTGTAGGTTTCCATCAATATTTCAAGGAAGACTGAGGCTTAACATCATTTTCTTTGTTCTTACTTTGTTATCAACATGGGAAAGATGAGAAACTGAACAAATATCATATTTTATTTTTTAAACTCAGTATATTATATACATATGCTAGGAGACTCAGAACAACTTATTATTATATCTAATAATTCTGTAGGTTGACTTGTCTCCCAAGGTCAGCCCTTGGTCTTTTTAGAGATTATAAGTATCTGGGGTAATCTACATTTGTTGAAATAATTAAGTGCTTTTAAGGCATTAGTACACAAAACTAAAATTGCATGAAAACTAATATGGGGAAGGAAAATTCATGTTAGGGTATTTTCAAAGCAAAGCTTGATAATAAAATAAATATTTTAAAATGATCTTTCCACAAGTGATTTTTTGCTTATATTAATAACAATGAGTAATTGAGTCTGCTCTTATTGACAACATATTTTGTATAAGGTTCCTTTAGAACTGCCTGACGGCAATATTGATAAATGGCCATAATGTTTCTTCTGTTTCCCACCCTAAGTGCCCCAGTGTAATTCTGTCTATTTAGTTATTATATATCACCTAGCATCTCTGCTCTGAAGCACTTTGTGGACAGATCATATTCAATCAAATGTAGGCTAGGAAATGCAGCTCTGTTGACTAAGCCGATTCTGGAATTTCTCTCCAGGGCACAACCTTACAACACAACCTGAAACAACATTTTGCTATTTAATTCATCAGCAGAAAAGTAGTTACGCTGAAATGAAATAAAGTTAGAACTGCCTAGGTTAACACAGCCATTCTGTATTGTCAGTGGTCAGTGTGTGGGCTACTAAAATACTTTTCAAATAAGGAAAGAAAAAGCTAGTGTTGCCAAATTCATGAAGTCTATTTGTGAACACACATTCAGATGCTATGGAAGGAACCTATATTTGTGGTTGTGGGGTGGGAAAAAGGGAAAAATCTGAGAGTTAAAATAAAGTTTGACTTCTATATAAGCAATAAAGTTAGAAATTCAAATCAGACTATTCATTACTGGTCAGAGCCATGAATACTGCTTTTGGGGACTGCATTATTGAAATTGGTATGTCTTCATGTCAGATTAATCATGAGCTCACAGCCCTGACTTTGGCTTTCATTACTCCCACAGTATCTACATAGCTCTGGAAGCTTCTTTACGAGGGATAAGGAAATCTGTTATTAGTTACTTCTGTTTCCCATTGTTCAGTACTGGATTTAGTTGTGCAGAGGAGGAAGTTTTAATACTTATTACTAACCACCATCAGCACTGTTCTGAGATCTCTTTCTGTTATTTGCCTCTCCTGTGCTATTAATAAACTTGATTCCTTGCAATCAAATTGTTAATTTAGTTACCACCTTATCAGTATAAAATGCACACAAAAAAGGAGACAGTCTTTGTTCTACATTTCAAGAAATAGATCTATAATCTTTGAAGGTGTTAGTTATACTATCAATATCTGGGGATAGAAAAAGCCCTACTGTTCAACAGATAACTTCTTTCCTCCACTTTTGTTCTTTTTTACAGGCAAATGACCTTACCTTATATGACTCTTCAAGGTAGACCATCAAAACCTGCCAAAAGCAGAAACCACAAAAATGGTGTGGATGGCATCTTGAAAGAGGATTACTCTACTCCCATAGTGATACAATTAAAATATATATAAAGAGAGTGAAAGAGTAGTTGTCTACTCTTTCATCCATAAGATAGTAGAATTTTACTGTCTGCTTTCTGAAATACTAAGTATAAAAGGATCCATTTGGAACCCAATATAAGTCCATTCATTTGCTTGAGATTTAATGCTTATCATCACACCTTGTTTCTGAGTTCTACTGGTTATTTGTCATAGCTTTCCATTCAAATATTAGGATAAATTAGAGAGTTCCAAACTTCCAAGAGTTCAAGAGGTAAATTTGGAAGTGGATTAAAAATGCTTAGCATGGATGATTTTTTTATGTCATTCTTACCCTGTTTGTTGCTCAAATATTTAAATATTTTACTTTGTATCTGTCTGCAATATATTCCCTTCTGTCTGGTAATTAAATTACATTGTTTTGATCACTCCACAACTGTGCTATACCTGTGGCAAAGTGCTTCATTCTAGATATTTTAATCACTAAATCTGCAAATTTGATTCTGTCCAATATTGATTTCCACTGTTTCCATCTTGGTCAGTTGGGTGAGAATATCAAAAACATGATGAGTCATACAATTTTGAAGTTTAATAATTAGAACATGTGGAAACACATTTTGTAGGTTCAAGATGATCTGAAATCCCATTAGGAAACTTTCTTTTGTCTGACTAATGATGTGTAAGAAGAGAGAGAGTCATGGGTGATAGTTCCTCTTGGAAGAAATCAATTACTGTCTCCTCCAAGCTCTCCCCTTGGGAATAGAATGAATGGCAATACAATTCCAGTTGGTACAACACCTTGCAAATTCCCTCCCTTTTATGGCCTACATTTGAAAATGTTCTAAAGCAAAAAAGGATCTAATTCTGTTTATATGTCTCTTCTCCCATTACTTTCACTTGATCATAGAAGCAGCGAAAATTAAACTGGATTCATATGTTTCAGTTATATACTCCACAATAATTAATGTACTTCACTGTAAGAATTATAGAAACATTTTTTTTTGTTTTCTAGATTATTTATAAGTAATAGAATAACTTTGATGTAAACTTAAAATTTTTAATCTGTGTGAAAAATTTGAATCTCTAATGAGAAAGAAAAGGAGATGGTGAAGAAAAGGAGAAGACAAAATAATGTCTCTTGGGCTGGGGTTGTGGCTCAGCGGTAGAGTGCTCGCCTCGCACGTGTGATGCCTCGGGTTCTATCCCCAGCACCACATATAGGAAAGGTAGCAGAATACAACAGTCACTAATATGGCATTATGTAAAAATGTGGATGTGTAACCGATGTGATTCTGCAATTTGTATTTGGGGTAAAAATGGGAGTTCTTAACCCACTTGAATCAAATGTATGAAAAATGATATGTCATGAGCTTTGTAATGTTTTGAACAACCAATAAAAAAAAGAAATAAAGGTGTTGTGTCCAACTACAACTAAAAAATAAAATATTAAAAAATAATGTCTCTTATTATTTTATTATTGCATCAGCCCACAATGCTCCCACCACAGACTTGGCTATAGGCTGAAGATATAATCTTCTCAGATGTGAAAATCATAACTCATCTAGAGATCATGCCTTTTGGCACAAGAAATCCTAGACTAGTGGTGGGGAGGAACATTAAAGATTTTCTTACTGCATAAACATTTGATATGAGTATAATTCAAGCAAGCGATTACCAATGTATCCTTGGCCAAAAATGTCTGTCCACTCTTTAGAAATTATGCTCCTTTAAGACAATGAAGCTTTCTACTAAACTTTGTGTGATATGTAAATCAACCCAAATGGCAGTAAAAAAAGAAAAAGAAAAGCTAAAAGAGTTTTATATGAGTTTATTTGTTAAGACAAATGAGTAGAGGATATTTTTAACAGGAAAATAAGACTAGGTTAACTAGGATTGGGAAACCAAATGATGAATACAATCATGCAAACTCATTTATTATAAATAAGACTTCTCTGGTTTGCCAGTTTGAAACTTCTGGAAACTATATAAATAATTTCTAAGATAGTACTTTCAGTCTGTTAAAGCAGAATACCCTATACTTGGGTAGTTTATGAACAATGGAAATTTATTCTTACAGTTCTGTGGACTGGTAATTTTAAGAACAAAATGCAGGCATATTTGGTGTGTATTAAAGGTCCACTTTCCTTTTCATAGAACTCTTGGGGTCTTTTTTTTTTCCCCAAGGGTACTTAACCCATTTGTGAGGGCTTTACCTTCATGATCTGATCACCTCCCAAAGACCCAATTTCCATATACCATCAAGGTGGGAATTAATGCTTCAACTTAGGAATTTTGAAAGACAAAACATTCAGGTTATTGGGAGGAATGTTCCAAGAAACAGAAGATATCCTTGGGGAAAAAGTTTTCATGGTTACATATTTTGGAGAAATTAAACACATATGTCCCCTTTGAAGGATTGTAATATGATTCAACCAATTGAAGCAGTGGTCTCTAAAGTGGTTGTGGCCATTACATAGGGAACATAGGTGATTCATTTGTAGATGGGAAATTAACATGAAAAGTTTTTAACTATGTTTTATAACTTTTTACTTTATTTTTGTTTGGGTATATTTTATAAAATATATATCATTAATATGGCAGTTCAGTTATTATATTTTGTATCAAAACATCTATATTTAGTAGAGATATGTTCTCAAGATTGTTATTGATGAAGTGTGTGAAGAAAAAAATTTGACTTCTTCATTAATGGATCCTAGAATTTTTCCAGCAAAGCAACATTACTTTGAACTTATTTCACCATGGGTGACTTTATGTGTATGTATGTATCATCAATTTTGATCCAATACAACACTTGTGAAATACTGTTTTAGAAACCAGATGCTTATTTTCCAGACAATGTGTCTGCATTTACTGGATCTGCTACAAGGAGCATGGTAATGACTTAAATTTTAAGAGTGTGATTTACAAATTCAATTGTTCCTGGAAAGTCTTGGTCAGAGTTCCAAACTAAAGCAACAGAATCAAAAAGAGACTTTTACCTTATTTGCAAACTAAAACAAACAACAAAAAAAGGAATATCTTTCTATATATTGGTGGATGCTGATTGAAAACAGGAGTTTCATGGGTCAGAAATGAGTGACAGCCTAATTGGCAGAGACCAGCCCTTTTTCTAAATTCTCTAAGTTCCATTTCCCCATAGGGGTACATGAGTAGGACTAGATGACACTTTCAGACATAGCTGCTTCTAAGGGAGAAATCTGAGTTGAAGAAGCTTGAAGTATGGGCTTTTCCTTTGATTCAGAGGAAGGCATTATCTCTGTCTTTTAAGACTGTTTATTTTACAAATATCCTTGAAAAGAGAGTCTGGAACTAAAGGTGTCAGTTTCTCTGCATGGAAGACCACAAGATATTCAGAAACAATATTAGTAGATAAATTAAATCATGGTAATGATTTGGTTTTACATATAAGCCAACACACCTTGAACCAAGCTGAATGATCTCTTTCAAAGTCTTGACCCAGAGGGGTCTTCCTGGGTATACAACCAATGGAAGCCCACAAAGCCCTACACTAAGAACTCACTCACCTCCACCCTCCACCTTAGTTTAATGGTCTGCGTTCATCTGTGTTTGCTATCATGAAAATCTTAATTCTATCTTAAAATTTTGTTTTTATAAGTGAAGTCCTATGGCACAAAAGAGCAGTTTCCAAGAGTTTCAAGTCTTGATTTGTGGTGTGATTCTGCTACCTTTCTGCCTCCTCAGGTTCTAGGCCAATTGTTACCCTTGATATCTCATGCTCTGCCCAGCCTCTCACTCTTTACTGCATCCAGGAATGCTTATTGCTCTCTACCTGGAGCAGTGACTGGATTGCATTAGTTGGATTAGCTTCTCACTGTTGCCTTCCTCTCCTGGGATATGATGTGATGGCAGTCTAATATGCTAATATTTGCACATACATTCATGTCAGGCAGAGCTCAAGCATGGATGGGATAATGAATGCCTTTAACCCACCCCCAATCCGGGCACTGAGTGCATCCTGACATGCATGATTTTTAAGGATCTTGGATGTGGTCTGGTTTTCATAGTTGAGGTAGCAAGCCTATGAGAATGGGAGATAAATGTCTTGACTTCCCTAGAACTTGCTCAAGCCAGGGAACCATTCAGCAGCTAGCAGGAACATGAGTCCAGTATTCCCAGAGTCATGGAGTGAAAGGCCCAGGTGTATATGATGTCTGCAATTGCCCCATCAACATTCTCATTCCAAGAGAGCACATCCCCCGTGGGGTCAAAGCTTGACAGGGGCCCCTCTTCTGCTTTCTCACTTTTCTAAGTCTCTTTATTATTGTTTATTTTATCAAGTTTGAAATAACCTGTAATGATTAGTTTGGGAATTGTGAAATTTTGGAATTTCTTTGAATGAGTTTATGCCTACATATTTCTAGTGAAAACTGGTATTATACAACATAAAGATAAATAATTAAATTCATACTCATAATGTAATATTTTTCTTTGCCTAGAGCAATATTAAATAACAAAACACATGATGGAAAGTGGAGAGATGACAGCAGGAAAAAAAGAGTTCACAATTGGTACTTTCAATACTTTTTTCCTATATTTTCAACAAAAGGTCTTGCATTGTCATTTTGCATTTGGCCTCTGAAATTTATGCAGCTACATCTGCTCACACAAGATATCTCCACTCTGCCTCACCCCTTGCCCTTCACCTCTTACTTTTACAAATTTGGAAACTATTAGAAAAGATACTCATAATCTGCATCAAGACCATACTCTGTCTTTTCATATTCTTACAATGCAAAAAGAGTTTCTGCTTCTATCCTGGGCCAACCTATCACCTTGTGTTCTGCACCATTTTCTCTTTCTTTTTTAAGGACCTCACACTAGCCATTATCCTCTTGTCAAAATCATCAAATCTTCATTGTTTTTATCTTTCCTGTGTGAGTGATAAAAAGTCAAACATTAGTTTGATGCATTTTTTAAAATTAATATGTTTAAACAGCAAAAATTACATTGAAAATGAGAAAAACTTTTAACCCCATTACCCTGCTTTAGCTACCTTTCCATTTCTCTGATGTCTTTTATAACAAAAATTCTCAAGAGTTATGCACATTCACTACCTCTCTGCCTTTGCAGACAGAGATATTATTTTCTTTGGGGTGAGTGCCTCTAAGAACTAGCTGGCATCTCAAATAGTGCTCAGGATGTAGAATTCAATGTATTCAATATATTATTCACTCATACCTCTATCATCTTGTTTCCAATATCAGCACAGTAAGCCCTCTCTATGTTATTTGAGAAAATTTGTACACTATTTTCTTATTTGGAAAACACCATGAAAACATTCTATGAAACACTTTTATATCTAACCATCTCTGTTTTTTAAAGCTTCTTCATTCCTTTAAGCAGAAACACTTATTTGTTACTTTAATGTTGTGGTTTGACTGTTTCCTGTTGACCATTAGTGTAATTGATTGGTAAAATCATGGGTTGTGGGAAACCATATATAGCTTAATGCAATTCTTGAGGACCAGAAATTAAAATTCATCTTGACTTTATGCTTCTATTCTTTTGGATTCTGTACACATCCTTATCTAGGGAATGGGATATGTATAATGTCTACAGCAGGAATGAGAAGCTTCATGAAGCAAGGCATCACGTAGCTGTGTTATACTTCTCGTAAGTGGAGGTGATAGTGAGTAAGACTAGAAGGACCAGAACACTCACAGTTTCACCTGTCCTTTTCCATCTAGAGATTCCATTATTAAAACATTTCTACTATGTAAATTTGGATACCCTCTAGCAGAGCACCGAACTTCATCAGTAAGATTGCCAAAGTTTCTTTTGTCTATTGGTTAAGAATTCCAAAGGTATAGTTGCAACAGAAGATTTTTAAAACACTTGGTGTTCTAGAAGCTGTCTAAAGATAGTTACGCCTGAGAGTGATGAACAGTGGACAGTACCTTCTTTTTTATTTCTTTTATTTATTTATTTATTTTCAAAGTAGACATACAGATGCACTCATATTTAGGTTTCACTTACCTCTGCAAAGACTTCCCAGACTATTCAAGTCTCAAATTCCATTGGCCCACTGCTTTTTTTTTGCGGGGCGAGGTATGGGGCTGTATTGGTCTTTTCTTTGTATGTATCTCCTACTACTATATGAACTTGTGAGTGCAAAAAACATGTATGCTCTGATTATGGTTATTTCCCTATTGAATTAAAAGTATGAAGGAATGGACAAGTGGGTAGAGTTTAATGAATGGATACATTTAATGTTGTATGTAAGTATCCCTTATCATCTAGATAATAGCATAATAGAAGAGCAAGAAGCTATAAAAAAACTCTCTCATGTTCAACCACCCTTACTTTACTTATAAAAAAAGTTTAACAGAAACCCAGAAAAAAAATGTGTCTATGTTGTTTTGTATTATTTGTTCCTTGAAGAAAGCAGTTTACCACAGCAAAAGACATGGATTTAAAGCATTTCTCCCATGTTTTTTTATGTCAAATAAATTTTAAAAATTAATCAATAAATAAGGGTAGGGAATGTCTCATGATGAAATCTTAACCTCATTTCTTCAATATGTTTGTGATCATAATTTACAAAATTAGGAATATAATACCTGAATTAAAATATAGGCACAAGGTTAGTAACATTAGCAGTGTATTATCTATCCAAGTAATGGTAGATATTATCATAATTAGCTTGTACTCTTTGGAGAGCCATGATTTTCAAAAGTTTTATGCCAAAATCAAATATTGAGATGTTTTTCATAAGAATTTGAAAATCAATACTTATGATAAAACAGTGGTCTTTAAAGTAGTTTTCATACATTAATAATGACCAAGCATTTATATATTTAAATATTCTCTTGTAGTAGAGTAATTACTTGTTTTCTATACCAGACTTCTGAGTTTCAGTTTCAAGGACTTTAAATTAGAGGTAGTTAACCTCTCAACACTCATCCTTTCATTTAGGTAACTTTGAAAATAGAATAAGATAGTATTGCTTCTTTTAAAAATCACGTAAGTGCCCAGCAACAAACTATTCTAGACAATGGCTCATTTAACATCTGTCTCTGCCCTTGATTATATCCTGTAGTAAACAGTATTTGCCATATTCATTACATGTTTTTTTTTCTAATCCTATTTCTGCTATCTCCTTAATTTGCAGTTGGAGATTGTGCTGCATGAGGTAATCTGTTTTGAAAATAAACAAAAAGCTATTGGACTCTATCCATATGTGCAAGATATTCCCCTACCCCAAATTAGATCTTTCATACTTAGTTGAAGTGATCATATATGTTAGTGTAAACAGCAGATTTAAAAAGAGATTAGGCTCATGTTTTATGATGGGTAAATGGTTAATATGATTTTTTTAAAGCACTTTCAGATTTGAATCACTGGCTTAAACACAGGGTATGGTAGTTATGAACAAAAGTTATTACCTTCTGAAAATTAAACAGTGATTTTAGACTAATTCTTTTTTCCCCTGTGGATTAGGGTGCAACTTCCAATTACACTTCCAATGGGATCTTGAAAGGGGACACTTGAATGTCCTTGGGGTCTAGTACTACAGAGCCAACCTAACTCAGGAATGAAGCACTGCTGGAAACATTTCTTGAATCATGATTCAGTTCACTTATATGAAATAAATAATTTTCATGCCAGTTCAACTTTAAAATTATTATTTTAAAAACTTCTTTATCATGAAATGAAATATATTAATTGCAGAAACATGATAATCACAGGCATATAAAAAAGAAAGTTAGCAGTCATATTATCCAAAAATATTCTTTGAAACATTTTTCTCTAATTATATCCTTTTGTATACATATATAGAATGTCTAAAAATCACTAATTGTTCCATATTGCATAAACTATTTTGTTACCAACTTTTAAACCTAGTTTAATATTTGATTAATTAATCAGAACTTAATTCAATGTTTTGTTATAAGTTTTATGTAAATATCAATTTAAATACCTGCACAATAATCCAATCCTTTAATTTTAAATTCTGTGAACAAAACCATCACAACCATGATTAAATCATCTATTCACTTACAGGCAGAAATACCATCTTGCTGGTTTTTTCCTTTTGCTGTGCTTTGTGAATTTCATAAGGTCCAGAAGAAATAAAAGAAAAAAAATTTGGAAAAGATCGCTGTAATTTTACCCTCTGTTATTTGGAGTTAAGTATTTTATTATATGATCTGAGTATTATTATATTGAGCCAAAATAATATTAAATTAATTATGGATTAGCTGTTGATATTGATTCTATATTACAATTTTACTCCTCTCCTACAAATAGAACTCCTATAGACAGTGGTTTGAAAACAGCATATATATAGACACAGACTTAGAATAGTTTGACCTATAATTTTTATTTTATTTTATAATGAACTGAAAGCAACACAGGTTCAGTAGAAGCTGTACTTCACATTTTGAATTTCTGTCTTCTCCCAGGCTAACAATCTGAGCTATGTTAGTCTCCTGGTGCTAGGCAGCAGTAGTGAGTCTCTTCTCCCTGTGGACCACTGATCATAAGGGTGAACAACCCTTAGGCTATAAAAAGTTGCCATCTTTCTTGGATACAGGTACACATTAAATTACATGAGATATGTAGTACTTTATTTTAATATAGGCTTCATGCCTGTTTTAGTCATGTTTTTTCCCTGCTAGGACCAAAAATACCTGAAGAGAACAATTAGAGTAGGAAAGGTTACTTTGGGGCTCAGAGTTTTAAAGATTTCAGTCTACAGAAGACAGGCTCCATTCCTCAAGGCTTGAGGTGAGGCAGAACATCATGGTGGAAGAGTGTGGTGGATGAAAGTGGTTCAGGCCTTGCACCAAGAGGCAAAGAGAGCCACTCCACTAGACAGATACAAAAGATATATCCCAAAGGCACACCCACAGTGACCCATGTCCTCAAGTCACACATTACCGGCCTTCAGTTACAACTCAGTTAATCCCTTTCTGGGGATTTATTCACTGATTGTGTTAAAGCTCTCAAAACCCAATCACTTCGCCTCAAAGCCTTCTTGCATTGTCTCACACATGAGCTTTTGGGGGACACCTCACATCTAAACTATAACAATGTTAGATGATTTCATCCAACTGTAGGCTAAAGTCATTTTCAATCACAGGCAAACATGGTCAGAGCCCATTTAAGGTAGGGGAGGCTAAGTTATGGTATTTTGTAGGTTAGGTGTATTAAATGCATTTCTGATTGACCATATTTTCAAATTGTGATGGTTTTATGGGTATATAGCCTTACTGTCAATTGAGGAGCATCTATATAAGCAACATCAGAGTTGATAAACAAATTCTAACAAAGTACACTGTGGATTATTTTAATGTGTGTAAGGGAGATGAACAGGTAAGAAAACCATCACACTGTTCTTGAATTTAGGTTTAAGTGCTTCAAATGGAATTAACCTATGAATGCATTAGGGAAGTCCTCGAGATTAAGAACTGGTAGGAGATGAAAGTAAGATTGAAAATGGATGAGGCTGGTGAGGGAAGAAGGCAAACCAAGGTGGGTATAATACACTAGGGACATATTGGTGGGTTGTTCTGTAAGATTGACCCCTGAAAGGAGTCCTAGTGGGGCGGATCCAGATTTCAGGAAGATTGAGTCATATCGTTTTGTATGCCCTCATTAAGAAAACTATCACTAAATTATGGTTATAAAATTAGGTGAGAAAGTAGGTATTTATTTAAAATGAGAAATCATAGCAAGTTACAGATTTCAAAAATACTAAAATACATAACATCACAAAATCCAGAATAACAACTGAATATATTCATTAATAGAAGGGCTCAAAGCAATTTGTATAATTTTTTTTGGTATATTTTGGGCAGCATATACTCTGCTTCTTCTTATCGTAGACGTTTTTGCAATATCATCTCATGTGGAGAATATAAAGATAATTAAATCTTTCTTTTATGAAGGTTGATGGGAAACAGTTCTTTATTACTGATGGTTTAGAAAAGTCTCTTTCTGCCTCATAATTTATTACTGATAATGTCATATAATATTTCAGGATTGTTGTCAAATCTGGGAAAGCTTTCTTGAATGATCTTTCAAGTGTGAACAGAGAATTTAAAATTTCTTTTGTGCAATGACTAATCTTAAACACTCCTTGATTCATGACATTAATAAACTCCCTCCCATCCATGTCATAGTGCCCTTTATACTATCTTCATTGATCAAAGTCTTCACACTAAACCAGAAAGAATTTCAAATCTTTTTGCAATGATTCAATTTTATTATGTACATTATGGTACAAATCTTCAAATCAATTTATTATTTCTATTTGAAAATTTCCTGTTCCTCTTAAGGACTTCTTTGGTATAACCTGAAGTGTTTCTGTTGTCATAATTCACTTCCCCAAATTAGAAAAATTTTATTTATTTCATTTAATAAGAAAGAAATTTACATGCAGTATATGTGAAAATCATAATTGGACAACCCTGAGATCTGACAAACATATACAGATATAACACACATTGTACTGGAGATACAGATCTTTCCATGAGCCCAGGAATTTTCCTTTGGGTACTTTCTAGTTGGTTCCCATCCCTGTCTCCCTGAAACAACCATTTTAATATTTCTGACACAATACTGTTTTTGTGTCGTTCTTTGCCGCAGTCTGGCTGGGCACACAATCAGGAGCCACCACACAGCTTGTAGATTCAAATAGCAACTCTTTATTCCCGAACTCACACCAGCCGTCTACAATCATGTTCTGGGGAAATCCACGTTCTCTGCCCAAATCCACTCCCACTGGGCTTCTGTCTCCCAAAAAATACTGCCTGAATCCCGTGAGAACTCAAGGGGAACTCAGGCAGCAGGATATGCCCTATTCCCAGCAGGAATAATCTTAAACCTTAAACCTGGAACCTAAACCGGAACACCCTAAACCCGATTATCCTAAACCGGGAACGCCCTAAACCTGGATCCGCCCTGGTCCTTGAGCAAGGTCACTTACATGCAATGTCACTGCAAAATGTCCTATTTCCACGAGTCCTTCCACTAAGCAGCATGGGGTATGCTGGCAAGGAAATTGTCATACCTACTTGGCTAATGGCTCCCAGCAGTTCTTATTATTATATGTAGTAAAAAATTCTTGTTTATTTAAAATTCATAAATTGGATTCCATTAATATGTTTGTTACAATTTATTTATAAATTTGTAAATTTATTTACAATTTGTTTATCTCCTTTTGGTGAAAATTCAAGTTGTTTTCAATTATAAGCTACTTTGACTGTATTTATCAAGTTGTTCCAGTACTATTTGTTGGAAAAGTTGTCATGATTAAATGGGCTTGGTAATTGAGATAATTGATCCACCATTTGTTGAACTATTTATTACCCATACAATTACACACTGTCTTGATTATAATAGATTAGAACTGAGATAAACATTCTTGCACAAATATTTTTGTTGCTATGTTTTTAATTTCCTTACAATAAATATATGCAAGTCTTATGCCAGAAGGTAGGCATATTAAAACTTTATGAGAATAACAAATACTTCAAAATTACTCATCATTTGTCACTGTTCATTCTTACAATAGGAATTGTCAGTCTTAAATTTTCTATCCTACTTAGCAAATTTCTTTGTGTTTAATTTCCATTTCCTCTGTCCCAAATGATTTTCATTCTCTGAAGAATAACGTTGAGAATCTTTTAATATGATTTTTATCTGTTTCTGTATTATCTGTTTAAGCTTTTGTATGTTTTTGCTTCTTCATAATTCTGTTTGTTAGTTCTTTTTTGTTGGTAAGGGTTTTTATGTATACTAGGATCAAGTTCTTTCTTGATATAGGCATTGGACCTGCTCTTTTCCCAGTCTGTGGCTTACTTTTCCTTGTCTCAATAATGAATTTTGATGAAATAAAATTAAACATCATTGCTTTGTTCTCAATTAAGAAATGATTAACTATTGTATCTCACTTGCATCAGACATGTAACATATTCTCTTGTTTTCTTTTGAAACCAAATAGTTTTTACTTTTAGGTTTAGTTGTATATTACCTGTTGAGTTAATTTCTCTGTATCAATTGAGGTAGAAATTTGGGTTAACTTTACTCTAAAAATTTATTAAATTATTACATAAATTTTGCCACAAAAAGTGCATTTTCTGACTGAATAATTTGTTGTTTTTTTTTGTGTGTAAATCTAATTCTATAGTTTATAGTTTTCTCCTGTTCCTTTATCATGCAAAAGGTACACTCATTGTATACTAACTTGATTGTTATAGATTTATGGTAAAACTTTAATTTATGTGTTACCTTGTTTAAGGTAAAATACCCAGGTAGTTAAAGCATTATTTCTAGGTGTGTCTTTGAGTGCCGCAGTCTGGCTGGGCACAAAATCAGGAGCCACTCAAGCAGGAACAAACTTTATTTCCAAAACTCCCACAAATGCCATGCATAAGGCCTTCTTCCGGGACACACCACACCAACAGGAAATCCCTCCTCCGGAATTCCCTCCTACCGCACTTCCCCTACCAATGGGAACTCTCCGGGAGTACAGTGAGAGCTCCAAAGTACCAGGCTGAGGTGGACAGCAGGGGTCTAATCTCCAATTGAATGCAGATCTTAACATAATCATTATCATCTCAATGGCTTGCTGGCATCACCTTTCAACCAAAAATGCCATGCATCATTCCTACTTGGCTATGGCTCTCAGCATTTGAGAATATTTCCAGAAGACACTAACATTTGAGCACTAGATTAAAGATGATTTCCCCCTCACTGATGTGGGCAGGCATCAGCCAAAACTTTGGGGGTCCAGATAGAAAAAAGTGGAATAAGGGCAAATCAACTCCCTTTCCATGAGCTGGGACAGCTTCCGTTCCTCATGACCTCAGATCTTACAGCTCATGTCTCATGTCTTTGGACTTTAGGACTTACACCAGGATCCCCATTGCTCATCTCCCCCATTTCTCAGGTCTTGGGTCTCAGACTAAACATTGTCCTGGTCACTTCCCTGGTTATTAGTCTGTGAGACTCAGAGTGGCTTTCACCACTGTCCCTGCTGACTCTCCAGTTTACAGACTGCACATTGTATATCTTTTCAGCCTCCATTCCCCAGTTAAATCCCCTCTCATATTGCCCTCTCTATATATCCTATTTCTTTTCTTTTCTTTTTTTTTTTCAGTACTTGAGGTTGAACTCAGGGACACTCCACCACTGATCCACATCCCCAGACCTATTTTGTATTTTATTTAGAGACAGAGTCTCACCGAGTTGCTCAGTGCCTCACTTTTGCTGAGGCTGGCTTTGAACTTGTGATCCCCTTGCCTCAGTCTCTGGAGCCACTGGGATTACAGGCACGTGCCATCAGCCCTGCCAGAATCTTATCTATTATATCAAGTATTATGACTGTTCAAGTTTTTTACAATTATTGTATCAATTTTTCTGAAAAGATCTAGGACTGTTGGCATTATAATTTGAACTGTCAATTGTGTTCAATTTTAATATCATTTAGATGAGAATTCACAGTTTAACCATTCTGAGTGTTATGGTTTGAATGTGAGATGTCCCTCAAATCTCATGTATGATGACTGGTGTAACTTTATATCATGTACAACTGGAAAAATGAGAAATTATACTCCATTTAAGTATGATGTCATGCATTCTACTGTCATATATAACTAACTAGAAGAAGAACAACAAAGCTCATGTGTGAGATAATGCAAGAAGATTTGGAGGAGAAGTGATTGGGTTATGAGAGCCTTATCTCCATCAGTGAATTAATCACCTGATGGTATTAATTGAGTGGTGATTGAACACACATGGGTGGAGGAGGTAGGGAATTGGGGGCATGGTTTTGGGGGTATATATTTGTATTTGGCAAGTGAAGAGCTCTCTCTCTCTCTCTCTCTCTCTCTGATCTTTGATTATCATTGTGAGCTGCTTTCCTCCACCACACTTTTCTGCCATCATGTTAAACCTCACCTCAGACCCAAGGAATGGAGTTAACTGTCATTGGACTGAGACCTCTGAAACCATGAGCCCCCAAATAAACTTTTCCTTCTCTACACTTATTCAGGTTGGGTCTTTCAGTCACAGCAGTGAAAAACCTGACTAAAATGGTGTCTCTTAAATAATAAACATGTTGTATTTCTACATTTGTTATGTTTTCATGTATATGTGTGTGTGTATTAGATATATTAATTTTCAGTTAAGTGTAAAATTATTACATATCTGTTATTAAATCTATCTTATATATTTTTTGTATATGGTAGTTTTACTTTTAATTTTTTTCATTTTTTGCTGAGATTATATAGAAATACAAATAATTCTTTAATATTCACTTTATTTTTGACAAATTTGCTGTTTTACTTATTAGTCTAATAGTATTTTGCAGATTTCTTTTGATTTTCCATGGAAACAATTAAGTCTTAATAGGAGATTCTTACTATTTCTTTTTACTACAATGATGAATGAATGAAGCGGATATTTTTGCTTTATTCACTGTTTCAGGAAAGAGTGTCAATATTTTATCATGAAATATGATGTTTGCAATAAGTGTTACGTTGATGCCATTTATCAGGTCAAAGAATTTTCCTTTTATTCCTAGTTAACTGAGAATTTTTTAAACTATGAATAGATATGGAATGTGTCAAATTCTTTTTCTGCATTGATTAAGATTGTCATATAGCTGTTCTCCTGTTTCTGTTGTACAGTTTTGTATTAAATAGTGTCCATTGAAAATCATGGCCACTTGAAACTACAGAATATGACCTTATTATAAAATATAATCTTCAAAGATGTAATCATAATGAGGTCTATTGTATAATGGTGAGACCTAATCTAAACATTGTTGTCTTTATAAGAAGAGAGAAATGTTGGCATAGGAACACATAAGAGAGAACATTGTGTGGAAATGGAACCAGAGATTGCAGTTATACATCTAGAAGACAGGGATGCCAAGAATTGCCTGCAACCACCATGAGCTAGGCGAGAAGCCTGGGGTAGATTTTCTTCTTAGAGCTTCATAATAGCCCTTTCAGCACCTTGGCTGTGTACTTCTAGCTCCAGAACTCCAAGACATAATATTTTGTAGCCATTCAGTGGGCAATTGTTATAACTCCAAGAAACAATTGCGAATTTTGGTATTAGTTTCCTGAAATATCATTCTCGAATATAAGTCTTCTAGGAGGCAGACTTGGAGATGGATATTTATGAAGTATAACTTCAAGGTACCAGGATTTTTTTTTCTGAATCAACATTAATGGGAGACTAAAGGAAATAGGAATAGTGAGAATAAGGGATAGGATTTATATTTAATCACAACAAAGGCCTCAACTAACAATGGATGTAGCTTGGGAATAGATATCCTTTAAATTTTTCTCAAGGTAAGGAAAGAAGGCTGGGCTTTTGTAATCCTATGTCACTCTCCCTTCTATCAGCTTGATGGAACAAGATCTCCAATCCTTGTGGAAATCTGCACAGCACCATAGCATCCACCAGGGTCCAGACCTTACAGTGGTAGAATTCACCTGTTGGTATTATTTATGAGAGCAGTTTTTTTTTTAGGATTCTAGTGCTCCTGCTTTCCTGGAAGAAATTCTTGAGAGGGCTGTTAGTGAGATGAATCACATTCTCTGTAGGTGCAGCTCATATTGAGTCTACAATACTTATGATCCATAGTTTCTTTACTCTTGATCCTACATTTTCCTCATTCACCTGCACTCTTCTGCAATAGATCAATTCAGATCACAATTCATGAGGAATCCAAGTATCTGGTCATCGTGTACTTCACAGGTTTTGGCTTTTACACTTGTCCTAATATCACATAAATAAGTGTGAAACAATGAAAACAAATAGCTGGTTTGATATCCTTGCCATCAAATATAGGCTTAATTTCTCTATTGTATAAAAACAGCCAAAACTGCTCCCGATACACAGGACTAATTACACTTGTTATGTAGCGATTCCTTTTCTTATATACTGGTATCTCAATATAGGACATAACAATCTCAGGCACCAGTCTTAGTTTGAAATCTGATGAGCTATGTTATTGTGTTTCTTGATGTAATCATTCTTCTGGATATCAAGATCTCTAAGCTCACTAATAATACTGGAACTGTCTAGTGTGCAGTGCAATCACACAAGTGGATCATTGAAAGTGATGGTAAGTGGAGCCATTTCTGATTCCAAACTTTGTTCACTAGACCTCTCTCAGTGTATTTGGCTGTTATTACAGAATGCTATAGATTATGCATATTGTAAATAACAGAAATTTATTTCTTATAGTTCTAGACACTGAGGAAATACAACTTCAAGGTACCTGATGTCTCAGTAGGTGATTAGGGCTTATTTTCTAGTTCATAGATGTCACTGGGCCATCATGTAATTAAAAAAAATAAAGACAAAGTAACTTCCTGAAGATTCTTTTATTGGCCAATAATATCACTCATGAGAGCTATGTTCTCATGACCTAGTTATTCCCAAAGGTTCTATAGTGCAGTGGCACAGACACAGGAAACAAGGTTTGGGTCTCTGTAGATGGAAGCAGATTCAAGACAGATAGGATAGTAGAAGTGCTTTACTCAGCAGTGGCAATAGCCTCCAGCTTCAGGTTTAGCCCCCAGACAGTTCCATTTTTTCCCCCTATTACCCCCCAAGTCTATTCTATAGACTCTTTTCATAATCAGGTCAAACAAAGAAGGAACACTGCCAAAAGGTTACCTAAGGGGGCTCATGCTCACAGGTTGATGTTTATGACCTTGAGTATATAAGCTGAGTAAGACTGTTTCTGGCCTTGACTAAACCTAACACAGCCAGTTCCCTGCCCTGGCTACAAAAACGTAACATAGGGAAGATGGCGGCGAGGGGAGTGCATTGCCCCCGTGTGCTGCTTCACTGTGTGGGAGTATGACAAGTCAGGACGGCTAAAGGCTATCTTGTTAGGAATTTCCAGCAATAGTGGGGTGCTCCGGAACCTGGAGGAAGGATTTCCATCGCACGAGGATCGGCTACGGGGACTCAAACGCGAGAGGTTTGTCGCACGGAGTGTAACACTGCTTATTCAGCAAATCGCCCCGCGGCTAGAGTCTACAGCGCGCTGGGAAACGAGGAGATAGCGACGCAGGGATACAGCGCTGCAGTTTCTGCCAGCCGTGCAAGCACCGTACTCAGGGCTGAATTCTGGGTTCGAGAGGGGAAGGAAGCGGTCCATCTCGGTTCTCCACACTGTTCAGACCACAGAGGAGGCCAGCAGCCACCATGTTGGAAAGCTGACGTCACCATCCCTGCTTTCGACAGACCGCAGCTCATTCAGCCATAGAACAGGTAATTTCAGGCTGCCATTCGCCTGTGGCTTGCAGACAGATTGCTAGGGTTCAGTGCCTGGGGGCTTCTTAGAACCTGATCTTATCGGAGCGAACACCGAGCGCGGGGCGGCCGAGTTCCAGCTCCCGGAACCGCCCTGGCCCAGGGCTGGGGAGCCTGCGGAGGCTGCTTCTTGGACCCTGCTCCTATCAGAGCATACACCAAGCACTAAGCGGCCGAATTCCTGCTCCCGGAACTGAGCCCGCGGGGACTGCTTCTTGGAGCCTACTCTTATCGGAGCTTACACCGAGCACGGAGCGGCCGAGTTCCGGCTCCCGGAACTGCCCTGGCCCAGGGCTAGGAGCCCATGGAAACTGCTTCTCGGTCCAGGTCCTGCTGAGGGCCGGTCAGGACTCACCCGTTGCTTTGGTTGCCCGACAAGGGGAACAAAATGCTGCCATTCGCATAGGATACCAACATGGCAGAGATCTGATGTCATCAGAAAGCGGCGGAGGAGACAACTTCATCAATACCAGCGGCGACAGAAACAGTTGGTCTCCTGGTAGGGAGGGTGAGGCACAGACACCCGAGTCTCCTCAATTTGTCGTCGAGCCAGAGGGGAGGAGCCGGGCCGCCGCCAGCGCCCGGAGCAGGCCCAGAAGCTCGCCAGCGTGGTGACCGCGTGACCCCAATTGGAGAGGGGGCGGAGCGGAGCCGCCACCCGCACCCGCAAGGTGGGCAGACCCGCGACCCAGTGGTACATGGGCATGGTAGGAGGGGCAGGGCAGAGCCGCCGCCCGCGCTTGCAAGGTAAACAGACCTGTGACAGACTGGCGGGTCAGGCCCAGTGGCCTGCCAGTGTGGTACACACGTCACCCCAACTGGAGTAGGGGCAGAGCAGATCCTTCTCCCACGCCCGGATCAGGCCCTGCCGGTGTGGTGGCCACGTGACCCCAATTGGAGTGGGGGCGGAGCGGAACCGCCACCCGTGCCCGCAGGGTGAGCAGACCTGTGACCAACCTGCAGATCAGGCCCAGGGGTCCGCAGGCGTGGTAGGAGGGGCAGGGCAGATCCGCCGCCCGCGCCTCCAAGGTAGGCAGACCTGCGACAGACCGGCGGATCAGGCCCACACACCACCCTAATTGGAGTAGGGGCAGAGCAGAGTAGCCGCCCGTGCCAGGAACAGGCCCAGCGACCTGCAGGCGGGGTAGTCACGACACCCCAATTGGAGTAGGGGCAGAGCAGAGCCGCCACCCGTGCCCGAAAGGTGGGCAGATCTGCGACCGACCAGCGGGACAGGCCCAGTGGCCTGCGGGTACGACAGACACGTCACCCCATTTGGAGTAGGGGCAGAGTAGAGCCGCCGCCCGCGCCTGCAGGGTAGGCAAACCTGCAACCGACCGGCGGATCAGGCCCGGTGGCCTGCCGGCGTGGTACACTCGTCACCCCAATTGGAGTAGGGGCAGAACAGAGCCGCCACCAGCGCCCAGAACAGGCCCAGTGACCTGCCGGCGTGGTAGCCACGACACCCCAATTGGAATAAGGAGAGAGCAGAGCCGCCGCCTGCGCCTGCAGGAAAGATACGCAAGCAGTATGAAAAGACAGGAAAGAAAGGACCACAAGCAATGCAGGTCAACACAACTTTAGAAGAGGTAACAGCTGCAGCAGATGGAATGTCAGATAAAGAATTCAGGATATACATGCTTCAGATGATCTGGAGTATCAAGGAAGACATTAGACAGCAAAATCAGACAATGAAAGATCACTTTGACAATGAATTACACAAACAAATCCAGGAAACAAAGGATCAACTATACAGGGAGATAGAGGTTATAAAAAACAAACAAACAGAAATCCTAGAAATGCAGGAAGCAATAAACCAACTTAAAAACTCAATGGAGAATACTACCAGCAGAGTAGAACACTTAGAAGATAGAACATCAGACAATGAAGACAAAGTATTTCAACTGGAAAAGAACATAGAGAGCTCAGCAAGACTGTTAAGAAACCATGAGCAGAACATCCAAGAAATATGGGATAACATTAAGAGACCAAACTTAAGAGTCATTGGGATACAGGAAGGTACAGAGTTCCAAACCAAAGGAATGAGCAGTCTATTCAATGAAATTATACGAGAAAACTTCCCAGACTTGAAGAATGAGACAGAATCCCAAATCCTAGAAGCCTACAGGATGCCGAATGTGCAAAATCATAAGAGATCCACACCTAGACACATTATAATGAAGATGCCCAACATACAGAATAAGGAGAGAATTTTAAAAGCTACAAGAGAAAGGAAGCAGATTACATTTAGGGGTAAGCCAATCAGGATAACAGCTGATCTTTCAACACAGACTCTGAAAGCTAGAAGATCCTGGAATAACATATTTCAAGCACTGAAAGAAAATGGGTTCCAACCAAGAATTGTGTATCCAGCAAAATTAAGCTTCAGGATGGAAGATGAAATTAAAACCTTCCACGATAAACAAAAGTTTAAAGAATTCGCAGCTAGAAAACCATCTCTTCAAAACATCCTCGCCAAAACATTACAGGAAGAGGAAATGGAAAACAACAATGAAAACCAACAGTGGGAGGTAGGACAGTAAAGGGGGGGGAAATAATCAAAGAGGAAAACAAACCATGTTTAGTAACAGAAATAAACAAATATGGCTGGAAGAACAACCCATATCTCAATAATAACCCTAAATGTTAATGGCTTAAACTCACCAATTAAGAGACACAGGCTAGTAGAATGGATCACAAAACAAGACCCAACAATATGCTGCCTACAGGAGATGCATTTGATAGGAAAAGACATACATAGGCTGAAGGTGAAAGGTTGGGAAAAATCATATCACTCATATGGACTTCGGAAACAAGCAGGAGTGTCCATACTCATATCAAATAAAATAGATTTCAATCCAAAGTTTATCAAAAGGGATAAAGAGGGACACTACATACTGCTTAAGGGAACCATACACCAACAAGACATAACAATCATAAATATTTATGCCCCAAACAATGGTGCAGCTATGTTCATCAAACAAACTCTTCTCAAGTTCAAGAGTCTAATAGACCACCATACCATAATCATGGGAGACTTCAACACACCTCTCTCGCCACTGGTCAGATCTTCCAAACAAAAGTTGAATAAGGAAACTATAGAACTCAATAACACAATTAATAACCTAGACTTAATTGACATATATAGAGTATACCACCCAACATCAAGCAATTATACTTTTTTCTCAGCAGCACATGGATCCTTCTCAAAAATAGATCATATATTATGTCACAGGGCAACTCTTAGACAATATAAAGGAGTAGAGATAATACCATGCATCTTATCTGATCATAATGGAATGGAACTGAAAATCAACGATAAAAGAAGGAAGGAAAAAGAATATATCACTTGGAGAATGAACAATAGGTTACTGAATGATCAATGGGTTATAGAAGACATCAAGGAGGAAATTAAAAAATTCTTAGAGATTAATGAAAACACAGACACAACATATCGGAATCTATGGGACACATTGAAAGCAGTTCTAAGAGGAAAATTCATTGCTTGGAGTTCATTCCTTAAAAAAAGACAAAACCAACAAATAAATGATCTCATACTTCATCTCAAAATCCTTGAAAAAGAAGAGCAAAACAACAGCAAAAGAAGTAGAAGGCAAGAAATAATTAAAATCAGAGCTGAAATTAATGAAATCGAAACAAAAGAAACAATTGAAAAAATTGACAAAACTAAAAGTTGGTTCTTTGAAAAAATAAACAAAATCGACAGACCCTTAGCCATGCTAGCGAAGAGAAGAAGAGAGAGAACTCAAATTACCAGCATACGGGATGAAAAAGGCAATATCACAACAGACACTTCATAAATACAGAAGATAATCAAAAATTATTTTGAATCCTTATACTCCAATAAATTAGAAGATAGTGAAGGCATAGATAAATTTCTTAAGTCATATGATCTGCCCAGATTGAGTCAGGAGGATATAGACAACCTAACAGACCAATATCAATCGAGGAAATAGAAGAAACCATCAAAAGACTACCAACTAAGAAAAGCCCAGGACCAGATGGATATACAGCAGAGTTTTACAAAACCTTTAAAGAGGAAGTAATACCAATACTTTTCAAGCTACTTCAGGAAATAGAAAAAGAGGGAGAACATCCAAATTCATTCTACGAGGCCAACATCACCCTGATACCTAAACCAGACAAAGACACTTCAAAGAAAGAAAACTACAGACCAATATCTCTAATGAACCTAGATGCAAAAATCCTCAATAAAATTCTGGCGAATCGGATACAAAAACATATCAAAAAAATTGTGCACCATGATCAAGTAGGATTCATCCCTGGGATGCAAGGCTGGTTCAATATACGGAAATCAATAAATGTTATTCACCACATCAATAGACTTAAAAATAAGAACCATATGATCATCTCGATAGATGCGGAAAAAGCATTCGACAAAGTACAGCATCCCTTTATGTTCAAAACTCTAGAAAAACTAGGGATAACAGGAACATACCTCAATATTGTAAAAGCAATCTATGCTAAGCCTCAGGCTAGCATCATTCTGAATGGAGAAAAATTGAAGGCATTCCCTCTAAAATCTGGAACAAGACAGGGATGCCCTCTCTCACCACTTCTGTTCAACATAGTTCTCGAAACACTGGCCAGAGCAATTAGACAGACGAAAGAAATTAAAGGCATCAAAATAGGAAAAGAAGTACTTAAATTATCACTATTTGCAGATGACATGATTCTATACCTAGCAGACCCAAAAGGGTCTACAAAGAAACTATTAGAGCTAATAAATGAATTCAGCAAAGTGGCAGGATATGAAATCAACATGCATAAATCAAAGGCATTCCTGTATATCAGCGACAAATCCTCTGAAATGGAAATGAGGTCAACTACTCCATTCACAATATCTTCAAAAAAAAAAAAATACTTGGGAATCAACCTAACAAAAGAGGTGAAAGACTTATACAATGAAAACTACAGAACCCTAAAGAGAGAAATAGAAGAAGATCTTAGAAGATGGAAAAATATACCCTGTTCATGGATAGGCAGAACTAACATCATCAAAATGGCGATAATACCAAAAGTTCTCTATAGGTTTAATGCAATGCCAATCAAAATCCCAATGGCATTTCTTGTAGAAATAGAGAAAGCAATCATGAAATTCATATGGAAAAATAAAAGACCCAGAATAGCAAAAACAATGCTAAGCAGGAAGTGTGAATCAGGCGGTATAGCGATACCAGACTTCAAACTATACTACAGAGCAATAGTAACAAAAACAGCATGGTACTGGTACCAAAACAGGCGGGTGGACCAATGGTACAGAATAGAGGACACAGAAACCAATCCACAAAACTACAACTATCTTATCTTTGATAAAGGGGCTAAAAGCATGCAATGGAGGAAGGATAGCATCTTCAACAAATGGTGCTGGGAAAACTGGAAATCCATATGCAACAAAATGAAACTGAATCCCTTTCTCTCGCCATGCACAAAAGTGAATTCAAAATGGAGCAAGGAGCTTGATATCAAATCAGAGACACGGCGTCTGATAGAAGAAAAAGTTGGCTACGATCTACATACTGTGAGGTCGGGCTCCAAATTCCTCAATAGGACACCCATAGCACAAAAGTTAATAACTAGAATCAACAAATGGGACTTACTCAAACTAAAATTTTTTTCTCAGCAAAAGAAACAATAAGAGAGGTAAATAGGGAGCCTACACCCTGGGAACAAATCTTTACTCCTCACACTTCAGATAGAGCCCTAATATCCAGAGTATACAAAGAACCCAAAAAATTAGACAATAAGAGAACAAACAACCCAATCAACAAATTGGCCAAGGACCTGAACAGACACTTCTCAGAGGAGGACATACAGTCAATCAAGAAGTACATGAAAAAATGCTCACCATCTCTAGCTGTCAGAGAAATGCAAATCAAAACCACCCTAAAATACCATCTCAGTCCAGTAAGATTGGCAGCTGTTATGAAGTCAAACAACAACAAGTGCTGGCGAGGATGTGGGGAAAAGGGTACACTTGTACATTGCTGGTGGGACTGCAGATTGGTGCAGCCAATTTGGAAAGCAGTATGGAGATTTCTTGGAAAGCTGGGAATGGAGCCACCATTTGACCCAGCTATTCCCCTTCTTGGTCTATTCCCTAAAGACCTAAAAAGAGCATGCTACAGGGACACTGCTACATCGATGTTCATAGCAGCACAATTCACAATAGCAAGACTGTGGAACCAACCCAGATGCCCTTCAATAGACGAATGGATTAAAAAAAATGTGGCATTTATACACAATGGAGTATTACTCTGCATTAAAAAATGACAAAATCATAGAATTTGCAGGGAAATGGATGGCATTAGAGCAGATTATGCTAAGTGAAGCTAGCCAATCCCTAAAAAACAAATGCCAAATGTCTTCTTTGATATAAGGAGAGTAACTAAGATCAGAGTAGGGACGAAGAGCAGGAGAAGAAGATTAACATTTAACAGGGATGAGAGGTGGGAGGGAAAGGGAGAGAGAAGGGAAATTGCATGGAAATGGATGGAGACCCTCAGGGTTATACAGTGGAGGGGGTAGAGAGAGAGGAGGGGAGGGGAGGGGAGAGGTGGGGAGGGGGGAGGGTGGAGGATGGGAAAGGCAGCGGAGCACAACAGACACTAGTATGGCAATATGTAAATCAATGGATGTGTAACTGATGTGATTCTGCAATCTGTGTACGGGGTGAAGGTGGGAGTTCATAACCCTCTTGAATCAAAGTGTGGAATATGATATGTCAAGAAATTTGTAATGTTTTGAACAACCAACAATAAAAAATTAAAAAAAAAAAACAACAAAAAACGTAACATAGCCTTGGTGAGGGAGCCTAACTACAGCCATTTTAGGCCTTCCCTAACAGGCTCCATCTCTAAGATCATGAAAATGATGACTTGGTTTCAGCATATGAATTTGGTATGGAGGAAGACACAGATATTTTGACCATAGCATTCTTTTCTACACTTCTCAGAATTCATGTGCTTCATATATGTAAAATACATTCATTATATTCTAGTTGCTTCAAAAATTTCAACACCAACTTTACCCTTTAAGTTCAAAGTCTCAGATAACATCATCTAAGTCAGATGTGACTGAGAGTCACGGTACAATTCATTCATTGTGAGGCAAATGCTCTCCATCAGAAAACTTATAAAGTCAAACAAGTTATGTACTGCTAAAATATGATGGTGGAATACAGCATTCCATTCCAAAAAAAAAAAAAGGAGAAAGAGGAATGAAGAAAAGATTAATAGGTCCCAAGAATGTCTAAAATCCAACAGTATCAGTAACAAAATATTAAGACTTATGAATAGTTTTTGACTCAATATCCCCTCTGCTAGATAAACTGGAGAAGGAATTGGACTGCCCAGGTACAGTAGGCCCCACTACTGCAAGTTTGACTCATGCTGCTGATCTCACAAGCTGCAGGTACATGCCTGTGGCCCTCCTAGGCTGGAGTAACATACCAGTGGAATAAAATATCTCTGGGATTGAAAGGTGTATTGAGTAAAAGTTCGTGCCCAGTAGGATAACTGAGGAGCCCTGTGCAGTGAGTGCCATCATACAGAGGGTGTCTGAAGCTCCTCCAGTGACATCATTTGTCCTCCAGACCTTTGCTTTCTGGGCCTGCAGTTAGATAGCAGCCCTGAGAATCTCCTAAATGCCTTCAAAATCATTCTTTGATTGTCTTGCACAACAGGTTCCTGTATTTTTAGATAGCTAAATTATCTCCTCATCTCTCAGATGGTCATTGTGCTATACCATTAGAGTCTTCTCTTCACACTTTCTCATTATTTTTTTTCTATGTAGATGGCCTGAGAGTTTTGAAAATTTTAAGTTCTGCTTCTTTTGTTACTAAAGAAATCTATACTGAAAAAATTCCCTCCTATCACATTTTACTAGAAATATTCACAGGAAGCCAAGCTACACTTTCAGTATTTTGTTTAGAAATTTCTTCAATTATCCTATTTTATAATTCACATGTTCTACCTTCCACAAAACACAAGGATACAAACAATTCAATGAAGTTCTTTTCTGCTTTATAATAAGCATTGCCTTTCCTTCAGTTTCCCATTACATTTTCCTTGTTTCTGAGACTTCATCAGAATGGGCTTTATTGTCTATATTTCTACCAACGTTCTATTTGTGAGAACTCAGATATTCTCTAAGAAAGTTGAGGCTTTGTCTACAGCTCTCATCCTCTCCCCCAAACCCTCTTCAGAGTCATCCATTCTATTTACATTAATGTAGGTTTTTTTCTAGCATGCTCCTCAAAATTCTTCCAGTCTACGCATTATGTAGTTCTCAAGTTATTTGCATATTATTAGGTATTTATTTAAGCAACACTCCCTCTTATTGAGATCAAATTTCTGTTTCAGTCATTCAGATGGCTTTAATAAAACATCATGGACTAGGTGGCTCTAAAATAACATTTATTTCTCATTGTTGCAGAGGATAAAATGTACACAATCTAGGTGAAGGCAGATTTAGTGCCTACAGGCACACTTTTGTGTTCATCATAGATGGTAATTTCTCACTGTGTGTTCACATAGTGCAAAGAGGGAAGGGAGCTTTCTGGGATAATTTTGTAAGGGCAGCAATTCTACTCATGAAGGCTTTGCCCTTATGACCTCACCATTTTCCCAAAGCCCTAGACTTCAATACCATCATATTGATAATTAAGTTTGAGTATATGAATTCGAGGGAGCATAGGAACTCCTTATCTATTTTTTTTTGTACCAGTGATTAAACTCAGGGGTACTCAACCACTGAGCCACATCCCCAGCCCTATTTTGTATTTTATTTAGAGACATGCTCTCACTGAATTGCTTAGCACCTTGCTTTTGCTGAGGATGGGTTTGAACTTGCAATCCTCCTACCTTGGCCTCCTGAGGTGCTGCAATTACAGATGTGTGCCATTGTACCTGACATATGCTTTACCTATTGGAGACAACTTTCCATACAAGGATTATTGATTTAAACTATACTACATCCTGAGAAATAGTATGAACCTTTGCAATATATTAACTTTGAGCTTGTGCCTCAGCTGTGTTTTCAAAGTCTGTTATCAGACCAAGAGCTTTGTGCAGTGTACAGTATGGATATTGGTCACATGCCCACTGCCAAACCTCCCTTGGTATAGAACATGACTTTCTTACTGAGCAGTGTTATGTTATATAGGATCCCATTTTGTTGGATTATATGCCTTAAAATCTCTAAAATAATGGTCTTGTAGAAATAAAAAAGCAAATACATCCATATGCAGAATAACACATGTTTATTCTAGTCAAAATAACTCTCTGACCACTTATGGTAGTCAGCTTTTGTTGCTGTAACAAAATACCTGAGATAATAAAAAATCAACTTATAAGAGGAAAATTTTATTTTGGCTCACAATTTGGGGGATTCCAGTTCATGATCAGGAGGATTCCTTAGTTTTAAGCCTCTTGTTGCAAGGGATGCTCAGCATATCTTGACAGTAGTGTATGATGTAGCAAAAATGGTCACCTCATGGTAGGGAATTGAAGAGGAGAGGAAAGATGAGGGGCTGGGGTCTCACTATTCTTTTCAATGACAGGGTCCCAGTAACCAAAATCTCCCACTCAGACCCATCTTTTAATATTTTAACCACCTACAAATGGCACCATGGTGGGACTAAGTCTTCAACACACAGGCTTTTGGGGGACATTTCAGATCCAAACTACAGCACATTTCCAGGATTGAAAGTGTCCAAGGAAGTCAATTTATCATGAATTGGCCAATTGGCTTCCACAGGTGCTGTGTTAAGGACTTGGCATTGGTCTCTGTTGTTGCCACGATGGGAAATACACAGCAATAGTGTCTGGCCAGACTTGATGGGTGTGTGTCTATGCTGCTGGATCCTGTATAGCTTCCACACCAGCCACCATGCACCTATTGTGCTAGCACTCGATACCTTTGCCTCCTTAAGGAAGGATGCATATTATTGGGCATTAAGATGAGATAAATTTGGTATTTGTTCCCATGGATTTTAAATTAACCTATAGTAAAACATGTGATTGAAATTATCATGCATTGACTGGGTGCTCAGGTGGAAAATATGGGCTGGGACTGAAGTATCAACACCATTAGTAAGAAGCCTCTTACTTTTGCTAATTTTGTCTTTGCAGTCAGAAAATCTATTCTTAAGTTGGTTTCACTCTCTGCCTAGGACTCCAACAGGAAGAAATTAATATACAGTGATACTTTATCATCTAAGTCCCATCTTATCAGGAAGAATCACTATATAAAGAGTAATAGAATATTATAGGAACTTTGAGCTTTTTAAAATTCCTTTTGCTTTTAAGCTTAGTGTCAGACTGTTCTTCTCATCCAACTAAGTAGCATTAGCTAGTAGAAAGAGTCGTCCCTAGTCTTGTCAACTGGGGAGCAATTATCACTAAACGTGGCTAATACAAATATTGTAAGTTCCACTGAAAGCAACTTCCAGTATGAAGAATGGTAAACATCCTTGTTATGTGTCTGTGTGTACCACCTTCAGAGAACTAAGAGCTGAAAGTTTCATTTGTGTAGATGAGAAAGGATATTAACTGCATCTCTGAATTTATATAACACCTTGCTGCTGAATTCATATCCTGAGTATCATAGAGATTAAGGGACTAAACATGTTCAGAAAGTAGGCAAAAGAGACCTATTTGCATAAGTACTACTTAATCAGAGATAGAATTCTCCTTTAGTGCAGTGCCAAATGATTGCTTCAGTCACAAGCTCAGATCTGTGGGAAACCTGATTTGACTCCTGTATGACCAAGTCTGTAGTGATTCTTCTAAGACTGAGGCTCAGGTACACTGTACCAAATCTGGCCCCCCTTTATAATGTTATTATCTCCCCCACTGGTTTAATTTATGTATTTAATTTTAGTTTCCAAGGTGCAATATGGCTAATTACTAGAGAACTGCAGAACCTTACAAGTGAAATTTTTGCTTTTATAATTTTTGCCACATCAAGGATAATAATGTACATTTAATTTCCTTAAAAAAGACAATTATGCTAATAGAATTATTTGAATAAAAATTTGTACTTTGTGTTGGATTATGTTCTCTACCTACTAATTTATATTAATACGAGTCAGTAAGAAATTTCTAATATGCTACTTCAACCCTGAGCTGGCAAGTCTGGGAATATCACACAGAACACCACACTTTGCCTTAACATGCTGGGGAGAAAGTAATGTGTCATAGTAATTGAAGACTAGAAATCCTACTAGATAGAATGTTAAGGGGAATATCTTCTGCCTTTGATGTATAAACCAGACAATTTGGAAGCATGGAGGGTATGAAACAATTTGTGGAAGTATCAGGCCAAAGCCAGCATTTTCACTAATAATTTTATATTGGTTATAAAAACCAAATAAGGGTTGTTTGATGGCCATTTTCTGTCAAGAGGTTTTATATTAATTAGTAAGAAAAAGTGTTTTTTTTAATGTCAAATTTATTCTCCTGATAGGTCTCACAAATCCATATTGAGGGAGGGTAAAAATGAACATTAAGAACCAAATAGTCTAGGTCAACTGCTTCCACTTTCACTCACTTATTCTACATGAGAATTTTTTTCTTAAGTTCCACTTGTCTAATTTTCTTTTTTTTTAATAATAAAACCATCCACTTAAGAAAATAATTAGAAATCCCTAGGGACAGTAAGAATCACTGATCATTGAAGCACACATCCTTTCTACGCAAGGTATCTTTTTTTTCCCCCAGATTTCATTGCTGTGTTAATGAAACTAACTTGGCTTATTATGCTTAGAGAACTGTGCTCATATTTCTACTTGCATGAACCACATAGAATAAAAGGTGAGTAAATTTTTCTTACTTTCCTTTCTTGTTCTTGCTAGTGCACTAAACAAAATTCAAAGATTTGGCAAATACACATATTATGTGCCATTTGGGGTTTACTATGTTCCAGGTGTTCATTATTTGTGGTATTATACTATAGAGGCAGAAACAGAGTCTGTGCCTTCATGGGGTTATTACAAATAAATGTATTATCACAAATTTAAGTATTGTATAATTGAAAATATCTGTTATTTTAACTGTCTACAAACAATTAGAAATCACTATTAGTTGTAGAGTACACACTTAATATACCCAAATAACTTTTTTGTTTCAAATTTTATTGCTGTGTTAATGAAACTAACTAAGCTCTTAGAGCAACATCCATAATGAATGTAAACCTGCCACTAGTGCTACTCCTGAGGGTCAAGATTAAGAGTAGGGATTTGAGATTCAGAATCAAAAAAAGACTAAAAAAGAAATCATACCTGGGGCATGTATTAGTTTTAGCTTAATGGACTTGGCAAGTCCCTTCCATTCTCTAATCTGAGTTTCATTATCTTATTGTAGAGGCAATTATAATACTTACCCCATAAGGTAAGTTTCATTGCTGTGGTGATAAAGTAAAATGAAACAATGTATATAAAGGGAATAGCAATGACTTATATATAGTAAGTATTTAGTAATTATTAACTATTAAAATTTAGCAGTTTATGAATAAGTTTAGTAATTCTTCATGTACTTTTAACATACTGATGCATCCTTACATTTAAAAAATCATCTACCTCAACTCAAGAGAAAATTAAAACAAAACTTTATTACCAAATTAGTGGGGAAACGCAACTTATTGAAAGTTTTTTAAAATTTTTTCACTATCAGAGTTTCCTTTATCTACCATGTAGGAAGTACTGCTACTGTTCCTCAAAAGCAGAGAAGATGGCAGATGATTATGAAAGTCTTAATTTTCTTTAGTTAGAAATAAATTGTAGAATAAGAAAGTCCAGCCACCTTATTTCAGATATGAGCAAACAGGCAGAGAGATGGGAAAATAAGGATATCAAGAATATTTAATTTTTTTTTTTTTTAGAATTTTGGACACTTCACAAAGTAAGAAGAAATATGGTGACTTCCTGCCCTCAGGGATAAATTGTCAACACCCCCATCAGAGCAGTACATTTGTTATAGCTTATGAACCCACACCGTAAATCTGTGTGAACACATTGAGTTCTCCTGACCTGCTGGTGCCATTAAGATATTTTAAAGGTGCCTTTTCCTCATTGAAAGTCATCTCTGTTGATACATATATTTACTCTCTTTTTTTACACAAGAAATAAAATAAAAAGTAGTGGTGGAACCCAGCCAAAATTTGAAATAATTCTTAAAATTAAGACTCATGAGACCCGTTCTCAAAGTGGGTGGTCAAAGTCATTGTTCTGCAATGATGGGTTTGCTGTTTTTTAAATCAGCAGTGTTGGCCTTTCATCCTGCAAGTTCAATAAATTTTTTTTCATGAATTTTGGCCAGTGTGCCTGAGGACTTATTTGCCTATAAATTACATTAGAAAATTAATACTAAATTAATACTGAAGAAAAGTGCTCTCATTCTTTTGGGCCTTTGGGCTACAATGAAAGCTTGTTATATTCTAGCTTACGGGAAATTCTAGGGTTTTTAGTATATTCTTTTTCTAATAAGCTCACAAGAGATGTTTTCTGTGCTTTGGAAAATTACGGGTGTTTCATTAATTGTTCCTCTAAATTAGATTTTCTGAGGTTACTCTGCCCTTGGAAAATTAATTGTTCCTTCTATGTGTTCTCCTGCTATGCTGCTCACACCATTATTACACTACAGAACACACTGTCTGATAATTTTCTATGTTCACTACCTATGTTCCCCAGCAGGTCTCAGCCACCTGAGAGCAATGACCTGCCACCCACTGTTTGTAGACAAACATCTGACTCTAGTAAGGGTCTAGAATAGACTTGTTCCATGGTAGTGACAGGTACTAATACCTATTTCCTGAAGTTTTTTAAAGTAGGTATTTCTTATTAAGGGTCTTGTGTTTGTTTTTGTCATTGGATATTACTTATGAATTATTGAGTGCTTACTGTTTGCAGTGTACTTATAGTCTCTAATCAGCACAATTTTTTATATGAGGAAATTTTTAAACACAATTTAGAAAGCTGTCCAGTTTTGCAAAGTTCAAAAAGAATTAGGATATGAAATCATAACTTTGCTCTCCAAAGCCATAACTCTATTACATAATCTCATTGCTAGACATGAAAATCCAGTCTAAAGTTAAGGAGAAAGTGACAGTTAATCACAGCCAGAGACTTATCAAAAGCACAAGGGTGGCTGGGGTGTGACTCAGCTGTAGAGCGCTTGCCTCCCACATGTGAGGCACTGGGTTCAATCCTCAGCACCACATAAAAGTAAACAAAATAAAAATTCTGTGTCCATGTATAACTAAAAAAAAAATAAAAACAAAAAGCACAAGGCACATCATAACCACAAGGAAGGAAACTTTGTCCATAATATAAAGGAAGAAAATGGAATATTTCAGGTCTTTAGTGATTATCTTAATAAGTTTGTGCTGCTATAACAAAACACCCAGAAACTGAGAAACTGAGTTTATGAGAAAAAATGGAGGTATTTTCAATTTTGTTTAGTTTAAAATAAATCCATAATAGGAGCTCTCTAAAAATAAATAGCACACATTGGATTTGTATATGTTTCTCAAAGGCCAATTTCTCTGCCTAAAGGAAATAAGAAGGGTGTTTTATTCCACTTTTTTTTTTTCTGCTGATGTGACTGAAAGACCCAACCAGAACAACTGCAGAGGATTAAAGATATATTTAGGAGCTCATAGTTGCATAGGTCTCAGTCCATAGTGGCTGGTTTCATTCCTTGGGGTTCAAGGTGAGGCAGGATATCAAGGCGTCAGAGTGTGGCAAAGGCAAGCAGCTCATGTGATGATCAGACTGCAGAGAGAGAGAAACTCCAATCTCCAGATACAAATGTATATCCCATAGCCACGACCTCAATAAACCATTTCCTCCAGTCACACCCCACCTGCTGCTAGTTACCACTCAGTTAATTCCATCAGTGATTAACTCACTGATTAAGTTAAGTTTATAGCCCAATCATTTCTCCACCAAACCTTCTTGCATTGTCTCATACTTGAGCTTTAGGGGACAACTCATGTCCAAACCATAACAAATGCATATGAAGACATTTTTTTAATATATCCAAACTTCAGCTGCAGACATTTCAGGTTGACAAAACAAATGAAAGCTACTTTCATTTCACCCATTTTTTGTTAAAATATTTTGCATATAGAATTTGTGCAAAATTGTTAGTAAGTGTCTTAGCAAATAAGCAATGTTCCGTAGGGTATTTTGTTGGTTTGTTTGATTTTTCTTTCTCTCTGTCAGGAAATTATGGAATGACTAGACATTTAAAACTGAGCAGATAATGAAGAGTTGGAAATATATAGCAAAGTCCAGTCATATTACTAAATTGATGAGCCTGATTAGTAAGTATTAATAGGAGCAATGATAAACCAAGTACTGAACATCATTATTGAGTTTGTAGAGTCAGGCTTCACTAAACACAGTTCATTTTGTAGAGTCCTTTACAGCATGTGCTTAACATTCAGCACGTGGCTGGATGTTGATGTTGTGTACGCTCATTTAATGTTGTGCTTGTGTCATGACCTACCAATTTTCAAAAGGCACAAAAGGAGTTAGTTTGTTTAATCAAGCAAACAAACTATTTGGAATTCTTTTTAAAAAGTTACAGAATCTTTGTTATTTGTAAAAAAAAAAATGAGGTCGATCACTCCTATGATTACGTTAGCAACATAACACTTGGGCATATCTTTGGTAGCATCCACTCATGGACTTCTCTTGGAAGTTTATCTTATTGTCCAATTTTTCAAAATATTAAAGAAAAAAAAAACACAATTGCCCCCACTCCACCTTGAATAGAAGTCCAAAGTACCTTTTATTTAGCTCTAGGACATGAATCTATTATATTCAGAGATTGTGAATACCTTCCTTACTTCATTTTATATTGTTACGTTGAAGTTATAGACTGTGATTAAGTGCCCACATGTTATCTTTTTTTTTTTTTTGTGGCCACCTACAGAGAAGTGCTGCCTTCTCAGTAGTTCTCTACATTTTATCATTCAATCTTTTGTTGGTTCTGCTCCCTTCTCCCCTCCAGCTTTTTCTGTCCCTTTCATTAACCTGCAGGAGCTTGCTCTGTACCACAATATCCCTTTTGATTGTCACCCTAGGACTGGATGGCCCTTGCTATTCATCTGTCAAAACTTTCTTTATCATCTAGTCCTTGTATTATGACTCTACCAGCTTTGTGTTTTTCTTTCAGCTAGTGATACCCAGGAGATAGTTTAAGTGCCCTCAATCACATTCCAAAGCCATTCAGAATTGTGTCTTTTCCTCAGGCTGAAATTCCATTGGTTTTTGAGCAGGAAATATAGATGATTTCATAATTCTAAGCTTGTCCCTAAGGTCCCCTCAGGACTAAGTTTTTTAAGGGCCACAATGCTTCATTGAAAGCTAATAGAAGGAAACGACTCTTTGAAGAATAAAAGATTTTTTTTGTCTTAGTTCTGACTTTTTATATTATTATGCATTTTGAATTTAAAATATTTGTGGAACAGTTTATGAGTATGCAGTATGTGTAAGGCATTGGGTCAAATGCCACAAAAATTAAAAATATTAGTGGAAAATCTGTGTCTTTCGTTTATTTTTGAATTGTATTTTCAGAGAAAGAGATTTATTCGGACTGTCAGACTCACAATCCTTCCTTTTGTGAACTATGTAGCCAAAGGTACAGCTGCTTGAGATGATATGCTCAATAGATAACAGTCCAACTTACAGAATTATGCCCCACCAAATCTTGACGTCACCAGTCAATAGATAGATGCAAATTATCTAAATGCTCTAATTATTTTTTTCTGGGTTGTAAAACTGAATATGATAATAATACCTACCTCACAAAGCTGTAAGGATTTAATGAGATCATCTGTTTGAAACACCTACTTCTTCTACATTGGAAGCATTTAATAGTTCTTGCTCTATTTATTTCACAATTGCAAGGGACTCTTGCTATTTTGGCTGCCCAGTATTCATAAGTTCTTCTGTTATAGGGAAGATATTAAAATAAATTCGTAAGTCTTCTCAAACAAATAAAATACTTGGAATTCCTTTTTTAAAGTTATAGAATATTTGTTTGAAAAAAAATGGTGATTTCAACCACTTCTACCATCATAATAGCACCTTAGTCCTTAGGTCTAAGTTGGTACAGAGACCAAAATATCTACCCTGAATGGAAGAAAGAGATAAATAATTGCGTTGTCCACCACTGGGAGTTATAATATTGTTTCCTGAGACTGACTCAGGCTAGGTTGGAGCTTGGTATTGTAGCCAGAGTGGAGATTCTGAGGCAGCAAAGTGGAATACCCAGCCCAGGTGAATGTCCTGTAGGGTAATGCTTTTGTAGGCAGATGGTTCCTTGGCTTGTTAGAATTATCACTTGCTTTCTCCTTCATTGAGCTTGAATATAGAATGCAGTTTACTTGGACACACATGTCAAAACAAGTGAGAATGATTATTAATTAATTAATTGAATATCTATTATGTGCCAGTTACCATTCTATGGTAAGATATAACACATGGTGGTAAATAAGATAAATAAAATGTGTTGAGTTATATTAAATGGATGTTAATGTTTACAGTAAGAGTGTAACTGGTTCTTTGAGAATGAACTGTATGAATATCAACACAAATGTGTAGTTAAAATGCAATATATTAATATACATATGTATGCAATTAACAAAAACACAATAGAATTGGTCCTAGGACAGGGCATATAACAGCTGAGATTTTAATGAATTTCTGTAACTATTTAGATTATGTGTGAGCTTCAACTTAATTAAATTAACATAAAGAATTAGTATATTCCAAATAAAGTTTTGAATATTTAAAATGATGATTTGAAAAATATCCATTTGTGGAATTTTTAAAGTCTTCCAGCCTTAATAAGGAAGGTCCTAAGATGGTCCCAGAGTGGTCCCTTAGCCCAAGTCTTTCCAGCATGGCTGATATCTAATAACTGGTGGGGGTCAAGGAAATTTCCACCATTTTAGTCTAAGACAAGTCAACTCTGATTGTTTATTTTAATCCCAGATTTTCTTTCTTGGTTGAGGCTCCTTTCCTCTCCATATTTTAACTCAACTTCTTTCTGAGTCTGAGCTTATTTCCTGCTTCATTCTTTTACAAGGCTTGATTCCAAGAGCACAAGCTAAAAATCCTAAAAACTAATGTTAGCATGATATTTGTTTCCTGGAAAACCCAACCTGTAACACAGCAGCTTGACTGGAGAGTAGTCTATTGCATCTCTTGGACTAGTCCCTATTTTACAACTTATTTTAGTGTTATTGTTTTTAGAAGAATTGATTTAATGCTAAACTGTCAAAAAATAGTTACGTATCCTTGCTGCTTAACTTGTAACCAGATTTTATCTGACATAGCATGTAAAGTTATCGATAAGACTCCTGATTATCATAGTGTTGTTATTGTTGTTGATTTTCTAACTAAACCTTATCTAGTGGATTTTGGTGTGGTAAATGGATTTTTAAACAGTGCATCAAAAAGTTTTTGATGAGTTTTTGCTTTGCCTGCTGCAGGTAACTGGCTTCATGTCATATAACAACTCCTTTTCTTTCTCTTAATCTGTAAAAACAGCATGTTTTATACTGATCCTTTAGGTCCCTTGAAATCCTCTGCATATTTTATTTTTAATACAAATTGGTATTTAGAATATTATAGCAGCACACCTCTCTGCTCCCTCTAATCTTTCTATGAAGTAGTTAATGAACTGTAAGTAATTACTTAAAATTGTTAGTAGTCTTAAAGGAACCCTGCAGTGAATCATTTGTAATGTGAATAGTACCCTCTTAATTTATGTGTTTTGTAAACTCAAATTTATCTATTGCAAACTACTACATATGCTAGGAAAAATTGACCTTTTACAGTGGGTTAAAATTATCTTCTAAAAGCTCTCACTTCTAAAAATACAATATCAAAGGTAAAATATGGCACCTCAGTGTCACATTCTCAACATTTTATCATTCTTCACCAATAAATTTCTCCTCTTTCAAGAAGTTATCAGCTTATATGCCTAATAAAAGCATTTCTTAGTAGACTATAAGCTTTTAGAGTTTGGGGGTTGCATTAAAAACAGTTGGTTACATATGCCCTTAAAAATAACTCCATGGTTCTTAATACCCTCTGAGAACACAGAAGTACACAGAGGGTTTATTTTCACTGCTTTGGGAATGATGTACACTGTGCTTCATTTCTCCAAATGAAACTATGTAAAAATTATTTAGTTTTCCAAGTTATGTTAGAGGAAATATTTATTCTATCTACTAATCTGGGCTTAAGCTAAATATCAAAAGCAATGATGCATCATGAAATGTGAAAGTTAAACCAAACACAGAATGAGCAGATCGGGCAAAAGAAATACCTCTGAAGGAGATGTGCTGTACAATGGGGCCCTCAGATAAATTCAAAAGTATAATTTCCATGATGTTTCTTAATCACAGTGTTGTAAAGTGTGTGAAAATTATTGTGTCTCTTAACTTGGAGGTTGTTTATGCAGAAAAGTTGAAAAGAAAAATCTTCAGTCTGCAAACATACCCACCTCATCCTTTTCAAGTTGTTAGACTCCTTCACACAAAATCAATTGCTTCCTACTCTCCTCTCTCATGGAAGTTTGTTTTCATGTTGCAATCAATTGCTTTCTATTACAAGTCTTCTTTGTATATTTATTTCCTTTATTAGGATATGAACTTTTAAGTATAGCACTGACCTTGAAATCATTAAAATACAATTACACAATGATTCTTTCACAGTAGGCACAAAATAAATATTAGTTAAAAAATGGATAAAATATGACCAGAAAAAATATTTCCAAATTCTTCATCAAATTTGTTGAAAATATTTAGTTTTTATTGTCAACGATCAGAAAGAGCATCCCACATAACTATGATAATCCTGTCCTAAGGCTGGCAAGCATGTAGAATATTATAAAAGTTAGATCCTGAGATAGTAAGAAGATTATATTAGAGAATAGTAAGACATAACTATTTTATTATAATTTTATTAGCATATTGTAGATCATTTAATTTTCTATCTAAAATATTTACCAGAAAGTCCTTAAAATTAAAGAAAAATATCCAAAATAACCAGACAACTCTTTAGATTTGGTATATTAATTCTAAATTTCATCTGGAAATGAAAAAGGGAATAAACAGAAATACAACTTCCATTGAATAAGATGGAATTTGTAGGATACAATTTGGAAATATCTCCTCTCCTAATACTTCAATAGCTCTTTTTTCCATCCTTTTCCAAGTCCCTTGACAATCCAGGCCTTTCCCATAAACCGTAACAGTGAAACCACCTCATTTATACATAATAAGAAATCTAGTCCTATAGAAGTTAACTGTTCTTTCACCAATTCAGCCTACCCTTCCTCCATTCCCCTTCTTGGAATGATGAAAAAAGTTATTATCTCTTCTACTTTTGCTTCTGGTTATTATCTCTTCTACTTTTGCTCTGGTTCTTCCAGGTCTGGTCAGAAATAGAGAATTATAGAGGAAACACCACACTGGTGGTATTGAAATCTTGTAGTAGGTGCCCTGTGTGTGGCCTGTGCCCACATCATATGCTTTTTTGTTATTTTTCTTGGCTCTTCTGAGAGTTCACTCCCCACACACGGGACACCCATAATTCGTGTTTTGCATAAGTGATAGACTTTCTGACTGAATTTCTATAACTCCTCATCTCATGCACTCAGATGGTGTGCCGTAAAGAAACTTTTCTTTTTGGGATCCTATTCCCTCCCTCAGCCATGAACCTCCTTAAGTAGAGCTACTGCAATATTGTTTATGTCCTACTAATATTTATACGTGTGATATATATGTGATTCTGATATAAGAAAACTGCATATTCTTGATGTAAAATGGAATACTTAGGATAATGTAAATTGTTGTGATCTCTCAATATGACTTCAAACTTGTAAGATATGTATATAGGTAGATGTTTGAATAAGCCAGTAAAAAATGTAGCATGAATATATTGAGATTTTTTTTTGTGTGTGTACCGGGGATTGAACTCAGGGGCACTCAACCACTGAGCCACATCCCCAGGCCTATTTTGTGTTTTATTTAGAAACATGGTCTCACTGAGCTGCTTAGTACCTCCTGTTGCTGAGGCTGGCTTTGAACTGATGATCCTACTGCCTCAGCTTCCTGAACCCCTGGGAAATAATATTAAGAATCCTTTTCTCTGAGGCTAAAATGCATTTATCTCTTTTACAAAAGAGAGTTTAAAATGCATTTATCTTTCTTGTTTGTAGTTTTTCAAATTTTCTACAATGAGTCTGTTTATTACTTTGATAAAAAGAACAAGAATGAATTTTATCTTTTAAAAAACAACATGTAAATCAATTTTAAGTGAAAAATAGGACTATTTTTAAAGTTGGCTATTGTAATGATGTCTGATAGAAGCCGCAACAGGACCAAAAAGAACAGGTGACGTGACATGTTTCATCATGTCTTCCTAAAATTCAGGTTCACTTGGAGACTATGAATGTGCAGTTATTTGGATTTAGGATCTTTGTAGATGTAATAAAGATAAGAACCTTAAGATGAGATCACTGTAGATTCAAGTGATCCCTAAGTTCAACTCTATTGTCCTTATAAAAAGGGGGAGATATATAGGGCAGATAGAGACACACAGAAAATGTTAGGGAGATGGAGGCAGAGCGTGGAATATGAAACTCCAAATCAAAGAACAGTAAGTGTTACACTCAGCCACCAAAGGCCAGGAGATATGTAGGCAAAGAATGGATTTTTCACCTTGATGTTGGATTTTGCTCTTTCGAATAAATCTCTTACTTTTCATTTGCATGATGCTGGGGACTAAACCCAGGGCACTGGGTATACTAGGAAAGTGTTCTACCACGGAGCTATATCCTCAGCCCTATCTGTGTCGGTTTATGACTCTAGGTTTATGGTGCTTTGTTGCAGCAAGTAGGAAGCTAATAGATTGGTAAGATTCAAGGACTTCTTTTGGATGATCAGTCTCTACTTTTGATTTACTTCACAATGTTTAAGGTGTATTCAAGAATATGAACACTAACTGTACAAAATTTGAAGATAATTATGACAAAATGAAAAGGACTTACAAAGCAACTTGGCCTTATTATCTTTGTGCTAGATGTGCAGAGATAAACATGGGAGAAATCTGATATTTGATTGATGTTTCAAGGAAGCTCTTTTGTGCTCTCTTGCTGTGCCCTCACATGCTGTGTCGCAAATATTATGGGTGGACTAGAGGGACTTTGTTTTTGTTCCCTCATGGAAATTATGTGTTTTTCTTTTCTTAAATCAAAAATGGCAAATTACTTTATTTTTCAAGTGTTCCCTCTGAATGTGAATTGGACTCTATAGAAATTATTTAAATTATCAAGATGTACTTAAAAGAAAAAAAGCACCACTTGCCACAATGCTTCTAATTGAGAAACAGAGGGTGACAATAAATACCTGTGACTTCAGAGCATCTCAGCGAATTGGATGGAATAGTGAAACACAATACACAGCACATCTGATATTCGTTATAAACAAGTGTAGGCCCTGGGAAATGACTTAAAATGGTTCATAGGATTCTATCTGTATCAAGGTGCACGGTGAACAATCAAGGAATCCAAAGCTTACTGTGTAGCATAGCTACATGAAGCATGAAATAAAACCTGTGTGTGGTAAAAGGGGTGTGAAGAAAAATAATCACAGTATTTATGAGTATTGTTTCAAACCTTGGCTTCTCTGTTTTTCTCTTTGACTTATAATTACTCACCCCTAATAAAAGGAAGAAAAAAGTAGCATAAAGATGACCCCAATTTATAAATTTTTAGGTGAATAATGTGTTAAATATCTATGCGTATTGTTTATTTTATTATTCTTGGTATTATTGCTCTATTGCTCCTATTTATATTATTAATACTGAAATTATTTTAATTGATAATTTGCACCTTATTTTCTGGTAAAGAAGTTCTTTACAAGATTAAACACCAGCATTGTAAAGTTAAAAGAAAAAAAAAAGGTGGATTAAAAATCCATTAAAAGACAAGTTCTTAGTCTAGTTTTCATGGTTAGAACTATTGAAACATCTAAAAGTCGATGTTCTGTTTAAGTTTTTGTGCTCATTAATCTGAGGATGGCTTCATAAGTTTTATCGCATCCTCAAAGTAGTTGCCATCCCAGAAACAGTAGGAAGGACTACTTTATAAAAATAAGAAAGAACAATCATTGTACCCGTAACCCAGAATGGTTAGTTACATTCATAGAGTATCAAATTTAGTTCACCAAATCCTGGAAGCTAAAGTAAAACAAACACACACACAAAGCTATGTACAATTCTTATACAGAAAAGAAGTATAATTTCATTTGCAAAGAAAGATCTTTTCCTTAATACTAAGTTTCAAGAGAAATCAATCATGTGGCTGGTTCAACAAGAAATATAATTTAATACCCAAACATCTTTGACAGCAGGACTGCAAAATATATGAACTTTTTAAATTGATATTTCTAGTGAAAGAGAATGAAAGAAGAGCCAAAGACATAGCTTTATATCTGCAGTGTGGAAGCAAAACTGTGGGGGAGATGAGATAATATAAACCAGATGTAATAATACAGGAATCTAGCTTAGGCTTGGAGAAAGGGGCTCTCTCAAATATCATGGAGAGCATGTGGTGTGTGTCAACCAATGCATTGGTGAACTCTTTGGCATTGTCCAGCAGTGAAATTGGTTAAAAGAAAAATCTCATTCTAAGAGCTAAAATAACAACATTGCTTCTGTTACAATTAAGAAAGCATCCAAAAATCTGTATAGGTGTAGGCAACAGATGTGCCCACAAGTGAATCAAATTTTTCTTAAGAAATATTTTTTCTTAATCTCAAACACTTAAGAAATCCTCACTTAGAGAAGATATTGGATGTTATAATCAGAGCTTAATAAGCTGCCTTAAATCATTAAAAACTCATCATTTAAAGAATATAGAATATTTAATTTTCACAGAACAAGATACTAATTGGACTGCCAGTATATGTTTTAGTAATTAAATTTGTATTACCCATTTATAAAATGGCAAACATTTAACAAAACTGATATAGATTGCCAAGATTTTTTTATTCTGACAGTGATTAGTTTATGAGAATTACATTTTGTTTTTAATTAAAATAAACACTTTTCAACATGAGATTCTCTACTTCAATTTTTTCTTAAAGTCATGTATGTATCTAATTAATCTAACAGCTATATCATCTATGATATCCAAACACTTATTTATTGCCTGCTTTGTTCCTTACAGAAGTCTCATCAGACATAGTTTTAAAACCTAGTGGAAGAACTACTAATGTGCTACTTTTCCTTCTCAAATCAAAAGTCTATGAATAGACTTCTTCTGAAAGACAGCATTAAACAAAACAAAACAAAGCCAAACACAAAAACTGTCTCCATATTGGGTTTATATTTAAAACCTCTTAGACTTTTTTTTTTTACTACTTTGGCACTGTGAGATTGTAAATTAGGATAACTACTATGAAAATCAATGTGGAGATTCCTGAAAAGAGGAGTGAAAACACTATCTGAACTTGATACACCACTCCTCACTCTTTATCTTAGAGAATTAAAGTCATCTTACTATAATGATACGTACATACCCATTTTTATATCAGCACAATTCACAATAGCGAAACTATGGAATCAGCTTGTATCCATCAACAAATGAATACATAAAGAAAATGTAGTATATATAGACAATGGAGTTTTTATTCAGCCATAAAGAAACATGAAATTGTGTCATTTGCAGAAAAACAGATGGAACTTGAGAACATAATGTTAAGCAAAATAAGCCATACAGAGAAAGTCAAGGGCCATATGTTTTATCTCTTATGTGGAAGCTAGTTAGGAAAAAGAAAAAGAAAGGTGGAGGGATCTCACAAAAATATGAGAGAGATCAATAAAATAGAGGAAGGGAGCAGGGGCTAGAAAGAGGGGAGAAAGATGGGAAATACTGGGGAATAATATTGGCCACATTGTTTTGTTAAGTTGTGTGCCTGTATGAATATGTGACAACAAATCCCACCATTATATACAACTGTGATGCACTAATAAAAATGTGGAAGTAGAAAAGATACTAGTTTTACATATATAAATGTGTTCACCCCAATAACTGTCCAAATGAACAAAATTGTACACATGTATATGCAAATTGATAAATATTACCTGTTTGATCATAGTGAGAACATGTGAGCCTTTAGGTCAGATTAATATAAATATAGTGCTTCACTAAATGTGAAAGACAGAATTATGTGAAAATGTAGTTTTATTATCCGGAAAATGCTGATATTAATTGTAATGTTGCCCCAATATGAATAACATTTACTTTCATGTCATAGATTAGGTTAATGATCTAGAATTGAATTAAAAGAAGTTATGTGAATCTTTTTAAGAATGTTTCTGACTCAATGATCACATGATATATTAATAAACAGAATATTTGGAAATTAGGAAAAAAATATAAACACATATGTGTAACAAAACTCAGAATATATGACAAAGGATTACTTCTCAAACATTCTTAAAAATGCAAGCTAAAAGATCTTTTCCATCTGTATCTGAAATAGTACATTCTAATAAAATACTCCATCCTAATGACTCCTAATGGACATAAGTGGTGTTTGAAAACAGTATTTGCATCACTCAGCTGGTGGCCATGAAAATATGCAGAAGTTCCAGCTACTACTCTGTTTTTAATGACTTCTTCACCCACTGGTTGCCATGGCATCAAAACCTTGAAGTGCAAGTCTTAGAGATCATTGCAGTGGGAGGAATGGATCCTGCATGGACCCTGGCAGGGCAGAGGTTAAAATCCCATCCTAAGCAGCCATATGCCCCTGCTGATCCACTAACAAGAGCAAGTCCATCAGTAGGGACTCCATAATACATTGCTGATGAGCCTAATTGGCAACAGATGTTCAATTCCCTGGAAGCAAAGGATGGAAGCAAGAGAAGGAAATGAAGACATGAAAGTACATCGCATTCCAATTGTATCTTCCTATTGGAGAAAACCCAAGCAGTTGCCATTGAGGAACCAGACTGACAGTAAAAGGATGTCATTACCCCCATTCTTTCTATCTTTTGTTGTTGTAGAGGACTTCTTCAATTCATTAGTCACAAAAGGAGATATGTGGATTAGATAACTTCCAAGATTCCTTCAAATTTGACAGAAATCAAATATTTTTACTTATAATTTCATTGATTGTTCTTGAAATTGGCTATGACTTGAGAATTTCTATTTTAAGTGATACATTTTCTTTATTTGTGCATTTTGGAATTGCAAAGATAAGGACTAAATTAATAATTCTGTCTATTGATATGTGTCATGAACAAGACTCCTTATTTTCTTCATTGTAAAGTTGACAAATACCTAATTTTCTGGAAAATAGTGTGATAATTTAATTCTTACCACATTCTATACAGTTGTATTACCTTGAGCCTACTTGTATATGTAATATAAATTTAAATATGTCAGAAAATATATTTATGTTATACAAAGAACATTCTTTACCCAAAGGACAAAAAACTATTATAATTTCCTTGATTATAGCTTACCTCTTTGTATCTTTGTTGATATATCCAGGCTTTTATACCTATGCTTTAATTTTGTTCTTTTAATTCACATTTAAATCTACATTTGACAAGCTTCAGTCTCAAGACTGTCTGAAGTTTTTTCACACCTAATGATTTTCACATTTGGCATACCTGATGATTGCAATCATTATCTCAATTATATTAAGCTCTAGAGACATTACTTTTATCACAAGAACAACACATTCTTTTCTGTAGTTATAGTTTTATGTTTGCTTAAAAAATAATGCAGCAAAATGCAAAGATGTTAAACTCAGATATTTGTCCATTGGAACAAAATTCTAAATTTTGTGAGAAGAAGGCATAGATGTGTGTGGTGCAATACAGGAAAGGATGGAGTGTGTGGAATTCAAACACAAGTGTATTGCTCACAAACTGTGAGCCACTTTTTATATAAAATTATTTTTCAGTTGCTTATGTGGAAATTTTCAAGTGAATTTGAAATAGTTTACATTTTAATAGTTTCTGGCCTGTTTTAAGAGTTTCCAGTAGGTGGGAATTTTAGAGGAATTTCTTATGTATTTACTTGTTTCCTGTGTTCTAAAGGATACATTCAAATCTGAAAAATAGCTTCCTTTAGGTTACTTTCATGTGTAGATGACTAGATGAATCTTAATTTTTATCTATTATTTATGTTATGAATTTTCAATTAGGAAACAAATACAGTGAGACAATATGGAAGTCATAGCAATTAAGATAATAGTCCCTGTCAACATTTTGGTGTATAACTGCTCAGAAATTTTTTCTTTATAACCATTTAGCAATTTGTTTGGAAGCATGTGATTTAAAACATCATCACTTCTATGAATTAAATAACACAACATTTCAATTGATGACACTGTTGTTGAACCTTTTTGAAGAAAAATTGGCAAAAACTCTTTTGCAAAAGTCTTGGCAAAAGAGATCACTGATAGAGATTAGGATCTCATTGTTAGCTTCCATTGATTCTATTTAATGTTGATATGAAATTTGGGGGAAAAATAACTCAGAAAAAAATAATTTCTGTAACTCAATGTTTCAAAAGCTTCAGACATAACAAATAGTTTTGTAGTAATGGATCCGAGTGTGTATAAACAAAATTTAGACCTTTTTTTTGAGCTTCAATGGCAGCATCAAATACCTTCTATAGCTTTCATTGTGGAACAAAATTTAGCTTTATACAACCAAAAGGCAATAGTTCATGACTGCAAGAAATAAAGAGGCAACAGAAAAATTCAAGAACAAATGTGTCCTATAGTTTAACATCAGATGGGTTAATGTTACATAAATCATAATCACAAATAAGACTCCCCCCGTTGAGAATACAGTTTAGTTCAAATCTTCAGAGTGAAAATTAACCAAAAATTCAATGTTATTTTATCCATACAAACCATATGATTAATTCAGTGATCATTTTTTCCGTAAAACATAATCCTATCATCTCTAATATGTTAGAATTTTTAAGCTCAGAGCTTTTAAGGTTGAGAAGGCACTGTTGAACATCTCTTGTAAATCTTGAATGTGAATTCACTGTCATAGACTGTTATAGAATCACTGTGTTAAAATCAGCAATCTGGCTTGCTGAGAAGACCCTTCTCCTGTAATCATTTTGGAATTTGAACCACAAAGAAGGACTAATGTCCCATTAAAGTGTTGATTTAGTTAGCCATAAATGATGGCATTTGATGACTTCTTATATTGGTAATACCTCCACTTCTGTACTGTTAAAGGACATTGTGGACTGTGGCACTCATTGTTTACCTTTGTGATGTCCCCTTCTTCTCTCATTACTAACATGACAAATATTTGTAAGAGTCGAATTTGGTGAATGACAACAGCTGGGAATGAGATTTTTAGATGATTATTGGGTTTGAGCTAAGTATATGTCAGGATCCAAAATATGTTATTTTTTTTTGTTAAGTGAGCAGAAATTAGCCATTAGCCTTTTCACTGAATTTTACAACAGTATGATTTAGTTATTTAAAAGAAAAAAATTCATCTTTCTTAACCTGAACACACTAAAATATTTCAAATAATTTAAAACCTCTTCATTTCTTTCTTCATTCTGTTATTCCTTCCTTTTATTTGTTTGTTTTTTTTGTTTTGTTTTGTTTTTTAGACTCTGTGTTACCCAGACTGTGCTCAAATTCACAAGCATCTTGCTTCAGCCTCCAGAGTAGGTAAAATTAGAAGGCATGTGCCACTGACATCAGTTTATTTATTTATTTTTTTAAAATTGACTTACGGTAACTGTACATGTTTATGGGGAACAGTGTGATCATTTGGTACAGTACACATTATGTAATTGTTAAACCAGGGTAGTTAGCATTTCTATTTCATTTCTTTTATCATTTCTTTGTGTTAGTAAATTTCAAACTCTTCTCCTCCAGTTCTTTACTAAACAGTCAGTAAATTGTTGTGAACTATGGTCATCTACTGTGCTGTTGAACATCAGAACTTATTCTTCTTCTACAACTGTATTTAATTGGTACTTGTTATACAGTTTTCACCTATCTGTTTTTCCCTCCTACCATTTCTGATCACACTTGTACTCTCTATTTCTCTGAAATCAACTTTTTTACATAAGCTTCCACATATGAATTTGAACATGTGGTATTTATTTTTCTATGCTTCAATAATTTCACTTAAAATAACAGCTCTATCCAATTCTATCCATGTTACTGCAAATAATAGGATTTAATTCTTCTTTTGGCTTAATATTTCTCTCTTTGTACACACATTCTGTATACACACACACACACTTCATTTTCTTTATTCATTCATCTATTACTACTTTGATTCCATATCTTGCCTATTTTGAATAGAGCTTCAATAAACATGGAAATAAAGGTATTTCATTTATATGTGTGTGTGTGTGTGTGTGTGTGTGTTAGTATTCCCACCAGCATTTGTTACTTTTTTTTGTCTTTTTACTTATAATCACTCTACTAAAATAATATCTCCTAGTGTTTTTATTTGCATATCCCTGGTGATTAGTGATATTGGGCTTTTAAAAATATACCTGCCAAGTACGGTGCTACACACCTGTAATCCTAGCGGCTTGGGAGGATGAGGCAAGAGGATCTCAAGTTCAAAGCCAACCTCAGCAACTGCTAGGTGCTTAGCAACCCAGTGAGAACCTGTCTCTAAATAAAATAAAAAATAGGGCTGAGGATGTGGCTCAGTGGTGGAGTTCCCTGAGTTCAATCCTCCAGTAGCCCCCTCCAGGGACTTTTGAAAAATATCTATTCAGATAATTTTCCTATCATTAAATCAGATTATTCTTCTTATTTCTGTAGAATTACTTTAATCCCTTGTGTATTCTGGATTTTAATACTTTGGATAAATAGTTTTCAAATAATTCCTCCCATATTATTTTCATATGCAACTATACATGGTATTTATTGTGTTGAGGTACATTCCTTCTGTATCTAATTGGTCAAGGGTTTTATCATTGAAAATTTTTGAATTTTATCATATGTTTGTTCTGTGTCTATTGAGATGGTCATATGATTTTTATCTTTCATTCTGTTGATGTGATGTATTATATTTGTTGATTTACATATGCAGAACTATCCTTGTATCCCTGGATCAAATTCCGTTTGATCATGTGGTATAATCTTTCTGATGTGCTGTTCCATCAGTTTCCTAGAAATTGGGGAATTTTTGCATTTGTCTTTATAGGGATTTGTCTTGTTGTTTTATGAGATTGTGTCCTTGACTGGTTTTGGTATCAGGTTAATGCTGGCCTCATTGAATAGATCTGTAAAGGATCCATTGATTTTGATTTTTTGGAATAATTTTGAAAGAATCAATGATACTTCTTTAAATGTTTGGTGAACCAATGAGGCCATCTGGTCCTGGGCTTTTCTTTCTTTGGAAGCTTTAGTGTTATTATTACTCATTATTTGCTACTGGTCTGTTTAGGTTTTCTACATTTTCATGGTTCTATTTTGGAAAGATATGTGTACAGAAATTTATCCATTTATTATAAGTTTCCCAATGTGTGAGCATATAGTTGTTCATATTAGCCTTAATTATACATCATATTTCTGAGGTATCAATTGCAATGTATCCCTTTTATCTCTTTTTTTCATTTCCATGAAGGACCTCTCTTAGCTACAGTGTTGTTGCCATCTCATTTTTATAGCATTCTCCTATTTATCTCTACCTTACATATATGGATGCATCTTGAAATCAACCATAATAATGACATAGGAACCAGATGCTGATGGTCATGTTTTAGAAACATATATGTATGGTCACTGCCGAGAAGTGGGAAGAGAACTTACCTTTTTTGCTTCTATTTCATGGGGACATACACAGCATGATTACTCAGCCTTAATGTGCTAGTAGTCAATAATGAAATCTTCCTCGTCCCTTATACAGTCAGTCACATCTTCTTTATAGATGGATTATCTCAGGCAGTTTATTGTAACTTTGAGAATCTAACACACCTCCTGTGGACATGAAAGCCTGAACTCTTCATAATTGCTCTAATGGTGTAAGACAGAGGCTTCAGCTCTCAAAGTAAAGTTTTATAAGTGCTCCAATATTAAAGATGTAAGTATGATCATTTTCAATATACATGTGCTATTACTTTTACCCAAGAGTGGGTTTTATGTTGCACCCAACCACCCCTTATGCTAAAACTCAGTCTTTGGCACTGAATCATAATGTTGGTCCTTGTCACGTCATCTCTCTTCATAATAAAATTTCTAAAGTTTGTGGTCTCGCAGGGAATCTCAGTCTATTAAATGTGCTTGTGTATGTCTGAACACCACTGTGGAAAAATTTCAGTCCCCGGCTTCTTTGTCTTCTTCTTTAGAAAGCCTTTAAGTTTTTATTTGAATAAGTTTGTTTACCCATTAAACAAATACCCATTTCTTTTTCTCTATATGCCAGAAAAAGATTTAGGCATAGAGTTACAAAGAAAAGATAAAACTTTGTGAACTCCTATATGTTTCTCTCCACAGTAATGAGAAAAAAGTAAAAACTATAATCTCAGATAGTCATTAGTGCTAAAAAGAAAACTAATGAAGGGAGAATAGCCTATGCTAGGGTTGAGGATGCTTAAAAGTTTTAGAGGGTCATCAGGGATGACCCACATACACTTTGAACCCTACATGAAGAAACTGTGAAAGTGAGCCCAGATATATAATATGGGAAGATATCAGTGGAAGCAGAGAATGCCAAAACCTTATAGTCCTCAGGAAGAAGTGGCCTGGGTTACTGTAGTTAAGAATAGACATAGGGCTGAAGTCTTTCCTCCACAGAACAGCGAATTCTATGTTTGTTCAGTGACCTAGTCAAGACACTCATTTGTAATGAAGAGAAAAAAAGTAGTTGACATTATCAATCTACTACAGATTAACATGGGACACAGATGAGGATCAGTAGACCACGAAAAACCAAGATAAAGAAAGAAAAAATGCTGGAGCATCAAGGTAAAATACTGTGCCTTCCCATATCTAGCTACAGATATAATTCCTTGGTGAAGGGTGATTAAAAGATAATGTAGAACTAACATGTATTTACATTTGAAAGTATTGATCCAAGATCTCTGCTTAATAAGCAGTGTGTACAATGCATAGAGTAGTAGACTTAGAGGAACTAAATAATTTTCAATTGATTTAGTGTTTTGTTTATAAGTTTTATCAAAGATAGGAACATTTAGCTATAGAAACCCAATAGTAAGTGAATTCAAACTTTGCTGCTTTTAAACAGCCAGAGTGAAATAGAATCTGGCAACATTCTCAGTTGCTGTTTTAAAGAATATACTGTTATTTGAAATGCCCAATTTTGCATGCCTCTTTTTGTGTGAGGCCACATTCTTCATTCAATATATATTTCACAAGTACCTGTTATATCCAAAGCTCTTAGGTGCTATAGACACAGACATGAATCAAACTACATCCCTACTCTCATAGAGAATGCTGGTGGGCCAGGCATGTCAGGTACTAAGTGCTATAAAGAAAAATGAGGGTAAGTTAATGGATAATTTCCATGGGATATTTCTTGAGAAGACATATCAATCAGAATATGCTTCCACAACAAATAATCCTCCCAAATTTGGTGACTTTAACACAGTTTTCTTTCCTGTTCATGGTGTATGTACATTGTGGGTTGGCACAAGATTCTGATCATTGAAATCATTTAGGGACCTTAGCTAAAGAAGCAGACAACATCTTGAATGTCACTGGTCATTGCATTTAATGGAAAAGAGAATTTGGGGAACATTGGATCCAGCAAATGTGACACATCTCACTTGTACCTATAACTTATTACCCCCAAATAGTCTAACTGTCCACCTAAACCAGAGGGTAGCCAGAAAGTAGGTTACACACACACACACACACACACACACACACACAAATATCTATTAGGAAACCCTACTGACCCCCAATGTTGGATAAAGGACTCTCTGAAGAAGTGATATGTGAGCTGAGACCTGAGGTAATGAAGGAACAAGAGCTGGATACAGTATTTCTGGCAGAAAATAGAATAAGAAAGCTAAAGCATATTTAATTTATTAAAAAAAATGTTAAAACCTTCATCAAAATAAAAATGTAACTATCAAATATAAGAGCATAAAATAGAAGCTACCTGTGGAGAGAACATAATTACAAATTATGTATCTGGTAAAAGACATGTATCCGAAATATACAAAGAACAATTACAAGTTAATAATAAGAAAACAAAAAAAAACCCTAATTTCCAAAATATAGGAAAAAAATTTAGACATTTCATCAAAATGATATATAAATGGCAACTAAATAAACAAAAATGTTTTAATATAATGAATCATAACAAAATGAAACTCCAATGAGATACCATACACAATCATTAGAATAGCTATAATAGAAACAACTGACTACATCAAATGTTGCAAGGATATGGAGACCCTAGACCTTCATACATCATCAGTGGTACTGTAAAATGGCATAATTACTTAAAAAAATGTTTTGGCAATTTCTGAAAAAGTTAAGTGTACACTTATCATAGAGCCCAGTAATTTAATTCCCAGTTTCTACCAACGAAAAATACAAACACTAAAACTCATATTAATATTCATAACAATATTATTCAAAATAGTCAAAATTAGGAAAAAACTCAATGTCCAGTATGTGATAAATATATAAACAAATGTAGTATAGCTATAAAATGGAATTCTAGTCAATAATAAAACTGCTGAACTACTGAAAAAAAATACTATAGCATAGATATGCCTCTAATCCGTTATTCTAAATGAATAAGACAGACAGAAGAGGCTGCTTTGTGTTTTATAATTCTATTTATATTCAATAATCAGAAAAGGTAAATGAAATTATGCTCTCTTGAAACTGGGAGTAGGAGTAGAAATTAACCAATTGACTGCAAATGGGCAAAATGTAACAGTTTTGGAATAAAGAAAGTATTCTGAGACTAAATAGTATTGAGAATTGTAGAAATGACATAAATTTATAAAATTGAAAATGTACACTGGCAATGAGTAGATTTTGTGGCATTTAAAGGATGCCTTGATAAAGCAGCTTTATTTAAAAAAAAAGAAAAGAAATAATGAGAAGGCCAGTGTGGCTCATGTAGACTAAAGACAGAAAAGAACCATAGAAGGTATAGTCAGAGGTATGGCTAGTGGCCTTGTCATATGATCACTGAAGCTGTGGCATGGCATCAGAGTTTGGACTTATTTATAAGTATATAGGAAGTCAGTGGACAGTTCTGGGTACCAGACAGACTGAAATTAGATTATATATTCAAAGGAAATTCTGGTTGACTTTCTGTGGGACATAGATTAAAGTAAGACTATAAATTTAGAGGCTCTTTATAGGAGTTTAGGTAAGAAAATATAGATAGAAGAGTGGTGTAGCAGAGGTAGTAAAAGATATTCAAATATAGAGCTTCCCAGATTAGATCATGGATATGGTTGGGCCACTAGACTTTTATGCTTTCATTACCAAGTAATTTGAATAAAAAACATCTTTATCCCATTCCTCTGCCTCTGTTCAATCTTTATCCTAAGGCTTAGACTTAAGGGAGGAGGTACTGATTAAATGTGAATCATAGTTTTGATGCTTACACAATTTGATAATTTAAAAAACAGAATAAAACTACTTTTTTATTTTTCATGTGATTACCTAGTATAAATAAAGCTGCATTGAGATGGTCAAGTTTCTTTGCTCATCCATTAAATAATGTATTTTTTTTTGAGGCTGCAACAAATTACTCCATGCTTTCATGATAATCATTCAAAAGAGTTGAACAGAATTAGGTCAATGGACCTCAATTTCTATGATATGTGATGTACAATTTGGGTTAACAGTTTAGTACTCAAATAAATCAAATATAAACTGTAGATATTTTTGAGTGCAATTTTCTTTCCCAAATTTGAAGCATGATTTTCTATTACAATAATGCATTTTATTTTTGAAGAATAATTTTGGAGTAATTTTAAGTAATTAAATATATTGAACAGTAATTTTGAAAATTGCCTGTGTGAAGGAAATAGGTATAGCAATTTATTTTTTTCTTTTTATAGGTTGAACTTACAGAACTAAACATAAAATCTTTAAATTTTGAAGGAACAAAGAACTTAGGAAGAAATAAATTATGAAGTTAGCTTTAAGTATTTTCACATTACAGATTTTACAATTTCTCCTAATAGAAAATTAAGACAGTAGAAAAATTCACATAACTACTGAATTAGGGTGGGTATAGTTTATTACTTTTATTATTTTAGAATCTTTTTTTCTGCTTTTTTTCAATGGTGAGGACCTCCCCAGGAGAATATGTTTCTCATAAGGATCTCCTCAGAAGAGAAGAGGAAGCTGCTGGAGCTGAGCCCCACTTCCTACTTCATGGATGTGAAATGCCCTGAATGCTATACTGTAACTGTGGTCTTTAGCTAGGCAAAAATGGTAGTTTTGTTTGTTGGCCTGCTCCAGCAGATAAGAGGAAAAGCAAGGCTTACAGAAGGATGTTCCTTCAGGAGACAGTGGTGCTAAAACAACTCTGAATCCAGACGAGTGGGAAACCGTCCAATAAACACATTTTGGATATATTTTTTTAAGTTTTCTTTTCCTCAAGAAGTTTAAATTAATAGTCCATTCATGAAGGTTAATTGTTTATGGGCTTATAGATTGTATACTGAATGCTAGGTGACAATTTTATGACTCGTCACCCCCGTTTTCTTTCTAGGAAATGGTTTCTGCTAGTCGAAGCAAAATAATTGTGGCCTTGTGATATGTCTGATTTTTTAAATTTCCTTTCCTTATTGTACTAATTGTGGAATCTCTCTACCAAGCATGGTTTTTATAGTAAAACAAAATAAGCAACAAACATAACCAGTCTCTGGAGGAACAGTTAAACTCCAGTGTCTTAGTTTACTATCAGAAGTTAACTTATTAAATATGAAAATTGATGTTAATTATGGCTGAGGGGCTCTCTTCTACTATTTCAGTAGGTCAGCCTCTTTCCTTGCAATGATATAATCTTCAGCACCTAGTTTTCTTTCTGCTGCTTTAAAATGATGAATGGGAAAGACTATAGGGAATCTTGCACAAGAAGTTTACCTGGGTCAGATTGGAAAAAGGTACAGCTATACATGATTTTCAGATACCTAAGGAAGAATCCTCAACACTATATAATGTTTAGATCAGGATGGGATTCTTTTATTCTATTTCTTTGCATACTTTTTACTTTTAAATAACAGCCTTATTGATGTATTACTCACATACCATACATAAATCTTACCCTTGCATAGTGTGTGATTCAGTGATTTTCTTTGTATATTCATAAAGTTACACAGTCAACACCTCTCTAATTTCAAAGCATTTCATTACTCCCAAAGAGGCCCCTTAAAAGAGCTGTAACTTTTTCCTCTCTCCTGCTGCAACCTGCTAGAAACCACCAATTTAATTTCTGTCTCTGTGAATGGCCTATTCTGGGCATATTATATATATTGAATTATAATATAATTATCAACTATGGTCAAAAATATTCAATGGAAAATTTCAAAAATAAATGATTCATAAGTTTTAAGCATGGTATTCTGAATAGTGTATCAAATATCTCACTGGAACATGAATCATCCTTTTTTTCAGCGTATTTACATTATATATATTACCTACCATTTAGTTCTTCAGTAGTCATCTCCATTATCATATCAAGTGTCACTGTATTACAGTGATTGTGTTCAAGTAATTTTTATTTTACTTAAAATGGACCTCAAGTGCTGATAGTAGTGACACAGTCAATTCAGATATGACAAAGAGAAGATACTGAATAATATACAATTGTATGGATATGCCACATTTTGTTTATATATTCTTCAATTGATAGACAGATGTTTCTTCTTTGGTACTATTATAAATAATGCTGCCAGGAATATCTGTGTACAAGCATTTCAGTGGACATAAATTTTCAGTTTTCTCTGTTAAATGCCTAGGAGTAGAACTACTAGATAATTACTACTCCTTTGGGTAACTTTCTCAGAAACTTTAGAACTGTTTTCTAAAGCAGTTGCAACATTTTGCATTACCAGCACTAATACATCATCATCATCGTCTATTATCATATTTATTGTGATAGTCATCTCAGAGGGTGAAAGTAGTATCACATTTTATTGCTTTCTATTTCCTAATGAGAGGTGATAGCATGTATCTTTTCATATGCTTAACAGAATATATATATCTTCTTTAGAGAAACATGAAAAAAACTTTGCATATTAAAAATGGATTATCTGTTTGTTATTGAGTTTTAAGAGTTGATTATTTTGTATACAAGTCCCTTATCAAATATTTTTGTCATTCCCTGTTTTGTTTTTCATTGTATTGATAGCGTCTTTTAAAACATGAAAATTTTACATTTTGATGAAGCCCGATTCATGTAAGTTTTATTTTGTTATTTGTGGTTGTTGAAAAATAATTACCTAGAGAGATATTTAATCCTTTCTTTCTTTTCAAAAGGGTATTAGTTTTATATTTTATGTTTAGGTCTTAAACTTATTTTAAGTTGATTTTTATTTAATTCTTGCTAGACACAGTGGCACACACTATAATCACAGCAGCTCTGTAAGCTGAGACAGGAGGATCACAAATTCAAAGACAGCCTAAGCAAAAGCAACTCATGAGACCCTGTCTCTAAATAAAGTATAAAATAGGGCTGGGGATGTGGCTCAGTGGTTGATGACCCTGAGTTCAATCCCAGTACCAAAAAATGAATAAATAAATAACTATGAATTCTTCCTATTCATGTACATTAATGTCCTTCCATTGATTTTTAGCAGTATTTTTTTACAGTTTATGATTAATTGTGCATTTTTTGATTAAATTTATTTTTAAGAATTTGATTATTTTGGATGCTGTTCTAAGTTAACTTATCTTGTTAATTTCGTTTTGTTATTTAATAGAATATAGAAATTCAATTGATATCTGTTTATTTAGCTTGTATTCTTCAGTTTTTCTGAACTATTAGTTTTAAGAGTTTATGCCTATGTATGCATTGTGTATTTCTTAGGACATTTTTTAAACATTCAAGATTATGTATTTGAATTAGAAGTAAGTACTATTACTTCTTTTCCAGTATGAATGCTTTTTATTCTTTACCTTTCACAATATACTTGGCTAAAACCTCCAGTACAATATTGAGTGGAAGAAACAAGAGTAGTCATCCTTCATTTGATACCAATTCCTTGAGAAAACATGTGAATTTTCTACAGATGGCATTTGTTGATTTGGAGAGGTTCCCTTCTATTTTTAGTTTGTGGAGTGATTTTAATTTTTTCTTGATTTTTTGCTTTTGTATATTTTAATTGAAGACACCAAAAATATTTTGTGAAAAACAGTTTTATGAATTTTAAAAGATTTTAAATTATGGTTCTCTTTTCAAAACAAAATATATTTTGATATACAGTACATTGTCTGCAATAGAAATGAGTCAGTGTTCCTGTAGCAATACTTAATTCCCCAGTTTTTCTGCCAACTTTTGTGCTTCCATCACAGTGTCACAATGGGTAAAGTAATGTGCTTTGTAAAACAACTATCATGATGCTACGAATTATTAAATGATGATTATCCTGAACTCCTATTTCATAGGGAAATGGTATAATTTAACATTTAAACTTAGAAAGAAAATCATTAAATTTTGCTTATTAGATAATAGAAAAGCATGAGATAATATGAAAATACCAACTGAAAACTTATTTTATTTTTAAATGGTGCATAACAGCATAAAAATACACATATTAATAGAGTACCACTATTATTCCAACACTTGTATACATTGTTTCATGCTTAAATCAGGTTTATCATATCTAGATCCTAAAACATTTATTATTTTTAATGGAAAAAAAAATCCTCTCTTCTAGCTTTTTATATTCTACAGTATATTATTGTTATCTATAGTCACACTTCTGTACAATAGCACCAGAACTTCTTGCTTCTATCTAATTGTAGCAATACACATTGATCAACCTTTCTGCATAACCCCCTACTCCCATTCTGCCCAGGCCCTGGTAGCCACCATTGTGTTTTTAAGTTGTATAAGATCAAATTTTTTAGGAATTCAAAAATGAGAGAGATGACATAGTGCCTATCTTTCTGTGCTTGGTTCATTTTACTTAACATGATGATCTCTAGTTTTATCTATGTTGCAAGAAATGTTAGGATTTCATTTTCTTTTTGATAACTGAATAGAATTCCAATGTGTTTATGTGCCACATTTTTTTATCCATTCATCAGCGGTGAACATTTAGGTCATTTATGGTACTTGGCTATTGTGAATAGTACTACAATAAATATGGGCGTGCAAGATATCTTGTTGACTTGCTGATTTTATTTGCTTTGGCTATATATCTACTAGTGGTATTGCTGGAAACTATTTTTCATAATGGCTATCCTAATTTCCATTCCCACCAACAGTGTGCAAGGAATTTTTTTCCTCCACATCTTTGCCAACATATGCAATGTTTAGTCATTTTGATAAAAGCCATTCTAACTGGGGTAAGATGACATGTTATTTTTATTTTTATTTGCATTTTCCTGATGATAAGTGATATAGAGTTCATTTTCAGATACGTGGTCACCATTTGTATATCTTCTTCTGAAAAATGTTTATGTAGGTCTATTACCCTATCTTATTTTTTTCTATTGAGTATCCAGAAATCCTTAAAGATCCTAAATATCAACTCCTTATCAGATATATCCTTGGTGAATACATTCTCCCATTATAGGTTGTCTCTTCACACTGTTGATCATTTCATTTGCTGTGAAGAAACTTTTTAGTTTGATTTAACCTCATTTGTCTATTTTAGCTTTTGTTGTACACTTAATTGACATCACATATGAATTTTAAAGTACTGGCTAAAAAAATAAAAAGATTATATTTACTTTATGCTTTGCCTATAGAAAATGCCTACCTATTAATATATGGATATCTCTGACCTATGTATACTGTATATTTGGTATTACATAGAATAGCCTTAGAGCACCAATTAAGATGTACTTGTGCTTATGAGTATATTATATCTATATCAGTCAGCCAGTTTCACATGGCTATAACAAAATAACTGAGAAAATTAAATTATAAAAAGTAACCTTGTGGCCAGGAAGCAAAAAGAATGAGAATGAACTCAGAGTCCCATAATCCTCTTTAAGGCTATGCAGCCAGTTACCTAAAGACCTTCTTAAAGCTTCCACTACCTCCCAATACTGCCACTTTTAACCTCCTGGACTTCAACATTCAAACTATAGCATTCCTCGTCAAAGAGTGCCCACCTCATAAAGCAAAATGCATTTACTCCATTCCCATGAGTCTTCAAGTCTTAACTGTCCAGCATTTCTCAAAAATCCAAGTCTAAAACCTCCTCTGCTACTCAAGGCAAACTTATTTGTGAACCCCTAACTTTTTTTTAATGTTACATACATCTGAGATATAATCATTAAGATAGACGCAAGATATGCACACCCCACTGAAAATGAAGGAATAGAGAAATAGAAAGGAGATATCAGATCAAACAAAGGTCAAAAGCCTGTGTGGCAAACTTTAAATACAAAAGACTTATATCCAGTAAGTACACTGATACACTGCTCCATATTGGGGGCTCCTAGGGAATTCAGCAGCCCCAACTATCTAGCCTTGCTTACTGCAGTCTATATGGCCACTCTTTTCGGCAGGTTGAACCTTACTTCTCCAGCTTCCCTTGGCAGATTTTTCATGTGGTTATATCTCTACCTTCCTGTGTTTTTCCTTGCAGTTTGCCTTTCCTCTCATTGCTCCATACCTTACCCCTGGCAGGGCTGCTTGCAGCCAACTCCTCCACATACTGCCTGGCTTCCAAGTCTTTCTTTTGAAATCTTGTTGGAAGTCTCCATGACCCCACACTCTTGAATTCTGCATACTTACTAAAAACTAGGTTCATGTGGGTGACATCATGGTCTGCTGCCAGCATGAGTAGCACCTGGACCTGCTTGAATCAAGCCTGTGATGGCCTCTGGGTGTCTTGCCAGCTGCATGCATGAAAATGAGTCTTAGAGAAATAATTTCCTGGGACACAAGTCACCCTAGAGCTCCTCCCTGAATTGATTTTTCCCTACAAATCTTTGAAACAAATGTTCACCTATACATTTCTTAGACTGTGATAGCCATGGTCTTGTGGGTTTATGAGATGGCTTTGAAGCATTTTCCCAATTGTACCTGTAGAAAGCACTTTGCATCTTTTGAAAGGAATAGTAACCATACATTTCTTATCTGAAAAATCTGTGTATGCACTCCATTTTTTTTGCCAAGTTGCAAATTTTTCAGTTCTTTCTGCTTTGCTCTTTGTTGGTCCCTATTCTCATTGTAAATTTGGTTAAAAGCAGCCAGCAATACCTTTGCCATAGGCTGAATGCTGTAATACCTTTAAATTTCTGCTAACAAGTAAATTAGTCCATGACATTTAAGCTCAGCCTCTAACAAAGTATCAGGACATGGACAAAAATACATAAAAATGCATCCTTTTTTTTCAATGCTGTAACAAGGATAGTCTTTAATTCTCAGTAGAGTCCTCATGTTCATCTGAAATCTCATCATAGAATTTAATGTCTATATTGCTATTCACATTCTGGTCTTCTGGGTACTCATCAAGTTTTACACGTTAAACTACACTTATAGCATTCTAGCCTGCTTCACCAAACTCTTCCAAATTCCTCATATAAACCAAGTCCAAAGACTTTTCCCCATCATATCAAATAAAACATAGTCAACAGCCCAAGTTTCTGTTATCAATTTTTAAATTAGTTAGCTTCACATTACTGTAATAAAATGTCATAGGTAATTATAGATGAAAAGGTATATTTTGGCTCATAGTTTGAGGTTCCAGTATATGATCATTGGGCCCCATTGCTTTGGGTTTATAGTGAGATAGCAGGTTATATAGCATGAGACCTGGTGGAGTAAAATTAATCCCTCAAATTCAGGAAATCAAAGAAGCAAGGAGGGTCCATGATCTCATAGTTACTGTTAAAGGCACACTTTCAATAATCTAAATACACCAGACCAGGATCCACATCCTAAAGGTTCCACCACTTCCTAGTAATGCCACAGGCTAGGGATTAATCCTTTAGGACAAGGGCCTTTGGATGACATTTAAGATAATTTAATAAACATTGTATCAATATGAAAGATTGCATCTTTATGCTTTATAAATATATAGAACTAAATATTTCAGAAAAACTATCATTATTTCTTTCTATCCCATGGCTGTTAGATTATGATTATAAAGAAGGGCAAGGATACTGAAAGTTTTATTTTCCATTAGGAAAACATCTACTAAGAAACATCTATAATACATTAGGTAAATAGAAGACAAATTATTATACTAAAATACACATAAAACAAATAACTCTAAAACATACTCCTTATAAACCTAATTAACTTGATTTTATCTTTCAGTTTCAGTTACAGTTTTCCAAATATATTAATTAGTGCAAAGATATATTAGAGCTTATTTTGTTGCAAGTGGAAAAATATAAATGTTTCTGTCTTAAATAAATTTGTTCACTTATTTGGGAAGTTGGAGCTGTGATGTTGTATTCAACACAGCTATCAAGAAGTTCAAGTAATAATAAGAATTTATCTGTCAATGAATGAAATGAGATAAATTGCTTTTAAAATCATAAGTTTTATTTCTTCTTTTGCTAAGACCATCCTTAGGTAGGCCCTTACCAGGGGTTCACAGTAGTAGCTACCCTACACATATTATTTTTTCAAATATTGATACTAGCAGAAAAAGAAAAAAAATTTTCCCCCAGTCGCCTAAGTTTAGGTTATCTATCAATCTCTTAATCAATGAATACAGCCAGAGGATTGGAGAAACTTCATTGATCAGGCTTGAGCTACATAATCTTCGTGGATTGTAGAAAATATGTTCAATCCCAATTTAAAGGCACAAAGATATATATATATATATATATATATATATATATATATATATATATATATATGGAGGAAATAGAAGTGAAGAAAATAGATAATCATTATTCTGTGAAAGAAAAGCATTTGATTCAATGTTTTTGTTTGTGTTTCTTTTCAAAAACTTCAGATTCTAAAAATGGAAAATCATGGAATTCTTATTGACATTCTTATTGAGATCAGCTAGAAAATTCAAGGAAGCAATGAAGGTTTGATAGACTAAGATCACACCAGATGATCTTCTGAAGAAAACACTTGACAATTTATACTTAGTAAAAAGGAGAACTCTCTGAAAGCACTGGGGGGTGAGCACTACTGCTTAAATCCTGGTGGAGAGTTCACCCTGGCTTGAAAAGTATAAAAAGGGAGCTTTGTAAGGAAGAAAGAAAAATCTGTTGTCAGCAGTTCTGCACAAAAAAAGAATTCTATAAGAAGTCCTTTAGAATGAAAGGAAATGTTACTAGATAAAAAGTTAATTCCTCCAACATCTGGGTTAGAGCTACATTCATGGGCATGTGGTCAATGCAGGTGCACGGCTCATCCCCCCATGTTTAGACACAGGCTGTATGCTGGGGGCTTAATACTTTATGGATCATCATCTGAAAATTCTTAATAATTTTATGGCTAAATATTTCTATGTTATGCAGTTTTGAGCACTTTGAACTTCAGCTTCCACATTTTTCCTCAAAACCCCTTGAGAACCCAGGACAGATTCTTTGTTGTCTGCTACCATATCTACATCTGGTAGTAACTGCTCTTTACCACCCTGTGGGGCTTGAGTGCTGGTGCAAAAACAGTCAGAATCAGGTGACTGTGCCCTGCACACTGAAATGTGTAGGGTATTGTGCATCTGTGAGCATCTGCATCCACCAACTGAATTCTGCCAACCAGAGGGAGTCCAACATTAAAAAGGAAATGAAAACACCATGACAAATTAGGACAAAGGGACTGTTGGAAAGGAAGGCTAGTCCTGTCTTTTGAATAACTGGGTCTCACATTTTTGTTTTTATCTTAGGCCTTGCATATTAAGTAGCTGACTTGGATCTGAGTAAATGCAAAATCCCATTTAATTTTTTTCCTCTTAATTTCTTTATAAAATATGAAACTACTAGAAAACTAAAAGTATAACACTATTCTATGGAGTTCATGACACCTGAAACCAAATGTCTGACGTAAGATGAAACTGGAGCTGTTGGTTTCATATGCAAGAATGAGTACAAGGGAAGATCCTAATAAGAAGTACACATTTTTTTTGTCTGCAGGAATTGAGTCAGTGGTTGTACATAAATATCCCTTCCTTACAACTTTTAGACTGGGGATAACTATAGTATTTGTGACATGCAAAATGGAGGGGTGATGAAGAGGATACAGAACTTCCTAAAAAAACCTTGCTATATTTTTGACAGAGAAATCTGAAAAGTGAAGCCAGACATCCATGGATGTTGAAGAAAGTATGGGTATACCAGAGGAGCAAGGATAGAGAAGAGGAGTCCCTAAATCCATCTGCACATATCTTTTACTGACCTCTAAACTGTGCATGTATGAAACAGATTTTAAAGGCCAATATAAAAAGAAGACTGTCCAAACAAAGATGGGTTATTTTACAACAAAGTGTTTCAGTTCAATTTGGCCAAGAAAATTGTCTATAAAAACAGCACAATCAAAGGTATACAATTGATGAAAATAACAAACTCCTGAATCTTCACAATTGAACATTGAGGTCATGCAGAATAAAGTTCAAAATTATCTGAAATAGACATGTTAAAAAAAAAAAACAAGCTTTAATAAAAAGGAAAATCAACCAATATGATACAAGTGTTTGCACTCGGAGAAATGAAACACAAGTCAAATAGAAGACAAAACATAAAATGTTAAACATATACTCACAGCTTCAAAAACTTCATGGTGTTAATTGACCAAACACTCCCATTAAAAGGACTGTCTAAAAGAAAAATGAACAAATTAAAACAAGCAAAAACTGTGCAACTATGTGCTGTATCAGGAGAAACATTTTAAATATAATGATACAAATAGGATGAAAGTGAATGGATGGGAAGAATATAACATGCAAAGGTAAACTTATGAGGACTGTTGGGGCTATATCACTAACAGATAAAGTAGACTTCAAAATAAAACTTATTAGGTGATGAAAGAAAAACACTTCATAATGACAAAATATCAGCACACCAAGAAGATATAAACATAAAAGTATGTATTTTTCATAGCAAGTCTTCAAAGTACGTGGAGTGAATCATGACAGAAAACAAAAAAGAAACAGTTCCACAATAATAGCTGCTCTCTGAGCAGTTGAAAAGACTACTCAAAAAAAAAAAAAAAAAAACAAAAACAAATAAGGAAAGACAACATCTAAACTGTGCTCTCAATTGCAGTGATTTGATTTTTATTTTTCTAAAAATGTACCTTGAAACAATAGAATTCACTTTTTCTTAAGTGTGCATCGTATGTTACCCAAGATAAAAACATTTGTTACCTAGTTGCAGTAAATTTTAAAAGTTTGAAATCATAGAGAAGGTTTACAAAATGAGATTTAATTAGAAACTTCAATAAGAAGATAATAGAAAAAACTGCCAATAATTGGAAACTAACCATATGCTTCTGGATAATATTAGGACAATGTTTAGATTTAGAAATAATAGCATTATAAAGAATAAGTTAGAATATTATGAAATAAATCATAATGCAAATAAAATATACCAAAAATTTTATATAGATAAAGCAGTACTTTGACAAAAGTTAATGTTTTAGAGTGACAATTAGAAAAAAACATCTCAGGTCAATGATTTAGTTTTCTTCTTTGAAAAATTGAATACAAAATAGAAAATAAATTTTGAAGTAAATAGGTTTAAAAAAAGTAAATATGAAGAAAAAAAGTAGAAATTAAATTAAACAAACTGCACAAAACCATATGGGGGGAAAATTATCAATGAAGCCAAAATCTCGGATTCTTAAAAAAATTCATTAAAACTGATAAACCTCTAGCTAAATTGATTTTTTTAAAGAATAAAGCACAAATTACAAATATCAAGAAAGAAAGAGGGAACATCACTATAGACTTTTTCTACTTTAAAATGATAAGGAAATTTTAGGCACAAGTTTGTATCAATAAATCTGTAAATCTATAAAATTTTGGCCAGTAAACAAATGAAAAAAATCTGATTCAGTAATAAATAGAAAACTTGAACATGCTTAAATAAATGAAAAAAAAAAAAACATTTGTATATAAATGCCTTTCCCTAATGAAAATTCCATGCCAATACAGCTCTAGTTTGGAATCTATCAAAAAAGTAACATGCAATAACATCAGTTTTAGGCAAATTCTTCTATAGAATATAAAAACATGAAACACTTTTCAGTTCACTCTATAAATTCAGCATTACATTAATTCTAAAACTAGACAAACAAAGTGCAGTAAAATCCACTGTTCACCAATATTCTTCAAAATATAAATGCTAAAGCTCTTGGGAAAATATCCGCAAGTTGAATACAATATTTATAAGGGAAAACTTGTCATCAGAAGTTTGAATATAGTCCTCAAATACAAGTTTGGTTTAACATGTGAAAATGAATTAATATTATCCAGCATATTAATATTATAATGCAATTATTTCTATGTGATTATTTTGGTAGATGCATAAAAAGACAAAATTCAAAATCTTTTATTATGCAAACTCTCATCACACTAAGAATACAAGCATACTCTTTTACCTGGTTAATAACATTTATGAAAGACCTCTAGTTAACATTAGTTCACTTGCGAAATATTTAGTACTTTTTACCTAAGGTCAAAACAAGGCAAGAACATCTGCTCCTGACACTTTAAAATTGTTCTGGGAGTTCATTTAGTGTTATTAGGCAAGGAAGAGAAATATTATACCAATTAGAAAAAATCATATAAGACAGAATCAAATGTATTCAATACCTTGAAAGAAATCAGAAATTAAAAGGCTGAATAAAATATATATGCAACAGTGCAATATGCAATAGACAGGTAATGGAAACATCCCAGGTGTCCAACACACACACATACAGAGAGAGAGAGAGAGAGAGAGAGAGAGAGAGAGAGACAGGGAGAGAGAGAGTTCTACTCAGGCATAAAGAATAAAATTTGCCAGTAAATGGATGGAACTATAGAACATCATGCTAAGTAAAATTAGCCAGATTCAGAAAGTCGAGAGTCAAAGTTTTTCTCTCATATATGAAAGCTAGATCAAAATAAAGAAAAATAAAATGTAGGTATATTTTGGGAGGAAATCAAATGAAAATAAAAGAGAGGTCAGTGGATCAGTGGAGTATGGAAAGGGGATAGAGATTGAAGGAGGAGGGACAGAAAATGGGAGGAACTGAAATGGAATTTACCAAATCATGGTATGTACACATAGGATACACCACAGTGCATTCCATGTTCATGTATACCTATAAAGCATCTATTTTAAAAAGGAATAATGAATGCAGTAGAAGGGAGAGGGGCAAGGAAGAAGGGAAAGGAAAAAGGAAGTATTGGAGACTGAAATGAAGCAGATTATATACCATGCATGTATTGTTATGTCAAATGAACCCTGCTATTATGTAAAACTATAAGGCACTGGTAAAAACATTAACAAAGATAAAATATACATTTAATGGAAAATGAAAAATAGGTTTAAAACATTTGAAAAATATGAACATATTTTGGGGAACTTTTCCTAATGTCCTGACTTCCTAAGTCACAAATCATGGATAGACAAAATATAAATGAATTAAATAGAATAATAAGCTCAAGTAAGAGACATGGTTTATGTAACCACCTGATTTTAGACAAAAGTTTCATATTAAATCAATGGAGAAAAAGATGTCTTTTCAAGAAATGGTGCTAGACAATTTGGGATTAGAATGTGACTCAGACTACCCTCTCCCTTCTACTGCATTCATTATTTTACTGGTCTTCCTTTTTTAAATTGATGCTTCATAGGTATACATGAACATGGAATGCAAAATTTGTCTGTCATATGTGAAGCCCTAAATTGGATCCTCAGCAATACACACACACACACACACACACACACACACACACACACCACAATTAACAGTGGCCAGCAAGGTGGCTCATACATGCAATACTTGTGACTCTGGAAGTTGAGGTAAGAGCATTGCAATTTCAAGGCTAGCCTGGCAATTTAACAAGAATCTGTTTCAAAGTGAAAAAAAATAAAAAATAAATAAAAAAGATCTGAGTGTGTGGTTCAGCTGTGGGACATCCCTGGGTTCAACCCCCCATTCCACAAAAATTAATAAATAAATAATAAAAAGGCACTATCGGTAAATGGCACTAAACAATTTGATATTTGTATGCAAGTTAAAGAATTTATGTCTGTATATTATACACAAAATTGTGTCAATGTGAATGATAGTCTTAAAGATAAGAGTAGTTAAACTTCTAGAAGAAAACACAGGAATAATATTTCCAACATTTTGTAAGACAGTTTTCTTCAAAGGTAGAAAAACCACTGTAATGGTTAATTTGAATTGTCAACTTGATTGGATTAAGAGATGCTGATGATTAAGAGGCTTCTAGGTGTGTCCATGAGAGTGTGTCTAGGAATCATTGGCATATGGAACAGCCAAATTAAGTGGAGAGCCTCCCTAAGCATGGGTAGCACTGTCCAATAGGATGGCGGCTTGGGTAGAATAAAAGTTGGAAGAACAAGGAACCAGAAGCAGATGCTGCTTGAATAGGTTATTGATTGATGTTGCAATCATCTGGGGATATCAGACTCTCGTTTCTTTGCTCTTCTAAAACATACTCTGCCAGTAATTCTCCACAGTTTCCAGAAGCCTTCATTCTTGGACTAGGGTAGCACCACTGATCCCTCTTTTTCTGAGGCTCCAGCCTCTTGGACTGTGAAACTACTGGTTCCTCCAGCTCTCCATCCTTCAGATGACCATTGTGGACTATAGAGCTTCTGGTAGGTTAAACCAACCTAATCAATCTCCTTTTTATAATCACACTTCCTGTTGATTCTGTTCCTTTAGAGAACCCTATTACAATCACTGTGAATGCAAGAAAAGAAAGGAGAAACACAGAAGAGATTTAATGAATTGAAAGAAAATTTTAAAGTGGTAGATTTAAACCAAATATATAAATAATATATCAGCATATATCATTGAGGTGAATTTTTTGAGTATTAGAGAAGTAAAAATATCTGAATAGGCAATATGATTGTGTCTACATAGAAAATCTAAAGGAATCTACATATAATTGAAACCAATAACAGTTATATAAGACATTGAGATCCAAAGTCAATGTATGAAAATCAATTATATTTGTATGAATAGCAGCAAATAGAAAATAGAATATAATGATGTTACTTAACAGCATAAAATATGATAAGCTTATAAGTAATTCTAAACAAAGTTCTTCAAGTTACTGAAATTTTTACCATGTTGCAGTCACATTATAGAGTAATTAATGAAAGCATAATCAAATGGAGAGATATACCACATTTATAGATTTGAATAATCAACCACACAAAAATGTCAATTATCTTTAATAGCCTCTATAGGTTCCAAGAAATGCTTATCAATAGCAAGTGTGGCTGTACATGTGAGTCTATGTTTGTATTTATAGAACTGTATAAAACTAATGCTAAAATTCATATAAAAATTCAGAGAATAAGTAAGTTATTTTAAAGAAAAATAACCCAGAGGTGTAACTTGCCTGGCCACATTTCAGGACTAATTTAAAGGCTATAATGATTTATGCCCTGTGTTGACTAACTCTAGAACAGATTAACAGAAAAACACTATATAATATCAATTTTATAGATTACTAAATATCTGGACACTTGATGTAAAGAATGTAAAGATTGTTGTGAATGATAAATAATGTATGGGAAATTGGAATATTCATCCTAAGAAAGTGAAACAGAACATCTATATCGAGTCATACACAAAAGTCAACTTCATTTAGATTGAAGGTTTAAATAACTTAGTGCTGGAGAACAAGTTCATGTCCTGAGGCAAACAGTATTTCCTCAGCAGGTGACAAAGAAGAACAAATCATTAAAGAAATAAAGGAAATGATTAGCACAGCTAACTCTATTGATACATTCCTATGTAAAATGCTGCAGTGTGTGAAACACTGTTTGAAACATACAACTAACAAAAGAGAATCAATAATGTATAAGAGATTCTTACAGACTGTAAGAAAAATATAAAGATAACCAAATATAGAAATGCACAAGAGACTTGAACAAGCATATCACAAAAGAAAATTTCTAAATATAATATGTGAAAAAGTATTTAATACAATAAATAACCAGAAAAATGAAAATTAAAACCATAAACACTTAGGCACCTTTTAATAATGACCAACATTCCAAAAATAGAAAATAGCTTTCATTCACATTGGTAGGAGTGTACAGTTTTGGAATCACTTTGGAAAATATTTTTAGTATCAAGTAGAGATTATTCATGCCATCAACAATTTTGTAACTAAGAAACAAATGACAGAAGAAATGTGTATACTTGGGTATTAAGACAGGAGTACAAGGTTTTTCACTGAAGAATTTTGTTTTGTTTATTGCCAACTGAAAATAATTCAAATCTTCATTATCATTGAAACGGTTACAAAATTTTGTTGTATTATTTAGTGGAATTTGCAGCAGCAATGGAAATGAACAATCCATTACACACAGCATCATAATTTAGGCCAAAACTTAAAACTGAGCAAAACAACCTAAATACACATTTATAAAAACTGAAAAGCAGGGCTGGGGCTGTACTGTAGCTCAGTGTAGCATGTATTTATCATGTTCCAAAATTACAAAACACAACAAACAAAAAACAAATCAAAATAAAAACTAAACAAAGCAAAACCAAAATCTCTCAAAAGGCAGGTAAAAATGAAGGAGTAGTGTCTATTGGTGAATAGAAACATATACTTAGTGGTTAAAGTATAAAACACAAAGTGATTTTCATTGAGATCAGGATAGTGGTTTACTTTGAAGAAAAATGGTTTGTGATTGAGAGGGGCGTGAGGCAGACTGTGAGTCACTGATACTGTTCATTTTGTTCAGCAAAGAAGCAGTTACACTATTTGGGTAATAATTTTGGCTGTTCATTTATATTTTGTCCACATTTTGTTTGTGTGGTATATTTCATAATAAAGTAATCTAATGCATTATATATATTTCAATAAGTTAGATGCTAATGCTTTATTATAGTTGGAAAATATAAATTATAATGCATTCAGTATATATGATAATACACCAAAAGTTTATTTGAAGACATGTGATAAAAGTTAAACACTGCTTTTACTGGAAGTTAGAAATGGAAATGGAGAATTTTCACCACCAAAGATAAACCATAGTTGTATATGAAAATAATTACGCAGATAGTATAGAATGAAAGATTTCAAGGCTTTTAAAGTTAAACTTAAGGTTCAAATACTTTCCTCTATTAAGAAACTTTTTACTTTCCCTGAATCAGTTCAAACTACATTCCGAAAGAACCCACCAGCAGATACCAGCCATCTCCTTTACTGTGCATTGTGTGCATGAACACAAAGCTCTGATTTGCATGGAAATTTTTTGGATTCTGGATCAAATATTGTGCTTCTTTGAAAAAATTTTCAGTTCCAGAAAATGGGAAGTTTGGTCAGAGATAGTAAATAAATATTTAAAAACTCTTCCCTACACTATTGATTTACGCTTTGCACATTAATAATTTTAAAACTAGGAAAGAAAATTATAATTCCAGAATCTAGAATTCTGCTAAAACCAAAAAATATTTTTGATCTCAAATCATTGCTAATTTATAAATAAGCTTAAATATTTTCTGCTATTTTATGAAAAAAAAAATTGTGCTCATCCCCAATGCTATTGGTGAACCTTACCCACCAGGTTTAATTTATCTGATCTCACGTTGGACAATGTTCAGTTAATTTTATACAGAGGTAGACATAAAACAAGGTTGGGGAATGACTGAAGTTTGAAAGATGTGTAACTATGTAACCAGGAAATAAGAGTGAAGAATGAATCACCAAAGAAAGGAGGATAGAATATTTTTTTGGAAGAATACAGTATGATTTATGGCTAAAAAATAAGGACTAGCACATATGGAAGCCAATAAATGTGGCATTAAAACATTGACTATACAACATCTAGAGATGATATGAGAAAATTTAGGTTTTTTTTTTGCATTACAATTGGAATCACTGACTCATTTGAAGAAAGATCATTCTTTATATCAAGATAATTTAAAATTTATGTTTATCATAAGCATATTTCTATCTCATGTTCCTTGTATATTTTGGCAAATAATAGGATGGCCACTAAGTAAGATAATTTGATTTGAAAGTCATAACTGTTTCCTGCTTTTCTAATTTGAATAGTCATAATTTACTGTCACTTTTTTAAGTGTACTACAGCGTAAAGGAATTAATTCCATACAGATTGAAATGACTAAGACGTTGGTAGGCAGAGAAAATGGTTTTCATTTGATATTAAGTTACTATAAAGGAACCCAGTTCTCCTATAGGTATTGATTAAATTCCTGTGGAATGTCCTTGCAAGTACATGTGCAAAAGTCAATTTACCTTTTGGTGAAACAAATCAAGGCCAATGAAATTCTGTTTAATTGAATGATCCACTCTCCTGAATGTGTTGTTAGGCTAGTGAAAAAGTTTATTTTAGAAACTAGCACTGAGGAGGAGGGGTGTTCAAAGCTTATTGTGCACTCTTGAGTACACTTAAAATTTGTGAAAACCAGCTTCATCCTGTTACCTTTCTAAGAAACAATATTTCCATGAATAAATCTTGCTTCTGTATGTAGTGTAGTTTTCAAGTTCTGTGGAAAAGAATGCTGCTGTATATACTACAAAGTTTCTGAGCCTTCCTGTATCCATTTGTGACTAACTTTGGGAACTGCCAAGACAGACAATCCACCCCGTTTTCAGCTCAAAAAGGGCAGAAAGGTGAAAACATGCTTTATAACACTCCTGGCTCTTTTTAACATGGAGCATGCTGGCTTTCTGGCCCTTTGCCCATGGAAAGAGACAAATGAGATGAAGCCTGCTTTTATTCTAGTTCCCAATGCTCCCCCATCTGAGAATGACAAGAAAGTAAACTATCCTGTTGGAAAGAGGCCCTACTTCCTTCACCAGGTCAGAAGTTTAAAGGCAACTTATTGGACACAGTCCTTAATTGAGCCCTTGCTTAAGTAAAACTTGGCTGTTATTTTTTGTATTTATAATGAATGAGGAAATAAAGAATTTATGGAGGAGTCTGAAAAAGTTAAGAAAGAAAATATTGAAAGACAGTTCCTGTTGTTTGCATTCCTATATTATTTGTACATTGTACAGTCTCAAAACAGAATAAAAATATGCTACCCTATCTTTCTTTGGACTATTTAGCATGGATCTCTCTGAATTTTACTGGTTGCCAAAAAGATTTATTTTTCTATTTCCAAACTTATGGGAAGTTAGGCACATGGCAATGGGAATGCTCTGAAGTGTGGAGAATAGGATACTGTGTCCCCAAACCAGAATATATAAAACATTTGTGAGAGCTGGGGATGTGGCTCAAGTGGTAGCGCGCTCGCCTGGCATGCGTGCGGCCTGGGTTCGGTCCTCAGCACCACATAAAAACAAAGATGTTGTGTCCGCCGATAACTAAAAAATAAAATATTAAAAAATTCTCTCTCTCCCCCTCTCTCACTCTCTCTTAAAAAACAAACAAACAAACAAACATTTGTGAGAAGTTCCTCCTCTTCAACTGTCTGAATAGGAATGCTTTTACATCTCAAGTCTTGATGGGAAAAAGGTAAAGTCGGGCAGAAATGTTTAATGTGTGTCTCTTCAGTAGAACTTCCTTAACCTCTAATGATCTCTACAGAATTAATTGTGTCTTGTACATTGCAGTACACATTAGATTGGACATAGGGAGATTGTGCACCAGTTAGATAAGGAAACTGTCTTTCACTAGTTTATTTCCATTTGAAAAAAAATTGAATAGATAGGGTCTTTTGTAAGAAGCAATTTTGATTCTGCTAGAAATATAGAAATGACACTCTGTATGCTGTCAGGCAGACCAGTGTGGATTCCCAAAAGTGGAAAACAGCCCTAATATAATTTTCAGTAGGTAATAGTCTGCACACTCTGAAGCTGAAAGACTTTTTACTCATTCAGTCTTTGCTACATCTGTGACTCTCAATTACTATCTCACATCTCCTCTGGATTTTTTCATCTGAATGTCAGGTATAATATGACTAAACCTACCTCCTTAACTTTACAAAGTAACATATCTTTAGGATCATATTCCATAAAGGAGAGAGGATTAGGGCGTCAGTTAACTCTTTCTTCAGATGTTATGCCTGAATGTTTTGTGATGAATCTGTTGTGTTACTAGAAAAAGAGGACTGATTTTCAATACTAATGAATATGTTGAATTCTATAGTTGATATTTCTTTACTTGGGGGAACGGATTTAATATTTTATGAAAATTTTTCATAAAATTAGGCTTTAAAATGATAATTTATGCAAAGTTGAAATATGTACTCTTTAATATCACCTTTTAATTGTGATATTTTATTAGATTGAGATTTCTAAATATAGCACATGTTTATCATACTTATGCAATGGAGCTAATTAGTCAAGTTTATCCTAATGAATTTTTTAATAGATGAAAACTAAAGAAAATGAAAAAACTAAAAAATTCTGGTTTTTTTTTTCCCCTCCATTTCACAGTGTTGGGGATCAAACTCAGGACTTCATGCATGCTAGGCAAAAAGCTCTGCTTTTGGGTTATACTCCCAACTATCTATTGCCTTTTTGCTGGGACAAAATTAAAATTGGTTATGAAAGAAAAGTCGTCATTATCTCTCTGTTAAACAGGATGGAGAAGTGAGATTTTGTCCTTTATCTTTACATCTTTATTTACTGAACTAAACTAATTCTTCTAGCTATTTAGAGATCACACAAACATGATTAGTTGGTCACTGATTTTCTTACAATAGCAATTATCCACTGAGCCTAAGTTTCACTATTGACACTGGATCCCTAAGCAAAATTTAGAATGACAACATTATTACAGAATCAACAATAAAACTTATTTAGCCTTACACAATTACTTATTAGTAATAACAAGTTACTACTAAAAACAAATTTTTGATTTTGAAATCATAACCAAAACAATGACAATATAATCAGTAATACAATGTTTTTTCCAGTTCAAATGCAACATGTTCTGTGTAATAAGAGTGGTCCCTTGTATTAATTTGTCAATCATATAATCTATAAGATTTTGCATTGTATTTTATCAAAGTTAAAATACCAATAAATTCTAGCTATTGAGCTAGTGGGATGTGTTGGTAAGAGCACAAATCTAGAACCAGAATAATCTTGGCTCTGTTACTTCTATTGGTCTGCACTTAAATGAATTGCTGGTCTCTGGAATCCACTTTACTTACTGAAAAATTTGACTGATAATCTTTACTTCACAGAGATGTATATAGTTCTGAGAACCAAAACTGACTCATAAGATATAAATGTTTAATTTATAACATCTAAAACAAATTGGACTTTCAAAATAAAATCAATAAAAAACACAGTAAATTAGCATGCATTTCAATTTATAACAATTTACCATAATATAGATGACTCAATTTCAGTCTTAATAATATACAGACATAATTGCACTGGCAATGATTTGATAAGTCATTTACATTTTTCATTTGTGTCATGGCATTTTAAAAGTAGTCTTTCTAATTTATCTGTCTTGGAATAAAAATGTCAAATAAATCAAAAACTTTATTTTGAAATTCTGATATATTTAAAGGATTAAAAAATGAGGAAATACAATTCCTTTCCCTAGTCAATCACAAATGATTGGAGCTGCTATATGGGCATTCAGTATAACCAGAAACTGAATCAAAAATTTTAAATACCTTCCAATTTTGACCAAAAGTGATTTTTTTTCCTTTTTGTTAGAGAAATGTGATTATGCATAATTTTTCAGTTTTGAAGATAATGGTAGTATTCCATGCATACTGATTTCAAACATACTTTCAGAGCTTTAAATTAAAAAGCAGCCAAATATCAAGGATTATTTGTTATCCTGGCAGGGCTTCTTATTTGCCAATTATAGCAAAGGCTTTTAAGTTTCTTTTGTTAATAGCAAAAATAATTGGGTAATAAATTCATGACAGATGTTATTCAAACAATAATTTTTGAATTCTGCAAGTTAAATTTGAGAAATAGAGAGAGGTTTTAATACTTCATCTATTTTTACCCTGTTTTCTCTTTCTTTTCATACACACATACACAAACACACATGTGCACACATGAGTGTAAATAATTTAGTTTTAAAATGCACAGCTAATGACAAATTTGGAGTGTTTCTTGAGAGATATTGCACAATTCATTGAACTATTTATCACTTCCTTGTTTACTTGAATATAGTTTAAATACAGTACACTATCTTGAAGTTACATTCTGAAAAAAAAAAAAAAAAAACTGGCAAAAGTTTAATTCTATGCAACCTTAGTTACTTGATCTTCAGTAGTACCACATAGTTATTTTACTAGCTCCTTCAAGGCTAAAATCAATATTTTGAATCTATATATTTCCTGGGCTTCAATGTAATAATGTCTCTACCTGTTGCTTTGACCATTGCTTTTAGTATTTCTGAAATGAACTCATGAGATAAGGACACACAAATCTAAAGAATTAAACCTTTGCAGAAACTGGATATTTTGTCTATGTTCATTACTCACTAACCAATTAGTCATCCCAAAGTCATTTTAGGGTAATATTTTCTCTAGATTTTTCTTCTATACATTACAACAATAATGCCATGCATTAATAGTCATTGAATAAGGGGATAGATTTACAATGAATAGTGTGGTCTATGTTCAAATGTACTTCTGTATAGGATGATATTAGAAAATTTATTTGATTGCTGTACATATATATTTTTTAATTGTATACAATCCCATACACATGAAAAGACTTGGAAATGAAGTGATAGAAATGAAGTAATCTTTATTATACACTAAATGTTGGGTTAACACAAAATTCTTTTTGGTTATGTTTTTAATTTGAAATAAATATTAAGTTGCTAAGAGTAAAGAAACAGTAACTATCATAGCATGTCACTTTCTGTGTATCTGAGTCACTAGTGCACGTATGCTGTATCTGTGAGGATGGGAAACGAAGGTAAGCAATGTTCTTCTAAGTTTTTTTTTTTTTAATACGAATACACTATTATAAATTAGACAACACTTTATTCAATATATACATACATTTATAGATATATAAAAATTATTTTATTTATTCACTTATTTGTGGTACTGGAGATTGAACTCAGGGCCTTGAACATGCTACTCAAGTACTGTACCACCGTGCTATATCCTTAGCCCCTATTTATATGTAATTCAAACTTATTTTAAACTTTTGGTTATAATCTAATAATAATTTATGACATTGCCTGAGTTGTTCTAGCTTTGCATATTAAAAGCCCTTCCCTTGGTTACTGTGTCTTTTTGTCTTATATGGTAGCTTTTTCTCCTTTCTTTTTAATTTTCCCTCACCTTTTTAATTCTATTCTTCTCGTATTTATATACTCATTTTGTAGCAGATGCATATTTTCTAGCACTACAAGAAAATATTACAAGCTTGTCTTATATATTTCCACCCTTGTCACTTCTCAAGGAATATTGGCTCCTTTAATTGAACAATGGTATGGATACCAAGATATGGGCCCTTGGTGTGATGGGGCATCATTACTTCCAGACCCTCTCAACTGACAATGCCAGGAAATACATGTGTGTATACTAATGCACATAGTTACAAATATTTCTGGGCTCAGGCATGGGTATCTATACTGAGAGATACATGAATTCAAGCTGATATTTCCAACTTCTATTTCTACATTGTTCTTCACTCTATCCTTCTCCCTTTGTGGATCTGTAATCTTCTACTTCAACAGTAAGAAACTTCCCTTCATTTTCCAGTCATTTATTAAATTATTCAATTCCAGGATACTTATTTTCTTGTTTCAAAATTTTTAACCTGTACTCTTGTGTTTTACTTTAACTACCAGAATACAGTACTTACATACAGTTCTTTCTGTGTTTAGTCTTCCACTTTCTACTCATTTCCAAAAGTTCTTTGATCAATATACTTCTCTATCTCCTTCTGTAAACATGTTGTATACACACACTGTACACACACACACACACACACACACATTACAATTTTATTCTTTTGTTAATGCTGAATTCCATCCTCTCACAGTCTCCAAATGATTTTGTAAATTTGTACACATTTTCACTTATTGTGTTTTAACAACAGCATGGTGTCATGTATCTATCATTATGGTATTTAATAAAATAGTTATATTGTCCTAGACCCATCAGGTCCCAAACCACTGATATTGTTTTGGGCTTTATACTTTTGCATTTTCTGGAATGACATACAAATAGAATCATACAATACATAGCCTTTCAGACTGGTTTATATACCTGAATAGTATACTTTTAAAATTTATACTCAAACTTATGGCTTGATAGCTCATTACTTTTTATCACTGTATAGCATCCCACTGTATAAATATACATAGTTTATTTGTTAATTTACTTATTAAAGGACATCTTTTATTGCTTCCAATTTGGGGAGATTATGAATAAGATTGTTAAAAATATTGATATGCAAGTTTTTGTATACTAAGTGAGTTATCTTAAGTGGACATAGTCTATCAAATCTTCTGTATATTTTGATCCAATAAAAAAAGTCAACTGAAATACCAGTATTTCTAATGCAGTATCATTTCACAGTTGACTCACTAATGACTTTCAAAGCATTCCAGTATCTCCTTAGAATTTGATTAAAATTTGCAAAATTGTACTGTAGAATTGTCTAAGGAAATACATTTCCTTTGGGCTTAATAATTATGTGAGAAAAATAAGTTGATATTAATGAATATTCTTGCCTATATAATTGTAAGCTGTGTTAAAAAATAAAAGGTTTAATATAATTTTCCCTTACAATGAGATTTTAATTCTAAAATAATTTGAAGCAGTTCTTACTGAGAAACCTGAACTGTGAGAAAGATACCAAAAAGACATACCTCAATTGCTTTCATCACTTAAATATTTTAACAAAAACTTTTGATTTCAATATGATGTATAATATTATAAACACTAAAATAAACAAAGTATAATTCTTGCTTTACACATTTTAGGCAAAATCACATGCATGTCAACAGTGGATTGACAATGTGACAAAGCTGTGTACCATATTGTAGCAGTTTATAAGATAGAATTTACACTGAAAAGAATCTTTAAATAGTGTTAATATTTTGTAATAGTATATCAGGCGGTGAAATAAAAGATTTGTGAGAGGTGAGTGGCCAGGGCATTCTAGACAGAACAATATTCTGGGATGATATATCTATTTCCAGATTAACTGTTTTTTTTTTTTTTATATAACTCTAATTTATTTTGACACAATTAGAAAAATGTGAAATGAGAGAAAACAATAAAGGACTATATATTTTATTAAGGAACGCATTTTTACTTTATCATACAAAAATCATCTTTGAAAAGATCTAATGATATTTGTTTCTTTATAAATATGGAATGTTTAACCAATTAATTACAATTCTGAATACACTATAAGTAATTGATTTGACCTTCATGAGTCATCTTGGAAATCATGTATTCAGTCCTTTTCTTTATTTTTGTCTTTTTATGCTTTGTTTTGTCTTGCCACACTTTCTCCCAATTTAGTTTATTTTTGACCTCTCCTTATTCAAAGTGCAACCAAGTTAACTTACCTAGGGTGACATCAATGGGACTAACACATTCTTGGACTACTTGCCTGATCTCAGTTATTTATGGATCAGTTTGTCCATATTCATAATGAATAAGTCATTTTATCTTTGTTAAGGTAGATTTGGATCTGTGAAACCCTAATGACTTTCCTAATTTACAGGGAAAAGAGTGGGAGGTGGAAGAGAAGAAGCCATCAAATAAATGATTCACTGGTATTGTTGTCTCAGCAGACTCCAGTTCCCTGAGTTTACTTACATCCCAAGCTTGGCTTTTCCCAGGGGAAGGAGTGGCCACCTCCTTGCTGAGAGCATTCTAGGGGCTTGGCCTGAGGTGAATAGTGGTGAAAGGAGCTGTTCCAGAAGCTTTCTGTTTGCTTTGTTAGTTAAAAAGTGCATAGCAAAGGAAGAACATCAGTTATAGACTATGAACTTTTTTTTTAAGTGCTAATTATAAAAGAGGAGGAAAGGAGAGACAGACTAGTAACTGACAAAGAAGTCAGTGGGGTTTGGAAAGGATTACTGTACTACAAACACATTTATAATGGATGAAATATGCTTTGCTAAGAAGATTGCTTTGTTTGTGGGGAGATAAGTGTTTTTCATCTTTGAATTATGACTATTAAATATGACTTCTGAAACTGCTGAGCTCTACATTTTGAACGGTTTAAGTTCCAAAAATATGTTTTCTCTAAGAAAAACAAAATAAAACATGCCTCCAAAACCCAACCCCCAACCCCCACAATGTTGTAACAACTGAGAACAAATATGATCTAAGTTTAAAAAGTAAATTCTTTCTCTCTCAGGACATTACTATTAATAATTGAAAGTATGTAGCTTCCCTACAGGTATTATTATAAGTTACTTACAGGATATATCTGAAATAGATGTTTGTACTGGACAAGGAAGAATAAATGGCAATAAAGATTAAATTGCTATTGATGGAGCAATGGCAAGGCTGTGTCCACTTCTGAGACACAGTGGACCACAAATCATAGTGCAAACTAGAAAAAGGTGTTCATGTTTGTTGTTGTTTTCTGACCCATGAAATGATTACAAAAAATGTTCTAGAGAGGCAGGTGGCTTTCTTTTAACAAGTGACCACTAGAAGAAAAAGCATTCAAGGATCCAATGCCTCTGTAGAATTACAGATAATATTTTCTTTAAGAATAAATTGCAGTTGACAAAGTAATTGGCACAAGTAGGCCCTTAACAAGGGTCGTAACTTTGTTCTTGGCAGAAATAGTTGTAGATAGACAGTTTGTGAAAAAAACATTCTGCTGGTATTCAAGTGTCTTTCTACTTCTCAGAAATGTCCAAGGATACACATTAAGTGCAGGGTCTTATTTCTTCCCTGCTGGGTATATTTGGTACACAGGGGGCTGCTTTTAACACTCCAGTGTGGATGGTAGTCAAGAGTGACCTCCCTCATAATCTTCTTTCAGAATTAGAAAGCAGAAGTATTTTAAGCTTTAGTGTCAAAAACCATGTTTTATGATAATACATTAAAGAGATCAAAACAGGATATACATATGCTACAAGGAAGGAAATCACTTTGATTCTTGAATAGTAAACAAGTATCACTTTGCTTTGTAAAATCGATCACAAAAATCTTTTCATCTAACCACTTACCTGATGGCTGCAAGAACTTCCTGAAGTGTTCTGGGCTGCTGTTAGACCTCTGGTTTAAGTTAACATTTATGTCCCAAGACTGGAAATTATGTCCCAAGACTGCTGACTTTATTTTATGTGACTTTATTTTTAATTGTCTTTTTGCCCTATTTATTCTCTCATATTCCTCTGCTTCATGAGTTACTTTATTTCCTCATTTGTGGACTCTTGAAGCTTACTTAAAAAGGGTTAAAACATACTACTTTATTTATTTAAATTTGATTTTCCTATCCATTTGCAAAAAAACACCACAATTATAATAAAGAAATGTTGCAGGCTTATAGTGTGGTGGTAGAGAATGTGGGTGACATGAAGACTCTCAGCTGGATCCTAAGTACACACACTGGAAATACTAGTTGTGCTTCATGCCTCTTCAGAGAGCTTTTGTATTTCTTTGTTTTTGTACGCTCAGAGATACAAATACCTCATTTTGGAATCACCCATAATCCTCCTACCTTAACTTAATAACTTTCAGACATTTATCTTTTGTATCTTAAGGACTTAAACCATTGATTTAACTTTCTCCTCTATCTTGTCTTTCAGGCTCTGATATCAACATAAAAATTCATTGATGTTTTTAATGAAACTCCACATTTTTTACTTTCAAAAAACATTTCATTATTCTTCAAGAATAAAATTAGCATTGAAGGTATTGTTTTAAATATACACTTTTCATCAGATTTTTTTTTGAGAGAGAGTGAATTTTTAATATTTACTGTTTAGTTTTCAGCAGACACAACATCTTTATTTTATTTGTATGTGGTGCTGAGGATGGAACCCAGCGCCACGTGCATGCCAGGCGAGTGTGCTACCCCTTGAGCCCCATCCCCAGCCCCATTTCATCAGATTTTTAATGGTTGAATTGGCTCTTCATTTTTCTAAAGCAGGTCTGTCATTTTAATTTTAAAACTACTGCACTTAACTAAACCAATTGAGTAAATTATCATGATAGATGAACCCCATTCCAAAACTAAGAATGAAAATAAATTCTATATATACAGAATTATGAGTCTAAGCATAATGAGTGCTCACTGTGGCATAATTACATCTAATTTGTTCAAAGGGCAATGTTACTCTATGAAAGCTATAAACATCAAGGTAATTTTCTTTGTTAATTTATTAAAATTCTAAATATGTTTCCAAGATTTTTTTCTAGCTTTAAAAAGTCACATAAGAGAATTTACAGTCTAAAATATCTAAGAAATCTTAAAACAAAAAGCAACATATTTTGGGCTGGGGATGTGGCTCAAGCGGTAGCACACTCGCCTGGCAAGCACGTGGCGCTGGGTTCCATCCTCAGCACCACATACAAATAAAATAAAGATGTTGTGTCCGCCGAAAAGAGAGGGAGAGAGAGAGAGAGAGAGAGAGAGAGAGAATTTTTTTAATATTTGTTTTTTAGTTTTTCGGCAGACACAACATCATTGTTTGTATGTGGTGCTGAGGATCCAACCCCGGCCCATGCATGCCAGGCGAGCGCGCTACCGCTTAAGCCACATCCCCAATCCAACATATTTCAGATATTGTGCTAAATAAGGGGAAAGCACACAGAATTAAGAGAACAAATTTTGAATTTTTAAATATTTAGAACGATATGCAAAATATTCATGAAGCGTTTTTATATACTCTTTCCTCTAACACATTGTAGTCTTTAGCAACTATAATATAATCATTGTCCAATTTTGAAAGTACATTTAATGTGACCAGGAGATAACATCTCAAAACTAAAATGTTGTGGTGTTTCTCCTACTCCAAGGTATTTGCATGTACTGGTTGATGCTGACTTTATTTTATGTGACTTTATTTTTAATTGTCTTTTTGCCCTATTTATTCTCTCATATTCCTCTGCTTCATGAGTTACTTTATTTCCTCATTTGTGGACTCTTGAAACTTTTAGATTTCAATTATAACAACTTTTATAATTTTGGTAATTGCTTTACTATTTAAAGACTACTTCTAAATATTATTTAAATTGTTCCACAATTGGGCACTTTTATCCCATCTTAAAAGAGAGATTTTTGAATATACAGTGTTGCTCTGAAACACGGATTCTGAACCAAATAAGAAGAACCTGTTATGGTTTGGATGTGAGATGTCCTCTAAAAGCTCAAACGTGAAACAGTGCAAACAGATTCAGAGGAGAAATAATTGGGTTGTAAGAGTCTTTTATCCCATCAGTGAATTCCCCTGCTGGGGATTAACTGAGTGGTAACTGAAATGGTAGGGTGTGGCTGGAGGAAGTGGCAATTGGGGCTTGGCTTTGGGCATAGATTTGTATCTGGTGAGTGGACTCTGCTTCCTTATCACCAGGTAAGTTGCTTCCCCCTGCCACACTCTTATCCTATAATGCTCAGCCTCACCTTGAGCCCCAAGGAATGGAGGTCCCCTTCTATGGACTAAGACCTCTGAAGCCATGAGCCCTCACATAAACTTTTCCTTCTTTAAATTGGTTCTGGTCAGATCTTTTAGTCTCAGCAATGTAAAAGCCAACTGAAACAAAACCTAAGATGGTGGGAGACCATGGGATTCTGGTTCTTCCCTTCTCTTTGAGCTGGTCCTTCAGTTGTCAGTTTGCATAGTTTTGTCATGCCAAACTTGTCAGCCTGTACCATTTTATCAAAATTGAGACTCCTTCTTTTCTGATGAAGTCTATCTTGTTTATGAAAACCTCTCAGAAATTTATACACAGTTTAAAGAAACTTCTGAATTCCTTTTTGTTTTCTCATGCATTTTTACTATAATGAAAGCATTCACACATACCTTGCTATTTCTTTTTAGACAATCCTTTGACATGATTTCTCTGTACTGTTCTCTGGTCTATATAGGCTTTGAATACTTGAACATGTAGTTTGTGTATAATTAGCTTTCAAAGTGCACATTACATTCAAAGACATACCTCCACAGTTAAGCTTTCCCTGTCTTTCTCACTTCATCCTCCCACCCCCACACATGCTCATACTTACCACCTCTGCATTAACATCCAATTCTTTTAATGGTGTGAGTAAATGGGACACTTGAGGAAATCGATGTATTTGCTTCTTTTTAAGGGAAGTAATATTAGACTTTGCAGTAAGAGGTTAAAAGCAGAGAACATATCATTTGTGCTATTCTGTTTTGTATAACTGAATCATTTTATAATGGTAAATTTATGTTTTACTCTGTTCTATCTATTGATAGAAAATTGACTCAATGATTAACATCTAAAATTTTCCATCTATATTTTCCATATATCTTTTGGTGACTTTTTTAGTTGACAGCAATAACATACTATTTGATTATTTCCAACAATGACTGTTAATGAAGAAGATATTTATGTTTTTCTTTAAAAATGTAAATATATTATACTTCTATTGCACTTCTAACTTTATTAAGATATTTACACATGATTTTTTTTAAAAAAATTATATTTGTACAGCATTTCTAACTTCATTACATTAAATTAAAGTATAGCTTAAATGTGTTTTGTCAGAGTAGGTATTTGTCATACTTTATATTTGTAATTTTAGTTACAAATATAAAGTATGACAAATATAAAGTTTACTAACTGGTATATTGGAGTCAGAATTAAAGCAGCTGAGAGTGTAATGAAGACTGAGGCTATCTTAATTCCTAGGTCACATTAAACTGCATATTTTCAGATGATGTTATTTGACAGATATTGAAAAAACAGCTGATCAACTCATTATCTCTCCAAATTAAAAATATTTCTACCACTTTAGACCCTTTTTTTTATTTATATGGTCCCTTCCCTCCTTCCTTTGACATATGTGGCAGATACTGTTCTAGGTACTTTGGTATACATTGCTATTGCTACATCAATACCTACCTCATACTGATCACACAAACTACAGCCTCCATTTTTTTTTTTTTTTTTTTGTGTGTGTGTGTGTGGCCTGTAACTCCAGTAGGGCCCAATGCTCTCTTTATGAAAGCTCTAACAAGTTAAAAATAAATTACAATTTCTCCATATAAGCACAAGACAGAACATGAGCCTATCGAGGTTGTGCAATTATGGATAACATTTTTCTTTAACAATGACTTGCAGACACGTGTTTATACATTTATATGCCAAGGCATAATTATATGTATTCATTTACATCTGATCAGAGGAGGAAAACCAGACAGCAATTTAGATTGAAGTGGAGTAGGTTTCAAATATTAAGCTGCAATAAAGGAGTAAATACAGAATATCAGAAAAGTATATGTCGTATCCTCGCACTGAAAGATGGTACCCTACCAGGGACAAGCTAGCCTTTAAGATGGGGTTACAGAAGTAGTTGGAAACAATGCAGTCTGGCCCATTAAATAACAGAGAAGTTTAAGTGTTTGCTGAGGCCCAAACTTATCATTTGTACTTCGGCAAACAGAAGAAGGGAAAACAAACAAACAAACAAAGAAAAAACAAAACAACAACAACAAAAAAAACCATTTGGAGAACAGGGCAATCAATCAGTAATTGGTGGCATGGGAATACAAGGGATGAGAGCACTCAAATGAAGGTGACCAGCAGGGTTTACAGAAGCAGCAGAGGCCCAGGGATAAGATGTAGCCCTGCAAAGGGAGCTAAGGGAGGTCCTGCAAAAGAATCCAAGTGATGTCATGGGCAGAGGTCCTTTAGCCCAGGGGTCTCCAAGTGTCTAGGGCCTTGAAGAGTCATTACCAGGTCAGCTCCTGCCAAGTCGCCAAGGGACTGTGTTCTGGGGCTGACTGGGATACCCCTCCAAGGAATGTCCTCACCCCTCACATCAGTGGCCCAATATAGGGCAGCCAGAAACAATAGGAAACATATATTTTTTCCAATAATGACCCCCGCACTCTACCAAGAAAACTTACTGCCATCCTTATTATAATAAAAGAGATGCTTAAAGGAATTTTGTGTGTACAAGTAGAACAGGTGGTATTGGTAAGTGAATTTGGAGAAGAGAGGCAATAAACTGTTAACTGGTACAATAAAGTTCTATGTACTTTTAAAATTTGGCATTTTTTCCATTCAATATTATAGTGTTGGTACAACACACACTCCTATAAAAGCCTGTCCTAGGTCTACTGTATATTCTGAATACATCTTTTCGTCATGCATTATTTTCTATAATCATAAGTTAGTTATTTGGAAAATATTGGTCCATGGAGCCATGTTGATCCTATACAATGCTATTGCTTTATGATATAGTACCAAAAAATCTCCATTAATCTCAATACTGATCAATAAATAGATAACTTTACAGAAACTTCTAAGGTCAGGGTGGTGACTTCAACTTTCCTAAAGTTCTAATTTTCTTTTAAAGAAAATTGATTTTTATCACTAGAAAAACGTATTTGTTTCCTTGATGTGATAGATTTATTTCATTCATATGTCTCCTCAGTTACTAATTTATCTCTCCATCCTTCTTTTAAGTAACATCTATGCTAAATGGATAAAAAAAATCTAGTTTACATATGAATGCTATTGTGAGGTATGCAGCAGGCAAAAACGTTAGCTATATTAAACATTTTTGCCACACAGAATATTTTTTGAATGTACTAAGTCAGTAATTAATGTAGATAATAATGTTTCTGCTTCATCATGAACATTAATAATTAAACTGACTTTTTATTCTATCGGTGTATATTGATGAAAAATCCAATGATTACTGGTAAAATCTATTGGTATTTTCTGATCATGTTAAGTTGCAAACTCTTTTTCTTGCCATTGTATTTGTATTACCTGTAAACATGGAATTATTATTAAATTAGCTATAAAATAACTTGCTTCCAAATGTAATCTAAGAGACCCAAAAGTGACTACAAGAACCTTTCCTTTATAACCTAAAACTATTTCAAAATAGTTAACCCCAAAATGCACCATTTATTCTAGTTTTAGCCTTTCTCTAATTTAAATTGCTTAGATTAGCATTCAAGGTATATACACATTTGCTTTTCTAACATTTTTATAACACATTTATGTGTTTAATCAAAATTTAAAACTTAAATTTAATTAAAATTTAAAACTAAAGATATTCTTTTCATAAAAATTTTGTTGGTAATAAAAGTATGTTTTCCCTGCCTGTTTTATATAATCTCAGTATTTGAAATCATTTTCTAATGTAGAAGAAAAAAAGCTTTCATTAAACCAAGCTTTATTATTTTATTTTCTGATGTAGTAATAAAATAAATCAGATATATCAACATGATTTTTTCATCTGAAAGTTTACTCCACATACTCATTAACTTGTTTAGAGTAGATGTCAATCATAACTCTGTTAAAAATGAAAATTAAATTCTTATTTTATGCCTAAGTTATAAATGATTAAGTATGCTCTAATTAAAATACGTTCAAAACTAAACATATAACTTTCATTAATATTTTCAAAGATTTAATTATTTGTAAAAATTTTATTTGCTACAAAATATTATTGATATCAATTATAAAAATATTAATGTTATGCTAGTCCCATTATCAACTCCTTCTTTTACATAGAATTCTTGAAATGTTCCTTTTGCTCTGAGATATGGAGTAGTTCACTTAGCATAGATATAACATTAAAAAAAGATCAGAGTAACTATGACTCTTCTTTCGTGATTCTACTTCTGAACCTAACTCTGTAACTTAAAGGCAATGATGCATTTTATGTGTAATTCAAGTATAAACATTTCAGTATTTGTTGATCAGTCAGAAAATGATTCTGTAAACTCTATTATAAAATTTTAGGTGCACTTAATTTTCTCAATAAAACCTTGCAAATATGAATACTCACAAATCATTAAATGGAAGAATTTGTAGCTCTTCAACATGACTGGAATCTCTTACTAAGGTAGCAATCTTTTTTTTTTCTTGCTAATTGTCATTTGGTCTCCTCTGCTTTATCTCCATCACATTTTTTTCCAGTAGCTTAAATACATGTTACAATGAGTTTATGAGACAAGCACATTAGTGTTAGCATGATATACATATGTTTGTGTCTGCACACAGAGATTCAGACAAGAGACAGAGAGGCTCTGAAGAATGAGTTGGAGCACAAATCCTCATCTCCTTGTATTGATTGCTGCCTTTTTGGCGGGGGGCGGGGGGGTCTGAGAACTGCTCCATGCACTTCTGTCTCCAATGCCTCCTCCACTTGTCTTTGGAGGGTCTGCAACTTGAGACTCTCATGCCTCAGTGCCTCTAGTAACCAGAATTGTTGGGGAAAAGAAGGAAGAAGCCTAAAAATCTCAGCATTATTGAGTCAAATCTATTTATACTCCACTTTTACCAAAAAAGATTTAAAGCCAGCCCTCAAAGTGGCTTCTATCTAAAAGGCTAATTCCCAGAACTGGAAGAACAAACATCTCTGTGGTCAGAGATGTACAACCAAGTGCTCTGCTCAAGCTACGCAAAGGGAACAATTTTGGCAAGAACGATTTAGAGATGAATCTATAAAAGCTGAACTATATCTTCTGGTTTTATAAAAATGGGACTGAATGAGTTAGTGGAGAATTTTCTTAAAGTTCTATTAAAATGGAATTAAAAGAAAACAGAAACTGGCTGTTGTAATCAGTATCAAGTCACATGTTCTCATTCTTGGAATGTATTGGAATTGTGGTGGGTTTCTTATGGATTAAGTGATGGAAAAAATCCTAAATTGAAATATTGAATGCATAAGACCTGAATTATCGTCTTGGTCTTTTCACAAATGTGGGCAAACTATTTAATCCTGGGGCATATTACTTTACGTCCTATGTAATCCATTGACTTTTCAATAAAGTTTGAAAGTTGAATACAAGGAGGCTAATGGTATTTTTTCAAACTTTGAGCATGAATTTGCACTTTTCAAAGTTCTTTCCTTTCTTACAATTGCAAACTCTCTCCTTTCACCCATAGTTTGCAAAACCATGATGTATATTTGTCACTGCTTCTAGGTACCATGCTGGTAAAATTTGCATAATTATGTCAATGGAAGAATTTTTTTTAAAAGAAAAATCCTCTTTATATAGGAAAATACAATTTACTTAAAATTTGGGTTTTTGTGCTTCCACTTATATCCCATGTTCTTTGATGGAAAAGAGATATGTACATCAGAAATGTGACTTAACTGACAGCATCAGTGACTCCTACCACAGTGCTAAGGCATTATAAATCCATTAAGACCCTAGCTCAACTGTAGTTACCACTAGGTAACTACCAAAGATAGAGTGATGAAATTCTAGAAAATTTTGTTTATTATGGTATTTAGCAGGTTTCTGAAGATATGAGAGCAGAAGAGATAAGTTTTATCATGGAATGCTCACATGGGATATACCTAGAGGCATGCTCTGCCAGTATCTGGTCACCAGGAACTTGAGCAGGCTTTGTTATGCATATCAACAAAGAAGAGGCTTCCAGGAAGGTGAATTTGGTCCCTTTGTGCAGCTGTTTTCATTTTCTCTTATCTTATTAGGTCTTATTTGTCACAAATGTTACTGCTTTTATGCTTTTTCATTTATATTATTTCTAGAGTCTCATCATTTGCTATCCTGTCCCTTATCTTGCTTCCCCACAATACACTATTCTTGCCTATTCCAGAATTATTTTTTCTAAAATACAGATCACATGGTACTACAGAAAATATTTCCATTTCTTTGTGTAGCAGAGGACATAGTTGATCCTATCCCCACTCTATCTTGCCACTCTTTCCCATCCTTCCCTCTATATGAGTCATCTCATTTCTCTGGATCAGAATGTCCTGCTTGCTGCCTGGAAACCTTTGTTCATGACCCTACAGTTGCCTGGATTACCATTTATTTTTCCTCCTTATGAACACTTTATTAATGTTTGCAGTCACAGTTAATAAAATTTTTACTCTATGAGCGTTACTTGGATTCACTAAAGCAAAATAATCAAGCTTCTTTCATCCCATTATTTTTTTAACTAATACACATATCTATTTACTTATTGCCACAATTTATTACAAACACCTTATCGAATATATTGAATTGAATATAACCTTGCTTAAAGGCAAGGTTCTACGTCATATTTGTCTTAACATTCTTAGTTATTTTTATTATGTGAGGCATAGAGAATCCATAAATACCTTTCTGACTTAAGTGATGGAAATCTAAAACTAGTTTTTGCCTAAGTTTTGACAATAAAAAAACTATAGTTCTTGGGGCTGGGGTTGAGGCTCAGTGGCAGAGCGCTTGTGTAACATGTGTGAAGCACTGGGTTCAATTCTCAGCACCACATAAAAATAATTAACTAAGTAAATAAAATAAAGGTATTGTGTCCATCTACAACAAAATAATTTTTTTAAAAAAAACTATAGTTCTAACTTTAAAACTGAGGAATAATAGATTAGAAATTCAAATTTCTCAGGTTATCATCTTCTTTATCTCTTAAACTTTAAAACTTGATTAAAAATTCAGATTTTATAGAATATTTATTTAGTTTCTAAAGTTGGCAATTAGGTAAATGTTAAATTGGTCGAACTCTGGCTATAGACTTGATTCCCTGGGAAATAAACTGTAGAATTTGTAGGCAGAATATTTATTGGAGAATGCTCTTGGGAACAATTTCTGGGGGTAATGAGAAAAGCAGAATTGTGTAGCAATAGAAGTCGAACTCTAATGTAATTACAACAAAGGCTTTAGCTCATGGGGAGCTTGTATGAACATTCCGGGATGTCTGGAAATGAGGCTGGGATACAAATTAAATAGCCCAGGCATTGGATGGGGCATGTTCCATAAAAGGGATGCAATTGTGGGTGTGACAGCTCCCTAACTTTAAGGGCAACTTCAAAAGTCCTGGCTGTCGCCTCTCTGCAGCCAATGTTCCCAGCAATTGTAGGAATGAATGCCTCAGTTGTGGAACACAGATTTGGGTAGTACTCCACAGTACCCATAACTCTGAGGTTTTTATACATCCTTTAATTAATGACTGTTTTGACTTGTTGTCTACCTAGGCTTCAACCTCCAGGAGGCTGATTTGGTTAACAAGTATCTAAAGTTCTTTGATTCTTCTTACAATGCAATTCCATGCTTTTCTTAATGCACCCTTCACCTATTCTCTGCTGTAGTCACTGGCTTTTATCTTATTTTTATGAACAGCAGCTTCACAGAAATAATTGGAAAAGGTAATCATTTAGAACCACACTAAAACAGATAGCTCACAAATAAGTACAATTAAGCTATTGCATTTATTTACAGGGCTGTTGTTACGATAATTAAAGAGAGAAAGTAATATTGTGTTTAGACAGAAACAGTGGGAGGAAGAGCTTGGGCTTGTAGAACAAATTAAGCCACAAGAATATGCTTTACTGAAAAATATGACTCTTATCAACATATGTTTTCACTTAACTGCACTGAGTAAAGCAGTTTTCAATGATAGTGACTCCTTCTGGCTCTTTATATCCATCACTATCTTGTTCTCACTGCAACATTTTTAATAAACAGACTCTGTTCAGTGATGACTTTAGGAAAACATCATATGGAAGCCAAAGAGAACAACAAACTGAGGTGCAAGAAATCATTCCAAAGTGACGAAAATTATGAGCTTCGGAGTATAATTTATTGCAAATGGTGCATATGGGGCCTCAGGAGTTTTTCACATGAAGGGTCAAATTGGTAGCTAGAGAGACATAAAAGGAAAAATTTCTCTTATGAATACTCCCCTCTTTCAGAAGAAACAGGAATAAGATTAAAGGCAAATTTTATGTCATAGGAGCTGAATTTTTTTTTTAATGATTTGTTAAATCTATCTGGCTCTAGGCGTTATTTGTTCTACTTAACCCTTCCTTTTTACTTGGAACACTACCATGGCAGCCCTGGGCTGTCAGTGCTGAACTTGGATTGGAGATCATAACAGATCTCTGTGGAATAAATATATGCAGTGCTTTTAAAGTTGTTTCATATTCAAGTCAGTTTCTCTTTACCTGAAGCCATAACTTCCACCACTGTCAAACTTTATATGCATATGTGTATTTGTATTCTAATATAATTTAAATATTGCCATGTAACTATCTCTATGTTCATCTCATCCACTCTGCCTCACTGTCTGTTTCAGCAGAGTGTCATGTACTATATATATGCGTGTGTGTGTGTGTGTGTGTGTGTGTACATGAAAAATAAAAGGCTCAAAAGGGAAAGCATGTCTTCTGCAAAAGAAGGAACATGGGGAAATTCTTTACATGGCATCTAGTAAACTGTCCTAATCTGTCCACTCATATCTAACTTTCTAAATCTTCATTTTCCCATTTATCATTGAAGCTGCTCACTAAGGTTTTGTCAGGGAGACGGGCATTCCCTTTCCCAAAGCCTACCCCATTCCAGCTTCTTGTGAATCCCCTGTCTCTTCCAACTCCTCTCTTCTAATTGTGGGATATAGTTGGTTCTTATGAACACATGCCACAAAATTCAACTTAGCCTTTCTCTTCATTTTACAAACCCCTTCCATCAAACAGTTTAAAGGCAAATAATAATAATGTGGATAATGAAATCCATATTTCACTGCAAACGGAGTGCACTGGATAGAACTTCAAGTATCTAAATGCCATCATCTTAGTATCTGTGACACACTATTTTGCATTTCACTAGCATTATAGTTTTACATTAGTTAGATATCCAAGTAGAAAGGTCAATAAAGGAGGATTTTACTTTCAAAATACCCACTAGAAAGGGTAGTGTGTGAAGATATCTAATTGTTTGGGTACAATAGGGTCATGCAGAATTACATTTCCAGAAGGCAACTACATTAAAGAGGATTTCTAGGAGCAGATATGGATTATTCTGTAAATGCTGAGGAAAACTGAGCACAGTGATTTTTCAGATGCAAAGATAGTCCTCTATTTATTGTATCTCCTCTAGAATCTTCTTTAACTGACTAGTTAAGAAGTATATATTTAAAGTTCACAAGGCACCCACACATATTACATACTTTATTGATTATATTAGAGAAATTTTTGTCTATTTGGTCTTAGCTATCTTTCCTTTTGTTTACATGTGTATTGTTTATCTCAATGTCTTTCATGAAGTTTACTTTTTTCCCCTCTTTTTTTAAATATTAGTGGCCCTTTGCCTGTTCCCATTTCTCAGGAATAAGGATAATGAGACTAAAAAGTTAAAGGACGCCAGGTGCCTTGGTATATGCCTGTAATCCCAGCAGCTCCTGAGGCTGAGAGAGATTACAAATTCAAAGCCAGCCCCAGCAATGGCAAGATGCTAAGCAACTCAGTGAGACCTGTCTCTAAATAAAAGTAGAAAATAGGGCTGAGTATATGGCTCAGTGGTTGAGTGCCCCTGAGTTTAATCCCTGGTACCAAACAAAAAGAAAAACAAAAATAGTTAAAGGGAACATTGATAAACATAGAATAAAATCACTGAGCAAGGTTACAAAACTCCTCCTATTGTCTTTAAATTCAGAAATGTTTTTTTTTTTTATTATTATACTTCAAAATCCCACTCAAAAGGAATAACTAGGATATAAGTTAGAGAATAGCCTGGGGGTTAATGTTCTAAGTAAAGAGAGTCTGAGTTGATAGAATTGGTATAGGAGGAGGCAATGTTGAATAAAGAACTTGACCAAAGAAATAAAGCATATGTATTGCATTTCCCACCAAAACAGAGATGAAGTTCATAACTTTATCATAAAAGAATCCCTTTATAGTAAAAGATAAATCTGTTTACATAACAGATTTATTTCTAATGAATCAAATACTGTGGTATAAGGGCAAATGGGTGAAGGAAGAATGTTCACTTACAACCTAACGTTGTTGGTCTAGTTATGTTTATGAAAAAAATATGGGCTCATATTTCCTGCCCTGAGAACTGTGTCTAGTTGCATGATAGGAATTTTAGAATCATGTACATATTTTATGTGATTTTTGCATTTCAAGATTCTTTTTATAACCAAACTCCTTTAAAATTTTACATCTGCTTGTAGCTAGGAAATATATTTCAAGGGATATCTGCCTCCATTCCTTCCCATTCCCTCAGCTCTCCGACATTAATTCTGCCTTCCTTCCATGGTGCTTTTCTGAGATAGGATCAAAAGCCTTTCCCTTTATAGCTCTTGGCATCTGGAAGAAACGTCTTGCATTTCTCTGCCTCATTGACGCTATCTCTTCTTCTTTTCATATAGTTCTTGAAAGTCTCTTCTCTCTTGCCTAAAGCTCTCTTAATTTTCTTCTCCCTTTGTGGTTATTTAACTGTGTAATTGTATTATTTAACTTTATAAATCATTTTGGGATTCTGTGTATGTAAGACATAGTGTGAATAATGTAGTCCTTGAATTTGGTCTGTGAGTTCAATGGAAAGTTTTGCTTAAACAGCAGTTGCACTAAGTTGGATTCTTTCCTGATCTTTTTTGTTTGTAACTTAAATCAATATGACACAGAAAAGGAAAAATTGCTCCCACATGACCAACTTAAGTTTCTCTGTTTTGCATATGTAATTGATTTTGCATCGAACATATTATCCACCCCCTCCCTATTTTAAATTCCCTTGGACACTAAGAGATACAGTTTGTGTTTTTTGGAAACTGATTGCTTTTACATTACACAAATAGTTCAGATAACATTTTATTCACTAGGATGGAAAAACCTGGTCAGAATTATAAGACTTCAGACTTACTGAGCCATATGTAACCCACAGTACAAATAATAAATATATTTTTTTTTATTTTGAGTTTGCTTTTATAATAATCTTCCCTTGTAGACACTACTAGTGGCCTAATCAGTATCTGTGTCCTCTGATTTTCTAAACAACAGAATCTCAATTTGGTTGAGGGAACAAGGTGACCAACTGCTCCCTGTGTTCTCTGGCAGTTAGGTGTAACTGACTCTGACCAATAGAATAGAAACAGAAATTGCTTGGCAGAAATGTTTTGGAGAAAAAAAATATGGTACCAGAGATTGAACCCAGGAGTGCTTAACCAGTAAGCCACAACCCCACACACCCCAACCCCACACACCCCAACCCTTTAAAAAAAATTTAAAGACGGGGTCTTCCTAAGTTACATAGGGTCTCCTGAAGTTGCTGAGGCTGACTTTGAACTTACAATCCTCCTGTTTTAGCCTCCTGAGCTGCTGGGATTACTAGCATGTGCCACCATGTTCAAGTTTGGAAAACATTTTTAAAGAGATAGTACTTAACTTCTTACTCTTACAATTTATTCTTGGAGTTCTCCCATTCTTCTTGATCTCTTACACTCTTCCTGTAGAGAAAGAAAATCATTGTCTATAAATTCAGCAATTATGCTGAGCCTGAGGAAACTAGCCACACAGCAAGAAAGGTAAAACTGAAACAGAAAAAAGGATGTGAGTCACATTATGTCTCACTATAAAAGAGGTGAAGTTGAAATAGAGGGAAAAAAATCTATGCCCTAGGCACCATTATGGACCCATCCTTCCAACTCTTGACTACCTATATTATAACTTCTTGGTAAATGAGAAAAAATATCCCTTTATTCTTTTAAGCTAATAGATAGGGTTCAGCTATATACATCTGCATGCAAAATTTAGTTTTCAATTCTCAGAATTCTCAGGACTCCTTTCTAGTTGGACAGCATAGGAGGCAGATGATATAATCCCACTGATCAGGTGGCCCTGACCTCCTCTTTGCACATCCACAATCTATGAAATCCTCCTTGAATTACTTACAATATTCCAGTGGCACCAATGTTTATTTATGTCATAGTTCTTTTTTTTTTTTTTAAAGAGAGAGAGAGAGAGAATTTTAATATTTATTTTTTAGTTTTTTCAGCAGACACAACATCTTTGTATGTGGTGCTGAGGATCGAACCCGGGCCGCATGCATGCCAAGCGAGTGCACTACCGCTTGAGCCACATCCCCAGCCCTATGTCATAGTTTTTAATCGCACTGATTTATAATAGCTTGTCTGAAATTCATCACTCTTTAGATCAAGTTGCCTGGGATAAACACCAAGGTGGAAATTTGTTGGAGACAGTTTGTTGCAATGTGCACTCCATATCAACACTTGTGAGGAACTAAATAATGAGGGAATGGGGACAGGGGAGATTTGATCTTATGGTGCAGTTACAACAAAGGACACAGTCGCTCTCAAAAGGGTTCTGCTGCTGAGATAGTGCTTCATAGGGATTCCATTGAAGTCAGAGGATCGGGCTATTAAATCCTCACTTACCCTAGTACGATCAATGATTGAATTTGAGCTTTTTTCCAGGAGGAAACATAAATTTGGTTGGGATTCTTAGGTCACAGCCATCAACTACCAATCCTTTAGAAGCTGGGAGAACAAGTGCCATAGTTCTGAAAAGGCACCTTCCATGTCAGTGAGCATGGAGATGCTATACCTCATCCTTCTTTAAGAATGCTGCCCTGCTGCTGGGAATGTAGTCAGTATACACTCTTTATTTATCAGCCATTTCAGTGACTGCCTCATCTGAAAAGAATTACTTTGGCCAAGATTGTACCATCTAGGGATTCTATCCAGTGACTGATTGAGGTGGGGTAAAAAGTCTGTCATTTTGATCCAAAGTCTGAAAATGCTCATGGAATACTTCATCTCCAGAGCTGCTCGTGGAGTTGATTCTTTCAAGTTTGTCTCCCAGGTTGGCTCATTTGCTTGCCCAAACCTTCTTTCTCCTTTCTCCTATGAGTGCTGATTCTAAGTGTACTTTCTAATAAATGTCCCACCCACTAAACTTTATATCAGAAAATGATCTCTGGAGAGTACAACAAGCAAATTCAATTGCCTTTCAAGCTGAGAATAATTTTTGCACATTTTTTCTTCACTCCTTATTCAGTGATACCACATTGGTAGCTTGAAATTAGCCATATGAAAGCATTTACATGATTGCATTCAATACAGCCCAATATTTATGGTAGCTTGATTCATTTGCTTCTTATTAGTTCTGGGAATAAATTTCCCTGATTTGTTCTTGATTGATTTTATCGTAGAAACTTATAAGAGAAAAGATAGCAGGGAGGAATTGCAGCCCCATTGTTACAACCAGTCTTGAGGCAGGAACTGATTATTGTCTTTTCCCTCTTCTACAACCCATTTTTGACTACTCTCACCCTCAATAATCACGTCTGCTGGTCTAGACAGCTTGTTAGTAGGTGATCCAGACCCATGGTGTGCTAACAAATTCCTTCTCCTTGACTAACTATTCTGATTTCTAGTACTTGCCAATTTCTATTGTGTAAATTTTGTCATCCTAGCTAATTTCAAGCTAACAGTGTAATATCACTGAATATGGAATTTAGAGGAGATGTACAGAAATTGTTCTCCATTTGAAATCCAGTATAATCTTTCTGTAATACAACCTGATCCAGACTCTCATCCCTGCATAGTTTAGATATCTGGTAACTATTCTTTTCTTTGACCATAGATACTTCACTTGACCACTTACCTCCAAAATTAGGAAATCAACCAGAAGACAACTCAGTGATCTGGCAATTTTCACACATATTCTTGCTGCCTCTGTTAAGTAGCAGCTCCCTCTCCGACTGATTATCAGAGCTAATTACTACTGGCAGGATGGTGACTCCTTCATTCCCTTGACTTCTGGTTCATATAATAAGGCCAAATAGATTGAGTGGCCACTGTAATCGAAAGCTTAGTGAAATTCTTACCTTGTCTCTTGGTGGAAGTTTTACTAGCACATTTGTTGACTATGTCTCTTAAATAGCAGAACTCAGGATTGTGGAGATAGGAAGTACATATACCCTATATAATTAATGGGACTGATAATAAGATGAGCCATTTATACATACACCCTTTGTTTCTTAAAACCATTCCCCAATGGAAACAACATTACAGAATTTTTTTAAAGGGGATACATTACTTCCTGGATGATGGTGCTCCATTCTTACAGGGTATTATCTCTAAGCTAGTATCTTTTTGCATTTTTAGAAGGCCATTCATTTTTCTAGTAGATTCTAGGTATTTTCATATGTGATAGAACAAGTGGATCTTATAGTCATGGTTCCCTTAGTATACATTCTTTAAAAGTGAAGTCTTGATGTGATGTTTTGCTATATGCCATTCCATGTCATAGATTCAATCACTCAGGAACACTTAGAGAGTGGTACTGGCTAAGATCTTGTCAGAAGGAAGCCTTTTGCATCTGTAAGACACATAATTTCAATCAATATGTACTGCTTATCCTTCTAAGATGGAAAGGCTCTAGCATAATCAACTTGGAACTATAGCTGCTGATATTCTTTAGTAAGAGTGTCTTATCTGATGCTTAGTTTTCTTCTTTATTGCTGATTACTGAGATAATTGATAGTATACTAACTACTTTAGCCTGGATATAAGAAAATCCATGTGCTTGGCCCACAGAGAATCTTAGATACTGACAGGTTGTCTTTGTCATCTATGCACATTTTTGGCTGAGTCTGGGCATTTAGTCTACTTGATATTTAATTGACAACTTTCTCAGCCATGTGACTACAGGAAATGAATTTTATTATGTTCCCAATGTGCTGCTCTGACTTTCACATTTTGCTTTCAGTTAGTTATCAACAACCTGATTGTTTTTGTTTCTTTTTACTTGTTCTAATTAGTTATACATGACTGTAGAATCTGTCTTGACACATCAATGGTGGATGAACATCATAGATGTTCTCTAGTGTGCATTAGGATGCAGTATATGATTGTTACACTTTGTTTCTAACTCCTCAAATACATTGATACACATCTTCTTCAGAAGTCTTTGTCTTACATTTTCTAAACTATCTCTTTTCACACCCCTGTCATATAAACCAAGCCATTTTCCATTGCTCAGGGTGCTGATGTACATATACTTACCTTAAGTCTTTTTTGTTTACATACATGATAGATAAGCTGGTGTACTACCTGAAGTTCTGTCATTGGAAAAATTTCCCTTCATTCATTCCTTTCAAAGAGATCTTTGCAATAATATAGAATAGAAGTATTATGTTTTTGGCTCATACTAAAATAATATTAACATAGAGAAAATTTCATTTATGCATCAAGCTTTTCCATATTTATTCTGCATGTGGCTACAAATGTGAATTTAGGAAGTTAGGTACAGTGAATGACATGGGGAGATGGCTGCCATTTTCATCGTGCAATGGATCATTTATAACCCTAACAGAACATATGATTGGTTTCACATAATTTAGCTTTTAACGGACAATTATAACCACATAGTCAATTGTCATCTCAAGTGTAGGTGCTTTAGATCCTGACTCAGTATGATATCATCTACTGTCAATGTCATTGCTTTAATCTAGAACCCAAACTGCACTCCTTCTTCAGTTTAAGTTTTGACAGCATTTTTTCCCTCCCTATCACAAAAATTTGTTATACCATAGGGTCTGCAGCAGCAGGGCTCCTTCTATTGAATCCAAGTCCTGCTTCACAATGCAAAGCTATATCAGCCATTAATGTTCCTTATGTTTTAGCTGAAGCAGTATAACTACAAGCAGGAAACTAAAACCTCAAAGAAGTCTAACAGATATGTACTTTTCTAATGATGGAAGGTGCAAGTGACAGTAATTTTTTCTTCACTTTGCCTTTTCCAAGGACTAATAGACTTCTAAAAATTACACTCCTCTCCTTCATTCAGTGGGTTATAAAACTGAAAACTGGTTTAGTATCAGAAACTGGGCAAAGAATTATGGATTTCCTGGTTAAACTCCTCAAAACTTAAAGACCATATATCTTTGATTACTTTTATTTTAGGTATCAAACAATAACCATGTTCATTGTCTGGCTTTCATGACCATGTGGTAGAATTATTATTCATCTTCATAGTTTGCTTGGGACTGAGTTTTTATGGTCGTGGGTCCATAAATTTGTGGAGGTTCTTGGGTTCTAGTGCTTTTGAATGCATCATACTAGATTAACCCAATTGCAAATTCCATTTTTTCTCTACCTTACCAACAAAATTGCCAGGATAGGGCATTCAAGTTTCCTTGAAAATCTAATAAATAAGTCCTGGGTCTGATGCTCAACTTTCTCAGGCACATGGCTACAGGAAGTGAATTTCAATATGCTTCCAATGTGCTGCTCTGACTTTCATACTTTGCTTTCAGTTAATTAATCAATAATATAAATTTTTCTTTCATTTCTTTTTATTTGTTCTAATTAGTAATACATGACAGTAGAATATGTTTTGACATATCATACGTATATGGAGTATAACTTCTCATTGTTCTGGTTGTGCATGATGTAGAATCACATCAATTGTGTAGTTGTATATGTACATTGAGTAATAATATACAATTAATTCTACTATCCTTCCCACCCCTATACCTCCTCCCCTCTCTTTACTCACCTCTGCTTAATCCAAAGCAACTCTATTCTTACCTAGGCCCACCTATTGTGAATTAGCATCAGCATATCAGAGAAAATATTTTGGCTTTGGTCTTTTGGGATCCGTTTATTTTCCTGAGAATGATATTCTCCAGATCCATCCATTCACCTGTAAATGCCATGCTTTTATTCTTCTATAAATCTGAGTAATTCAACTGTGTATATATACCACATTTCTTTATCCATTCATCTGTTGAAGGGCACCTAGGTTGGTTCCATAGTTTAGCGTTTTGAATTGAGCTGCAATAAACATTGATGTGGCTGTGTCACTGTAGTATACTGATTTTAAGTCCTTTGGGTATAAGTGGAGGAGTGGAATAGCTGGGTCAAATATATGTTTCATTCCAAATTTTCTGAGGAAACTCCATACTATTTTCCATAATGGTTGTACCAATTTGCAGTCTCACCAGCAATGTATGCATGTACCTTCCCCGCCCCCATTCTCGCCAACATTTATTGTTGCTTGTATTTTTTTTAATATTTATTTTTCAGTTTTTGGTGGACACAACATCTTTATTTTATTTTATGTGGTGCTGAGGATGGAACCCAGGGCTCCACGCATGCCAGGTGAGCGTGTTACCACTTGAGCCACATCTCAGGCCCTGTTGCTTGTATTTTTGATAATTTCTGTTGACTGGAGTAAGGTATAATCTTACAGTAGTTTTGATTGGCATTTCTCTATCACCAGAGATGTTGAACAAATATATGAAAAAAATAGATTTTTTTCATATATTTGTTGATCAATTATTTTTCTTTTCCCATGAGTTGTCAGTTCAGTTCCTCAGCCTATTTATTGATTGGGTTATTTATTTGGTGTTAATGTTTTTTGAGTTCTTTATATATTCTGGAGATTAATGCTATATCTGAGTTGCATGTGGTAAAGATGTTCTGCCATTCTGTAGGCTCTCTCTTCAACTCATTGATTGTTTCTTTTGGTGAGAAGAAACTTTTCAGTTTGAATCCATCTCATTTATTGATTTTTGATTTTACTTCTTATGCTTTAGGAGTCTTGTTAAGGAAGTGAATTACTAAGCTGATATGATGAAGTTTTAGGCCTACTTTTTCTTCTATTAGATTCAGGTTCTCTCTTCTAGTGCATAAGTCTTTGAACCTAAGTCTTTGAGTAAGAGTTAGGGCTTTAATTTTATTGTGCTACATATGGATCTCCAGTTTTCCTAGCACAAGTTATTGAAGAGGCTATCTTTTCTCCAATTAATGTTTTTGGTGCCTTTGTTTAGTCTGAGATAACTGTGTTTAAGTGGGTTTGTCTCTATGTCTTCTTCCCTGTTAGGGAAAAATCCTAGAAGCAAAGCATATTACATTCTAGACATTTTATAAAAACTAACACTCTGGTAATTGTCTGACCACCTAGGAAAATTGTGAGTTAGTAATTTTAAAGACGTCTTTCCTCTCATCTGCTTACCTAATTTAAATTGAATTTTTTAAAGTCATGTAAACTAAAAGTATTATTGCCTATGCGAGTTGGAAACCTACACTGGGTTCACAATGTCTGACTATTCCAATAATTTAAGAAAACAGCAAAGAAAGCTCACAAACACACTGAAGTATCTTTTTAAAATTCAGGGATGTCTCTGTGACCTTAGGGGTCTGTGAAAAGACAGAGAGCCACTGGAATTCTTTATTCTTATATAGGGGCCACACAAGGGGAGCTTAAAGGGGTAAGATTACCAAGGAACAGGTGGGTACAATTCAACCCCACATGGTGATGCGCACTCCAGGAGCCACACAATCTTTATTTGAGTGGAGGTAGAGTCCAATGTATTATGGGGTGGAATAACTGTTCAGTACCCCTTTACTCGGGACTTAACGGTATGCACATAATTTCTGTCCAGAGCAGCTTCCAACATAAAACCTATTTGGATCCATTTTTCTTTTTCTTTTTTTTTTTTAAATTTTTTATTGTTGGTTGTTCAAAATATTACAAATTTATTGATATATCATATTTCACACTTTGATTCAAGTGGGTTATGAACTCCCATTTTTGCCCCATGTACAGATTGCAGAATTACATCAGTTACACATCCATTGATTTACATATTGCCATAATAGTGTCTGTTGTGTTTTGCTGCCTTTCCTATCCTCTACTATCCCCCCTCACCTCCCCTCCCCTCCCCTCCCCTCTTCTCTCTCTACCCCCTCTACTGTCATTCATTTCTCCCCCTTGTATTATTTTTCCCTTTCCCCTCACTTCCTCTTGTATGTACTTTTGTATAACCCTGAGGGTCTCCTTCCATTTCCATGCAATTTCCCCTTCTCTCTCCCTTTCCCTCCCACCTCTCATCCCTGTTTAATGTTAATTTTCTTCTCCTGCTCTTCGTCCCTACTCTGTTCTTAGTTACTCTCCTTATATCAAAGAAGACATTTGGCATTTGTTTTTTAGGGATTGGCTAGCTTCACGTAGCATAATCTGCTCTAATGCCATCCATTTCCCTGCAAATTCTATGATTTTGTCATTTTTTAATGCAGAGTAATACTCCATTGTGTATAAATGCCACATTTTTTTTATCCATTCGTCTATTGAAGGGCATCTAGGTTGGTTCCACAGTCTTGCTATTGTGAATTGTGCTGCTATGAACATCAATGTAGCAGTGTCCCTTTTTAGGTCCTTAGGGAATAGACCAAGAAGGGGAATAGCTGAGTCAAATGGTGGCTCCATTCCCAGCTTTCCAAGAAATCTCCATACTGCTTTCCAAATTGGCTGCACCAATCTGCAGTCCCACCAGCAATGTACAAGTGTACCCTTTTCCCCACATCCTCGCCAGCACTTGTTGTTGTTTGACTTCATAATGGCTGCCAATCTAACTGGAGTGAGATGGTATCTTAGGGTGGTTTTGATTTGCATTTCTCTGACTGCTAGAGATGGTGAGCATTTTTTCATGTACTTGTTGATTGACTGTATGTCCTCCTCTGAGAAGTGTCTGTTCAGGTCCTTGGCCCATTTGTTCATTGGGTTGTTTGTTTTCTTATTGTCTAATTTTTTGAGTTCTTTGTATACTCTGGATATTAGGGCTCTATCTGAAGTGTGAGGAGTAAAGATTTGTTCCCAGGGTGTAGGCTCCCTATTTACCTCTCTTATTGTTTCTTTAGCTGAGAAAAAACTTTTTAGTTTGAGTAAGTCCCATTTGTTGATTCTAGTTATTAACTTTTGTGCTATGGGTGTCCTACTGAGGAATTTGGAGCCCGACTCCACAGTATGTAGATCGTAGCCAACTTTTTCTTCTATCAGACGTCGTGTCTCTGATTTGATATCAAGCTCCTTGATCCATTTTGAATTAACTTTTGTGCATGGTGAGAGAAAGGGATTCAGTTTCATTTTGTTGCATATGGATTTCCAGTTTTCCCAGCACCATTTGTTGAAGATGCTATCCTTCCTCCATTGCATGCTTTTAGCCCCTTTATCAAATATAAGGTAGTTGTAGCTTTGTGGATTGGTTTCTGTGTCCTCTATTCTGTACCATTGGTCCACCCGCCTGTTTGGTACCAGTACCATGCTGTTTTTGTTACTATTGCTCTGTAGTATAGTTTGAAGTCTGGTATCTCTATACCGCCTGATTCACACTTCCTGCTTAGCATTGTTTTTGCTATTCTGGGTCTTTTATTTTTCCATATGAATTTCATGATTGCTTTCTCTATTTCTACAAGAAAGTAGTTTTCCTAATTTCCATTTCAGAAGTTTTGTTGCTGATATACAGGAATGCCTTTGATTTATGCGTGTTGATTTTATATCCTGCCACTTTGCTGAATTCATTTATTAACTCTAGCAGTTTCTTTGTAGACCCTTTTGGGTCTGCTAGGTATAGAATCATGTCATTTGCAAATAGGGATAATTTAAGTTCTTCTTTTCCTATTTTTATGCCTTTAATTTCTTTCGTCTGTCTAATTGCTCTGGCCAGTGTTTAGAGAAATATGTTGAACAGAAGTGGTGAGAGAGGGCATCCATGTCTTGTTCCAGATTTTAGAGGGAATGCCTTCAATTTTTCTCCATTCAGAATGATGCTAGCCTGAGGCTTAGCATAGATTGCTTTTACAATATTGAGGTATGTTCCTGTTATCCCTAGTTTTTCTAGAGTTTTGAACATAAAGGGATGCTGTACTTTGTCGAATGCTTTTTCCGCATCTATCGAGATGATCATATGCTTCTTATTTTTAAGTCTATTGATGTGGTGAATAACATTTATTGATTTCCGTATATTGAACCAGCCTTGCATCCCAGGGATGAATCCTACTTGATCATGGTGCACAATTTTTTTGATATGTTTTTGTATCCGATTGGCCAGAATTTTATTGAGGATTTTTGCATCTAGGTTCATTAGAGATATTGGTCTGTAGTTTTCTTTCTTTGAAGTATCTTTGTCTGGTTTAGGTATCAGGGTGATGTTGGCCTCGTAGAATGAATTTGGATGTTCTCCCTCTTTTTCTATTTCCTGAAGTAGCTTGAAAAGTATTGGTATTACTTCCTCTTTAAAGATTTTGTAAAACTCTGCTGTATATCCATCCGGTCCTGGGTTTTTCTTAGTTGGTAGTCTTTTGATGGTTTCTTCTATTTCCTCAATTGATATTGGTCTGTTTAGGTTGTCTATATCCTCCTGACTCAATCTGGGCAGATCATATGACTTAAGAAATTTATCTATGCCTTCACTATCTTCTAATTTATTGGAGTATAATGATTCAAAATAATTTTTGATTATCTTCTGTATTTCTGAAGTGTCTGTTGTGATATTGCATTTTCATCCCGTATGCTAGTAATTTGAGTTCTCTCTCTTCTTCTCTTCGCTAGCATGGCTAAGGGTCTGTCGATTTTGTTTATTTTTTCAAAGAACCAACTTTTAGTTTTGTCAATTTTTTCAATTGTTTCTTTTGTTTCGATTTCATTAATTTCAGCTCTGATTTTAATTATTTCTTGCCTTCTACTTCTTTTGCTGTTGTTTTGCTCTTCTTTTTCTAGGATTTTGAGATGAGGTATGAGATCATTTATTTGTTGTTTTTTTCCTTTTTTTAAGGAATGAGCTCCAAGCAATGAATTTTCCTCTTAGAACTGCTTTCAATGTGTCCCATAGATTCCGATATGTTGTGTCTGTGTTTTCATTTATCTCTAAGAATTTTTTAATTTCCTCCTTGATGTCTTCTATAACCCATTGATCATTCAGTAACCTATTGTTCATTCTCCAAGTGATGCATGCTTTTTCCTTCCTTCTTTTATCATTGATTTTCAGTTTCATTCCATTATGATCAGATAAGATGCATGGTATTATCTCTACTCCTTTATATTGTCTAAGAGTTGCCCTGTGACATAATATATGATCTATTTTTGAGAAGGATCCATGTGCTGCTGAGAAAAAAGTGTAACTGCTTGATGTTGGGTGGTATATTCTATATATGTCAATTAAGTCTAGGTTATTAATTGTGTTATTGAGTTCTATAGTTTCCTTATTCAACTTTTGTTTGGAAGATCTGTTCAGTGGTGAGAGAGGTGTGTTGAAGTCTCCCATGATCATTGTATGGTGGTCTATTAGACTCTTGAACTTGAGAAGAGTTTGTTTGATGAACATAGCTGCACCATTGTTTGGGGCATATATATTTATGATTGTTATGTTTGTTGGTGTATGGTTCCCTTGAGCAGTATGTAGTGTCCCTCTTTATTCCTTTTGATTAACTTGGGCTTGAAATCTATTTTATTTGATATGAGTATGGACACTCCTGCTTGTTTCCGAAGTCCATATGAGTGATATGATTTTTCCCAACCTTTCACCTTCAGCCTATGTATGTCTTTTCCTATCAAATGTGTCTCCTGTAGGCAGCATATTGTTGGGTCTTGTTTTGTGATCCATTCTACTAGCCTGTGTCTCTTAATTGGTGAGTTTAAGCCATTAACATTTAGGGTTATTATTGAGATATGGGTTGTTCTTCCAGCCATATTTGTTTATTTCTGTTACTAAACATGGTTTGTTTTCCTCTTTGATTATTTTCGCCCCCTTTACTGTCCTACCTCCCACTGTTGGTTTTCATTGTTATTTTCCATTTCCTCTTCCTGTAATGTTTTGCCGAGGATGTTTTGAAGAGATGGTTTTCTAGCTGCAAATTCTTTTAACTTTTGTTTATCATGGAAGGTTTAATTTCATCTTCCATCCTGAAGCTTAATTTCGCTGGATACACAATTCTTGGTTGGAACCCATTTTCTTTCAGTGTTTGAAATATGTTATTCCAGGATCTTCTAGCTTTCAGAGTCTGTGTTGAAAGATCAGCTGTTATCCTGATTGGCTTACCCCTAAATGTAATCTGCTTCCTTTCTCTTGTAGCTTTTAAAATTTTCTCCTTATTCTGTATGTTGGGGATCTTCATTATAATGTGTCTAGGTGTGGATCTCTTATGATTTTGCACATTCAGCGTCCTGTAGGCTTCTAGGATTTGGGATTCTGTCTCATTCTTCAAGTCTGGGAAGTTTTCTCGTATTATTTCATTGAATAGATTGCTCATTCCTTTGGTTTGGAGTTCTGTACCTTCCTGTATCCCAATGCCTCTTAAGTTTGGTCTCTTAATGTTATCCCATATTTCTTGGATGTTCTGCTCATGGTTTCTTAACAGTCTTGCTGAGCTGTCTATGTTATTTTCAAGTTGAAATACTTTGTTTCATTGTCTGATGTTCTATCTTCTAAGTGTTCTACTCTGCTGTTAGTATTCTCCATTGAGTTTTTAAGTTGGTTTATTGCTTCCTGCGTTTCTAGGATTTCTGTTTGTTTGTTTTTTATAACCTCTATCTCCCTGTATAGTTGATCCTTTGCTTCCTGGATTTGTTTGTGTAATTCATTGTCGAAGTGATCTTTCATTGTCTGATTTTGCTGTCTAATGTCTTCCTTGATACTCCAGATCATCTGAAGCATGTATATCCTGAATTCTTTATCTGATATTCCATCTGCTGCAGCTGTTACCTCTTCTAAAGTTGCGTTGACCTGCATTGCTTGTGGTCCTTTCTTTCCTAGTCTTTTCATACTGCTTTCGTTTCTTTCTGCTTGGTGAAACTGTTGTTTTTGAAATGTTTTTTTCCCCTATATATTTATATTGCTCTTGTATAGTTGAAAAGTCTCCCTTGCAGGGTCGGGCGGCGGTCTGCCTACCTTGCAAGCACGGGCGGCAGATCTGCTCTCTCCTTACTCCAATTGGAGTGTCGTGACTACCACGCCAGCAGGTCACTGGGCCTGTTCCGGGCGCGGGCGGCGGCTCTGTTCTGCCCCTACTCCAATTGGGGTGTCGAGTGTACCACGCCGGCAGGCCACCGGACCTGATCCGCCGGTTGGTTGTAGGTCTGCCTACCCTGCAGGCGCGGGCAGCGGCTCTGCTCTGCCCCCCCTCCAATTGTTGTGATTTGTCTACCACACCTGCGGACCTCTGGACCTGTTCTGGGCGCGGGCGAAGGCTCTGTTCTGTTCCTACTCCAATTGGGGTGACGTGCCTACCACCCCGGCTGGCCGCTGGGTCTGTTCCACCGGTCGGTCGCAGGTCTGCCTACCTTGTGGGCACAGGCGGTGGCTCTACTCTGCCCCTACTCCAAATGGGGTGACGTGTCTGTCGCACCTGCAGGCCACTGGGCCTGTCCCGCTGGTCGGTCGCAGGTCTGCCCACCTTTCGGGCACGGGTGGCGGCTCTGCTCTGCCCCTACTCCAATTGGGGTGACATGTGTACCACGCTGGCAGGCTCCTGGGCCTGATCCGCCGGTCTGTTGCAGGTCTGCCTACCTTGCAGGCACGGGCGGCAGCTCTGCCCTGCCCCTCCTACCACACCTGCGGACCGCTGGGCCTGATCTGCAGGTTGGTCGCAGGTCTGCTCACCCTGCCGGCACGGGTGGCGGTTCCGCTCCGCCCCAACTCCAATTGGGGTCACGTGACCACCACACCAGCGGGGCCTGATCCGGGCGCGGGCGAAGGCTCTGCTCTGCCCCTACTCCAGTTGGGGTGACGTGTGTACCACGCTGGGAGGCCGCTGGGCCTGACCCGCAGTCTGTCGCAGGTCTGCCTACCTTGCAGGCACGGGTGGCGGCTCTGCCCTGCCCCTCCTACCATGCCCGTGTACCACTGGGTCGCGGGTCTGCCCACCTTGCGGGCGCGGGTGGCGGCTCCACTCCGCCCCCTCTCCAATTGGGGTCACGCGACCACCACGCCAGCAAGCCTCTGGGCCTTCTCCGGGCGCGGGCAGCGGCCCGGCTCCTCCCCTCTGGCTCGATGACAAATCGAGAGATACTCGGGTGTCTGTGCCTCACCCTCCCTACCAGGAGACCAACTATTTCTGTCGCCGCTGGTATTGATGATGTTCTCTCCTCCGCCACTTTCTGATGACATCAGATCTCTGCCATGTTGGTATCCTATGCGAATGTCAGCAATCCGTTCCCTTTGCCGGGTAACCAAAGCAACGGGTGATTCCTGACCGGCCCTCAGCAGGACCCGGACCGAGAAGCAGTTTCCGCAGGCTCCTTAGCCCTGGGCCAGAGCAGTTCCGGGAGCTGGAACTTGGCCACTCCATGCTCGGTGTATGCTCTGATAAGAGCAGGCTCCAAGCAGCAGTTTCCGCGGGCTCCTTAGCCCTGGGCCAGGGCAGCTCCGGGAGCCGGAACTCTGCCGCTCCGTGCTCGGTGTATGCTCTGATAAGAGGAGGCTCCAAGAAGCACTCAGGCACTGAGCCTGAGTAATCTGTCTGCAAGCCGCAGGCGAATGGCAGCCTGAAATTACCTGTTCTATGGCTGAATGAGCTGCGGTCAGTCAAAAACAGGGATGGTGACGTCAGCTCTCCAAAATGGTGTCCGCTGGCCTCCTCTGTGGTCTGACCGGTGTGGAGAACCGAAATGGACCGCTTCCTTCCCCTGTCTCGAACCCAGAATTCAGCACTGAGTACGGTGCTTGCACGGCTGGCAGAAACTGCAGCACTGTATCCCTGCGCCGCTATCTCCTCGTTTCCCAGAGCGCGCTGCAGACTCTAGCTGCGGGGCGATTTGCTGAATAAGCAGTGCTACCCTCTGTGCGACAAATCTCTCGCGTTTGAGTCCCCGTAGCCAATCCTCGTGTGATGGAAATCCTTCCTCCAGGTTCCGGAGCACCCCACTACTGCTGGAAATTCCTAACAAGATAGCCTTTAGCGGTCCTGACTCGTCATACTCCCATACAGTGACGTGGCACACGGGGGCAATGCACTCCCCTCGCCGCCATCTTCTTTTCCACCCATTTTTCTTTTAACTTTTGATTTATGAGCACTGATTTATCTATGTTCCAAAGTTGATACCATGTACATGATATATGGACACACACACACACACACATAGACACAACAATTCAATACACAACTGTAAACACCTACATGAAAGAGAGATCTTGTATCATTTTGTAGGAGATCTCTTCAGGTAGGAGATAATACTATAGATGCTTATTAAAGCTTCTATTAGATTTAACCTGTTTGAAATTAAAAGCCCATCAGACTTTTACATTATGAGTTCAACTTAGAACAGGCCTGTACAATTGAAATTTCCAGTTATAAAGTCTGACAGCCATGGTGGTCACTGAAATCAAGGGTTTAGGTGGCTGTTGTCCTCAATGCCTATCCAATTTATTCCCAACACCACCATGTCTATGCCCTTCTTAGGATTTTGTAAAGGAGATTTTCCAGTGTATTTGAGAGCCAACCCTTGAAAAATTGACATTTGAACAAAAACATTTGAAAATCTCCTATAGTTAGAAAAATAAATTGATCAGAAAAATATATTAATTTAAGCATGCAGGATCAAATGTGACTTTACCATAAATTCATGAGCTCAAAAATACAAGAGGGAAAAAAAAAAACACAAGAATCCAAAAAAAAAAAAAAAAAGATACAGCCATAAATTTTACTCAAGTATGGCACATGCAGAACATCTTTATCAGATCAGAATGCACTTTTGGCTAAGATTAGAGTCAGCCCACATATCTAAAGAATGTCAGAGTCCTGAAATCCTCAGGTAAAAATTCTCAAGGTAAAGAGGACTTGTATATATGAGATCATTTCATTTTTCCTTCCTGTGCTGTAGTGTTTAGAGAGAAAATGTTTTGAGAAAGCAGGATAGTAGACTTTAAAAACAGACAAGATAGACATTTAGGTCCCATAGTGGTGGTGATTTTTTAAAAGTGATGCTTTTTTTTTTCTTTTGGTTTTAAACCAGTCCTCTACAAGCCTTGTAAATCTTACAAGTGTTGCATGCTCTGTAAGCCTTGGGAAGACAGAGATCTGGCATAAGCCAAGAAGTAAAGGAAGCTACTGTTCTGAGCTTGAGAGGAAAAATCTTATATATAGGGCATTTTAACAATTTTTTTCTTTCATAAAATAAGTCTTTTAAGTGTAGTCCTTTAGTTTATGTTTTCTCCAGAGACAAGTTTTCATTCTCCTAGTTGGTAATCAGGCCAGGTTGGATGCAGAAAATTATAAGACATCACCTTTTTCCAATTGTGATTAGGTCATTTCCCAGGCTTAGCAGAAGAAAATGAGACATTTTTTGAGCATCTAGATCCCAGAGCCTCTAGCAACCAGCAGTTTACACCCTTATTTTTTTGAGGACAAGACTCCCTTCTGAACAACAAGAAAAATCCTTTTTTTTTTCCTCAATAAGTAGGCTAGTGGTAAACCTGATATAAATTGAGAATGAAGCTCCCATCTGAGAAAACAAAATTCAGGCTTCTTGCTCTAGAGAAAAGTCCATTTTTTTTTCTTTAGAGAAGTCTTCCTGTGAGCTTCTGATGGACATCAAACCCTTTTCTTACCCCATGGTTTCTGCCACATCTAATGCTGGCAACATTGGCAGAATGAACAAGGTGCCCTGCATTTTTTTTTTTTTTTTTTTTGCTTCATTCCAAAGAACCTGGAGAGTTCAGACTTGGAGGCATGACTGACTTCTGCCACTATAAACTTCCAAATGTGGTAACACATGGGGGAAAAAATACCTATGTGTGGTGTGCTTCTCTACAAGGTGGGCAAAAGGAATCTCCAGAGTGTAATGAAGATATCTAATGGTTGTTAGATGCTTAACGCCCTTTTCCCAGAGGAGTCTTCAGAAGAGGTGAATTGGATTGGAAATGCCTCCCCTTTTGCAGCCAAAGAAACCCATGGAGCACAGAAACAACAATGGGGAGAATCCCTATAGGCTTGTAAAGGCTTAATATGTGAATGAAGGGAACCCAGACATTTCTATAGAAACCACTTCATGTAAAATCTCCCTCTCTCAATGACTAGAGTCAGCTCAGCTCATTGGGAAGTCTGTGTCACTGGGGATTTCTTTCACACAGCATCTTTTCATTGACAAGTCACCTCAGGATACCCCATAAGAGTGAGGGGAGTGGCCCCAGCCAGAATCTCAAAGTTTTTCCAACCCTTTATCTGACTCCAAGCATCCAAAGATGAACAGGACTAGGGACACTGGGTACTCATGCTAGGCATGGCTCTGAGCCTGGATAGGATAGTGAGAAACAGCTTTGGCAGAACCCAATTTGCCTGGCCTGCAGGACAGGTGATTAGGAGTCACCTATGCCATGAATCCTGTCACCCAAGTCTTGTAGAAAGGCAGCTTGCACTTACTGCATTTAATTAGCTGATGGGTGTCCATTATTGTCCTCAGGAAAGAAATAAAGGTGCATTGTGTTTCAGAAAGACGTGAGGTGCTGAGGAGCTAATAATCCTGATGAGCATTCCTGCAGAACTTCCATCTGAAATTGGTCTTAAAATTCAGGATTGGGTCCCGTTTGCCCCATGTTAAAGATTAAACACCCAATAAACCCAGAGATGAAAGCAAAATTTTTATTTAAAGGATGTTCTCCTCCAGAGAACAGGGATCCCAGAGCAGGTGCCCAAGGGAGTGGGGGTGCTCTGCACCTTCTATAGATTTCAGGTTTCTTCATTCTTATGTCTCTTTCTATTTTTCAGATATGACCACACAGAGGGAAGGGAGTCATCCAGGCATACCTCTCTCTATTTTCCGTATCTGCCCAGAAAGGCAGGAAGGGAGCCACCCAGGAGATGCTTGTTTAACTTTTTGCTAGGAGGAACAATTCCCTGGAGGCAGGAAAACTTGGCAACAGGTTGAAAGAGGGAAAAGTTATCTGGAGATATTAGCATTTTATTTCTATTTGCCCCAATCTCAATGCCACCAACACTGATACATTTTTTAATCAATTTAATTTCCTTGGCCAGGCATAGGGGCACATGCTTATAGTCCTAGAAAATTGAGAAGCTGAGACAAGAAGATTGCAAGTTCAAAGCCAGCCTCAGCAAATTAGAGAGACCTGTCTCAAATTAAAAAGTGCCAGGAATGTAGTTAAGTGGCCCTGAGTTCAATCCCCAGTCCAAAAGATGGGGGGGAGAACTACATATGGACACTGGACATCTATGCATTTGCTGTATCTCAGCACAGACTTCTCAGTCAGTCTATGGTAGCAGTTCTAGAGGGAAAATGATGTCACCTGGATCACAGGCCTCTGTAATCACTGCAAGAGAAACCACAAGTATTTGGCCATTTTCAGCTCCAGTTGGGATGGGAAAATGGTTTCTGCACCTCACCAAGACTTAGTGTGGGAATAATCCACCAAACAGAGGGTTTTAGTGCTCAATCGCCATTACAAGGACACATGTCAGTATAATAAAAACCCAGTTATTTTCTCATAATATGCAGCTCAGGAGTAGGCAGTTGAGGGACAGGACAAGGCACAACCATCTCACAAGTTGTATCTGGGTAACGTGACTTGTTGCCTAAAGGGTCCTAGGTGGTACCCCAGCCAGCAGGTCTAGTTTCAAAACAGAAAGAAGGGGGACAGAGCTCTGCCAACTGCATCATCTGCCCTTTTGTTGAAAAGGCAAAATCTGTTCTAGAAGTCCTCAATTAACATTTGCACATGTCTCTTTAACCAGAATGGTGTCATAAAGCCCACCCTGGAAATGAGGGAAACTGGGAAGTTATTTAGTTTGGTAGAGAGCCATCTCCTTCCCCAAACTGGAACTCTGTTACAACAAAAAGGAAGAAGTGAAGATAGAATAAACAATGAGCTCTGTCTGCTTCAATTGGCACTGGGTCTGAAAGGGTGATAACGTTCACCAAACTTCTCCCCATGCCATCTCCCCAGAAACCATACTATACGGTCTCTATATTAGACAGCTTTCTCTTGCTCTAACAAAAAAACAAGAATGCATACTTTATAAAGAGATGAGGTTCACTTAGAATAGAGTCAGTGATTTGGCAGCCCCTGTGACTGAACTTTGGTGAGGTTCATCACAACATGGTGAATGCCATCATGTTGGGAAGACATGCATGGGGTAGATATTGCATGGCCAGAAACCTGGGGAGAGACCAGTCTTGCTTTTTTTGTAACAACCCACTCTCACAGGAACAAATGAGGGCCCATGTGAAGTGCATTACTCCCTCCCAAGGGCCTCATCTCCAGCGACTGAAATACCTCACACTAGTCCCCACCTCTTCTAGGTTCTGCCACCTCAACACTGCCACACTGAGGACCAAGCCTCCAGCCTATGAAGCTCTGGGGGACAAACACATCCAACAAAGCCAACATCATAAGAGCAGTTTGTCCCAGTCTATAATAAGTATGTATGTGGGGACAGGGGAAGATTGCTCACAGAAGTCACTGGAGGCAGCCAGAGCGACCATTCCAGAACCTCTCTGATGTCACACTTGTCATCATGGTACTCTGGGTGCCAACCCCGAAGAGCCATCTGGTGGCTCTCATTTGTTTGAGAGCAGGCGAACGAGCCATGACGGCCTCAAATGTTTTTTTTTTGTCCCCACCCCAACCACCAGCCAGAAACTTCTGGCTTTTATCAAGCCTTTTGGCTTGCTTTAGTGTAGCTTCCCTGGTCACATTGAGTGGCATATTTTTTGCTTTCACATAAGTCTCCCATGCAAGCTTTCAGGTTTCTTACAAAGAGCTAGAAGGGAAAATAGACAGTGATACTAAGGAGACATGGAAGTGGAGAGAAAGGGTCAGGAGGGGGAAGAAGGATATATAGTTAGAAGTACAGAGATCTACTGTGCCTGACGCATTTAGAAAATTGTGGGTGGCAGGTAATGCTGGTGACATTTGGTGGAGTCCCTGTGGTCTGCTAGCCTGGATGTTTAGAGCATGAGTCCTATCTCAGGTGAGCCAGGCCTCATGGGGCACTCTGGGTTGCCCCAGAATAAAACTGAGTTTGGCTCTGGTTTCAGCTGCCAAGCCCTGGCCCAGAATGGAGACTGGGCCTTTCCAGTGGCCACGGGGCTTCTCTGTCTCCTCATGTTCTACAGCCTTATTTCCATGAATATATCGGACCCAGGCATCTTGCATGGAGGTAAGGCCTCAGAACCTGGGAAAAGAATATGGCACTCCAAGGGCTGATAACTACAGGGGTTATTTCTACAGTGCTCACCCCACCTAGGGCCTCAGGATCCCTTCCCTCCATGTCATCATTAATTAGTCCTTGGCAATTCATTTCCCAAGCCACTGAGGTAAAAAAAAAAAAAAAAAAAAAAAAACAGAATCCTGGAGGTTTTCCAGTTGCTTTAGAAGAGAAGACCAGGCAGAGAGGCCAGCAGGCTCTTCCAAACCACGCAATTGATCCTAACTCCTTCCCATTTCACACATGTCTCCAAGCACTGATCACTATTCCAAAGGGTGGAGCTCCATAGAGAGCTCTTCTGGCTGGAAACCCCTTCTCTCTGACTGCAAGCCCATGTGAGTGGTCAGCTTGCTCAACTGGGACTAGGATTCCTCCTCCCACCTCCTCCCCACCCTCTTGTTGCCCAGTGATTTTATGGGGCTGCCCCAAGCAGCAGATGATGGAAGGGCCTCCTTCCACTGCACAAATCTCTTCCCATGCCAGGCTCTGTCGAGCAGGACCTGGAGGCACCCTATATGGCACAGGTAAACAATAAATCTTTCCCAATGCCATGGTGTACCAAATGCAATCTCCACCACCTTCCCTGAAACTTCCACTGTGAGAGTTGCAAGATCTGTGTGGAGGTGAGTACTCCTCCTCTCTCTCCACTTACTAACCCATCCCCAGTCACCTGGCCAGGACCAGGAACCTCCATCATAAATGTGCTAGGGGTGGGTATGAGACCATCATTATGCACTTCTAAAAGTGGCTCTTAGCCACTGTTGGCCACTTACATATGTCATCACACCAGTCCTGAGAGGCTGGTGCTGCTTGCACAGGTGCTGATATGCAATGACTATCCTATCCATGCTGACTGGATGGAGTCAGGGGTAGGAAAGGCAATGACTGTCCCACCATCTGGCTTGCTGATACTATATACCCAGACCTTTAGGCTGGCTGCTTCCCTGTTCTGGGGATCTTTGCCTGTCCACCTCTGGGTGTCCCAGTTGGAGGGTTTCCTGGGTTCTCAGTGCTTTTCTCTTGTGTGCACATCCTGCCCTGGTTTACAAGTGCACAAGGCTGGCTGGGAAAGGCTGTTTCTTTCATCCTTATCCAGTATCTGAGAAAATAGAGCCCAGAGTTATTCTACATCCTGCTCCAAGTGACACTGGGCAGGTCTTGTCTCTAAAGACCTCAGTCATGACAGGTGACCTGATGAGCCACAGAGTCCTAACTGTTCTCTAGCAATGGAAATGCCACTTTCTCCTTGGAGATGAGAGCTCAAGTGTAGGGCCAAGAGCAAGCGGCCTAGGGGGCTGGTTATGGGAGGCCTCAGGATTTGGGGGTGCTGGAGGCCAGGCCAGATAGACCCTCAGCGCTGCCTCCTCTCCTCTAGGAATTCGACCACCACTGCAGGTGGATAAACAACTGTGTGGGACACCGCAACATCAGGCTCTACCTGCTGCTCCTCCTCTCATTGTGCCTCTACCTGGGTGCTGTGCTGGCTAGCTGTGTGGTATTCCTGGTACACAGGAGGCACATACCCTTCATGGACCGAGCCCTGACGTATCCACGCAGTCCCAAGGGCCCACACTGGGACCAGCTCTGGTGGAGGGGAAAGAGGGGCGGACAGCCAAGGGGCTGGGTAACTGAGAGCGGGGCTGACTGGGCGGGGCTATAGGGAGAAGTCAGTTGGGAGGACCTTTGATGGACCCGTTGAAGGCCAGTGGAGACGGGGCAGGATATGGCCTGTGGAATTGAGAATGGGGGGGGGGGGGTGGGCACGGAGTGGGGGAATGAAGGTTGAACAGGGACAGGTGGGACCACAGTGTGGTGGGGTGAGGTTCGGCTTGGGTGTACTGGACTAATTGTCCAGTCCAAGGAGAAGAGCAGGTGGGTGGGGCTAGCTGGGGTGTGACCAGGGAAGGGAGGAGTCTGTGGAAAGGCGGGGCCAAGGAGGAACTGACCCCTGGCTTGAATTCTTAGCCTTGTGCACAGCATCATAGTGGCTGTATCCGCCACTGGGCCTCCTGCTGCCACTCATCCTGCAGCTGCTCATCAAGGCCAGAGCCGTGAACACCGCAAGGCTCCCCTATGAGACCCAGGTAAGGGGGACCAAATGTCTGTGCCCTGATACCCAGCTGGGAGGCGACACCTTACACCTCTGCCACTAGGCACTATCTGTGCTTTCTCCACTGCCCTTGGTCCTGATGGTGCCCCTGAGTCCTTCCTGACCCACCTCTTAAGATGCAGCTCAGATCTCTCCTCCCCTTGGAGCTGGTTGGCCATGCTCCCTCCTGGGCGCATTGCATTGAAAGCCTTGAAAGCCGACTGGGTTATTTGAAGAATGGTAATAGACATGAGTACGTTCATCTGCATTTGTTTTGATAAGCAACCTATAATCAGTATAATATTGGGAGACACCCAGAAGCACTCTTGAGAGGGAGTGGGTCCTGAGTGCTGTAGCAGATTGGAAGAAACTGGGAGTTTGGCGATGCCCGAGTTGTAGAGTACTCGGTGTGTCCTAGGTGTGATTTTGGAGAGGCAGAGGCCAGGATGCATTGCCTGTGAGAGAGACACCTTTGTAAAAAGGCGTGGAAACATGGAAGTAGGGTGTTAACAGAATGATGAGGAAATGAATTTAATTCAAGCACAGGGTGACATGAACAATGAGGATGACCCTATGGGGGTACCATTAGAAAGGCCCAGAAAGTCAAGCATTGAATTTCGTTTTAATGTAGTGAAAAAACCTGGGAACCATGATAAAATTTCTAAAAAAATATAATTTATTGAGGAATAATTTTCAAAGAGTAAAAGTCACCCTTTTTAGTCTTTAGTTAGGGTTTTATGTACTCTCCACAATGATCAAAGTTAAACCAGTTTTATTGCCCCAGAGAATCCTTCCATCTCTTGTTGTCAATTTCTCTCCCTACATCCTTGTGTATAAATGGAGTTGTTGCCATTCATTTTGCACAATGCATTCATCTATGTTGTTGCTCATATCACTAGTTTATTTCCTTTTATTTCTGTGTAGTAGTGTATGGATGCCCCATATATTATTTATACATTCACCCATTGAAGGATCTTTACATTGTATCTTGTTTTGGAGCAGCATTTATGTTTTTTTGTTTGTTTGTTTGTTTGTTTTTGTACCAGGGATTGATCCCACGGGTGCTTAATCACTGAGCAACATTCTCAGCTCCCTTTATTTTTTTCTTTTTGATTTTTTTTTTAAATTTTGAGACAAGATTCTCACTAAATTGCTTAAGGCCTCACTAAGTTACAGAGGCTTGCTTTGAACTTGAATTCTCTTGCCTCAGCCTCCCAAGCTGCTGGGATTACAGGCATGGGCCACTGGGCTCAACTAGTTTGGGGCAGTTACAAATAAAGTTGTTATTTACAAGAATCCATCCTGTGGTTCTTCCAGCCCCAGGTTAGGCCATAGGCCATCTTTCTCTGCTCAGAATAAGGCAGGATCTTCCAAGTCCAGGATCCCCAGTCTCAAGGGACTTTTTTTTTTTTTTTTTTTTTTTGGATTTTCTTTTTTTTTTAATTTTTATATATTTTTTTAGTCATACATGACAGTGGAATGCATTTTGATATATAATACATACATGGACTATACATACATCAATCATATTGTCTATTCTATTCTGCTGCCCTTCCTATCCTCCCTACTCCTCCCCTCTTCTCCCATCCTTTCTCTCTATCCAATCTAATGTGACACACTTATCAAGGGACTTAAATGTGGTCTGACTATGGAATTCAACAGACAGGGATCCTTTCCATTATTTGCAGCACCCATTTCAGGTACTGATTCCATGCTCCAACTGTCATTCCCTCCCTCTCCATTCCCTGATTGCAGCTCCTCCTAGAGTCATTTGCTTGGTGGTTGGAAGAACACATAAGTCTAAATCACAACTCTAGAACTGATCATCAGGAAGATCTTGGCTATGCTACTTAGCCCCCTGGTCACTCAGTTTCCCTATCTGTAAAACAGGGAAATGTGGGTTAATTCATGTGAGACACATAGGACAGTGGCTGGTACTAGAAAGTGCCCTATCTGCTGCTGTTACTGTTACTACCATTCCTTCTTGGGGTCATCTATGCATGTTTGTGTCTCATCTTAAAAGCCAAGCAATCCCCATCCTTAACGTCCCAGATCTCCACTCCACTTGTTGTACCCTCTGTGCCTTATTCCCTGAAAGAGTTGACAGTGCTCACTTGCTCCGCCCTTCACTTCTTGGCCCACATCAGCCCAGACCCTGCCTTTGCTGTCATGATGATGTTCTTATCAAGGGGCAGAGCCAGTAGACATTCTTCAGACTACTCTTTCTGGACTAGTCACAACCTCTAAAGCCAGAAGGAGCTGAAATAGCCCTCTTGCATGTCTTAGTGTTTAATGCTCTGGGCTTCTCTGCATGCTGTGAGCTGGGTTGCCTACATGTGTCCCATGATACCCTCTCTCTGCATTACCCTGGCCATAACCCATGGTGCTCAGGACCTCATATTACAGCTGCCCTTACCATCCTGCAAGTAGGCTGGCTGTGCTGTTTACAGTGTGTTTTCAACCCACAGTAAAGTTATTAGACTTTATTTTTTTGCTACTGGATATTGAACCCAGGGGCACTTTACCACTTAGCTATATCCCCAGTTCGTTCAATTTTTTATTTTCAAACAAGGTCTCACTAAGTTTTTGAGGCTGGTCTCAAACTTGTGATTCTCCTGCCTCAGTGTCCTGGGTTGCTGGGATTACATGCTTATGCCACCATGCCTGGTTTGACTGAGACATTTTTGATGCCCTGAAATATTTCTGGCTGGGGGTGTATCTGAGTGGTAGAGCATGTGCTTAGCATGTGCAAGGCCCTGGGTTCTTCAATCCCCAGCACACAAAGAAAATAAATATGAATAAATGAGTAAACTAACAAAGGAAAGAATCAACCTTTGAGATAGAAGAAAAGAGATAAAGGTACAGAGAGAATCTTGATGCCCTGATCCCTCCAAGTTAAGGGAAAGAAGGAGAGGTAACAGGAAGTTGGGCAGAAGATGGGGCAAGAAGAAGATGCCACTTGATTTTGGTCCTGTGGGTGTGAAGGGTATTTGAGACACAGAATGAGAGCAGGAGCTCCAGCAATGGAGCCAGTATCAGAGACTGGTCTGGGTGCTTTCAGAGCTGTTGGATTCTATTCATGTCTGATAGGGTTCCATGTGGGGAGAGGAAGGTATTCAAATTTAGTGCTCAGTTCTTAAAAATTTATTAATTATCATTCCTTTCAGCATTTTTCTATTCCTTATGTACAATCTACATTTTTATACTTATCTAATCAAACATTCTTTCTCTAAATTTAAAAATTCTGTAATTTTTTTAATACTCTGCCATTATTATTATTTTTTTCTGGTAGTAGGGATTAAACCTAGAGGTACTTTCCAATCCTTGCTATATTTCATTTTGAGATAAGGTCTCACTAAGTTGCTGAGAGCCTTGCTAAGTTGTTGAGGCTTGGCCTTGAACTTGTGATCCTCCTGCCTCAGCCTCCCAAATCACTGGGATTACGAGTGGGCACCACTGCACCTGGCAGAATGCTAACTTCTTCAGTGCCGCGAACAACTTAAGGGAGGCAGAACCTCATAGAGCACAATGGTTTATGTTGCTTTTGGGGCATATTCAAGAGCTGTTCTGATGTGAAATCATCTTTCCTTCTAGTGAAAAATACTGTTGAATATCAGAGTCTTCATGTATGGGCAATGGGAGAGTTGGGGATAGACAGAGGTGCTACTGGGACACTTGCAATTCTTCCAGAATATTTGCTGGCTAAAGCTCTTGAAGCTGGAGTGAGACTCAATCTTGTCTGGGAGTAGGAGGGGGGCAAGACTGATGGATGAAGTCAGCAGGAGGAGAGGGTAGAACAAGGGAGAGTAGAAGCCAGTGTCCAGGGTAGAACTTGACCTTTGAGTTTGACCTATACTGCTTTGTGTACTGAAGGCCTTAAGCCCAGATTTTCCTGGGCCAGCTGATTTGTGACTATGAAAATATGATTGGGCATGTCTGCTGCCACTGCCCTCCCAGATAGTGAAAGTCAATGAAGGTACATTTTTAGAAAAAATCAAGAGGTGAGAAAGTAAAGTGGGAGCAGGATGGAGACACCATCTTTGCATCAGTTGAGCAGAGCAACACTAGAAATGTCTTAAATGGTATCTGGAAGAACATGGCAGGAGGACATGTGTGGCCAATGGATACAGAGCAAGGATGTGGCAAAGGGAGGTAAAAGATGATGAGGGAGCCCTGGGAAGGCAGGAGATGTGGGTGCAATGTCAGGAATGGTCTGAAGAGAGCTGCTCACAAGTGGGTTGAGGGAGGTTACTCTTCCTAGGAGCCTGGGGAGGTAGGAGGCCCTGGGTCACTCTTGGGCTCCCCTGTCCTTGGAATCTTGCCACAGGCCTGGGTTGAGCCCTGGCTTAACTGATCAACTTAGGGGGAGGATCACTGGGAGATGGCCTTGCCCAGTCCTGCTGATTCTGAGCTCCTCTTTCCATCCCCATCTCCCTCCAGCGTGACAATCCCTTTGACCAAGGCTGTGCCACAAATTGTTACATCCAGATGTGTATTCCACTGGGACCCAAGTATGTTGATAAACCAGGGGCTGAAGTGGTGGACGCTGGGGCTGGTGGGATGGGGTGAAGCTGTGTTAGAGTCTGTAAACAAGTCAAATGTTAGAGTCTGTAAACAAGTCAGGATGGTGCCTGGCATTTTGCCAGAGGGAGTGGTTTGAGAAGTAACGCCAGTGAGCCATTAAGTGTGGAGATTCCTTATAGATTGACTGCTGTATCTAGTTTATGTTAATTAAGATAAGCTGTGTGGAATGTATATATACCCCTTCTGTCCTACAATAAAGGGCTCCCACTCCTGCTGTATCAATGTACACAAGTTGTTCGTCACCCGCCGGTTATTTTGCTGCAGCCAGACTGCGGCAAAGCTGGGTCCCTTTCTCTGGTCCCTTACTCCAGCTCTAAGACCATGATGCTCACTGCTCCTTTCCATTGGGGTTTTGTCCAGGACATTTTGGGAGCCTCTGGGAATTTCATTCTTACCTGCCTTTGTAGGCTTTTGCCCCAAGAAATGGGGTAGAAGAGAACAGCAGCCTGGATGAGCCACCTGGATAAGAGCCCTGGATTTTGTGCTTTCCAAGCTGAGGTGTGAGGGTGGTCAGGGAGAATTGGCCAATGTGGGTAGTGACCCCTCACATTTGGTCTGTTGCTCCCCAGGTATGTGTCAGAAGTTGTGAGTCTACAAATAGAGCTGGGGACTGAATGGGAATCAACAGAGGTATACTCTCCAGCACAACATCCCACAGACTTCCCTGGGCCCAGGTCTCCAACTCAGGTCCCCCCAAGGAGTGGCCAGTCTGCACCTTTACAGGAGGTGAGGATTAGTTGGTGTGCATTGAAACAAGGGTGTCTGTGGGCTGCACATGTATTGGGAGAAGGCCCTCAGGTTGGACTGGCTCTGATGCTGAAGCACTTGGAGCATAAGGAGGGGGATTATGGACCTGGAGGGTGAAGGGTCCAGGTCACAGGGCTTCACAGTGCACTGAGGTGTCCCTGGATCGATAAAAAGAAAAGACTGAACCACTAACTTTCTGGTTGGCCTTGGGCCAGTCTCTTACCTTTCTGAGCTCCAGTTGCCTCAACTTATTAAGAAATGAGACTAGTCCAGTAGTTTATGTTTTAAAGAACATTTTTTTAATGAAAAATTTTACTTGACATACCACATGAAACATTTGGAATGGAGCATAAGGAGTGCAGTGGGGTTGGTAACTCACAATTCCCCCCCCCCCCATGGACCCTGGCATTGACTTGTGGTGCCAGCCCTCTCCTTTGTCCTGACTCCAGTCACCCAGGGACTTGACTATGAGCTTCAGGGTTGAGGTTAGGGAGGGTCCCCGTGTACTGACTCTGTGTTTAGATTCCCGTTAGCCCAGTGCTGTAGTGGGAGGCTCCCAAGGGAGGCTTTGCCTACCATTCACCTTTCATACCCAGCAATGCCAGGATCTGCCCCAGAAGTTCATCTCCTGAGCCCCATGTGAGGGCCTCTTGTGCCTGAACCCTCACTGACTCCCCTGTTGAGAGTTACAAGACCCCCCATGCCTGTTATATTTTTTGCTGTTTCCTAGGGCTACTCTGCCTATCTGTCTTAGGTTCAGAGAAGTATGTTTCCTTGAGGGAAAGCGAAGGCAATGAGGGGCTGGAACAAATCCCTCCTGGAAGGGAAGAGCATTGGTCTCTGGAGACCCAAGCTCAGGAGCCAATATAGCCTGGCTCTTTGACCTTGGGCAAGACATTTAGTATTTCTCTCATCCTTAAAATGTGGTAACAGTAATAATTGCAGTGACTGACCTGGTCGGCTTCCTGGCAAGGGCTGGAGATGAGAGGAGAGAAAATCCACCAGCCTGGATAATACAAACTGCATCTGAAACTATTCCATAAAATAAAAAGTAAACTTATTTATTATTAGTTCTAATAAGTGACTACATTAGTCAGGAATTACAAAGTTTTCAGTTAAACATGAGTAAATTTTGGAGATATAACGATCAGTATGGTAGCTGCAGTTAATTTACTACCTATTTGAAAACTGATAATAGAATTTGGTGCAGCTACTCAGGAGGCTGAGTCAGGTGCAGCCACTCAGGAGGGTGAGTCAGGAGGATCACAAATTGAGGATCAGTAACTTAAAGAGAATTGTTTTGTGTCTCAAAAAATAAAAACAACCCCATATATAGGTCAATGGTAAAGCACCCCTGGATACAATCCTCAGCAGTGGAAAAGAAAAGGAAAATTGACAGTTTTGTGTTTGTTTGAGATGGAGTCCCACTATGTTGGCCAGGCCAGTCTTGAACTCCTGAGCTCAAGCAATCCTCCTATATCAATGCCCTGAGGGCTGGAAGGCAGGTGTGTGCTACTGTACTTATCTAGAAAATAGATTTTAAACCAGGTTGACAGCATATGACTGATTCCACAGCTCAGGAATCTGAGGCAGGATGATCTCAAGTTTTAGGCTAGCCTCAGAAATTTAGCAAGACTTTATCTCAAAATAAAAAGGTCTGATAGCTCAGCAGTAAATGTCCTTGGGCTCAACCCCCAAGTACTGCAATATATGATATGTGTGTGTGTGTGTGTGTGTGTGTACATTCCATTATATATTTGGATGTTTTTAGATTTCTGCTTTGGGGCTAATATGAATAAGGATGAAAACTTATGGTTTTGAACATGCTAGGCAAGAACTCTAGCATTGAACCACACCAGCAGCCCTACATTTAAATTTGGGTTATTTCTTACTATTAGTTATTGGAACACACAAATTTTATCTTTTTCTTTTCTTTTCTTTGGGGGTATGGTGGGTATTCCTCTAATGTTCATACTGGTCTCATATTTGGGGGCTCAAGTGGTTCTCCTGCTTCTCCCTTCTGAGCAGGTTGGAACTATAGGTATATGCCACCACACTTGGCTATATAATCTTATATTGATAAGACATTTTACACATGATAGGAAACCCAGGATAAAAATAAATAAACAAACAAATAAATAAATAAATAAATAATACAGACATACAGCAATTTAAGATGAGCATAAGGACATATGGCTGTCACTACAACAGCTCAGGAAGATAAGTTTGAGACCAGCACGTGCAGTTTAGCAATACCCTATCTCAAAATAAAAAGGGCAGGCAATGTAGCTCAGTAGTATAATCTCCCTGGTTTCAATCCCCAATACTGCCAAAAATAAAAAAAAATAAAAGCTGGGTTTCGTGGCACATGCCTGTAGTTTCAACTACAAACTAAAGCACAAGGATCACTTGAGTCCATGAGTTTGAGACAAGCCTGGGTAAAATGGTGAGACCTTAAGTCTCAAAAACAAACAAACAAACAAACAAACTAAAACTAATAGTAATGATAATAATAATTTCCAAAACCAGGCACTGTGGCTCACACTTATAATCCCAGAGACTCTGGAGGTTGAGGTAGGAGGATGACAGGTTTGATGCAGGCATTGGAATCTTAGCAAGGCTCCTGTCTCCAAATTTACAAAAGAGTGAGGGGGCTGTGGATGGAGTTCAGTGGTAAAGCATTCCTGGATTCAATCCCCATTACAGGGGATGGAAGAAGAACAAAACAATTTCACTCCATAACATTAAAATCTTGGTATGGGAGGCATAACTTGTGGTGGTGCTTAGCATGTGCTTAGTATGCTTGAGTCCCTGGGTTCAATCTCAAACACCAAAAATAGAATAAAAACCTTTTTTTTTTTTAAAAAATCTTTATGTATCCCAACTCACAAATGAAAATCTTAGTTTAGCTTATATATATATATATATATATATATATATATATATATATATATATAACTTTTGACCCAGAAATTTAATTTTTAGCAAGTGTGTAGAACAGCATAGATTAAAGGTTTTGCCTCATTTACATAGCAAAAATTAGCAAAAAATCACCTTAAATGTCATTAGTGGTAAATTGGTTAAAATATGGCATGACCATGTATTGGACTACTAGATAATTTTGATAAGTTTTCTTTTGTGAATTGCTGCAGTCTGGCTGGGCAAAATAACCGGAAGGTGACAAGCAACTTGAAGGTTGAAGCGGGAACTCCTTTATTGCATGCAAGGGAACTCAGAGGGAACTGAAGGTAGCGGGCACCCAAGGTCGCAGGAGCTGCCTTTTTGCAAATCAGCAGGGGTATATATACCTAACTGATTACACACAGCTTAACTCAATTAGCATCATCTAGATACAGCAGTCAGCCAATAAGGAATCCCCACCATCTTAATGGCTTGGTGGCATTGCCTCACAAACCACTCCTCCTGGCAAACTGCCAGGCGCCATCTTGCCTTGATTTGCAGTCCCCAACAGTGAATTGTTAACATTCTTTTTCTTTCATATTTACAAAAAGGATGTCTTCTCTTCTGGAACACCATCAGCAAGTTAATAATTTATTTCTTATGATTCTTGTTATAATTTAGGTTACCGAAAACAAATCTGTTTTTATTTTGCTGTCTAAAAGAAATTCAGCCATCAGAGGTAAGATAATATTGAATATATTTCTAAAATAGTACTCAAGAATACTTTTCATATACATTTATTTAATATATTTACTTTTCCATGTTTCATAAAATCTCCTTTACTTCTTAATTAATTACATTGGAACCAGTGAGGTTTAATCACTTATAAATTAGCTATTGAAAAAATAAGTTCTTAAAGTATGTTTAAAAAAAGAGCTGGTCACATTTTAATCTTTTAATTTTGCTGGCTTGTCTTCTTTTGCTTGTGTGATAAATGCAGCTGAATATGAAAGGGTCAGAAACATTAGCAATAATAACAGAGGAAGATGATGGGGAGGAAGAGGCCATACTTCCTGCCATTGCCCCAGGACCAGATCATACAAAATGAGTGAGTGATTGGCTATTGACAATCACTAGGTGTGTGCATCTGTGCATGTGTGTTTCTGAAAACAGCTGTTTGCATTTGACTTTCAGTGATAATTTCAAAAAGCCTTCAAGTTTAAAACATTTTAGTATGAGAAAATTAATTTAAGATTAGATTAAGATTTTTACCTAGAGTACTCATCAAAAACAACTTTTTTGAAAAATAAAAATCTAATGGCTTCTTTAAAAGTTAGAATACTTGACTCACTGGGTTTTTTTCTTTCTATATTTTGCCCACTTTTCCAGAGAAGTCATCTATTTCTCTGTTTTTTGTTTGTTTGTTTGTTTCATAATGTGGATAACTATTATATCTAAAACTTGGATCTTTCCTCTTTCCCAGATTACATATTTTATTTCTCATTTTTACATTTTTCTCAAAGCCTTGATGTCAATTCAAATGGACAGTCCAGAGTAAACTTTCTCACCAGCTAAGGGAGAGTTTCAATAGTAATGACTTCAGATGGAGCCAAGAAGAGAGAACTACTAAGGGGAATTGCAGGGGACTGTGACATGGTGGCACACAGTGCAGTATACAGGCAGAGCTCTGAGAACTGCTATTGGATCCTGATCTCATGATAGATGTCTATGTTGTCTTTATTCTTTACAATTGGCTCTTTGAAGTGAAAGGGAGGGTAGGCATTATATTTGTGCAAAATATTTTGTGGAAATTAGTAATAGTTATTTCAACACCGAAATTTCTAGTCTTTTGCATTTTATCTTTTTTTTTTTTAAGAAAACCATCATTTTCAAAGTGTGCTGCTTTTTTGCTACATTGTTTACTACTTTATTTTCTTAACTTTAAAAAAAATATTTTTAGTTGTAGATGGACAACAGTACCTTTTATTTATTTATTTATTTTCCTGTGGTGCTGAGGATCAAGCCTAGTACCTCACACATGCTAGGCAAGCACTCTACCACTGAGCTGCACCCCAGCCCTTGGTATACTATTTTAGATCTGGGCACACATAAATTTTATTCATAAACCTGCTATTTTGTTAGTTATGCTTTTTGGGGGTTTTGTTTTGGCATTTAACTACTGAGCCACATTCCTAGCCCATCTTTTTAGATTTTTTTTTTTTTTTTTTTTTTTTGAGACAGGGTCTCGCTAATTTGCTTGGAGTCTCACTAAGTTGCTGAGGCTGGCTTTACATTTGGAATCCTCCTGTCTCAGCCTCTCAAGCTACTGGAATTACAGGCATGTACCACTACACCTGGTTTGTAGTTCCATTTTTAAATACATTCATGTTATGGCAAAGAAAATGTTCCACATTTTTTCAATACTTTTTTTTTCAGTCTGAAAGAATTGCATTCTTTAGAACAATAACAGAGATAACTTAGTTTTGGTTAAAAATTAAGGAGCTGAATAGTGAGCCAGTAAGAATATCTGAAAATATTTTTTCTTGAAATCTCAGTAATGAACTATATTTCTGCAGATTTCCACAAAGTCTGTAACTGACCCGATTTCTGCACCTATTGGTGATTCAAATGTCGACAATGGTGCCCAGTCATCAAACAAAGAAGACAAATTTGACAGATGAAGAAATTATGGAGAAATTAAGTTATGTTACATACACTTCACATTATTCATGAATTAACATTTCTTAAAGCATTTGACACAAGGGTGGGAGGTATACTTCAGTAGTAGAGCACTTGCCGAGTGTGTGCAAGGCCCTGGGTTCTATCCCCAGCACTGCAAACAAAACAAAACAACAACAATACAAAACAGATGTAATATATGCCTTTTATTTTTACCTTAAAGCAGAAAGAAAAATTGTTTTCTTATAGAAGTAACAGCTTCCATTAAAATGTAGTGAGCTCTGGGCATGGTGGCACATGGTTATAATCCCAGCAATTTAGGAGATTGAGGCAGAGGATTTCAAGATCAAGGTCAGTCTAGGTAACTTAGTAAGTTGTTGTCTCAAAATGAAAAATCAAAAGGGCTGGAAATATATCTCAGGGGTAAAGTGCTCCTGGATTCAACGCCCAGTGCCACCCAATAAGATTGAAGGCAAAGTAATATTCATTTTGTTTGTTGCCACATTTGAGATGTATTATGTATTGATAGTGAGGTCAGTCCCTTTGGGAGTAACACTTCTTTTTCTATGAGCCCAATTTAAAGGATATGAACATGGACATAGTTGGAAAACTTATAAAAGGAGGTTTATACGTATTTTTCCAAATCTACAGCTTTTCAAAACAGAAACATGTAGTCATAAAATATATTTCAAGGAAAAACATGTTTTCCTTGTCTCTTTTAATTCATTTATTACCAGTGGCCCGAATAAATCATTATAAATAATGTAAACAGTCCTAAGAAGGGGTAACAATAAGGTCTGATTACAAGGCTTCAATAACTATAGTTATAAAGAACAATGTGACCTACAAGGCTCAAGGAAAAGTACTCTATAGATGGGTTGTTATAAGCACTTACATGTTCAACATTTATTTGTTCTTCATTCCTCAGAAATTTCCAATATAATACCTCTTTGACTGTGGAATCCTATAGATATTTTATATAATAGTCCTTATCTTAGGTGGGCTGCTGCTTTTAAAAAATAAACTAGAATAGTAGTTGTGACTATTCATTTGTGACTTTTAGTTATCATATCCTCTAACGTTATGCCCTTATGTTCTTGGCTTGAACCTTAGTAGCTAACTTGAGTTTGAGTACTTAAATAAGATTATTTATGGGAGTTTCCTTGATATATCCCTGTCTTCTTTTATCCTGAGTAAGTAAAAATTTCTTATATTTTGACTTACTGGTCATAAGAATTTACATGATTTTATATCCAACCTCCTCCATGTTCTTGGTCATGATGTTGAACATTCCTGTCTTCTTATTCCCATACCTTTTTGCCTTTATTAAGTTTCTTCAGTGTTTTGTTTGAAACAAATTATTGTTGAAACTTGATGTGTTTGAAAACCACTGGTTTAACATCAGTAGAGTTTATTAAAAGGAATAATGATACCAAAATTAATTTGTGATTAAAATGCTTGACTGAGCTTTCATTGTTGTTTTTATTTAAAATAGGAACTATTGAGAGCATTGGTGATCCTCTAACAAAATATACACGATTTGAAAAAAATTAGACAAGGTAAGTGCTTATAATTGTTTGTTATAATGTTCACTACTTACTGAGTATTCAGCATGAGCTCTCTTTTCCCTGTGACATTGAGCACTTACTGTATTTTATCAGTTGTACTTTAGGGAATTTGTGAAAATACATAATGCAATTGTCAAAAACCCTACATGTTAGCAAGGACTTTACATCATTTTTTCTTCTCGAATGTTATTTCTCATAGATGGCAAGGGATTATTAGATAGAAAAATTGCCCATGAAATATTTAAAAGACAATTTTATTGCATGATTATAGGCCATAAATTGATTATATAGGCCCATTGATTTGGGGCTGGGTATGTAGTTCAGTGTGGAGTGCTTACCTAGGATACATGAGATCCTGGGGCCCATCCCTGGCATTGCAAAAACAAAAGCAAAGCAAAGCAAAGCAAAAACCCATGCATTTAGCTGAGTATGGTGGTTCACACTGATAATCCCAGCAACTCAGGAGGCTGAGTTAGGAGGATTGCAAGTTTTCAGCCAGCCTCAGCAATTTAGTTAGATCCAAAGATAAAAAGGGCTAGGAGTTAGCTTACTGGTAAAGTGTAGGAGCATAGGGTTGGACATCTGCGCCTCCGCCAGATCAGTACTAACTCCAGAGATGGGAGTTCAAATCATTCTATCTTTAGTTACCTGGTAGGAGATGACCTGTTTGTAGTAATGGAATACTTGCTGGTGGGCCAGTGACTGATGTTGTTACAGCAACCTGCATGGATGAGGCACAGATTGCTGCTATGTGCAGAGAGGTGAGTTTGCTTTTTTTGGGATAAAGCAGGGTGATGTGTGGTTAGCAAGAGATGGGTAAAAGGAAAGTTTTTCTGCACAGAAAATTTTTATTATACGCATTCTCTATAAGTTATCCCATATTGTTTCAACTCAGATGAGAGTTTCAGCTCTTCAAATGTAAGATACCTTGGGAATGAGTATAGGCCCTTTTTAATTTTTTATTTTGTTTGTGATATTTGTGATTGAATTCAGGGGCTACAATTTATATATGGAAGAAAAGCACCTATAATCCTGTCATATAGCCACTAGTATCATTTTTTACTAATTGTCTATCATTCATATATGTGATTATTATTTTTTAATTGAATAATATACTTAATTTTTCATTCTTTCTTTGTTGTTTGTTAACATCAATTTTACAATTGTAACACTGACTTATATCCCAAGTCTTTTTTAATTTATTTTATTTTGTTTATTTTGAGACAATCTTAAAAGTTGCCTAGGCTGGCCTGGAACTTGTTATCTTCCTACTTCCTACTTCTGCCTCTGGTGTAGCTGGGGTTACATGCATACCCAGTTAAGGCCTTTGAAGAAGTAAATTCATCAGCAAATCTAGTTATGGTCCTCACACTAGTTTATCATCCAGATAGGCACTTCTGAGAAGAATGGGGGTGCTATTAAAAATATGCCACTCAGCTAGGTGTTGTGGTACCGGCCTGTAATCCCCATGACTCAGGAGGTTGAGACCAGAGGATTGCAAATTCAAGGCTGGCCTCAGCAAGGCTCTAAGCAACTTAGTGAGAACTTGTTTCAAAATTAAAAATAAAAAAGGTTGGAGACGTACATCACTGGAAAGTTTCTCTGTGCTAAATCCCCAGTATCCCTCCTCTTGCACCACCCCCACCCACACCCCCCACCCACAAAACTGGGAACTAGAACTATCACAGACAAAGCAAGACATGTGTTTACCTTTTTTTTTTTTTTTTAAGAGAGAGAGAGAGAGAAATGAATTACAGTGGATGGGGTAGAGAGAGAAGATGGGAGGGGAGGGAGGGGGGATGGTAGAGGATAGGAAAGGTAGCAGAATACAACAATTACTAATAGGGCATTATGTAAAAATGTGGATGTGTAACCGATGTGATTCTGCAATCTGTATTTGGGGTAAAATTGGGAGTTCATAACCAACTTGAATCTAATGTATGAAATATGATATGTCAAGAGCTTTATAATGTTTTGAACAACCAATAAAAAAAATTTAAAAAAAAAGAGAGAGAGAGTTTTTTTAAAAAAAAAAATATTTATTTTTCAGTTTTGGTGGACACAACATCTTTATTTTATTTTTATGTGGTGCTGAGGATCGAACCCAGTGCCCCGCGCATGCCAGGTGAGTGCGTTACCACTTGAGGCACATCCCCAGCCCCATGTTTACCTTTAATATCAGTAAGTATCCTTCTGGCTTCATTTAGCTCACTGAAGGTAAAGGAATTTGTCACTTCCTTATATTTGTAATGATTTTCCAGATGTTCTGTTTGCTTAAGCAAGTAGAATTTTCCAAATTGTTTAAGTCTAAGCCAAAAACAAGCTTTTTATCTGTCCATCTGTAACTTTTTCTATAGAGGACACTAAGGCTACTTGCTTATTTTCTTTGAAACTGATACTACTCTGTCTTGATGTCACAGGGATCTTTATCATAAAAGACAAAGTCATAAAAGTTTATGAGAGACTATTGTATAATACATAGTGAATTATTTTTATAAAGGTAACATTGTTGAAAATGTAATTTTGAGTTGTATTCCACCTAAGAAGGAAGGAAATAAGACCTCTTTCATAGTTCTGAATATTGTATCCCTTAACAAAGTATGTTTGGAGACTTAAAGTATAATACTTTATCTATTTATATCTAATTTGTTTTTCTCAATTTTTTTCATAGTTGATATAAAATCAGTTTCAGGATTCACTGGGTTATCTTTTATGTGCTAAAATATTTAAATTGTAACAATTTCTACTTATTTGTGCAAATATTTTTTCTGTGGTTTTATTCTTTTCAAGAGTCTGATTAAATGCCTGGTATATATGATAAAACCATTTATATTTGTTTTTTCTTTGTAAAATAGTAGAGAATTTGTAATTTTAATAGTTACAAATTATATGCAGACTTTGTTGCTCTACTTTGATGAGAATAAGAATAAAAATACAACTAACTTTTCCCAAGTGCATAAAATTATATAATATATACTTTCAATTTATATTCAAAAATCATTAGGCAAAGAAATTGTTTAAATCTCATCTTATTCTTGTATTTAAGGAAAAGAGGAATTTATCCATATATTTTTAATATTTTTAATACTTTTAGTTGTAAATGGACACAATAACTTTATTTTATTTATTTATTTTTAATTGTGGTTGTTTTATTGTTTGTTTGTTTTGTTTGTTTTAGTTCTGGGGATCAGACCTCGGGCCTCACACATGCTAGGCAAGTGCTCTACCACTGAACTCTACCCATAGCCATATTCTTTCATTGTTGATGTCAGGTTGTTGATAGAGCTTGACATAAAATCTACCAGAGAAGAAATGAAGAAGATGTAGTACATTTGTTGATAAACCCCTGATTGCAACCAGACCACCCTCAATGATCAGACTTCTGAGTACCTGAGGTTTCAAGTGCAAATAACCACAAGTTTATTCTCTACTGTTGAAATAATTTCTAAAGAACTTATGTTTGTTTACCATTACTGTGTGCCATTAGGCATTTAAACCTGAAAAGGCCTAGAAGTTATATGGACTCATCCATCATTTTATAAGAGAGACCACTGAAGACTTAAATTTTAAAAATCTGTGGCAGAAACTGGGAATGTAACTCAGTGGTCTGTTTGCCTAGCCTACACAGTGTCCAGGGTTTGATACCCAGGACTGCAAAACCAATAAATAAATTGGTGATGGATGAGCTAGGAATGTGGCAGATGTCTGCAGGCTTAGCAGCCCAGGAAGTTGAGGCAGTCGGATAATTTGAGGCCATTGTGGGCAACATAGAAAGGCCATGTCTAAAAAAAAAAAAAAAAAAATCATTGGGAAAGAAAGGACTTAATAAGATATTATTTAATGTATTATTTAATGATGTCTATAGATGAAATCAGACTGTGGAGGGGGATCTTCTTACTAATTAAGGTATTACATTTTCTGAATTTTGCATATGATAGAATTTTTTTAATAAATGTTAAGTATTGCAGGGTCTTTGGCTGAATACTACAGGCAGTGCTCAGGCCACAACTACTACTATAATGATTCTGTGTGAACTACTGCATGGGACTTTCTGGGACCATTTAATTGATACCTATTTTCTTGTGTTTAGTGTTTATAGGCATTGGAGTTTTTACATGACAATCATGTGATTCACCGGGACATAAAAAGTGACAGTGTGCTCTTGGGAATGGAAAGAGAAGTTAAACTTAGTGAATAACAAGTGAAGAAAAAACATTCATTATTTATGTTTTATTATACTTCCCTCCCTTTTTAATTAAAAAAAAATCCCTCTCTGTTAATATTTTTGAAAATAATATATGGAAGGGGAAAGAATCTCGTGGTAAAAAACTATGAACTGAGAACTGGACTGTGCCTAGGACTGTCATAGTGTTGATGCTATATTAAATATTTCAAGTTGAATTTGTTTCTTCCATCTGTTACACTGTTTTTTCTCTTCAGCATTCTCTGTTTTGTACAGGATAGCCTAACTGGGAGATGGCTGAAATCCTGCCGTGCCCTCTGGAGGATGTAAGCAGAGCTATTAAACTACATCCTCTAAAGGTTACTCAATCAGGTCATCAAAATATAAAATTCTATTTTTAAATTATCTTAGTGATCAAATTAGAAATAGATAATCACATACATTTTTGGTGGAGACATATGAACATGGAATTAGACTTTTTTGGATAAAATTTTATGATTTCCACTTACTAGATGCATGATCTTAGGTGAATTAACTAAATATATATATGCCTTGGTCACCCTATTTGTAAATGAGAATAATTTCAATAGTAAGCATAAATGGGGCTGGGCTTAGTGGGGCATGCCTGTAATCCAAGTGGTTTGGAAGACTGAAGCAGGAGAATCACAAGTTCAAAGCCAGCCTTAGCAACTTAGTGAGGCCATAAGCAATTTATTGAGACCTTATCTGAAAATCAAAAATTAAAAGGGCTTCGGATGTGGCTCAGTGGTTAGGCAATCCTAAATTCAATCCTTGTTTATCCCCCCCCAAAAAAAAAATTAAAAACCTACTTCGGGCAGGGGTTATAGGTCATGGTACAACACTCACCTAGTATGCAGATGATCCTCAGTTTAATTTCCCAGCACCACAAAAACTAAATAAATAAATTTTAAAATAAATTAACCAAGCCAGGCTCAGTGGTGCACATCTGTATCCCAGTAGTTCTGAAGGCTAAGGCAGGAGGATTGCAAGTTCAAAGCCAGCCTCAGCAACTTAGCAAGGTCCTAAATCAACTTAGTAAGATCCTGTCTCTAGATAAAATATTTAAAAAGCCTGGGGATGTGACTTGGTGGTTAAGCATCAGTATCAAAAAAAAAAAAAAAAAAAAGATAAATTACCCAGTTTTTAAAAATTACCTATCATAGGGTTATCATGAGGATTGGATAGTTTCACAAGGTACTTGGAATGGTATCTGGCTTTTATAAACACTCATTTTCATTATAAATATTATTTTACCTAACAGTTTTCAGTATTCACTCCTATAGAATTACTATAAATATATGCACCTCAATTAGTAAAAAGATATTCTCTGCAATATGGTAAAGACATTTAAAACTATCTTAAATGTCAAACAGTAAAGGAATGGTAATTTGATATGTTTGTACTCTACAATATATGATAGTTTTTAAAATGAGGCATATAAATCTACTAATATCGAAGGCTCTCTTATATAAACAGTTTACAAAATATCCTAGTTAGGTAAAACAATTAAGCAGTTCATAAGTTTTATTCATTCTTATGTAAATACAAAACAGTCTAAAGCTTACAGACCTGATACTAGTAGTTACATAAGTAGTTGAATGGCTTTAACTGTAGAATGGAAGAAAAGATTGTAAATTCTGATCCTGACTTTTCTACAAAATTAACATCAGGAGCTAAAGTAGGTTTTTGTTTCTACAGATAGTTGGGGTAGATTCATGCTAATGAGTATTTTGTCAGTACTACTGCACTCAACTGTGTTATTTTTCTAAGCTCTCTGCTATGTTGTATGCTTAGGGATTCTAGCTTCTTTTTTTTTTTTTTTTTATTCTAAGCAGTATCTTCACTTTTGTCTGAGTCACTGCATTTCGGTTTGGTGTCTAACTTTGATTATTTCCCTCACTTTTTGGATTTCTTTAACTTAAATTTTTTAGAGTAAAATGTGTTAAGAATAAAAGCCCTCCCACTAATTTGCACTCCATTGGAGGAAGAAAAAGCAAAAAGTGGCAGTATATAACATTATCAAAATATTTTAATCCCTGTCTTGATTACTTTATTATTAATTTCTTTAAAAAAAGGGAGCCTGAATAGTGCAAATGTAATTATTGCATCTGAGATGAACTCTTTTGTGAAACCATCTCTAGAAGCTATTAATTCTAGACATTTTGTTTTTGTTCCTTAGCCAACTTCATGTTTTGTGCTCAGATCACCCCTGAGCAGAATAAACATACTACCATGGTTGGAACACCTTATTGGATGGCACCAGAAATGGTTACACAGAAAGCTTATGGCCCTAAAGTTGACATTTGGTCCCTAGGTATCATGGCTATTGAGATGCTTGAAGGAGAACCTCCATACATGAAGGAAGATTCCCTCATGGGTAAGACCAGTTTAACACCAGCTTTACTGTAAAAAAAAAAAAAATACTTTTCCTTAAAGCATAGTTAGAACTTCCTTGTGTTGTTCATTGGCCAAGACTTTAGAATCAAAACTGGATAAAACCTAACCTCTGCCCTTACTTTGTATCTACAATTACAATACTTCTGAGTTATAGAGCTGAAAGTGTTAGCTGATGAGTATAGATTTTTATTAGTCAGCTGTATGGTCTCTTGTTTGGGGTATAAGTAAGAATATACTCAGCTTTCTACACCTGTAATTCCAGGGACTTGGGAGGTTGAGGTAGGATGATTGCAAGTTCGAGGTCAGTCTGGGCAACTTCACAAAACTCCAACTCAAATTAAAAAGGCTGTGGAGGTAGCTTAGAGGTAGAACACTCCTGAGTTCAATTCTTAGTACTACAAAAATTAAAATGAAAAAAAAAGATTGGAATCCTCATACATTGCATTGTTGCACTGCTTTAGAAACAATTTGACGGTTCCTCAGAAAGTTAATATTGCATTACCATGTGACCTAGCAATTTCACTACTAGGTATATGTCAAGAAAATTAAAAGCATGTGTCTGTGGAGTGGGAGACAGAGCTCAGTGGCAGAGTTCCTGGCATGCACAAGGCCCTGGCTTCGGTCCCCAGAACTGCCAAAAGGAAACAGGCATAAAAGGAACATGCCCAAACAAAACACGCACAGTGTTGATAGCAGAATTATTTACAGTAGCAAAAAGTGGAAAAAACCCAAATATCTGTTCACCTGATGAACAGTGGGATATTATTTGGCCATAAAAGGGAAGGAAGTACTGATACATGTACAACATTGACCCTTGAAAATCTTATACTAAGGAAAAAAGCTAGAGAACAGAGGGATTTAGTTTTGGATATTCTTTGCTGAATGTTTTGTACCATGTTGCCAAAGATTCCAGTTCAAGTAAGCAGTTAAAATAGTTTAAATAAGTAATTAAATTAGAAATCTTTTCAGAACAATTTTCAAAACCCTCTACTTTTATATATTTATTTAGCCAATATTGAGTTTAGCACCTGCCTTGTGCTAGGCAGTGTTTAAGTCGCTGCCTAGAGAACCAACAAAAATTCCTGCTCTTGTAGAACCTACATTCTAGTGGAAGGAGAGAAAGAATAAGGTGAATCATAATAATACATTAAGCAATGGATCCTTTAAATGCTGGACTGGCAAGGAGAAGAGAGGGAGGCAGGGGAGTCAGGGGTTTGCTTTTAAAAGGATGCTTTTGGAGGGCTTCACTGCAGTGACATTTGGACACAGGATGTAAGATCCTGATGCTTGTTTACTTAGGGAAGGGCATGCCAAGCAGAAGAAACAGTGATTACAAAAGCCCTTAAGCAAGAATGTTCCTGGTGCATTCAAATATCTTGAAGGAATTTGGGAGAGTCAGAGTGCATTGAGCAAACAATAGGCAATAAGGTAGCCAGTGAAATGAGGCCCTGTGTAGTGCTGAGTGGGGATTCTGACTTTTTATCTAAGATGGGGATTCTGGCTTGTGTTCTAAAATGGGGAAACCATTGGAAAGTTTTGAGCAGAGGCATAAAATAGTCTTACTTAAATTTTAACAGGCTCACTCTGGTCACTTTGTTAAGAGTTGATTCTCAAGGAAGGCAAAGGCAGAAGCAGAAAGGCCAATTAGGAAGCTGTTGCAATAATTCAGGCAAGAAATGACAGTACTGTAGACCAGGATGTTATCAGTGGAGGTGATAAAACAAATAGCTAGATCCTGGATTTATTTTGAAAGGAGAGTCTATGTAAAAGAAGAGTTGAGGATAGTTCCAAGAGTTTAGCCTAAGCAAAGGGAAAGATGAAAATGAAGTTTACCTTAGTTGAGAGAGGAAAGACTGCAGAAAGAGGAGAGGAGTTGGGATTGTAGGTGGGAGTTCAGTTGACAACAGTTTAACATGTTTGAGGCATGTTAAGGTTAAGATACCTAGTAAGATATTCAAGTGGATATGTTGATGAGGCTGTTGGGTATGCCATTCTGGAACCCAGGTTAAAGATATAAAACTGAGGCTCCTTGGCTACAGATATTTTCTAAAGCTACAAGGCAGGATGAGGTCAAGTAGGTATAGACAGACAAAATTTTAGCTGGCACACTGACACAGTCCGTAACTAAGTGTTGATGAGGCAGACCAGCAAGGAGACTAAGAAGGAATGATTGGAAAGGTAGATAAAACTAGATAAAGATATGCCCTGAAATCTGTATGCAAAAACTAAGGGAGAGATCAGCTTGGCAGAAACTATAATTATGTCAATAAAGATAAAGACTGAGACTTGGTCAATTTAGATGTAATGTTGGTGAAAACTTGATGAATGGGGACATCTGCTTTCTGTCAAAATAAAATAACAGATTAACCCTTTTTGGCTGAAACAACTCCCCAAAACTAGATTATATAAAAGAGTGGTTTTCAAGAAACTGCAACAGACAATGAAGGAAGGACAATGATGTATTAAAGTGAGTAACAACTGAAGTGAACCCCATGACTGGCCCAGTTTCCAGGCCATGTGCAGAGAGGGATGACCCTGGTGGGACATTGCTGGAAAAGTTGTGAAAGGAGGAAAGATGGACTCTCAAGATCTGTGCAGCCCCCCCACCCCTCCCCGGGTAAGCATTCAACAGAGGTTGGTATGAAAAGCAAATGTAAGGACTAAGATATAATTATCTGACAAGATTGGAAAGAACCAGGCAGAGGTATAGTTCAGTGGTAGAGTGCTTGCCTAATACATGCGCAAGGCCCGCAGTTCAATCTCCATCAACTAGAACAAACACTGGGGCTGGGTGTGATGGTGCACACCCATAGTCCCAGCCAGTTGGAAGGCTGATAACCATTTGAGCTCAAGTCTGGGCAACATATTGAGATCCCCAGCTCAGAAAAACAAGATTGAAAAGAGTAATGCCTGCCCAATGTGTAAGCTTGGGAATAGTGCCTGTTTCTCTCAGCCACCATGGAAAAAACCTTATCATTCACAAGATTGAGTAGAAGACTCATCATAAGTGTCTTGCCTCAATGATGGAAAATAATTACCATTAAATTAAATGTTACTTCAGTTCCAAGTAACACATCTTACAAATAAGACCCAAATAGCTTAAAACTTCATCCAAGAACAAAGCTTAAGAATATTTATAGGGCCACAACCATGGTTATACTCAGGCCTCAGAAGAGGCTTGTCTTCAGAATCCTCTGCTATGGATCTGATTGGACCCAGTGAAACAGTTAAATACCATATGTCGTCAACTATCAGTAGATCCAGAAGCTAATCAAAGATGGTATGTTCATCCACAAGTTTGTGACTATCCATTCCCAGGCTCAATCTGGAAAAACACCTTGGCCTTCAGGAAGGGGAGTTATATAGGTTAGAAAAGGTAATCTGAAAGAGAGGGTGTGAATTGTGCACGAGCTGCTCACAAGATACCATGAATCTAAGGAGCTTGCCACTTGTACCAGATCCTGTACCTGAAGATAAATAAACATGGCCAAAACCAAAGCAGATTCTCATGGAACATATCCACAAGCTGAAGGCAGACAAAACCTGTGAGAATCTTGACTGACATGGCTGAGGCCCACAGGTCGGAAACCAGGGAAGCCGACAAGCTCTATGAAGAGCACCTCCAGGTCAAGAAAGGAGGGGAAAATCATCAAGACTATCCAAAGATGAAGAGACCCAGAAATAAAGCTTTACCTCCTGTATTATCTCCATAGTTACACACATTGGTCATTCAAATAAAAGAAGCCTTGATCCACCTGGAAAAAAGTAAGAGAATATTTATAGGAATCCAGAAGTGGCCAGGACCTAACAGGCACTGAGACATACATTCAAAGTTTTAACAGAAAGACAAGGGGTAGGAAAACATAGTCCATCATGAAGACTAGAACTGGCACAGATAAAAGAATTAGCACAAAAGGTCATTATAATAATTATTATAATTATGTTCCAGGTATTAAAAAGTCAGACATTTGGAAGGCATATTTTTCAAAGACCCAAATTAAACTTAGTCATGTGTTGTGGTTTGGATATGAAGTGTCCCTGAAAAGTTCCTGTGTTAATGCAGGAATATTTGTAAGTGAAATGCTAGGATTGTGACAGTCCTAACCCTATCAGGCTATCCTAGTTTGAATGGACTAGGTGGAAACTGTAGGAGTGTGGCTGGAGGAGATGGGTCACTGGAGGCTGCCCTCAAAGCATTTGTTTTCCCTGTGCCCTTTTTTCCCTTTCTCCCTCTCTGGGCTTTCTGGCCACCTTGAGCACAGCAGCACTCCTCCATCATGCCCTTCCGCCATGATGTTCTGCTTCAGGTTGAGCCCAGAGCAATGCCATCAGTGTACCATGGATTAAACCTCTGACACAGTGAAAAAAAAAAAAAAAGTGAGCCCAAATACCTGTCCCTCTAAGGTTTTCTTGTCAGGTGTTTTGGTCACAGTGACACAAAACTGACTAACACATTATGAAAACTATAATATCTGATGTTGGATTAATGGTAAATTATTATAGAAATAAAAACTAGTCACAGTGAAACGTAAAAATAGAAGTGAAAAAAGTTTAAGTGAAGTAGAATCAGTGAGCTGTGAGACAGTCTCAAGTCTTTTAGTAACATGTAATAAAGTTCTGAAAGAAAAGATCAACCCAAAAATCTATCTTTCAAAAGCTAAATAACAGTTTTCTCAAACACATTACAGTTGGAAGTACTTCTAACTATATGGTTAAATATATAATTTTTGTTATGTAAGTAGCTTTAAAAGATAAAATTGTTTAAATAAAAATAATAACAGTGGAGTGGAGGTAGGAGATAATGCATATGTAAAATGACAACAGAAGAATCAGGGCCAAGGAGAAAGAACACTAAGATTCTTATCCTGTGTGACATGGTGCATCACTTGATGGTAGAGTGTGGTCATTGAAAGATGAAAACATTGAATAATAAAAGACAAAGTTGTACATAATAAGCAAGGAAGATGTAGCAGTGGTAGAGCTAGTGTGTTAGTGTGTGTAAGGCTCTGAGTTCAATCCCTAGTGCCACAAAAATAAATAATTAAATGAAAAAGCCATCCAACAATGTGTATAAATACCAAAACATCACATGGTACCCTGTAAATACATAAAATTACTAATAGTCAACTAAAAGTATACATTTAATTTTTTTAACAAGAAGGCTACATTGAGCGAGATATATCATAGGGGACACTAAAAGAGCTCCTCCTAATAACCAAAGCTGGGACAATTGGAACAGCAAAACAAAGTAGTAAGGAATTTTAACTTGAAAGTTCAAATAAGTATCTATGAGTCCATGCTGACATAAAATATTGAATAAATAACTGGGAGAAGAGACAGGTCAATCACCTATACAGAAGAATTCTAAAAGTTTATGTGGATGCTCCACCCTGCAGGAAGTAGAGCGTAACTCAAGTATGGACTTCATGTAGTGAGTACCAGAGAATACAGTACGGGGAGGGAAAAGGAACTGCACAGTGGGAAAATTTAACAAGCCCTTGGCCGGGTGATTAGGTCAACATCGGCAGTCATAAATCATGTTGCTAATAGGTACCTTTAATATGATGCAATGAAAACAGTACTGATACCAGGCATGGTGGCCCAGCTATTTGGGGGGCTGAGGCAAGAAGGTCACAAGTTGGAGGCCAGCCTCAGCAACTTAATAAGGTCCTATCTCAAAATTAAAAATAAAAAGGGTTGGGGCTATAACTCAGTGGTAGAGAACTTCTGGGTTCACTCCCCAATACTGCAAAAGAAGAAAAAGAAAGAAAAGTCTGTGATCTTCCTCTTAAAAACCCATTTGATATAACCTTGAAAAAAATGTCAGACACAGAGGGGAATCCTACAAAGTATGATATAGTACCTGACCAGTACTCCTCAGACCTGTCTATAGTCATCAAAAACAGGGAAAGTCTGAGAAATTGTCAGCCAAGAGACATCTAAGGAGACATGACAAATAAATACATGTCTTAGAACAGGAAAGGATAGTGGAAGAGTAAATGGAATAGGGAAATCTAGTATGCTGCTGAAAGCACTAACAGCCCACATGAGGTTAATGGATATCAATCTCTAGTGGTGCCAGTCATTGTAGATGAGTGGGGTTTATCCCTCTATATTCAGCTGCATGGATACAGGAAGGAATACAGTTTTAACCACATTTAGCTGAATAAATGCTGTAAAGCGAGTGGGAGAGGGACATGAAAGTAACATGTGAAAGGAATGATGGACACTAAAAGACCCATGGGATTTTAGGTCTCAGTGAAGTCATGGGATTGCTGACTTTGTAGTGCTAGGAGTACAAAAGTCAGGAGGTAGAGCGCAACAAAAATTTAAGAGTTGCAGTTGCTGGTGTCTGTCCTGGCAGAGGGTAGGACTCAGTGTATATGGTGAGAAAGGCTAGTGCATAAGCGCATCAGAGAAGAAGACAAGGAACTCTAACACACATCTCTGTAGCTATTGAAATAATGTGAATTATTTCAGGAGTAATAGTAGGGATAACAGTGCAAAGAGCTATGATCTTGAAGCAGTTGGTCGGGGGGTAGCCTGGGGTTTAGTAGATATTTAAAACAAGGAAAGGTAGATTTGTAGTCAAAAGTCTGCATTATAGAGGAAAAGACTTCAAAGAGCAATGGAAAAACCAAAGGACACTTGCTTCATCTCTAGACCGAAGTTGTGGGAGAAAAAAAGCCACCGCTAGAAAGCACCGCTGGTGAAAGTAAGGAGAATGTTCAGAGCCACTTGGGCATTAGTTGGAGAAACTGGGGGGATGACTAGGAGTCCTGGCTACTTATGATCATTAAAATAAATGAAGGTAAAGAGAGTATAAGTGAGATGAATCTCAAGTGGAGAGAAGACTGTGAGCAGGGGTAGGGGGATTGTTGATGGTGGGGGTGGTTATACTTAGCTTCATTATTTTCTGAACTTCCATCTTTACCCTTTTGTTGGAGATATAGATGCTTCCAATCATCTTGTAATTTTAACCTGAAATTAATTGCTTTCTCAGGCATGATGTCTTAGAGTAAAATTAATTCAGGAGAAAATTTTGGTGACCTTAGGTTTGGCAGTGTTTTTAGGTACAATAGTAAAAGCACCATCCATGAAATAATAAATTGGACTTCCTTAAAATTCTAATCTTCTTAGGGCTGGGGTTGTAGCTTAATGGTAGAATGCTTTCCTAGCATGGGTAAGGCACTGGGTTTGATTCTCAGCACCACATTAAAAATAAATAAATAAGATCTTCTGGGCTGGTGATGTAGCTTAGTGGTGGAGTTTCTGTCTAGCATATATGAGGGTCTGGATTCCTAAGCCCTGAAAAAAAGGAGGGAGGGGCAAAAATATCTAAATAAACAACTCACTAAAGAAGATACATAGGTGGCAAATAAGCACATGGACAGAACTAAACATGCATGAGTGAGGGGATTGCTAAATTAACATTGAGATACCACTGCATACCTGTTAGAATGCTCAAGTTCAAAAAATCTGAGGGAGGATGTGAAGCAACAGGAACACTCATTCATTGCTACTGAGATGCTCCACTCCAGAAACAATTTTTCTGTTTCTTACAAAACTAAACATGTCCTTACCACATAACCCAGCAATGTTTTCCTAGGTATTTATCCAAATGCATTGAAACATGCACAAAAACCTATGCACAAATGCTTATAGCATCTTTATTCACAATTGCCAAATCTGGAACCAAGATGTCATTCAAAAAGTGAATATAAGGACTGTGTGTATCAGTGGTAAAGCACATATAGCATGCTTAGGCTCTGGTATCCATTCCCAGCACCACAGAATAAATGAAAGAAAATAAAATGTACATGATACATCTATACAACAAAATATTTTCATTGATAAAAACTGAGCTATCAGAACACAAAAAAAAAAACATGAAGAAATTTATCTTATTTACTTATTTATTTATTAAAGGGTAAAAGCATGGAAAATTTATTACATGCCTATGGCATGAGCATATTAGACTCTGAATGATCTTTTAAAGCCTATTGCTTAGTGAAGAAAATCATTCTAAAAAGGATAGATGCTGTACAATTTCAAGTATAGAGTGTGGGCTGGAAGTGTTCATCAGTTGTAGTGTGCTTGCCTAGCATGACTGATAACCCTGAGTTCTATCCATAGCACCACAAAAAAAATCAAAATGTAAATAAGTTTAGGACATCTGAAGTATGAAGAGATTAAAAAAAATCAGTGATTGCAGGGATTCAGGAGAATGAATAGTAGGTTTTTAGGGCAGTGAATTTATTCAGTATGATATTATAATGGTAGACACATGACAAAATTCATTTTTCACAACCCACAGCATTATAGAATACAATACAAAGAGTTAACTCTAAACTGTGAACTTTTGATTAATAGAAGTATATCCATATTTGTTTATTTGTGGTAGAGTATTTGCCTAGCATGCACCACTCCCCAGGGTTCAAGCACCAGCACCACACACACACACACACACACACACACACAGACACACACAAAGTATTTATTTATATATATATATATATACATACACACATGTATATATCATTTGTAATAAGTATACTATATTGTAATTAAAGATATTAATAATAAGAAAATGAAGTGCTAATATTAGAACATTTTAGGATCCACATTTTGAGATCAAGTATGTGTTTGGAAAATACATGTGCAAGGCTATATAGTTGTCTTTTCAATGTTGAAGAAGGTCAGTGAGATCCAGGGTTATGTCTCAGTGGTAGAGTGCTTGCCTAGCATTTGTGAGGCACTGGGTTCAATCCCCAGCACCACATACAAAATAAATGAATAAAATAAAGTTATTGTGTCCATCTATAACTTATTTTTTTTTAAAAGATGGTCAGTGAGAGCCATTAAATTTTTCCTCTTGTCTCACAAGGCAACTCAGCTGTAGTCTGTATTGTCTGCTTAATTTCAAAACCTAAAACTTCTACTAAAATCATAAATTAAAAATAATTTAGGGTAATAATAAACAATGAAAGAATATAGAGATTTATTTAAAGGGGATTGGTTAAATTATGAAAACACCCATATGATAAGGCACTGTTCAATTTAGCCATTAGAATAATTTTACCATCAGTTATTAGGATGAAGCTGGCATATAGCTAGTTAAGTAAAAGAGTTTCAGTAAATTCAAATTGCTTTGAAATGTGACTTTTTAAAAGCTGCAGATGTTTAACAGGGTAGACACACATTGATAGTATGATTGTCATCAATTTTCTTTATACTTTTATGTACCATAGGTGGGGTTTTTGTTATTATTGTTATTTTGTTTTCTTTAAGAAAGAAGTGTTGCATTTATAGTTCAACACAGAAAAGATAAAGCTGCCAGGCCTAGTGGCACACACCTGAAATCTCAGCTTTGGAGAGACGGAGGCAGGAAGATCCCAAGTTTGAGGCCTGCCTGGTCAACTTAGAGATACTGTCTCAAAATAAAATGAAAAGTGGGCTGGGGTATAGCTCAGTGGTAGAGCACTTACTTGCCTAACATATGCCTGGGTTCAATTCCTATACCACACCACACCCTCCCGCCAACCAAAAAAAAGAGAGAGAGAGAGAGAGAAAAGAATAAGTAAAGGAAGGAAAAATATCTGTAAGGATAAATCCAAACAGGTACAGATAATGATAACTTCACTTTACTCACTTTAGTATTTATGGTGATTATCTTTGAAGAATTACAAGGAACTGGAGATATTTTTCAGTGGTAGATATTTCCCAGAATGCACAAGGCCCTGAGTTTGATACCACTATCACAAAGGGGAAAAAAAAGTGTTCTATAAAATACATTCTAACTTTGTTGAGCCACCTTAAGAAGGTTGTGAATGTCTTATCCAATGGTTGCACATGTGTAATCCCAGTGACTCTGGAGGCTAAAGGAGAATCACATGTTTGAGGCCAGCCTGGACAATTTGGTGAGACCTTGTCTCAAAGATAAACAATAATAATAAAAGTAAGGGGTTATGCATGTAGCTCACTGGTAAAACAATACTGGCTTCAACCCTCAGTAGCCCACTCCCCACTACCCCAAAATAGAATGTCACAGATACTGTTCTATTTTCAGGCCCTATATCTGATCGCCACACATGGAAAGCTGGAATTGCCAAACCCAGAAAAAGTTTCACCTGTGTTTCAAGATTTCTTAAATCAATGCTTGGAAATCAATGTAAAGGAAAGGGGTGCAGCCAAGGAATTATTACAGGTAAATTTGGAAATGATGCCATTTGGGGGAAATGTTGACTCTTTTTTGAATATCCAAGAAAAAGTTTTCATTTCACTATTCATTGATCACTACCTGTAAGGCAGCTGCTACATTTTAGGGTTTCATCTGCCAGGAATAAAAGTTTAATATCGTGATAGTAAGTTTTTGTATGTTATTAAATATCATATACATTCAATGCTGGTGTGAGTGTATTTATGGGCTGTTTGTAGATTTTTGGAAAGTAGAAAAACTAAATCAACTCTGTTTTCAACTATGAACATTATGGACTGATTATGAGGGGTTTGGGCAGGTATTAAAATATGTATTTTAAGTAAATTGTATTCATAAGTAGTCTTCAGAGCTTAGTTGAAAGAAAATGTTCTGCTTATAAATTGTGTACTTGTTTGTCCCCTCTTTTTGGCAGCACCCATTCCTGACTTTGGCAAAACCGTTGTCTAGTTGACACCTCAAATCCTTGCCGCTCAAGAAGTAATGAAGAGAGAAAATGTTAATGTCATTGAGAAGAATTAATATTCTTTTTCCACTTCCTAAAAAGAAAATTTTAAATAAATTTAATAAAGTGTTATTTGTTGTAAAAGATGTATAACTTAAAAGTTGCCATTTTAGCCATGTTAAGTGGACAACTCAGTGGTATTAATTACACAATGTTGTATGACCTTCTGTTTCTAGAACAGTTGTGTCATGCCAAATAGGAGCTCTGCTACCATTAAATCATAACTCCCATTCCTCCTCTTCCAGACCCTGGCCACCACCATTCTTGTGGGTTTTTTTTTTTTTTTTCTTTTCTTCTCTTTGTTCTAATTATTCATGACAGTAGAATGCACTTTTGACACATCATACATAAATGGAGTATAACATCTCATTTTGTGGATTGGACATGATGTAGAAACATATTGGTCATGTATTCATGTACTATGAACATAGGGTAATAATGTCCAATTCATTCTACTATCCTTTTTACCCCCAAACCTCCTCCCCTCCCTTCACTCCCCTCTATCTAATCCAAAGTACCTCTGTTCTTCCCTAGCCACCCTCTAATTGTAAATTAGTGTCCACATATCAGGGAAAACATTTGGCCTTTGGTTTTCTGGGATTAAATTATTTTGCTTAGCATGATATTCTACAGGTCCATCCATTTACCTACAAATGCCATCATTTTATTCTTCTTTAATGCTGAGTAATATTTCATTTGTATATAAATCACATTTTCTTTATCCATTCATCTGTTGAAAGATGCCTAGATTGGTTACATGGTTTAACTATCCTGAGCTGAGATGCTATAAATATTGATATGGCTGTGTCACTGTACTATGCCGATTTTAAGGGTTTTTTTTTTTTTTTTTTTTTGAATAGACAGGGGAGTGGGATAATTGGGTCAAAAGGTGGAGGTGGTTCCTTTCTAAATTTTCTTTGGAATCTCCATACTGCATTCCATAATGGTTGCACCAATTTGCAGTCCCATCAACAATTTATGAGTGTCCCTTTTCCCCCACATCCTTGCCAACACTTATTGTTTCTTGTATTCTTCGTAATTGACATGCTGACGGAAATGATGAAACCTTAGTTTTGATTTTTCATTTCTCTAATTGCTAGAGATTAGAGATGTTGAACATTTATTTTCATATATTTGTTGATAAATTGTATTTGTATTTGTTCTTCCAAGAAGTGTCTGTTCAGTTCCTTAGGCCATTTATTCATTTTGTTATTTGGTGTTTTTTTTTTTTTTTTTTTTTTTTTAGTTCTTTATATATCCTGGAAATAAATACTCTGAGTGCACATGGCAAAGATTTTTCTCTCATTCTGTAGGCTCTCTCTTCACATGATTGTTTCATTTGCTGAGAAGAAGCTTTTTAGTTTGAACGCATCCCATGTATTGATTCTTGATTTTAACTTAAGATTCAGGGTTTTGTTAAGAAAGTCATATCCTAAGCCGATGTGGTGAAGAATTTGGCCTTATTTTTCTTCTGTTAGGTGCAGGGACTCTGTTCTAGTGCCTGAGTCTTTGATCTACTTTGAGTTTAGTTTTGTGCTGGGAGATGGAATAGGGGTTTAATTTCATTGTGTTATATAGATTTCCAATTTTCCCAGCACCATTTGTTGAATAGGCTATCTTTTCTCCAGTGAATGTTTTTGGCGATTTTTATCTGAGATAATGTATTTATGTGGGTTTTTTTCTGTCTTCTATTCTGTACCATTGGTTTGTGTCTTGTTTTAGTGCCAATATCTTGCCATTTTTTGTCACTATAGCTCTGTTGTATAGTTTAAGTTCTGGTTTTGTGATGCTTCCTTTCTCATTCTTCTTGCTAAGGATAGTTTGGTGTATTCTGGGTCTTTTACTTTTTCCAAATAAATTTCATGTTTGCTTTTTCTAGTCCTATGAAAATAATTTTGTTGGGATTTTAATAGGAATCGCATTAAGTGTCTGTAATGCTTTTGATAGTATGGTAATTTTGACAATATCAATTTTGCCTCTTCAGGAGCATGGGAGATCTTTCCATCTTCTAAGTTCTTATTCATTTTATTTAATGCTCTGTAGTTTTTATTGTAGAGGATTTTCACCTCTTTTGTTAAATTGATTCCCAAGGTTGTTTTGTTGTTCTTGTTTTGAGATTATTGTGAATGGGGTAGTTTTTTCCTGATTTCTCTTTCAGTAGATTCATCACTGATATATAGGAATGTGTTTGATCTATGGGTGTTGATTTTATATCCTGCTACTTTGCTAAATTCATCTATTAGCTCTAGAAGTTTTCTGATAGAATTTTTTTGATCTTCTTAATAAAGAATCATATCATTGCCAAATAATGATAGTTTGAGTTTTTCTTTTCCTATTCAAGAACAACATTGAATAGAAGTGATGAAAGACGGCATACTTGTGTTATTCTAGTTCTTAGAGGGAATGCTTTCAATTTTTATCCATTCAGAATGATGTTGGCCTTCAGTTTAACATAGACAGCCCTTACAATGTGAGGTATATTTATACGTAGTTTTTCTAGTGTTTTGAACATGAAGTGGTGCTGTATTGGGTCAAATGATTTTTGTGCATCCATTGAGATAATCAATGATTCATGTTTTGAAGTCTATTGATGTGATGAATTACATTTATTGATTTCTGTATGTTGAGTCAACATTTGCATCCCTGAGATGAACCCCACATGATTATGGTGCACTATCTTTTTACTATGTTTTCATATGCAATTTTCCAGGATTTTATTGAGAATTTTTACATCTATGTTCATTAGGGATATTGGTCTGAAATTTTCTTTCCTTGATGTGTCTTTGGTTTTGGAATCAGGGTGATACATGCCTCATAGAATGAGTTTGGAAGGTTCATTCCTTTTGTATTTCCTGGAGTAATTTGAGGAGTACTGGTGTCAATTCTTTTTTGAAGGTCTTGTAGAACTCAATTGATAATCCATCTGGTCCTGGGCTTTTCTTAATTGGTAGGCTTTTGATGGTGACTTCTATTCATTGCTTGAAATTGATCTGTTTAATTCATATATGTCTTCCTGATTTAGTTAGGGTAGATCAAATATCTATAAATTTGTTGATGTCTTCAAGAATTTCTATTTTATTGTAGTATAGATTTTCAACATTGTTTCTAATTACTTTCTGTATTTCAGTTGTATTCATGGAGATATTTACTTTTTCATTACATACTTTAATATTTTGAATTTTCTCTCTTACTCTTCATTAGAGTGACTGTTTATCAATTGGATCTATTTTTTCAAAGAACCAACTTTTCATTTTGTCAATTTTTTGAATGATTTCTTTTGTTTCAATTTCATCTCTGATTTTAATTAATTCCTTTCTTACTCTGCTTTGGTATTGATTTAGTCCTCTTTTTCTAGGGCTTTTAGATGTAGTGTTAGGTCTTTTATTCATTGACTTTTTAGTTTTAATGAATGAGCTCAATGCAATGAACTTTCTTCTTAGTACTGCCTTCATAGTGTCTCAGATATTTTGATATATTGTATTTCTGTTCTCATTTACCTCTAAGTATTTTTTTAATTTCATCATTGATTTATTCTTTTTTCATTCATCATTAAATTGTGTATTATTTAGTTTCCAGGTGTTAGTTAGCTTCTATTTTTATTTTATCATTAATTTTTAATTTCATTCCATTGTGATCTGATAGAATGCAAGGTATTACCTCTTTTTTTTTGTATTTACTATGAATTGCTTGTGTCATAAGATAATGGTCTATTTTAGAGAAGGATCTGAGAAGAAAGTGTATTTGCTCATTGATGGATGAAATATTCTATTTATATCTATTAAGTCTAAATTATTGATTGTATTATTTAGTTCTGTCATTTCTTAGTTTTTGTTTGAAAGATATGTCCAGTAGTGACAGGGGTGTGCTAAAATTAACCAGTGTTATTGTTTGTGGTCTATTTGATTCTTGAAATTGAGAAAGATCTGATGTACATGGATGCTTCATTGTTTGGGGCAGAAATATTCATGATTGATTGTCTTGCTGTTATATAATTCCCTTAAGCAGCATGTAATTTTTTTCTTTGTCCTGATTAACTTTTGCTTAACATTAACTTTATCTGATATAAAGATGGAAACCCCTGCTTGTTGAGGTGATTCCATTCAGTGACATGTTTTTTCTCATCCCTTCTCCTAAAATATGTGGATGCCTTTGCCTATGTGGTGAGTTTCTTGGAGACAGCATATTCTTTGGTCCTGTTTTTTCATCTTATCTGACAGTCAGTGTCTTTTGATTGATGAATTTATGCCAATAACATTTAAAATTTTATTGAGATATAATTTGTATTCCCAGTTGTTTTGGTTTCTTTTTTCTTTTTTCATCCTCATGAAATATTTGTTGAGAATATTCTGTAGTGCAGACTTTCTAGTTGTGAATTCTTTTAACTTTTGTTTATCATGGAAGGCTTTTATTTCAGTTTCAAATCTGAAGCTTACTTTTGCTGGATATAAAATTCTTGCTTGGAATCCATTTTTTTCAGAACTTGGTATATGTTTTCCCAGTACCTCCTAGCTTTGAAAGTCTAAGTTGAGAAATCAGCTGAGAACCAAATTGATTTCCCTTTATATGTAATCTGACAGTTTTCTTTTGTGGCCTTTAAAATTCCTTATTCTGTATGCTAGGCATTTTCATAATAATGTCACTTGTTGTGGTTCTGTTGTCATTTTGTACATTTGGTATCCTGTATGCCTTTTGTATTTGATTTTTCATTTCATTCTTTGGGTTTGAGAATTTTTCTGATATTATTTCATTGAATAGATTTGTGCATTCCTTTTGTTTCTCCACGCATTCCTCTATCCTGATAAATCTTAAATTTGGTCTTTTCATGTTATCCCATAATTCTGGAAAGTTCTGTTCATGATTTTTATTCCCATCGTCTCTGTATGGTCAATTTTATTTTCACAATTTTATATATTTTGTCTTCATTGCCTGAGGTTCTGTTTTCCAAGTGGTCTAGTCTGTTGGTAATATTTTCCATTGTATTTTAAATTTGGTTTACTGATTCCATTATTTTGAGGATTTCTGCTTGATTTTCTTTTTATAATAAGTGTCCCTTTATTGAAGTGATCTTTCACCTCCTGAAATTTATATCTAATTTCACTTTTTACACCATCAAAGGATGTCATGGATCAATTTATACATTCTGAGCTCCTCCTCTGACATTTCTTCTACTGTGTTGTCAATGGATTCTATTATTGGAGTATGTTGGTTTGTTTGGGGTTCTTGATTTTCTTATTTTTTCATGTTGTTCAGGTGTCTTCTCATCTAGCAGTGTGGATTTGAGGTATTACAGTTTCTACCCTGTAGATTTATATTGTCACTGGAGGTTTCCAGTGCCTCACTTTTAAGGGAGAGATCAATTTTTTTAGCACCCAAAGCAATTATTGAACACCTCAAATAGCTCCTATTAAGACATTTATAGTTTGTCACAATAAATATAAATGAAGTGTTCAATAATTGTCTGCAACATAAGCAGTAGGTTTACAAAAGTATAATTTTTGATGGTAGACAAAGAGCAGGAGTGGTATGAGATGTGATGTTTATGAGGAAGAAGGAGAGGAGACAGAAGTATAAGTTTGTAGAAAGAAGAATCAAGCAGTTGGCTGTTAGCAGGAGAAAAGAGAGATGGAGTATCCAGAGAAACAGATACATGAGAAGAAAATATATATAAAGTAAAAATAAATAAATAAAACATTTAAAAATAAGAAAAAAAAATAAAATATAAAAAAGTAAAGATAAAAGAATACACAACAATACTGAAATATACTCTTCATACATCCCAGTCCTCAATAACCTGATACATTAAAAAAATACTTGATTCAAAAATGATAATTATGTGAGAGCAGAAAAAGAAATAAAAAATCTTCAAGGAAAATTGAATAATTGTTGAGTTCAAGAGCTTCTCAGCCGATAGGTGGGATTGTCTACAGTTTGCTGGTAGACCCACCTTCAGGATGGTGAGGGTTGCTAAGGTGGGTATAGCAATTGCTGGTCCATGTTGGAAGATTGCACTCTCAGAATCTCCTTTGGGACACACTCAGTGATGTAAGAGCCTGATCTTAGCCCCTTACGTCACCTGTGGACCCCATAATTGCTGGTTGGTGATTTAGTTTCCAAAGTCAATGTCTCCAGCCCCCACCCTTTTGAATTCCTGATTAGGCGTCTCTCTTCCCATTGGTCCTGAGGGTTGCAAACCAGGACCTGTGTGCCTGTCATAGAGAGCTGTTCTGCATTGAGTACATCAGGACCAGGTGGTGAGAGCTGTGGCTAGCCACATAGCTGCAAGCATTGGGCTGGGTTGGTGGACTGGCCGGGGTTGAGAGATGGTGATTGGAAAGCTATAGGGCCCTATTAATTGCCAAACTTAGCAGAACCAGGGGATCAGTGGATGATGAACTTGGGAGAAAGTTGGGGACCCTGCTGGTGTTATGTCCCAGCTGAGGGAACCCAGTGAGGGACCAGTTGGGTGGGCAAGCTAAGGGCAAGATGCCCTCATAGCCTCTTCCAACTTTCCAAACTTCTGAAGCCAGTCCTGTCAATCTTCATGCAATTCAGGACTTGTAGAGCTGGAGAGACCACAGTTTTCTCCAGCGTCTGCAGCAAGATGGTGGCTATTGGCACACCTAGCAGAACAACCTCAAGTGTAACCAAACCTGTAGGTACCTTGATGATGGAGGTCCAGACTCTGAGTACTGTCCCTAGATGATAGTGGCTGTGTCCTGTGATGGTGGCAGTGGTGGCAAAGCTTCAGGTACCTTGATATTTGACTTCCAGGTCTTGGTATCCTAATCTTGAGGTTGCTGCATCTCTAGATGGCAGTGCAGCAGCAGAGATGTCTCAAGGTGGAGATAGCCATGTTCCGAGATAAGGCAGCAGTGGGAGAGCGCCACAGTGATGGTAGGCAGTCTCATTAGGAGATGGGGCGCTGTGCGGCAGGTTGCACTTCAACAACATAATTTTTAAAGAGTCTTTTCCAGGATACCAAAGTCACTCAAAAGGATGACCAAATTCCTATGACTTTAAAAATTAATTGTTATGCATCCTTTTGAAAACCTGACCTATTGTACTTGCCAATATATTCCTGCCCCAGTTTACTGTTCATGAAAATTTGGACATTTCACTCCTATAGAATTCCAAGAATAATTTCTGCTCCACTTATACTACTGACAGCACCTTTATTTATTTAGCTAGCGTGAAAATCCTATTTCAGTTTCTGCTTTCTTAATCTACTCCTGGCATCAAGTTCTTGGTTTGCATTTGCCATAAAACAGACTCTGAGGTGGGGATTTTTGTGCAAAAAGATCGCCAGAAGAGTCCTTTGGAGAATGAGGGGTCTGAATTTTGGCAAGGGGAGAGTTGCAATGCAAAGCCATTAACCAAGCTTCACTCAAATTCCCTGGAAGCTCTAGACCTATGATGGTCCTTCTTGGTTATTTCCTTTGAAACAAGGGAGTCAGGATTTTATCTACACACAGCAGCTAATCATTGGGATAGGCTAGGATTTATTAACAGACTAAGGTAGCTGTTTGCTAGTCCAAATTTTAAAGCAATTACTTATCACTTATATTTAGATATCAGAAAATTTTAAAAAATTGCTTTGAATTTTGAGTCTCTACATTTTTTTTCCATTTATTGTCTCACCTCATACTTGTTGATTACTTTAACATGTTCAAAGCATTATAAAACACCTCAAGACAAATGATTTCTTTTAATGGAATCTATATTTCAGCCTTCTCATTTTATTAAGGAAAACACCTAGCACTTTACTGTTTTTTCCCTTTTCTACAGTTTGACATGAAAAAACAAGAAAATTGACCTTATACCATTGGAGCTTCCACTAACCATTATAATAATAATCCCTTGCTTTTGAATGGCTACAATTTGTTCTATAGAGGGTAGGAATGATAATTTTAGTAGTAGTCACTCCCACCTATGTGTTTAGAGCTTTCATTGTATTTGAGATTGAATGAAGACTAGAAATAGGAATAACAACCATTAAAATAGACAATGAGATATTTAAATCAGACATTTCCATTGTAATCTTCAGTCACAGTTTGTAACAATAGAAGTCTCTAAGCAATACGTTCTTTCTGAGAAAGGAAACTTCTTTTTGTAACCCTTATTCTATGAGTGACAACTAAACTTTTTTGGATACTTATGATCAAATCAATTGTGGATGTTAGTTCACCTGTGTCTGTTGCAGAGAACTCTGTCACATCGTTGTCCAAATTGACAACAGGCTATTAATTATATGATGACTTTCATCAAACACCACCTTAGTGTTTCTGATTGATTTATCTCCCAAACTACCTAGATTGAAAAGATGTGCACTGTCCAAGTCTTCAATGTAAGAATTGTTTAATTTTTTTTAAACAACTATGTTTGTTGCTTCAGTGAACAGCTAACATACTAGCTCTTTCTCACAGATTTTTATTAGAGTCAATTTAGTTAGAAATAAGCAAGGCCATGACTATCTCAATGATATCTCTTAGCCAAATTTCTCTATCCTTCTGAAACATGTTAAAAGAAAAACTATCACTTTTACTCACTGAAATACGAAATTGAATTAAGAACATATTTTAGGTGACACCAATGTGGAAAGCAAAACAGGTGGCCTTTGACCAAGGTGTCCTATGTTTGTGTTGAAAGAGCCACGTGAGGCAGCAGAATGTGTTCCCAGAGTGGGAGATCTACAGTAACTCCATTTGTGAAATAAGACTTAAGAATTTATTGGTTTATGAATAATTAAATGACTAAATTTCAAAATTGTCTTTCTTACATCTTAGACCTCTAGATTATTTCTTCATACCTTTCATTATTGACCTTGTCCTGAATTTGTAAATCCAAAAGTTAAAATTTGTGCTTTATTCAATAATTTTAGTTATTATGGTGATTCTGGGAATCTGTATGGCATTTGAGGATTAAAAAATGAAAATTTTGTTAAGATTGCTGCTTTGGAGAAGACTGGAGTTGTATTTGATCTACATAAATAAAAAATACAACCAAAAACCAAGAAAACACGAGTTTATTCCATTTGTCTCTATTATTTCTAGTTTACTGTCCCTTCTTGCTTTATTTTGTTTTATTTTTAATCTAAATTTGGCAATAGAAAGAGTCCTACTATGAACATTTAAACTATGTTTTCTCTTTTTACCTATGTAAATTATTGATCCAGATGAGTGATTTTCCAATTTTAATGAGCATGAGCCTCAGGTAGGGCTCTTGCTAAAATATAGCTTGCGGGTTAGCGCATCTGGAACTAAGAATGGTCATTTTTCACAAATTTCCTATGATGCCAATGCTGCTAATTCATGGAAATTGCTTTGGTGGAAAGGTCTACTTGCTATGATCTCCCACTGACAAATTATAATATGGAAATCTTAAGAACTGGGAATGTAGCTCAGTGGTAGAATGCACAACTAACAGATGTGAAGCTCTGGGTTCAATCCCCGGTACCATTGGCAAGCAGGAGAGTGTAGAGATCTAAATAACGTGCTGTTAGGAAATTAAGCCATTGATGAAACATCATATTTAAGCTTAGTTAAGAAAAAAGAAAGTAGGAAAATTTTCCCAAAAGATTGGGTAAATTATATGTTTGAGTAAATATGTAAATTAGAAGGACATATTGAAGATTAACAAAAGTTCTAGCCAAACTCTCTCACATGAGGTCAGTCTTGACACTGATTTCAGTTCTTAAAAATGGCAAGCATGGGGCATAGACATCTTTGCTGGTGTCACTCTGACATTCTTTTGAATATTCTTAATGATAGCTGGAAGTTCATAATGGAAACATGGTGTTAAACAGGGGGAGTTAGAACAAAACTACTTCTTCTAAGTCTAGAGAGAAATACCAATGTTCAGACAAATCTAAGTATATTTATTGTTCAAAAGCTGCTATAAGTTACCCTTCTCTGGGGAAATCACTTTATATCTCTGAGTATCATTTTCTAATTTGAAATATGGAAGTAATATATTAAATATTCTCAAAAATCCTTTTCAACTAAAATGGCTTATGATATTATGATTCCTGTATGGACAGTATTTCTGGACAAGTTTAACAGTCCACTGGCTGAACTTGTAATTTCTTTCCTTAGCTGTAAAAAATGGTGCCAGCCTATACCTACAAATGGCAAACTATCATTAGATTCTTTTATCTCCAATTTCCTTTTAGATTCCAAAGATACATTTTCATTATCCAGAAAAAAAAAAAAAAAAAAAGCAAAACTGATTCTCTTTCTCCATCATTTTCCTTCCAACATCACTTACCAGATCAGTCTCAAATTGCTTTTATTATTAGCAAGATGTTAATATTTAAGATCAATCTCACTTCAAACATCAAATTCATTTCTGAGCTTCTAGTGATAGTAATGAAACACAGGTCATCTCTTAGGGCTTTTTTAGAATAAAAATTAGTATCATGAATATTTTAGTTTAGTAACAAATATATCAAAGATAGGAATAATAATAGTCTTACATAAATTAAAATATAGATAAAATTAAAATGTCCTAATTGCCATAACTACAACAAAAATTAAGAAACCTTTTAAATTGATGGTTCAATTCACACTCACACATACATATGTTACTTTCTGTTTAGTGATTTAAAACTATAAAACTCATATATTTAAAATACAAGTAAATCTTTTTAAGAGAGAGGAGAGAGAGAGAGATAGAGAGAGAGAGACAAATTTTTTTAATATTTTTCAGTTTTCAGTGGACATAACATCTTTATTTTATTTTTATGTGGTGCTGAGGATCTAACCCAGCGCCCCGCGCATGCCAGGTGAGCGCGTTACTGTTTGAGCCACATCCCCAACCCACAAGTAAATCTTAAAAGACTAATTTATACATGTATCTATCAGTTTTCCATTGCTGTGACAAAACAACTTAAAAACAGGTCAGATTTATTTTGGTTCACAATTTCAGAGGTTTTAGTCCATGGTCACTTGGCACCATTGTTTTGGGGCCTGTAGTGAGGCAGAATATCATGCTGAGAAGCATATGGTAAAACAAAGATGGCTCATGCAGGGCAGCTGGGAAGCAAGTAAAAGGAAGGGCTGGGGCCCCTATATCACCTTCTAGACAGTATCCCAACTGAGCTAACTTCCTTCCACTAGGCTCCACCTTATAAATTTTCTACCACCTCTCAATAGCTCCATGAACTACACATGATCCTTTAAGGGATATTTAGGATCCAAATCATACCAATACTTGGAAGTTGCAGATATATCATTATATAGAGTAAAGCAATGTTTGGGTATAATGAAGAGATACGTTCTGCCTGAGTAGAATAGATAAATGATAGAAACTCTCACATTAAAGCAAGATACAAACATGGAAGTGGGTTTAGAAATGGCAACTAGGGATTAAACCAGCAAGCTTGACCTTGTTGCTAATATCATGTAACAATTGAATTTTTATTCTAACTTCAATTTTGAGAAAGATCTAAAGATTTAACTAATATTAAATGTGCTGTAATGGGAATATAAAAAGCATTCTATAATAATGAGTTATACATATGTAATAATATAGAATATAATCTACAGTTGTCCCAAACCATGATATTAAATCATATCTGATAGAACCAATGCCACACTGAGAATTATTTCCATGCTCATAGTAAATTTCATTATTTATACTTTGTAAAAGTTTTTATATTCCAGAAGGATTTGAACTTTCTTTTTAAAAAAAGCATGTAAATAACCTCAACAATTAGAAGTTATACTCCATGTACAGAATATGTTAAAATACATTTTACTGTCGTGTATAACTGAAAATAACAAATAAAAAACTTTTAAAAAGCATTTAAATTATTTTAAAATAAAGGTGAAACTTAAGACATTCAAGTCATTAAAGGAAAGGGGTGATACTAAATAGTGATTTTAAAAATGAAATATCCTACAGGGTAGTCCTGTGGGGCCCAAGCTTACTGGTAAAGAAAAGCACAAGTAAGACCAAATAGGTTGGAACACATGTGTGTTTCAACTGTACTGAAGTAGACATATTTATGATATCAAAATTATATAAATTTAACATGCAATTCTCTATGAATAAATAGAAGAATAGCATTATAGCATATTCTTTAAATTCTTTCCATCAAAAATTATTGGTTTCCGATTCCAATTTTAGTAAGAGCTAACTAGAACTCAAATTGAGTTTGAGCTCTTTGATGAGTGCTAATTTATCCACATCATTTCCTTACTTGGAAATGTCTGCAAACCCCATTCTTTGGCAAGACCATGCATTGGCAGCAGCACTCAAGAAAATGTACGTGGAGAACACATTGACAGTCTTTCACACAAACTGCCATACACAGTCTTTCCGCAGACCTAGGTATGGTGACTCAAAGAACAAAAATGTCAAATTATTGCTTTAAAACCTTAAGGACTGAGAGATTTTGGAATTGCTTACTTTTAAAGTTACAGGCCTAGAGAATGTGAAAAAAAAATCTGCAGACACAGTGAGGCAATGAATAAATGCTGAATGCACATGAAGGACAGGAAGTCCTCACTCATTATTACTTTGCTCTAAGCCCTTGCATCCATGACTGATGGGGAACAGATACACAGTTATCTACCCCAAATACCTTTACTTGATTCCTGGAAGACATCCAATGTCAGAGTCCCTGAGGCTTGTCCAAGTATGGAAAAACACCCCATTCCTACTTTGCAAGCTATCTTAGAGTTCTCCTGTCCCTTGGGATAGAATGCAGACCTTGGTGGGCTGAAAGCTGATAGTTTAAAGATCAAGAGATGGTTTTATTCTACTAGATAAGCCAGAATGCTCACAGCAGTCCTAGAAAGTAGAGCAAGGAGAATATTTCAGAAAGTGACTGAGTTTTAAATCTAAGTGGGGTAACCAAGAATCATTAACTTAATAGAGTTTTCTATAAGCATTCTTGTTTTCATCATCAGATAGAATGGAGGCTCAAAATTTTTCAAAAGGAAATAAAGTTAAATTTCAACATATTTCAAATGTGTGGCCTATTAAATGCTATACCCTACAAGGACATAAAGTGAAGTCAGTAACAATGCAGGTAAGAGCTAGTTGTTTGCCTGTTACTGGGTTTGTTTGATGTCCTGTGGCATTAGTTCAAAAAGCAGACCTAATAGAAATATGGCCAACCATCAGAACATTTCCAGGCTAAAGATAAATTATACTGGTCTTGTCCAATTGGAGCTTCTCTGCTACATTAATGCCAGAAGAGGGATAACATTACATCTGTTTGTATGGCACATTTCCTTCTACTTTCTCACAGAAGGCAGTGGGCATTTGGTGTGCAGAATGTTATAGTTGGAGACATTAAGGCAAAGAACTGCTAAAGGACCCTGTCCTAGACCCTAAATATGTAACCTAAAGCTCCTAAAACTAACAGAACACTATGTTTTATATTTGATCACCTTCTAATTAAAATGAGTGTGTTTTCCAAAGATTTGTAGAAAAATTTTATACCCTATATTCAATGAACAGGGCTAGTTCTATATAGGGCATTGAGACAAAGAAACTTATCTTTGGTAAGTTTTTGCACCTACCCAAGATTACAAAATAATACATAACTTTAATTGAAATAACTTTTAAAATTGTTTAGGAAAGTTTTTGTCTAAAAAGTTTTCTCTAGGTTTAGGAAAATGTGTCATCTAATTCCATGGCCATGTATTGAACAAAAGCATTATTTAGTATGTTTTTTTTTTTTTTTTTTTTTTTGCAGAAAAGAAAACAATACTTTGCTGAGAATATTTTAGTCTACATTTCTGAATAATAAATACATTGATTTTGCTGAACAATTAATCAGGTTTTAGTATAAATTACATCCTACAAATAGAACAAAGAATTGAACTTCTTTCAGTTTTTCATCCCTCTATACCAATGATTGAAGCTTTTAATATGACAAGGCTAAAAGGAATATCTCATCACCCATATTGAATAGAAGAAATCTTTGCTGGATTATTTTTAGTGTCTGAAATTAATGGCTTTCTATACATCAATGTTTGTACCAATTATAGATATAATGGTATTTTCATTTTATAACTGTTCAAAACTCTCCCTCCAGTGCAGTTGTATTTTATAATTCTCATTCTGATTATTGCTACTTATTAGGTATTAAACTATTATTGCTGGAGATCTGCTCTCTTTAAATGATGTTTTCCAAGAGATTCTTGGTATAATTGCTCTTGGTATCAGGAAGGGAGGCTTTACGTCAGTCTTGTGCCCCTCAGACCTCTTTATGGTCTGTCTCATTACCTTCTGCTTCAAATATGTGGTTGTTTTTTGCTTCCATCATGGGCATTGCTAACAACCCTGCTGAGTTACGCTAAAGCTAAAATTTGAATCATTCCTGGTACTTTCTTTAACCCTCCCCAATATAATTGATATGAATCTTGTTTTTCTAATTCCTAAATATTTCCTCATCCTAACTCTTGTTTGCTGTCTCCTGCCCTAATTCATTTACCCATCAATGCCCAGCTGGATTTTTGCAATATCATTGTTATTATTCTGAATGTTACCAGAGTGACTTTTCCAATAAGCAAATCTGATAATATAATCACCCTTGTCTTTATACATTTTTGCTGTCATGAAAATAACCGAGATTTGGTAAACTATAAAGAACAGATAGTTACTCTACCTGGTCCTTTTTTATTTGTTCTTTTTTAGTTGTATATGACAGTAGAATCTCTTCTGATATATCTATACAAGCATGGAGTGTATCATATTCTAATTAGGAATTAGAATCTCACATAATGGTGAGATTCGTGGTGAGATAATCATAAATGTACATAGAAACATATGTCAGATTAATTCCACTGTCTGTCCTATTCTTATCCACCATCCCTTCCCTTCATTCCCCTTTGTCTAATCCACTGTCAGATGTGTAGTCTGATGAAGGACTATTCCTCATAGATGGTACCATATAGGTGTCCTCACATAGCAAAAGGAGAGGAAAAGATAAAGGAGGTGAAAATTGTGTCTTTACAAGGTGAAAAGGAGAAAGAGCAAACCTACTTCCTCAGATATCTTCATAAAGGTCCTATGTTTGTCAGTGTTTCATTACTGTGACCAAAATACTGACAAGAACAACTTAGAAGAGGAAAAGTTTGTTTGGGGCTCATGGTTTCAGAGGTTCAGTCCATGGTCAGCAGACTTCTTTGCTCTGTGCCCAAAGCAAGGAAAGGCATAATAATGGAAGGGCATGGAAAATAAGTGTCGCCTCATTCATGATGGCCAGGAAACAGAAAAGGGAAGATGTACCTTTTCAGAGCACCTTCCCAGTGATCTATGTCCTTTAGCCATGTCCTGCCTGCCTACAGTCACAATGCAATTAATCCATTCAAACTAGAATGGACTAATTAGGTCATAGTTCTCATAATCTAATTATGTCACCTCTGAGTGTTCCGCATTAATAAGAGCTTTTGAGGAATACCTTGTATCTAAACCATAATAGGCCCTAAGCCATTTATGAGAGTAATCTTGATTCATTCACCTGCCAGAAAATCCTACCCAGTGAGGATTAAGTTTTCACATGAATTTTGGAGGAAATGCACATTTTACCCATGGCACCTCTGCTCTGAACAGTATGTACTTTTCCATTGTCTCATTGTGTTGTGTCCTATTTGGCCTTTAGACTCCAGCCATCCTAAATTCTCTGATGACTCTATGCCCTCTTATACTTTTTTGACTTTGCATGATGTTTTCATTGTGAAATTCAAACTTTAATTCCTATACATGATTTAGATCTTAATTTACTTCTTCTATGAAATTTCCTCCAAATCCCTTAGCTAAACTGTTTCTTTTTCTATGTCACCTTTACTATTTCTGTCCAACAATTATTACGTTTGTTATAGATTTGTTTCCTTTATTACCTTCGAACAACATCTCCAATTTATATGTGGAAAAAAATGACAACTGGCGAGATTATATAACTTGCTAAGGCCACCTAGCTTGGCAGTAGTAGATTAAAAACGGGAATCCAGATGACCTGACTTTAAAGAATCAGGGGGCTAACTCACTGGTAATGCCAAAGCACTGTCATTCAAAATGGCAATGATTGTCACCAAATGCCATCTGATCTGCTTTCTAAAGGGCAGGCAGACTAAATCTTTTTCTAATTTTGTCAATAAGAAAAGAGATTTGGGGTTGAAAGGGACTTTTTACTGAAAGCCAAACACATGTATCTGTTTAAAGACATTTACCAAGTGTTCCCTAAAAACTTTTCTTCCTCAAAAAAAAAAAAAAAAAAAATACAACCTCTTGGGCTTTATTATTATTATTATTATTATTATTATTATTATTATTATTATTATTATTGAACATCTTCTATATCAACCATCATAAAGCTCTCCTCTGTCCTATAGTCTCCTTTCCTATTCCCCTAACTCAAGGACTGTTCTGAACATAATTTCCATCAACCTTACTCAAACTGTTCTGCCAATTAAGTGTGAAAAAGATGTGACCTAAAGTGTCAGTTGTCTAGAATTTGCATGATAATAAGAAACCCTTGAAAATAAAAATAAATAAATAAATAAATAAACTTGGAAGCTTAAAAATTTTAAGTGTCTTGAGGAATGAGAGTTTGTGGATTTTGAAAGGAACATACTGTCCATAATTTGTCGCAAATCACAATTAGATAAAATCCTTCCTAAATTAAACTCTTCTTGCTTAGGAAATTAATTTTTAATCCTGAAATATTCACTGCTAGTGTATACAAGTAAAAACATGAGATGCTTTTCCAATATTTTATCATGCTAAATATCACTCATTTGTGTTTGAGAGGTTCCTAGTCTAAAGATTCCTAGGAATTCACTTCTACTTCTACAGAGTCAAGAGGAAATAAAAATGAACTGACTTAACAGTGATCCAAAGCGATTCAAATGCTCTTCACAAGACTTTTCGCTTCACTTGATTTTATTTCATTGATTTGTCTACTAGGATCTCATATTCCATTAAATTCACACAACTAATAGAGAATTAGTCATATCTTGTCTTCTTGCATTTTCTACTAATTTTTACATCATGTATAATCTATTAGTAATTAACAACAACAACAAAATGTACTTGGTGTTTTGACAAACAAGTTTCACTTCATTTGCCCATTAAACAGATTGAAGATAGTAATGCAAAAAGAGCAAAAAGTGAATATTTTCTTTTTGCAATACTAAGAAATTTAGGCGTATAAAAAGCGACTTATAACAGGCCTTTTTCCTAAATCTTGAAGCATGTTTAAGAATTTGTGAAAAGAAGTAAATATTTTCAAGCTATAAAATGTTCTTTATACATTACAATTTGAAAGAGCACTGTTTAATGGCAATGACAATAATAATCTAATAATTTTAATAGTTAACTTGAGAAATATATTTTGAGTAATATGATTTTATGATGTGAATTATAAAATATAAACATAAATTGTTGTGCAACACAGAATTTAGAATCATTGTTTTGTTTGATTTTTTTTAAGATACAGGACTGAAAAAATAAAGATGAGTGGAAAAGATACAGAGAGAGACAGAACAGGAATGTAATTATAAAATCTAGCCCCTTCTCCCAGGGGCTACTTCAAATTGGCTGAAAATTTCCATGCAATCTTCACTCTATCCATTAAATTGAAACACTAAACTCTCTCTGGGAGATCAGGAGATAGAGACAAAGTGGCCATATTTCATGATGCATACATTGATCTGGGAGAGGAGATGTCATATGAGAGAATGGCATTTTCCTTCAAGTGGATGGTAAGATGGAAAAATCAGACTGCTACCAATAGACTAGTATTAATGACATCAGAGGTCTCCTTACTACTACTTTATTAGCATCCAACTACTCAGTGTTAATCAAATAAATGCCATATTGCACATTCTGTTTATAACTGCTTTTTCCTTTAAGATAAGATACTTTTTGTCATCTTCATGAATTAATCTTATAATAAGCCTTCAAAACTCTGCTTAAAAACCACATCTGCAAAGATTTCTACTAGCACTATTTTTGCATGTTGTCTCTTATATATAATGTAGTATAGGTTTTTGAGGGTGATGGCTGTTGTTTTATTCCATCTTTGTACCTGAAGAATGTGCTCTATAAAAATATTTATGGAATGCATAAGTTCTAAGAAGTACAACATATTTTTGTTTCACTGAAAATTAGTTTTACCATTTCTATAAAATGCTCAATGAGTTAACTGTGTGTGACTTTGACCCAAGTAACCTGAACAAGTTCTCTTGAAACAAATATTACATATTTCATTGAAATGCTGCTTACTCTAAAATGGCATTTTCTATTTTTTCTCTTTCTTTATTTTGAGTTTAAAGACCTGCTCGATTCAAACAACTTGTCAAATACTTTATATATTGTTATTAGAAGCAGATCTTTTGTTTTCCCTTGGATCACTCCTGAAGTTAAAATGATATAGAACTAGTATTTTTTTGCACTGGCATGAAGGTGGGTGTTTTCCTTTTATTGTTGTTATTCTTAGTTTTTGTCATTATGAAAGCTAAACTTCTTTTTATTCTGCAGTTCGCAAGCTATACTGTTGAGGTTTATCCATACTTCTATTTGCATAAGTAAAGCAATTTCTGTCATTCAATAAACATCTCTTTAAATTGACTCTTTTTGTTGGGCGATTGTAAAATGCCACTAATGAAATTTCTAATGAGAAACTAATGGAGACTGAGAGACAGGGGAGGGATAACAATGATATATGCATAAACTTTTTTCTCAGTCTCCATATTTCTTCTTGATTTTGTTGACTATTGAATAAAAAACCCCAATCCTAATTAGATGCTGCTAGAGAATCTGCTCATTAATTTATGAACCTAACATTCTGAAATAGTTTGATGCCCACAAAGTGTTAGTGTTTTTAAAACAACTTAAAATGAGGCACATTACCTTTTTTATCCATTATGAAGAACATTTATTATATGTCTAGCTGGACAATATAACATAGTAATCTACCTTCGTCAGGCATTAATCTTACATGCTCAACCTCCCTCAGAGCTCACCCACTAGACTCTGAATGGAGAGTTGACCTATATGATAATCATGGCATTCACTTCAACAGAGTGAGATGGCTTTAAGATTATGGATTTTCTGGTTTGAGGGATCACTTTAGTTTTTTGATTGCTCAGCTGATTGATAACCTGAGCAGTCAATGCTATGTGAATGAAAGCATATAGAGGTTAAAGGTTTCACATGGGAAATTCTTAGGTGCTGGTGTGACAGAATCATAGGTTCTGTAAAGGTAGGAGCTATAGTCTTCTTTATTCAGTATAGCATGTCTAACATTTAGTCCATATGGACAAATATGAAAAACATAAAGATGGGAAAATTAATTATTGTAATCTGTTTTTTTAATTGGACAATTTCTTTTCACCATGAAGTTTTAATATTATCTAATTTAATTCCTGAAACAATCACATAGGTTAAACTTTATTATTCTTATAAACAGAGGAATATAATTGCTGTACAGAGATTTAACAATTGTCTATTGTCACATCGAAGTGTCAGATAACATTTTCATGACCATTTCTGTTTTATTACAAAGGTGTAAACTTTAAACCAGTTTGCTCTGTATCCTCTTTCAGTGTTTTCCCACTAACTCTGGAATTTGGCCAAAGGCAACGAGCTTTCTCTTTTTCTTTCTTTCCCACTGTCTCTTCCCTTTTTCACCCAACTTTATGTTGATGCTTTGTTCATTTTACCATGTCTATGGGATTCCACTATTGGTCCTATTACAGTTTTCTTTTAGTCTCCTGCTGATGAATATTTATATTTTACTAAAAAAATTAATGCCTTGTAAAGTAATCTTTTGCACATTTTCTTGTGCATTATGTGAGAGATCACAAGGATATAAACTTGATTGTGTATATGGACAAATGCTAGACTTTATGCTCTACACGGCTGGAGCAATTTATATTTCAACAAGTGGTACATGAGAATTTGCATGTTTCCATTCTTCATTAATATTTGAAATTGTCAGATGTAGCTATTTTGCCAAACTGATGAGTGTCTAAGAGCATATTCTAGTGGTGTGAATTTATATATCCATAATGCTGCCCATGCTTTGGTGTGTTTATTGGTTATTAGAGTTTTTCCTTTCTTGAAGTGTGAATATGCCCTTTTTTCTTATTTTTAATTTTTATGTTTTTGATATTAATTCTTTCTCTGTTATATGTTGTTAAGCATTTTCTTCTAATCTCACAATTCCACTTTTGTGTATTTTATATCATTCAGAATTAAGCACTATACACTATAGCAAAGATTTTCTTTTATTTATTTTGTAGTCTTTGTTTTTTGAGTTGAACCTTAAAACTCTCCTTTTACCTTGAGGTCCCAAGTAAAGGTCATATTTTGTTTTAAGTTTTGTTGTTGTTGTTGTTTGTTTGTTTGCTTCCACTTTTGAGACTTTGATACCAATATAATTTATTATTGCATTTGCAATGAGGTACAGATATAATTTCTTTCCTTAAATATAGATAACCTGTTGTCTCACTCAACTTTTTAAAGTAAATGAGCACTATGGCTATAAAATTACTGACGTTTTGTCAAGTGTACCATTTCCTTCCTCCCTCTACTCTGAACTTCTCCAAATTTCCCCAGGTAATAGGGCACTCAGATTCACAATTTAAGACAACAGTTCTCTAATCTCATAATGACATTTCCAAAACCAATCATTTTCTTATTTTAGTCATTGGCAAAAAGGTATAGGCCCTGATGAGAAGATACCAGACCATTGTTTTAAGATGTACTTCAGGGTTTTGAGTTGCAACTCAATGTTAAAGTGCTTTCCTTGCATGAATGAGATCCTGGGTTCAATTCCCAGCGCTACAAAAGGACGAAAATATCAAACAAATAAACAGAAAACCAGTGTGTTTGAATAAACAATCAGTCCTCTGTATCCACCGCTACCAAATGCACTTATTCAGCCAACAAGGGATTTAAGATGAGTTCACTGGGAGACTAAGCAAAGTCACTTCATCTAAGAATCAGTTTCTTAAGTGTGGCAGCTGAACTAGAAAAGCTTTAATATTTTCTCTTCTAAAGTCTTGGTATATCAAAATTAAATGTCTGAAGTTTTGCTCTCTTTTATCAATATTTAGTGGAAATTTGCCAAAACTACATACATATGATTTCAGAAACTCTTTAGAAGTGAGTTATTACATCAAATCTCCAAATACCCCCACCATTCTTCTAGGATATTTCTCCCTGGATGGCAGCAAAGTCATTAATAGCCATGGCTGGAATAAAATCACCTGGAAAGCTTTCTAAATGTTCTACTGCCTGGGCTCCACCAACCAAGGTAAAACTTAAACTATAGAGTGAGGGATTATTAGTGATGTAAGTTTGGGAATTATTATTTTTTGAATCTAACCACCTAATTAGGATGCCCAGTTGGGGGATGAGGACTGAAAAGCACTGATTTATAAAGCACTGCTTGATTTTTGTTTGTTTGTTTGTTTGTTTGTTTTTAATGTGCTCTATTTCAGATTCTTGAAAAATTAGATAATATAAATATGCTGGCTAATTTGTAGCACCAATCTTTTTTATTTCCTCAGAGTAATTCACAATGTCTCATATTTGGTTCAAAAACTACCCTTGTTTCTGCATTTACACTAAACAGTATAAATTCTATGTTTCTGGTCTCACTGGTTGTTCCTTGTTCTCCTGTTGAACCAAGAAATCAGTTTCTCCTGATTTTCTTTTTAAAGAGACTTAATGATTTATATACTTTTTAATCACTACAACAATTTTTTTTGAATATTATCATACCTGTCACTAACATCCCTCTGGGTCATACCTTTGAAATACCACTATTTAAATAATAAACTTCCACACTCATACTCTTTGATTTTATGAAATACTGCACAGAACTCTGGGTTTGTCCTACTAAAATATGTCAAGTAATTTCACTTTATTTTCTTGGAGGAATAATAATAGTAAGAGGGTATGATGATTTTCAAAAATCGAATCTGGCATATTAGAGATTGAAAAGGAGCCCATTTGTTTATGCCTTCCTCATGTTTCTGCCCTGGCATTTAAGTGATGGTTTAAGAGACTGCTTTCTCAGGAGAGATGAGTTGTTTATTTTGTGGAGTAATCAAGCAAGAGGAGCCTGAGCATATTCCTAAGACCCTGAGTGCTTCTGTGGTCACAGGAAGTGGTGAGTGTGCCCAGGGACAGAGGTAAACTGAGGAGCAAAAGCTGCAGTAGAATGAAGAAGCAATTGGTGGGAAGTAAGTTCTTATTCATGCCTGATGTGAGAATACATGCCCTAATTTTTCATCTTATTTGTTCAGGTCAGAGGGATACCTCATCGTTTGTTACAATAGCACATGGTCTGCCCTGTTGCTCATCTGGCTCTCTCTGGTGAGTGTAATGATGCGTGAAATGATACTGTGATTCCTGATCTTTAATCTAATTCCTGAGTCATCAATGGGTCTTTTTTTATTGCCTTTTATTGATAGCCACTCAAAAGTAATGCATATGGAGCAAACTTGACTGGAAGAAGAAACAGACTTTAATAGGGTTTTATGAAGCACCTCCTCTGTAGATTCGACCAGTCCTCCTTCCCACCATTGCTCCCTCACCAAAAACTTGGCAGGTGGTTAGAGGCTCCTGTCTCACTTTCTGCTTCATAGCAGGCTGTCTATTCGGCTCTTCCTTCTGCTCAGTCAGACATATCAGCAGAGACAATGGCCTAACAGATGCTGATATTCAGCCTGGATCAGCCTATGTTGATTTTATGCTTATTAGTCTGAGCTAGTCACAGCCAGCTGGTTGCTGTTTGCCTTGACTGAGCAGTAGAAATACACACAACTGCAATGGCCTCTTGTGTATATATATATATATATACCCAGGTGCTGTCTACCATAACAACAATTTCTCCCATAACATGGGGAGTATTTTTAGATTACTTATATATATTTATTTATTTTAATTTAAGTCTTAGGACTGGCACATTGAGGAAAGAGTTAAGACCTAGTTTATACAGATGAATTAAAAAGAGTCCTGGTATTTGACTTGGTGGTATCTAGAGGAAGAATCTAAAGTTTAGCTTTGTTTGCTTATTAATTTTCTCCTAATAGCAGTGAGAAGCCACTACAGATGTTAAAGACCCCTAGGCAAGCTGCCATTTAGGCACAGCAGATGAAATGTTTCCTGGGTAGCCAGGTGTCACACTGTTTAGTGCTTCAATATTCACAACTTACTCCTTTATTGATCCCAGGAGTGAAATATTTTGAACTGGCCAGTAAGCACTGCGGGCTTGCTGTGACCTGCCCCACTTTGGAACTAGGAAGCTGCCTGAAGGTTTCAGGCATTGTCCTATCTAACATGGAGAGAAATGGGGAGTTCTTTTCAGGGTTACAGATTAGCTCTTTGGTCTAACTGATGTTCTTGTGATGATTTATCAAATTCCTTAAGCAACATATTTTTAAGATTTTAAACATAATCTTTTCCCACTATTTCTATCTTCCATTAGCAGTTTTTAATATATACTGTTTTCTATGAACTGCTCGTTTATTCTGTCTTCTATATTTTTATATTGAATAAACAATTGTGTTTTCCAAGGCAAGTATATGAAATTATTCTCCTAGTACATATATTCCCATGAAAGAAGAAATTGGAGGGGATAAACATATGATGTGTTGATTAGATCTTCCCTTTGGTTGTTATTAGATATAACCTAGGCACATGGAACAATATTTGGGTATTTTTCAAAAAAATGTAAGATAGATTATTAATGAATTATTTGGATAAAGATATAATTGCTGTATCTAATAAATTTTGGATGCACTAAAATGTAAAAATGACAAATATGTATTATATCAGAATCAAGAGTTTATACAAGAACAAGAGATTAGAATAGTAGATTCAAATTAATAGTTAATAACTTAACAACTATAAATATGAAATTCCTCATTTGAATTCAGTAGTCCAACTACTTAATGCCAGGATTGGAAATTCAGAGGAATTTAGATTAAAATTCATAAATAAGTGCTAGAATGGTACCACTTCCCATTCCTTTGTCTGGGTAGACATTTCTGATAGTCATAGCCTGTCCCAAGGAGCCAGAAAATAATTTTATATCTTGCTCAACAATTGAAGTTGGCACTGGAGTTAACATACTGACCTACAAGTGTTGGACTTGTTTTGGGCATGGTGTTAGCTCCACTGGGACAAGGAAAATAAGCTATGTGACCTTAGTACAAATGTTTCTCCTTTCTAGTCCTGTTATTATTTCCTCATTGGTAAAGATAAAATTTGTACTGTTTAATTTCTAAAGTTCTTTTTTTCCTCTGATGTTATATTTTCCTGTTTTTGTGAGTGATTCAAAATACCAAAATGTGAGACTTTAGATTTAAAGCAATCAATGCAATCTTAAGTTGAATTATAACAAGGCAGATAAGATTTCTAATATGAAATGTTTATAAATTTGTTTGTATTTCCAAATTATTTCCTAAATATTGCAGATAAACAATGGTATTAGTGAATTGGAATCATACAAAGGAAGGAAGTCAGAATGGTTAAAAAAAAAGATGGAACAATGAAATGTAAAAAACTGGGTGTGTTTCATCCCACATACTTGGGAAGCAGTAGGCAAGAACACTGCTTTCTAATTATGAGGGACAATTAGGTTTAAAAAAAAAAAGAAGGTACTATTTCTTCTTATGAACATATAAATGGCACTAAAATAGTAGATAAGCAGGTGAATTCAATATATGGAATAGTTTTCTATCTTGAAAACTATCCAACAAAGAATGAAGCTATCTTTTGAGCTTAGAAGATATAATCTGAATAATAACTACAGACTATAAAGGATCAGTAGTAAGTCATACACTTTTCTAAGTGCTTTATGCCTTTAATGCTCTTATTGACCTAGTAAAGTAAGTACAACTATGATCTCCAATTTTAAAATGAAGAAATCATGGTTGAGAGAAATTGTATAATTGGTCCAATGTTGCAAAACTGGGTTTAATAAGTTGCCCAAGGTTGAAGAATATTCTAAGGAAGGACTTGCCACAAAACCTCAATGAGCCAATGTTGGTAATCACTATTTTATAATGTTCATGATAAAAGTAGATATCAGGTAGGTCCTCATCTTTCATGGATATTAAAGAAAAAAATGCGAGACTGAAACTTATAATGTCTAAGGTCCCTTCCTACTTGATTTATACTTATTTGAAATTGTCCACATTTTGCCCTTTTGAGCTCATGCAAATAGAGAAATTTAAAAGAGTTTCAAAAATTTTTCTGTAGAGTAATATCAGATTTTGCCTTTCTAGAAAAATATTTATATTTATTTATCTTTCCTGCATGATATTCTAATATGGCTTTTGTTTTCTCTTTCAGTAATTTTTAATATATCATTCCATTCTCACTTAGCCTGTAAAAACGTTTTTCTGCTAAGAAATTTTTTATGGTCTTATTGAGGTTTCTTATGTGATGACTTGCTTTTATCATTGTGCTACAAAATTCTCTCTTTGTCTTCAACATTGAACATTTGATTATGTGCCTCAGTGGAGTGTTCTTTTATATTTAATTTGGAGCTTGAGGCTTCATGTATATGAACGTTAATGTCACTCCCCAGATTTGAGAAGTTTTCTGTAATTTATTATTTAAATGATTTTTCTATTTAATGTTGGTAACAATCAGGTGTTGAGTGGTGCTACTTTAAACAAAAGGTCCTTTATGGTCTTTTATTAAATATTACAAAGCTTAGAATTCTGTCTAATGTTTATTTATTTTGTCTTGGATTTTGCTTCAAGATGAAACTACAGATCCCATGTGACTGTATTCACTGAAGCCAAGGATTTGAAAGTCATGCTGCTCTTTTAAAACTTTCATTTATTTCATATTGGCACACTTGCAGCCCATTACAATTCTGTAGAACAGCATTTAATGTGTGTTTCAACTCTTTCCAATTCTCCATGTTAAAGTGAAAGACTTAAGCATCATATACAATTGATAATTTTTTTTTCTTAAGAGTAATGACTATATGTAAATGTTGTGTAATGTTAGAGAATGAAATGCACATTGTAGGACATTTTCTAAAAATTTTAAAATTAATTATTAATGTTTAAATCAATTTATTAATATCAGACACAACTTCTTCCTTTGAAATCTCTATTTAACATAGTGCTGGACATCCTAACTATAGCAATTAGACAAGAAAAATAAATAAAAGTCATTCAGATAAAAATTGAATCTTTAGAGATAACTGATATTTTACATAGAAAACATCAAAGATGGGGCTGGGGCTGGGGCTCAGTGATAGAGTGCTTGCCTAGCATGTGTGAGGCCCTGGGTTCGATCCTCAGCACCACACATAAATAAAGTTATTATGTGCAACTACAACTAAAGAAATATATATATATATATATATATATATATATATATATATTTAAAGAAAACATCAAAGACTATCAAAAATGGTATAATTAATAAATAAAATTTTTAAAGTAGAAGGTAAAATCACACAAAAAATTTTGTAGGATGCAAAATTGAGTAGTTTTTCTGTATTCTAAAGTTACAGAATATCTCCATTTGAAAGCAATAATAATAACAGTAATAATGATAATAAACCAGTTATAATAGCATCAATGGCAAAATATAATAATTAGAAATAAATTTAACCAAGAAGTTTAAAAAAAAAATTATACACTGAAAACTTTAAGACAAATGAAAAAGTTGAAGAGGCATCAGATTAACAGAAGTATATCCCATGCTCATAAATTGAAATATTACTATTATTAAAATGGTCATACTTAAATTAATTGTTATATTTAATGCTACCCTATAAAGATTCTAGTGACATTTAAAAAGAAATGGAGAAAATAGAAAAATGGAAAAAATGATTCTTAAATTCATAGAGAACTACAAAGACCTTAAATAGCCAAAGCACCCTTGATCAAAATGAACAAACTGGAGGTATCAGATTATGTAATTTCAAATATATTGCCAAGCCAGAGCAATCAGAGAGCACATTATTGTGGCATAAAACACACATATAAACCAACATAGCAGAATAGAGAACCAAGAAATAAATTTATGTATTTATGGTAAATTGATCTTCTGCCCAGATACCGAAAAAAACTGAAATGAGGAAAAGACAGTCTTATCAATAAATAGTAGTGGGAACATAAGCTATCCACAGAAAAATAAAATGTTACTATACCTTGTACAGTACACAAAAATTCAACTCTAAATGTGTTAAAATTTTGATTGTAAGACCTGAAAATGCCTTAGGATAAAAGCTTCTTGTCATTGGTCTGTGCAATGACAATTTGGGGTATAACCCCCCAAAGTTAAAAATTGACATATTTGATCATATACACTAAAAAAAAAAAAAAATCATTCAACAATCAACAGAGTGATGCAAAAACTTATACAATGACAAAATATATTTGCAAAACATATTCCTAACAAAGCATTAACATCCAAAAGATATAAGGATTTCAAAAAACTCAAAAGCAAGAAAATAAATAGCCTATGAAAAACGGGCAGAAGAAATAGGGTGCGGTAGCACATGCTTGTAATCCCAGTGGCTGGGGAGGCGGAGGCAGGAGGATCATGAGTTCAAAGCCAGCCCCAGCAAAAGTGAGGCTCTAAGCAACTCAGAGAGACCCTGTCTGTAAATAAAATACAAAATAAGGCTGGTGATGTGCTCGGTGGTCAAGTGCCCCTGCGTTCAATCCCCTGTAGCAAAAAAAAAAAAAAAAAAAATGGGCAAAAGAAGCCTTGTGTGGTGGCACACATCTGTTATATCTGTTATCTCAGCAATCTGGAGGCTGAGGCGGGACGATTGCAAGTTTAAATTCAGACTCAGGAACTTAGTGAGGCCCTAAGCAACTCAGTAAGACCCTGTCTCAAAATAAAGTATATAAAAAAAGACTAAATAAACATAAAATATAACATCAGCCTAAGTATCCTTTGGTGGATGAATTGATAAAGAAAATGTAGTATTTGTATGTACAATGAATATTATCATTGTTAAAAAGAAAGCAATCCTGTCATTTACAGCCGCATGGATAAAGCTGGAGGACATTATGTTATGTGAAATAAGCTAGACACAGAGAAATAAAAATTGAATAATCTCATATGTGGAATCTACAGACAGTCACACTTATAGAAAAAGAGTATATAATGAGTATTGCTAGGGCTGAAGGATGAGGAGATCATGTTTGTCAAAGTTTATAGAGTTTCAATTAAGTAGGATGAATAAATGTTAGACCATTGCAATGTATAGAATATAGTGAAAAATACTGTATTGCATGTGATATTTGGTGGGAATAGAACTTACAAGCCCCCACCACAAAAAATTAAGTGGTAAGTGAATTGATTTCAAACATATAGTGGAAATCATTCCACAATGTATACATATATGTAAAAATATCATGTTATAAAATATAAATATATACAATTTTTAATTGTTAATTATACTTCAACAAAGCCAGAGAAAAATAGCTAAATATAATATGAAGAAAAATTATTTCATTGGAAGTCAAACTAATAGAGATATAAAGACCCTTCTTAAAATAAAAGACCCTGGTCTGCTGTCTTCCCATGTAAAGTGTAGTTCATCACTTTCTCTGCATTAATGGCCTTTCATAATTTCTTCTGAACTGTTGGGGACATTGGTGATCAGGCAGTTTGAGAGTCAAACATCTGCCTGGAAAGCTTCTGGATTTTGTAGATCTGTCCAAGGAAAACAATATTGTTTTTACTGAATTTCCAATTTACATCTTTCAGAATTGTCTGTATTTTATTCTCTTTTCTATTTCTTCTGTCACATAAAATTAAGTGAATAACTCAATGGGATTAACTAAGATCATTATAGCTACAATTCAATAAGTAAGATGGAGAATGGTAGAGATTTAAATTCTATAATCTGATTGTGTCTGTCACTACTGGTGCTATAATTCTTTCCCCCAACCCTTTTATCCCTCCCAGATCATCAATAAGCCTCAATGACCTCTGTGGATGAAGCTGAAGCCCAGAGCATCATTCATCCAGCTGCTTCATGTGTTGCTACTGAGAGATATGAGAGTAGTTCTCTGGCAACTTTCCAATAGAAATATTATTATTATTTTTTAAATGTTTCCCTTGATTTGCAGTGGCCTCTACTTGGTTTGTTCCATAATTTGCTAACTTATCATTGGCATGATATCTCTTGGTTTTAATTTATATACAATGTGTGTGTGTGTGTGTGTGTGTGTGTGTATTTCACATATTCATCCAATTGTCTTTTGCTTACAAATTAAAATGTATTATTTATTATTTTTATTATGCACATCTGACCAGCATTTCCTCTCCTAGCAATTGATCAATAAAAGGTGAAGGATATGTGGTTTCTCCTTAGTCAAAGGATCATAAAGCTTGTTGATATATGAGTTTTGATGATAATATTGGCCTGTGAGATTGCTGAGAGGAATGAGTGGTAGAAACAATATAAAAATGCTGCCCAAGGGGAAGAAGCATCATCACTTTTATTGTTTTTTTAAATGTTAATCATTTAAAAAATAGCTAAACTCATGGAGGTTTCTATGAGATCATCATACTTTATGTACTGAATTAAAAGAAATACTGAAAGTCTTGAAGTCAATTATTATCTTATGCATAGCTGAAGTGCCACAAAAGTGTGCATATTTACTGGCACACCAAATGAGTGGAATAGATGAGCAGATACTACATGAGTTCATAACAAGGTATGAAATGTCATAGCCTGACTATTGTTATAGTCAGGTATGCTAAGAAATGATTGCACCTGGTATGCTAAGAAATGATTGCACCTGAAGAATAATAGAACCAGCTTGGAAAATCACATAATGCAACACGGTTTTAGTTTGCGTTCCTTATGGTATATTATGAATATGTTTCACTCTATTTCAAAATTTCATACACAGTCATTACGTATCATACTTGTCAGGAAAGTATATTTACACATCAAGAAAATAGAAAAGAAATTATTCTAAACTGTATTCTTAGTTGGGTATACAGTTTGATTTACCATTCATAATTCCTATTCAAAAATATGGGTCAGACTGGATTGCTTTTAACTTGACTTCAGCACTGAATTTCAATGATTTGGCAACTTTACGGTGTAATGTTCCAATAGAATAATAACAAGAATTATTAAAGGACAGAGAATCTCAAAGTCATACAGACTTATCAAAATTTAAATCTTCACTATATATTAGGGTCCATCATGCTCAAACTCTTTTGTTGTTAATTGAGGAAAGTGAAGTTTTATGGATTCAATTCAATATCAAAAGGTCACAGTAGGGCTGGGGATGTGGCTCAAGCGGTAGCGCACTCGCCTGGCATGCGTGCGGCCCGGGTTCGATCCTCAGCACCACATACAAAGATGTTGTGTCGGCCGAAAACTAAAATAAATAAATAAATATTAAAAAAAATTCTCTCTCTCTAAAAAAAAAAAAAGTCACAAAGATGGTAGAAAAAGAACAAGAACATTCAAGAACATTATTTTCTGAGAATTGAGATTAATATTGCTTTTTAAAATTAGCTTAAATTCCCCATAGAAATTTCACTAATATTTACAAGTTCATTTCAGAAGATTATCTGAAATACTTTTTTATCCCCTTTCTGTCTCCCTTTCTCCCTTCCTTCCTTCCTTTCTTTCTTTCTTTCCATCAATCAGAAATACCTTGCCTTCATCCAAAGTAGCCAGTCACATAAAGTTTAATAACTCCTGGCTTTGGTGATAGACAGTAGCATGTCAAGACTATTGTAATAAATAAACCAGTGTCTTTGAGTCGGTACTGTTCCTTCAAGGTATCCCTTATTAGTATCAAATTTCCTCCTGCTAACATCAAGGTTGTGCCCTAATCCCTGTTTTGTATGAAGGTGCTAATTACTTTCTACATATCAAGCCTCTTTTATACTGAATTTTCAGCATCTAATTGGGAGATGTTAAAATAACAGTTAGTCTATGGTTCAGGACTGGCAGACATCTTAATTGCCCATTAACTATTCTTTTTCACCCTTTCGACCTGCTCAGACAACCAAAAATAGTCACTGGTACCTGCTGTAAATTCATTCTGGAGTTTTCAGAGCCCCAGGCAAAAGTGAAAATGATTAGTTGCTTGCAAAGAAAAGAGAACCCATGGGGACTATTTGATGTATTGCTAATTTATTTCCTGAGTTTGTCAAAGTCCCAAATACTTAAGTATATTAAGTCTCTCTTTTCACCTCAATATTCCCTTAATGCTTTTTGCATTACCCATTAATTTAAAATAACTAAAATAATTCTTTTTTTTTAATATTGTCTTTAGAGACTTTTATTTATTTGTGTGCTTTTATCCAATCCTAATCTCACTCTTTGAGCAAAATGCTTTCTTCACTTTTAGCATTTTTCTACTTTTTAATTGTTATATTTGTTTACAATATTTAGATGATACAGATTTGATGTGCTTCTTTTTCTCATGTATATTGAAATTGGTATGCAACATTTCTTGATACATGTTTTTTGGATTCAAGAACTATACTTTCAATATCAGCATCCAATTGGAACTGACTTAGAGATCATTAGTTACTCATTTTTTTTCAGGCCAAAGTAGGTGATATATTTGTCTGGAAAAGAGCATATGTTTATTTGTGGCACACAGTGATATCTTCACCATGCATTTTTTGAGCAAGTTAGGAGAGAACATGAAGATTAAATTAATATATCTCTATTTTTGCATTTGGAGAGAAAGCACTGAACCTTAGCAATAATGACACTATCTCTTTCTCTCTCCCTCTATTTCTCTCCCTCCCTCCCTCTCTCTCTCACCTTTAAAGGAAGATTTCCTCAGAATTTTTTTTTTATTTGTGCCCATTTCACTTCATTTCCTTTGGAGTCTCCTCAGTTGTATTCTAATTCTCTGACTCTTAATTTCACCCAACTCCAGGTATCTGGAAATGGAAGCACCTTAAATGTGGTTACCAGAGAGATAAAAGGAAAAAAGTGTACTATTTTGAAAAATGTATTCTCCACTGCTAGAAAATGTATCATGTAATAAACAGAATAAATTCAGCAAAAAAAAAAAAAAAAAAAAAAAAACAATCTTGGAGCTCTAAGGAGAAAAAAAAATGGAATGAAGGAATACTGAAAAATGGAAAAGTTAAGAAAATTATGAAAAGGTTTATTTAGAATCCATGAGCAAGAAAGTCAGAAAACTTTCAGTTCAATTATAGAGTCCTGCTCACGGTATATTAATGAGATGATGCAATTTTATATTTCTTCAAGGGGAACTTGCAAATAGTGTACATATTATACAAAAACAAAAAAAAAAAAAACATACTTTGCTTAAGCATCTCATAGGAAAATACACGCAAACACACACAAAAATGAATTACAATTTTACTAATTAACACTTCTTTTTTTTTTTTTTTTTTTAATTTTTTATTGTTGGCTGTTCAAAACATTACATAGTTCTTGATATATCATATTTCACAATTTGATTCAAGTGGGTTATGAGCTCCCATTTTTACCCCATATACAGATTGCAGAATCACGTCATTTACACATCCATTGATTTACATATTGCCATACTAGTGTCTGTTGTATTCTGCTGTCTTTCCTATCCTCTACTATCCCCCCTCCCCTCCCCTCCCCTCCCCTCCCCTCTTCTCTCTCTGCCCCCTTTACTGACATTCGTTTGTCCCCCTTGTATTATTTTTCCCCTTCCCCTCACTTCCTCTTGTATGTACTTTTGTATACCTCTGAGGGTCTCCTTCCATTTCCATGCATTTTCCCTTCTCTCTCCCTTTCCCTCCCACCTCTCATCCCTGTTTAATGTTAATCTTCTTCTCATGCTCTTCGACCCTACTCTGTTCTTAGCTACTCTCCTTATATCAAAGAAGACATTAGACATTTGTTTTTTAGGGATTGGCTAGCTTCACTTAGCATAATCTGCTCTAATGCCATCCATTTCCCTGTAAATTCTATGATTTTGTCATTTTTTAATGCAGAGTAATCAACCTAGATACTATCAAGATGAATCCTATCTTCAGATAAATAGGAAGAATAATGTTCCTGGTTGTGATGTTTGACAAGTGTGGGAGATTTGCCAGGGGCACTGAAACAAGTTTCAATGAACTTGATTTTTGGAACAGCTAAGCCACTAAAATCAGGCAAGAACATTTATCACTACTGTTTCTTTTTTATTTGGTTGTTATCTCTCCCAACATCTTTGATTCTGTCCAATATATTTTGACTTCCATTCCACCTTATGAAATATTTTGGATAATTTGAGGAACATCCTAGAGCCAAAGTTGAAAACAAAACAAAAGTAATATATTTATGTTGCTTTTGTCACTAATTTGCTCTGTGAAATTTGATTATTTGCTATATCTGTTTTCCTCCCTATTCATAAGATTTTGGAAAAACAAATGTCAATATTAGTTGCTATACACATATATAATGTGTATAAGCTGACTATGTTGGATATTTGTCTTAATTTTCTTCAGGTTATCTCATTATTTGTGGTTAGTTCTTTTATTCTATTTTTATTTATTTGCTTACATTCTCCAAATATTAAAACATTATATGCTTTTTTTGATCCTGTATCAATTATAGAAGCTATATGTTGTATAGTCTTACTTACCATTGCTTTCCTCCTTAGTCCTTTAACCTATCCATTTTTCTTGTAACATTATCTCAATGCCTCTATCAACTTAAATACACATCCCAATTTGAATGCATTTTATTACTAGGAGTCAATATATATCACAGACCTGCTCAGAAGAGCCCGTTAAAAAATGTGTGAAGTTAAAGTTGCTAGAGAAGGTGAAACTTTCCTTTAAATGGTGCCAGAAAGATCCTGCAGCCTTCAAAATATCATTCAGTACTTACACTGCCATGGCCAAAAATTTTATTCCACATCTAATTTGTACAAAGAAAAGAAATTTAAATACTATTAAAAATAAGAAATAGATATGAAATATATCAAATATTTTTTAAAAGATAATATTTTAGATACAAAGTACAGATTCAAGGTTATGGCAACATCAAGACACTGGTAAGTAGGTGACCTAGAACATGAGTAGAAAATTCATTTAAAAACAAAAAAATAATTCCAGGTTGATAATAAGCATCTGCTAACATGAACAAGCTCTCTAGTAATCAAAGACTTGCAAATTAAAGCAATGAAACGGTACATTTAAAACCTATTAAATTAACAAACATAATACCTAATGCTAATGAGGTTGGGGTAAAACTGGTGCATTTATATATTAACTAGTAGTAATGTAAGTTGATGTGAAGCTTTTTAAATGCAATGTCACTATAGTTTGGAATACCTTAAAATTGTACTTACACGTTGATTTCTTAAATCCGTTTTTGAATTAACTAAAAATACAGAAGAAAAATAGACTTTTCATCTCTAGGATGGTATTTTAAATTGTCATTTAAAATATTAGCAAAATAATAAAAAGTTACTCAAATGAGCCAAAATCTTATAATTTAACAGTAAGTAAGGAAAAAAAAATATAATCTAAAACTATATTAGCATTATGTATGTTTATAGCCAAAGACTAAAAGGTACTACAAATCACAGAAATAATTGTTGACTTATTTTATGAGGATGTTACTTAATTGATTTTATTTTTTAAATTCTTTTCCATTGTAGAATAGCTTTTTATAAGCAATTTTTATTAATATAAAATTACATTAAATCATAGCTTTCCTTAAGGAATATAAAAAGTTTTGAGGGATATATTTATGATAAACTAAAATTAAAATAGTTATTTTTCAGAATATAAAGGGATATTTATTTAGAAAGAAAATAAAATTCAGAAAGACAAAATTTGGGTGAAAGAAAATTTTAAGTTTACCAAATTCAGATCTTATCTACTTTGATGTTTGATGAGGGTTGAATAAATCAAAAGTACTAATGATCTTTATGATAGCAATAAAAGGAATAAAATTTATCTTATCAGTGTTGTTGAGTTAGCTATATTTCATCTACAAAGTACCAATGTTTTCTTGTATCTCCTAATTTATCTGTATTTATTTGTATAATTTTCCCTCCAAATTACTCTTAAGTTACTCAGATTAAATGACAAATGCATGATTTTAAATATATATGACATAATATAAATTTTAAGCATGTTACTATGTGTTTTAAATATTTCTTTATAATCTTATATAGATGTTTTAGTCCTTCATTTTATTGAGTATCTTATGATAGGCCTATTTTAGTTGCCATTTGAAATTCTATTCTTTCTGAATTATATTTTCTTCTCATTCATCTCTCAATGTCATTTGAAATCATGTGTGAGTCGCCTAAGGAGACAGATAAGATGATCTCCAGATGTGGCAGGATGCATATGCCAATATTTTTTGTCAATGTTTAACACAAATACATGGTATTTGCTTTTCTTAGATGCCTAAATTATGATTGACCTGTATAAGAATAGAAAAACTAAAGGAAGTTATTGTCTGAAATAATGGTCAATGAATCTGCTCATGGAAGACAAAAGTTCTTCTGTAGATAGAACTCTTAAAATCACAATGGCAATTTATATTCACATACCTGTGGAATAGTTTCCATGAATACACAGACATTTCAAATGTTTCCCAATAATAAAATATTTTAGTCATCAATTTTGATTTCTTTTGTATGTGCTTGAAAATTTTATAAAAGCCAATATCTCTTCCACGATCATAACCAAAAGCATACATTTTCTTATTTACTAAAGTATCACTTTACAATAAATGTAATTCATTCATAACACCTCTGTGAAGCTAGAAGAGTTTGATTCTTTATTATAGTACTATAACTCCATGTAAAGTTATTCTTTCTTTAGGAAAGGGGAGCTTGGTACTAATAGGGGTATCTTGGTGTCATGGGTTAGTCTAAATAATGTTTGAAATTTAAAATGTATTGATTTTCATGTAAATAGTTCACATGCAATTCAAGTAATTTGTAAAGGTATAACAAGGAAGTAAATAAGGTCTAAAATTTTACAATTTGTATAATTCAGTCTAAAGAATTTTCGAGTGTGGTAAATAAGCATAAATACATTTGCTCATTAAAATCCTATAACATGAACCAACTTAATTTCATTTTGCAGAGGAAAAATAGAACCCTCTTTAATTTCATTACATGATACCTTTTGGGAAAATAGGAAATCCCATACCTCCCTTCCAAATTATATGTATAATAGTTCCATGATTAAAATCAAGTCTTCTATAATATCTCCATGGTTAAAATCAATATACATCTCACTTTCTCGTTCCCTTCCTCACTCGCATCTCTCTCTGTCATACAAACACACACACACATATAACATGTACATACTCTCTCAAATACACAAGTATTTTTGAAATCTGCCTTGCTATTATTAAAGAAATCAGATTCTATGTAATTTCTTTTTGATTTTAAAAGTTTGTCTTTTAGATAGGAGTGGTACCTTTAGAGGCAAAGAGCTTGCAACAGACATTTACTTAAAAATGATAGGACATATTTTATTCAAGCTGCTGCATTCAGGAGAGACCTCAGTATAGAGCTGAACTCAGGTCCTAATATAGCAAAAAATACTGGGAGTATTTAGCCAGTGGGCAAAGTGAGAGAGCCAATTGATAAAAAGTTACTAAGAGGTGCTTGATTAGCTAGAAGGTGTGGGTGTTTTTAATAAAGCAGATTCAGCCAGCTAAGAATGAGGCCTAGGCAGGAGAGGAGTTCATAAGTTTGGTTAGGGATGGACTCCTTGGCATCTTGGAGTACTTGTGTTTTGAACTATAATCTTTATTTTAAATACTCTATGGTTTTTAAAGATGAAAAGAGTCTCAGAAATCAACTATTATTCTACAGAGGAGAGCACTGAGACCTGCAGAGTCTAAATAATCTGTACAATGTCATGTCTTTGGTAGGTAACATAGTTATACTGGATGTAGGTGTCCAGAGCCTAGACCAAGGAAACCATTACTTAAATGTTCTTTCTCACTAATTATGGTAGAAATTCTTCATATTTTTTTCTGTTTAAATAATCAACAGACTTTTCCTTTAAGCAAAATTCTTCACAGGTAAAACAATGTAGATGATATTAAAGTCAATATCCAAAATGTATCTATGTTCATTTTCTGGCTAATCTTAATTTACCACTACACAAATTTGAGCACAGACCAAGTTTTAAATTAATTAAAGGAATGAATGAGTAAATTGATTTCTCTTAAATTAATCCAAAACAAAAAATATATATGAGTTACTTTTTAGTTCATACATATCTCCTCCAAATTCTGGAAAAGGTTCATTCTTGCTCTGATTAAGTTTTCTATACTGTGGGGCTGGGGTTGTGGCTCAGTGGCAGAGTGTTTGCCTAGCATGAGTGAGGCACTGAGTTGGGTTCTCAGTACCGCATATAAATACATAAACTAAACATATTTTTAAAAAGATTTCTATCTTATACATTTTAATGCCCACTATCTTTTTAATTTTTTAAAAAACTGTTTATTTTGTTTATTCGTTTTTTTTTTTAATGTGGTGCTGAGGATCGAACTCAGTGCCTTCCATATTCGAGGCAAGTGCTCTGCCATTGAGCAACAACCCCAGCCCCACCATTATCTTTTCTATGTGAAATTTCTTTCCCTGAAATATCCGTTTCCAAAGATATTGTTACTTTTCCCAATCAAAATATGTTGCACATACAAACTTATAGACTTCTTAATCTCTTAAATTATTGGGTTTTTTTTTTTGTTTACTTAAAATTCTCCATTGTTCAAACATTGTCTTCTAAAATTATATATTTTCTCTTACCATCTTCTGACTTTGACCTGATTTTGATTTCTCTCTCTCTCTCTTTCTCTTTTTCTTGCTGTACAAGCCCCCAACAAAACAAAAATAAACAAACAAAAACTGATATCACATACACATGCATTTATTTTTGGTCATTCATTATATTGAAGATATGGCATCTGAATTCAAATTACTTCCAATTCAAAGCCCTATCCATTTGTTTGCCTTGATTAAATAGCTTAACGTTTCTATGCCTCAGTTACTCATATTTAAATTGGAAATGATAACAAATTCCATCTCATTGAATTTTTAGAAGGATTAAGTGAGTTAATTTGTGAGAAGTGTTTAGATCAGAGCCTAGCACATAGTAAATTGTTCAAGAAGTGATAGCTAGCTGTGATGTGTTTGTATTGAACTCTCATTAAATTATCTGTTCAAAGATTGAAGACTATTTTTGATTGTACTTTTACAACATTTTGTTTTCAAAACAACTGCTAGTAAAACTTTTTCACCAAAACTTGCTAAAAATATATTGTATCCAATTCAAATTCACAGCATTTCCTTCCTTTATTGTAATCCAGAAACAATCTGTCTGTCTCCTGTGGACTTCCTATCAGAGTTCTCACAGTGGCTGTCCTAATACTTAGAGATTTCTCATACTATGCAATCATCCCACTGTATTCTTTGTTCTCAAAGAATGACCTGGCTTCCTACCTCACTGAGGTTAGATTCACTTTGCTCCTTGAATTGTTTTCTTTCTCAAGTTTTTATCTATTTACTGCTTTTTCTGTTTCATATCATTTTTTTTTCTAAGATTTTCTCTGTTTAAGTCTAGGTAGTTAATGAGTCAACCCTCTTAAGTTGCTCCCTTTCCATTTTCTCCAATCCCAAAGCCTAGACTTCCTCTAGACTCACTTGTGCCTTCAAGTTATCCCATCTGGACTGGATTCTTTGTTTTCAAAATTCCGATTCTCTTTATCTAAATTTACCCTTTTCCCCCATAAGGCCTTTCTTTTCTTTTTTTTTTTTTTCTTTTGTTTCTTAGTACTGTCTTTTCTTTCTCTCCTACTTGACTCTGAAATTGCTGTCTCAGAACTAATGAATATCAATTAATGAATCCTTTCCATGCCCAACCTTCTTTCAATGGATCAAATATTTGTATTCCTAAATATTCCAATATCACCACCAATATCTTTGTTTTAAGATCCTGAAATTATGGCATTAGAATATAGGAACTTTCAGATATGATTAGGTCATGAAGGTAAAGCCTTCACAAATGCCATTGGTGCTCTTAAAAGTGAACCTTAGAGAGTCTGTTACCCCTGATGCCACGTGATGACAATGAAAAGTCAAGAGTCCGCAACCTGATCGAGGGCTCTCACCAGAAACTGACTATACTGGCTTTCTGATTTTGGTCTTTCATTTCCCAGAACTAAGAAAAGTAAATTTCTGATATTTATAAGTCAATTAATGTGTGGTATAGCAGACCCCAAAGATTAAGACAAATCTTAAATGCTTATAGCAAAGTTTTTTAATCTTACTTTTTGTTTGTTTCTTGATTTATTTTTTTCTCTCAAAATGCAATTGTTGAAAAGCCATCCAGGGACCCAACTCTATAATCAGAGGGCACAAATATCTTTAACAAAGAGTTCCTGTCATTCTAGAATTCTATATTTATGTAATTTCACATATCATTAATTTTACTGTGATACAACGGAGAATCATCATCCCATTGAAAGAGATACAAGTACAATTATTTTGTCTCTGACGAAATAAAAAAATAACATTCTGTCCAGATTTTTACCTGAGAGCTATAGTGAAGCTCTGTCTGCCTTTTTCCTACAATAGCAGTTACAATAAGATAAAGGTATAATTTCTTTGAATATGTTAATTTGCTTTGTACAATGACTGTTGGTTTGCATATCTTTCTGAGGTAAAGAACACCTTTGGGGAATCTACCTGTTTGAAAATTTTCAATGCAGTGTGGGCACTTCAGTGTTTCTTGTTTGTTTGTTTTGTGTATATACGTGTGTGTACTGATGGGTGTCCATATATTATGGAAGCATATATTTACATCTTAACTTGAGATGGGGTACAATTATTGGAAAATCTCTGGCTAGGGATTAAGGAAACTTCATTTTTAATCCTGGCCTTTGAGCTCACCAACTGAACTAGTGAAAATCTCTTAATTAGTCTGGGCTTCATTGTACTCATCAAAATAAATTGGCTCAGTTTTTCAATATTTTCTTTTCTTTGGTTACATTTATTATGTTCCAGATGACCTCATCTAGTCATATGGCTTTAAATACCATGTTCTCCCCCACACAACTGTCAAATGTAAAATTTCAACACAAAACTTTCTCTCTCCAGAAATCCATTCTGTATTTTTTTTCTAACTACTGTCACCTCCAAATAGACCTCTATTAGAATTTTAATCTTTTCCTGTCCAGAAATGAAACTGTTAAACACTCTTAACTCTTCCTTACCTTGGCAAATGGTATCTCTAGGCTATCTGAAGCAATGCGTGTCTACCCCAAAGCTGATTCATTCTTTATTCTAAATCAGAAAATATTCATCCGTCTTTTGTGGACTTCCTATCACAGCAAGTGACAATTCCTTTTAGTTGTATAGGTCAAAAACAGTTATCCTCAGCTCTTCATATTATCTTATACCTCATAAATAATGTGAGACCACATGCTCTTGAACCTAGTATAGGTCCAAAATCTCACTACTTCCTACTTCCTGCTAAAACCATTAACCAAGCTGCCATCATTTCTTACTAAATCTTCTGCAGTAAAATCCCTTGGTTTCCCTAATTTAACTCTCATGGTCCCTGCCAACAACAGTTTACATAAAACTACTTTGGTGATCCTTAAAAATAATGCATGTATGATCACATCATTCTTTCACTTTTAGAATTCAGCCTCATTCAGAATTAACCCTTAAGACCTCATTATAGCCTATGTGATTGTAAATGATCTGAAATTGACTACTTGTCCAATTTGTCATCAACTATTCTTGGCCTTTTTCAATTACACTGTCTTCTTGCAATCCTTCATATATGCTAAGAATATTCCCTTGCTACTTGAAGGTATTTATGATTTTTTTCTCCCTTTAACATATACCTCCTCAGTTATTAAATGGATCTTTCAAATTTTCTTGCATGCCTACTTCTAGTACCTGTGACATTGAGAAAGTTTCTTTAATGTCTTCTCATATTCCATAGCTCCTTATTCTGCTCTGATTTTGTTTATTATACTCATCACTATATATATATATATATATATATATATATATATATATATATGCACAAGTATATGTGTATATATATATATATATGCATATGTATATGTACTATGTGTATACCCACACACATTTCAACTTTCTAACTATTTCATAACTAACTAATTTCATAACTAACTATTTCATAACTAACTAACTATTTCTAACTAACTAACTAATCAGTTAACAGGGGATTCATGATGTATGTGATTGTCATGTGTGCATGTCAGTGTGTGTTGGTGTGTGTATGTGTGTCAGGGAGAATAGTGTATAAATGAGTTCATTAATGAGAAACAAGAAAAATGTGAAAGGCCTATAAATGAGATCCTGTTAAAAAGCAGATTGTCCTAAATCTATTAGGCTGACCTAATCCTAAAGAAGGTTAAAAAGATGCTTAACTGGAATTGCCTTTGAAGACACTTGCTTAGAGAAGCTAAGTAGCTGAGGATGAGAAATGTGTAGGAAATTCATATTATTGTCTATTACGGTTGACACTTTATAACATTTAAGAATTCTGAAAGAACATTTATAACTCAAATAAATTACTGTAGGGCATGTCTGAGATATCTAATCAGAAATTCCAAGGATGTTAAATGCTCATGTTAATGCTTTGAGGCAAGTCTAAAGTACAACATGGCCTAATCTCACTAAGAAAAGCATTATGATCAAGGTTATGTTAAGCATTGATTGTCTAATTGTTGTAGATGATGAGTAAATTCATTTTATTCAGTTATCCACAATAATTGTAATGTTCTGTGTGTGTGTGTGTGTGTGTGTCCACATGTGTTACTAGGGATTGAAACCAATGATACTCTACCATTAGACTACATCCCCAGAACTTTTAAATCATTTATTTATTTTGAGAGAAGGTCTTGATAAGTTGCAAAAGCTGGACTTAAACTTGTAGTCCCCCTGCTTCATCCTCCCCAGTTGCTAGAATTGTAAGCTTGTGCCACCATACTTGGATGTTGACAGTAAGTATTCTAATAGCATTCACTGTGTGCCAGAAACCATAAACATTTTATCTCACTTTGACAACCCCATACCAGCTATTATTTTCGCCATTCCAAGGAAATTAGAATAGAAACATTAAATAGTCACAGAGTTTTTTTTTATAGATCTGCTATATTCAAACAAAGTTAGTATAAATACAAAATCCAAATTCCTAACTATGACATCGAGTATGTTGGCAGCATTTGTGGTAGGTAGGCTAATATCTACATCTTCTTAAGATTGCCTCGTCTTAACCCCAGAATCTGAACACTATCCAAAGGGATTTTATGAGTGTGTCTAAATAAAGGATCTTGAGATTGGGAGGCTATCTTGGTTTATTGTTTGGTGATCCCTACATAGACATAAGGGTCCTTATAAGCTGAAAACATGAGGTCTAGAGTCAGGGTGGGAGAGATCTGAAGGTTGCTGTCTTTGAAGGTGAAGGAAAAGACCTTGAGACAGTGGATGCCAGTGGCCCCTGGAAAATGGAGAAGTCAGCTTCTGGAGGTTGCAGCTTAATTCTAGCACAATAAGCCCATTTCAGTTTTTTGACCTCCAGAAGAAACGACTTGTGTTGTTTGAAATCACCAATTTTGTGGTAATTTGTTACAACATCATTGGAAACCAATATAGCCTGTACAGAATTGTCCAGATGAAAAAGAAAAGATAAACACACAGTTAATGAGGTCATACTTATATTTGGGCATTGATGGTAACACTGCAAATTTGGAATGAACAGAGATTCTGATCCTGAACAGAGATCAGCTCTGAATAAAAGCTGATAGAACTTTTCCCTTTGAAAGTAGAGACAGAAACTTCCCTATGCAAAATAGATACAGATAGAGATAAGCCGCAGACATAGGAGTGAGAGATTGAAGATCATGTATAAGAAACAATAAATTTCTCCGTGAAATAAGACGAGTCTACTTAATAAAATTTGGGGTAGAGAAGGGAATATAGATTTAGAAGCACCGGGAAGATTTATGTCAGATTCTGCGGAGAATGATGGGTGATGGGGGCTTATTAGAAACAAGGGAAAAGTTGGCTTATCAATACCAAAGAGAGTAATTAAATGTAGAAATCTTGCATTTTACTTTCATTTGTGAATCACTGTATACTTTCCCTAACCACACATTTACTGGATTTCCACTTACAAGCACACAGTACATGTCAGATTTTTGCATTATTTTAAAGTTAGGTGCTTACAGGAAGATGTGGTGAAAGAATAAAATGGCAAAGACATGGAAATATTCAAAAATAATGAAAAGAAAAGGGTTAAAGGGTGGCTGAAGGGTCCCAAACCCTGGTAAAGTTATTCCCATGTCTATTAGTTGAAGAGTAGTAGAGGAGTAGCAAAATATCATGTGATTTAGGGGAATCCAAAAATGAAGACCTGTACCATGTTCCAAGACAGATCCAAACTTACTGGAAAGGAAAAGGTAGACTAACTTGAACAAGTTTTTTTTTAATCATACACTTGTGTTTGCAGATTGAGCTTCATGTTTTCCTCACAAGGAAGGAGGGATGCACTAGACTGAAATTTCAGATGCAGAGTTATTTCCTAAACATTTAACAAGTTGGGTAAATTTTTCACTTAATTAAATGGTTTTACATTTTTAATAAAACTAATTAATGAGAACTAAGTTTACTAACAATGGACTTTTAGTGTGAATATAAACAAATTATATAAGAATTGTTTTGGGTTTTTAAAAATATGTATCAAGTTAACAAGTTGTCACTACTGATTCCTTCTATATTGCTTCTTATCACTTATTGTACTCTGGATTAGGTGGGTGAATAAACGAAGGAAAATGAGAACTTGGTTTCTCAGAATCATAGTGACTGCATTGGACTATATTGTAAATTAGAAAGTGAGTAATAGTAATGCTACATCCTCCTGAATAGAACTGGATCCTGACAACCAATCATGTGCCTGTCCATCCTCCTTCTGCTGTGGGCCTTCAAATCATAGTACATGTGTTTGAGGATGACGGAGCCTCTGGCATCCCTAAACTGGACCTCAACTGCACAGGAAGAGGTTATATGGGAAGTGATAAAACTGCTGCAGATTAAATTCTAAAATTGTCATTCTCTTCACACAGGTGAAAAATGACAAGAGGCAGAAGGAACTTTAGAAGAGTTCTTCTATTTCCACACTATATTTAGTTTCTCCAAGGTGTTACCAAAAAAAAAGGGCCACAATCTGTGTGGCTTAACCAACAGAAATGTGTTATCTTACAGCTCTGGAGGCTAGAAGTCTGAGATGAAGGTGTCAGCAGGCTTGTCTCCTCCTGAGGCCTCTCTCCTTGACTGGCAGATGGCCACCTTCTTGCTATTTGTTTTCATGATCTTTCATATAGTGTACACATGGTGTCTCTCTGTGTGTCCAAACCTTTTCTTGTTTAACAACACCAATCAGATTGGATGAGGGACCACCTTAATTGTCCTGTTTTAACTTAATCATGTCTTAATCCCCGAATGTCACTTTCGGAGGTATTAAAAGCTTACAGCTTCAACACAAAAATTTTGGAGGGACATAATTTAGCACATAACACATTTCCAATTAAAGAGAGTAGAGTGGGAGAATGTACCTTTCTTCCCTCCAGGTAAATGAAATAGACTTCCAGGAAGCTGCTTGGAGTGATTTTGAAATGTTTTCTTTGAAGTGGAAAGATGGACAGAGAAAGATTATAAATGACTCACAAACCAAAGTGACTTGTGACCTTATGTAAGACAGAAGTAGCTACATGTGGATCCATCAGTCTGAACTTTCAAAATTTATGTGGACAAGGGAGGCATGTATGATTCCTATGGACTGGATGGGAACTACTACAAGTGTTATTTGGGGTCCTGTTCAAAGGAAAGACCCTCATAACAAAAACCTGGAGGCAAAATCTGAGATTTCTAGGGGCTGCAGAATAATGATAGTGAGTATTCAGAAATAGGCACTATAGGTCTCAGCCCAGATGAAAACATCTACAGGAGATAAATTATTAACAATAAAAACAAAAAAAATCATAAGAATAGACTAAATTTTAAGCTTAAATAAAACTATGAGAAAATCAGAAGTATTTCTTCTTCCTTTTACTTCTTATTCTCAAAGAGTCAGAAGCTGTTGTTGAAAACTGGAGACAGAGAAATGGGAGAGAAACAGCTCAAGTTCCAAACCCATTGCCACAATAGGTTTCTTAGTCTAAAACAGCTGGAATTTAGGGGCTCTGGGCTCTAGCTAAGCACTTGCTTAGCACAAGTGAGACACTAAGTTCAATCCTCAGTACCTCATAGAAATAAATAAATAAAGATATTACTTCCATCTACAACGAAAAAAAAATTTTAAAGGCAGGAATTTATGGAAAGGAGAATACTTAATGTTCATTCAAATTTTGGATGATTGTTATCTTGAACAGATTATTCCATGTTCTAAATATACATATATACATACACACGCACATATATATATATATATATATATATGTACATATTTTAGTTGTAGTTGGACACAATACCTTTATTTTATTTATTTATGTTTTGCTGAAGATCCAACCCAGCACCTCACATGTGCTAGGCGAGTGCTCTACTGCTGAGCCACAACCCCAGGCTCCTAAATGTATTTTTTAATGTAGCGATAAGACATGGGCAGTTCTGGCAAATAAGTAACTAATCTCAGATGAAAAGCCATGCTATATAGTGGTGGCCCTTTTCTGTGGTATAAATACTCCCACCATAACCAATTTTCATCTACCAACATGAAGTTCCCGAACACAGTGGTGGAAAGAGAAGAGCACAATTAAGTCTCCCAAGCCCACAAGCTCCATCATATTCACCTCACAGAATTATTAAAACCAAGAACCCAGGCAGAGTTACTGAGCCATTAATGCAGGCCCAGAGACCCTCAATGACACAAACCTGGAATCAGCTTTAGCAATATGGTCATATTGCCACTGGGTTTTATGATTTTTCAAATGATATTTTAACCACAATAGTTAACTTCCTTGTTTCTTCCTGTTCTGACTTTCTAATATCATGCTTTCTTTCTGGTCAAGTGCCATTCAGTTAGATTTAGGCACTTTTGGGATCTAGCTGGGAAGCTGAGAAGTTGAGAGCAGTTTCATTTGGGTTCCATGGAGTATCTTCATGTCTTTACTCATTTCTCTGCATCATTAATGTATTACTTGCTCTCAAATTGTATTAATGCCCCTTAAGAACCTTCCTGCTGCCCAGTGCACAGATGCACCTGCACCATCACCTGAAGTTACGGTCACATGTCATGTGGTGAGTCCAGCATTTCCATGATGTGCTTGGCACCCAAGTGTGAAGGCACTGAAAGAAGCAGCATGATTTGTAATATAAAGACTCAAAAAGTAGGTAGAAAATTCTTCCACATCTGAAAGCTCATACATAAAGAAAATCTGAGCATTTCCCTAAATTTGAAATAATCTTAAAATTTTATCACAAGGTGGAAAATTGAAGACACTTTCTAAAATAGGCATCACAAACCTGTTTTGTTTTTTATTTATCTAAGTCATTATTTAAAACTCTTTTATATTTCTAAGAAAAAAAATGACATTAAAAAATTGTGGACATCTGAAGGTAATTAAAAAGTCTGTTTAACAAATAATGTAAGAGATAAGTATTACATATAGGCTTTATGTAGGTACTTGACAAAATATATATATATATATATATATATATATATATATATATATATATATATATATATACACATATATATATGGTGGGATTTTTTGTGACATTTATGGTATTTACAAGTTTTAAAAAGTTTGTAGAGTTGTCGAATACAATTCTGTTTTAGAGCTCCTGCTTAGCCGACATGAGGCCTTGGATTTGATTTCCAGCACCTTGCAAACAAACAACACCAAACAAACAAAAAATAAATTAAAAATAAATAAATAAAACAACAGGAACAACAACAAAGAAACCTTGACTAATCTTGTGATTCCTTTTTTTATTCCCAATACACATGCTAAATGTTCTTTGTATTTCTGTGTTCATTTTTTTAAGGAATGCAGCTCTCATCAGCTCTAACAATCTTACTTTGGGGTATATATCCAAAGAGAACAAATTAATATATTAAAAAAATACCTGAAAGCACATGTTCATGCAGCATTATTCATAAGAGCTAAGGTACGGATTCAATCTAAGTACCCTTCAAAAATAAATGGATGATTAAAGTGTTGTGTGTGTATATAATGGAACACTATTTAGTTTTTTTTGTGTGTGTGTGTGTGTGTGTTTAAGAAGAAAATCCTATCACTTGTGACCACGTAGATGAACATGGAAAACACTATGCTAGATAAAATAAGCCAGGCACAGAAAGACAATTTCTGCACAATCTTGCTGCTATGTGAAATGTGAAATAATTGAACTTCTAGCAACAGAAAATAGAATGGTGGTTATCAGGGCCTCTGTGTGAAGCCCTGGGTAGGTTTGGTATAGAGATTTTGAGATGTGGGTCAAAGGGTAGAAATTTTCATTTATACATATTAAATAATTCCAGAGGTCTATGTATAGCATGGTGACTACTGTTAGTAATAATGTATTTCTTACTTGAAATTTGGTAACAGAGTGGATCATAAATGTTCTTACTACAAAAAATAAATATGTGAGGTGATGGATATATTAATCAGTTTCATTTAATGATTTTAAAATGTATACTTATATCAAAACATCATATTGTACACTGTGAATATATACAATAAATAGATAATATTTTGTTATTTTGTTATCTATAAATAGATAATATTTTAAGAAGACACTTCATCCTCTTTAAAAGAAGTGTATTCTATTGCCTAAAAAGAAGAAAAAAGTCACAGGACTTTCTATGCTTAATATAGAGCCAGGAAATGATGACCTCTACTAATAAATTTTAAAGGAGCTGTACAAAGCAAAAGCAATTTGGGTTTGATTTTATCATAAATTGAATTTTTCCAATATACTGTTATTATCCTTTTGATACTACTTGTCTTTGAGCTCCTTCTGAAGAATGGATTGAGTATGGTCACTTAGCCTAGGAGTGAAAGGTTTTATTTGCGGTAGAACATTGGGTCCTTCTTGCAACTTAAGTCATAGAAAGTATATCTATCTTCCTCTGAAACTGCCCCTCAAACTGAGTTTTCTCTGTTCTCCTTTCCAGACACACACCATGTATTATAAAATCCAGGCTTCTCTTGGAATCTGGCAGGTTATTTTTTTTTCTTTAAAGTTTTTTTTTTATTATTTTTTTATTTCTTATACTTGAAGAGATCTAAAAGGATAAGAAGTAGTTTCAGTTACTTAAAAAAGAAAAATGTTTCCTCAGTAAAGCAAAAATGCACTCAATATGATTCAAGAATTCAGGAAACGAGGAATAGTTATGCATTTATTAGGGAGAGTACATGTATTTAAAAACCTTTAAAATACTGTCTGAAAGGGTTTATTTTCTCAAATATATAGCTCTTGGAACATAGATCAGGGAACAGAAAACACACTTGATGTTAGGTTGTTTTACGTACCTTCAACAATTTAACAAAAATGATGCAGAGCCTGTGTGTCAAAGTTATGTTGGAGAGTTAAAATTTGCTTTCAAATCACCTTTATCCATGAATCTATTAGGAAAGCAGTTTGGAGAGCAAGATTTGGAATTAAGCAAAACTAGGTTGGATTTATGACTTTGCTGTTTATTTCAAGTTAGCCTCCATATACCTCCATTGTAACATGTGGAAATGAGGACAATAGTAACTACCATACTCAGGACTAAATGACATAAAATATTTCAAGTGTTAGGAGTAGCTGACATATAGTAAGCACTGATTATATAATAGTTATTATTACTTTTCTCACTTTATGACTCTCCTTTCTGTTAATTTTTAAATAAAATTTTATATGCATTTTGACTAAATGGGTGATTTCATATTACAGGAAAGAATATGTGCTTCAAAGTACACACACACACAAAAAGATATAACTTAAAAAAATCTGGGAGGAAATGACTACACATTTATCTTTAAAAACACTGTTATTTTGAATTAAACTGCCCAAATTCTCACCAACTTCTTCCAGCTTTCTGTTGGTGGAGACTCATACTAAATTGCCATAAATTGCTTCTGTGAGAAATGTTGTCTCTATGGCAGAGAGTACAGGTCAATTCTTTATTTGGAAAAAGTAAAAAATAACAGTTGTGCACTTGTATCATGTGAAATGTACATGCTGAGAAATGATAAGACTGAGAGGTTATCGTCTTCACATTTGACAAGGGCAAAGGAAGTGCAAGTTCCTCCCTTTTTCTTCTCCTGACCACTCCTATTCTATGACATGTTGTGGATACTAATGGATGTCTAGATGCAAACTGGACTCTGGGTTGAAGGGAAGAGGAAAAAGAAGAAGAGCAGAGGGACATATTAAAAATTCAGCATTTTAAATTGACAAATGGAACTTCATTTACTCTAAGATCCAAGATCATAGTAAAGTGATCCTTAAGCTATCAGATACTCTATATGGTTTAGACATTATATATAAATGAATCTTAATACACTTTACTGTCATGTGTATCTTAGAACAAATAAGAATATTAAAAATAAAAGAGAATCTTTTTTATATGAAAAGCACTATTGAAAAATGCAAAATCATTTTAAAAGTAATTGAAGAGATTGATATTTAAATAATCTTATATTTGGGTAAATATGAAATATTTAAAGGTAGCTTTTCCTTCAAATCTTTTCCACAATTAAGATGAATCTATGTTTTCTATATGAAGTTTTATTTTTTAAAATTGATCCAACCCATAGTCTGTTTTTAGTAGTAATTTTAACATTGTTTTAATATTTTGGTTAGTGAAAATGATTTTTGTTGTCATCCAGATAGCTCTCTTTCTTCTCTGCAGCATTTGGACACTTGATATAATGGACATAGAGAAAAATGGATATAAAGATTTTATCACAAGGTCATTCACTGATTAGAGAAGGTGAAACTCTAGGCCACAAGTGTGGTTCATTAGGCCCCTCTCTTAGCCAGGCCACTGATGGACTGTATGTCTCTGGTTTATTTTCTTCACAGTTCATGAATTACTAAGTATTTCTACACCCACTCAAGTCTACATTTGTATCCCATACTCTGAAGAAGATGATTGCAGAATGCTGACCTGCTGGCAAATAATTACTGTTTAAAGGCTTTTGAGATCTCAGAAAATTTTGAAAATGTGTCTTTAAAATTAAGCAGAATGTTTTCAGCCTCTTCAAAAATGTGGACTCTCAAATCTTGAACATTACTAAGACACAGTTAAATGCTAACTGTGAAAAAGGGCAGATTAAATTATATATAAGCTAAGTTTGTGAATCATATTTCAGAAGAATTTGTTTTAAAGAGAACCTTTTATTATACATTTCTAAAGAATCATAACCTTTTTAAAAGAAAAACACCAACTACCCACAAAGCTTTTTATTTGAAAATCATAGCAAATTTATTATGTTTTTCTGTTTCTCCCTGAATTATAATTAAGGATCACAGCTGAACATGAAAGGCATTGAACACCCAAATCTCTTAAGTTCAGAGACCTTTAGTTATTGGGGAAAAACACTTATTCATGTCCTTTTAGTTTTAAGAGCCAGAAATGGTCTCACCACTTTCAGCATACCCTTAAGTCCAAATCACCCAGAAAGGAGGGCTGAGGAGATGGGAGCTTCTGAGACATGCAGAAGTCAGGACAATAGAACAGGCAGGACTTCAAGAGACATGTCAGCAGCCAATCTGCTGTCTGGTTCCATGTTAGTTAGAGGAGGAGGAAAAGGATTAGTGAAGAGATGGTCAAATCAAGAGCAGAAGAGCCTACTCACCAGGTTCCTTAAAATGAGCCATTCACCAATTACAATAAGATGACTAAGGAATTTATTGAGTCAAACACACACTATGGAAGACAGCTGGGCCCTGTCTTTTCAAAGTCCCACTCAAGAAGGATATTCATGAGTGAAGAGACCTCAGCAACAAGGGAGTGCAGTAGACCTCTTCCACATGAGGAAGCTTCAGTAGCAAGTTCCCTTTTCACACTCTCCAAAGACCCCTTACACCTTTTATGGAGAGATAAGACTAGGATGGTAGCCATTTTTCTTTTTGTGAAGGGTGACAACAGTTCAAAATGTGATTGATTTTCAATCTGTGGCCTAAATGGCATCATGCCTTTTTTTTTTTTTTTTTTTTTTTTTCGGTACCAGGGATTGAACTCAGGAGCACTCAACCACTGAGCCACATCCCCAGCCCTATTTTGTACTTTATTTAGAGATGGTCTCATTAAGTTTCTTAGTTCTTCACTGTTGGTGAGGCTGCCTTTGAACTTGTGATCCTCCTGCCTCACCCTCCATAGCCACTGGGATTACAGGTGTGCACCACTGCGTGCCACAATCATGCCATTATTAGCCAGGAAGTAAAAGCATCAACAGGGAGATGTTTGCTAACTCTCTCAATGGAGGGGCAATTTTTGCAATATTGCATTTCCTTTCTCATCTTAAGCCCGAAGAAGCTTGACCTGGTTAAAAAGGAAGAAGTGGAGATAATTAGGAAATATAGTAATTGTTTGTTTCCTTCAATGTATGTGCTAGAACCATACTAGCATCAGCTAGAATAGGGAAAGCAGAAAAGTTTCAACAGAGTTTAAAATTGGAATTTTGAAATGCACAGGACTGAACTTCAAAAAGACAATTATTGGGGCTGGGGATGTGGCTCAAGCAGTAGCGTGCTCGCCTGGCATTCGTGCGGCCCAGGTTCGATCCTCAGCACCACATACAAACAAAGATGTTGTGTTCACTGAAAACTAGAAAATGAATATTAAAAAATTCTCTCTCTCTCTCTCTCACTCTTTCTTTTTTTAAAAAAAGACAATTATTGGCTATAAGTCAATAAGTGGGAAATACTCAGTGAATTGAATAAACTAAAAATTTGAGTTATAATAAATTTAAGTCAATAATAAGTTATGGTAAGAATCTTAGGAAGGTGATATACTTTGCAGTATTGTCCAATATATTCAATGTATTCTAATTTGTTATATATGACAGCAGAATGCATTACAATTCATATTATGCATATAGATCCAATATATATTTTATTGCCAAAACATAATGTCTGGATTTTTTATCTGTTTGTTTGTTTGCTTGTTGCTTTTTTTTTTTTTTAGAACACCTCATGACTTCTTTGGAAACATGAATTTTTTTAAATCACACAAGAAAAACTAATCTGTGGCAAATTTGTTTTCCAAAAGGAAATTTTGTTTGTTTCATATTTCTCAGAAGGAAACATTTAAGCATGATTATAAATTAAGAGTATTCATTCCAGACAGGAGGAAACATACTTCCTTTGCTATGGCAGCATTGTAGAATCTTAATAATTGAAAATGTACTAACATGGATGCTTCATGAGATACAGAATTCTGAAGAAATAATTGTTGTCTATTTTGTAAAGATAGAGTTATTCAGGGTAAAGAAAAAAATAAAAACAATAATGGTAAATCCAAAGTAATGATGTGAAATAACTATTAGAATATTGTTTAGCTTCTTATTAAAAATAAATAATAAATATCATACATAAATAAAATAAAATGCTAAATATAAAGGAATCCAAAAGTAGCAGGACTTAAAAAAAGATAAAATTCAATGTCCCTTTAGTGTGAATGTCTTGAATTATTTGAATTATTATCAGAAAGTCTGAAATGATTAAATAGTTCATTCCCTGAGGTAATCAGGCTCCATTTCAGCATGATGCCAATTCCAAAATACAGTTTTCATTTCTTCACCTAAATAGTGTCATGCTTATATTTAAAGATGGGAGAAGAGAAATTAAGAAGATGTGAGAAGCTTCCAGTTTCAGCTCCAATATTACAACAAAGAAGAGCTTAACAAATTAAAAATGAATGCCATTTTTGGATGCATTATACAAATGAAGTTTTGAGGCATCCTGCCACTCTTATATCAGATGAATGCAGGAATTCAGAGCTGAGATCTCATCAGGAGCAGAAGGGACTGGAGCTATAATATGGTAGGCACATATGAAAGGTAATTTTGATGAATTTATACAGGCCATAGATTAGCCTGAGAGTAAGGAACTTCTGAAAGCCATGATTTTTAGTGGACTTCTACATTTTCTGGGATTTCACATCCAAGAAATCAACCATGTCCAAATAATTAATATCCAAACAAACAAACAAAACAATAACAAAATCAAAACCCTCTTGTCTCTCTGACAGGAAGAAAGGAAGAGTAATCAGTATCAAATATGCCCAAAGTATTCTTAATAACAAGGGCTTAACTTCTACCAGAATAGAATTTACTAGACCCTGTTCTAGCTGGGAAAAGACAGTATTCCCAATTTTGTGCCCCCTCAGCTTTCTGTTTCAGATAAGGGAGAGAAACAAAACAAAACACTATACCACTAGAAAAGTGCGTGTGTCATTCACAGACCAGAAATTCGGGCCGGGAAAAAAAAAGATTGATTATCATGCCAAGAGAGCTCCTGTATAATAACAGTGAATTACAGCTGAAGAAGCTGCAAGACAGAGAATCCTTCTGAGCAGAGTACTTAGGGGAACCTGAAGTCAAGAGGAGAGGCAAAGACAAGGATACTAGAGGAATTTGAACACTGGGTACTATAGATAGACAAAGCATTAAACACAGCCCAACTGCCAGACAGATTAACATAAACCCTCACAGGAAAGACCTATTTAGCTCAATTTCTACTACTGAAAATAACGTAACTGGCTTTCGGCAAGTTACATGTCTTTGAGGAATCTGACTCCAGGCCAAAATCCTGTGTGTGATCCTTTCAGCCCAGATATAGACAATTACAACAGTTTGCCTGGCAGGTCTGTGTAGTGGCGAGATAGGGGAAAAGAGGCTGCCCTCCCCTCACAAGACTTGGTGTGTAGTCACTGAATTGCAGTTCTCTTGAGAATTCTGCAAGCACAAATTCAACATCTTCCCTGGGTTAGCCATACTCACATGCATATCTACGTTTCTAGCCTGGCAACTCCTTTTGGAGGACTCCTTATTGAATGGCTTTGGCAAGGTACATTTTCTCACTTAGAATAAGCATTCTTCCACTTCTCTAACTCCCTCCTGTAATTCAACTTAGTGAGACCCTGTGTCAAAATAAAAATTAAAAAGTAAGTAAATAAATAGAAAGGGCTGGGGATGTGGCTCAGTGGTTAAGAGTCCCTAAGTTCAATCCCCAGTACCCCCCCCCCCAAAAAAAAAAAAAGAAGAAGGATAGGAAGGGATGATAAACAGAGGATGGTTGTCTTTATCTCTTCATCCTTTACCTAGATATTATAAATTAAAAAGATAATGTACTTTGTGAATGGGTTCAGAATAAGGTGGTGGTAGTGCCAAAGCCATGCAAATTTGATTTTTTTTTTTAAGTGTTGATGTGCCAACTAAACAAAATATATCGGGGTATTAAATATAGTATTAAATCCCTATTGTAGAAAGTGTACTTTATGGAGAGTTTATCTTCTTTAGGTCTTTGACAGCAGCATACTTTGTAGATGATGTTTTACTGGCATGCTTGAACTCACTTGAGCTGCACTAGGAGGAAAATGATAAAAAACGTGTTACTGCAGGAGATGGAGGTGGGAAGGAAAAGTCAAGATGGTCATTGTGTTCTATAATGGCAAAGCATCACTGGTAAAGAGCAGGTTGCTGAAGGCTCAGACGAAAGGGCCAATGAAAGTCCTGACAGGAGAGGAAAAAATTTGGGGCAGGCCCAGGGAGTTCCCAAAAGTTCATTGGAAGTGATGGTGGAATTCACACATGGGATAGAAGTCCTAGTTTATAGCATCACAAGTCACAGAAAGATTGTGGACCAAACTCATGCTAACAATTAGAAAAAAAGAGAAAAAAAATGTTAATACATCAGAAATCATATAAGTAAAAAATCAACAGTTCCTAATAATAAATAGGTCAATACGGAGCAATTTTTAAATTTTAGAATAAGGTGTAGCTCTAATTTCCTCTTTTTTGGTTCTTATTCTTGTAAGTCTAAGGCCCAAAAAGTCTCTAAAATGGTTCGAAATCAGTGCAACAAAAATCTCACTTGGAGACCATGTCAGTAACCAGTTGACGATAGTATACAATGATATATTACTAATGCATCTTTTGATCTTTTGCTACGTTACAATTCCAACTGGGACTCATTGTTGCCTTTTTTTTTCTTGGTGAACAAAATAAAAGCCAATAAAAATAAATAAAATTCCAGGAATATTTTTGGAATTTTCAATCAGAAGGAAGCTGGTAAGGGTTTATTTGGGATGGAAAGCATTGGCCAAGGGAGTTAAAGAGACATTTGTTTCAGGACTGTGATTTTACAAATAATAGCTTTATTCAATCTTGGGATATGTACAAAATTCTGTAGTCTTGCTTAAGTTTCCATCCAATAGGAATTCAACTTTTTCCTATTTCCAGAAAAGCATAATGAAGAAAAGAACAACATCTACAAGAGGAAACTGGCCTTTATGGACAAATCATTATGGTTTAAATCTTGATTTGAAAAGCACCAGTATAATTCTTATTATTAGGAACTGAATAGAATTCAGTTTGATTACAAAAACTGCATTTTTAACTGTTAGTTAAAACAGAGTTTTCTGATGAAACTAGATTTTGTGTTTCTGCTGAAAGATGGGGTTTCTTCAGGCCAAAGATCTCACCATTTTCCTTCTGGGTTCTTTCTTAAAAATGTGAATACCACACACAATATCAAAAGGGAAGAGTGAATGGAGTAGGATTTATTTAAGTGAGAAGAGATAGAACTCATGCAGTGTGGGAGGAGACTTGATAGAGTTGCAGGTGTGTTCTTCTAGAAACTGAGGCAGCACAAAGACCTGCTCTTCAAATCCCAATTCTTATAATCAAGTAAGAAAGATTTCAGAGATGTCACTCAGAGTAAAAGAAATGAGTGCATTTCAGCCAGGGAGGGCTGAAGGTAAGTTGCTTCTTGGAAGGAAAGCATGTGGGGTCAGCACAGTGGGCCCATTTTATAAAATTATTCCCTTAACATCATTTTCCCACCATTCACATCTTTCTGTTCCCATCATTAGTAGCAGCACATGAAGTATTTAATATTTTGCTCCTTTTGAACTTTAATTTAAAATTTTCTAGGAATAAATGAGAGAATTTATTCTGATTTTCTTTCTTGAATCAAAAATAAAGCAGGGTCATTGTAACAGGCATCATCAATGCATAATTATCATTGACCGTGTACATCATTTTATAATCAACTGCCATACACTCCCATGGATCAAGTCAATTTTTGCAAAGTCTTAACACATAATCTGAAGAGTGAATACATTCAACTAAACATTATCCTGTTAAGTCATATCCTGTTCATACTGTTTGATAGGGATCGTGAATTCTCTCAGTTCAAATTTCATAATTTTCACTCTCTGAGAAAAAAGATTGAATTTGTCTGTAGTACTCATATTTATTGGTTAGTTTCAGTATGAATCTAGATCCAGTTGTCTTCTTGGGATGAGTGCTGCATTGCTGCAGGCCTGTCAGTGGGAGTGCAGCTGGTTAATTACCAACACAGCTGCATTTTCTAATGATGTTGAGACAGTACTTCTGCAGTTCAGTGTCTTTCAGTTTATTTAAATAGATCATATGTATCTGTGTGTGTATATAAATATATATTTATACACACATATATGTATATTTACATATTTCTATTTATAATATATATGCAAATATAGATAGAAGAGAGGGGGGTTCATTGAACGTATCCCAGCACTGAACCATAAAATGTTATATTTTCTATTCTAAGAATTATTAACTTTTGTAATTTGGATGTTAAAAATTATTCATCTTTTGAATAAGTAAAACAATTAAGAATTAACTGAACTGTATAAATTAAATTCTATGGAATATAAAAGTTACTTATATTGCCCTTTAAAAGATATTTGAATTTATAAGTTTTTAATAATTATTTCATATTGATCTTTAATGTGCTTTCTTATGACAAAACAATAAATTTTGTTCCATTCTATATAATAAGTTCATAGTAAACCCTAAAATAAATATAGTTCTTTGAAAAGAAGTAAAAGAAACACATTGTAATTTAATATTGCAATAAATGCATATATAAGCACACTTGACATTATTAGACTCTCTCTTGTTACTTGTAGTACTTCCTCAAGTACTCTTTTGGGTAATAGAAAAAATTTCTACAATTATCTCAATATTCTATTTTTATGGGAAAAAAGTAAGAAATAATTTTTATAATTAAATGAAGGAAAATTCTCATTGTAAAATAGTTTTGTAAAATAATTACATATCATATCTCTATTCCAAAACTAAACCAAATTACTTGGAAAAAAAATGGTGGGAAGGAAGTGTCAAGATGGCTGAATAGAGGTACCCAGCACTCACCTCCTCCTGTGTGCATAAAGGAAGTAAAGTAACAGCAGAGCACTGCATTTTGAGGTGACTGTGAAAGAATGTTTGGAAATGAGCAAGAGAAAGACTGAAACAGAGACATGGGATAAAAGCATAAAAGCAGTAACAAAAGACCCTAGCATCTACCACCTTAGATCCACAGCAGAGTGATGGGGGGAGATGCCCCTTTGCAGGGATAGAGGTGAAAGAGCACATTAGCAAATTTGAAAGTTCAGATGCTGGCAATACTAACTACTGGAAAGCTTATAGTCTTCATAAAATTGCAGCCCACTTAGTTAAATAATCTGAAATGTGCATAGCAAACTTGTTTTAGAAAAGAATCTCACATCATCTACCAGAGAGCCCCAAGGGTGTTGTGGACACACTGAAAACTGAGGTAATTTTCAATCTGTGCTGCTGAAAGACCTGGAAACCCCTTTATATTCCCATTGCTGAAATCCCAGACATTTCACTGCATTGGCTCAAGGGTAACTGTCTTTTGAACCCAACAGCCCAGCAGTGACTTTAACTAAATCCCTTTTAGGTGTTATGCACAGTAGTGGGTGAGTGTTGTGACAAGGAGTAGAATAAAGGTTACCACTCTCAAGAATTAGAAGACAGGGTGCTTGCCCTCTAAGAACAATGTTCCTATGTATGCACTATAACTGAGTAGTTAGGGGAAAAGCTTCAGTTTGCCAAAGTACACACAGAAAAAGGCACAGAGAAGAACTTATCCTGGCTCCAGCTGTGGCCCCATCATTGAACATCTGCTACCATGCCACCTATGTGGTTTCTGCCACCACATGTGCACCTTCTCTGATCCCACACTGTTTTCAGGACACAATGCGAGAGCCACAGAAGGGAGAGTGCATTTGCTGCCATCATCTCTCCACATGCAGCAGCTGAGCCACACCACTGACAGGTCAAAGGATAATTGCTTCTGGCCCTTCATCTGTCCTGGGGCTTCTACTGCCAAGACCAATGTTAGTAGCACAACTAGCTTTAGCAATACTTGAGGAAATCCCTATTACATGACAGGGACAATCATTTCTATTGTCGGAATAGTCATGCATTGAGTACCTCACATACATGTCGTCTATACTAAATCTGCCCGAACTGCTAAACTTCACCAACTATTTGTGTGGTCAACAGAGAAAATGGGTCTGTCCAACTTTGTAATGATACATACTCCTTTGACCAAAGTCATTAGTTACAGAAAAAAAGAAAAGAAAGAAAGAAAAGAAAGGGGGGGAAAAACCAAAAAAAAAACTATAGAGAGTAGCTTTTTTTTTTTTTTCCCAATAGTCCCCACTGAGAAAAAGAGCCAACACTGCATAACAAACCAACCCCCTCAGAAATATTTTCAGGAGAAAGCTTCCTCTTAGGAAGACCAGTCCATAAAAAGTGGTAGAGATAACTTATCCAAAAGATGCATAAATCTCAGTAAGGCCATAAAAATATGAAAAACAAGGTAATGTGAACATAACTCTTTAACAACAGATCCCAAATAAATAGATATGGGTGAGATTTTTAATCAAAAATTCATTACGATGATTTAAGAAAACTCAATGATATCCAAGACAAACAAAGATAAGCAATTAAATGAAATTAGGTAGACAAGCAAGACAAAAAAAGAAAAAAGAAAGAAAGAAAAGTTCAGCAAAGAGATGAGGATTCTGAAAAAGGATCAAACAGAAATCCTGGAAATAAAGAGCTCGATAAATCAAATAAAATACAGTTGAAATTCTCAACAGACTACTAAATCAAGTATAAGAAGGAATATCAAAACTTAAAGAGAGGTCTTTTGATATATCTAATCAGAAAGAAAAGAAAAAGAGGAAATATAGTAAGCATTAAAGATCTTTGGATTATCATTTAATAAACAAATACCCAAGAGTGAATAGAAACTATGTAAAGGCAAAGAAAATCTATTTTGTGAAATGAAATCAGAAAACTTTTCTAATCTTGGGGAAAATATGGATATTCATATACAAGAGGTTTATAGAACCCCAAAAGGACATGAACATAAATGATCTTCAATATGGAATATTATAGTTAAACTGTCCAAAGGACATGACAAAGAATTTGAAAATCTTCAAGAGAAAACTTATCAAGTCACATTTAGTGGAAGCCCCATTAGACTAAAAGCAGATTTCCTAGAAAAGAACAACCCAAGACTGAATGGATTCACTGCTGAATTTTGCCAAATTTTGAAGGATGAACTAATGCCAATTCTTTGCAAACTAATCCTAAAGAATTGAAAGGAAAATACTGCTTCCAAACTCATTCTATGATGACATAATCACATTGTTACCAAAATAAGACAAGGATACAATTAAAAAAAGAAAATTGTAGATCTGTATCTATAAATTTAAAAAAATAAATATAAAAATTCTCAGGAAAATACTAGCAGATTAAATTTCATATAATGTCAAAGAGATCATTCACCAACTTCATGCTGGTTTTATCCCATAGATGTAAAGATGGTTCATCATCTGCAAGCCAGTAAATATAATACATTATATCAACAGAATAAGGGAAAAAATCAAATGATAATTTCATTATATGTACAAAATTCAAATGATAAAATTCAGTAACACATCCCTTCATGATAAAAGCTCTGGACAAATTAGGCGGAGAAGGATCATACCTTAATATAATAAAGACTATATATGACAAATCTGCATCCAACCTCATACTGAGGGGGCAAAGTTGAAAGCATTTTCTCTAAGATCAGGAATAAGACAAGAGTGTCCACTCTCACCATTTTTATTTGGTATAACGCTAGAATTTTATCCAGAGCACTTAGGAAGGGAAGGAAATAAAAGTCATACAAATAGGAAAGGAGAAATTCAAATTAGCCATGTTGGCAGATAATAGGATTTCAATGGTAGAAAAACCTAAGGACTTCATCAAAAGACCAGTTAGAACTTATAAACAAATCAGTAAAATATGATACAAAATCAACATAAAAATTGTTAGTGGTATATTACTATAGACAAATATTGAATTTTCTGTAAAAGAAATTATGAAAGTAATTCCATTCATGATATCTACTGCATACACACATACATAAATAACTAAATTCATGCATGCATGCCTAGGAATAAGGTTAACCAAAGAAGTTAAAGAACTCTACAATGAAAATTACAAAACACTAATGGAATAAATGAAAGAAGATGAGAAAAATGTGGAAAATCCTCCAATGTTCAAGGATTAGAAGAGTTAATTTTGTTAAGGTGTCCATACTACCTATGGAAATTTACAGATTCATTTGCAATCTCCATCAAAATACCAATCTTTTTTTCTTTTCTGAAGATCAATGAATTTTTAAAAAATTTATATATTTGTTCTAATCAGTTATACATGACAGCAGAATGTTCTTTGATTCATTGTACACAAATGGAGCACAATTTTTTACTTCTCTGGTTGTATCCAAAGTAGGGTCACACCATTCATGCAATCATACATGCATTTAGAGTAGTGATGTCTGTCTCATTCTACCATCTTACCTACCCTCATTGCCCTCCCCAACCCCTTTGCCCAATCCCAAATTTCTCTACTCATGCCCCCATCCCCCACCGTTATGAATTAGCATCCACTTATCAGAAGAAACATCCGGCCTTTGGCTTTTGAGGTTGGCTTGTTTGCTTAACATGATATTCTCTAAGACCATCCATTTACCTGCAAGTGCCACAATTTTATTCTCTTTTATTGCTGAGTAATATTCCATTGTGTATATAATACCACATTTTCTTTATCCATTCATCCATTGAAGGGCATCTAGGTTGGTTTCACAGTATGGAATAACAGAGTTGTTCCTCAAAAACTGAAAATAGGTACACCATATGATCCAGCTATCACAATTTTAGGTGTATATCCCAGCCAATGAAATAAGCCCACCCAAGAGACACATGCTTGCACATGTTTATTATGACATTCTTTACAATAGGTAAGACATAGAATCAGTCTAGGTGCCCACTAACAAGTCAATGGACAAAGAAAATGCAGTATATATACATAATGGACTATTATTATTCAGGTGTAAAGAAGCAAAACAGATGGAACTGGAGCATTATACTCCTCCAGCCAGAGGAAATCAAAATTGTTAGGCCAGATGCAGAAAGACAAATGCTCCATGTTCTGTGTCATATGTGGAAGGTAAACAGCTGAACTGAAAGCATAATAGTCATTAGCAGAAAATGAGGAGGAGGGGGGAAAAGGGAGATTAGTTTGATCCATGCATGCTGAATTTATATATGGAAATATCACACTGAACCCCATGAATATGTACAATCAATATAAGTTAATTTAAAAAAAGAATGGTGCAAAGAATGCAAAAAATAATGAAATTATGAAATTTTAGTACACTGTCACTTTTCCCTCTCTTCAGTGTATTTGGTTGCTTTCAGCAGTTCTCCTTTAACAAAAAAATCATGCCTTGCTTGAATTTATACAGAAAAAAAAAAAAAAAAAAAAAAATATATATATATATATATATATATATATATATATATATATATATATACTGTATTGTTCCTTTCTTTAACAATCCCTCACTGCGTAGAAAATCATTTTGCTTTACACATTACAGTAAGATGACACGTGTTATTATTAAAAAAAAAAGCGCTATGGGTGTAGGAAAAGGTATTATTACAAGTGACTTAATGGCAGTTTTATTATTATAGATTATCAAATCAGCAGGTGGCTACCAACAATTCCTACCATTACTCCCATCAAAACCTCAAACAATTTTTCTTCCCTTGATTTGTTGCTGGCCCTATGACTTATTTTCACTAAGAAAATGAGGCAGAAGCAATAGTGTGTGGGGTTTAGGGCTTAGTCCTTAAGAAGCTTGGCAGCTTCCATTTTCACTCTCTTGGGATGCATCCACAATATGAAGAAGCTCTGGCAAGATTAACAAATGATGAGAGAGAAAAGAGATGCAGATAGCCGCTGAGCTTTCCAGTTACCACAGCAGAGTGACTATCAGTATGAAGGAAGCCTTCATGAACATGCTGACCCTGTCACTCTCGCAGCCAGAGGAAGTAAAAAATGTACACATGTATACCCTCAGCCAGCACCATGTGGCACAGAAAAAAATGTCCAGCCTAGTCAACACACTCACAAAATTGTAAGGCATAATGAGGAATAGTAAATCATTGTTGTTCTAAGCCACTAACTTTAAGAATTGTGCTTTACATAGTAATTTGCAAGTGAAACATTTTCAAGTGTAATATTTTTGCAAAAAAATATTTTCTACTAAAGATTAAAGGACTAAACTGTCTCTATCTGCATTGTCATGAGTTGGAAATAAGGAGAATTTAATTATAAGGTAACTTTGGATGATTAGTAGCTGGATCAGTTCGAGTACTTTCAACTACAAGTAAAAAACTCACTATGTGTACCTGCCTAAAGCAATTAAGACATTAATAATGCCTCATGATAAAAAGTCTGGAGCTAGAGCAACCGTGCAGATATACAGGCGTAGCAGTGTCTTCAGGTTCTTTTCCTCCTTCTGCACAGCCTCCTTGGTCAGTTGTGCCCTGTATCCCAGGCATAAGCCGAGTGCCTCGGTTTCACACATTAGATTCATGTTCATGGCAGGAAAGTGTTGCTGTGCATATGCTGTTTTTTGATAGTAAACTTTCTTAGAAATAACTACAGGGTAAGATATTCATTCCCTATTTTCCATTTGCCATGACAGGATCCTATCTGACTGCAAAATGGGAAGTTGATAAATTCTATATCTGGAAAGGGAAAACAGGATTGTGCTGACAGTCTGGGCTGGTTTTGCTTTTTCATCTGTGGAAGGACACAAAAGCTACTCTAAACCAAATTGGATCTTATAAGGCAGAAATAAAGGTTGATGCATAAGCAATCAAAATGATCTAATATATTTAATTAATCAATCATACTAGTACTTTATTATTCTGTTTGGAAAAAAAAGAAGTTTTATTTTATTTTTTTATAAATCTGTGATGGCTATTATTTACAAAAATAATTCCTGGCAATATCAACTATAGCCTTTTAAAGCCCATATAAAGAAAATTAACTACTTTCCTTAATTTGTTGAGACATACTTTTATGAAAATTTTTATTAAACTAAAATTTATCAAAATATTTATTTTTTACCTATTAAGATTAACTTAATGAGCTGGGCATGATACACCTGCCTCTAATACAAAAGGTTTTGGAGGTTGAGGCAAGAGGATCAAAGCCAGCCTCAGCAAAAGCAAGATGCTAAGCAACTCAGTGAGACCCTGTCTCTAAATAAAAAAATAAAATAAAATAAAAAAATAGGGCTGCCGATGTGTCTCAGTGGTCAAGTGCCTCTGAATTCAATCCCCAGTACAAAAAAAAAAAAAGTTTATCTTAATGAATAACTAACATTATCAATTTTTTAAACTGTGAAAAGAATTTTGCAATCCTAGCACGAATCCAACTTTATCATGATATTTTTACCCTTTTTATATTATAAAGCATTTATTTTGGTAATGTTTCATGTAGAATTTTTGTATTTCTGTTCATAGGGAAATGGGCATTCAGGTTTTTTTTTTTTTTTTTTTTTTAAGTTTCCTTTTCTGATTTTGGAACTCAGATTATCTCCCATCATCAGATTTGAGGAGTATTTTCATTTTTCTTTCCTAAGAATTTTTTTTATATGATTTGACTTGTTTGTGTCCTAAATATTGTCCCCTGTTTTATTGAAGGAATCTATTTATTTATTTGTCAGGTTCATTTATTTGTTCTAAATTGGCTTGTTTTATAGTACCGTTTAATGACTTTATGCAAATGTACCTAGTCATGGTAACTACAAAGGCAACCAAAAATATTTTCATCATCCCCAAACTACCACTTTTTAGTCAATTGCCTATTATTGCCTTCCCTCAGTCTCTGGAAACCAATAATCTCTTGTCTGTTATATATAGCTTTTCTTTTTCCAGAATATCTAGTACTATACCCTGAATGCTAAAATTAGGCCCATAATCTGGGCCCACAGATGTACCCCATCCTATCCCCATCTTATGTAAAATTGAAAAAGAACTAATGATTCTTTAATATTTCCTCATAAAAATCTGTGTTTGTATGGTAGGCAGCTATAAAAATTGTCCCTCATTATCCCCATCTCCTGATATTCAAACACTTGTGAGATCTGCTCCCCTTGAATGTAGGGTAGATTTATTGACTCACTTCTAATAGAATATGGCATACATGATGATATTTCATTTGTTAGATTTAGATGGAAAAATATTAGCTTAGACCCTGGTGATCTCTCATGTTCTCTCCTAGATGGCTGATTTTCAAGAAGCCAGCTGCCCTGTACAGATATATCTCCGTGCAAAGCACCATGTGCATGAGTTTGAAAGCAGATCTTTTGAGTCCTGCCAGCAACAATGGGCATGAACTTACAAGCAGAACCTTCCTCAGATGAGCCTGTGGTGGATACAGTTGTGGAATTGTAAGACACTTTGAGCCAGAACAATCAGTCTTTCCTGAATTTCTCACCTGGAGAAATGGTAAGAAAATAAATGCTTGTTGTTTTTATCTGCTAAGTTTTGGGGTGTATTGGTTTCCTATAGTCGCTGTGACAGATCACCATGACTTGGCGGTTAAAAAATAGAACAAGTGTACTCTGTCACAGTTCTAGAGACTAGAAGTGCATAGTGAATCTCACTGGATCAAAATGAAGGTATTAGCAGAATTACATTTCTTCTGGAGACCACAGGAGAACATTTATTCCTTGCTTTCAACTTCTTTACTTAAATGCTTTCCTCCATATTCAAATTGCTTTTTTCTCTGTGCCTAATTTCCCCCTGTCTCCATAATCATGGACTTTAGGACCCATGAGGACAATTCAAAATAATCCCTTCATTACAAAATCCTTAATTGTATATGCAACAATTTTTCCCAAATAAGAGGTTTCAGGGATTAGGACCTGATGTCTTTGGGGACCACCATTTGGACCATTACATTGGGTAATTTGTTATGAATAATAGATAATGAGTAAACTGACCTTAATTACAGATTGAATCTTCTTAGGTCTTTGACTTTCATGATCTTTCATCTTACTTTTTGCTTGAAGTCTAGAAATAATGAATTTTTCTCTGTCACAGTTTTTTTTTTTAATCTACTTTTACTTTGGCTGGAAAATATTTTTAACTTCTTAATTAAGCTCATACCTAACTGTAATAACTCACTAAAATCATACACTGAATCTTTCTAACCCCTTTAAAATATCATATTAAGGATATTATTGGTCTGCCTTTGAAATCATCATAGGCCATAGATCCTCAAATGTTTTCCCCAAAATTTCATAGCTATCCTCCTTTCTAGTCTTTATCAAGAATTTCATCACTACATCATTCTTAATTATAATTACATATGCCATTTATGATGCAAATTTCTGTGCAAGATAGAAAAGCACTAGTCTTCATAACAGACAAACCTTGAAATTTCAATGAATTAAGGAGATAAGAAAGAGTAAGATTCATTCTCTTTCAGGTAAGGCTTCCTACTCACATGTTCATAATTAGGAAGATGCTATTCTGAAAGCAAAGATTGAAGATGCCAGGCATTCACCAGTCTTAGCTGTAGTATATTTGCACAAAGATCCCATGTCTCCATGCTCATCATCCTAAAAGTAGGAAAGAGCTTGGAAAATTATTTCTGATAAGTGATTGTGGTGCTCAGTTAGAAGTAGCCTACTTGAGTCTGCTCAACTCCACTAAATAAAATAGCATCTGTGGCCGAGCATGGTGATGTATGGCTGTAATCTCAGTGGCCAGGGAAGCTGAAGCAGGAGGATTGCAAGTTCAAATCTAGCCTCAGCAAAAGTGAGGCACTAAGCAACTCAATGAGATCCTGTCTCTTAATAAAATACACAGAAGGGCTGGGGATGTGGCTTAGTGGTCCAATGCCCCTGAGTTCAATCCCCAGAACCAAAAAAAAAAAAAGCATCTGTAGCCACAAAAACCTGCAGATACTTAATTCCAACTGGAATCAAAGCTAGGAAAGGAGTACATGGGTTTGATGATTGAAAATTTGATGAGTGAATTAGTCCCCTAATAGGGATTAACTGAGTAGTAATTGAAGTATTATGGTGTGGCTGGAGGAGGTGGGAATTGGGGTGTGGCTATGGGGTATATATTTTGTTATTTGGAGAATGGAAGCTCTCTCTGCTTTCTGATCACCATGTGAGCTGCTTCCCTCAGCCACATTCTTCTACCAGGATGTTCTGCCTCACCTAGACCCCTGAGGAATGGAGCCAGCCTTCTATGGACTAAGACTTCTGAAAGCATAAAACCCTCAAATAAACATTTCCTCCTCTACAATTGTTTTGGTTGGGTCCTTAAGTCACAGCAGCAAAAAACACTGACAGTTATCTATTTTATGTCTTTCCTTTTGTGAAGCCTCCATAGAATTTTCTTTAACTATTTAGCTTATCAAAGATTATTGTATTCAATTAATTTCTTCCCAAAACAAGGGCTTTAAAATATCTTAATATTAATCAACTGTTAACCAAATTATGTTGTTGTTTATGATTTCAGGTCTTTCCCTTTATTATTTTAATAGTACAAGTTAGATATTACTTTTGGTGTCCTATATACTTTAAGTTATGCACAACTTAAATTAATTAAAATTTAAATTATAATTCAGTTTCTCAGTCATGGTAGCCACATTGCATATGCTCCAAGTCACATGTAACATTTTAGGTAGACCAGCTATATAATATTTTCATCATTGCAGAAATTTCTACTAGATATTGCTACTTTTAATATTCTTTCTGAGATGAGTTAATACACAAGCCCATGCAAATATGCAAACACATTACAAGTTTTCTTGTTAAGGTGTTTTATTTATGCATTTGTTTAATAAATAAAATGGAAATAAACCAGAATGTAGCATAAAACTGTAGACAGACTATTGAAGCAGAAAATCTAAAATTCTCTTACTACCCAACATGAGTTTGGTAATTTTAGTCACTACTAGCCCATATGTTTTGCATACACAGTTTTTGCAGCTTTCGTTGTTGAACAGAAGAGAAGTAAAAGGAGAATGGTGAAATTTGAAATAAGCCTTGTTCTTTTGGATGTGGATTCAATTGTCATAATATAGCAACAGAACTTAAGCCAGGAGTTACAGTTTGAAATGTGGTTATTTAATGTGTCCTAGGATAATGGGTGGCTATGTTAAAAAGCTAGTTCCTAATGCCATCTTTTTCAATGATGGAAAATAGTGCAGTAACATACTGACAGAGACTATGGGGAAGAGTTATTTTTTTAAATAAACAAAATGCATGTATAATTGCACAAATGGTGGGACTCTACATCTTGTAACACCAGAAAAATGAAAAGTTGTGATTCATTTGTGTACAATGAAATGGAGTGTGTTCTGCTGTCATGTATAACTAATTAGAACAAACTAAAAAAATAAATAAATAAAATGTCCATTAAAAATAAAATGAAGTTCTGTAAATATTTGTTTTGACCACTAAAATTTACTAGAATCCTACTAACGATCTTCAGTTTGGACATGTTTCAGATGGCAACTTGTATTTTAGGGTTAAAGGGGTGATTTCCTGAAAGAGGCTAAAAATAAACATCTGTTCCAAGATGAAGGCGACCATTCTTCTTACCAGTCCTCAAAGTTAGATGTGGAATTTTGGGAAGAATTTCACAAAGAATTTTGTATTGCTTGAAAATTTGTTAGAGAAAAGTATAGCATATCTTAATGGTCATTTACAAAGATAGCTGTAACAATACTTAATTTTGTCAGAATCTGAATGATTAATAAGTAAGCACTTGGTTTTCCTTACCTGACTGGCTCCAGATTTGCATTTATCTTAAAATTAAATATATATATATATATATATATATATATATATATATATATATATATATATATAATAGAGGAGAAAAAATTTCCATCGTGTTTTATAGAATTGGCAAATCTAGTCCTATAATTAGGATATATATTGTTGTCATCAAGTTTGGCAATATTAGACAATTAAGATCAGGTTTTATATGTCCTCTAATTCTACCTAAAATTGCTATTTGGCAGAGTTAAAATCTATTTTCTCTGTAATACAAAAGTACAGAAAATAACACATTCTCATTTGCTTCTGACTAATAAAACTTTTCTGATTAAAAATTATTATTCAGAATCAGATAATTGAGTATGCTGAGGCCAAAATATTTTTACTGTAAATGAACATTCTGAATTATTTGCCATTGAATCAGTGAGATTCCTCTTATATATTGTATCAACCTTCATGTTTAAAAAATCATATTTAATTACTTTTGATTCCTGATGTGAATTCAGAGTATCTGTTCCTTCTCACATCTTCTAAATTTGTATAGAAATTAGATTGAAATGACATTTTTAATAATTATATAATTGTTTCTACTAAAACAGTTGTGGAATACAATAAACGTTGCCATTGGAAGTTCTGAGTGATTCTGGAAGCCCTGAAAGAAGACTGTGTGGAACTGGGAAGATATCAGAGCAAAGGCTGTATCATGTCCCAACTCAGCAGACATAGGAGAAGTTCTTCTCAAAGAAACCTCAGTAAACTTCTAAGCAAGAATCAACCATGCAGGAAGTGGAGCACAGTTGGGATGGAAAGTTATTGATTAATTCATTTACAAACTATATTCAAACAATTTCACTGATAAGACACATTTACTTTGCTCTGTGCAAATACAACAGAAACTCTTGCCTATAACACAAATCTTGAGATCTTTTATTTAAATGAACTAAAAGATATAGCTTTAGAGGAAATTATAAAGGGCATTTGTCCTGATAGAGTAGTGAACAGATTGAAGAATCAGGCGAATCTCTTCAACAGAAAAGGAGGGGAAAAAATGCATTTATATTGAACAGACAATTGGCAAGAACAATAAAATGAATTGAGCTGAATAGCTTTGCCTTTCCAGGGTAAAGTTTCATCTAATTGGCAGCTGAATTCCATATTTGCTCTGTCTGCTTCCCTCTCATCTTTCTTCTGGTGAATTTTGCCTCTTAAAATGTTATAAACAGGTATTTCACACTGCTGTTCAAAAGAAGTTTGTTTGACAATTATTCCTGCCAGCCTCAGCAACTTAGCAAGACCCTGTCTCAAAATAAAAAAAATAAAAATGACTGGAGATGTAGTTTCTTCTTTAATAATATAACTGGACAACCAAGAACACAACCACTAGACTAAAGACATAGCATGAAGAAGTCTCCCAGTGAGCAGAGACTGACTCTAGGGGAGCCCATGATATAACCAGAAACATTATGAACCAAAAGAAAAGAAAAATATCACTGTATGGCAGTAAAACACATGATTCATGAAATGATACTTTGATTATATCTTTATTTTAACCATGAAACAGCTATGAAACAATTTCTATAATGTATGATTAGAAACAGGAAAGGTATAGAAACTTGAAGAAGCTATTTGAAGTTTATAAAAGACTATTCATATTCACAAATATCTTTATCTGTACACACAAACACACACACACACACACACATACACAAACACACTTGGGCTTGTATTTATACAGAGAATTTCTACAGCTATCTTTACAAAATGTTACAAGTGATTGCATTTCGTGATGAGTTCAAGGGACCAGGGAGAGAGGGAGAAAATGCTATACTTTGGTAGTAGAGGGGATTGAATTCATTGGTGCTCTGTCACTGAGCTACATCTCCAGAGGTACTTACTTTTATTTTGAGAACAGTGTCTCACTAAATTGCCAAGACTGACATCAAAATTGTGACCCTCTTGCCTCAGCTTCCCAAGTAGCTAGGATTACAGGCACATGCCTCCACACACCTGACTTATTTTTTATATTTCAAACATTATTATTAACATCAATATGTATTCCTTTATACATTGAAAAAACATGCATGAAAATAAGTATAATGGAAATGGTATTCTGAGAGGTTTAAAATCAGTTATAATTTTATAAATAAGTAGAATATAAATGTAATATTTAAAAAATTAGTATCCTCCTCAGTCATTTCAAAAACAAATTAGATAACAAACAAAAGTATTCTGAGACAGCAGTACTCAGGGTTTACTTTAAAATGGATCCATTAAATGAGATGAATTATCATAAATTTTTTATTCAGTGTAACGCTTTCTATAATACAGTTTTATGGTGCACTCGAAACATAAATAGAACAACAGCAATTCAAAGTGATGAGATCTCACTATTCAATCCACTAGGTCATTGCGTTGGCCACCTCCTGTCCCATCCTTGTCTCTGAAGTATCTAAAAGGACTGTTGGCCTTTTTTGAAACAGCTATTTGCTCAAATGTGGTTTTTTTTCAACCTTACAAATGCTTCCATTTTTTTTTTTTTTTGTAAAACACACACACATATACTTTAAAATAAATGTACACATGAGTTATTTTGTAAATAGTGTGATATATATGTATATCTCACAATGGACTGCAACTGCATATATAAGCCAAAGAATGGAGAATGCATAAGCACAGAGAATGGTTTATATGCCAGCCTCACCCTCACTACCCCACCAAGTGCTGCTATTCTCTGCCATGACTTTCTTCACAGGATGAAGGATTCACAAGAGGGACTTGAATATTTATCCCAAGTCCTAATTAGTGCTCCAACAATAGCGGGATAAAAAGTCTACTGGATGCAGGTTTTGATCAACTTCAAGCTATTTATTGAGGAACAGTCCCTTCATATCTTTCATTAATGCTGATCTTTATTTAGAATGTCACTTATTAGTTAATCATAATTGAAGTTTTATACTAAAACTGATCATTTAGGTTAAGATATCTATTGTAAGACTTCATAAAATTATGTGTGCAATGAAATAATTGTGATTTTTGATTTTTCAAGCAGCATTCCAGATCTGATCCCATCTCCCAGGACTAACCACAGTTAATACGCAAGACATTTTCTGTTTTCATACTAATACACACATTCAATCTAATAGAAATAGTTGTGTGTGTGTGTGTATCTCGGTGTGTGTGTGTGCGTGTGTGTGCACGCGTGTGTGTTTTTTGGACTTCTTTCATGTTATATAACAAGGGGATGATGAAATACGTAACAAAACTGGTTGTGTGTAACTATGAAATAAAAATGATTTTACTCCTTTATCTGTTGAAAAGGAGAAAAATATGGACTGGTTGTGTAATGTTAGACAAGCCCTACTTCCTAGGATTGGCTCCATTTGGTTATAATAACTTTTTAAAAAATATTCTGTCAGCTTTGATTTGTTAAAATTCATTAATAACTTTTGTATGTTTGTTCAAGAGATTTGGAATTGTAGGTTTCTTTTCAGAAAAATCTTTTTCTGGTTTATATACTAGTAAATTTTGCCTTATTATCTGAGTTGGAATGTGTTCCTGCTTTAATTTTCTTGAAGAATTTATATAAAATAGGCAATATTACTTTAAATTTTTGTCAAAATTTTCCAGAGAAGTCATACAGACCAAGAATTTTGATGTTGTTAATGGAAGGTTTTCAATTAGAAATTTGGTATGTTTAACTATATGTAATTATTGATACCATATCCAAAACAGTCCATTCTGTTCTCATATTTATAGCATAACTGATTTAATGTACAGCAATTTTCCTCTCACACAAATTCTAGGTTTGTTGTATTAAAATGTTTGGTTTTGAGAATAGTAATTTTTATGCTTTAAAAAAATGTAAAGAATACTGTCAAGTCCCAAAAACTAAGAAAGATGAAAAACATGATTTTCTTACTCTTTTTCATTTTAGCTTCCTTTTCCAAATTTTATTGTTTTCAATATTTTAATATGCTCAATTTTTGTATTATTTGTATGTATTTTTCTTTAGTTAGAGCTTACATGTTTAGCCAAGTTTATAATAATAATTTTGAGAGCTATTTACCACTGAGATAAGAAATAATATTATGCCTTATATGCAGAGCTTACTATGTACACAATTATAAAGATGTACACAAAGACAAACTTATTTTTTTGATCACCAAATAGAAGTTTCATCTAAGTGTTTATGTCAGTCTAAAATGTAATTAAGGAAAAATCTAGGCATTTCTATTAAAAAAAATAAGCTTTGGGAGTACTCCAAAATTGGAACTGCATTACTCTTATTTCTTTTTCCTGTGTAGTCAACTTGCTTTTGAAAACAGCTACTGTTTAGTGTTGCTCAATTGTGCTTTTTGGTTGAATGTTTCTAGTTATATCATGGGCTCCCCTAGAGTCAGTCTCTGCTCACTGGGAGACTTCTTCATGCTATGTCTTTATTCTCGTGGTTGTGTTCTTGGTTGTCCAGTTATATTTATTAAAAAAGAAACTACATCTCCAGTCATTTTTATTTTTTATTTTGAGACAGGGTCTTGCTAAGTTGCTGAGGCTGGCAGGAATAATTGTCAAACAAACTTCTTTTGAACAGCAGTGTGAAATACCTGTTTATAACATTTTAAGAGGCGAAATTCACCAGAGGAAAGATGAGAGGGAAGCAGAGCAAATATGGAATTCAGCTGCCAATTAGATGGAACTTTACCCTGGAAAGGCAAAGCTATTCAGTTCAGTTCATTTTATTGTTCTTGCCAATTGTCTGTTCAATATAAATGCATTTTTCCCCTCCTTTTCTGTTGAAGAGATTCGCCTGATTCTTCAATCTGTTCACTACTCTATCAGGACAAATACCCTATCTAATTTCCTCTAAAGCTATATCTTTTAGTTCATTTAAATGAAAGATCTCAAGGTTTGTGTTATAGGCAAGAGTTTCTGTTGTATTTGCACAGAGCAAAGTAAACGTGTCTTATCAGTGAAATTGTTTGTATATATATATATATATATATATATATATATATATACACACACACACACACACATATACATATGTTGAATATATATATATGTATAAATTGTTTGAATGTATATATGTATATATACACATACATATGTCAAATATATATAAATGTATATGTATATACAAATATATACACAATAGTATAAGCACATGTATATATCAACGAGTTCTAGTGGAAATAACACTATAATTAAGATAATAATTTCATACATCACAAACAGCCTAGGCATCTGATGCCTGGAAACTATTTTAATTATATTTTGGATGTAAATTATTTTAATTCAGCTTATATAACTTACATGAATTTAGTTCTTATGGCTATCTGTACACAAATGAATTCTCTCAGGAGATGTATCAATATTCACTTATGATAAAAATTCAAAACATTTTGTAAGAAACTACTTCATGACTTTCAAATTCTTTAACATGAAGTTGTATTCTATACATGAAACTCAAAGTGCCTATTCCCCAAGGTGAAATATCTCAACTAATACTGAACATTGGCTGACCCTGGGAAAATGGGAATTGTTATCCACTTCTTGAATAGCTGCACAGTTTGGTACAGTTAATATTTTGTTAAATTATTCATGAAGCAAATTAGTCCTATGGTGAATGTGTGTTGGTAAATGGCTTTTTCTGAAAACTGATCAAGGGACAGTAAACTCAGCCACCCCTAAGTGATGATCCAGGGAGGGATTCCTCACTGTGTTGACAAAAGTTTGCAGGTAGTTTGTACGGACATTTAGATTAATTTGCACAGGTTTTGATGGTTTGGAAACACCATGTCATACAGGTTTGTATTGCTGCTGTGGAGATGATTTCCCAAAATTGTAGAGATGAATATAAATTGCTTTTTGGAATTATGTCAAATAAAGTAATTAATAAGCACATAATTATTAATTTATCTTTAATTAGATCTGATTTTAAATATATTTCCCCAACTATTCTCTTTTTCACTGATATTTTAAATCCCCTCTAATTCTTGTGTTTTATAAGGTTGTGCAAAAATAATGTGAAAACTCTTTAATTTAACTTGAAGAAAGATACATACTGAGAAAACATACCAACTATGCCTGATATCAACACACTCATTTTATGTGATCCAGACTGAGCAATCTATTTTATTGAAGACATAGTTGTAAAATATCATTTTCATTTTTTATGTTTATGTTTCCCTTTATTAATTATAGTGAATATTTCCAAATTCTGAACATTTTCCCACAATACTTTCTTCCTTGTAGGAATGTTCTTTGTACTGACATTTTGTTTTCTTGTTTCCTCAAAGAATCGTAAATTGCAATGGTGTCTTTACACATATGCTTTTTCAGTTACATGATCCTCCTTCAAGAACTGCTTGACCTGTAATGGAATGACTTTGGTGTAGCTTCTTTTGGATTTTCTTTTTCTTCTTTTGCTCTCCAAATGTGGTCATTTTCCATTACCTGACTTCGAAGTTATGTGTTTTATCCCATATCAGAAACTTGTCTTTGATCTGTAGTTGACTTCCACCTCAATTTCTTTTGACTTATGTGCCCTCTGTGCGTATTAATGTCTTCCTTGCCATCTCCTGTCCTTTTCCTCATATTTAGACTTCACAGGAAACTGAGTGCTCAAAAAATAAACATGCTCTTTCTCACTTGTCCTGAGAGAGCTGTCTTCCACCTGCTGTTTTCTTGCTGTACCTCTTGTTTATATCCAGCCTCTTTACATTGTGTGTCTCATCTTTTTTTATCACAATGTGAAGTCCATCTTCTTTATTTTACACATCTCTTCTTAAAACCTCTTATTTCCTTTGTCTTTTAAAGTCTCAAAGGATTTCCCTACAGAAAATATGAACTGAGAGATTTATCTTATTTCCTTGAACCAATGAAACTGGGCACTCTTTACATGCTCAGCTTTATTAAGAAATATTTTAAGGAAGTTCAAACAGTTATATTCTTTTAATCACAATGGTCATGCACATTGCCAGTTTTAGTGAGGGAACTGAGAGATAGCTTAAAATCAGTATTAAGAACATTGGCTTTGGACTCAAACTTCATATGGCTCTCAGTTTTACCGCTGACAGATTTTGATTCTAGGAGAAATTCATTTATTCTTTCTCATTTTGAAGTTTTTTTTTTTATTTGAAACAATATTAGTACATAGAATATTGTGTGTGTTCATAAACAAATATTTATAAAACACTTAATTGAATGGTTCATTAGCATAATAATAAAATACTCTAATTAGTAATTGCCATTTTTATATATAATTGTTCTTTCTCTCATGTGCTCTTTTTAATTATACACCACTTTAAATGAGGTTCTATGTTGTTGGCCTTAGGTTGAACCTTATTTCAGGACAATTCTGTAATTATTCTCTCCCCTTATTCAGGACAAAGTTATCAATAAAGTAACTTATTTTTCCTTTGCCAAAGTTCTAATTTATAATTCTGTAACCTGGGCCAAGTTCCTAACTGCCCTCTACTTCAAGTATAACTGCTAATTTATCCCAACTTTACCTAAAGGCCACAATCTCTTCTGTGTCCTCTGTCTCATAATAGAGAAATAACAAATTTTGCTTTTGACCTACTAAGTTGAATCTTATAAACATTGAACTACTACTTTTTTCAATGTTAAAATGTTTAGTTTTATGTTTGTTGTTCTCTAATATAAATCTTTCATTAAATCTCTGATATTTAACAGTAGCAACATTAGATTTTTTTAAAAAAAATGAATGAATACTCATGGTATGATATGTAGTTTCTTTCTGAAAAATTGTGCTAGTGTTTGAAAAAAGTGACATGATGACATGTGCAGGAGTGTTCAGCTCTTCTCCCCTTCAGCAGACTTTCTACTTAACTTTCTTCTGTTAGGAAATTTTATTCTCTGTGGGCTTGAAGAAAGAAAACTACCCAATGAGGACATCTCTTTTCTTCTCTCTTCTTCTTATTCTAATATTATTTTCTCTCTAATCTGCCTCATCTTCCATTCTTCATTTGTCATTTCTTCCTTTCTTCAGTTGTCAAAAAAGCATGATCCATTCTCTATTCAGTATAGGAGAGAAATGTTGAACTCTGCCTGTCTACTCTACCATTGTGATCTCCCTGATGTTCTTCTGGGAGCTTTCTTTCTTCCAAGTCTTCATCATGGATTTTGCCCACATTCTGATTTATTTGCTGCTGCATTGCATTGCCTTCTCGTTGCCCTTTGTTTTTGTTGTCTTTTCACAGGATACAGCTGTGATTGAGCATGCTGTTTAAGATTCACAGCAGTTTTAGTAATATAGTTTTGACCATATGAAAGGTTATCCCACTCCCCAAAGTAACATTCAGAAGAGCTGCTGTCTTCTAAATAATTCATGATTGAATACATCTGTTTATATAGCCACATTTCCAAGCTGATAATATACAATAAATTGTTTCGAAAATATGTATTGAGCACATTGTCCATGACAGGGACATTCCATGAACTTGATGGGAGTGTTTGTAAAATTCTGAGACATAATCTGCTAAATGAGTTTTAGTGTTTTATTTACCACATTCAGTTGAAGTAAAGAAAAAGAAAAAAAATATTGAGAGTTTGTTCTGGTATGAGCAGGTTTAGGGTTGATAGAGCTAGCATTATGCCTCTACCAAGAAATATTTCAAATAAGGAGTGAACTCACGTATGTAATATATTTAATATTAGATAGGAAGAGGTACCAGAAATAATTGGCTGGACGTCTTGACTGAGATTGTGAGAAGATATAAGGAAAATAAAATTTTATTAAAAATCCATCACAAGTGTGATAGCTTACATTGACATGAGCAAAGCATTTCAACTTGGTACCCTGGGATTCATCAAATACTTGTACCTATTAGTTTCACACAGAGCTGGCATTGTATCCAAGGAAATTTCCATAGTCCTTATTTTCTTTGATTGAAAGGCTGATCATACTCTTCCACAGGTTTTCTCTAAACTCATTGCACAGATTCCTAAGAATGTACCTTGTAACAATTTTTTTCTGTAGTATGTGTTGTGACCTTGTCCAACACACAAGGCTGACAGTTGAGAACCCATTCACAAAACAGCATGGGAAAGTAAAAGTCTCTCAAGGAGTCACAATGCACTTTGCAACACAGCAAATTGCAATCCACAGGACATGACGGCCAGCCAAAGGGGAATCTCTCCTTTGTGAGATCTAGAGGAAAATGTCAAGGGCTTTATGATGCAGAATCATTTATTTCCCTTCATACCAAAAAAAATCATATAATGAGTGTTTTCACAGTCATTTCTGAAATGTTGTAGAGAGAACACTGGCACATTTAAAGAGTGTCTTGTTTTCTACAAGTCTTGAGAAGATACTCTTCCCTAAGATTTTTCTTCTTTGCTTTTATTAGATGCCAATGGTGGAAACTATGTCATGCCAACAGATAATGTGGCTGATCTAGGAGACAAAGTATGTGTGTGTAAACCACATGCAATTGAGCCTAACCAATTAAACAATAAGCTTATGGGAGACCACAGGGAGATGCATTAACATCCCACTAATTTTTTGGTGCCAAAAAGATGCAGTTTCCTTATAACTAAAAGAAGAAACAAAGGGGAAAGAGGATGACAATACAGATGGTTGTTGCAAGTGACATTTAACCTCTAAGGCATGATTTTCTGCCAAGAATGAAGGAGATGAATAAATCCATTTCCACCATTGCTGAGGTGATCTTCAGAGAGTATGTCATAGAGGGCATTCCATTGGAAAGTATTTCTGAAGACATTGGCAGAATTTTTTTCTCTACCTTTGTCATTACAGGTAGATGAAACACACTGTAATTTGTAATAGTTAGAAAAGAAAGGAATAATAAAATCAACAATTACTGCTATTTTACAGATGGGTCTTTAAACAGTTTCAGACAGAGAGAACAATTATTTTCTTTAATTAATATACTGGCTTTGAATTAAGAAGGCAAGCAGTCATTTTGTCCAACATGAACCTGTGTGTATGAAAGCAACTGAAACAGATTAAGGACAACAAAAAAGAACTTCTTGGTAAGGTAAAGGTAGAGATTTTTCTCAAACACTAATGACTTAAGGTTTTACCAAAGCCCAAAGAAGACTGACTTGTGATTAGCATAAAATCACACTATAGTAAAGTATATATTTTAAATTTTTGTTAAAGCTTATGTTCCATGCTTATTAAACACAGCTCATTTCTCAATGAACAAAACATTATTTTTATTACAAATTGGTAACTTAAAAAAATTATTTAGGGACTAATACAGAGTTAACTGAACAAGAAAAATCTAATTGACAAGTCCATCCAGAGGTTTTTTTGGAATAGATCATATGAAAATTAGAGAATAATTTTCCTTCCATTTATTACATGGTTCTGAATGTTTTAATATCTGTTTGAATGGACCAACTATTATTATCATATTTCCAGAGATCTTGTACTCGGGAGATAATTATATTAATATTTAAGGGGAAATGTGCTGGTAACCAATATTGTCCAACATCTGGTTTTTAACATGGACAATATTGGGCCCCCCATTATTTATTCTGCAGAACTCATTTAATCATTTTTCTGCTGCATATTTTTAAAATGTTTCCCTTTAGGTTTTGCTGGCCAGTCATTAGATTAATACAAGTTTTCAAAATCTCTGTCCCTGTCAAAACATCATTAATAAATGAATTTTAATGTGTCCTTTCCAGCTGTTCCTAGACCTAGATTGTACTTGCAGCCATGTTTTGTATAGAGGTGAGAACACGTTAAATAGTTATGACCCTTGGTATGAAATGAGAGTATTGCTTGTCCTCTCCAGGTATGGCCCCTAAAACTTCTTGCACAACTCTCCAGGGCTTTTATTTCCCTTGTTTGTCTTCTGGGCCTAGAGAATCTGCTCTAGGATGTGAAGATTCTAGAGCTCTCTGGTTAGCAATTTAATTTTAAAAAGGTCAAATTGTGCTTGTTATGTTCTTTTTTTGTAAATACCCTTTTTCCCCCCAACAATGCAAAAATCACTCTTTGTCCACATGTTATACAAAAATAGGTCAGATTTTGGCTCATGGGTACTAGTATTCTGAGTCTTGCTGGACAGCATGTTCAAAAACCTGTGGTGAAGCCTCTGTTCCTAAATGGCCTCACTTGCAGCACTCTTCTGACCTCTTTTCAGTCCCTGAATGGACTATGATGCAAGCCAGAAAATTAAGCTGCTGAGATGGGAAGGTTGATTACTGTATAGGTAACTCTATCCTGGGAAATACATCTTGTGCTTAATCTTAGTGTGATATATCCTGAAATGAAGCTGAAATATTTTCCCCAATTGCCTTTTAAATTTGCTGTTTAAACAAATTTCAGATGTTTATAGTATGCTTTTAACCACATTTCCTATTTCAGTTGAACAATCTGCCTATATTTAGCATTTTTAAACTTACCTCACATCCAAATTAATAATTGTTGAATACTTTCTAATTTTCCTCCTATTTGATACCATCTTCTGGGACTCATTACCCAAACAAAGTGTTTATAGCAGTAGAAAGCCAGTAGAAATTTAGCATCTAGTAACAAGAACCTGCCATTTGTAAACACTAAATACTTTAATGCTTCCTGTAAGTGGTCCTATCACTCAAACTCACAAAAGCAGTCCTTCGTTTCCTCTTTGAAAATGAACAGAGCTCTGCCAACCTGGAACCTCCACACCTGGAGACAGTTTATAAGGCAACTCATTCAAGGAGCTTGGCCTGTGAGATTCTGGCCCTCTTGGATGCTTCAGAGAATTTGGGTGTTGGTGTGTCAAACCAAACAGAACTGATTTGGCATCATAACTGGATGGCATATCACCCATAAATATGGAAAACCTAAACACCAAGTCAGAAGGGTAGTTCAGAATGGGAATTATTAGTTATTTTTCTATTGTAGCTGTAACAAATTATCAAATCGTAGTAATTTAATATAAGACAAAATTATTATCTCATAATTTTCATGGGCCATAATTTCCACTGATCAAGTGGCTCAGGACTCAACAATCTGAAATGAAATATTAGCTGGGACTTCATTCCTTATGTGAAACTTGGGAACATCTTCTAACTTCTTTGAACATTGGTAAAATTTATTGCTTTGTGTTTGCAGGATTGAAGACCCTGTTCTCCTGCAGGCTGCCATCTAAGGGGCACTCTCAGCTTCAAGAAGCCACCATTCTGCATCAGTAGTTCACTACATAACTATTTGGTTTATTTCCCTTCAAACATATTATGAGTGTTTCTGGCTGCTTTTGGTAGTCTTCTCGTTCTTTTCTTTAGCTGGTGAAAGTCCTCTGTTGTTAAGTGGTCTCACCTGGATGATTCCAGATAATATCTCCATATTTTAAGGCCTTCTCTTTTCTCCTTCCTCCCTCCTTGTCTGTCTTTCTTTCTCCATCTAAGGTTACATACACTAACTAGGGATAGGGTATGGACAGATTTTTAAGAGGATCATTATATCTATTAGAGGAGAGCTTCAGGAAAAAACAGAGTCGTAAATACATTCTTTTTAAAGATGTACTTTTGCGTGAATTTCTACGTGATAACCTCTAAACAGTTTAAACCAAGAAAGAACACTAAACTTTCCAAAGCAAAATAAAAAGCATATTTTTGAAAAGAATGAATAATTATAAAAGACAGCTCATCATTTTGATTATAAAATTTCCATCAATTGGTCTTATTATGTTGAAAACTAATTTGAAAGTGTTTTGTTCCTTAATGTTTTCATCTTGCCAGAAGAAATTGGGAAAGACTGTAAAATAGAAAAAAAAAATAAACAGTTTCCTGCCTGGTTCACCTATATGGGTATCTTCATCATTAATTTTGATCCTATACATTGTAGAGTACAGATCATAATGTAAATTCTTTGTGTGTACAAAAATGCAAATTAGTTGTGTCCATTATAAAACGTGATAATTTCTTTGTGGATAGATCCATTGTGCATGTAGTTGTACATCAATTTAAGAATTATTCTCTTTCCATATATGGTTCTTAGATTTCTCCTTTGAATAGGTTGTAACATCTTACTGGTTCCCATAATAATTAGTACATTAGATAAAATCTTTGACATTTATGAATTCTGTATTTGTATGAGTAAATGTTTTACCTTTTTAAAAAATTGATCTTTGACAGTTTTTGATAAGGGATAGCCATTCTTCCCTTCTTTTCTTACCTTTTTAATGCCTCCCCCCCTTTTTTTCCAGTTGGGGGATGTTCAAAAAGGATTTTCCATTTGGAGATTATTAAAAAATTATAAACTAAATCATGGTTGGCCAATATTTTCTATGTAGTTCAATTTGATGTAACGATTAATATATTAAATTAAATTAAATATGCATAGGTTAACATGTAAATTATCAAAATGATTTTTTTTTCGTGGTGCTAAGGATTGAACCCATGGCCTTGTGCATGCCAGGCAAGCACTGTACCAACTGAGCTATACCCCCAGCCCCCTAAATATATATTTTTTCATTTTAAATGATTAGTACATTTATCAATACAATGTTGAAAATACAAAAATAGAAAACAAAAAGCATAAATTTCTACTGTACAATATACTTTATTTTTCCACATGAGATTCTGTACTTTTCCTTAATATTCTACTATCCAAATTGCCTTTTGTTATAGAGAAGTTTTTGTTGGATTACAAAATATGTATTTACATATTCATATATTTTAATCATTCAATCTTAGTATGACAATATTTATTGTTAGTTTTTATAAGATCTCAATCTTTTATTTTTTTAATTGTGCTTATTATGTTTAAGAATATATTTTATTTGCATTTTTAGTTTAATACTTATAAAAGTTTTCTATAGATTCATCAGAATTTTGCACTGAAACTGCTAAGGCAGTAAGTATGTAGAGGAAGTGACTTATGTATTTATGCAGATGTGTTTTAAGTTGAAGCCCACATTAATTTGACTAAGTCACTAACTTAAGAACTGAAAACCATGCAAATAGCTGGGAGCCAATGCCTTTCAATTAGCACACCAAATCCTACAGTTTCTGAAATACACACCCACACACCCACACACAGGCCTATTCACTTATTCGCTTCACAAAATTACTTTGTTGATTAAACATATCTTTGTGTGTGTGTGTGCGTGTGTATATATATATATATATATATATATATATATATATATATATATATATTCATTAATCAGATTCTATCATGTTTCATAACAGGACTTCACATAAACTTTCTGATCAGTTATTGCCAGGTGCCAAAACAACTTATAAAGTAAATTATGTTAAATATGTAGATACTGCTGTTTCAACTTCTGTATTATGGATGAAGGAGAGTCTTTGTAAGAATTATGAATCAATGAAAGCTTCCTCCCTCCCTCACTCCTCATCTCTGTTTTCAATTAGCAAAAGCTAATTTCATGAAATTCAATAGAATTTATCATTGATATTTAAAGATTCATATCCTCAAAGTAAGACTTCTTGTGGTCAATTAAGTTATGGGATCAAGTTTTAAATATCATGAGGGCTCTGTAGGAGTACTTTCCATTATAGTCAATTTAGTTTACTGTTGTGATTCTCTTTACCTTCCATAATATATTTAACTACAGAATTAGTAAAGCCTTTTGTTAAATAATACATTAATATCTTTGTTAAAGCAGCTCACCTGCTTTATTTAAATTCTCTTCTTTTTCTGAATGTAAATGTACTTATTTGTAAGTATCTATTTTTCTTATTCATACTGACATGTTTATGCTGTATTGCTCTCTCAAAACTACAGATTGCTTTTTTTTTTCTTTTCCTGTAATTAATGAAACATGAGTTTGATAGGAGTCTGTTTTCCTGTAGTTCCCAAAATATTTAATGCAATGATGTGCTTTGTTTCCATTTTATTAGTGAGCAAAAACCAATAGCTTTGTCAACTTATAAACCTGTATGGCATCCCATGAAGCTTTCAGTTTAAATAACAGAACTTTGACTATATTTTAGAAACATTAAAATCTGCTTGGTTCATTTAGGAAGCCACCATGCAGGACTTAAACTTTGAGAAGTTGTTCATTTTCCTAATCTTCCCCTCAAAAAAGTAGACAATAAAAAATTAGATTAATTAATCATGGTTATTTGTTTCTTGTCTTCTTTATCTAACCACAATGAAATGTAAATCTAAATTTTACCCTACAGTCATAGCCTATGTTATATATATATATATATATATATATATATATATACATATATACATATATATATAAATATATATATATACATATATATATAAATCTTAAATATATTATATATAATTTGTAATTTATATCTATATGGATATATAGATATAAATATATAGATATATAGATATGGATATAATCATATATCATATTTTTTACACATTTATAGTTTTTTATTGACAAAAGGAGTTTTGGAATTTTGCTTCAATTTTTGACCAACTCAGAGAACCTGAACAAAGAAGCACCTGGTGAAATGTTTCAAATATGCCATAGGTACAGGGTCTGTACCTATCTGACAAGTCAAAAGAACCTTCAAACAAGTTCCAATATTTCTGGTAATAAATAATGTAACACTCTGGAGGAGGGAAATCAATGTGCTTTACAAATTTTAGACATTTTATTCATTGCATACTCTTCTAAGGTATAAATTACTAAACTTTTCTATAACAGAAGTTGCCTTAAACTGATTTTTATTTTTTCTAGGACTGTAAATAGTCAGATACAGGTCCATCTCACAGCGGGTTCTGCTATACAATGAACACAGTTATAATGAAATTACACAGGATTATTATGCAGATGCACACACATATTGCACATATTGATGTGTTTTGCCTTTCATTTTTAGATTGAAATCAATTCTACTTTAGTGTCAGTATATTCTGGGTAAAAGGGATGTCCTACTGTGATTTCAGCATAATAAAGGCTGATTGAAGTGTCAATGATTCAGCTGTGTTTTATGTTACAAAGCTAAACATGCTCCTTTTATTTAAGCAAAATGGTTCAGAATAGATGGGGGTAACAGGACATTAGGGCACTACAGTACAATGTAAGTATATGGCCTGATCCATTGAATAATGATAAAGAATTTAATTTGAGCCTGGACATGACTGGAGCTATAACCTCAAACTCTCACACTCCAGAACAAAATCATAAGCAACACAACTTTCTGAATACACATTGCTTTTTATTTTTTTGGATGTTATTGCAGATGATGTGATACCATTCAAAATTATGGTTTAAAAGTTAGCAAAATGGAGTTCCTAAAGTTATTTTTAAAGGCTAATAATTTTGTGTTTTTAATATTTTGAGGAAGTTGGAAGCAGGTATGAGGAGAATAGAATCTAAATAGAACAATAGCATCATTGGAAATGAGCTGATATATCTTGGCAAAGTGTAGATAGCTTTGTTCAGGTTTCTTTAGGCCATTAATTTTTAAATTACTGATGATAAAATAATTTGGGGGTTATAGTAGGAATCAAGATCACATTCTTCTTTAAAAACCATTATATGTGTGAATATATGAATTCATATGTTAATTTCCTAATACAAGTTAGTATTGAGAACAGCTTGATGGGCTCCAGATATGCTACTCCAAATATTGTACCTTGGCATCTGAGTAAACAGCAGAAGCAGGAAAGTTTCTGAGACCTTCTGTCCACCATCTTCCCTGAAGAAGTTCACAAGAGAATTCTCTGACCTTCCTTTAAAGCAGGTCATAAGATTCTCATTATAGGGAGTCCTCACTATAACAAAAAAAAAAAAAAAAAAAAGGAGCCAAAGTCAGAGATACGAAGAAGTCTCTGAACCCTCAGAATTTGCAAAGTTTCTAATTAACCACCATTTGGATCATTCTCTCTCTGTCCAATCACACTTCCCCATGACTGCCCACTCCATCAATCAGAAGCATAAAGGTACACAGATTTTGCTTGTTTTAGACTTCATTCCTGATGGCTCCCATGTCAAAGAAAATTTTATTTAAATAAATCTGCATGCTTTTTTTTGGTTCATCTGTTACTTATTATGGGGTCTCAGACATAGACCCTGTTATTAAAGAGAAAAACTTTTTTCCCCAAATCCTATGATTGAGAGTTAGAAAGCAAAAGTATAATCTCACTTCTGCAACTAACTAGTGGTCAAAACTTGGTCATACTTAAATTTGTCTGCCCCTTTATCTATTGAAGTGTTGGACCAGGATGTCTGTATTCTCTACTTAATGCTCATATTCTCACAATTAAAAACTTAGCTCTCCAAGTATAAACTATCTCACTGAAAACAGATAGCAATAGATGTGCATTCACCATGACTTTCTCCTTGATCAAACTAAGCCAGGCTCCTTTGGTCCTTTTTTTTTTTTTTAAATATTTTTTTTAGTTGTAGGTGGACACAATATCTTTGTTTATTTATTTTTATGTGGTGTTGAGGATCAAACCCAGTGCCTCACACATGTGAGGCAGGTGCTCTACCACTGAGCTACAGTCCCAGCCCTCCTTTGGTCCTTTTGACCAGGCCTCAACTTGGGCTCTGTGTGTGGTCCACCTAGTCCACCTGTAGTAAGAATCCTCCTAACTCATTTTAGCAAGTCTTCCCACCCTTTCCCCTATCCATTTTTCATTGGAGTTAAGCATTCAGTTTTCAGAATTCACAAGAATAGATCATATTATGCTACTCCTTTTTCCTTAATATAATCATTTATCTAAGTACACAGAGATTATAGTTAAAATGCTATCACAACAATTTATGAAATACAGTCATTAAAGAAGAGACGAGGAAAATGTTCATGTTATCTTTCCTCTGCAAAGGTTTAAGGTAATCTGATACTTATCCAAGTATTATCTCTGCCTATGCTAGCAAGGGCATTTAAATTAACATTCTACATTTCATGATCTGAGATCTTTTGTATAAGTTGAATATCAAAGCTGAATACACAAATTACCTTGGATCAATATTTTCTTCTTTCAAATTTTCTTGACACCTAATAATTGCACATATCCATGTGTACAATGTGATGTTTCAATATATGTATACAATGTATGTATTCAATATATGTACACATTGTGTAATGATCCAGAGTATATGTTCCCCTTAAATATTTGTCATTCTTTTTTTCCTGATAACATTTAAAAAATAATAGTTATTTCAAATATAAAATTAATTGTTGTTAGCTTTAGTCACTGTACTCTGCAGAAGAGTACCAGAATCTATGCTTCTCCTGTAACTATAACATTGTACCCACTGACCAACATCTCACCATCTCCCCTACCACCATTCTCCTTAGCCCCTGGCAACAATTATTCTACACTGAACTTCTGTGAGATAAACTGTTTTATATTCATCTATGAGTAAGAATATGTAGTATTTGTCTTTCTGTGTCTTAAGAAAATTGTTTAAATTGACATAACATCTTCCAGAATTTACAGATGTGTAAATGAAGATGTCATCCTTTTACAAGTCAGAATAGCATTATGTTGTACATATAAGTTATATACAATATGGTATAAAAGGAAATATAGATAAGTAGACTGATTGATTGATTGACTGATTTACCCATTTTGTTGACTGGCATTGAGTTGATTCCTTATTGCTTATCTATTATAAGTAGTGTTGAAATAAATGGGGGAGAATTATGTTTCTTCAATATATTGATTTCATTTCCTTTGGATATATATACACAATGCTGGGTTTTCTGAATCATATGGTAGCTTTCTTTTTAATTTTTTTAGAAACCTCCATACTTTTTCCCTAATGACTATACTAATTTACATTCCAGTAATAGTGTAAATCAGTTCTCCTTTTTCTACATCCTTTCCAGCATTTTTTTTTTTTCTCTTTGATAACATCCATTCAGTCCGGGCTAAGGAGATACCTCATTGTGGATTTGATTCACACTTCTCTGATGCCTAGTGATGTTGAGCATTTTTTCATATGTTGGTTGGTCACTGATATGTCTTCTTTGAGAAATGTGTATTCCAGTCTTTTTTTTTTTTACTCAATACCTTTATTTTATTTTTTTTTTTTTTACTTTTTAATGTGGTACTGAGGATTGAACAGTGCCTTGCACATGCAAGGCAAGTACTCTACTACTGAGCCACAACCCCAACCCCTCTATTCAAGTCTTTTGTTCATCTTTTAATCAGATTATTTTCTTACTTTCAAATTGTTTGCATACCTTATAGATTCTGTACATAAAATATATAAAATCAGATATTAACTTGCAAATATCAGGTATTTAACTTGCAAATTTATTTTTCCATTCCATTAGATTATATTTTTACAACACTGTTTCCTTTGCTATGCAGAAGATTTTTAGTTTGATGTAATACCATCTGTTTGTTTGTGCTTTTTTTCCTTTTGTTTTGAGTTAGTTTCTAAAAACAATAATTCTTGCTCAGTCTTAATGTCATGTATCATTTCCTCTTTTTTGTTCTAGTAATTTCATAGTTCTAGGTTTTGCATTTAAATCTTTAATTCGTTTTGAGTTAATTTTTGTATATGATGATAGATAGAGGTCAAGTTTTACATGTTCGTGTGCATGTGTGTGTGGATCCAGTTTTCCCAGCATCATTTACGGGAAAACTGGATCCACACACGCATGCACACTAACATGTAAAACTTGACCTTTTACTGAAGTAACTTCCATTTTCCTGTTATGTTCTTAAACATGTTGTCAAAAAACAGTTTGCTATTAATATGCGGATTTGTTTATGGGATCTCTAAAGATGCATTGGTCTGGGTCTATATGTATTTTCTTATGCCATTATTATCCTGATTTAGTTACTATCGTTTTGTAGTATATTTTCTGAAGTTAGGGAGCTTGGTACTGTCAGCTTTGTTCATTTCACTCAATTCTTTGGTCACAGTATTGTGCTGCTTTATAAATTTTAGGATTTTTTAGCCTATTTCTATGGAAAATGACATTTAAATTTTGATGGGGGTTGCACTAAATCTGTAGATTGCTTTGGGTAACATGAACATTTAAAAATAGTACATCTTTCAAATCATGAGATACATATTAATTTGTATCTTTTAAATTTTCTTTTATATATAGAATTGGTATTTTAAAATACCAATACTTAACAATTTATCAATTTATAATATATTTACATTTATCAATATAATTTCTTTTAAATAATTATATTTAAAATAATATAATTATTATTTTAGATATAATGGGGTTAGTATTTTTTTTTAATCTAAGAAAGTAACATTCCTTTAAAAATATGCCTGACATACTGAAAGTATCATAGCTGCACAGTCTGAAAAATTGCTATTGTCTGTTAAGGAATGAGAGTGAGACACTCAGTTCTTATCCTTTCTGGCACCTCTTATTAAACTGAAATCACCACCCAAACATTTCACAAAAACTGGAGCACAGATAATATCTATGTAAGCCGGTTGTTCTCAGCTTGAAAAAATGGAGTGTTTTTATATATTTCTGTATTTGAAGAAGCAGAAGTTTTCAATACTGTCACCATTTGATTTATACTTTCCAGAGTAAATTCACTTGACATATAGCTAATGTACATTCAGTTAATTCATTAAGACTTTATAGCTCTAAATAGAATAAGTTATACTCTATGTATATATTCTGCCAAAATACATTGTACTGTCATGTGTAGCTAAATATATGACATAAAAAAAATTTATATTTTTAACTCACTTTTATTTTAAATGATTCTGTGCCACACTAGCATTTTCTGTTGTGCTATCAGAAATAGTTTTAAGAATTTATTATTAAGCTATTAATCTGTTGATTGTGAAAAATAACATAGGAAATTCATATAAGCAAAAAGAAATAAAGAAAACAAAACCTCCTGTAACTATAGGAACAAAAGATAATAACATTGTTAAATTGTATATCTTTCCAGATGTGCACTATACAATATAAATTTATATAAATGTACATTTATACATTTATATGAAAATTATTTGTATGAAATTTTCATGAACGTGTTGTCCTTACTATTTTGCAATCTGTTTTTCTCCCTGAGGATTATGTCACAAGCAATCTTCCATGTTATTAAGAGAAAGTTCCTTTCCAAACATTATCTTCATGTCCTTATGGGGCTCAAATCCAGGGCCTCACATAAGCTAGGCAAGCACTGTCCCACTGAGCTGCATGTCCACCCTAAAAGATATTTTGAAAATCATGTCCTATAGGTGGGTATCTAGATTGTGGCAGTATTTCAGTAATAAAAACACGTCACTGTGAATATTCTCTTCATGTACATTTGTACATTTTTCCCAGTGTATCCTCAGTATACATTTTTAGAAATGAAATGACTCAAAGTATACATAAATTTTTAAAAATTGCAGACTATAACTTGTTTTAACAAATAAGGTTTTTTTTCTTTTTGTGTGCAAGAAATAACATTCTCCCCTCCCACTTCTCCCCACCTCCATGCCTCTCTCAGTTCATTGGAGCTTTTTGTTGTTTTATATTTTGTTTTCCTCTGTTAAATATTTTTATTTTATGTTTCTTACTACCTGTTGATTTTATAAACAACTGATCAAAGATGAAAATAAAATAAGTGGCAGTCCAATGTTATTTAACAAATGTATAATGCTGAATTTTAATTTAACAAAATTTAAATCAATTATGTAAGGACAAAATCTATCAATTAAAAAATGTATATAGATCCATTGCACTATAGCGTCAAAGATAATGAAGAATTCTATTTTTCAGAGCTGGGGATGTGGCTCAATGGTTGATTGCCCCTGACTTCAATCCCGGTAGCAAAAAAAAAAAAAAAAAAAAAAAAAAAAAAATTCTATTTTTCAATCCTTCTATTTTCTAATCTCCATTAAATTATTGTTTTAGTCAGATTTTTTAGTCAGACTAAAAGACTTGTACACAAGGAAAAACTTTTTTGAGAGCTCATAGTTTTATGGCTCCACTCCTCAGGGCTCGAGATGAGGCAGAACATTGTGGTGGAGGGAAGCAGCTCACATGATGATGAGAAAACAGAGACAGAGACTTCTCTCCTCAGATACAAAATATATACCCCAAAGATACACACTCTGTGCCCACTTTCTCCAGCCATACTCTAGCCACCTTCAGTTCCCACTCAGTTAATCCCATCAGGTGATTTATTCACTGATTTTGTTAAGACTCTCACCATACAATCATTTGTCCTCTGAATTTTCTTTCATTGTTTCACTCATGAGCTTTTGGGGGTACACCTCACACCCAAACCATAACAATTATTAAGTGTATTCTTCCAGCCTCAGTTTTCTGTTTGAGTGCCTGAGACTTATATTACTTCTACTGTTGCCAAGCGATTTCTTTGTAAAAGATTTTTAAGACTTTATTATGGTGAATAGCATAAGAATATTTTCTCCATTTAGAAAAGTAAATTTACAAAAATAACTTAACAACCTGTTTGAAATTAGTTCACTTTATGATGATAGTTTATAGCATGAATGCTAATTCTCAGAATAAAGAAAGTAGAGATGAGGTTTTGTGGATTGTTGGATAAATTAAATCAAAGATTCACATTTCTGAGTTCAGGTGGGTGGCTATAACAAAGTGATCTGGCATGTGTCACTCTTTAATAGAGCTACTGAGAAAATTACAGGAAGATTATGCAATCAAAAGCATAGTTCTTTTAAAATAAATGACATTGTTTAATACATGGGGATGGTTACTTCTTATATTGGAAAATCTTTATGCTATATTCCCAAGATCCACACTTATGTTAAATAAAACCACATGTGACAGAAGACTTTTTTAATATGACAAGTCTTCTTTGTTTTCTGGAACTTAATATATTCTTCTACTAAAGCCTTTTGCCATATGGGGACTCTATTGATCTTTATAAACCCTTTTCCTCTCATCTATCCTTTGAGCAGCATATCTATTATCTATTCTTATTCCACTATTCCCTAGCTTAGTGATTTGCATATTTAAAAATTTTTGGATTATGTCCTGATTTTCTTTACCCCCAAAACTTACTTAGGCTGCTTTCATATAAAGTATCAAAATCATCTAAGTCAAGACACTAGAAAAATTGCACAGGCAAGCTTTAGGCATAGTGGAAATGAGTTTGTCATAAATTCATTAATGTGACATAAGGTTCATCATGGTGATTTTAAATTGTAGTTAGTTTTGTTTGCAGTAAGTGCATTCTCATAAAAGCAAAGAGTTTAGAAACAGAAAAAAAATGTATATAAAAGTAAACAGATTTTAAAAGCCAATATGGATTGTTCAGTTTTATATTTACATTTTGCATTTCACACAGTGCATTTGTTTTGATGTGGGTTTTGGTAGGTATGCATTTTTCTGAGCCTCAGTATAATCATATTATAATCAGTAAGCATTATTAGGTAGTAATGAATAAACTCCTAGCCTATACAAATTAATTTTTCTTGCCTCCATTATATTACTTCTTTCATTATAATGGTTCCCTGAATTTTTTCTATAGCTGGTAGGTAATTTGTCCTATTCTAGATATTTTGTGCTTCGATGATGTAATTTTGGATTCCTCCACAGTCAGTTTTCTGTCACTGTGACAAAATACCTGAGGTAATCAACTTGTAGGGAAGAAATATTTATTTTGAATCAAAGTTTTAGAGATTTCAGCCCATGGTCTGTTGACTGTATTGCTTTGGGCCTGTGACTGGAAAGAACATCATGGTAGATGGATCTGACAGAGAAAGCTGCTCAAATTCTTGAAGCCAAGAAGCACAGAAAAAATGAGGATGGAGCTAGGGTCTCAAAATCCACTTCAAGGGCATCCTCCCAATGACCTAATTTCTTTCCACTAGGCCCCACCATTCCCCAATAACAACACAGGCTGGAAAACAAGCCTTTAACTCATGCTATTTGGAGACATTTAAAATCCAAATTGTAATACTTGCCTTCTTGTGACAATTGTAGTTTTCACTGATTGTACTTTTTTGGAAGGAATACAAATAAAAGTAATAAACATTGATTAACTTTAATTCCTTTATTTTTGAGGATTCATAAATATTTTACCTGTAGCTTCATCTTATCAAAAGTGAGAAGAGTTAATTATTTTAGTTTATTTTAATTTCAAATGCATTTTTCTTACATAAATTGTTATGACTATACTTGTAACTCTGGATGAACATCAGGCCAATTACTGAAATCTCACTTAAAATATACTTTTGATATTTTAAATGATTATTGCTGGAGTTAATTCAACTTGCAACAGATAAATCTGGTGGAATTCCAATGCTTTCATAGTCTTTGTTCTCCTGTCATTCATTGGCATGTGACCTGCTTTTTATTATAATTTGGAGGTAAGTTTTCTGTTGTCATATAGGGTGAACTAGAATGACATTTCCTTTTCTTAGGATATGTGTACCTGGGCATGGCTGGTTAATTATTATGTGAAAGCTGAGCCAAGAGGTGAAATCATGTGACACATGAAAATCAAACATTATTATGTGACCATAATTTCAAAATGCTCATCTGTCTTTCTGGAAAAATAAATGGAAATATGATAGAGACAGGAATATAGATGAAAGGATATAGGTATTAGAAGACTAGGTTATAGGAGATATACTGCTGTGGTTTAAATATGGTTCATTCTTTCTGAAACTTATGTTGGAGTTTAATTCCTATTGTGAGCTACTGGGAGTAGAAACTTAATCTGACCATGATGTTCAGAGGTAGATAGGTGATTAAGATTAGATAAAGTGAAAAAAATTAGACCTCCATGATTGAACACTGATGGCTTTGTAAAAAGAGGGAGGAGACCAGGACATATGAGCATGCTGTCTATTGACAGATGAATTTCTGAACCACCTAGGGACTCTGCCAACAAGAATGTCATCACCCGTTGCAGCCCCTCAACCCTGGACCAGAAGACTGGGCCAAAACAAACTTCCCTATTTAAAATTTATCCAGTCTGGGAGATTATGTAATTAGCAATCAAGAAATTAGTTAAGACAGATACAAAGAGATATAAACTAAATTCATGTGCTTTGTAATATGGAAAAATTTTAAGAATGAAAATATTATCATGGACGTTGTTCTGTGTGATTCCACATATACTTGATTTATAATATAAATTAAATTAATAAGTTTTAAATGGATAATAGTGATAATTTTGTAATTATATCATGTTGAAATTTTAATAAAGCATAATCTTTTCCATAACTAAAGTGTATGGAAATATGACCTGAAAAAATGGAAACAAAATTAATGTAATTTTACTTCAGTATAATAGATAATAATCTTCACAAAGTTTTGAGTGCAATGCCTATGGTAGACAACTTTTATTTGGGGAAGCATAATTTAGTGAACATACAAAATGAATATTTATAAAATTTATCAACTCAACGATATCATATAATACCTAAGCGTAAACGATAAAGCTTAGAAATTACCTTGATCAAGAATACGACTAAAATAGCAAACATTGTCATGTATTATATTTAAAAGAACATATAAGCTATTATCTCAAACTTTAAAAACTATTTTGGTGCTTTGCCATCTGGAAAAAAAAATGTTTACAGTTTTAATTGTCACAGTGTGAGATAGCTATACTTGAAATAGAAAATGCCCAAAGAAAGATTGTAAAGGCAATGTAGAAAAAGAGACTGGGAAGAGATATTCATTGAGGATTCTTTAGTTGTAAAAGGCAAATTCTGGGAAAAAGAGCTTGGTTCATATGAAGAGAAATATAGACACCATGTAATGGGCAGATATCCAGGATTGGGGTATTTTAAAACTGGGCATCCCCTGATATAGGTTATCCCATCCTTCATAGAACAGGCAATGCTACCTGAGCTCAGAATCAATGTTCCTCTAACCTTGTTTTATTTTGACCCCCACCTCAACCTCCCCCAAGCACAGGGAGGGATTCTCTCTGGAATTACTATGTGAAAAGCTTCTTCCAAAAGAAAGGTACTTTGTCTCAAACCCTCTCTCCCTAGGAATCTCATAAAATACCCAGTAAAGACTACCAACAAAGTACATGCTCAGGATGCTTCATCCAGGCATTTCAACATTCAAAGGACAGCTCCAAGAGATCACTAAAAGACTTCACCAATAAAAGCCTTTGTTCTGCTTGATCTCACCCTCACCAGGATATCCCAGGCTCTTTCAAGCCCCTACTCATTCCCCTGATTCAGGATGTTATCTGAGTCTTATCCATCTGGGTCTTGGACAGAATATCCTCTGTGTTTAACTCAATTTCTGTGATTGTGTTTGTCTCTCTAGGTGTGTCACTAAATTTGGATACCATTTTCTCTTACTAATTTGCATATTGATACTTCCTCTCAGCTAAATTTTGGAGGGGAAGAGAAGTCTTCCTTTTTACCTGTACAGTATGATGAGATCAAATAAGAAGTCAAAGGAGTCAATTTAAAGATATTAGTCAAAGTTCAATCATTAATTCATACTGGCATATTGAGGGAAATGTAGCTTTTCAGTGTAAAAAATCTATTAGTGCTCTCTTATCCTACTTACCGTGGGACAAAGAGTCTCTATTTCAACAAACTTTTAAATAGGCTCCTCTGAACTCTCCATGCAACCAGTCCTTATTCTTGAGGTGTCTTTGGCCTGCTTAGCTCAACAGGAGCAAAAACCCTCCTAAGTCAGTTTAATGTGAATCCCTCTACATGACCCCCTTCACCTCTTTCAGCAAGAATCCTGTGAATTTGGTTAAGAAAGAATTCCTATACCATAATGTAATTTTAGTAATTTCCCATCTTCTGATCCCTCAATTGCTCACTGGCTATGGTTTAAGTGTATTCCCCCCAAGGTTCTTGTGGACTTTTGGCTCTCAAGTGTGCTGATGTTGAGAGGTGGGAAAGGGTACTTAACACTTTTCAGAAGTGGGAACTACTGGGGACATAATGAGGTCATTGATGGTACTGTCCTAGGAAGAAATTGATGTACTTCTCACAGGACTCTTATTAGTTCTCAAAGAGAGAATTCTTATACAAAAGCATGGCTAGCCTTTCATCACCTTCTAGCCTCAAGTCTCAACAGTGATTTTTCCCTCTTGCACACATTTTCAGGAGAGGCCAAACTCCCTTCCATACATACTCCCAAAGGACCTCATTGCAGATGGAATTATGGGATTTTGACTCCAGATCTATGGACTAAATTAACATCATTTTCTTACACATTGCACTGCCTCAGGTATTTTTTCATAGCAATGGAAAATTGGTTAATACAGCTGAGGTTCAGCATATGTTAGCACAAAATATTGCCCCTTAGCATTTGAGAAAAAAAGCAAAGGGAGAAAGTACTCTCTTATCTCCCCTTACCCATCACTCCTGAAACAGGACATAAAACCTATATGTGCCCTCCCTATACCAAGAGTAAAGGAACATTTTCATCGCTGAACACACCAGTGCACAGAGAAAAATCTGAACAAAGAGGCCTTTCTAAATTCCCTCTACTTTATTACTATTAGGTCATATTAATTTTCCTCCAATTATACTTCTCCAAGTCTGTCCATCCTTTATCATATATAAGCATAGGAATACACAAGCTTACCTGTATCACTGAGTCTTCATTCCTTTATGAAGCTCTCAGGTTATGAAAAATTTACATTAAATGAATCTGTATATTTTTATTTTGCTAATCGGTTCTCTGTCCTTGGCCATGAACCTTGAAACAGGCAAGGAAAAGAAATATTTTCTTCTCCTACAGCTATAAATTCCCATCTGTTTTTGTTGTGTTAACAGTTGAGCTAGCTTCAACTGTTTTGTGATAGTTTAACACTTATTGCAATAGTCCTGAATAAAGTTTTCCTTACCATTTTGACAAGTGTCAGAATATTTTTTTTTTCACTCACACATGTCTGTTTTTCTTTTCTGTCAAAGATAGAATGCTGGAGTCAAGGTTGGCATGGGAATTCTCAAAGTCTTTTAAGTATGATATGGATATAAATTCAATATGACTATTCAATACTTGCATCCTGAGTGGCTGATGTGTGAAAGATCCTGTCTGTATTAATCATTTGGGAATACATTTAATTTCAAGTTTGTGGGTATAAGAAATTAACATGTACACAATGTAAAAGCCTAAGAGAGAAATCACATTGGGTCATTATCAGTAAATACTTCATGAAGAGTTGGGGGAACATATAGGATAACAAAAAAAAGAGAGATAGAGATTTCAATATAAAATAACAGTGATTCAAAAGTGAGAGACTTAAGTGGTATAATATGACTAAAGCTTAGATTTGGGGTGTTCATGATGGCACATGAGATCAAAGGAATAAAATAGACCCTATATATGAAAAACATTGAATTACTAAATGAGGAACATTTCTGTCTAAGAGTGGATTTGAGTACAATTCATATGATATAAATTTCTTCTCAATTACCAAATAAACCAATTTGGGATCCAAAAAGTTTACCTCTATGCATCTGTTTTCTCCTTTGTAACAAAACCTAAAATAATTTATGAGTGTTTTTCTTTTCTTTTTTTTTTTACACAATACCTTTATTTTGTTTGTTTATTTTTATGTGGTGCAATTGCCTTATGCATGCTAGGCAATTGCTCTATCACTGAGCCACAGCCCCGTCTCTTTATGAGTGTTCTTCTATGATGAAAAATATAGTAATTGATATTGATTAATGCTTTGCAAATTGTAAAACATTATTATGCAATTATAAAAGTTTATTGATTAATTATCAGTGCATTATTTATCAATGTATCAAGAAGTTTTAGATTCTAAGAAGTATACCCATAACTTATGTGGCTGTCTCCCTCTAACTTTTCCTAGAGAGGATAACAATATTGAATACGGTAAGGCTATCGTAGTGGTTCAAACAAGAGGTACAGAGGATGATAACACTACTTTATGTAGTCAAAAGATCTTTTTTTTAAAGAGAGAGAATTTTTAAATATTTATTTTTCAGTTTTCAGGGGAGACAACATCTTTGTTTGTATGTGGTGCTGAGGATTGAACCTGGGCCGCACGCATGCCAGGCGAGCATGCTACCCCTTGAGCTACATCCCCAGCCCTAGTCAAAAGATCTTGACTCAAGCATTTGATATCAAATAAAACCAAAAGAGACAGAAAACTAAGGTAATTCCAGGTTCCATCTTTGATGACAATAATGTGTTTAATAGAGAAACTCATGTGAGATGGAGTTTAGAGGAATAATAATGAGCTTGACTTTAAAATACAGACTTCAAGATGTCAGTGAGACATTCAGACAAAAGTGCCTCACAGATATTTGAAACAATGATAAGAGGGTCTTTGGGAGTATGTATGGTACAAAATTTGGCCTCTCCTAAAAAGAAGGCTGCCTTTTGTCCTTACCACTAGATGACAATTGCTAAACCCCAGGAGTTGCAAATGTTATGGAAATAACTTTGTAATTGAAGGTGGGTCCCTGGAACTACACCTGTTACTTTATGCTAATTAGATGATTCAAGATGTGAAGGTCCACACTCTGTCATCTTAAGATGGGGTCTGGCTACACCAGAATGTCCAACCATATGATTTAGGATGTGTGTGGGGGGTGCTTTTGGCCAAATTATATCAACCTAAACTAAAAGTGGATAGGTGCAGGTGACTGAGTTCAAATGTATGGGCGAGCAATTTATCATACCTACATATAAAACCCAATAAGATCTGTGGACAACTAAGCTCACCTGAGCTTTCCTATTTATCAATGGTTCATCTGTGTTTTTTGCATACTAACGTTGAAAAACAACACCTTTGTCATTGGAACATTCCCAAACTCAACCTATGTATCCCTTCCTTTGTAGCCTTTCTTTTTAATCAGAATGACTGTGAGTATAATTGTGTTCAATGAATTCTGTGCCTCTCTAGTAAGTTATCAAAATTAAAGATGGTTTTGGGAACCCCCTAAACTAGCAGTTATTCAGAAATCTTGGGCAAACTTGACTATCTGGAGAAATGAGCCCTGAACCACAGCTTGGCCTGCTCAAAGTGCACAGGTCTAAACAAAGGAAACCAGTGAGCAAGGAGGAAAGACGACCCTTAGGAATGAAGGCATATGGGAAACTGCAGACTATATATGATACATGTGAAGGTGTTTGTTACTACTTTTCCACAAGGGAGGAGAGTTTGAGGAATAAAAAGGAGAATGAGAATAAGATGGAAACAGAGGAGAAGATAGAAGAGAGGCAAAGGAGGCAGTGGCCTTTTATTTGGCATTAGTTTAATGTGTGATATAATCTGAAAGTGTTTTCCTGGCAATCATGAACAACCACCATTGGAAGAGGTTAAGCAGTAAGTTTGTGGAGGAGAAATGGAGACCAAAGCATTTCTATTTTGAAGAGAAAGCTGCAAACAAAATCAGTCTTTATTATCTAAGCCGTTGCTGTTTTGCTTCCAGGGACCTATGTGTGCTCTCCTAGTTAACTGTGCTGAACTCCATGAAAATGACAAGGTTCCCTTTTTACTTGCAGGCCTAACTCTGAGCTTCAAGACAGGCTACATGATTTCTATAACCACTTCCTCTAGTGCCCAGTTTGACAATGTTGTTCTAAAGCAAAGGGAGGCAATTATTTTCTGTAACAGTCAAACAATAATTATTCTAAGCTTTGCTGGCTGTACCGATTTTGTTACAATGATTGAAATCTGCTGTTTTAATGTAAAAGTATCCTTAGACAATATGGAAATTAATAAGCCTTTCTATGTTCTTAGGAACTTAGTTAGAAAATAGGTAGCAGGTTGATCTAGAGGTTATAGTTTTCCAGCCCCTTTTCTAGAGCTATGATTAGGACACAAATAAAGCATTTAAAATTGTTTTTAGGGGAGAAAAAGACAGACTAGCCAGGTAAGAATATTATGAAACTTCAAGATAAATTAGGTAATTGATAGGGGATAGCCAAAGCCAAAGGGAAGGGGAATAAAATGCTTGGAAGAAAAGCTTGCCCTCCTAATGAGAAAGAGCAGGGTCAGAGGAAAGAGTAAGGATGAACAGCAGAGCAAAGGTGTTAGTGATAAAGTTCAGTTTGGTAACATCTACCTTTGAGGAGAGAAAGTAAAGTCATCTGCTGACAGAGTCTAGAGATAATATTGAGGTCTTGCAGATACTTCTATGGAGAAGGCAAGATATTATCAGTCAACTAAAGATAGATAGCAACATTAGAAAATAGCTGTATGAAGCCACATGAGAATCTTCTGAAACACTACCACTGCTGTAATAAGATTACTGTTCTGATCCCAATTTTATGGGACTGCCATTGAAAGAGTATTACTCTCCCACAAGGAGGGTAAAGGTGTTCCCAGGTTTGCTCACTGAGGTTGGTAGAAAAACATATTGCCATAATGAAGTTCACATTCTTGCTGAAATCTGTGAATATGTTACTTTAGATGCTTTTTAAAAAACACTGTGTCATGGGCTGGGATTGTGGCTTGGTGGTTGAGTGCTTACCTAGCATGTGTGAGGCACTGGGTTTGAAATGTGGTTCGAAATGTGGTTCGGTTCTCAGCATCACATATAAATAAATATAAATAAAATAAAGTCCATTGACAACTAAAAAACTGAAAAAAAAAAAAAAGAAAAACAACTGTGTTGTAATTAAGGATCTTTAGATGACATCATTATCTTAGATATCTAAATGGGCCTATTGTAATCACATGGCTCTTTATAAAAGGAAGAAAAGAGGAATTATCAGAGAAGAGCATAGACACAAAGGTAAGAGAGAAGACAGATCTCAAGGTGCTATGCTGTTGAATTTGAAGACAAATGAAGGGGCCAGAAGCTGAGGGATGCAGGATGCCTTTAGAAGCTGAGAAGGCAAGGGAACAGATTCTCCCCAAGAGAAAGGCTAGCTTGCCAGTACCTTCATTTGAGGCCAGAAAGACCATTACAGACTTCTAAGTTCCGGAATTGTCAGAGAATAGATGTGTATTATTTTAAGCCTCTGAGTTTGTGACATCTCACATAATTTCAATAAAGCACTGATAAAGTCATAAGCATACTTGTACCTTATTTTCAAAGAAACTGTTGCAGTGGAGCTAAATATTTGTTATCTAGTTTGGTGATTCTTTTTGTTGACTCAAACAAGAATGATGGTGTTACAAATACGGAATGATGATTGTTACAAATACGGAAAAGTAGAGGGAGTATCTTTTTTGCGATGTCTTCTACAAAGGACTACATGAATATATATAAAAAGAGGACAACTTTGGCATTTTATGGAGAAAAACAATGTGCAGCACAATCAAGAAAATGGGAAAAGCAGCAAAACAGAGATACCTTGGATCATATATAACATATGATTCACAAGTAAGAGGACCTGGAAATAACTGCAGTAAAACACATTGAAAAACTATAAAGTTAGAAGGCATATTGTAGTTCCTAGGTCCAATTTAAGGATAGGTTAGAAGAAAACTTAGAAAACAGGCACTAAATAATTGAGTTAAAGAATGATCTTACATATGGCATATATGGTAGTAAAAGTTGGATGAGATTATTAAAAATAACTGGTGTGGTTTTGAGAAAGGAGCCACATAATAAAGAAATTCCATAAGTCATCTAGAAATAGTATCATAGGCAGCCATCAATACTACCCTTAAGTAGCAGAAACACAGGAGGAGGCTGATGGTGTAGCTATGCATGACTACCCAGACTTGCTCAATGAGGAGAACTGCAAAAAATGTAATGAAGTGACAAAAATTTAAACAATCTAAATAATTAAAAAGCATTTCAGATTTCTAAGTCCTGTAGTTAAAATTTAAGTATAACTCATCAGAGGAAAGTTCACCTGAATGGATGCCGTGGTATTCACTTGAGCCATATATATACATTTTTCTTAATTCACAAAAAAAATGCATAAAAAGATAGATATCCTTAGAGGTATCTTTTAAAAAAGACTACAAAGATGGATAAAAAGAGACCATCTTTGTCATTGTATGGCAATAGCAGCTTGCAGAGCATTTTAAATATTTGCACAGAGTAAGAATCTCTATAACATGGCTTAGTGTAAGTGCAGATACAAAAGCACTCAGAAAGCAATTGTTGATGAAAATGAAGTATCCCTTCCAAATATTATCACTATTTTAGTGAGCAGTGAAATGCATTAAAGGAGGAAAAGAACAGTTCCAGATTGTTCATTTTTTTGTATGACTTAGACTTGTATGAAAAAGCAGAATAAAATGTTTTACTTCCTCTCTTTCCTACTCTCTAGTGGATATAAATATCAGTGGACATAATAAATAGTATTGGTTAACAATAACCCAACTCAGTCTCAAGCCTTATTCTAGCAAATGAGACAATACTTTCCTGAACACTACTTCTTATAGGAAGCAGAAATGCTCAACTGCTTTGTAAGCACAATTTCATCTAACATTATCCACTATTAAGAATTAAAAATGGCTTGGTAAACCACTAGGTAACCATGCTACTTGTGTGTAAAATATTTAAAATACTTATTTTTGAGTGTTGATGGGGCTACATATTTGGAATTTGACAAAATTCCTTTGTTCATTGCTGAGCTATTTTGAAATTTCTTCAAAGTTGAGCACAATATAAAAATAACAAGTCTAAAGCAAAATGAAATTTAAGAAAAGTTGAGTACAGTGAGGAAAATATCACATTATCTGGGTAAAGTTGTGGAAATATGCTTATAGGATAAAGGTCTGGTTGTTTTGTACAGCCTTAAAAACAACAACAACAAGAAAACATGTTTATACAAAAGTGTCTTCCTATTGTCAGAATAAAATAAAACCTAACTTTTCTTAATATTTTTTCTTTTCTCTGTCTAATAAATATATGAGATTTCTAAATGCAATTTTGTCTAAATACTTCTAGCTGACTTTGCCTTTTATAAGGAAGGATGCTAAGTGGGTCATGAAGGAGAGAAAGGGTTAAGATTACATCAGTTTGCTGTCTGATCTCTGTGCAGAGAAGTACATTTGGAAAGCTTAAAAGTACTCAGCTAGGAAGTTGTTTGCTTTTTAATACAAGTTTAACCAAATGCTTCTGATGCTTTATTACAAAACCTCTAAACTTTCATGTCTAAGAACACATGTTTAAGGCTACTACACCCTCCTTTCTCTTACCCCTGCCTTTTTAATCATATAAATTTTTACGTAATTTAATTGTTTTAAATAATTAAATTTGAATAATTTAAATTTAATGGGTAAATAATTGTAAATCACTAGACAAATCATAAATTCAGGAAAATTGTGTCCATATTTGCACCAGAAAGTAAATATATTGGAGCAAGGTGAGGTAGTGCACACTTATAGTTCTAGCTACTTGGGAGAAGGAAGTGGGAGGATCCCTTGAGATCAGGAGTGTGAGGCCAGCCTGTGCAACACAGTGAGACACTATCTCTAAAAGCAAAATAAAACAAAACATAAGAATACAAACCAAAAAATCAGTATGTCATACAGTGGTAAAGGATGCAAAAAATCAGTATGTCATACAGTGGTAAAGGATGTGCCTCAGCATCTTCAAACCTTTCTGATTTGCTCCCTAGGAGAGTCTGGGCTCACAAACCTCTCCAAAGCCATCAGTATGCAATCCTAGGAGTTGCTCTACTTCTTCATGCACAAGCATTTTGAGTTGCTTCCACCAAGTTGCATGCTAATGAAGAAGACTTGCAGCTTCATTTGCTGCTGGCAAATCCCAGAATATATCTACCAGCATTCAGATTTGGGGAGTTAACCTGTACTGCCTTATGTGTCCTCTGATTAGGGAAATACAACTCAAAGCTTGTTCAAATATAATTATTTCTTTCAGTTAAATTAAATATGCCTTGAAATGAATGTATAGCAGATAATTTACTGGAGTCAATTACTAGTCTGTTTTGTATTTGATGATCCATCATTTATTACTATATAAAAATACCAATACTATTATTATAGAAACACTTATGCTATTATTTTAATTATAAGAATAATAATTACATGTAAAGTAAGGGGTGGTAAATTATAAAACTTTGTATCAAAAGATTTGTCAAAACTACTTTAAACTGTAATTCAATAATATTTCTTGGTGATTCTCCCAGAAATATGCTTCAAATTAAATGGATTTAGATGTAACACATTGTTTATAGGAGATATGGTGAGTATTTCATTTCAACAGGTTTCTTGTTCAAGATATTATATTTACATATTTTATATGCAAATTATTCCATGTCCTCATAATTAGCTATAACTCTCTGTTACTCCACTCTACTCAAACCCAGAAGTCTAAAAATTCTTGACAGTGAAAATTAAAAATAAAATAAAATATTTTCCCCCATTGTTTTTCTCTAGTATTTTTGATACTTATTCTATTTTGTTTTGGATTCTTTTTTGATTGAGATTCCAGGAAAACTTCTGCATACATACTTTGGGTTTAATTTTACTTAAAGCTCTGAAAAATGCAAAAATAGTGTTCTAGCTTAGAAATAGTAGATGGTTTCAGTAGCAGTAAACTCCACTTTATTTTATTTCATTTTGCCCAAGTTTGGCAAGATATTTTTTTCATGGTTTTCACAGAACCATCTCTAAAATACTAGATAATAATTGAGCACCTAGTATGTGTTAGGCAGTATGCAATAATGAATCTACAAAGTATAATAAGATGCAGTGAAAAACAGATCTATTTCCTTTTAGCCAAACTTTTTTCTCAACAGTTGAGGAAAGTTTTAAAACACAATGTGCTTATTAGAATAAAGGATATTAATTTAAGAATAAAAGTTTTGAACAAGGAAGATCATAATGTACCAGAATTACGTCAATATGTCTGAAGTTATTGAGGGTGTAGCAGCTAACAAAAGACATAATGAAAATCATTGGAGAAGATTAGTTCACTGGTCAAACCCTAAATTGAGCATGATTCAAAACAAAAAAAAAAAAAAAAAAAAAAAAGGAAAAGAAAAAGAAAAAAGCCAATTTTAATAATTAAGTTCTATTATGGTTTAAATTCCCAGACAATGATGTCTCATATGACTTACAGATGAGCCAAAGGAAAGTTTAGGGATATTATCTACAGTTATATAAAAGGATGAAAAAAGAGATTTGGTTAGGTTGAAAAGTCTCTCCTGTTTAGCATCAGGCTAGGTATAAAAATGAGTGTTTAGGTGGGAAATTAAAGATATATGTGAGGGATTTAGCTCACCATTTTTCAATTTAAAACTTAATTCTAGACAGGTGCAGCAGCACATGCCTATAATCCCAATGACTTGGGAAGTTGAGGCAGGAGGATCACAAGTGAAGTTAACCTCAGCAATTGTGCAAGCTCTGTGTCCAAAAAAAAAAAAAAAAAAGAAAAAAAAAACATTAAAAAGGCTGGGGATGTAGCTTAGTGTTAAAGTACCCTTGGTTGAATTCTCAATATTAAAAAAAAAAAAAAAAAACTTAATTCAAGACCAATCTGTACCTATCTTAGAATATGAGCAAACTATCGGTACAGGTTTCTATGAGTTCACCAGTGGGTGAGCTTTTCATCACTTTTTACCACTTTCAGATTTTCAAATTTTAGGTCCCATCTCTATGCTCACAAATTGATCCTGTGTATATAAAAAAAAAGGTAATATTATGCCTGAATGGAAATTTCTGCCCATATTTTGCATACTCATTATCCACTTACATAAACAAATCCATGTTTTCAGATAAAACATATTTTGAGTTCAATTTGGGTATAAGTGAGGGAAAAAATTTCTGAATACCTGGTCTGATTGAATGACTTGAACCAGACATTTTGGTAGGTAGAAAATTCCCCTCTTCCAAAGTTATTAAATGACAACAATAAATGCTAGACCTCATGAAACTCCCTGAATTCCTTTTATGAATTCTTCAAGTAATGCAATGTGCCATTGCCCTTATAAAATGGGACTAAACCAGAGACAAGTTGAGAACCATGTGGTGATACTGTTATAACACTACTAACTGAAACTGTGACTTTAGATAAAAATCTTGCCCTAAAAGAATGGAAAAAAACTGTGTTTAATAAATATAAATTAAAGAAAACAAGTCAAAATACTGGAAAATGTGAGAATCAGTAGTCTTGATCATTTTTTTTCTTTGTCTTTACTTGGACTGGTTGGTGCCTCCTCCAGACCATTTCTTCATCATGACTTTCCCATGCAAGCCATATACCTTGAAGAAAAGATTCTACTATAGTGAAAAAAAAAAAAGCTGCTTATCCTTTTAGTACATGTGATAAATCAATAAAGCACCTGAGACAAGTACATAGTCCTGAAATTGGGAAGGAGGCAATTTCTTAGTATTAGGAACCCTGAAATGATCGTTGTCTCTTACAGAAGTAGCATCTAATAATTTTTGTGTCATGATCAAACTCTACCTCAAAGATCTTTCATAGGTAAGTTTAAAAAAATCACAAAAACAAGAAGAATAATCGTGGTTTTCTAATAGTCCCTTCATTTCACTTTTTAAAAAAAATTTTGCGTTTAAGAAGATTGCCTTAGATAAGTTACAGATAATGAACCTAAGATAATAAACAGCTGTGATTTTAGTCTTTGATGATAAGGACTCCGTGTGTGTGTGTGTGTGTGTGTGTGTGTGTGTGTATGTGTGTACATGTGCATGTGCACACAAAATATATGATAATTTCATTAGATTCCTTTTACTCCAGAATATTTCTGTACCATTGTTTTATATAGAAATTCAGATTTGGTGGCTCTGAGTTTCCATTGTTAGGTATTATACTAGTTCTTACATTTTTTTTAAAAAAAAGACCAATATGGATTATATTTGTGTGTGAGCATTGTTTGCTTTAAAATTTCATTTATGGTTTCAAACAGTTCTTATTATTGGTTTGATAATTCCTTTTGTAGGTTATATAACATCAGCCTGGGAAGAATAAAATACTCAAAACTTTAATTCAACAGATTACTGACATGTTCATATCTCCTCACTGCCTAAGGAAAAGAACAAACACCCATCAAAAAAAAAATGTTCTTAGGTAGAACTTCTGGGCTAACTAGTAATATTTATGGTCTGTATTAAGCAGTCCTTCCTCAAGAAGTGTCATGTTTGCTTTCTGTGTTCCATCCAATGCCTGTTTTCCACTTGACCCTCATTCTTATGAGGTGCCCTTAACTATCTCATGTCATCAGTAAATAAAATTTTATTTGCTACAGGTCTAGTTTTTCATTTTTATGGAAAGTGATTGCATTAATTGCGCAAACTGGTCAGGGGCCCCAAGATATATTAGTTCCATCCTCATTTCTGTTGTATGAATATAGGAATTTTCTCTTTTTCTTAAAGAGCATTTACATCTCCTGGAAGTGTCATGAAGGGTATATCTAAATGGAATAAGTCAGACAAGCACTCACACATCCTTCTTGCCAGACAGGGAATGGACAGGACAGCACTGCTGATCAAGTAAAGCTTGTCAGTCTGCTTGTGGTCCAGGAATGGGTGGTTCTCAGAGGACAGCCAGCCTGGAGCCATGGGCCCCCTGGTTCCACAGCACTTCAGTGATGACCTTGATGAGGCTCATTGCTATTTTGATGTAAAGTTTTGGTTGTACAAGTCAAGAATGATAGGAATCTTTTTCCACTCAAATACCAAATAGTTTTATCCCTCTAAAAATGTTTATCTCTTCCCTAGAAGACAAAGCTTAAATCTAAATACTGTACATAGCAAGGGATAAGAAGGAAAAAAAATCTCAAAAGAGATATGAGGATTTACATCTTTCTACACTCTGAGACCAGTTCTCTTTCTCTCGGAATTTGAATTTATACCATCTTTAGAAATGTTCCTGTACTTAAAAACCAGAATGGCCGGGTGCACATGCCTGTCATACCAGTAGTATGGGAGGCCAGGCAGTAGGATTGGGAGTTGAAAGCCAGCTTCAGCAAAAGTGACACACTAAGCAACTCAGTAAGACCTTGTCTCTAAATAAAATGCAAAATAGGGCTGGGGATGCAGCTCAGTGGTTGAGTGCCCCTGAGTTCAATCCCCAGTACCCGCCCCCAACAAAAAACAGAATGAAACTCTGATCCCACCCTAGTACAATGGGTACAATTTTTGTAGTCTCTGCTCCATTCGTTCCTCCTTAGGAAGTTCTATTATTTGAAAGGATTTTAGTAGTGTTTCCCTCATCTCTTTTCTTTGTTTTTAGAAGACTGGACAAGGTAGCCTTTCCATGCCTTTCCCCCTCATACCTTATCAAGGCATTGCCTTTCTGCCTTTCTGTGTAGAAAACTGCTTTCTCTTGTACTGGAAGATGGAGGAAAGAAAGTTTGGGGGAGTATACTTTTCATGTTGCTCAGTTACTGGATGATTATGCAAACTTTTGTTTGTTGCATGCTAACCTTAACCATGACACTGTGTTATTTCTGTAGTTCTGTATATCAAAAAGTGTAACTCTCCCTGCCTTACTTCCCCATTGAGACACCAACTTACAAACACATATCTATTCTTTACTCAAGTCATAGACATGGCCAAAGCCATAACCAAGAAGATGTCCTTCATCTCATGACAAAAGACATAAAAAGCCCCTCGAGGACTGAATTTACAAGCTTAAACTTAAAAAGTTATATAATGTCATCAAAAGTAAAAGACTTTACTAGAAGGGTCAGAGTACGAAATATATCATCTAGTGAAATGAGACCACTGGGGGCTCTTCATAGCTCATAATTATTGATTGGAATGAAAAACCAAGTAATTTGTTACCTAACTAGCTTGTAACATATTTCAAGTAAGGCACCATATGTGAAAGTGTGTAAAATTAACAGGAGCTGTGTTACTCCTTCAGCATTTTAGATGAAAAACACATGCAGTTTTGAAACTTCAGATTTGCTATTTCAAAGCCCTTAAGAGCATCTGTTAAGGATTGCGTGATCTAATCTCTTACACAGCACACGCAGTCAGCTTTTCAGCATGTCACACCATTGCTAAGTAAAGAGCCAGAAAATGAGCAGGCAGGTCACTTTTCACCTCATTAGCACAGCAGGAGGGGCTCTGGAAAACAAGATGCCGGCAGAAGACATGGGGCTTGCTGGTATCTTTTTTTGAATAACAGAGGAAAGACCCAGCTGTGTACTCCTTTTAACTCTGTACCTCTGTTCTTTGCCATGTAACCCCTTCCCTTTTTTCTGACCTTTCATCAGTTTGACCCCTGTAGTGTTTATAAACTGCCACAATGTCCTATCTGTAGAATATATAATTTATTACTATTTTTCTTCTTGGCAGATTTTGATTTTAACACAGTTACATTCAAGCTGATATGGACACATAGTCTTAATGTCCTTGACCATACCGAAACTTAGAGCCCTTTTAGACACAAATACAGACAGGACAGTGAGTGAGGAGACACCATTTTGTTCTCTGAGTTACTTCTTTCATAACTCAAATAAAAAAATAAAAAACAGATTTTCTTCTGCCTTCTAAAATTTGTTTTCTGTTTCCCTAATTCTTGTTTTCCTCCATCAACTTTATTATCATATTAGTGACTCCATGTTTATTTATTCCTGATAGACTATATCAACATGACTCTTCCTGCCAAACCAACAAGGGAACTACAAACAAACAAACAAACAAACAAACCTCCTATATTAATCTACTAAATGGGGGTTTATTACTACACAGCATACTGTAGGATCCTAAATGATAAAAAGGCTAAGATTTAATGGGCATAGGCATTGTCAAAGCCATTGTGCTAAATGCTCTCCAATTCACTCAGTAATTCTCATAACAAGGATCTGGGGAAGGTGCTATTCTCATTCCAATTTCAGAGTGAGAAAACAAACAGGGATATATAGATAATGTTTTCACAACTCTTGGACAGATGTTATTTCAAAATTCCTTTGTTTCATCTTTTCTTCTAACAATTGCTGCAGGAAGCAGTTCCAAAAAAAAAAAAAAATGCTGGTGTGTTTGACATAAGTAAACATGCCTTTCCTGTCACACTCCTCCCTTCCTCTGCCCCACAGTATGGGGCTACTACAGCTCTACTTTTGGGTAAGCACCACACAACCATGTAACAAGGATATGAGCCAATGATGTCTGATGAGGTATTATGTATTAAATGCCTATAAATCTAACCCACAGGGGCCAAAAGACAGTAAAGAATTAGGTGTGCCCCTCTCCTCTTTTTTTTTTTCCTTGTTGCAGAAAGTTCTGAGATACCTTTAATAAGGTTGATCAGAAGGTGCTGAAGTCAGCATCCAACATGGTAAGACATTCATGAACTGTTTTTTCCCCTTCACTTTTATGCACTATTTGACATGCTTTCTCACTTGATTCAGAAACCAACTGAACTACTGGCATGCAAGTCTTGGCCTCAGACTTTATGTAAAATCAAAAACAATACTCTAAAAAATTAACCTAAGGACATATGATGTCTGTGGCAAATCTGAGATCAGTGAAGTTTAGGGGCAAAAACCATGCTGCTAACCACTATTAAGACATGCCATTAGTAAGTGTTGCTATAATTTTCAATCTTTGTTATACCATAAAAGATTCTTCCAACAGGTGGCTCTTCTTTGGAGTTTTATATTTTCTCTCATATAATGATGATTATTTTCTTCTTTGCTGCTTTTTGTTTTGGAAACAACAATTTTTTGATTCTTCTTGAAAAATCTTTCATGTAATATCTTCTGAAAAGATACATTAGTCTATATTTTTTTTAATTTCCATTTTTAAGTTATTTATATAACAGTATATTACAGATATGTTTTTCAAAAGATATGCCTTCACAAGACACTGAACCATATATTTTTTTTAATATCTTCAGAGCCTACCATATTATACTACATAAAAGGATGAGAATTTGTACCATGCACATGTTTTAGAGCACAAGAGGCCCATGTGTAATTTAAATTTTTCTGATAATAAACTTAAAAGAAATAAAATGTGTAGTCATAATGAATTTTAAAATGTTTTATTTAATTCAATATGTATAATATCTCAAAACACTCTCATTTCAATGTATACAAAATATAAACCTTTTTAATGAGTTAATTTACTTATTTTAAGTCTATGAACTCATTCACAGCTCATATTGGTTGGCTGACCTAACCATATCTAAAGTGCTGAATAGCCCCACAAGGACAGTGCCAATATCTGGAACAGTATGATCAGTTCAAGAGCTTACTATTTTTGCTTATGACTTAATATTTATTTTAGTCATAGTTTATTTTATCTTTCTTTAACTATTAATGCATTTTATAACTTAAAAAAAACATATTTAAGATTAGTTTTCTAATCCTTGGCTTTCTCTGATTTGTATGGAAAGGACAGTACAAGATGAAGAATAAGATTCTCTAGTAATGGTCACCCAGCATAAGCATTGATTTTAACAACTATACACTTATAAAAATATATTTACCCTACAAAGAAAACCACATCAGAGATCACAGAATTTTGTTATAGAATAATAAGAAAGATGTGTGGAAGAGGATAAGAATGATAGTTTTACAGTACTCACATCTCCATTTCCCCCAAATAGAGGCAGCAGAACTTGGACCATTATACCATTCACTTGAAAGAAGAGAGGGAAGATAGCACGGGTTTGCCTCAGTCACTAAAAATAAGTCAGACATAGTTAAATCCTGCACTAGAAGAACCCATTACCCAAGCTTAATACCTATGATTAGAGTCTCTAGATTTAGTCCAGAGCATTTGGGAACACATGGCTCTGACAAGATGGAATAAAGTTCCATCCCACAACACTTCTGGCTTATTGCATTTACTTTAGGTTATGGGCAAGTCCCACTGAAAGACAAGCAATAAAAGCCATGGACTTCAGGTGGTCTCCAGTGCTCAGCATGCTTTGGTAACTGCAGGATTTCAGTCTGATGCTGATCTGGTCTTGGAAGTCACTGTAATCAAAAGAGTGGTAGTGCCAGCTATGGCAATCTTGGGATTAAGGTGTTTCCTAGTGCTGCAATGGTTCCAGCTGTCTATATCATATAGCCTTCTTAGACTCTCTGGACAGGCTTATTTTTAAGGGTGTTCCTAGGCAATGCCAGAATACAAAGACCAGAATAAATACCTACTCCTTCAATATGTGGATATTGACATATGTTCATAAGAATCTACAACAGTAAAGGAAGCATGACATCACTAAACTGGCAAATAAGATGATGGTGTCTCACTGGAAAGAGAAAAAAAATGTAAGAACTGTTAGAAAAAGAATTTAAAATATCTATTTTAGGAAAGCTCAGCAAACTTCGAGGAAATGCAGAGAAATAGTTCAGAAATTTACCAGAAATTTTATAGCAAGTTAGAAATGAAAAAAAAAAATAAACAGATTCCTGGAGCTGAAAAATGTAATAAACAAAATGAAAATTGTAATAGAGAACACCAATAGAAGAAATGATCAAGCATGAGTAACAATCTGTGAATTGAAAGGCAGGTTATATGAAAATACAGAGGAGAAAGAAAGAAAATAATGAAAAGCAATAAAACAGTTTATAATATTTATACTTTATTTATATAACATTAAGTTTTTAAAAATGTATAAGTCATTAATGTTCAAGAAGAATACAGAAAGATGAAAAAGATAGAAAGTTTTTAAAAAGAATTAGTAGCAGAAAACTTTCCAAACGTGAGAAAGATATAAATATCTAAGTAGTAGACTCAGATTCAATACAAATTAAAATACCTTAGAACATATAAGCAAACAATCAAATATCAAAGAGACATATAATATGATCTTAACAACTGCAAAGAATGCCAGAAATAGTGACATTTTTCTGTAGCTCCAGCCATTTGGGGGGCTCAGCCATGAGGAGCACAGTCATTGAAGGCCAGCTGAAGAACCTGTAAGATGGTATCTGCAAAAACAATAAAAAATTAAAAAAGGGTGAATTAGAACAAAAAAGAAAAATTAAAAAGCAACATAAGAAGAAAGAACATATAATGGAGTTCTAATACACATAGCAGCCTACTGCTCATCAGAAACCTTGTATGTACTCTAGGAAAGAGTGGGATGAAATATTCAAGCTGCTGGGGAAAAAACACCTGCCAACAAAGAATTCTGTACTTAGCAAAACTGTCCTTTTGACATGAAGGACAGATAAAGACTTTCTCAGACAAATAATGATTGATGGAGTTCAACTCAAGAATTGTACAAGAAATACACAAGGAAGTATTCAAGCTGAATGAAAATGCTGACTAAAACAAAACATGGTAAAAACAAGTACACAAATTCTGAATACTCTAGTAATGTAATAGTGCTATAAAATAACACATCTTTCAGATGATAAAGGACAAAACTTTATTAGAATAGTAATAACCATAATAATTTGTTGAGAAAAATGAACGATAAAAAGTTATGAATTATAGCAGATCATGGGAGAGCACACCTGTAATCTCTGCAATTTAGGAGGTTGAGGTCAGAGGATCATAAGTTCAAAGCAAGACTCAGCAATTTAGTGAGGCCTGAGGCAATTTAGTGAGACCCTATCTCAAAATAAAAATAACTAAAATTTATGAAAATATAGCTTAGAGGTAAAGCACCCCTAGATTCAGTCCTTGGTACAACAAAAACATTATTATGACATCAAAAATTAATTAAAAACATGCCATTAAATAACAGTTCTTTTGTGATCAAAGTTGTTTCCATAATCTTAAAATAACCCTATATAACTGCAAGATGTTTTGTAAGATGTTCAGATACACTAAATTAAACATATCTATTTTTAAGCAAATTATCTTATCATGAAGAAAGGAATCAAAACATAACAAGAGAAAATAATTTAACCAAAAATGAAGACACAAATGGTGAAACAAGTTTCTATCTGCCCAAATACAAAAAAAAAAAAAATGAACAAAATGTCAGATGTAAAGCCTTACCTGTTAATAATTAATACAAATGTAAATAAATTAGATTCTCCAAATAAAAGAGAATAACTGTACAAAATAAAAGTCAACACAAAGTATATGCTTCCTGAAAGAGACTGACTTCACCTGTTTAGATAAATATAGACTTAAAATAAAAGAATGGAAATAGATATCCATAAAAATGAAAATAACAAAGGGGCTGGAGTTGTGGCTCAATGGTAGAGCACTCGCTTGGCATTTGTAAGGCACTGATTTTGATCCTCAGAACCACAAAAAAATAAACTATATAAAGGTTTTGTGTCCATCTTCAACCAAAAAAAAAGTTAGAAAAAATAAAATAAAAAGATGACAATAGCTGTATTGTAGCAAATAAAATAATCTTTAGGTCAAAACTGTATAAAGAGACAAAAATGATAATTATACAATAATAAAGTTAATTAATTAAGCAAGATAATGTAATAGTTTTAAATATATATGTCCCCCGAACCAGAACATCTGAATATATAAAAAGATGTTAATAAATCTAAAAGGATACAATGAAGTGTAATAATAGTGGCAAACTTTAATACCCCACTTTAAGCAGTGAACAGTTCATCCAGACAGAAAACAGGAGAATCACTGGACATAAACTGCATGCTAGACAAAGTGGATCTAATAGGCATTTACAGACCATTATGTACAGTCACTGCCGAATACATATTTTTCTCATTAGCACATGGAACATTCTCCAGGATAGATTTGTTAGGCCATAAATAAGTCTTAACAAATTTTAAAAGGTTGAAAACATGTCAAATATATGTATCTATTTTACCACAATGATATAAATTTAGAAATCAATAATAGAAGAAATTTTGGAAACATTACACAAACATGGAAATTAAACAACATACTCCAGAATAAACACAGTCAACGAAGTTATTAAAAACAAAATTAAAGTAAATTCCTTGGCTAGGGATATAGCTCAGTGGTAGAGCCTTGTTTTTGTGAGGCCCTACATTCAATTCCTAGCCCTGAAATTAAAAAAAAAAAATATTCTTGACATGTATTAAAACAGAATTACAGTATACCAAACCTACAGGATATTGCACTAAGAGGAAAGTTTAAATCAGCAAATGCCTGTATAAGAAAATAATTGGAAAAGTGTCTTTGAAATGCACCTTGATGTTGCATATCAAGGAACTAAAAAGATAAGAGTAAATTCAATCCAAAATTAATTTCAAAGGAAGGAAATAATAATGATCACAGCAGGAACAAATAAAATACAGACTAAAAGCCAATACAAAACAAGCAATTGAACAAAGAGTTGATTTTTGAAAAGATAAAGTCAACAAATCATTAGCTAGACTATCTAAGAAAAAATGAAGACTCAAATAAATAAAATTGAAGTTTAAAAAAGGAGACATTACAATTTAAACCAGAAACTACAGAGTTCTAAATTGACTATTGTGAACAATTTATGGCAAATCAATGGATAACCTAGAAGAAATGGCTAAATTTCTGGTTATATATAACCTATTAAGATTGAATTATGAAAAAAAAAATAGATAGCCCAAATAGACCAACAATGATGAAGAAATCAAATCAATAATACATTATCTCCCATCAAAGAAAAGTCCAGAATATGATGACTTCACTGTTAAAAAGCTTTCAAACATTTAAGTGGAGAGGTAATAATATTTCACAATTATTCTAAAAATTAAGAGAGGGAGCTCTTCCAAATTTATTCTTATTAAGCCACCATGACCCTGACACCAAAGCTAGAAATTGACAAAACAAAACAAAAACAAACAACAAACAATAAAGAAAACCTGTATAAGTCAGTATATCTGATAAACATACATGTAAAATCCTCAAGATAATAATAGCCAACTTAATTCAAGAGCACATTAGAAATCCATTCATCATTATCTAATTTATTAGAATTTATTCTAATAAATTATTATTAGAATTTATTCTAATAAATTATTATTAGAATTTATTCTAATAAATTATTATTAGAATTTATTCTAATAAATTATTATTAGAATTTATTCTAATAAATTATTATTAGAATTTATTCTAATAAATTATTATTAGAATTTATTCCAGGGCTATAAGGGTAGAACATCATATAAAAATGAATAAACTTAATATTTTAGAGAATGAAGGGCAAAAACCATGTGATCATTTCAATGGATGAGGAAAAAAATTGACAAAATTTAACATTCCTTTAAATCTCTCAACAAATTACTTACAGAAGAAATGTAACTCAACACAATAAAGACCACATATGACAAACTCACAGCTAACATGAAACAAGGAGAAGGTAGCAGTTTTTCATCTAAGATCTGGAATAAGTTAAGAATGCTCCTTCAGTATACTACTAGAAGTCTTAATTAGAATAGGTACACAAGAGAACTGAATGGCATTCAAATTTGAAAAGGAGTTAAATAGTCTTGTTTGCAGGTTATATGATCTTATATAGAGAAACCCTTCCAAATACACCAAAAAAGTTAGACCTAATAAATGAATTCAGTAGAGTTGTAGGATGCAAACTGATCTACAAAAATTAGTGTATCAACTCTTTGTTCAATTGCTTGTTTTGTATTGGCTTTTAGTCTGTATTTTATTTGTTTCTGCTGTGATCATTATTATTTCCTTCCTTTGAAATTAATTTTGGGTTGAATTTATTCTTATCTTTCTAGTTCCTTGATATGCAACATCAAGGTGCTTTTTAAAGACCCTTTTCCAATTATTTTAGTAGTGTTTATTTATACTAATGACAAGCTATCTGAAATTCAAAAAGAAATTAAAAAGTCCCATTTAATACAGATGCACAAAAACTAAAATATTTAGGAAGAAATTTATCCAAGGAGACAAAATGTTGAAAAATATAAAATATTGATAAAAGAAATGGAAAAGATCAATTAAATGAAAGGGTATCTTATATTCCTAAAATAAAAGACTAAATGGTGTTAAAATGTTCATACTATTCAATGCTATTCATAGACTTATTGAAATCCCTCTTAAAACAGTAACAATATTCACAGAAATTGTAGAAACAATGTTAAAATTTGCATGGAAATAATAAAGAATGGTCAAAAAAATCTATAGAAAAAACAAAGCTGGAGGAATGTAATATTGAGTTTTAAAATATTCTATGAATCTGTAGGAACCAAAGAAGTATGGTGCTGGCATCAGAACCAGGCATACTGATCAAAGGATCAGATTAGAAATCCCAGAAACAAATCCACAAGTTAATAGCTAGCCATTTTTGAGAAAGATATCAAGAACATGCAATGAAACAATAGGATAGTCCCTGTCCAGGTGAGTAAATTATTGGATATACAGATGCAGAATACAATTAAATATTTTTTTTCTCTCTCTCTTTCTTCTCCACAATCTCCTCTCTCTCTCTCTCTCTCTCTCTCTCTCTCTCTCTCTCTCTCTCATATTGATAAAAATCAACTAAAATGTTAAAAGTGGACTAAAGACTTAAACATAAGATCAAAAACTATGAAACTACTAGAAGGAAACATAATGGAAGAGTTCCTCTATGCTATTGATCTGGGAAAGTTTTTTTTTTTTTTTTTTAATATATGAACCCCAAATTAAAGGCAATAAAAAATAGATTACATTCACCTAAATCTTCACATCAAAGGAAACAACACGGTGATAAAACAACACATGAAATGGACAAATGTATTTGTAAACTACAAATAAGAGTTTAATATATAAATATGTAAGAAACTCAAACAGCTCAATGGCAAGAAATAAATGTACAAATTTGGAAATGGCCAAAAGACATGAGTATTAAGTGAGACTTACAGATAACCAATAAATACATGGAAAAATGCTCCACACTACTAACTATCTATGAGGTACTAATTGAAACCACAATAAGATATCTCACTGCTATTATAATGGTTACTAACAAAAAGACAAAAAATAACAAATGCTGGAGATGATTTGGAATCTTTACATAGTGTTGGTTGGGATGTAAACTAGTACAGTCATTAGGGAAAATAGTTTGGAGGTTCTCCAAAATATTACTAATAGAACCTACTTACAATCTAGCAAGCCCATTACAGAGAGAGCTTCCAATATCATTATTCTCACATCCAAGATAGGAAATCAAACTATGTGTCCATCGACAAATGAATGGATAAAAAATGTGATATGTATACACACACACACACAATATCATACTCTTCAATAATGAAGAAGGAAATCCTCTCATATACAACTGCAGGACCTATCCTGATGGATATTATGTTATGTGAAATACAGCAGACACAGCAAGACAAACACTAATTGATCTCATGTTGTGAAATCTAGAGAAGTTTATCTTCTAGAAGTAGAGAACAGAATGATGGTTACCAGATGCTGATGTAGTTAGAGGAGGGAATGGGGGTATTGTAATCAAAGGAAGTATACCCACAATTTCTATATTGGAATTTTGCTGCATGGTGACTGCAGTAAAGGATGATATAATTATTCTTGAAATTTGCAAAGGAAGAGGATGTTAAGTATTCTCACAACAAAAATAATTATGTGAGGTAACGCATTTGTTAATTAGCTATATTTAAGCATTCTACAATGTGTATATAAGTATGTATATATATATATATATATACACTTTACATTTCATATTGAATAAATTATATTTTTTTCTGTTACTTAAAAAAAACTAAAAAAAAAAAAAATAAACACACACCCTAACTTATTTTTTGCACAATGTTTCTATTATTTGCCCACTCCATCTTCAGAATGCAGTTGCAAGACAAATGTAGCAAATGATGCATACTTAAGGCTTAATTTGAGGATTATCTTTTAAAAATATATTACAGAAAATAACTGAGTTTATAAGTTAAAATTATCTATGGATGGTCCCCAAATTATGATGGCTTTATATACAATTTTGTTATTTTAAGATGATGCAAAATGAATAAATGTGCATTTAGAAGAAATCATATTCCAAATTTTGATTTTGATCTTTTCCTGGGCTAGTGATATAGGATTAGCTGTACCATTATAAGGACTAACAACCAATACTCTACAGTGTACTACACTGTTAAGTTATGATTTTTGGTAGATTAGGTGTATCCAATGTACTTTTGATTTTGGGTATTTTAAATTTACAATGGGTTTTTCAAGACTTAAGCTCATCATAAATCAAGAAACATCTGTACACTCTTAACTTCTCTAAGAAATAATTTGGTCAAGACAGTCTAATATTTTGGACAAGATATTGACAATATAGTTCCTAAAATAATTAATTTAAACATAGTGAATATCTCAATTTAAGTAATTGCTATTAATTGTTTTTAAACTTTTCTGCACATCACCTCTCTTGTCTGTAAAATGGGATACTTATGAGAATATGCCTCATAAAAATATTGCAATAACTAGCCAATATAAAATCACTTAGAACTATGGTAGCTAAATAAGTCTACAGTAAGTACTAGGTTTTGTTACACTTTATTACTGTTTTATTAGACTGTATTTTCTTAATGAGAAAATCCATATGAAAATCCAAATATTTTGAGTATTTAAAAGTGTAATTTGTGCATATATTATGATTGGAAGCATATATATGCGCAAGTTTACTAGAAAAATTAAGGTAAATTTATAAAATAAAAAGAAATAAATAATTCATTATTTTCTATTTTCTTCCATTTTCCACTAAAGAAAACAATTTTCAGCATTCTGATCACAATCTAATTCTTATTTCAACACATTATCACTTTCTTGTGAAACCTGAATATATTTTGGTAATTTCAAAGTCTTACCTACTGTTGGCAGGCTTGTCAAAAAATACTCATATTCTGGCAACTTTTCAGAGCAAAATTCATGGCTGAGGATCGAGTTGATGTTTTAATGTAACCTATTTGGTTAGATAAATAGATCACGTGTGAGTTTATGTGTTCATAAATATCCATGTGTCTTTTAAGGTGGTGGTGAATGGAGGGCAATGAGAGTGGTACACCTGCCATCTATATGAACTATGGGTGATCAGCACGCACAAGAAGAGTAGTAACTTTTCTTAAAAGGCAGTTAAGACCTAGACCTTGACATATGGCTTGATAGAATAGTTCAGCAATTTGTTGGCCCCACATTTTTTACTATTTCTGATTGCATAGTTGGTAGGTCGGATAAAAGTTGGCAAGCTGGGAAAATGGAGCTTTTACGGTTTGTAGAAAAGAGGATTTAATGCCACTCTACAAGTAAATGGATAGTTGTTCATATGCAGTTTAGGTACCACAAAGAAAGCAATCATCCTGACACTGGGTGGAAGGTAGCTTCAACTGGGAAGTTACTCACAGCATCCATTATTCAATATTTCTGAAGATGCGTTATTTTGTCCAAACCAGTCATTATTTTTGCAATTTTTCCAGATTCTGTGCAGACTTCTCTTAGAATCAATCCACTTGTGAAACACCACTATATTGAATTATAAGAAGAGCAATATCCTCGGGGTTTGAAAAGTTCTCCAAAGGCTTCTACTGGCTCCCCACAAAGATTTTTTATGCTAAAAGAGTCTAAAGTAGAATGTTTTTCCCTGTTAAGGTTCTTTCCAGTTAATACTTTGAGCACTTTCTAATGCTCTTCACCCTACTTACCCCCTTAGCCCAAATTGCATGCCAATATTCACTTTTATCTAGCTCTGAATTAGAAAGCATTCATTACCAGTAAATATGCCCTGAGCTAAAATGGTAAGAAGAATTTAGCATGCCAAATGACAAAATAAGAAAAATTAACTTCCTTTAAGTCAGCTGAAAGATTTAAAACATCATCTGTGAATAAAAGTGGCACTGTTCAACAGTGTTTATCTGCTAATCTTCTCAAGAAAATAAATGATTAATAGATAGTATAGTTATTGTGCTAATAGGTCACAGCACACTGTTGTGGAAAGATACACCATAGTCAGAAAAAAATATTGGTACCCAAAATATTATTACTATAAATAGGACACCTAATTATTGCTATTGACTAAATTCTGACAGATTGTTTTGTGAGAATATCTTAAATATTATTATAAGTTAATGATAAATGTTTGATGAGATAGGTATGTGTACACTAGAACATTATATAATATATATATGCATCAAAACATAATAAGGTACTTCATAAATATATGCAATTTACATGCCAATTAAAAATAAATAAGTTGGGCTTGGGATGTGGCTCAAGTGGTAGCGCACTTGCCTGGCATGTGCGGTGCTGGGATTTATCCTCAGCACCACATACAAATAAAATAAAGATGTTGTGTGCACCGAAAACTAAATAAATAAATAAATATTAAAAAATTATTTCTCTCTCTTAAAATTAATAAATAAATAAGTATAATTAATCATGTAGCCTGAATACCAGTATGTTTATCACTTCTGTTTGATACCCACAGTAGTGCCAGATAAAGATATGAAATGTTTTTCTACAGAGGACACAGATGCAGATAGAGTATGGAAAAGGTGTTGTCAGGTTGAACCAGATGTCCTGAAGTAAGTCCTTTGCAGAGGTACATGTATGCTCATTCTAGAGGCATAGCTCCAACTCACATTTTTCACCAAAAAATCTTTATTATTTTTTTATGTCACAAAGTCACTCCACATTTCTTTGTGTAAGCTAAAATAAGTAGAATCGAACATCAGATTATGTTATATAATGGAGCATGAATAAAGAGATGCATAAAGAAGAAAGGAAAGGTTTTAAAACTAAGCAAATAGAATGAAGCATTTACTGCCTCCTTCGAAAATTAAACTCCCCTTACATCTTTCACCAATGACCCATAAACTCTAGGACACCCTTAAATATTAACTGATTAATTAATAAAAGGTATGAAGCTCTCCTAGTCAATTAAGAGATTTAACTGTCTTGTCTACTCTATCATCTAAAGGAAAGTGAAGGAGAAAGCAAGTCTCACATATGTTTCAGACCAACTGTTCCAAAATACAATGTGATGCAGATGGTGGATTTATTATCCTTTAGTTCTGTTTATTATATTTGGTTGACTTTGTTGTAGTGCAGGCATTGGTATTTTTGTTATTGTCATTATTATTGGTTTCTTAATGGTTGGTTATGGATATCGGAATGTCTTTTAATAATTCACCACATTAATTAGGATCTCAAAGGTGCCAAGGGAAGACATTTGAGCACCCCAGGACAAATCACAGCTCATCTTAAGGAAGAGCCATGGTTCTTAAAATCTAAACTGGATTTAGAGTTAGATTCCAGGATCTGAGAGCCCAGTTAGAATTTCTTGGTTCCTACATCTTGAAAATCTAAATATTGTATGAGGGTTGGGTTGTGATCTTCAAAACAACAAAGTCCTGATCTTCAAATGAGTAGTGTTAACTCTTTCTAATCATGTATAAATTTAAGTCTGACTCTTTATGAATGTATGAAAAGCCAAAAGTAATAAATATTATCTATATATTTATACCTTGAGCTTTCAGAAAGGGAAATTCAACTTGAAATAAACTGAATTACACTTATCTGTAAATGTTGCATACATGTGTGGTCAAAATCCCTACAATATCATTTTTTTCTTTTAAATATATTAGATTAAATGACTTCTGGCAAATATTCTTGTTTAGTACATCCCAAAGTAACAGTCATATTTTTAGAAAGCTGATATATCATGCCCTGTATTCCCAGAAAGCCAAATGTGCTATAAAGTGGGGAGTATGAGCAAATAAGATTAAATTTTCAGAATATAATCTGAAGTTTTAGAATGTTCAGGGTAAATCACTGAAATGAGAAAATTATTGAATTATGGGGAATATATAATTTTTACATTGACCCTTAAAATGATATCAGTAGCTAGAATGTAATCAGGTGTATATATACATAGTTGTTTCCTTACAATAATAAGATGAATAATGTAATATTCCTTGTGCTGCCAGAATGTCAAATCAAAGAGCAAAGTGCAGTATTATCTGAGAGCAGATAATAATTAAAAGGTAACAAGAAATTGACAAGTTAATGAAAAATTGAATCTGCATCTGGGTGTTCTCTAAGATGCTACTGGATCTACAACTCTGGATTCAGACTCAGGAATAGAATTTGGTTTAGAATAAAGTTGGAATTATTGACAAGGAGCACAGTAATCCATGCCTTAAAATCTCATAATGGTTAACTAAATAGAGATGAGATCAAATCATTGTCATTACCATCAGAGAACAAGATTCAACCTCAACTTCTGACAAAGTGGTTGAAAAAGTGTTCCATAACATTGAGCTGATAAACTCAAGCTCCATATATGGTTCAGTCCCCAGAATGGGAGTATAGGGGGAAAGGCAGAACCTGGGAGACAAAGTCTGTGAGTGCTTCTCTCTTTGTGGTCCTTAATTATTGGATCTCACTCCTATACTTTAGATGATTTTGCCAAACAAACATACAATGTTTATGTTTCTTTTACAGAGTGTGATACCCCAGGTAGTTCAGAATGCTTATATATGTGCTTTATCCTGATAAATTTCAATTATCTCAAAAATATATCTGTAAGCCAGGCATGGTAGTGCATGCCTGTAATCTCACCTGCTCTGGAGGCTGAGGCAGGAGGATCTCAAGTTCAAGGGTACCTGGGCAACTTAAGAAGATCCAGTATCAAAAATGATTACAATGATGATGATGATGATAAACAACAACAATAAGAATAATGTATGAACTGGGGATGTAGCTCAATGGTAGAGCACTCCTGGGTTCAATTTCCAGTACTACATACACATACAAAATTATAAAAAAAAAAAGTTATCTCCAGGTGTGGTGGTACATGCCTGTAATCCCCATGACTTGGGAGGCTTATGCAGGAGGATCACAAATTCAAAGCCAATCTCAAACTTAGCAAGGCCCTAAGCAACTTGGGAAGACCCTGTCTCGAATTAAAACATAAAAATGACTTGGTATGTCGCTCAGTGGTAAGCGCTTCTGGGTTCAATCTCTGATATGAAAAAAAAAAAAAAACACAAAAACTTACAGTTATTAAAGCAACCTTTTAAAATGATAAGGATATTAGGTACTGAATTTCAAAGACATTTTGCTTGTCTATGCCTGGGCTCACTAGATGAATGAGCTTAGGTTTTCTCATTTGTAAAATGGTGAAACTAACTCTTCTCCCTGCACAGTGTCACCATGGGAATTCCAAGTCCTAATGTAAATGAAGCACACCTCAGGATTGCCAACATTCATTGAACTTTAGAGTTGCTTATTTGAAGCTTTAGTTGGGCCACGACTGCCCTGCAGCTGTTGTGCCACATCCCTTCCAAGACAGCTTCCTTGCAGAGCAGCAGAATTTAGTTTCAGTTTTCAAGAGTCTTGTACTCCTGGAATTACCATTTATTTGCAAATAGTTGGCTGGCCTGGCAATGAATCCTCATCTTCTGCATTTTTTCAGTACTATTCACTATGTGACCCAGTTTCCTGCCCTTGCTCCAGCCAGTATGACCTCTGTCCATGCATCTGCCTGTCTGCCTTTGCCCCTTGCCTTTCCTCTCTCATTGGGTTCCTGCCCCTGCCTTTCCAGCTCTTTCCCTTCCACAGTCTGTCTTTGCCTTTGCCCTGGAGGATACCCAGTGTGAGCACTTTGCCCTAGAACTGTTAACTGTATTGGTTGGACAGACTTGTGTAAGTTGATTAATCTGCATATCGCCCCTTTGGTGACTTGACTTTAGTGGACTGGTGAGTTGTATAAAATATACAACTTGAAAAGTTCAATACCAAAATATGATATTCTTCCTTTTTTTGATTGAGTGCATTTACCTTAGTTAAAAAAAAAAAAAAGTTTTGTGTTCATCATAGCCACTAATTATTGCCAGCTTTTCTTATTTTGTACATTTGTTTTTCTTGAAGTTTTCTTTTCAGTACCTTGGGGAATTTTTTTTTTTTCTTGAACCAAGTGAGAAATGTGATTAGAAAGTTTAAATGCTTTATAACACACATTTTTGCATATTTGGGCATTGATTCTCCCTTAGTAAAATTTGTTTTGTCCTTACTAATTTGAAGATCACTTTGGCAGGTACTTACTCTCCATATTCCCCTCCTCCTCCTCCTCCTCCTCCTCCTCCTCCTCCTCCTCCTCCTCCTCCTTCTCTCTCATTAATCCTTTCCTTCTTTCTCTAAATATAAAAACACCATCCCCTTTAATATTACTCAAAACTGATGAGAATTTTGGAAATATCCCTTTATTTCATTTCAATGAAGTCTTTAAAATCGGAGTAATTTTTATAGCTCCCTTGATGGCCATCTTAATATTTTTCACATGCTTACTCCTTTTTCCATAATACTTGTGAAATATATCTATATTTAGTTATAGATATAATGTATTTGAAAAATGCCACGAAAGAAAAATACATAAAATAAGAAGAAAGCCACATGTAGTCTCACAAAAGATTCTACATGAGACGCTATATTGGACTTCCTTCCATGAGAGGACTTTAAAAAGTTAAATTAAGTTATATGCCTTTGGACATACCTTTGGCTTTTCATTTGTTTTTCTATTTTATCTGTGATGGTTTAAATTTTAGTGCAACAAACTTATCATTTTTCTTTTATGACTATACATTTTATCTCTTTTTTCTATCATTATCTTTTATGATTTCCCAGTGCATAATGAATACTTGTATATCTTTTGCATAGATTTATCCGTTTAAATATTTTGTTGAATGTATGTATTCTCTCTCTCCTCTCTCTAATCTCCTGTTTCTCTCTCTCTCTCTCTCTCTCTCTCTCTCACACACACACACACACAAACACACACACAAAAACACAAACAAAAACACAGACACATGAAATGTGTCTGAGAACAACAAGAATAGTCTTTTACATAAAATAATGCTTTTATCATTACTAAGAACTTAGCATTGATAAAATATGCAATTAAACATATAATTTATATTCCAATTTCTTAACATAACACTCCCGTACACACACAAATTTCTTTTTAACTTTTTCAAATATATATGTATATATTTAATCTGGGAGGAAAATAAGAGTAATATATTCTCTTGGGCTGTAATACCTACTTAATTTCTCTCATTCCAGAATTGTGCCTGGGCCTTCTCTTTCTTTTCTTTCCTTCTTTCCATTTTTTTTTGTTCCTCCCTCCTTCCCTCTCCCTTTCCCCTAACACTGACATTTTGAGAAGTCTAAGGTAGTAGACTCACGAACTATATCACATGCATCTGATGATTAATTCATAATTAGATTCAGGTAAGACTAGGCATTGTGCTCAGTGACGATTTGTCCTTTTGATTGCATCACTTTAGTAAACATATCATGTGTTGTCCCATAACTGGAAATATTAAGTTTGGTGTTCATTTAAAGTGTTTCCTACCACAGCTCTCCTAATAGTGCAATGATATGAGACTGTGAAAGTACATGAATGGTTTTTAGTCATCAATGATTATCTTTACATTGCTGGTTTAAAAATTATGGCTTTTGTTTTACTTTCTATATTTATTAGCAGACATTTAAATTTTTTTAAATGTGCCTTTTTTTCCCCTTCCTTCTCTGCTTTGAGTATCACAGAAGATTTATGGACATTTATTTTATTCAATGAATTATAATCTATCTTTGTGTCATTATTTCTCTCCTCAAATTGTCCCATTTTTGCTCAGTGGGATTCCCTCAAGCTGGGTGAAGATGTCTTCATTTTTCTTTGTGATCCTGTCTGATTTCTGGCAAAGGAAGTTATTGACTCAATTAATTTTCTGAGGAGTTCTTCTTCATTTTAGTGGTGACAACAGTCCTGATCTGGGTACCATTATGTGGGCTCATGGCTACTGTGTTTTTCTGCTCCTATTTCCCTTCATTGAGCAGATCTGCAGGGGATACATGTAATGAAGACTCTACAATAACAATCCCAATTCAAATCCAGCACCACAGGGCTGTTTCTCATTCTCTTTCATTCCCTATTTGTATATTTCTTCACCAATAGCGACAACCCAAGCTACTATAAACATAATTATATATCCTTCACTGTATCTTATTATGAAAAAAATTAAGAATTGCTAAACCAATATCATGATAAAAATAAACATACTTAGCAAACCTATTATGTAATTTGCAAGTGTCTGTTGCATTTCTTTTTGTTCTTAGATGATAGACTACTGAGTGTGTAAAGATTCTGTGCTCACTGGTTTCTGTTTATCTTTAATTTTAGTACTTGCTTTCTTCTCCTTCAGTTTTATTTAATTTATTTTTAAAATATATTAAAATTTTATGTAAAAAAATAAAAACTGAAAATGTTTTATTAAAGTGGAATCAGTCCCAGACTTATTCTATTTCCCTTATTCCCACTCTCCTAGTTAGGTACCATTTGCTACAGTTTATTTTTTATTTCTTCTGAAATTCTCTCTGCAAACCTAAGGATGTAAGCTCAGGTACAACACATACACGTGCTTGCACACACACACACACACACACACACATACATGCATCCTAGTGTAATTAATTAAAATTACTGGGGAAGAGTATTATGCATACTGTTTTTGAAGCATACTCCCTAGGTCATTTCAATTTGCAGCCAAGGCCAAGAGAAAATATTTTAAAGATTTTCAAATCTTCCTTTTGTAAAGGCTGGTATCCACAAGATACAACCACAAGATTGCCATTACATCCATTTCAGTAAATATTCTTCCTGTTTGGCAGAAGTCCATCCATGGCAGAAGTTTTCTTAACACTTCCTATCCTTACAATGACAAGACTGTCAAGACGAAAAGTCAAGAATGTGTTCAATTCACCACTTGTTTGAACAAGACAACCATCTGCATTGGTTGCAGTTTTCATCAGTGTGCATTTATTAAAGGAAAGAATGTTTGAATAAATGTATGAATGGGTACAAATATGAATTAATAAGTGAGTAGACTTGTGACAGTTTTCTTTTATGCTCCATGAACCAATCATTTACTCCCTCTATCTTTCTAAGTAGTTTATTGTAAACTACTGTAATGATGTCACTTCTGCTCTTTGATTCCAGCACCATCACCCACAGTTCCCCCCATGGGCATTTTGCTATTGTCTGTAGGATGATGGAAAAACAATCACTTAATTTTTTCCAAGCTTCTGCTTCTATAAATTGGAATAGAATATAAATACTGATGCTCTCACAGGGCTCCTTTGAATATGTATTTAAAGATGTGATTATACTCCTTTAACAAAATTTAAGATGATATTTTCTGCCATGACTCTTATTCATCCTAGAGCAATGATACCTTAAAGTTTGAGCATTTTTTCCCTACAATAAAACTATAGCTGTTCCTCTTTTGTTGCTAATGCTCTCTGAATGGGTACAGAGAGCTCTAAGGCCATTAGTATTATTTCTTGGTTATCATTAGAATTTTTTTGCTTTACAACATAGTGTTCTGCTTTGCATGACTTCCATGGAAATGAACCAAATGCTGGAAGCTGAGCATTAAAACTTGAAATGACAGCCTGGGAATATAATTGTTGGAGTGTTCAACATGCACAAAGCTCTGGATTCTATCCCCAGCACCAAAAATCATTGAAATGATGAACACCCATTATTTTGTATTTTTAATTTTGTATTTATGCAAAAGGCTCACAATAAAAATTTTTAAAAATATACAATAAAAATATTTGATCAGTCAACAAAGATATTAATATGGGGGCTGAGATTGTAGCTCAGTGGTAGAGCGCTTGCCTGGCATATGTAAGGCACTGTGTTTGATTCTCAGAACCACATATAAATAAATAAAATAAAGGTCCATTAATAACTAAAATGTTTTTATTAAATATTAAATGATATAAACAGAAGATGTAATAAGATGACACATCATGTTTTTATTATTTGTTTATTTATTTATTCATTTATTTTACTCATAAATTTTATATTCCCGAACTAATGAAACTGTAATTCCCCTTCAACCTGAGAAAAAGTTCTTGTATTGAGATATATATAGATCTATACTGTTTTGTATCATTTCTTTCTGAAATATTAAAGGAACCTCCTGAAAATTCAAAGAACTATGCAGATTCCAAGCTGATTAAGAACTCTATCAATAAGAGCCTATGTTCACCTGCAAGACAAAATAATTTTTATTAGGACTCAAATGAAAATGTTACAGATGCCTATGATTAGTTTAGACTCTGAATATAAGAGCTAAATACTTGAAATGAAAGGCTGCTCTATAACCATGTGACCCGGACAGTCACACAGGCCTGGCATGCTCAGGAACCCATACTAGGTGTAATACCCTGCTGTTGCTGTTTTGAAATCCATGATAACTTTTAACCAGGGCCTCTCATTCTAATTTTCCACATGACCAAACAATTTTTTGGTCCTATACAAAATTAATTATTCACAGATACATGTTTTTAGAGAAGAATTAGATGAGGATTAAAAAATCAATACTAAAAAGTGATTAAAATAATCAGCACCAAAGGTTGAAATATGTAAATAGCTCTCCAGGATGTGAAACATAACAGTGAAATGATTCAGCAGTAACTGGGTGAGATTTCTCCATTCACACAATCAATTAATGAAAGCAGTTTTATGACCCCCACAAATGATGAAACTTTTTCTACTAGTGGTCTTGAGGTCTAATTTAACATTTTCAGGAAAAATTATCAAACCTCTAGATACTGGCTATTTTGTCCTTAAAAAAAGACCTTTCTTTCGTTCTTTCTTTGTTTTCTTTTTCCTTTTTCTTTCTTTCTTTTTTTTTTTTTTTTTTGGAAAAAAAATAAACAAACACTTGAAATAACACAGAATTGATTTCTTTTTCATCATGCCCAGCATAAAAAGCACATTTGCACAGATGGGATTAGTCATTGTCTAATGGTTCACACAGGCCCCTTGCTCTAGCTCACCCATCTCCAAGAGTTAGGAAAACACACATGGCAAAGGTGACAGTGAAAGTCTGGACTTTAGGCTGTCTCAGCCTCTCCCCTCTGCCAATAAACAGACTTCACTCTCTAGGGCCATCAGATGAGCAGCTTCACAGATGCTAAACTTCCTGCAAATTAAGCACATGTAGGAAAAAAAATTACAATTACAGCAAATGCCACCATGCTAATGGTTTCAGTAGGGACATTAGTGAATTAAACGGGTGTGGGAAACTAAATCTCTTAATTTTGCTTCTGTCAGTGCAGCAAATTGGCCAGATTTTATAATTTATTTAGTTTTCATATGTACCAGAATGGACTTTTCCTTTAAATCAATTGACAACATAGTCCTTTGTTTTCTTCTTTAAAATGATAGACTGTTTTTGTGGCTGTCTGGTTGGCCACTCAGAGCTGACCTCTGCTCCAGCCAACTGCTACAATTAGTTGATGGATAATTCAGCATATTTTTATACCTGTCAAGCCAGCTTTATACCAACATCTGCCTTGACAATTCAAAGAGAGAGATCAGTGTATGTTTATTCAGGTTCATTTGAAAATGGAAAATTCAAGCAGCTCAGGTTAATTGTCCTACTTAACAGCCAGGTGTAACAACTCTGTTGTGTGCCTGTCACCTGCCACTTTCTCCGGCCAGTGGATTTGTTTTTAGCTTTTCGTAATCCCTTGTCAGTTGATGTACACTACCATCTCCAATTGCAGAAATTGATTCATCTGGACGTGGTGAATAAGACACAATATAACAATAGGCAAAATCACTAAAGATATGTGCCTCTGTTAGTTGTGTCTGATAAAGTCCCTAATCAGAAATTTATTGTTGTTTCATTGAAGATGAAACACTGTATTCATCTCAGGTATTTCCAATATTTGAAATAATTCTGAAAACTCCCCTGTAAGCAAAACACTGTAATATTGAAAAGCAATATATTTTTCTTTTCCAATTGTTCTCCCATAGCACCATCAATAAAGTTGTTTGAAAATAACAATTTTTTTTTCCTGCATGGGTTATGGCATTTAATTTTTTTGAATGGCTTATGCAGTTTTCGTTTTTTAATCAAGTGGAGTTTAAATTGTTTAAGATAACAGTGTGCTGAGAGGGATTTGAAATCCCACATGACCACATTTAGTTTTCCTACTTCCCACCCACTAATAGGATTAAGTATGTTCACCATTTTTTATCTTGCTTTCAGTATATTCAGTTAGATAACGTTCATGGCTCTTTCTTGTAGGATTTCATGGGAACTAGTCAATCCATGAAGCATTCATTTGTTGCAAATATGTCACACAGAATTACTTTTTAATGTAGACACCCGCCCCCCTGCCAGGCTGCTCCCCTAGATAATTTGTTTTTTAAAAAAATAATCTATGGATGGGCCAAGATAATCTGCCTTTTAACATGTTTTCCAAGAATTGCTAATTCAAGTCCTCTGCACACCATGTGAGAAACATTGTTGCAAAGTCATTTAAAATCTCTATAATTTTTCCTTAGTCTTCCATTGCTTCTTATCATCTTTCTAATCAACTAAAGTTGACAAAGCAGCAAGGAGTTTCAGAGCGTGCAGCTGACATCAGACATAGAAACATGCCTAAAAACTAGTCATTGGGAGAATTCATCAGATTTGAGGAGGATGGATGTTCATAAATAAATCTGTATAAACTGAAGTAGTAGAAAGTAAGTGTTAAATGTATGGTACATATAAGAGCATCACAGGGGTTTAGTGAGGCATCCATCACTTAAGATTGGGGAAGTGTTCCTGGAAGAAATAAGACTTAATTTCATCTTTGAAGAAATAACTGAACAGAAGGAAAAATGAGACTTCAGAGCTACAAAAAGCATTAACATAAATAAAGATGAATATGCATGTAGAATATTTGGGAAGAGTGATGGGATAATCGTTAGAGGTCCATGATTATAAAGAGCAAAGATAAATTAAACATAAAAAAGAAGAGAATTCCCAAGATTACAATGGTCATAAGAAAACACTAGTTTGCTGGCCTTCAGGATCCAAGGGGCTTGCCTTGTTTCAGAGACCACAAAAAATATGAGGTCTTCTCTCCTGCACATTGATTTTCTTCATCTTGTTAACCATGTCCATCTCTTTCACTAACATCAGGGCTTGGTTGCTCTGTCTTGAACATTGTTCATATTTGAGTATAGTTAAATGGAGCACTTCATTTACACAGTAATATCTTGGTGAAGAATATGAATATGAATATAATTATTTTTATGATCAGATAAATTCAGAATTTCTCCATGTAAGGGTGTTTGAATATACAATGTGGGGCATAACTAAAAATTAGGGCATATATTTTTGTTAGTATAAAAACAGTTCTCAACTCAAGAAGTAGAATGGAAGTTATGCAGATCAATTGATATACAGTAGCTTCCCCTTATCTTTGGCCTGAAAATATTATATGGATAATTCCATAAATTAGCAATGCAAAAATTTAAAACTGCAATCTCACTCTCTTTCACTTTGGCCTGCCCCAAATGTACATCCCTTTGTCCACACTCCTTGCCTGCTAGTCCCTGTCCAGTTCTCAGACCAACTTTCATAGAACTTCAGTTCTTATATTCAATTAATTCTTCTTTTACTAATGGCCCCAAAATACAAGAAAAGTAATACTGGCCACAACAGTATGACAAAAATTATCTGTGCATTGATTCTGTTAAGTGAAAAGATCTAAATTCTCAACTAATTAAAAGAAAAAAAATATGCTGAAGTTGCTAAGGTTTATGGTAAGAACAAATCTTCTATCCATTACATTATAAAAGAAAATGAAATTCATGTGAGTTGTTTTTATGTCTCATGCTGCAAAAGTTATTGCTACACTGCACAATAAGTGCTTAGGTAAGATGGAAAAGACATTTAATTTGTGGGTAGAAGACATGAGCAAAAAAAAAAAAAAAGTGTTCCAATCAATAGCAACGTGTTTCCAGAAAGCACTGAAACTATATGAAGACTTCAGCAAGAAGTTTTTTGAAGAAAGTGACACAAAGACACTTAACTCAAGTAATGGATGTTTACACAGATTAGGACAGGCTGTGTTAGTGAAGTTATTGCTGCCACATTTCCAGAAGAGTTGGAAAAAAGTTAAACAAAAAAGGGTACAAATATTTTATTGTGATGAAATCTTGTTCTTTTGGGAAAAGATGCCAAGAAAACTTTTATTCATAAAAGTACAAATGAGGCACTAGGGCAGAAAAAGCATGGAAGGAAATATTGAAACTGGTTCTCTATGGTATTGTTGTAGGTATATTGCTGGGAGCCATTAGCCAAGTAGGTATGACAATTTCCTTGCCAGCGTACCCCATGTTGCAGCGACATTGAATGTAGGTGACCTTGCTCAAGGACCAAGGCAGATTAGGGTGTTCCCGGTTTAAGATAGTCGTGTTTAGGGCGTTCCCAGTTTAGGTTCCAGGTTTAAGGTTTAAGATTATTCCTGCTGGGAATAGGGCGTATCCTGCTGCCTGAGTTCCCCTTGAGTTCTCACAGGATTCAGACAGTATATTTTGGAGATAGAAGCCCAGAGAACGTGGATTTGGGCAGAGAACGTGGATTTCCCCAGAACGTGATTGTAGACGGCTGGTGTGAGTTCGGGAATAAAGAGTTGCTGTTTGAATCTACAAGCTGTGTGGTGGCTCGTGATTGTGTGCCCAGCCAGACTGCGGCATTTGTGCCCAGCCAGACTGTGGCATTTGGCGGCTCGTACGGGGAACTTCTAAAGCTTGGAGGTAAGTGAAATTGCTCGCCCCTGAGGAAGAGCGAAAGAATGGGTGACCAATTCAAAAAACAATGTGTTATTGTTTTGATTTATTTTGTTTTTATTTCAAGTTGCCTGTCCCTAGAAATTTCTCAGGCAAACTGGAAAAAATGGTTGACTAAAGGTTTGAAGTTTGTCGGCCCTGAGGAAGAGAAAATTGATACAATGATTTTTTATTCCGTTTTTGTTTCATTCAATTTCGGCTTTGTTTTGTGCTATCTTATTGGGTTGCGTTATCTTTATAGTAGATTAGAAATAAGTAAAAAACAAACCGAAAAGATGTTAAGTAAATTGTTAGAAGTTCAGACCATGGAGAAAGACATTTTAGATCAAACAAAAGAGAAGGTCTCTCGAGCTAGTCAGACAGAGGAAGAAAATTTAAAGGAAAAGGGGTTGTTAGGAAAAAGGCCACAACAGGAGGCTGTTACTAACTCCGTTTTATCACAAGAGGGCGTAATTCAACCAACAGCCCCACCGATGGAGACAGCTGAGTGGCCCTCAAACCCCGTAGTTGATAAATGGGATCCTGAGACAGGACCTCAAAGATTAGCATGCCCTGTACTTGAACAGGCAGGAGGGCAGCGAATTCACCGTGCATTAGATTTTAAAACAGTGAAGCAGTTAAAGGAGGCTGTAACAACCTATGGTCCCCAAGCTCCCTTCACGGTAAGCATGGTTGAGTCCATTACTAACTTGGACATGACGCCAGCAGATTGGGCTAGCATGTGTAAATCTGTACTAAATGGAGGACAATATTTGTTATGGAAGGTTGCCAATGAGGAATTTTGCACGGAGACAGCTAGGCGAAATGCAGCAGCCGGTTACCCTCAAAGAAATCTAGATATGTTGTTAGGAAAAGGACCTTATGAGGGTCAACGGCAACAAATTGAATATGATCCTGCTATATATGCACAAATTGCTGCAGACGCAGTTAGGGCATGGAAGACTTTACAAGGACATGGAGATTTACAAGGTCAGCTATCTAAGGTAATACAGAGAGCTAACGAACCTTACGCTGACTTTGTAGATAGGCTAATTCAAACGGCTGCCAAAATTTTTGGGGATATAGAACAAGCAATGCCATTAATAAAACAACTGGCTTATGACCAAGCAAATCATTGCTGCAGAGAGGTTATTAGACCATGGAGACATGAAGATTTAAACACATATATTAAATTATGTAGAGATATTAATGAACAAGGGCAAGTCTTGGCAGCTGCAGTACAACAGGCTTTAGATGCCAGGCCAAAAACATGCTATGATTGTGAACAAACAGGACATTTTAAAAGGAATTGCCCCATAGGAGGAGGGTTTAACAAAAGTAGGTATCAAAGGAATAGAATACCGGGTATTTGCCCACGATGCCGTAGAGGGAGACATTGGGCTAATGAATGCCGTTCTCAAACCACCATAGAAGGTACTCCCTTATCAAAAAACGGACAAAGACCAGGTATTTATCCAAGATATCGTGGAGAAAGGCATCAGGCTCCATTGCCAAAAAACGGACAGGGGGGCCCAATGCTCCGGGGCCCACAACCACAAATATACGGGGCAGTGGAGGATCCCAGCAACACCATCAGGGTAGTGCCCAGGACACATTGTCCATTAAATCCCTCATCAGACAAACCCGAGGGAGCGCAGGGTTGGACATCTGCGCCTCTGCCAGAGCAGTATTAACTCCAGAGATGGGAGTTCAAATCATTCCCACAGGAGTAAAAGGACCTCTTCCCCAAGGAACAGTAGGCTTATTACTGGGACGTAGTTCATCTACATTAAAAGGACTTATAATAAGTCCTGGGGTAATTGATCCCGATTAAGTAGGTGAAATAAAAATTATAGCTAGTTCTCCAAGAGGTATATCAGTAATTTCACCTGGAGATAGAATAGCACAGTTGTTAATAATACCCAGCCTACATAATAAATTTCCTAGTCATAGTGTAGAAAGAGGTTCCAGGGGATTAGGCTCCACAGGTGTAGATTGGGCTATGTTGTCTTTAAATTTAGATTCTCGCCCAATGCTAAAACTAAATATTCAAGGTCATGAGTTTAATGGGCTACTGGACACAGGAGCTGACCTTAGCATCATATCTAGTCAAGAATGGCCAAAACATTGGCCATTACAACAAGCCACTCAAACGCTTCGAGGCCTAGGAGTGGCGACTAATCCCCATAGAAGTTCTATGATATTAGATTGGAAGGATCCTGAAGGATGTGAAGGAACTATACAGCCATATGTATTGGATCATCTTCCTATAAATTTATGGGGACGAGATGTCCTAGATCAATTAGGTTTGACGTTAACAAATAACATCAATCCTAATGCGCCCACTACTAGGGCTAGACAAGGCTTTAGGAAAGAAAAAAGATTAGGAAAACAAGGGCAAGGTATAGCAGCACCAGTACAAATAGATCAAGGAACAGACAGACATGGGTTGGATTTTCAGAAAGGGCCACTGAGACAATCAAAATTACTTGGAAATCAGAAAGACCAGTGTGGGTTCCTCAGTGGCCCCTGACTAAAGAAAAGACACAAGTAGCCCATGATCTGGTCAAAAAACAATTAGCGGAAGGACATATACAACCTTCCATATCTCCCCATAATACTCCCATTTTTGTCATCAAAAAGAAATCTGGTAAATGGAGATTATTGCAAGATTTAAGAGCCATTAATAATGAGATGGTTATTATGGGACCTGCTCAATCAGGGATTCCTCAATTGTCTGCTTTGCCAAAAACCTGGCATGTTTTAGCTATAGATATTAAAGATTGTTTTTTTTCAATTCCAATTCATCCTGAGGATAGTCCACGTTTTGCATTTACTATCCCTGCACTAAATCATGAAGGTCCTGATCAGAGATATGAATGGAAAGTACTCCCTCAAGGGATGGCTAACAGTCCAACTGTGTGCCAAATATATGTTAACAAAGCAATCCAGCCACTTAGAAATCAAAATCCTGAACTACAAATATTTCACTATATGGATGATGTATTATTGGCACATAAAGATAAAAACATATTGCTGGAATGTTATGCCACACTTACAAAGTTATTAAAAAATTGTAATCTAGAGATAGCAATAGATAAAGTACAATTAAATTTTCCAATTAATTATTTAGGAGTTCTATTATCCTCAACCATGGTCCGTCCACCAAAAATTCAAATACGAGTAGATCAACTCAAATCACTTAACGACTTTCAAAAGTTATTGGGAGACATAAATTGGATAAGGCCTTATCTAGGCATACCAACAGGAGAGTTGGGACCTTTATTTGATATTCTAAAAGGTCCATCAGATCCAAATTCACCCCGCATGTTAACTCCTAAAGCAAGAAAGGCATTAAAAATTATTGAAACATATATGGAAAATATGCATTTGTATAGAATTGATATAAGTTTGCCTTTATTATTTATTGTAATACCAACAAAAAATATTCCTACAGGAGTATTTTGGCAAGAAGGTCCATTATTATGGATACATTTATCTTATTCTCCTAACACTATTCTTACTAGGTATCCTGAGGCTGTAGGACAATTAATACTCAAAGGAATAAAAGCAGCGAAGGGAGTGTTTGGAATTTCTCCCAATAAAATTATTACTCCATATACTATGGATCAAATTGATGAGTTAGCTAATGAGTTAAATACTTGGGCAATAATCATGTGTAAATCTAATGTTTCATTTGATAATCATTTACCATCTAATCCTTTGTTGTCTTTTTGGTCTAAGCATCCTGTAGTTTTTCCTAAAATGACAAGAAAAACACCTATCATGAATGCTCCAAATATATTCACTGATGGGTCTAATAATGGTACAGCAGCAGTAGTTACCCCAGATCGAACTTTTACATTTTTAGTACCGAAACAATCAGCTCAAAAGGTAGAGCTTAATGCAGTTTTACAAGCTTTTTTGATGTTTAAAGATTCTGTATTTAATTTATTTTCTGATAGTCAGTATGTAGTTAATGCTATAGTATCTCTTGAAGATGCTGGTAGGATTTCCCCTTCTTCTACTGTTTTCTCTTTGTTTTCCACTATACAAAGTCTAATCTGGGACAGAAAAGATCCATTCTTCATAGGACATATTAGGGCACATACAGGATTGCCTGGAGCCCTTAGTTTAGGCAATGATTTAGCAGATAAAACTACACATGACATACATATTTTCTCTACATTTGAAGAAGCTACAAATTTTCATAAAAGGTTTCATGTTAATGCTAATACTTTACAAAAGCGTTTTAAAATAACTAAGGAACAAGCCAGACATATAATAAAACAATGTCAAAATTGTGTGACATTTTTACCACAAGTTAATCTTGGAGTCAATCCTAGAGGACTGATACCTAACCATATTTGGCAGATGGACGTCACACACTTGCCAGAATTTGGAAAATTAAAATATTTACACGTTACAGTCGATACTTCTTCTGGATTTTTGATGGGCTCCCTTCATGCCGGAGAAAAAACTAAAGATGTTATAGCTCATTGCTTACAAAATTTTGCCACTGTGGGCGTTCCTAAACAGTTAAAAACTGATAATGGTCCTGGCTATACCTCTACCTCTTTTAAACAATTTTGCTCATCATTTGGTATTACTCATATAACAGGAATCCCATACAATCCACAGGGACAAGGCATAGTTGAAAGAGCTCATCAAACTATTAAAACATACTTATTAAAGCAAAAAGAGGGAATTGGAAAGGGGTATATATCCCCCAAAGATAAACTTAAAATAACGCTTTTTACTCTAAACTTTTTAAATTTGGATTCATCAGGACTTAGTGCTGCAGAAAGACATATGTATCCAAAAAATGTACATAAGCCTAAAGTACTTTGGAAAGATATTCTAACAGGACAATGAAAAGGTCCTGACCCAGTGATTGTCTGGAGTCGGGGGTCTGTTTGTGTTTTTCCACAGGGAGAACAGCAGCCCATTTGGATTCCAGAAAGATTAACTAAAACAGTCTCTACAGATTGAAAAGAAGATGATTTGACTCAAATCCATAACAGCTGATATCCAGAACTCCAGCTTGGCCATTCTTACATCTGCAACAGTGATTAACCAGGATGCTTTTTTCAATAGCTATTTTATTATTGCATTTTTCCACATCATAAGGTTCTATTTTTATTTTTTGAGCTCATACAAACCTAGGTTAATGTTTTTCTGATCAGTTTTATTTTTTGACTGTGGAGTTTTTAAACATTGCAATGGAGATTTCACCCAGGTAAAGCTACAAGGCCTTTACTATTTTCTTATGTGTTGTACGTTTGTGTATACTCTTGTGTTTTGTGTTGTATGTCTGTATGTGCGTATGTCCATATTTCTTATATGAGGAGCGCTCATGAAAAAATGGATCCGAATTATTATTTTTTTTTTATTCACTTGATTTAAATGGTTTAATTTAAATTAGGTAAACAGCTGTTAAAGATTGTTTTTAAAGGTGGTTAACAGATCTGTTTGTTTACTAATTTAAATTAGGTAAACAGCTGTTAAGGATTGTTTTTAAAGTAGGTTAACAGATCTGTTTGTTTACTTTCACCTTTCCTTTTCATTATATTTAATAATTCTTTTCAGGATAATGTCTCTTTAGTATCATTGCCAGAATTCCTATCTCCATCCCAGTGCCGGTGAAGAACTCAACAAGTAATGCTCAATCAAAGAGTCAACTTACTTTGGGAGGAAACGGATTTTGGGAGGAAATGGACATATTGATAGATTCCTCTGCTTTGAACTGCTTGCAGAACTTGCCTGGACTATGTAACTATCGTTTGGTGCAGCGAATTGTGTTAATGCTGGCATATCTTTGCTGATGGTGTCACTAGTGATGCAATTTTTATTTCCTTGCCAGCGCACCCCATGTTAATTGTGGTAGTGCTGACATATCTTTGCTGATGGTGTCACCAGTGATGCAATTTTTTCCCAAGGAGCCGTCAATTGGCTTGGTGTCGTGGCATTTCTGTATCCTCCTCCCTTCTGCTAGTGATGGTCTAAAATTTGGGGGCCAATGGCTTATGCTGGACCGGTAGTCAGTGACGGGTATGATCCAATTGCAGTGGTATCAACCTAAGACAGGAGGCTGACGCCTAAAGGTCAGTTTTCCGATGACGGGTAAGAACCATATGTTGAATTGGACAACCTACCAGGCACGGTCCATAAGCCACATTAACCTCACTCCCCCACTGGCACCAAGGCCAAATTTGGGGGCCAACAGAGGTGAGGCAAAGAACCTCACCCCCCCACTGGTGCATAGACCTATCCACAAGTATGGCTGTATGCTGGACCGGTAGTCAGTGACGGGTATGATTCAATTGCAGTGGTATCAACCTAAGACAGGAGGCTGACGCCTAAAGGTCAGTTTTCCGATGACGGGTAAGAACCATATGTTGAATTGGACAACCTACCAGGCACGGTCCTTAAGCCACATTGCTTGTTGTTTAATTAATCAGAAGGGGGGAGATGCTGGGAGCCATTAGCCAAGTAGGTATGACAATTTCCTTGCCAGCGTACCCCATGTTGCTGACATGTTGCAGCGACATTGAATGTAGGTGACCTTGCTCAAGGACCAAGGCAGATTAGGGTGTTCCCGGTTTAAGATAGTCGTGTTTAGGGCGTTCCCAGTTTAGGTTCCAGGTTTAAGGTTTAAGATTATTCCTGCTGGGAATAGGGCGTATCCTGCTGCCTGAGTTCCCCTTGAGTTCTCACAGGATTCAGACAGTATATTTTGGAGATAGAAGCCCAGAGAACGTGGATTTGGGCAGAGAACGTGGATTTCCCCAGAACGTGATTGTAGACGGCTGGTGTGAGTTCGGGAATAAAGAGTTGCTGTTTGAATCTACAAGCTGTGTGGTGGCTCGTGATTGTGTGCCCAGCCAGACTGCGGCATTTGTGCCCAGCCAGACTGTGGCAGTATATGATAAAGCCAAGCATAATGTACAGCTTGCAGAACACACAGACTCTCAAAACTAAAAGTTGTCTGCTTGTGTTCTGAAAAAATAAGTGAAAAATATTTGAAAAAGCAAGGGTTAGAGTTTAAAATCCCACTAGTAATAGACCATGCACCTGAACATCCTGAATCTATTTACTAGGAAAATCAAAATGTCAATGTTGTATTTTTAGTTTCAAATACAACCTCATTTCCTTAGCCCTTTGATGAAGACTTCATTCAGTTTGTCAAGAAATTGTATAATCACAAATGCATTTGATTATATTTATAAGAAATTGGTATAGGCCCTAATCTGGATATAATGCAATGCCAGAAATCATTCACTGTTGCTAACACAATACTATCTATCAATGCTTCCATGGTAGATTAAAACCAAAAACTATAAATACCTGATGGTTGCAAATGACTTTAAAGTCTTCTTGAGGATCATTGGAGAAAAGAAAAATCATTGACACAGCAGAACAAGGTATAGAAATATTTGCCACATATATGACACAGAAAAGAATGAATAAATTGAAGGATTCAAGAAGTGGGTTAACAAGTGAGAAATCTGAAGAACTTGTTGAGTCATCTACAGAGGAAGAGGAATACAGAACCTGAAGCAGAACCAGCAATGTGAAAATTACTGAGATTTGCCAAAGTGTTTGAAATTATACTGAAATAAAGGACAGAATTATAGAACATGATCTTCAGATGAAATACAGCATTAAAATCACCCATGTGGTCCTTCAAGGATTAAATTTATTCAGCAACACTTTGATGAATTAAAACAAAGAGATAATAATTTCTGATTGCAATGTTCTTCCAAAAGATTTTAGCAAAATCTTTCCACTCTCAATGATTCCCAACCATCAATATCATCTACTCCTGACATCCAACTATCAGTATCAACATGGATCATTACCTGGATAACCCCAAGAGTATGATCCTCCTTCTGTCAGAATGCCAGTAGGGGCATGTGGGTATGCCTCAATGCCAATATTACCCACTTCCTCTCATCTCATCATATAGCCATTTCATCATCTCACATTGTCAAAAGAAGAGTGGGCACAGTACACCCTTCTTAGCACAAAGTCAGAACTATAAAGTATTTGTAAAGAAAGAGAAAGCACATTTATACAAACTTTATCACAATATATTGCAACAATTAGTTTATTTTATTACTCATCTTAATTCATCTCTAACTGTATTGAATTTATAAATTAAACTTTATCATAAATATCTATGTATAGGAAGAAATATTGTATGTAAGGGTTCAACATTATCTGTGGTTCAGGCATCTGCAGGGGCTTTTGAAATATATCATCCACAGATAAGGGAGGGGGTGATTATACAATTTCTTATTGTCAGAGTCAGAGAACTGACTGTTTAGAAACAAATTTATCCATCTCAGTAATAGATGTGCTTGATCTGATTGAAGAATGTTAAATAAAGCCAACCACAGCCTAAGTTCCTTTCATTTTTCCTTCTTTCTTATTTAACGGAGCTATATCACTTCTCCCTCCTCCTTTTCTTCTCAATCAATGTAAAATGAGGTTGAGTTTGAATACTTCTTAAGAAAGTTTATGGAGAGGCCCCTCTGGGTAAAATCTCCACAAATGTCTCCAAAACTGGAGTGGTGGGTGGGATGGGAAACAATAACATGGTAGGGAAGATGAGTGTTTCACAGAAAAAATACTGAAATGTATGTAGTGAAGAAAATTTTGGCAGGAAGTAATAAAAAAGAATGCTTAATGAAATTTAATTAACAATCTTTATCAAACACAAACATCTCATAAGGCACAGAAGCAACCACTTCTCAATGGTTTTATATTTTCTTGAATTCATTCTTCAAAGTTAATTTAAGTTTCCCCTCTATGGCATGTAAAAGGAGATAATATTCCAATTGAGAAGGGCTTTGGATATCATTAAATACTTTGAACTTATCCTATAGGCAAAGGTCAGCCATTGAGGTTTTTTGAGCACAGAGCATACTGGGCTATAGACTCTTCTGCATAGATAATCCTACTTACTTTGAGAGTCTCATTGAAAAGTGAAGGCTGAGTGTCACTATTGCAACTATCAGGCGTAAGGGGTGACTAGGATAATAAAGTGGGAAGTAAAGGATAGACAGGGGCACCAGAATCTTTGGATTTTAGTGTTAGGCAGAAGGACATTAGAATCAAGATCTGGATGCCCAAGACAGAGGCCTTCCTATAAAAAACATGGCCATGTTATTTTTTATTTTGTATTTCCTCTGTCAGTTGTTATCAAAACATATGTTTAATTTCTCTAGTTTTCATATTCAATATTTTCCCTTGCTTGAAGATTTTTCTCAGAGTTTTGGCTATTAAACAGATTTCTCTTGCCCTTACAGAAGAACTCTAAAAAAAAGTCTTACCTCTGATTTTAAACTCTTCTTTCCAAGAATGTTTCTAACCCTTGAAATTGAATGATTCCTATCCTATTTCCCAGTTATCTTGAATATTAAACAGTTAAATCATTATTTGACAATGTTAATGTGACACTATCTTACATTCACTCGTTTTCTCATGAGATAATTTTAAAGCTTTTTCCTCTAAAGGCATGGTTCCTGTCTGATATAAGGCAAGAAAATTTTCACTGTGGAGTACCTACCTTCTTGTCTCAAGTCTTGTAATAATAATTTTGCCAGAAGATATTGACTGGTTTATTTCTATCACATGGTTTGAGTGTTCCATTTAAATAAGGAAGGATTTTTTTTTAAATGAAAGGCTGTTCAATGACTTGTTTTTGAAGATGTCAAAGGGTGCATGATGCCTAGGTCAAACAGAACACAAGATTCCAGGGGTGGGGGGACCTATATATTGACCATTTAGGCTTCCTCTTAGGATTCTAACCTAGTCATGTTCTTGTCCCAGTTTTCTATTTAAAAGTCCATCATTTTCTTCTGATTTGTAAATAGCCTTTGTCAATGAAGGATAGGAGTAACCATTATTTATCATTATTGTTGAATGCATTTTTAAGAGTTGATTGTTTTCTGTCTCAGGCCCATGAAGCACAAAATCAGGCCTGGACATCACTTGGGTTGTTCCTCTGTGATGAAAAGATTATGTTTCAAACCTCACTATGAAATTTAGCTTGGGAACTACTGAAGACTGAATGGTGTCCCTGTCAAAAGAGTCACAGGTTACTCACGTTTAAATTAATTCATGCATTCCCACATTTTGAACTCATTACACTTTCTGGGATAGAATTAGCACAGCAAAAATGCCAAATGTTTATGTAAGACTTATATTTCAAATTCCCCCTCAACCCACAATTGCCTTGAATTTCCCAGTGTGATCTCACAATATAAATGTATAAACCATGTACCTTTTATTAACAACATTTATTAAAACTGGATGATTTTGAGGGCCCCCTTTATATTAAGAACTTTCTCATGATGAGAGTGGAAGCTGAAGGGCTGCCACCCCCCACCCTGAGGTGTACCAGTGAAGTCCAGAGTGGAGACTGCCCCACCTCAGGCTTGTGCAGCAAGGTTACCTAATCTACACATGCATTCACCTGGCCTTTGGTTCTATAAATTGTATCTGCTTCTATCAGGCTAGAAGGAGATACACTCTAGCTGTTTCTCCCAAATTTAATCAAACTACATGAAGTTCATTTTTTCTTTTTCCATCCTTTGCCTATTTCTTATGAAGGTGAGCAGCTGAATCCAGCAGGTGATGGGGGTTGAGGGGGTATGTTTCTGGGCTAGGATGCTGGTAACAATGGCTTCATCCTAACATTAGAATATTGCTGTGATTAATTACAGGATTTTCCCTTTACTCTGTTTTAAATTCCTTGAATACTGAGCAATAAACAATTTATTGTCCACCATTAATTCCCAGGAGCTGAATATAGCACACAGAATGAAGTAAATATTGAGAAATATTTATGAAATAATGAACATGTCATTATTATTAAAAATACCAAATTTACAGGTAAACAAATTTGGGACTTATCAAATTAAAATGTCTTTCTGATGGCCAAATGGTCAGTATGTAGGACCACTGAAACTTGGATGCCTATGCTTTGCCTGCCTCTTAATTTAATCCTATGGTTTTCTCATTTTATTGCTTTCTTAGATATTTTACATTGTCTACTCTTCCCTTCAGTTTTCTTTCAATTTTTTTTTTAAATTTTAATGTGGCCAGTTGTATACTAGAGTGAAAGCTGCCTTTACTGAAGATTGGAAGTCAAACATGAGAAAAAAAATGTTGAAATATGTTGTGGTTTTTTTCCAGATAGGCAATAAACTTTTTTAGAATGTTTTGTGGCAATATCCATGATTCTAAATTTCCCTTTTGAGCTGTGAGTTAAGAAGTCTTAATTAATTTTTATTAAAAATTCATTTGTCAGTCTTGTACTTAAATGTCTTAAGAGCCTCTGTTTTTTTTTTCCTTCTCCTCCCTTCCTCTATTGCCTCCCTCCCCTTCCTTCCTTTGGCTCTTTTCTCCCTTCTTCATATACAATAATTATATTATATCTAACATAAACTTACTTTCCATGTCTCAATTTTTTTCCATTTGGAAATGTAGATCTTAGCATATCTTACTTTATACATTAGGAATTGTAGGAATTTCATATTAAGTGTCCAACTAGGACAAATTATAAGATATAAACAGAAAATAAAAGTATGTTATCAAAAATAAAAAAAATATACAGATGTAAAGTGATTTAGGTACAATGTCTGGCCCCAGTATGGCAAGTGTACTTGCCAAACCCTAGCACTAAGGCTAATTCCAGACTCCCTGGCTGGGAATATGCAATCTATGGTAGCATCATGCTGGAGAACTCATTATAACACAAGCCATATACTGGCCCTTGTCTTTCTCTGTAAAATTTTGGGAGAACACATTAAGGTACACAGCAAAGGAAAGATCATGAATTGGGAAACATCATCATACAGCAGGACTTTACTTGGTGGGAATATCTATATCTTAAATGAAGAGCCAGACAGTTAGTTAGCACTCCAGCTTAATTATAAGGAAGAAAGGAGCTATATTATAACCAAAAAAATGTGGTTAGTGTATCCCTTTTGGCTAAATGAACAGCTAGAGTTGTTCTTTGCCTTCAATAACCTTTAATGTCTTTGTCAGAGAGGTCAGATTGGTACTTACCATCAGAATGCAGCAGGTGCAATTAGCTACCTGGATCCAGAATGAATGAGTTTGCTCATTCATTAAAACAGCAACTTTAATTAGGCACTGAAGGAAGAGGAGAAAACTTCAGGCATTTTAGGAATCCCGTTGAATTGCTTCATTCAGGAAGAACTTATTTTCCCTCATAACAAAGGCCTAAAAAATAATGTCACCAGGTGCTAAGTAGAGAATGAAAAAAGTCAGTGCCTTCATAAGTTAAACAAACTTGAAAAGAAAACTCCATTTAAATATTTATTTCCTTGTTCATTTTATTTACTTTTTTCTAATTGAAACCAAGCCACACTGACAGCCACCAAGGATCTCTGTACTCTAGATACTCTGCAGCAGTTGAGCTTCACTGGTCCCCAGATTTCCAAAGACCTATGTTCTAAGTGGATAGATGTTGCAATCAAATTAAACAAGTATTTACTTTATTCACTTTAGAAATCCATGATTGAATGAATGTTATGATTGGGTTGTTGTGTCTCCCAAAAGCTCATGTGTGAGACAATGCAAGAAGGTTCAGAGGACAAATGATTGGGTTGTAAGAGTCTTAACCCAATCAGTGACTTAATCCCCTGATAGGGATTAAGTAAGTGGTAACTGAAGTAGTAGGACATGGCTGGAGGAGGTGGGAATTGGGCGTGACTTTGGGTATATATTTGTATCTGGGGAGCTGAGCTGTCTCTCTGCCTCTTGATTACCATGGTTTGAGCTGCTTCCCTCTGCCACATACTCCTCCATGATGGGCCCAAGAAATGGAGCTGGCCTTCTGTGAACTAAGACCTCTGAAACTATGAGCTCTCACATAAACCTATCCTCCTCTATAATTGTGATGGTCAGGTCATTTAGTCACTGCAGAAAAAAAAAAAAAAAAAACAGAGTAAAACAACTCCATAATCAAAAATTGTAAAAAACATATTCATTTTCCCAGAATATTTTCACCTCTTTTATTGACCTCTGTACATTTGCCTCAACTCTTAAGGTTTTTTTTTTTTTTTTTTTTTTTTCCTGTGTTTATGTTAGTGGTATGTAATTCTTTTAAGTTTTTCATTTTAACATTGCTATACAAAGATATAAAGCACAGGGAAACATCCTGAAATTGTTTTCTTAGAAATCAAGGTTTGTCTATCTATTAAAGGCATTGACAAGCATATAGGATAAAAAGAAGGTGAAAGTTGTTAACTTCTGAAATGTAGACATATTCACGATTTCGAAACTGAGGAAGATCAGATCAGCCATAGGGCTTTTTATGGTTTCTATATGCTGTGTCTCCCCAAACACTCATGTGTTAGTGCAGGAATGTTCAGAGGTAAAAGGATTAGATTATGACAGGTGTACCACCAACAGTAAGTTAATCCATTTAATAGGTTAATAGTTTGAATGGATTACTGGGTGGTAAATGCAGGCAGGGGTTGTGGCTAGAGGGATTAGGTCACTTGTGCCTTGGGGGATTATACATTTTGTCCCAGCCATGTGCTCTCTCTCTCTCTCTCCTTCCTGGATGGCAGGAGCTGAGTGTTTTTCCCCTGCCATGCCCTTCTGCCATGATGCTCCACTTCACGTTGCCCAAAGCAATGGAATTGGCCCACCTTGGATTGAAGCCTCTGAAACCAGGAGTCAAATAAACCCTTCTTCCTTTAAGTTGTTCTTGTCAGCTATTTTAGTGGCAGTGTCAAGAAGATGACTAACACAGGGCTATTGAGAATAGGACATAGCTGATCATAAGGTTATCATGTTAGTTTGGGGGTTTAACTTCCTTCTGAAAGTGAGAGCTTTCGGTAAACTTCTTTGTGGAATGCTATAGCATGCAATAGGCTGGTAATGATGTTGGGTACTGTGCTATGAACATGAGAAGAGAAGGAAAAACATACACCACTAGAGTCTCAGTGGTCTGAAGTTTTGGCACCAGAGGGACATTTTCATTTGAGGGACAATGACTAGAGCGGTTATTCTCCAAACAAATAAAATTAGTCTTCAGGAGTAGACTTCCAGTCATTTCCAAGCCAGTTTTTTTAAGTCATTTTTCAGTTGGATGCTTTCTCTTACACTGCTCAACTCATACCATGTAGTATTGATTCTTGGGCCTGACAATAAGGCAGGCACTGATACAAAGCCAGCTGCCCTATTAGGGAAAAAAATAAAATAAAAAAGGAGTACATTTCTGTTTCAGAAATTGATTTGTCATACTGTAGATAGCAAAAATAAAAAAAAGTGATCCAATTCATGGATTAAAAAAATAAAAGATAAACTGTTGAAAACACAACCCAATGAACACATTAACAATAATTTTTCTACTGCGGTTTTTTCTTCTGTCTTCAAGTTATGTGAATCACTGAACTTGAAAATCAGAAGTCATGCTATAACTTTTAAAGGTCCCTTAGGCTAACATGATGGTAAGCAATTTTATTTTTTCATTGCTGCAGTTTATCAAATCAATGGCATAGTCTTGTGGCAAGTGAGACTTACTCCTGGGTAATTAATGCCCCCCAGTTATTAGTCTCCATGATTGACCAAAATAATTGCTTATAGAAGTAAGCTCTCTAGGACCCCTTGGGTCTTCTTCGCTTGAGATTTAAATGTTCTAAATACACCTATCTGCCCCAACCCTCACTTCAAATTTACTGCCCTAGAGAGGCATATTAGGATGCAAGTTGCCCAATGTGAAATATTTAATAGTCTACCCACTAGGCATGAGAAAAATATTTTGAATAAATAACTATATCAAGGAGAAAGTCTGGAAAATGGATACATTGTATGAGTATAGTTGCTGGACCCAATCTTTGGCATTCTTAGAAGAGTTCTGCCTAATGAGTGAGATCAGTCAGTTGAAACTTTATGTTTAGCCAAACTAGTGCAATTTGAGTCATGTCTTAGACTGAATGCTTTCGAATACTCAGAACTGAGAACTTTACAAAGGCAATATGGAATGAGAATGCAGAGCAACTTGCTTGCTGCCAATACCTGTTCCTGGATGAAACTCATGGAGAAAATATAACATCTGATAGGACAGTTGTGTATGTAATAGTAGAGTCCAAGCTGATTGTGCATTGGAAGGATTCACTCACCCAAAGTTTGAGCACTCTCCTTCAAACCATGTTCCACTTTTCTTCTAAAATTCCTTGTCCAAACAGTTCTGAGTAGATTTCTAAGACAGGTGTACTCCTTTCCCTAGATGTGTTTACCCAGGAATATTGTATTAGTGATGGGGAAAATAAAAGTTAATTCTGTAGAAAATTCATTTAACACCCAGAGAAAAAGAATATAAAAGTTAAAATATTCATGGAAAGGACAAGACACTGTTTCACAAATGCAGGGGATTTATATTAAAACTGAATAAAAAAAGAATACAAATAAAGCATAAACAATAATTTTTAAAAAACCTTCTACATGTCAAGAAGAGACTAACATTCCTATTCAAATGTCACAACAAAAAGTCATCACCACCTCAAAACAAGAGTTTAAGTGCAACTGACCAAAAATCTGACTAGACTCAGTTATTACCTCTATAAATAAGCATAATGTGAAAGATATTACAGAAATATGAAAAGTATTATGAATAAATAATACTATTTATGGTAGAAAAAATATTTCCCAAAGATTTCTATATTTTCATCTTTGGCACTTGTGAATATGTTACTTGACAAAAGGGACTTTGAGATGTGAATTAGATTAAGGACTTTGAGATGGGGAGATTATTCTGTGTCATCTAGGTAGCCCAGTTTAATCACATGACTTGCTCAAAACACAAGACCTTTCAAAGCTGTGCTCAGAAAGAGAGGTGACATTGTTTCCCTGGAAGGTGGAGAAATCGCCTGGAGCAAAGGAACATAACCAGCCTCCAGAGACTGAAAACCCCTGAACCTACAGAAAGGAACACAGCAGCCCTGTGGACATTCTGATTTTTTTGTCTCTTTAATCCTGTTTCAGACTACTGACCTATAGAAATGTAAGATCTTAAATTTATGTTGTTTTAAGTCCTCAAAGATATGGCATTTTCTATGGCTGCAATAGAAAACCAATCAGTGAATCAGGAAGCTATCATTCATTGGTAAACATATTAAGTGCAAATATTTTTGGACACTGTCTTAGAAACTACTACAAAAGCACTCTATAAGTCACTCAATATTTAATCCTATCAAATAAACATGAATATAAATAACAAATACTCATAATAACTGCTATTTGTTAAATGCCATTTATTGCAGGAATATGATTAATGTTTTACATATTTTATCTAATATAATCTCAAAACAAACCTAGGAGGCAATTATTTTTAACTTCATTTTATACATAAAGGACTTTAATCTCAGAGTCAATGTAACACAACTAGTAATTAGTACAGATATAATGTGAATTTATATGTGTCTCATGTGAAGATCCTCAGCGCTTCTGTCCTTTGAAGGACTGGGGAAGTCAAAGTAATGATGAGCCATGAAACAGTTAAAAAAGGGAAACCCTCTAAAATACCATTTCCTGGGTAAAATAATCATACCAAAATTTAGGCAAATATATAAATTCAAAATATAATGATGAGCATAATTAATATGTTCCAAAATTAAATTCTTCATTATTCTATAAATATAAAAAGGAAGAATGGAGAAAAGTAAATAAATCACTGATTTTCCCTTATTATAAAAGTAAGCACATTAAATATTTTTTTAATATTTGTAATTGGATGAAAAATAATTTTAGATACTTTCACTAAATATTTTATATGGTTGTCAATCCTTAATATAGACTCTGGTATTTTCATTTGAGAGACATTTACTCTAAACAAAAGAAACAACAAAGAAGCATATAAAGCAGAAATATAGGACAAGATCTCGAATAGAAACTCAAACATAACCATCATAACAATGCATACAATTCACTTCTTCAATGGGACAAAGTGAAATAAACTCTTGAGCAGGTCAGAATGTTCTACTTTAACCCAATACAGAATTAATTAATTCAGCTGGAGAAAAAAAATGTCACAATAAATTCCTAGTCAGCTAACATTTAAAAAAAAATTCCTCCCACATTAAAAACAATCTAAGACTCTAAAAAAAATGTATGAAAAGGAAGATGTAAAATAAAATGACCATTAGAAATGTTTTACAAAAATATTGAAGTTGTGTTGTGAGAAAACATGAGACACTGTTCTGCTATCTACCAGGCTGTTTTGCTGTATGAGACAGAGTGGATGAACATATATGTAGGTGGATAGAGACAACATATCACCTGCTTTTGTGCAAAATTAATCATGGGTCCCTGGAATCTTACCTCTACACTCCTGAATGATTGTGACCATGTATCATACATGGTGACTTAAACACATTCAAATGAAAAAGCAGTCAATAAGCAAACAAAAATAAAATCAACCTACAAAGAGTGAAGAGGTTTATTCTATTACACAAATTCATACTACAGATACTAATGCTATGAAACAGTTTATGCTGAATAAATAAATATATTTGTTTGACTTTGATCAAATTCTTTTAGTTTTTACAGTTGTTCAAACTATATACGACAATTCAAGTTATAATGAGAAATGTTAAAATAACTGAAAAAGTTCATTTAGTTGTTACTTTTTGATGTTTTTACCTTACTAAAAATAAATCTGTTTCCAGGACCAATGGAGTTATTACAAAAATGACAACATATTATGAAGAAAAAAGTGAAATTAAATTCTGGGCAAAATAATATAAAAAAATACTTGAGAGTGTGAAAACACCCTTAATAAAAAATTATTGTCATATAAGTTAAAAAAAATGGTAGTTTGAAAATGAAAACTGATTTGTAATGTCATTTTTATCCACATAATATATTAATAAACCTATGAGAGTATGTTTCTTAATGTTATATTCTCTTCCTTTTATATATTTTCTCTTTATGTAGCAATAATGCAATTTAGATATTATACCTTTATAATAATTTTATTTCTAATTATCTATTGCTTTTTCTCTTTTTAGAAGTTTCTTTGCAATTATCATCTTCTTGTATTACTAGAAATGACCTATAATTATGCTGTCAAATTAAAGCAAAACAATTAAGTAAATCATAAATGAAGTTTGAAGGCCAGTGACATTAATTACATGTAGTCTTCTCATTTATTCAAAGTTTTATCTTTTGTAAAATTTGGCAATATCTCAGTAGATATTATACATATTTTACTTGCTGTAAATTACATTTTAGATATTCAGCAAACATATTCAAATTATATTTACTATGTATCATGTATTTAATTATATACACCTCTTGTGAGGTGTAGGTATTTTGTTTACCATTGGGAGTAGAATGAGGATTTTGTTTTTCATTGCCATGTCATTTAAATGACATAACATTAATGAATAAATCATTTACATGGTTAATTTTTATTTTTTGCTCACAATGATCCATACATTTTCATATTCTTTGTAAACACAGGAATAAATAAATTGATATGACAGAAAAGAAAAATAATGAAATGTAAGAGATTTCTGAAAGAAATGTGCCTTACTGTGACAACAACAATAAGACAAATGTTTTCTTTGTGGTAAATATGTAACCATGTGTGTAGTATTTTGTGAAAGGTAATTTAGCTGAAATAAAAATTATCCAGAGAATGAATATGATTTTTAAGTAATATGGCCAGAATCACAAATAGCACATTTTAGAATGTATTTCTCTAAATTTCTAAATTTCAATAAAATACTATTACCTGAGTGACATGATTTTCTTCACGTGTACTGTGCACAAAATATTGACCTACAAACTGTGTGAGATTACAATGGTATGACATACAGTCCTTTTCCCAAGTGTCTTATAATTATACATGAAATGCAAATCAATACAAATACAAACTAACTCTCTTTTTAATTATTGTTTACAAATGGCAAAATAACAGAACTTACCTTTTGTTTGTGTTTTATTTAAATTTTAAAATTTACTCATGAAAGAATATGAAATGAATAAACAAGAATTTATAGTACTTAAGAAAAACATGTACAGGATCTAAGGACAAATATTGTTAGGTAAAGGAAAGATTATAATCACCAACATAACTAGTTGATTCTGGGTGTATTGCATATCCTAAAAGTTAAGAGAAGCTGACTAGATCTTTACTATGGAAATTAAATCCCATCTGTCCCTCAGGGAGACCTTTGTTAACTTAGGTGGTCTATGCTACACTACCATCATCTGCACACTGATGTCAATAGTATTTATCACAAGGGGTTTCTGAGTCTTAAAATTTAATGTTCGAAGAGTGAGTAGAAGAATGTCTGGCAAAATATAGGCTTTTGCAATATTTTTTAACTGTTAGAATTTGATGATAGGAGGATTGCATCTTTGAGACTCTGAAAGCCTCCTGAATGGAACCAGTAACATGATAATCTCAGCAGTTCTATTCTTAAGAGGGAATCTGGATCAAGACAATTGTTTAGTAGAGATGGCTTCTTTTAAAATAAACCAGCAGCTATATTTTATTTGTTGCTAGTTTTTCAAAACAAACAAAAGACTGGATTCTAGATGCTTTTGGCAAACATTGCAGTTTCGGTAAATTTGAAACTAAATGAATCTATGCCAGTCCAGGTTCAATTACTGCCGATATTGAAACATTTAAGAAAAGCCTTCTTGAGAGTCAGTTTTACACTTAAAAAGTAAGAAAATCATTAAGCAAACTCAGCTTCATAGGGGAAAAATGTAAGGGGATTTAGTGTAATGACTTTATAAATAATATTTCTAAATATAGTTGGAGATTTTAGAAAAGACTATTTTAGAGAATGTGCTTTGCAGTGAACAATAGATAATCATCTTTGATTAGATGGTTTTTAAAAATTTCAAAAGGAGCTGTATCAATAAATGAGAATGAGTGGGAGAAACAAAATAGAAAGTGAAAGCACAGTGGCAACATCAAGGGAGGACATTGGGGAAGAAACCTCTTAAAATAGACGCCAGCACTAGAGCATCCACACTTGTCAAGGAATTCATAGCATGAGCCTGGGTGGGGCCAGCACCCCTCCTGGGTCAGTAAGCTCTCAACAATGCTGACTGCAGGGCCCAGGGACACACTTGTGCAACACTGTCCCAGCTCCTGTCTGTGCTTCTGTGTTTTAGAAGTCAAAAGACTGGGAGAACCCATCGGACAAGGAATCAACCAGGTGAGCAGGACAGGAACCAAAAAGATAGAACAGAAACATGATATGTAGAAAAATAGTAATTTCAAGCATGCACTTTGGAACATCACCTCCATAAAATTCTTTAAATTCTGCTGGGATTTAATGATTGAGATAGACGAAAAAAAAAATTGCACCCAAACTACTGGATATTACTTAAACGGCTAATGAAAAAGTTGCGACTGAGCAAATGAAAGTCAAACAGGATGGAAACTTTTGGAAGTTATGAAGAAACATAGGCAGTGTGTATTCATATCATATTATTTGTATAATATTTGAAAAAAAAACATAACTTTGTAAATATATGTGAAAGTTCACATTTATTAAAGATAATATGCGAAATTGTAGAAGTAGAGATACAGGTAATATTTTTAATTTTCATGAAGTGCCTCTAGTCCTACATATTTATTTTAGGAACATAACCCATGTTATTTTAATTAAAATCTGCTGAAAATAGTCACAGGGGCAAAAAAAAAATGTTTAACACCTTTTCTTATCCATTTTCAGGGTCATGACTGACACCCTACAGCTGAAGCACTTTAACAAGAGAAAAACAAATTTTGTGACATAAAAGCCTTCAGAAATGCAGACTCAAACACCCAGAGATAACTGTTTTGTTTTGTCATTCAAACTTTTTTCAACATTAGAGAGTACAAATGTAATGAATGTGGAAAGACCTTTGTTAATACATTTCAGAAAGCAACAAAGTTCATAATGAAAAAGTACAGTTGTAATAATGTAGAAAAATATTTAATAAAAATAGTCATTTAAACATCATTGGACTCACGTAATAAACTACTAAGACACCCTTTTAGATTATTTAGAATGTTTTATAGAGAATAATCCAAAGTAAGAAAATTAGATCATCTTTTTAAGTTTAGGCGAAGATTAGTATTTTGAAGAGGTATATTTATACTCAATGTAATCTCTCTTCTACTTTTAGGTTGTCCTTAAAAAAAAAAAAAAACCTTTTTTTTTTTAAGTTTACACATATGAGGAAAAACATGCAGTATTTGTTTTTCTGTATTTTGCTATTTCAGTTAACCTGATGTCCTCAAGTTCCATCTGTTTCCTTGAAAATGACAGATTTCACTCTTCTTCATGGCTAATTCATATGTCATTGTGATATTTTCTTTTATCCATTCATTTGTTGATGGGTACCTCAGCTGATTCTACATCTTGACTCTTATAAAGAGTGCCACAATAAACATGGATGTGCCAACCCCTCTTTTCTTTTTAATGCCAACTTCATTTCTTTAAATATGTACCCAGGAGTGGTATAGTGGAATCAAATGGTAAACCAATTTTATTATTTTGAGGAAACTCCTATTGTTTTTCCATAGTAGTAGTATTAATTTACATTCCCACCAGCAGTGTGTAAGTGTTGCTTTTTTTTTTTTTTTTTTTTTTACACATCCTTCCCACCATTTGCTATTTTTTTTATAATAACCATTATATCTGGGGCGAGATGATATCTCCCTGTACTTTGAAATTGTATTTCCCTGATGGCAAAAGTGTTTTTATGTGTAGGTTTGATGAAGAATGTACTGGCATGTATAAATGTGTATGGACAAAAATAAATAATCTAATGGTAATAAACTGAAAGGGAAAACCCAGCAAGACCTGTTCAGGCTCTTGTTAGATTCTCTGTATCATTCTTGCCTCCAGGAATAGAGTAACCCATCTGAAATGAGCCCCCTCAGAGGATAGATTGTGGGAAGGAGGGCATGAGCTGTCCAGGTTTTATGGTCAGTTTTGGAGGAGAAGAATTCTGGTTTCTCTGACATGCTCAGGGGAGAATGAAGGGCATGAAACAGGATGAAAAGAGAAGGTTAAAGGGAAATTTATTCCTCTGAAGCTACTTCTGAGGCTTTTTAATCGCCTCTAGTTCAAATTATTGGTATGTCAAAGTTTCATATTTTGGGGTATCACTTTCTGAGTCACAAACTAGTTTCAACATAGTCATATGCTATTTACCAAGTATGTTGCCAGGTATTTATAAAAATTTTAAAATATGCATATTCTGAAAAATAACATCTGCTTTAGTAACCTATAATTGGTTGTTTAAATACTTGTGAGTGGATTCTTCTTCAGATATTTATGTATATTCATAAATATGAATTAGAGTATATGATGATTATCACTATATGTACAAAATAAATAAATTAATTAAACTATCTGTGACAATTTTGAGCCTGTTGTGCTATGTGAAAAATACCCTATCTTTCTATTAAAAAAACAGGAAATGTTGAATACCAGAAGTTTTGTGATGTTCTTTTAGCATTTGTTAGATTAATAGCATTCCAAGTAGAAGATAAATTTTACATTTTATGATATTGTCTTCTTCAAAGTGTTTTTCTAAGTGGTAGATAAAAACATTTGAAGACTGTCTGGATTAAAAAAAAAATGTTATTTTTTAGGAGTCCGCTCAGCAAAGTTCTATTTCAAACATGAGTTCATAAAGTTCTAATTATGCCTCTCCAAATTTTCCCTCCTCCTCCTCCTCCTCCTCCTCCTCCTCCTCTTCCTCCTCCTCCTCTTCCTCCTCCTCCTCCTCTTCCTCCTCCTTCATGTTTTTATTTGTTTGTTTAGTTTAGTTGTATTTTGTTTTATTTTGTTTTGGTACTGGGGATTGAACCCAGAGCCTTATACATGCAAGAATCTACCTCTGTGCTATATCCCTAGCCATTTAAATTTTATTTTGAGATAGGGTCTTGTTAAGGTGCCCAGGTTGGACTTGAACTTGCAATCCTCCTGCCTCAGTCTCTTGAGTAGCTGGGTTTACAAGTGTGTGCCACCTCTTAGGGTATGAAGACCACAGTTTGAAACGTGTGGGCAAAGGGTTTGGGCTGACATTTGATGAGGTCATTTTCAAAAGGCTTTGGCCTGCAGGCTGGGGCTGTAACTTAGTGGCAGCGCACTTGCCTAGCATGTGTGCGGCACAGGGTTCAATCCTTAGCACCACATATAAACAAACAAAATAAAGCCATGCTATTCATATACAACTACACAAAAATCAACTCAGAGTGGATCAAAGACTTAGGCACTAGAACAGAGACCCTGCACCTAAAGGAAGAAAAAATAGACCCAAATCTTCACCATGTCCACCCAGGATCTGACTTCCTTAACAAGACTCCTAAAGCACAAGAAGTAAAATTAAGAACCAATACATGGGATGGATTCAAATTTAAAAGCTTCTTCTCAGCAAAGGAAACAATCAATACTGTGAGAAGAGAGCTTACAGATTGGGAAACAATCTTTACCACAAAAGCATTAATCTCTAGGATATATAAAAAACTCAAAAAACTTAACACCAAAAAAACACAAATAACCCAATCAATAAATGGGTTAAGGAACTGAACAGACACTTCAGAAAAGAAGATACAACCAATCAACAAATATATGAAAAGGTGCTCAGCATCTCTAGCAATTGGAGAAATGCAAATCAAAACTTCACTAAGATTTCATCTCACTCCTGTCAGAATGGCAATCATCAAGAATACAGGAAACAATAAGTGTTGACAAGGATGTGGGAAAAGGCACACTCATATATTGCTGGTGGGACTGCAAATTGTTGCAACCCCTCTGGAAATCAGTATGCAGATTCCTCAGAAAACTGGGAATGGAACTACCTTTTGACCCAGCTATCCCACTCCTTAGTTTATGCCCAAAGGACTTAAAATCAGCATACTACAGTAATACAGCCACACCAAAGTTTATATCAACTCAATTCACAATAGTTAAGCTATGGAACCAACCTAGATGTCCCTTAATAGATGAATGGATAAAAAAATGTTATATATATATATATATACACACACACACACACACATACACACACACATATATATTTTTTCAATGGAATATTACTCAGCTTTAAAGAAGAGTGAAATTATGGCATTAACCAGTGAATGGATGGAGTTGGAGAACATCATGCTAAGCAAAATAAGCTAATCCCACAAAATCACAGGCTGAATGTTTTTGCTACTATGCAGATGCTAATTCACAATAAGGCAGGGAGCACTAGAGAAGAATAGTGTTACCTCAGATTAGGTAGAGGGAAGTGATGGGAGGGAAGGAGAGGGGATGCAGGGATAGGAAAGATAGTAGAATGAAACAGATATTAATACTTTATGTATATATGTGACTACATGACCAATATGATTCTGCCAGCATGTACAGTCAGAAAAATGAGAAATTATATTCCATCTATGTATGATATATCAAAATGCATAAATGCATTCTACTGTCACACATACCTAATTAAAAGAAATAAATAATTTAAAATTTTTTCAAAATTTTAAAAAGGGGGGTTTTTGCCGTGCTATAATTTTCAGGAAATAACATTCATTAGAGGGAAAGAACAAACATTTTTGATCACAAAACATTGCTATATTGATCTCTATAGTCCATTAAACGTGCAAGTTTAAATCCATGTAACAAAGCAACATATTAGAAGTCCTGGTAATTTAGAAGGATTATGAATCTGAATGTGAATTGCAAGAGAAGCGTCATTGATCTTGGTAATGCTCCCAGAGAGGTAGCAGTAGATGCTCCAGTAGATGCTCCCTTTTTTATGTAAAGAAGGATAAAATCAAAGAATAATCCAGTATTTCTTGGACATTCTTTTTTGTAATTCTTGGAAAGTAATTTATTTACTGCAGTAGGCATCATTATTTTAAAAGCATCCCCAGAAATGTCTAACTCCAATCCCTGTAACCCAGGAAGATGGCGTCACACTCATGATTGTTATGGTATATGACACAACTGACATTAAAATGGGGATATTATTTGGTGTTATCTGTGTGGGCCCAATGTAGTCACACAATCTTAAACAGATTTCTTTAGATTGGGGGCAGAGAAAAAGTCAGAGAGAAGGAAAACATGAGCAGGAATCAATCCCCCTTGTTTGTTAGATGGGGATAAGAAAGTGAGAAGAAATGTGTGTTCTTAAGGAACAGAGTTCCTGGAGCCAGCAAGGAAAGAGAGAGCTCAGATCTAGTGGCCTCAAAGAAGTGATTTTTCTCAACAAGTTGAGTGAACTTGGAAGCCAGGTTCATTCAAAACCCTGAACACAAGGCTGTCTGCCTTTGGCCTTAAGCACTAAAACCACTTAAAATAAACCCCAGAGCTATGATTTAAAGAATGGGTGTTGTTTTAGGTTGACACATTGGTGATATTTTTTTATGTACCACTGAAAGACTGAAAGTGAGGCAGAAGGGCATGGTGGAGGAAAGCTACTCAGCTCATGACAACAAAGAAGGAGAGAGAGAAAGAGAGAGGGCGGAAGGGAGGGAGGGAGGGACACACACAGGGAGAGAGAGAGAGAAAAAGGGGACAGTGACAATATAAAGTCCCCAAGGGAATGTGCCCTTTCCTTTCAACTAGATTCCTCCTTCTACAGTTTGTACCGCCTGCCAATAGTCCATTTGGCTGCAAATCTCTCAGTCAATTAATCGATTAAGAAGGTCAGCACCTCCATAATCCAAGCATTTCCTAAAATCTCACCTCTGAACATTGGTGCACTAGGTACAAGTCCTTTAATACATGAGGCCTTGGGAGGACATTAGAGTTCCAAACCATGTCAGGAGTATATATGTATTTTGATGATACACACATGAATATACATGTATATAGAATATAGTATGTATATCATACTGTATACACATAAATTAAAAAGAACTCAGTGCTGTATCTGAATAATGGGTTAGAAATCTTCATCATTAAGCCTCAGAGCTCTCTTTATCTTACTTTTATTTTTCCATTTCTTCACTTACATGTTCCTTACCACCACCACAGGGAAAAGAAAAGGAAAAATAAAGAACTTAGGTATGTATTGAAGCACCTAGCAAGCTAGCAAAGACTGGTTGCTTTATAAATTCAGATTGTTTTCACTGAACTGATTTCAACACAATTTCAAGATATAGGATAGACAATTTGCACATAAAGCCACAATAACCAATGAGCCACATGATTTAAATTTAGAACATATAAAGCATGAATATCCTTTGACTGTTCTGGGAGAGATCACATTAACTTCTCCCTCCAAAAGTCTTATCCTAGTCGTCAAGAGGTCATATCCTAGCCCTTGCTGCTCTTAGTAACTATCTGTAGCTCCACACCCTTTTGCGATTTTGCTTCTTTCAAACCCATCAGCATCCGTGCTTAAAGCATGTAACTGCTGTTATTAATTACATTAGCTATTACTACTGTTTTGAACCCCACTGAGGCAACACAGATGGTGACCTTGACTTCTGTGTGACCACAAATGCCTCTAGACACTGTTGTTTTAGATTGCAGGACTTTATTATTTCCTCTGATGGACTTTGGATTTTCCAATTTTTTCAGAGTACATAGTATCCCTGTATGTGGAAGTAGGGAAAAGGTTGGTGGAAATGCTAAATGTACATAGAATCAGATGCATTTGTACCCTATACCAGGAACAACTCCCCTTATTCCCCAGACCCAGGACATTTCTGGCTTACTCTGTCAGACATTCTTCTCACTTCTTAGATAATCTGTTTTGACTACACTTTATGCTTTACATTTCCACAATCTGTATGCATACAAAACATGCAGGTATGTTGATCTATGGGCAAGTCAGTAAATCCCAAATAAAGTCATGATATTGTGACAGATATAGGTATATGAACTTGGGTATTCCCAGACATTTGGAAGTAATAGATAATTTTTTATTCTCCTGAAAGCATACAGAAAAATTCCAGAGGACTATTGATTTTTATTCCATTAGAACACAGATACATGTATCTGAATTTTTCATAGAAATGTTTAAGACATGTTGTAGGCAGATCTTACATGTTCCCCTTTAAATACAATTTTGCTGAATATTCTTAGTGTTTTGAAAAATAAGGATTTTTTAAAACAAATTTTTTGATATATAAAAATATAAGTTTTCCTCAGTACAAGTTTTGAATTTCTTGTTACAATTATGTGAAAATTTTGTTGTATCTTATCCATTTAGATTTTTAAAAAGCTATATGAATGTTTATTTCACTGTTTTCCCTCCCTCTTGCAAACTCACATGCAGCTTTTTACTAACAGAGTGTTTAAATTTGCCAAAAGGCATTCTTTAGTACATTGCCACAGTAAATTATTATACTGCATACTGTACCTTACAACATGTGTCACATTACAATTAAAGCATAAATCTCTGCTCTTTTGGCCACCCAAGAAGATTTACTACATTTTTTTTTAATTCATTGTATATGTCATGAAAGGTTTTTATCCAGAAGGCTTTAGTTATAAATAAATTGTTTTCTCTAACCAAATCAAAAGAAATGCCCTTAAATTCTAGTTCTCATACAATAAATTTGGATAAAAATATTTGGGCACCTAAATAGATCTGAAGAAGAATTTTAAGCACATTGTATGTATTTTGGGCTTATTTTAGGATTGATACATGAGAATCATCTTGATTTGATTTTACTCTGATTTGTATAAATATTGATTGTCCTCTATTATCCTAAAAATACTATAGACTGTCTCTTTATTTAGCATATTAAAACAAATCTATTCAATGTGAATGAGAAAGAATTTCAGATCCATTTCCAAAGTTGACTTTAATTTTTATCATATTTGTTGAAATATATAGCTTTGTTAAATGTTAATAACAATGTTAGATCTGCAGTATGATTATTTGCCCTTATCATGGCATGGGTACTGAATGTAATAAGCAAAAATTAGTGCTCAATAATCTTATGCTATGAAATCAGGTTGAATTCATCCACAGGGATGCAATAAAATATTATTGTCAAATGTTCATGTCATTCCTTTGCCATGAGGACAAACCCTCCCTCTATAGCCTTCCATAAAGTAACCTTTAATCATAAAAACCTTTCAGCAGTTGAACTCACTTTTCTCTTCCTTCAACTGAGAAAGACACAAAAGCTGCTCTGATATCCTGGGTACTTGGAGAGACAAGAGCTATCATTGTGCCTGCTATGTATGGGCTGGTTATCTGTAAAGCGATTGTCTGTGTTTGAATCCTTAATGTTTCATTTGAATTTGGGGCCCTTAGATACTACTCACCTCACAATAAAATGATCTGTAGAAGAACTTTGAGCACATTGTATGTATTTTTAGCTTATTTTAGGATTGATACATGACCATCTATTACTTTGATTTGTAAAATATTGACTGTCCTCTATTATCCTAATTCATAAATGAGATACTTATGTTTAGAAAAATTGTGCATTTATAGCAAAGTCTATCAATGTTTTATTCTGCTGCTTGGTCTTAAAAATCTTTAATTTTGCTTAGCATTAAACTGCCTAAATCATGACACCTACTTCTAGCTATGTACCATTGTATGTATGTATAATACCTCTTTACTATTTATTGAAAATGTGTGCATTTAAAGATAATAAATAATAATGTAACCCATCTATGCCATATATTATCCTTTATCAAAGTATTAATTGGTGAACAGAAGGTAAGATTTTGATTTAATTTCTGTAACTTCAAAAGTCATGGAAATATTTGCCTATATTCATGGATATTGTAGGAAAAACCTTAGATAAAATTCATAAATGGATTAATAAAAGAACTCAGACTTCTAACACCTGCACCCTGAACCCAGAAAGAAGCTCATCTTCAGATATAATGCAATTTGTACTGACTATTTGTCTCATTTCCAAGTAGTTCCTGGCTGAATTACAGTGACATTATCCTTTAAAGAACTTGCGTGATCCCCAACCCATACACACAACAATCTTCCCGCTTTTTGGACAGTTTTTCTAAGCAGAGTATTTTTTATGCAATCACATACACAAGCAGGCTCATACGCACACATACACATATATACCCCTGCTTAGTTACATTATGTAATTTCCCTTGCTCCTTCAGAGCAGAACAGAAATTGAATATGCCTTTTTCCCTCACATTATACTTGGAAATTTATATTATTTCTTGCTCTCACATCCCAACAAGTCTTCATTCATTATCAGTTCAAGATTTTGTTGTTAACTTGTATTCCAATTGCACTAGTTTCCTGAGGATGATAGAAGAGATTACCATCCATGGAGTGATTTAAAATAAGAGAAATTTAATTTCTGCTTGTTTTGGTGCCAAAAATTCAAACTCAAGTTAACAGCAGAACTCTTCTTCCACTAGAGGCTCTAGGGAGACTCCACTTTTTGCTTTTTCACCTCCTGGAGATCAATGGGACCATTCCTCTATTTCTGTAGTCACATTGCTTGTGCCTCTTCTGCCTGGGTATCTATCCTCGATGTCTCTTATAAGAACATTTCTATGTGGATTTAAGGCCCAGCCTATTAATACAGGAGGATCTCATCAAGTTCTTATTTGATTAGATCTGAAGAGACCCTTACAACAATAAGGAAGCATCAATGGTTCCAGGGTTTGATGTTGATTTGTTTAAGGGGGCTTATCTCTACCTATCACATCAACATAGTCATTGTTGAGAATAATTATTTTTTCCTGTTCTTACCCCTCACAAAATATACTGAAAGAAATTGTTTTTGTGTTAAAATGGAGGATTATCAAACTTAAATCTTCCTGGAAAGTTGATCATAAACTTTAGAAATAGACATAAAAAATTGGAATCAGTGCCAGGAAATCCCCTATCAATAAAGTTTTCTAAATATATAAATTAAATCATTTTCAATAAATCTGGAATTATATAGCAACTATGGCCCTGAAATCAGAAGTAATTTTCTACCTGGCATTTGTAATTCCTTAGTGACATGTAATATAAAAGTAAGAAGGGGCAAAGATGAAATATTAACATTAACTAGAGCTGTCTCCACAACATACAGAATGTCAGGTGCATTTGGTTGTTTTAGATATTTTCCCAAATAAAGATATAGGTAAAATGTGTAGAATTCTATATTCATATATTGCTTTCTTACAAAAGTTTTATGATATTGTCTCAAATTTTATACATAAATAATATATATAGTACATAAAAATATATATGTACACACATATATACGTATATATTTATGTAAGGATGTTTTATCATGAATTTTAATAATTCTCAGTACTGTGGTATTAATTAAAAACCATAATTTTAAGATCTACTTTTATTTCTTCCACTTGACATGTTCTAGCTCTGAATTATAATAAGAAACAATACTGGAGATAAAATGAAACTTTGAACCTGGAAACCATGTGCACTGGCAATGTTTTTTAAGATAAATGACATTAATGATAGCTTAGAAATACCTGTGTTTTTCTCAGGGAAAAGAATAGACATTATTTGTCCTATAAATTGTTTTCAAAGATTTTCATTTAACACTAATAACATGATTTTTGGTGTGTATGTATGCATGTAGGTGTGTGTGTGTGTGTGTGTGTGTATAACAATTAGACTTCATTGCATATAATTACTTTCAGCATTTACTTATTAAGCAATGTAGTTAAAAGATTCTGTATTTTTTAAATCTTATCACAATCTTTTCTCTTTAGCAACATTCTATATTAAAAAAAATTAAAAGAAATCAACCAATGGTGATGATTGATTATTCTCCCTGGTCTGTAAAGCTCTAATATCCCCTAATTCTAGAGTGATACTCCTACTCTTTGGAGCATCCTCCAAGGTTTCATAGGTGAAGCATTTAGGTCATGATTGGATCACAGGGGCTCTAACCCCATTAGTAGACAACCTATCAGTAGCTGAATGGAATATAGGAAGGTGCGGCCTAGTACATAATTGGAGGAAGTAAATCACCACCGGAAGCCGGCCCTGAAAGGGTTTATCTTCTTCCAGGCCCCTTTCTCTCTCTCTGCTTCCCAGCTCCCATGAATTGAGCAGCTTTCCTCTACCATACTACCATGTTTCTGAGCTGGAGGCAGCTGACCAAGACAGGACCAGTGAAACTGTAAAACAAAACAAATCTTTCCCCCAATAAGTTGTTCTTGTCAGGTCTTTTGTCACAGTGACGAAAAGCTGACTAACACAGCACCAAACTATATTTTGTCACAGACATGTCTTTCAGTGTACAGGTGGCATATACAATCTGGGTTTTAAAATAATTGATATTAATAATTTTCTTAAATATGGGAGAAATGGGTACAATATTTGGTGAGTCATTTTCACATATTTTAGAAGCATAAAGAGATGTTCAGATGACTGCTGTGTGAATAAATAACAATTCTATCTTTGCTCATCTCCTGCTTTAACAAGTTTCCAAGAAAATTGAGAGTATGTGTGAATGTCTCAGAAAAGTGTAATTCTGGCTTTTTATCTAACATTTTCAATTAAATAATGGATGGCAGCAACTATAGCCTATCAGTATTCAAATTATTCATCAAATCACTTTTATTAATATATCAAGTTTTTAGTTGTGGGAAATTGTCTTGTATTTTTGGAGTGATGGACATGGTAATTTTAATGACTGATTAACGAAACAGTCTTCTTGAGGTCACTGTGGAGATAATCTTATCAGGCATCATATTAATTCTTATTTGATAAAGATTATTCTTGTCTCTGTGAAAATAACCAATTAAATCAATGAAATGTTCAATCTAATGTTTATTTTAAGGAATAACAATGAAGTAAGAAGTAGACTTGAGGATTCAGTTTTAAAATCTTAAATGCTTATTATTCTATTGATTTTCTAAAGTCAGTGGCTTTCTCTATTTCTAACAGCTTGTTTCAGACTTACTGATCTCACATAGGTACTTTTTATGGAGAAGTGGATAATGCTAGCTGCATGCCACAAGCATAATCATACCTATTCATGAACGGTAGTGTTAACAGTATCTTGATCATTATCATCTTACACTCAACTTCTGTGTAGCTGAATGAATTAACACCATTATAAGCTAATATATTTGCCATATTATTTAAGTTAGAACTTGAAAAAAATTACAAAATATATTTGTGAAGTCAACATTGAAAGTAGCTGAGTAAAATGATCACAGTCTCATGAAACAAGATTTACATGTGTAGGTTTATCTTTATGAAGTGCCAATCAAGGCAAGAAGGTACCGGGATTCCTACAGTTACAGGGAGGATCAAATTGAGTTGGAATTCTTTTTCTGCACTTTTTCTATGATTTTTTGAAGGAATTTTGTACAACATCACATTTTCTCAGTACTAGGATCAAATCACACAAGACTTTGCTGATATTACTCTGATAATGATCGGTTTCTATTCTTGCTTTTAGGAATTCCTCTATTTCTATCATTAAAAATCTGTGTATTTTGCCACTGTATAGTTTGGTTTCTTTCCTATTCCTTTTTGTACTACATGCTACTAGGGCTAAATTCGGATGAAAAAGGATTTAGAGCCTTACATATTGAGTTAAGCTGATCAGTTATTTTGTTGTGAGACTTGGACTCATTCACTCAGCCATAGTTTACTAATCCCTGAACTGTATCTAACAATATGTACTGTGCATTTTCTTTTCTATTATCAGAATTAGAGATCAGATAGTCATGAATATAAAACTTACTGAAGCTGTTATTTCCAATATGACAAGTCATACAGGAACAACCTGTTTTAATAGGGGAACTCTTGTTTCATTTTGTAACCTATGGTGTGCTTGAAAGATGTAACATAAATATTTTATCTCCTGGGAATTTTGAATATTAATTTCATCTCTGCTCTTGTTTTAATGAGCTCTATCTTGTGTTTAATTCTCAAAATTATAAAGAGAATTTACTTTTGAGAAAAATAAGACTGATCCTCTTCTTTGGACATTGAGGAAGAATGGGCTACGGATGACTAACAGAATTTTGTGAGAGAATTTACAGAAAGGATCTGGTGGAAAAAAAAAAAAAAAACATGCAGAAGAAGTCTGGGAACTGATTATTTCAGCTGGAAGCATTGATCTTCAATAGTATCACTGTGAGAGATGCTTTTTGATTGTCCTGGAACCCCATGAAAATGGAATCTCCAGACCACTTGGATTAACTTAATGTGAACTTTTTTCCATCCCTGTACCTTGTCTCAGCTCTTTAGTCCCTCAACTGGATATGTGAAAGCACTTCCCTGCCTCTGATCCTATAGCTGGACTCCAGTAGTGACAGACACCTTATGAAACAATTCTTAGGTGAACAATTCTCCTTAGATATCTACAAGGGAACTACACATCCAGCAAGTAGTAAAGAGGGAAGCCTGTCTCTGTACCTGTACCTCTGGGAAATAGCTTAACCAAGCCTGAAATCCCTCAAATGGGAGGAAAGTAATTAGTGACACTCCAGGGACATTTATATTATTAGCAACCTGCATTTCCTCATGAGAGGAATTTTCTCTTTAATTTTTCAAAGGGTAGGACTGCTCCTTTAAACAGCTTGGCTTGTTTGCTTGGATACAGATTCAGTGACCTTGTTAGAATTCCTATCCTTTAAATTACTCCCCTCTGGTTACAGAGGAAAGAATTGCTGGCTTCATTGTTTTAAAATTTTTTGCTTTGTTGATATTTGAAATTTGTTGGAAATTAATCACCAGGCAATCATAACTTACCTAGAGTGCTAAGCATAGATCCAAGACATATCATAGGTAATCAATAAGAATGTATCTGAACCCCTGTGACCAATTCTGACCTCATCTTGATTTTATAATTTTAGATTCTTAATGATGCAATAATTTCCAATTAGCATACCAGGCTGAGTTCATCCTCAGGGTAAGGACATAAAACTCATACTTTTAATTTTTTTAGCCTGTGATCATTAAATAAAAGCATTTTAATTTTTTTTTCTGCTCTCTCCTTATGAATGACGGGAATGTCATATTTAATCACTTCCTTAACTATGTGAAATCCAAAAAAATCATACTTTGGTCTTTCTCCAGTGGGTTTACTGCAACAATAAGATTCTTGCAATCTATCCACCTGTGTTCATAGCATTAGTAATGCTATAACCGAAAAGACCCTGGGAAATGACTCTTCATTTCTTATATGAGGTGTGACAACATCTATCAATTTTTTTAATTGCCCCTTTATGTAACACTCACACTGTCAGATTCCACCCACGTGCTATTATTTGTTTCTCCATTCAGATTTTTTTTTCATATAAATACGTTGGTAACACAGCTGTCTTTCTTAGGAAAAATGAAGCCTCAGCTAAGAGAAAGTACTTGTGTGTTTGAGTCCTCAATGCTTATATTTAAAAACAGACCAAACTTCTTGTTTTGAAAATAAAATTGATGTTGACAGCTCATTCTTTTAGCTTTTCCACTGGTAATGGGTAAAGTGCCTGTCTTGTGGTACTAGTTTTGGAGATCTAACTTTGTTTGAAATTAGTGAAACCAAAAACTGTAAGTTTCAATGAAAACAGTTTGAAATTCAGAGTCAGATATAGTTTCCATTGGTGAAAAAGGCCTCCATTTAAGGTGACTTTGAGAAAACTGAAGCATTGAAAAACAATGTTACCAAGCAGGTAGTGCAAACCTCTAACCCCAGTGACTTGTGTGGTTGTGGCTGGAGGATCACAATTTCAAAGCCAAACCCAGCAACTTAGTGAAGCCCTAGGCAACTGGGTCAGAACCTGTCTCAAAAGAAAAAATAAGAAAGAGGCTGGGGATGTTGCTCAGTAAGGTAAAGCACACCTGTGTTCAATCCTCAATACCAAAAAAAAAAAAAAAAAGAATGACAAAACATAAATTAGGTAAGATAATAAAAAGTTATTATTAGTTTGTTGTTAGAGGAATTTGCCTAAAACGAAAATATTTCCTTGCTTAAATAGTACCTCATTTTTAAAAAAACTCTCTTTGACATATTTATTTTTCCTTCAATTTTTTTTTTTTAATTTTGAAACATCTTAGCAAATAATTGGCAAAGAGAAACTGGGTCACAGGTTTTTAGAGATAAGGAAAAAGTACAATCTGCTCCTCTAGTGTGTGCCACTTACGCATGAGACTTACAGAGACAAGGAAATGTTCACATATCCAAGATTCACTCATATTTTATCCCAGTTTATTTGAGTTCAAGTGTGATTTCTTATATTTTTTAAACTAAAGTATGTGCCTTAAAAAATCTGGGGGTGGGGCTGCTGAATGGGACTCAAGGCTGCTATTTGGTTCTTTCTTTCTTTCTTTTTTTTTGTAGGAGTTGGAAATGTAGCTGTATTTTGAAAGCAAATATAATTTAATAGAGGAAGAGAAAGATCTCTCCAAGAAAAGATATTGGTGTGGATAAAGGGACAACTAAACAAATATATTAACAGGAAAATAAAAGATCATATCCAGGTGTGCACTGTTGAATAAACAATAAACAGGATTGTAAATACAAAAGTATCGATTTCACTTCACATTGTCTTACAATTACTGCTCCAAACTATTCTGCCTTTTCTATCTGAATTTTGTTTGTATAAAATAAATTTAAAATAATTGAACTTTTCACATATATATATACATACATATATATGTGTGTGTATGTATGTATGCATATATGTGTGTGTATGTGAGCATATGTATGCATAATACAGATGCTCCTCCAGTCATGATGAGCTTATGCCCTGATAAAACCATCATAAATTGAGAATATACTACATGGTGTGTAAAGAAAAGCAATAGACCCCTACCCCTTACCTCCTCACCATGCTACAGGTTGACTTTAGAGATAGCCACTTTAAAATTATTTTAAATAATTATTTTGACAATTTCATACATATTTTCAATTAGATTGTGATATTTTTATTGACTTAGTAACATCACTTAGGACTTCCTGTTCTCCATCACAAATTCTATGACTATAATCCTTTTGAGTCATTACTGGTATGAGTAGGGTACTATGACCATCATTTCTCTTTGCTGTATTTTTTCCTGGAGTTATTATTATTTTTTTTTTTCATAAAAAGAAACACAATTCAGCTTGGTGCTGTGGCACAGGCCTGTAATCCCAGTGGTTCAGGAGGTTAAGTTAGGAAGATGATTTCAAAGCCAGCCTCAGCAATAGCAAGGTGCTAAGCAACTCAGTGAGACCCTATCTCTAAATAAAAACAACAAAAAGGGGTGTGTGTGTGTGGATGTAGCTCAGTGTTTGAGTGCTCCTGAGTTCAATCCTTGGTACTACCTCCTCTCCCCCCAAAAGAAATATAATTTGAAATTTTCCTTCTATTCTCTCCAACAGTCTTTCAAAACAAATTTCTACATAAACCTGTCAGTTAATCCTTTATCACCAAGAGAACTTGCCTCTGAACTTGAACTGAACTTGTTCAGTTCAATTGGTTGCTTTGCTTTCCTATTTAATTGCTTTCAATCTTGTACTTCATTACTCTAATGTATAGGTTCTTCAGAGCTGAATTCTGGGTGTATCCACCAGGACATGCTAAATAGTAAAATAAACCACCCTATGTTCTCAGTAGCTTCACAGAATAAAGTGTTATTTCACACTCACTTTGTGTCTGACTTGGACCACTCTAAAGGCCCAACTCCACAGTCATGCTGAGGCTGACTCTTTCCATTTTGCAACCCTACAGACATCAAAGTATTTTCTGCATCTGCCACACAGTCAGTTGAAAGAATGAATGTGGAGAAAATGAAGAAAGGAAGCCAAATTCTCCACTTCATCCCACATCCATCGAGCATCAGAATTTTGGAATTGTTACTTCATTGACTTGTGGAGCTAGTGTTGTTTAGTATTTTTCCTAAGAGTACTGATGCTTTTTGTACAGTTTATATGTGAAGGAACCACTTTTATTTTGATTCTGGATCCATAGTAATATGTATACATCTGGATTTTTCAACCTCAATACTATTCTTATTTTGTAACAAATCTTATTTACTAGTAGAGTTTTTCCCGTGTGTTGAGAGAAACTATGTCTGTTCTGAACAAAGGCCAATAGCAGCTATGAGTTTTGACAAACAAAAATGTCTCCAGACACTGGTAAATATTCCCTAAGGAACAAAATCATTTCATGCTGAGATTCAGTGTTGTGGAAATACCATAGTTTGGTTAATGTGGTTGCTGCTGTTTTTTTCAAGATATCCCATATAATTAAACAATTGGGTTATTTCTTACCTTTTCTATCATAAAGAATACTATCATAAATAATCTGAAAAAATATGTGTTTTTATGCTGAAATTGGTAAAATCAAATTATTGTGAATTGTAAGTCAGCTTTTAAGATTATTTGAATTTAGGATCTATAAATATTATTAGCTATATTGAAAGTCAGTTGGTGCATCTTGACCCTATTGACACTTCCGATTCAAATTTAGAATGCCTATATTTTTACTAAATTAAAAAATGCTTTTCCTTGTATCTCTCTTCTCTTAAACAGAAAATCTTCTTGCCATTGGTGTGCTAATGTATTTTATGGACTTCTTCAAGTACTTTAATTTTGTTATTGGTGTTGTTTTCAACAGTTCATTTATTATTGGACAATTAGGTTGTTTCATACATTTGTATGAATATATACAAATGCATATGAAATGTAATACATGTATGTCTTTGTGGGCTTTAGAATGCTATGTTATGTACAGCAATATGAATCTTGAAGTATTTAAAACTTGTTTCTAGTCTATTTTACCTTATTGCACATCCTATATTATGATAAAAGATTTTGGGGGGAATTATAAAATTAGAATTTCTGTGCTTTTTATGTATTCAATTTGTTATTTTGCTTCATTTTGTTTTGATTTTGATGTTTTTTTTTTAATCAGTGTTGTATATAAAACACTGAGGTATAAAAAAATTAAAATTTAAACCACCTTAAAAATCAAAATATCCAAACCTGCAAATAAGATATATTGTAATAATTTAGTTTCTATGTCTGTTCTATTTTCTACATCTCCTTTGTCAATAATTTTTTGTAGTTTTGTTTTACTTTTTAATTTTAAAAATAAAATAAAATAAAATTTATGAATTTATATTCCCTCTTTAGTAAAGGGTTATTTGATTCATACTTTCTTTTCCCTTGCTTTTTTCACTTAATATATGTCAGAATTTATTCACAGAATTATGTAAAAATAGATTTCTTCCTTTAGACAACCATTCAGCACTCCATTGTTTGGCTATATCAAATTCATTCAAATAGTTTAGAAAGGAATAAATGAGAAAATAAGTGCTCAGCCTGCATCTTCATCTGGATGTGTCACATGGGTTTAGGCTTATGTGATGGGTCTTTAGTAGTATAGTATAGTGTATCAAGTAAGCTTGAATGTAGAGCTTTATTTCTAAAGATAATCATTATAAAGAGTTATAAAACTATTAAAACTGGCAATATGTCTGTGCTGAGTTAATGGTTGAAAAAAAAAATATCAGAATGTCTTAATTCAGAGACCAAACCTAGGAGTATAAAAATACAGACAATTGCATCAATAGGATAACAAATTATGCTTTTGCTTATGAGTGAAAAGAGCAAAGATTCTCCCTATGTAGAAGGAATAATAAGAGGAATGACACATATTTACTAATGTGGTCATCATATTTAAAGGAAAAAGAGTTGATTAGTTTGGTTAATTGCTAATGGACTCCATGAATAGAAGTTAATTTATGAGTCAAATTGGCTAATTAGAACTTTAATTATGAGAATAGATAGTATCCTTCAATATCATCTAGTATAATTGTGTCAATATTTGTCACATATGATGGATAAATTAACGTTCTAATTTAAAATCTCCTTTAAAATGAAAAAAAAAAAATTAGACCATGTGTGGTCATTTCTAATTTGGTGTTGTATCAAAAAGATACACAGAACTCACCCTAAAATATTTGCTGAATAATGTAGATTATTAGTATATGTTTTATTTAAAGTGATAATAAAGGTAATATTAGTACTCTTTTTTCCCCCTCTTTCTTCCCCAATTTTAATATCACATGGCAGTTGTACACATGGGGCAGGTTCACTTTGTTCTGGTTATCAATTTGAGATTGGTGAACAGGACATAAACACAAACAAGTTGCATGTTGTGGATTTATTATTTACAGACAAACAGAGACATACCTGAGTCTAGGATTCATGATGAACTGGTTCCCTAAGGTTCAGGAAAGCTGCCCAAAGTGGAAGGACTTTCCTATGCACATGCTGCACTTGAACTAAGTTTGAGTGAGCCTAGAAAGCAGACCACTCTGAGGATAAAACCCTGGGGGAATTCCAAGATTCTGGCTGAAGCACTTGAGGACATCCTGTGTCTGGGAAAGACCAACAATGATCCAGGTTATTCTGCTCCATCTCTCCTTACCAGAGGATATCAAACTCCCCATGCCTGGCTAGTTACACTTGAGAACTATAGGTAAGAATGGGAGGAGAACTGATTTGGTCCAAGGGTACCCCAAGAGCTGTCTTTCAGTACAAATCCCATAGTCTCTCTCCACAAATTTCTTCCTATAGATTAGGCTGCTTCTAGGTGCATCAGTTTTTCCCTATACTCCTTTGGAAGCCTCAGTTTCTGAGCCTTTCTGCTTCTATGGGTCTTTAGAAGGCATCAAATTTTCCTGTTTTAAATGTGTGAGGTTTTTGTTAATTTGTTTGTTTTTTTAATTATTTTTCTTTTGTTGCAAGAAATGACATCAGTAGAATACTAGTGGGGCATTCTCTGTATTTAGAGTTCAATAAGAAAAAAATGTTAACATGTAAAAAAACATTTTCTTTTTTCCTTTTAAAGAAAAGAAAAATTTAAAAAGATACTTGACATCAATATTAATTCTACATAAGATAAGAAAGTATAATATTTTTAATATATTTTACTCTTATAAATTAATAAAAACAGTAATCCAACAGGAAAATATGCAAAGGATATGAACAATTCATAAGAGAAAAACTCATATATCTCATAAGTATATGAAAAAGCATTCAATTTCATAAGTTTCCAAGGAGATGAATGTTAAACATGAGACCCTGTTTGTCCCAAAATATTAAAATGATTAAAACGATGATAATATGCTTAGTAAGGGTTTGAGGAAATGGGATTTTCTTTCCAGTGTTGTTAAAGAGAATGTATATTAGAGAGGTAATTCCGGATTTTTATTTGAAAGAATGCTTTAAAATCCTTAAACTCTACTTTTCTTTAACAAACACATTCCTTAGAAAATATCTGAAGGAAATAATGAATACCTGAAGGAAAGTAAAAAAGAAGTTCACCATACCCTTAAAGTGACTCCCAAAAAACCCCATTTCCTGGTATTCATGCCATGTCTATCTCTGCTGTTTAAGTGTGGGCTGGACACAAAGATTTGCTTCTAAAAATAGAATACAATCAATACAATGGTTTTACTTTTTGAAATTAGATTTTGAAAAACTATGATTTCCTTTTCTTTCACACTTTTTTCCTGGCTTTTCTCCCTATTTGGCTCAGGTAAAGGAAGCTACCATGTTTTGAGTTCCAGTAGAAAGAAGCTCATGTGGCAGAGAACTGAAGGTAGCCAGCTAGGAACTCAGTCTAACAACTCATGAAAAAGCAAATCCTGCCAACTACCACCAAAAGAGCTTGTAATCCAATCTGACTCCAATTGAACCTGGAGATAACTGGATCCCTGGATGACAACTTGATCTTAGTTTTAGCATCTTGGTTTGGAAAATGCAGAGATTCATACCTACATTCCTGATCTGAATAAATGATGAGATAATAAATTTGAGTTATCTTAAACTGTTAAATTATGGGGTAATAGTAAATGTAGGAGTAGAGAACAAATAAACCTGTAAAATGATCTTGCCTTATAGATGAGTGAGGAAAGCATGCTCTAAGTAATAACAAGGTAAGGCATTATTTCATTTTAGTTATAAACAGAACCACATATATACACACATAAACACACATTAAGAATGTCTGGGAGAACACCAATAAAATAAGAGATACCACTATTTTTAATCAGAAGGTAATAAGTGATTTTAAAATAATTTTCTAGATGATTTTACATATTTTGAATTTTTATAATGAATTTAATTCCAATACCTAAGAGAATAAAGAAAAGGCAGGCTAAAAGAGATAGTAGGAAAAAAAAAAAAACACAAAACTTTTCTGGAATTGAAGCCAGATTTAAAGTTAGGTAGTCAGTGTAGTTAGATAAATCGGGTCTAATGCCGAGTGAAATCTAAAATGGAGGCCATGCTGGCAATGATTCCAGGAAACGCAGGACAACTCATGGAATGTTAATGAAGTCCCGAAAAGGCCCTAGGCCAAAGTCCACCTCAAAGAAATGTTAATGAACAGCCCCCAGCAAAAAGGTGCTGACTCAGAAGTCCTTCCTGACCAGATTACTTCTTTGGCCCACCTGTGTCCCACCCCTGGGTCCTTCCCACCTACATTCCATCACTGAAAGAACTATAAAAAGGGGAGACAACATCCCTTCCACGGATTCCACCTCTTGGGTCCCCTTCTTCCTCCGGGAGAAGTCTTTTCTGCTGTCCTTTAATAAACTTCTAATTTCTACTCTGACCTTGCCTTGGCGTGCTTCTCTGGTGTTATTCTTCAACATTGGGGAAGCAAGGACTCGTCACCGGTCAACAGCGGTAACAGAATCTCATTTAGCATTTTGTTTTTAGTAAGAAATCACTAATTCTTGAATGATTTTTTTTTTTCAAATGGATAAATTTAATACAAATGCCCAGTTTTTCGAGATGAAAAAACTTTAGATATTTTCTTATAGCATTGATATTTGTATCAATATTAGAACATGATTTTTTTGTTCTACATTCTTATTTCAAATTTAGTCAACTTGGAATAATGCACTAAAGGAACAATTCTGTTTACATCTAGTCAAAAATAATAGAAGCAGTAGAAAAAGAGTATCTTGCAATGAGTTATTTTATAGTAGGCCACATTATTCCAAGAGGTAAAACATCCCTGAAAAAAATAGAAGTGAAAACTGTGTGACAGTAGTCCTTCAGAGTAGAACTCACAAGGGTACCTATGGAGTGGCAACTTGTTTACTGCAGACAGAGCATTTAGCAAACTTGATTAATTTAATATGCCAAACCTACTTCATGTTTTAGTTACATTCAGCTTCTCTAAGGTCCATATTATGAATCATTTGATGCACTATACACATACTAGCTTGAGAATGACTAAAAGACAACATACCCTAGAGCTGACACTTAACTTGGACAATTCATCTTTTTAATATGTCTAATAATGGAACAGTCAGAGATAATGAATTATAGAGTTTTATGTATTTGTGAGACTACTGGCTAGTTTGTGCATAGCATTGGCTCCTGCAGATTTTGGCTTTTTCCCTAGCCCTTATCTCTGATGAATTTGAATGTGGTATGCCTGGAAGACATGCTGTGAAAGCAAAGGAGAATGCTTTGCATATGTTATTAAAATGGAAATTCCCAAGAATTCTTTTGATTCTTATAAGCAAAAAGCATTGATTGAATATTGCTTACCTAAGAACTGAGAAAAAGAGAGACAGTAGAATTTAGTGGTTGCTTTTAGTATGCTTTTCAGTTTTGACACTGACTATTCAGGCAAGATTTGGATAGTGCATTTAAACCTTTAACACAGTAAATGCCACAGAATTAGCCTTCAATGGATATCACTAACATGCCCATATATTTTTTCCTTCTTATTCTTATTGTTGTAGTGATTTATTCAGTTTATTCATCTAAAGTTTGCTGAACACCCATCGAATGCCTAACCCTGAGTCACAAACTAGCACTACTTCTCTACAACCAGTTGTATCTATTTTCTAGTTATATAGTTTAATGTGTTTTTATATAAATTTTAGTTCTTATCTCAAAGATTTTTCTTAGGAGATGCATATCTGAGTTTATTTGTTGGTGGGGGGTCCTTGGCTTTCATTTTGCATTCCAGCTATGTTCTAAGGGCATTAATTAAATTTAAATTGCTAAATTTCTTCCCTCCAAAAGTGTATAAAACATTGAAAATATATATTTTCTTTAAAGTTTATGTGTCTCTGGGCTACTAAATGCTATACTTACTTAAATGATTGCCGATAGCAATTTTTATGGCATCTCAAAATTTTTTAAATGATTCTTTGATAAAAAAATAAAACTAAAGAAATTAAGGGAAAATCACAGATACCTGTTTTCCTTCTTTTCTGCCCAAAAAAGTCTGCTTTCATTTTGCTTCTGGGAAAGCCCAGGAAGTTCCACATGGCTGCTATATCCACAGTATTTGTGCCACAGTATTTATTTCACACGACACAGTGAAAATACACTTCCCTTGAAATATCTACTCAAGGATGTTCTCTCTGCCTGATTAGTCAGTAAGCAGAAGAGATAATGTTTTAACAAGTATTTTCTTTAGAGAAGAGACTCTGTAAGAAGTTTATTCTTTTTATCTGAGTCATGAATAAAACAGAGATCTGAATTTGATACTGTCTCCCTTATGTATGAATGATGGCTATTTTGCACATCAGTGCAAGCCTCTTTGTGTTTTCATGAAAAACCTAGCCCTAAGCACTGCTGCCTTGACAGAGAGACAGAAAACACAACCCTCAGTATCTCTGACACTTAACAATATTAGATTGAAATAAGGTAGGAATTTCAAGAAATCGTAACACCTTCATGTACATAGTGGGAAGTCGGGCTTCTGTGCTAAGAAGAATGATGGATTGGGTCTCAGAATCTGGCTTCCAGTTTGAACAGCTCTGCCATCAAGTTGCTTTGTCAGTTTTGCTCTCTCCTTAGCTCTCTCTCTTTTTTTTTAAATTTAGAAACTAATTTATGATTCTGTCTTATTGCACAAGAATCAAACTTCAAAGCATTAAATAAGGAAGAGAACACCAATGGGTAGGGCTAGAGGCCATACTTTAAAAAATAGCAACAGAATGAGATGCAGCCATTAGATGTTTTCATAAGGAGTTAGAGAAAGTAAGTAGTTTGAAGACAAAGATAAGGGCCATTTGCAATAGTGAAGCCAGATTTAAAGATAGGCAGTTAGTGTAGTTAGGTAAAGTGGGCCTAACATCCACTGTAATACAGAAAGTGGAGTTGATCTGAGCCCTGGAAACCAGAACAGCAGTGAAAATACTGAAATATTAATGTTTCCAAGGCCCCAGGCCCATCCCAAAGAGCTGTTAATGAAACAGCTCCCAGCAAGACAGGGAGATGTTAATCAAATCACCCCAGGCCCTTCCTGCCCAGATCACTCCTCTGGGTCTCATGGCCCACCTGTCTTTCCCCTTTTGGCCTTCCCACCTTCATCCCCACCACAAGAAGCCTAGAGGGAGATAAGCAAAATAAAGGACAGGAAAGTAGAACAACAGAAGATCTTAGATATAAAAGGGAGAAGACCTCCCCTTCCCACAATTATGCCTTTTGGGCCCCCTTCTTTGGGGGGGGGTCTTTTCTGTTATCCTTTAATAAAGACTTTTACTTTCCACTCTACTCTTGCCTTGGCCTACTTCTCTGGTGTTATACTTTAGCACTGGGGAAGCAAGGACTTGTCACCATAACCACCAGCGTTATCAATAGGACAAAGTAGAGTCCTGTATTTCCAATCTCAGATCAGAAAAAGGACTAACCCCAAAATCTGACCCATGGTGTCCAGGAATTGCATTGCTTAAAAAGAAAGCAAGAGCCCAGTGTTTTCCTTCCTCACTTTGTTTTCCTAAAACATACAATTCTGGGGACATAGAGATAAAATCCTACCTTTCATGCTATAAAATAGAGAGGAATCGTAAGAAAATCTACTTTCCTCTGACTCTCTATTCTCATTTCCCTCACTTCTGTGTTTTCTAAATGTATCATGTGAGTTTTAATTTTCATTTCGGGAAAGGACATGAGATAAGTTCACAATTTGTTCCTTCTTTTCTGTCAATCAGGGGAGTGCTTCTAAAGCTGAAGTTTCTAATAACAGGGTCGTCACTGCTGCTGAAGCTGCCTCACAATTTGACTCAGGTTCCCCAGAAGGTTTCTTTTTCTCATCCTCTCAAGTTCTGCTTTTCTTTCTCTCTTGGCACCTCTCTGCAGTTGTGGAAACTCTGCCTCAGTGTTTTCCTGCCCATTGTGTTGTCTCAACATGTTTCTGAGGTGTTGGTGAAGGTCAGCTTCACAGGCTCATTGCTCAGGTGCACCATTTCTATAACAGTCCAAGCTGTCTAGTGTGTGAGTTTATATCAGCAAGGGACTACAGCCAAGTCACTTGTTCTTCTTGAACCCAGCATCTAATCTTTTACACAGAGATAATAATGACCATGTTTTCTTCCCTATACAGATGTTGTGAATACCAGATGATACAATGTATGATGTTTTAGGTAGTAGAATACTCTCCAAATTATGTGGAAAATAGCTAGCTCCAGTATCTGCTATAATCGTACAATAGTAATCATGGGCATTTCTCTTTGAAAATGGCCACACCAAAAATTTTGAAAGTAGCTTCTAATACCTTCTGATGAATGCAAATCTCAGGCCTCCTTAGGGGCCACTCTTGCTTTGGGTGCAGAGATCTCAATGGACCTGATGGGTAGGTATGTTGATTCAGTTGCTGTCAGGAGGATGGATGTGCTAGACATTTTGACTTTAAAACCAATAATCTGCCAATAAAGTACTAATCCGCCAATAAAGTACAAATACACATTGCAAAGGCGATAGAACCTTTTGTTCGTCCTCTCTACTGTCTAGAAAAATGAAGAAGAGTATCCTCGCAACATTAAAAGAAACAAAGCCATAGAGCATCTTAGGAATAAGGTAAGAATTTGGCAAAAAAGATTTTATTAGACTGAGAAGGCATGAGTATATATTCATAGGGTTGTAAAAATAGAATTTTTGAGAGGTTTTGTACATCATTAGAGTCCAAAAGAAAAACATTGTGTCTTCACTTAAAGAAATAGACTTGAGTCTCTTTTTTAAAAATTTATTTTATTTTTCTTACTGTTTTTATTTGTTCTAATTGCTTATACAAGTCAGTAGAATTCATTTTGACACATCATACATAAAAGGAGTATAACTGCTCATTCTTCTGGTTGTAAATGGTATAGGGTCACACCAGTCATGAAATCATACAGCCACATAGGGTAATGATGTGCATAATAAGATTCAATCTGCTATTCTTCCTAACCCCAAACCCTTTCCTTCTCTTCATTCCACTCTTCTAGTCCAAAGTACCTCTATTCTTCCCTAGCCCCTTATCCATCCTCCTGATATGCATTCGCATATCAGAGAAAAGATTCGAATTTTGGTTCTTTGGGATTGGCTTATTTTGCTTCATGACACTCTCCAGTTCCATCCATTTACTTGCAAATGCCTTCTTTAAGGCTGAGTACTATTCTATTGTGTATATATACTATATTTTCTTACCCATTTTTCTGTTAAAAGGCACATAGGTTGTTTCCATAGTTTAGCTATTATGAATTGAACTACTAAAAACATTGATGTGGCTGTATCTCAGTAGTATGCTGATTTTAAGTCCTTAGGGTATAAACTGAGGAGTGGGATAACTGGGTCAAATGGTGGTTCCATTCCCAGTTTTCTGAGGAATCCCCATACTGCTTTCCAGAGTAGTTACACCAATTTGCAGTCCCACCAGTAATATATGAGTGAACCTTCTCCCCTTTATCCTTGCCAATGTTTATTGTTGGTTGTATTTTTGATTATTGCCATTCTGACTAGAGTAAAATAGAATCTCAATATAGTTTTGATTTGCATTTTTCTAATTGCTAGAAATGTTGAACATTTTTTCATATATTTGTTGATTGATTGTATTTCTTCTGTGAAGTGTCAGTTCAGTTCCTCAGCCCATTTATTAGTTGGTTATTTTATTTATTTGTTTGTTTATTTTGCTGTTAAGTGTTTTGAGTTCTTTATATATCCTGGAGATTAATGATGTATCTGAGGTGCATGTGGTAAAGATTTTCTCCCAATGTGTAGGAAGAATCTCTATTTTAAAGTGCTTCTTCTCATTGAATCACATTTGACAAATTAAGTAAATTGTATTGATAAACCCACTGTGTGTTACAGTCAATAAGAGAAAAGGTGAATTCTCAGAAAATACAGGCTATGGTAAGAATGTATGTAGTATATATTTATTAAAAATGTGTGTTTGTTTGTGAGTGAATGTGTATTATGTGTTTTGCTGTTTTCTTTGCTTTATTTAGATGAAGTATACTTTTGCCTGCAAAACACTTGTGTTAGAACAATATTTTCTTCTCTGACCTATGAAGTGCATTGCTTAGATTCCTGTTGATACTCTTCACTACACTTGATCATATTAATTAAGGTCAAACTTTCATTAGCTCTTCGTCGAAACGTGTACTAAATAATTTTAGACATTACTGTAATTCCAGAAACTCAGGAGGCTGAGGTAGGAGGATCAATCACAAACAAATTCAAAGCCAGACTTAGCAACTTAGTGGTGCCAAAAGCAACTCAGCAAGACCCTGTTTCAAAATAAAAAAATAAAAAGGGCTGGGGATATAGGTCAGTGGTAAAGAACTCTGGTTTCAATCCCCAATACAAAAAACAAAGACCAAAAACAATTAACTTGCATTCAGGAAGCACACAATTAATCAATTATTTTTTTCCATGTTTGTATATTATTTTCTTACATCTAAATTAGACATTCAATTTTACATTCTTAAATCTGTTAGATGCCTTGTATACTAAAACACATACTGTGATATGAATGGGTAAAGGAATGAATAGATAACATATAAATGCTGAAATGACAAACATAAATAAATGAACATTTGAGTGATAACACATCTCACTCTTTAGCTCTTGTACTTCTTTGACTTAATAATTTTCCAATGGCACTTGCTTTTCTCTTAGAATGATTCAACACATGGAGAAAGTTTAGACTTTGGAATAAGTATCAATATGATTAAATCAAGGTTCACCATATAATGTAACTGTTGAGTATATCTTAGTTCTATTTTTCCATGTGTAAGTAGAGCATAATTCTTACTTTTCCATTTTTCTCTGAAATAAAATGCAATGTGAAGTTATGATCTTCTAATCATATATACTAGCAAAAGTTCAATAAATGCATAATTTTAAGAACTTCATGTGCTATGATTCCAGAAAGAAGCAAATACCTTCAAGGAAGACAGAAAAGAACAGCCAGCCCAGCATTTTCCGTCAAGGCATAACAATTCAAGTGAGGGAAGGTATTGGAGAAATTTCTTTGTCACCACAATTGCATTGCTTAATTCATAATTAATGCCTTTACAGAGTGAGTCTAGAGACTCATTTCCAATTTATTTATTTATCCTAGGCTCATGCCTATTTATCCTAGGCTCATGTTGAGTTTCCTTCTTTAATCTTCTAACATAACCATATTAAAAATATGTCTTTCCCATATTCACTTTATGTTACTTCCCTTAAAAGTATACATATCACTGTTTAGTTTTGAATCTTCAATACTAATTTCTGCAAAAAAATTAATAATATAATAGCATCCTTATAAAATAGTGTATTCACACAATTTTATAACCAGAGACCTTTATTTGGAATTCATTCTAAGCTGGTAAATGATGATTGTCTGTAGCTCTTCCACTTAATCCATTTAAGATTGGACATTACCATTTTCCTCCATTCTCCATAATCTCCTTTCTGACCCTTCTTTTAGTGATGACTTGTAGAGTCTTCCTTTCAAAACTGGACCTGTTTTGCAGCTTCAAGTTTTCAGCAGCACAGAAAAGTGATTCTTCTTTCAGTTGAATTGATCATTTGCTGTCTCTGGCTACCAAAATGGACAAAATTCTACTTGATGAGTATATACATTTCAAAAATGAACTTCTGTGCCTTCCTCATGGATCCATTAATTGACTTAGTTGATAATTTATATAGATATTTGATATAAATAATTGATATTAATAATAAATATGATAATTGAAGTAGTATACACTCAAAAGACCCAAAACATCTCAAAGCGAAATACTAAGAATAGTGATGATAATAACCAACTTTAAAACTGCAAGCTGAGTGTGGTGGAACAAACCTGGCCTCCCAGTGGCTTAGGAGGCTGAGATAGGAGGATCACAAATTCAAGGCCAGTCTCAGCAACTTATCAAGGCCTTATGTAACTTAGTGAGACACTGTCTCAAAATAATAAAAAGTGCTGGGGACATGACTCAGTGTTTAAGTTTAAGTTTAAGTTTAAGTTTAAGCACTGGGGTGCAATTCCCAGTACCAAAACAAACAACAACAACAAAACAAAAAATTACAAAACGATTTGTATAAAGTCTTTAAATTAATTGATTTTGCAACTTAATATGGACAGAAAATAAACTACATAGTCAATAGGAAATTAGCTGGCTATTAGATATCAAATAATATCTATATTATAGAAAACCTAATGTCACATTGGAGTAAATATTTTATAATTAGCCTCATAATTGTATCCTTGTTTTTATTCATCTGTTAGCCAATTGGTCAGGGATATTTTTAGGGGTATTTTTATAGTATCTTGAAAATTATTTTTAACATTTATATTACCACTAGCATTATATTTATTTTTTATTTATATCATACAAATCAAGAGAAACCACTTTAGTTCCAAGTTTTTCATTAAGATCCACTTTGTAGGCAACTTACAGGTCCTACCTTATGAAACCATGGTATTTATATTTCAAGGATGAAACAGAACTTATAGTGGACAGTGGACAATGGAATAGAAAATAGACAATGGAATAAAAAATGCATGGAATAGGAGGCTTTGGGCTCAAGAGCTCTTTATATGTAGCCTGTTATTCTTAATATGGTGCTTACATAGTCTTTCTGCCCTAAAAGTGCATAATTGTAAATTACTTGAATCTCAGAAGCAAAGTTCGAGTTATAGTTTTACAGTAATATTGAAAGAACATTTGACCTCAGCATACTCTGCAAAATTCATTCTCACATGGTTTCCTCCAAATGTATTACCTCACTGCTAATTATAACTACTGTGCTTTAAACTCCCATCCCTCTGAGTATTGCTATCTGTGTACAATGCATTTCTTTCTATTGCTGCAATTCCCAAAGGGAATCTGCCCCCAAAAAGAAAATTTGAGCAGAAGCTATCAGAGCACAAAGCTGGGATAATATTGCATAAGGTAATTAAAAATAAATAAGATAATGCCTTCCCGTGTTACTGTAGAACTTTACACACTACCATAAGCAGAGGTGTATGTAGTCACTGGAGTATAATAAAGGGTAGATTCTGGATCTGTGCAAGGATTTGGTACATAATACTTCCTGAGTCATATACTGCTCTTGCCATCAGTTTCTTGTTTATCTGAAGTTGTCGTTTAATTCTTTTTCTGATCTTCTTACGTAGGTGCTGCACCACAATCGTATAAAAGATAGGGAAATAATTTAAGGTTCTGAGAAGAAAAATAAGTAGTAAATTATAATCCCCTTAGTTTTCCCACACCTGTGCACTTTATTCTTATGTGTTTTATGTGGTAAACACCTTGGGAAATTACCTTTTTCACATAAAATGATTTCTTTATCTGGTTCAGAGACTTCATGTGGGGTCAGATAAAAGGAGTGAACTACTTCTTTGAAGTCAGGGGATGTAACCTATTTAGACTCCAGAGAGTTCAAATGCAACATGTGCTTTACATTGTCTTTTAAGTGAAGAGGCCAGGAAGATTTTCTTGATGATATAAGCTCCCATAGCAATTAGACACTCACTACAATTTCATCGCTCTTACTATAGCCTCCCTCTTTTTGCTGTTCAGATATTTTGCAATCACTTGTAATATAAAAGTTGTGATATGATTAGCTGCAAGGAAAATGGGCGTCCTTAGATGAGAAAGGGTACTAAAGTAAACTATTTGCCCTTCTCAAAGAAATGAGGCCTCTGATTTTGTTTAAGGGAACTTACCCAAGTAAATTCCCCCATTAGCAAGCCACTAAACATTTCATGCTATGCTAAAAAAAAGGCTCTTTTTTTTTTTTCAAGAGCTATGACCTGGCCACGGAGAGATGAGGGGGTGGTGGAAATATATAGATCATTCGTTTAACTATTCCAACCACCCACTTTCAGATTCTTCCATAATGTTGAAATCCATCCATGTAAATGAGGAATGTCTCAAGGTTCCATCACATAAATAAATCATGTGTCAGGTGTAGTTTTTTTATCCAAATACAGTAGACTGTTAATGAAAAACAAATTGAAAAGAAAACTCTCTTGATGGAATGTAAAAGTAGAAAAAAAAAATGCAGATGTCCAGGAAATAACATCACTAACATAAAATAAGACTCTTTTTTTTTCCATTAAAGAATCAAAATTCTCTCATTGCCTGTAGCTCCTCACCACACTATTAGTCACTGCAGAAAGCTTTTTTATTAATAAATCTTGTCCTAACAGATCTTGTCTGTCATTCTATGTATATGCCTGCCTGGATGTTTTCCTCCTTTCCTTTGCATTCCAATAAGCTCCTTTCAATGTTTTACGTTCCAAAATATATGACTGGACAATGACTTTTAGTTCAATCTTAAGCAGGGGTTTCTAGTTCTCCAGTCCTGGCATTTGGCCTGCAAGGAATATTTCCCTGAGGGTTTGTGCTTTTACTGAATGGAGGAAGAGAGAATTTCTTCTATAAACCATCTTTTGCTCTGGGTAGCTCTGCTAAGGCAATTTGCCCATTTCTTTAGTCTGCAGAGCAGTGAACTTGGGTGGCTGCCATGTAGGGTTTCTCCCAAAGAGCCATTTTCCCAGAGAGAGCTGAGCCTGGGAAAGAAGCAAGGGCAGGATTCTCTTTAGTTCCCAAATTGCAAGCTTTTTCTTTTCTTTCTTTTTTTTTTTTTTAGTAAAAGAAACACTGCCAACCTGCCACCTTGTTGATTTACTCTATTCTCATGCAAAAGTACTTCCAAATATAGAAGGAGATCCCATTCCTTGGCAAAGAAAAACACAGGGACCTTTCCCAATTACATAAGGAATGATCAAGGTGATGTTGGAGTAATGATTTGCACAGTCAATGTGAAGAAACCATTTCCTCCCCAAAATGCTGCCTGGCATAGTTTCCCAACTCTAGAGGTTAGGAGAACTAGGCAAGGGCAAGTATCATTAATACAGCATTTCAATTTATTAATTTTCTTTCCTTTTTCATTTTCTGGTCTATGATTTAAAAGTTCTATGTGATTGTGTATATATACACATACATGTAATATATATGTGGTATATATATGTGGTATATATGTATGCATATATATGTCTCTCTCTATATATATATATATTCTCTCTCTTTCTCTCTCTCTCTCTCTCTCTCTCTCTATATATATATATAGAGAGAGAGAGAGAGAGAGAGAGAGAGAGAGAGCAAGGAGAATGGAAAATTCAGTATATTCCTTCCCTATGCACTAAAAATAATGAGATACAATATGTTTTAAATGCTTAAGCTATAGTATTAGAAAAAAAGAAAAGAAAAAATCAAGTACATATTATATATGCATATATAATGCTATAGATTATATCATTAATTTTATAAATTATATTAATCCAAGTATTCATTATGTATGCACATATATGCATATATAATTTTATATATAATAATTACATATATATAATTTATCTATCCATATATTTAATCAAACTAGAAAATACATATTTATAGTCATATCCTCACATGTCTGTTACCAAATACCATTAGTTTCAGGTAGACATTATTAAATGTTTGGAATACTTCTTTTTGAGTCTCTTCAATGAACATGAATTCACATATACAAACATGTAAAAAAATTAAAGCTGTTAATATCAAACTATAAATATTGCTTTATTTGACTTTTCCTTTTTTTCTAATAGTTTATCATAAACATAGTGCAGTCTTTAATCTTTTTATTGCATGTATGAAAGAAATATAGTTAACTTCTATTTCCTTCCATTGTTTATATTATAGCAATTTCCACTACTGTTCCTTATTAATTAAATTACTCACTTTTTTTTTTTTTGCTCTTTTAATTATTTCCTATAGGTTGCTTAGGTTTCCCAGAAATTCTTGTTAAATGTTATTTGCTGTTAACCCTACCCTGAGAACAAAGTTTCCATATAATTTTCAGACTTCTTGGTTTGTTTTAAAAAAAAGGCAATAAAAGCAACATTTGAATGATTTGCCCAATCAGATATCTATATAGTGCAGGTCAATAATGTAAGAAAGCTTTAGGAGATCCAACTAATTTGAAATGAAAATATGTCTGCTTTTTTCATTATATTTTTGTTGTTATATAAAAGCTGAGATGTTAAAAAATGTCAACTAATAATCTATAAAATGTATTCTTTCAATTTATACTTTTTTACTTTTAGCAATATTACCTATATAAACATGGGTAGGTTATATACTCAATAAATATGTATTAAATTCCAAAGAGATTCAGGCATAGTGCTAGAAGTAGGGCATGCAAATCATTAAACCCATACCACATTTCACAGTCTTATAGGGAGAAATAACATATGAAAATTAATTTTAAAGCTATAGATATGAAACTATAAAAATATACTAAGAAATTCTAGTTCTGAAAAGTTAGATTCAAGACTGGAAGATATCATAGAATTTATAGAGAATTTGATAAATTTTAGCATTGTGCTTAATAATGGACTTAAAATCTGTGAGAAACTCTTGTGGAGACACAAAATGGCAAGGTTTGTCACTATGAGAAACCCAGGGAATGGGGAGATTTGTCTCAATACCTGGAATAGGAGATCTGTGGCTCTCCAACACAGAGCTGGTCTAAGGGTTTTTTTTTTCCTGCCAAAGTAAATAAATAAATAAATAAATAAAAAATCTTCATTGATCTGGGAACATTTTTCTGGTAAAGAAAACTATGAACACTACTAATCTATAGTGACCTCAGAATAGAGGTAATGGAATTGGTAAAAAGCAATAGTTATTATTTCAGTGCTACATTTTAGTCTATGAACCACCATCATTCCAAGGATTGGATAAACACCATAGAGAAATTTCTCCTAATAATACCACTAACTTGAGGGAGGAAGAAGGGTACACTTATCTTTTTTCATTCAGTTATTTTAAATTACATCTTGTATCCACAAAAACTTGTTTTGTGAACAGTTGTCTGGTTATTTCATTTTGTTTGTTTACAAAACACTTTTTTGTGGATACAAGATGTAATTTAAAAAAACTGAATAAAACAGATATTTTTTTTAAATAATAATGATTTAAGACCTTAGATCATGTATATGAACATGATACAGCAAAAATTTTTGAATGTTAATATTCAAGGAAAAAAATTAAAAATCCTCTGTGTGTGTATAAACCTGTGTGGTTTATTATAAAAGAATTGACATTTTAAATAGTATTGTTAAGTAAGGGAAACTAATAATATAATACACTCAAATTACTTTTATAGACACTTTAAAAACAACCTTAAAATTAAAATTTTATTTCCAGTAAACTTAATAAAATTGAAGGGTAAGATGAGGTAGTTCCAAACATACAAATGTTAATAAATAGTCCACAAACACATTTTCTTTGATAGCTTCAGAAAGGATACACTTCAAGAAGAAAATGGAGGAAATAAGGAGGAGAAATGAGACATGATAAATTAGACGGAGAATGATTGTTGTGAATGAGCATCATTAATATTGCTTAATGCTAATACTCTAGGTTGTCTCTGAAGCTTATAATTCATCTAGAATTTCAGATGGTGTATATTCATATGTATTAGATGCATACATGTACAAATATATATGTATACATTAGCATAATTATTAATTATACATATACATATATATTTAGACATTGTGTGTATATGAATTATATACATATATACACAAACTCAGTACATTGTTTTTATTATTATTATTATTATTATTATTGTTATTATTATTTTGCTGACACTTTTAAGTCAGCCATGAACCATGCAAGGTCCAACTATAATGCTTCAAATAACAAACACTGAATTTTGATTAGACTAAAACATATATTTGGGCTGTGATATTTTAAACTTTAATCCTGTTAGAGTCTATAAACAAGTCAGGATGGCGCCTAACATTTTGCCAGAGAAATGTTAGAGTCTGTAAACAAGTCTGGATGGCACCTGGCAAAATGCTAGAGGGAGTGGTTTATGAAGTAACACCAAGGAGCCATTAAGTGTGGAGATTCCTTATTGATTGACTGATGTATCTAGTTTGTGCTAATTAAGATAAGCTGTGTGGAATGTATAAATACCACTCCTGTCCTACAATAAACGGCTTCCACTCCTGCTGTATCAATCTACACAAGTTGTTCTTCACCCCTTGGTTATTTTGCCCAGCCAGCCGGGCTGCGGCATAATCCTATGTTAAGAAAATTCTAATATTTTCAGTGGTTCAAATTAAGAATTATACTGGTGACACACTAATCTATGTAAGGCTAACTTATGGTTGTTGGATACAATAAATGAGAAAATTTTCAGAATGTAGAATGTGAATTTTCTATACTCATTTAGACCAGATTGCAAGCATTGAGAATAAAATTTTGCCACAGATTTTTTTTCTGATACAGAATATTACATATTTTTCTAAGATAGCCACAATATCAACATTTATTTTATTGTATTTTAATTAATATTGATAATTATTCGGTCACAATTCCGTGTATTTCTGACTTAATTTTTCACCATTTTCATTTTAGTGATTAATCTGATATTTGCTTAACTGGATTGAGAAACACCTAAAAAATTGGTAAATTATGCTTCTAGTGAGGATATCTGTCAGGATACTTCCAGAGACAATTGGCGAACAGAAAATTGCTATGTGTATCAGCGAACTCACTGTGGAAGACATTGCCCAGAATATAGGTAGCATAGAAGCAGAAGAAGGGGGAAGCTCACAGGTACAAACCCTTTAGACTGTTTCTGAGTGGGTGGATTTTTGTAGTTGCCATCTCCCATTGACATCTCCTTCCAGTTTCTTCAGCTTTTGAACGTGAACTTTCAAAGGCACATAGCATATGTAAATTTTAATTCAGAACTTAAAGCACATTAAGAATTTAATAGTCATAATAAATGATAAAATAAAAATTATAACCATATACTGTAAAATATCATTTAACTGACCAATTATTTAAAGCTAGCATTTTCCATGTAATATTTTCAAATTTCAATTGACCATGGGAAAGAAATTTTGACTTTTTCATCTTCTATATTTATTTTATAATTTATTTACTTATTTATTTATTCTAAATTCCTTCTTTCTATCTTCATTTAAAATTTCTGTTCCTTTGTAAGTTACAGAGATGTATGATAGATCATCATTTTTAGCTGGAAACAAAGACTTCGAAATAAGAATTAGAAGCATGACCGAGTTTCAGAAACAGTGTAGTCAACGTGAAAACTTAATTCCTCTGGATGAATGTCCCATTTTTCCTGTGCCTCGAACTGATGCTCTCTTGGCTCTTGAATACCACCTTTCAGATCCTGTGTATTCACACTGACTTTGCATCTTATTCCACTCCTGTCCCTATTCCACTCTCAGGAACTCCTCCCCTAGGTTTGGACTTGGACTCTCTTGAGTGAAATTTCATTTTTGATTCTAACTGATTCCTTTTATTTTTATTACTTATCAAGTTTTTTTCCATATCTTATAGATTTTTTTATTTCAAATTAAATCTCATTCCCATTACCAAAACGCCAACCTTCATTTTTTTGTTCTACAGCAAATCTTTCTGATTTCAGCAAATTTCAGTCTTTCTCTAGTTCCTATTATTAATCTCATCTTCTTCTAATACTGCTTTTATGTTACATGTTTGATTAAAGTACAAGATTAATCTATGCTCATTCCTGTTGTCAGGTTTTTTTTTTTTTTTTTTTGCATTTTCTCCTTCCTGATATAAATTTTCCCCTTTCTCTAATGATGTCTGTTTCTTTAATGGAAGGATTTCTAAGTGCTCTGTCTCTGTAATCCATGTTGATTGCTTTTCTTTGTGAACAGGGCTCATATATTTAGTTTCTCACAGAGTCAAGTAGAAAGCTAAACACACAGTCAGATAAAAATTGTTTATTAATTAATAAAAATTAACCTGTTATTTATATTAGTTGAGCTATCATGTAGAGAATTACAATATGATATTTAATTTTAAAGTCAAAAGTCATGGATAGGATTTGACGTTAGAGGAAGTCTTTAGAGAAATTACAAAACTTTAAAGTCTTTGTATGTTCTTAGTGTAATCAATTTTACAATAAGTTAATCGATTTAATTTGGATCTATTAGGTAGTAGTGGAGTAGGGCAATAGATATAAAAAGTCTAGTTTCCATCCACTTTCCACTTCACTCCCTTAAATAATCAGAAGAGGAAAGATAGGAGGCAGTTAGTCATTGGAAAAAGGCAAAGTGACAGTCATCTGCTCTTTTTCCAGAAAAAAGATTGAAAGGCCTTCAAAAAATCTCTTTCCCCTCCTACATTAGTTGGGAAGGAAAATACGGTTTTGTCCCACATCCTGGAGAAGATTGCGTTTTCAATAAGAACAGGATGAATATACTGAACTGCGCGATGCTGTCCTCAATCTTGAGACCTGAGAGAAAATAACATCTTCCTATTCAAAATAATCTAAACATGTGGAACTTAAATATTATCTTGACTTAAGTGCATATGTTGTACTTTATTGCTACCTGGATTGCTAATTTATCTAGGGCAAAGAAGATTGCAAAAAGTAGATGAACAAAAAATTTAAAGCTGTGAGGGATATTGTGTTTGGACTGGTCATTATCCTTAATTAAAAAAGAAATGTCTGTGGAAGAGTACCTGTTTCTAATTCTAGCAAATATTCACATATTTTTATTGGCAGATAGTTGGATGTTTTCCCAGTTTGGCTGCAATTTAAGTATGCATAATGAATGAATTGTATATAAAATAGATTTTGAAGTGAAGTGTGAGGAATAAATAAATGATTATTAAATGCCTAAGGATGAAGAGATAGCAAGCGGTAGATTCCTAAAACATGAGGGAAGAATTCATATATAATGGGAAAAGCACTGGAGAGTGTGTTGATAAATCCGGATTAAAGAGACAATGTAACATTGTATAATGAACCTTAATTTTGAGGCTACACACATGGCTTTCAGGTCTACACCTACCATAAACAAGTTCCTGTGATATGAATATTGTTTGGGTATGTCCACTAAGTTATATTTTTTGGTTTTTGTTTCTTTTAGATGGACACAGTACATTTTTTGTTTAAAATGTGGTACTGAGGATGGGACCCAGTGCCTTACACATGTTAGGTAAGCCCTCAACCACTGAGCTACAGCCTCAGCCCTTCCTCTAAAGTTTTATGTATTGAAATTTCATCCTCAATATGAGGCATTAAGCGGGTGTAAACAATCCAACTATGAGGTTTATAGGTGGGACCTTTGGAAGGTGGTTAGGATTAATGGAAGAGCTCCCATCACTGAATCCTGGAGACAATGTAAGAAGAAGGAGACAGGCCAGAAGAGACTCATAAATTTCAGTTCTGGTGCCACATGAAATTTTGCTTTGACTCCAGCCTTTCAGCAAGAAGAGCATCCCCAGATGTGACCCCTCAATCTTGTATCACCAGAATCATCTGTCAAAATAAATCTATTTCTTTATAACTCACCAGCTCTCTGGTGCTGAATAACCAGCAAAAGAAAATATACTAAATACACAGGCTAAGTAAGGTTAAGAAAGTAAATTAAACACAGACCTTTGTTTATCTGGGAAAACAACAATACTATTATCCAGTTCACTGTGTAGATGTTACTTTAAACCTGGTGTGTATTGTTGTTCTTATTGCACTTTTTTTCTCAGTCTCATAATTTATTCAGTAGATTACAGAGATTTTTAACATGTACAGACATTAAAGAAAGCCATAGAAATTTAGGGAAGTCTTTTTTATCCTGGAAGTGATGAGAACTAAACAAAAAGTAAGAGATAAAACACCAAGGTAGAGACTGAGGTCAATTTAACAAAGTACATTTAAATTACCAAATTGAATTAGGAAAACAGGGGAGAGAAGAAGTCAAAGAATGCAGAAGAAATGGACATTAGGTAAAATTTGCACCAAAGAAGAGAATGAATTAAGGGATCAATGTGTGAATGATGAAAAGTAGACCATCAAGTGGAATAAGGTAAATAGAAAAGAAAAATCCTTCTGTAATCCCACTTCTTGTTGAAGTCAATGGGACAAATTGGGATTCTCATTGACTCTCCCTTTGATGTTGCTATTATTGTCTCCTGCTGAATCAATATTGTTAAATAAGTGTTTGGTTTGCCCATCTATAGACACTTCAATTACTTTATTTGTTCATTTATTTATTCTATAAAATCTTTTGAGTGCCTGCTTGTGTTATCCATTGTATTCTTAAATAAAAATAATTATCCCTACCCTCATGGTGGGCTGTCAGGCAATAAACATAATTAAATATTAATTGTTTATCAGTATTTGAAGGTGATTATGTCTTGAGAGAAGCATTACAAAGGGTGTATCACAAGAATTTCAACTATAATAAGTTGGGCAAGGTTGTCTTTAATGATCAAGTAAGTAATTTTTAAACTAGGTAAAGGAATGAGGCATGAAGCTAGGAGGATTCCAGTAAGGGAGACTATGAAAATGAGTAGAATGGGATATGGTCAGAGAACCATGACTGCATGGTGTAGCCCCTTGTCAGCCACTGTTGGGACTTTATCATTCATTCTGAATTAAAAAAAAAAAAGAAAATTTGACAGGCTTTGAGAAGAAGATAGTATAATATGATAAATATTTTTAAAAGATTACTTTGGTACTCTATTGAGAATATATTCCAGATGAAAAAAAAAAAAAAAAAGGAGAGAAAGGAGACCATTTAAGAGATAACTGCACTAAGCCAGGAGAACCATGATGTGGTTCCACAGTGACAGCAGTGAGGTGATGGCATGAGATCCGAATGTAAATACATGCTCAGCGGAAATCCCACAGGACTGCTTGACAGACTGGAAGTGGTGTGTGAGGGCAGGACATGAATCAATGATGACTGATTTTTTGGCCTGAGCAGCTGGGAGGATGGAACTGATTTCAAGCAAGATATGAAAGACTATAGGTAAAACAGGTTTGGGGATTAAGATCAGGAATTCAGTTCTGGAAATATTCATTCTGAGATAAAAGTTGAGATATGTATTACATACTCAATGGAGATATTGAGTTGGAGTTGGAATAGACAAGTAGGGAGTTCAGAATAGTGGTCTAGGATGGAGATATACATTTGGGCATTGTAAACTCTAAATAATATCACAAAGGAGGGTATTTAGATAGAGAACAGGTACCAAGACTGAGCTATCAGTAACTTCAAGGTTAACAGGTTAGGGGATTAGGTAAGAACAAGTCAACAAGACAGAGAGGGATGTAAGTGAAGTAAAGGTAACAGGAAAATCAAGCAGGGATACTCTTCTTAGATACAAGTGGAAAAGTGAGTTTTCATGAATGAAGAGTGATCAACTTTCAACCAAATATTATTGGTGGGTACTTAAGGAAAGAATGGAGAATTGACTAGTATGTTTAGTAAACTGCTGATAGCTGATGATATTCACAATGGCAGTTTCAATGGAGTTCAAACTTGAATTGTAGTGGGGTTATAGTTTTTAAAATCAGGTCTGCCTCCTTATATTCAGGAAATTGAATACATTTTAAGTAAGCTAAGGTAGAGGCTACAGTGAGAGATGTTTCGTGTTTCTTTGAAAGATGTTGGTTATAAAGAGATAGCATTCATCCGTCACTCAGGATCCTGAGTGTAGTCTTTGAATAGCTATCTACTGCTACTACAGATTTTTGAAGGAAATACACAAATATTACACTTTAGAAAAAAAATGGTATTTGTTCATTACCATATGGACTGTTTTTTGTTTGTTTGTTTTGTTTTGTTTGAGCACTAGTGATTGAACCCAGGGCCTCATCCATATTAGGTAGGTGTTCTATCACTGAGATATGTCCCCAGCCTAATACTTTTTGGGTTTTGTTTTCGCTACATTTATTTGTTTTTAAACTCCCTCTCCAATGGGAGGGATCTCTTAGCATCCAGGGAGGATTCATAGAGGAATAAGAAAAATGTTTTCAATGCTAAATAGAATCTATACACATGCAGCCTTCCCCCACCACAAGCTTTGTATTAAGCTTGCTGTACTGCAGTAAAGTAGGTAATAGCAAGAAAAGTGTACAGAAGAAAACTGATGGAAAAGCAGAATTCCTTTCTAAGGCATAAAATTTGATATGTTTCTTTATTCTGGTGCTCACCATGGTTCCTATCAATTTTTATTAATTTTTTATGAGAATTGGCATATAGAAGGGTGATACTTTTAGAAGTAAAGAGAACCAGGACACCATCTAATTGCTCCAAACCGCTGAGGATCTAGAATTTCTAGTCCAAAATGTCAAAGACAATGGATCCCAAGAAAAAAGTATGAGAAGCATGAAGCTTTAATTGAATTACATTTAAGCTTTGATTTCTAGCAACATAGTTTGGTAAATGCCCTCAATGATGACTACCATATCAACCTCACTACTTCTTAGGACAAATATTGAAAGTTAAAGATGATGGGGAACTAGAGGTGATTATAATTTTTTCCTGGTGTTCAACACATGCATACAAACTGAGAAAAACTGATTAATAGTGATTACTTATAGTTCAGAGTTAGCCTCATTCTTTTCTCATTTATCTTTCTCTCACTTCCCATCATTTGAAAGCTTTTTAAAAATACTGTGGTTTTTTTTTTGCTCAGAGTCCATAGAGTCTCACCGTACTTCATTTCTCAACATTTTTTGCTCCTGAAATCTTAACAGACTCATAGTAATCCACTTTGTTCTCCTATATACCTAAATGTTAAGTTTTTCATTTCTCATATTTATAATTCTCTAATTGTACATAGACACATATACTGAGATTTCTTATTCATATATCTATAAGACCGATCAGGGAGTGGATATCTTAAGACGTGTATGTGTGTTCCCTGTGTACTCATAAATCGAAAGATATAGTTAACTGGTTTATCAAAAGAGCACCTAGAAACATAACAGGTTTCATGATAAATAACTGCACATAGGCAACATTTTATAATTCAATAATTAATTAATTAATGGGGCCTCATTAAAATGACTATGTTATTTTGGCAATAATCTACAAATAAAATATGAAAAATGGCATTCAATTCACTAAGTCACTGAACCTTAGTGTTGCAAAGTACTATATATGTTATCAAATTCAATGCCACCCATTTCACTATGAAAAGATCAGAGTGTAAATGATTTGTGGAAGATTTCTTAACAATCCCTGACATACAGCAATAGCTCACTCGGTATTTTTTCCAGTGGTTTAGGTACTCTGGATCTTGCCCAGGCACGTAGAAATGGAAATGATTTATCTCTCTAGAGGAATATTTAACATTTTAAAGGATTACTTTCTTTCTATATAATCATTTTTTTTCTAGAACATATACATTTCATGGACATCACTTTAGGCTTTGTTAGTATAAGTGATGACCTTATTTTAGATAGTGTTGGGCACTTGCATAACTATTAGAATGCACTATTTCTTTGAGTCAGCATATAAAATAAAGCTAAGTTGACCTAGCAAAACTTTGCTAGTTTCAGCAAATAAGGGGTTTCTTTTTCTACTCTGCCTGCTTGAATTACAAACGACTCCTTGAAGCATCTGTTTTCACTAAATTTGACAGCCAGGAAGGAAGGTTCACAATTTCGGCAGCTGTTATTTGTTTTTTTCCTTTACTGAGATGAACAGCAAGACCACAGTGTCTTGAGATTTGTTTGATTACTCAGCAGGACAGTAGAAGCTAAAGCAGAACGATGATAGAAAATATGAAAAGAGAGAGGAAAGCGTGATAAAAGCAAACATCAAAAATGCATGGTTTGATAAGCAGGATCCCAAAATAAAGTTTGTACTATTGACAGGCTGACCAGAGGGAAGATTACTGATGCAAAAGAGCTGATTCAAATGTATATGTTATACAAGCTGAGTCGTAGACACCACATTTCCAAAGCAGATTTTAATATTTTTGGACATAAGGTTGACAAACATTACTCTGTAAATCATAATGCCCTCTCCTTTGAACAAATATTGATAGGAGAAGGTTTGTTTCAAATAGCTTCAAGAGAATGCATTTGCTGTCTGCTTTAACAAGTGAAGGAGTTGAAGTCAGGGTGTAAAGAACCAATCCATAGGCAGAGAGTGAGTTCAGAGTGGAGCTGAGCAGAGGACAGGAAGGATACAGAGAAGATCCAAATGTCAAGGTCAACATCAGAAAAACGAAAGCAAATGGATACACTAGGTAAAACTGAACCCAAAGCCAATCAGCCTTTTCTCCAGAAAAGCATATGCATAACACTAAGCAATATGTTAGAACTAATGGCCTATTTCTTAGGAACAGAGAGCCCAGATTGTGGAATCATTCAATTTGTTTCTGTGCAGCCAGTCATGTCATGAGACATGGATAAGCAGTATGTCTCTGCAGATGAGAAGTTTAAAGAGTTTAAGACAGATCAAGAAAGGGGACGCAATAATCAAACTGGAAAAGTTGTGAGAAAGATACTGTCTTCTGAAGGTATAGAAGGCAATATGGAGATAGGCTTTGTAAACAATATTTTTTTAAAAAATTATCTCTTATATTGGGAATAGTAATTCCAAACAAATATAAACAAAACAAATCACGATCTTCTGCAGATTACAGAGACAGAAAATGCTGAACCACAATTTAAAGAAAATGGAAGGGTGTCAGTATTAATGACTCTGAAAACTATGACAGAACACCAGAGATTGGGTGAATTATAAAACACAGGTATTTATTTCTCATAGTTCTGAAGTTGGGAAGTGCAAGATTAAGGAATAAGAAGATGTAGCTTCTGGTAAAGGCCCACTTCCTGTTTCATAGATGACTTTCTTTTCACTATGTTCTGCCATGGTAGAAGAAGCAAGGGAATTCTGGAGTCTCTTGTATAATACTACTTTTCTGCATTTATGGAAAATCTACCTTTATAAATTAACTATCTCCCAGAGACTTCATATCCACATTAGGACTTAGTGTTCAACCTATAAAATTTGGGGGAGGGGTCATAAAATTTCAACCATGGCATTTCACTCTGGCCCCTCTAAATTCATGTCTTTCTCATATGCAAAATATATTGATTCCTTTCCAAGTGTGCCCAAATTCTTGTTTCATTATCAGCTCAAATGTCTAAACTCCTGCCTGGTGTGGTGGCACATGCCTGTAATCCCATGGGCTTAGGAGGCTGAGGAAGGAGGATCATGAGTTAAAAGCCAGCCTCAGCAAAAGCGAGGTGCTAAGCAACACAGTGAGACCCTGTCTCTAAATAAAGATACAGAATAGGGCTGGGATGTGGCTCAGTGGTCAATTGCCCTTGAGTTCAATCCCTAGCACCCGTTTCTCCCCAAAAATAAAAGTCTAAATCAACTAAATGTCACCTAAATTAGATATGGTTGAGACACAAGGTATGATTCATCTTGCAGCAAATTTCTCTCCAGCTACAAACTTATGAAACTAAACTTTATATGCTTCCAAAATAAAATGGTGGGACAGGTGTAGAAAAGACATTCCAATTCCAAAAGGGAGAAATAAGAAAGACAAAAGGTGCGACAGATGGCAATTAAATCCAAAATCTAATGGGGCAAATTACAATAGAACTTCATGTTTGAGAATAATATTCTTTGGCTGAAAGTTCTGCCTTTTAGTCTCAGCAGTGTAGACAACCCCACAGCAGCCCCCTGCCTGCACTGTGTAACTTTCTTAGTCTAGGTCCCATGTTACAGTTCTGACCTCTCTGCCATGCATGTTCAGCTTTTGAAATTGAGATGGACGTGGCCATGCTGCCCGAACATTGTCAGCCACAGCAAATTGTAGCTCTCATTGGTGTTCACCCTGAGGGCAAGGGATCTGAGCCCATTAGAAACAGAGATGGGGCCCCACCTATTGAAATCACTATGTTCCCTGGTGCTTTCAATCTGGGCCTGAGTTGGGAGTGGGAGTCCTGATAGTCTCTGAATTGCTTTTGGTGTCATTCTTCATGGTCTTGAGCAGTTGCCCCTGGATTATTGAGATGGCTGCATAGTCTCCTTATAAAGGAGATATTGGGCCACATGCTTAGTGTCCGCTTTCAAAAGGTTTCATACCTTCTAATAAAAATAGGCTGAAAATTTTCCAAATCTTTTTCTGCTGCTTTTTTGCTTACCGATTCCATCTTTATTTCTCTCTTCTTGTATTTTACTGTAAGCATAATGATCCAGGTGATTAGTTTAGCTCTTTGGTGACAGATTTCCTCAGCCAAATGTCCAGTTTCATCACTCATAAATTATACCTTCCACACAACACCAGAACAGAGAACAGTTTCACAGTTGGACAAGTTCTTGGCTTCTTTATAATAAAGATAAACATCCCTTCAATGTCCAATAACATAACTTTATATTTTCATCTGAAATCTTATCAGAATGCCATTCATGAACCATATTTATACTAATATTTTGCTCAAGATTATTACTTATTATTTAAGAAGATTGAGGCTTTCTCTACTGCTCTCTTATTTTCATTATGGATTCTCACCAGGATTATTCTTAGAGGACTGTTCTAAGCAATGTGGGCTTTTTAAAGCATAACCTCAAAACTCTTTATGCCTCTACCCATTACTGTGTTTTAAAGTCACCTTCCATATTTTCATGAATTTCTCATAGCAGCATCCCCACTTCTTGGTACCAATTTCATTCTTAGTCTGTTCCATAGTAGAATGTCATGGATTGGGTATCTTAAAAACAATAGATACTTATTTCTCTCAGTTCTAGAGTCTGGAAATTCTAACACAAAGTTCCTGGCCATCTCAGTTTGGGTGAGGACCACTTCCTGGTTCCTAGACAGCTGTCTTTCACTTTTACTTTTTGCATGGGAACTGTGTCCTCACATGACTACAGTGAAGATGGAGCTTTCTAGAGTCTCCTTTATAAGTATGTAATCCCATTCATGTCACTTCCCAAAAGCTTCTCCTACAAATATTACATTTGAGTGGGGGCCTGAACATGCAGTCCGATCTACTAACTTTGTGAAGAAATTAAGCCAAAGAATGTTCTGTGTGAATTCAGTGGAAAGTTAATTTTAACTAGCTGATTTTTTTTCAATGATCTAGTCAGATCTTCAATTTTCTTCAGTTTGAGTCACAATGACCCTAAAGTTTCATACTTTGGAGAACAAATGATTGTTCAATGCCATGTATGGAAACTTGTATTTCCATACAAGTTTTATATTTAAGAGGTTTTAAATATAGAAAAATCCCTAAGCAAAAAATTTAAAATAGTGTTTCTAATAATAAGAATAGTTCCTTGCATATTTTAAGGGGAAAAATATGACCCATGTTTTACCATTTTTTGGCATTTACTTAACATAAATCAATTTATTGGTAAACTATACTGATAAACCAAGAAAAATGTTATTTTTGTCTACTTGAATTTTTATTATTTTGATTAAAAATAATGTAGTGTTCAAAGGTCGGTTTGATTCTAAAGGAAAACAAAATAAAATTAACTTTTATAATTAGTGAAAAACTTATAGAACACTGATGTTGACAAAACAAATGAGTAAACAGAAAATTTAATAGAATTAATGTTTCAGAAACAGCTATATTTCAATTCAGACAGATATGTTTTAAGACAGAGTCTTGGATTTTGGGTTAGTAATAAAATGTTTCAAAATGAATGTAGGGCTGGACATGGTTGTACGCTCTTGTAATCCAAGCAACTCAGGGATTGAGACTGAGGCAGAACGACAGCCAGTTTTTAGTGAAAAATAAAAAGAACTGATGCTATGCCTTAGTGGTTAAGTTACTCTAGGTTCAATCTCCAGTACCAAAAAAAAAAAAAAAGTTAATGTAGAAGTAGTTGGTACATGTAGGAATCTAGCTAAGTCCTGGAAAAAATATATTTCACAAAGTTTCAGTTAAAAAATAAAGTTGTTATGAATTGTGCAAAATATTCAAAGGATGGAGCATCTGGCAGGAAAGAGAAATTCAATGAGTTTATAATCATTTCAAACTAACGATATGAAATGCTATTTACAATTTTATATTTTGATTTCAGATGAGCTAATAAGTCCACATTGCTTTTACATTTAAAAAATGCTGTCTTATATTTTAGACTAATAAATGCAGATTTTTGTCTTTGAAAAACAAAACGTTGATATACATATATGGCATGAATAGGAGCTGTCAAGTGCATCTTAAGAGTACTACTTATATTAACAATTCTCAAAAACAATATGACTAGGCCAAGGACATAAACTTATTTTCCTAGTTTCTTCTTTTTTATTTTCTATCTCAATGGAAGGTATGGTTTTTCTATGAGATGTTAGGACATCCTTTATATTTCTGCAGCTGCAAGATCTAATTATTTTTATTTGGCTTCTTCACTATCTTTTAACTCTTTTTAATATCTATTCTCATTATCCTAGTTCAACTCTTATTTTCTGCCTTAGGTCTGTTAAATAGCTTTGCAGTGAATTTTCCTGTCTTTAGTTTTATTCTCCAAATGACTTCTTGGTTAAATGTGTTACCTATTCATCTATGGGAAAGACATATCACAACAACTTGAATGTTAACTTCTTCTTTGAATTTATTTTATTTAATTAATTAATTTATTTTTGTACTGGGGATTGAACCCAGGGTTATTTAACCTATGAGCCACATCCCCAAACTTTTTAATGTGTTATTTTGAGACAGTATTTCACAAAGCTACTTAGGGTCTCCCTAACTTGCTGAGACTGGCATGCAACTGTGATCCTCTTGCCTCAGCCTCCAAAGTCACTGGGATTACAGGCAAGCACCACGAGGCCCAGTTTGAATAGTTATTTCTAATAGTAAGTTTATAGGTTGTTTTTAAATTACTCTTTATTTTCATTTAGTTCTACATTGTTCTTATATTTGTTTTGTGTTAGAATTTAAAATTGCATTTATTTTTTTCTAATTTGGTCTCCTATGTTATCTATCTAGACCTGAAAATTTGAAGATAGTATTGAGTTACATTAATTCAAAATTCACTAGTTGAATTTTTAACATTATTTTTAGGTTGTGATGAAATAACAAATAATCTTGAAAGATCAGTGGTTTCTTATAATATTTTGTTCATAAAAGACTATTTTTCCAATAAGGAAGGTTTTATTCACTATTGTATCGAAAATAATGACATAGTACTGTCTTAATAAAACTTCATGGATTAAATAAAACATACACATGCATGAAGAATACTATGCCATTCTCATGATTTTCCCCCCATTTTCAGTTTTCCCTCATTGGTTAGCTTAGCTTAGTGGGATAATTTGATCTTATGGGAATATAAATGTGCTGCTCTGTTTCCTATAAATTCAGACAATCAAGGAGAATTATGTGCTGGTTCTGAAAATCTTCTAATTAAAAGTAATGCCTTTTACAGTGTCCTTGCTTGGGTGCTACCACAAAATAGCATATGCTGGTAAGCTTCACCAAGAAGCATTTATATCTCACAGTTCTAGAGGCTGAGAAGTCTAGCCTTAGGTAGTGGCTGGTGAGGGTATGCTTTCTATTTACAGAAAGCCATCTTCTCACCATGAGCTCACATGGCCAAGAGAAGAAACCTGCTCTCTACAGTCTCAAAAAGATGATGATCCATTCATGAATTCTCCACCTGATGACTTCATCTAACCCTAATTAATTCCCAAAGGCCTCCCATCCTAATACCATAGCTATAGGGGAAAAAGATTTCAACATGTGAATTTGGTAGGGGGGATTCAGGTGAGAACACAAACATTTAGTCTCTAATACAAGGCATAACTCAGATAACATGTTCCTGGAAGAAAAGTGAACCAGAAATCTTTTGGGGAATTAGAAATTTTATCATAATCAACTTTGTAAATTTTTAAATAAGAATAGAATCTAATGGACATCAACACTGAAGATTAATGGCTTGCTGAAAAAATGCCATTTTAAAGTTAATGTGATTGGATGAATGGTGAGATGATGAGCCTGCAACTAACCAACATTTGCATGAATAGTACAGATGATTCATTCATCAAAGGAAAGCCAATGCTATCTTGAAGAATTAGAAATAAACATCAATTATCCCAAGATTCCTGCACAAATAGTAGAGATTAGAAGAGAAAACTTTTCTGAGATTATATCATTCATATACATTGTAGTGTAGACATTATTCTTCTATTTTCCTTCTGCATTTACACACATGAACTTCTTTAAAAAATACTAGTTGTCACTTGGCCTGAAGACTTGCTATCAGGTGAGGAAAGAATGTGTGATACAACATTAGATGTTCTTTCAGTTGATAATAGCACTTCTTTGTAGTAGAAGTTATCAAAGCTTGTTGTTCCAGAGGTATACATCAAGTATCCTGAGAAATCTCACTTACCATTTGCCTCTGGGGAAAAATTTTGCTATACTTATGTAAGTCTTGGTTTATCAGCAAATAAGTTATTATATTCTTTCCAAAAACCTAGAAGTTTGAAATTTGTGAAATATCAGTAAACTCCTATGAACTTGGAGAATTAATTTTTAATACTTTTCAATTCGGTTTAAATGAGATCCTGTTATGACTTCTATTTAATTCTATATTGCTAATTCCTCACTAATATATTTGTACATAATATGCTTTTTGCTCACTCTTTCATTATATGTCTTATACAAATGGATGTGGTTAATAAAATAGGGGGTATCAAATAATAGGAGCAAGAATCAATATTGGTAATGAACAGCAGATAATCCTACTGCTACTCTCTATCTGTAATTGTTGATTTGACCCCAACTGCACAGACACACGTACACACATCCCCTAAACATTCCCTCCCCGTATACTCATCACAGAATATGATAAATCTTTACCAAGGAAGTCATTATAGGTATTTTGTGTGGTACAGATTTAGTTAATACTAAAATATTCTTATTTTTATTTGATGTTATTCTCTATGCAGTATTGTTTTATTCATATCTCATTTGCAGATTTAAATTGTAGAAAAATTTGTCAGTGTATTGATCATAAGTATTAAAGTCATAGAATATTTGTGTTAAAAGATTTTTTTGTTGTTGTTTCTATGGTGCAAACCAGAACCTGACCAGAAGTTAAGATCAATACTACTGAAGTGATCTCTTTTAAAGACAAATATAGTTAAATCAATTCTTAAAGTACTTATTCTATCTGAAGGATACGATGGCCTATATGATATATCCTTACATTTGTAACAATTGATTAACAATTTTATTTTATTTTTTTTTATTTTTTAGTTACTGGAAGACACAACATATTTGTTTGTATGTGGTGCTGAGGATCGAACCCGGGCCGCACACATGCAAGGCAAGCACGCTACTGCTTGAGCCACATCCCCAGCCCTGGATTAACAATTATTCATTTAGGATGTGAAATAAGTGAAGTTTTTGTTCCTACTCAAATTTTGGGATTTTTAAAATACCCAAAAGGGAATAAGGGACTTTTACATATTAATTTGAAAAATAATTTAGTGTTCGTGATTACATTTTTAAAAGGATTGTAGCTTAAAACATAAATATGCTTATTTTTCTTCTTGTCTACGTCTTTATGTATTAAAATAGAAACAAAAATACTTATATTTGGTGTCTTTATAATAGATATTTGGTTACATTTTACATTTTATCTACCCTATCTTCATGTTTAGAATGTATTGCTTATAAACAGCAGAGAGAAGTGGTCTTTATTTTCTGTAGTACTATCTTCTACGTAGTGGCTTAGACCATTTATATTTAATGTAAATTTGACATACTGGATTGTTTTCTATTCATCCAATTTGTTCTTTATTCTTCTGTTGATTCTTTTTAAGGAGTGATTTGAAAATTTTTATTACATGTCTTATTGTTTAATTTTTGTCCTTTACAATTTCTCTAGAGACTACAAAATGCATTTTAACTCAGTTTGACTTCAAAAATTGATGACTACTGAGCTTAGGATATAGCTCTGCAGCTCAGTGGTACAGCACTTGCATAGCTTGTGTGATGTGCTGAGTTTGATTCCCAGTACTGAAAAAAAAACTTGAATAATTTATAAACAAGGTAATATTAAAAATATATCTCTTGGGCTGGGTTTATGGCTCAGTGGTAGAGCGCTTGCTTAGTGCATGCAAGGCCCTGTGTTCAATCCTTAGCACCACATTAAAATAAATAAATAAAATAAAGGTATTGACAACTACAACTAAAAATTGAATATATATATATATATATATATATATATATATATATATATATATTCAATCCTGAGTACTGTCATATATTATGTTCCTACACATCCAATGAACCTATAATATGCTATTATTATGTGTCTATTACTTTTACTTTAGTCAGTAATATTTAAAGTGTATCCTATCCAAAGTCTATGTTACAAGTTACTTAACACCATTATGAGCACCTTCAGGAGGTGATTGGCATGAGGACAAAGTCATCTTCTAAGGATATAGAATAAAGCATCACCTTGGAGGCACAGAGGAGCTCTAATCATTCTAAACATTCAACTTGCTGCTAATACTTTAATAATTTTGAAATTCTCATCTTCCAGATGAGAAATTAATTTCTGTTCTTTAGAAATTATTTTATCTGTGATATTTTTGTTATAGCAACACAAAGAGAGAAGTTGGTACTGAAAAGTTAGTTGTTGCTATAACAAATACCTAAGATCATGGAAACAACTTAGGAACTGGGTAATGGATAAAGGCTGTTCACAAATAACACTTCTAATGAGGCCTGAAAAGAGGAGAGAGATAACAGAGCCTCAAACATCTTTGAATTTATCTAAGTGATCATGATCAGAATATTGGTAGAAATGTGAAGAGTGAAGGCCATTCTGATGAATTCTTAGATGGCAATGAATATATCATTAGAATCAGGAGGAAAGGTTATTCTTGTTTAAAAATGGCAAAGAACTTGGCTGAATTGTGTTTATGTTCTAGTGCTTTGTGGAAGGCAGAACTTGAATATTTGGTGGAAACAATCTCTAAACAAAGCATTCAGGGTGCTGCATGGTTTCTCTTTACTGCTTATAGTAAAATTTAAGAATAGAAATTTAATTATAAAGATGGAATTTATAATTAAAAAGGGAAGCTAAAGAAGTGGAAAATTCCCAGCCTGGCTAGATTATAAAGAACAAAAACATGTTCCATGGAAAACACTAAGGATGTGCTTAAACACATATTTGGTTAAGAAATTAGTAAGGACAGAAGGAAGGCAGATACCATTCTTTAGAACAGCAGGAGAATAACCTGAAGGCATTTGCAGGTCTTTAAGGCTGGTACTTTTATACAAGCTGAGTGTTAGGACCTTGAGGACCTTGGGTTCTTGGAACTTCCTGCCCAGGGCCACTACAAGTGTCTGTTTCCTGTGGTCCACTACAGTGTTACTTTGCTTCCTCAGCAGTGGCTCCACTACATCCACAGGTGGCTTAGTCCACTCCTCCAGGTAACATAGGCAAATTTTGGCAAAGTCCACAACGTGCTAACTCAGGAGACACAGAGTACAGGACCTGTGGAGGCATTATTAATCTTGGAATTCTCATCTTGCAGATGAGAAATTAATTTCTGTTCTTTAGAAATTATTTTGTCTGTGGCATTTTGTTATAGCAACACAAAAAGGGAAGTTGGTACTGAAAAGCTCATTGTTGCTATAACAAATACCTAAGATCATGGAAACAACTTTGGAACTGGGCAATAGATAAAGGCTGGACCACAAACAACTGTTCTAAGGAGGCCTGAAAAGAGGAAAGATATAACAGCTCAAACATCCTTGAGCTTATTTACTTAAATTTCAAAGGACGCTTCAGAGAGCTTCCAAGTCCAGATGGAGAGTGGCTTCAGGGGTGGGACCACCTCAGAAACGCCCCACCATGGCAGCACTTACTGGGAGCAGGTTTGTCTTCAAGTCTCCAGATCTGAAGTTCCACCAGCATGCAGTGCCAGCCTAGAAGAGCAGTGGACACCTGACTCCACCCTGTGAAAGTTGTGGAATGGTCTGGGCCCAACAACGTATGGGGAAAAGGGCTGCACAGCATCTTGGGGGCACGGTTACTACTCTAGTGTGTCCAGATATCGGGGGCTGGAATCAAAGATTACTCTCAAGCCTCAAGATTTAGTGTTGTTCACCTTGTTGGGATTTAGACTTACTTGAGACCTATTATTCCTTTACTCCTTCCTGTTATTCCTTTTGAAAAGAGACTACATATCTCATACCCGCCCCTCCATATTTCAGATTCCTATGACTTGTTTGATTTCATAGCTCTCAGTTGGAAGAAAATTTACCCCAAGATAAAATATCTTAAGAACTTCAGTCTAATTTAGATGATATTTAGATGAGAATCTGGATTTTAGACTTTTGTGATGATGCTGGAATAAGTTAAAAGTTTTTTTTTGAGCTACTGGGATAAAATGAATACCTTTCATATGTGAGAAATTTAAGAATGTGGGGAAATAAGACTATAATGCTATGGTTTGAATATTTGTACGTCCTCCAAAATAATTCACGTTGAAACTTAATCCTCAATGCAATAGCATTAGGGAATGTAAGACCCCATTAGGTAATGAAGTCATGACAGCGCTGCCCTCACTAATGGAATTATGAAAGGTGGAGAGAATAGTCCTTGTCCTTTTTATGCTTCTCTTCCTCTCACTATATGAGGATGCAGCATTTGTCCTTCCAGAGGACATAGCAACACAGTGCCACCTTTGAAGCAGGGAACAGCCCTCCCAGATGCTGACCCTGGCAGCACCTTGATCTTGGGCTTTCCAGATTCCAGAACAATGAGAAAGAAATCTCATTCTTTATTAATTTCCCAGTTTTGATACTTTTTTATAGGAGCATAAATGGAATAAGATACTTACTATTTGACCTAAAATAGGGAGAATTATCCTGTATTATCTGTATAGATTCAATATAATCAACAGGGTCCTTCAAAGCAGAAAAAGGATGTAGAACAGGTGAGACTGGTGTATTTGAAGGAAGGTCTGACCCACTGATGCTGGTTCTGAAGATGGAGAATGAGGACCATGTGCTAAACAACTCAGGCAGGCAACCTCTAGAACTGAAAGAAGCAAGGAGTCAAATTCTCCATGGTCTTCAGAAATGAGCACAGTTCTGCCTGCACCTTGAATTTAATTCATCAAGGTCAGTGTTGAACTTATAATTACAGAAATGTAAGGTAACCCAGGTACAGTGACATGTGCCTGGGGAACCAGCATCTTGGGAGACTGAGGCAGCAAGATTGATTGCTTGTGCACAAGGATTCAAGGGCAGCCTGGGCAATAGAGTGACTTCCTATCTTAGGAAAAAAAGCAGAAATGTAAGATCCTACATTTATGCTATTTTAACACTAATAAGTTTGTAGTAATTTTTTATTGTAGCAATAGAAAACTGATGCATACATGTATAACAAAATAAAATAAACTTTTAAAGGTTTTTGTACTTACAAAACTATTGTACTCTTACTTTCTTTTTGACAGATTTACATTTTTGACTGGAATTATTTTGTTTTAGTCTTAAACGCTTCTTTTTTTAAAATAATTTTCAAAATATTTATTTTTCAGTTTTAGGTGGACATCTTTATTTTATTATATGTGGTGCTGAGGATTGAACCCAGCGCCCCGCGCATGCCAGGCGAGAGCGTTACTGCTCGAGCCATATCCCCACCCCTAAAAAGCTTCTTTAAGTACTATTTTTAGGGCAACTCCATGGAGATCATTTTTCTGAAGGATACTTTTGCAGTATAGAATGCCAAGTAGGATGTTTTTTTTATTATTGTTCATCTTTTTCATTTAGAACATGAGAGATGTTTCATTTTTTTTTTTTTTTTTGGTAATTTTCACTTTTTATGAAGAGAAGTCAATTAGTATTTGTACTGCTCTATACAGCATGAATGAACTTCTCTTCCTCCAACTGCTTTTTTTTTTTTTTTTTTTTTTGGTACCGGGGACTGAACTTAGGGGTACTTAACTACCGAGCCACATCTCCAATCTTATTTTGTATGTTATTTACAGACAGGTCTTACTGAATTGCTTAGTTAGTGTCTTATTTTGTTTTGCTGAGGCTGGCTTTGAACTTGTGATCCTCCTGCCTCAAAATCACAAGCTGCTGGGATTACAGGCATGCTTATCCCACATTTGCTTTTTGTTTTTTTTTTTTTTGAGAGAGAGAAGAGAAAGATCATTTTTTAATATTTCTGCGGACACAACATCTTTGTTTGTATGTGGTGCTGAGGATTGAACCCAGGCCGCATGCATGCCAGGCGAGCTCGCTACCACTTGAGCCACATCCCCAGCCCCCACATTTGCTTTTAAAGTGCTTCTTTAAGCTTGATTTCAGTAGTCTGCCAGTCCTATGCATGGATGTGATTTCCTTTGCATCTCTCTGCTTTGGCTTCATGAAATTTCTTAGACAGGTGAGATGATGTTCTTCAATTTTAGACAATTCTCTCCCATTTTGCCTTTCAATTGTTCTGTACCTCATCCTTTTCTCACTCCTTTTGTAAGTAAAATTACATGTGTATTCAACCATTTGATATTGTCCCAAAGTTTGAAGGCTTGATGGACCATGAAGCAGAAAAAGATCCTTAGAGATTCCAGAGTCAGATCCTAAGTCCTGCTGAGAGGGAAATTCTGATCCAGAGATAAAATCCTCTCTCTGCCCTACAGTCTAGTTGGCAGTCTGTGGGGTTTGGGGAGTTCTCCCCTTCCTTGGAGGTCTGTCATTCAGGAGATCTTTTCAGCTCTGATACCCTTTCCAGGCTGAGAGTGCAGAAAGGCTGTAGCAGGGCATCCAGTAAAGGCCTCAGTGTAACAGGAAGATGTTCCTACTTCTTCTTCTTTTTTTTTTTATTTTAATTTGTCCACAGTTTTCAAGTTCTGTTTGCTTATATCCCAAGGTATAAAGACTGAAAAGGCTTCAGTGAGAGGCTGAAAACTTCACAGAGTTAAGCCTGAATTTTTTGCCATGTTCTTTTTTTTTTTTAAAGAGAGAGAGAGAGAATTTTTTTAAAAAAATATTTATTGTTTAGTTTTCAGCAGACACAACCTCTTTGTTTGTATGTGGTGATCGAACCCAGGCCGCAAGCATGCCAGGCAAGCGCGATACTGCTTTAGCCACATCCCCAGCCCCTTGTCATGTTCTTAATCCTCTGCCATCCTGAATATCTCTGCCTTGGTCAGGTGGTCTATCTCTCAACCCTCTTGTTCTGCCTAAGGTCTTCTGCAAAAAAGCATGGTGACAACCTATTGGGGAAGAGTTGAAAGTCAGTGTAGACAATCTTTGAAGCTGATGTTGTTTACAATTTTCAAATGTTATGCTTGTCCTTTCAAGATTATTCATACCTCTTGCCATTATCAATGGAAGTTTTCTCTTCATCCCTATTCCATGCACCATGAAGATAATAGATTCTTTTAGGTGATTCCCAAAAGTTAGAGCATACCTTTATGGATTTGATTTCATTTACATTTCTTTTCTCTCAGTTCCTTAATTACAAGTTTTTATGCTATCTTACTTGTTTTCACTATTAGTTGGGGAATGACACTTTTTAGCAAATTTCTGTATCTTAATGTCTAATTAAAGTCTAGCTTATTGTTGAAAAACTAAATATACCTTGTCTTTGTTTTCTCTTTTCTTTGTATCAATTTATAAGATGGTGAAATTATTCTCACAATGAGTTGATTGTATATTTCTACTGTCCTAGTATTTCTTTTTATATTTTAAAACCATATTGAAAAATGTACTACTGCCTGATATATGCTGAGATATGGAAAAATAGTTACATTATTCACTTAATCAGTTATGAATACATCTTTCTGAATCACTTAGTTATAACAAATGCTATTGGCAAAAACACTAAATGAAGGAATTAGATGATTCAATTTAGAAGGTTATTTAAATGTTCTTTTACACTGGATTTTGCACCAAATTGTCCCTGTTTTGATAGAAGATCCACCAATACAAATTTTGTTCCATTATTGAAATATAATGATTTTTTCTCACCCTGTCTTCACATATAACTTATTATAACATGATTCTAAAATAGATAATGACATGTAATTTACCTTTTGCAAAACATTCAGTATTTACTCAAAATCAAAATTACTATTTGTCCTGATACAGATCAACTCTCATAGTTTGCAAACCTTTACCTAATGTTCTTTAAAATAAACACTCCCTCTTTATCCCCTTAGGAGACCTTTCTACTTCCTTTGATTTCTGGTACAATATCCAATCAGTTTTTGCCCTGTTTTACAATATGCTTTTTCATTTATTTGGACTCATTTATTCTTGTCCTGGCATTTCCCCGTGTTCCGTCATTCCACTAGCTAAGATCTGTCAGGAACAGCATTTTTCCAGTTGATATGCAATTACTACTTGGAAGTGGTACTAGAGAGTATAACTGCTTTTATTTTATAGAAATACAGGGTGGAACGGGGTGATGTTCCTGGTCTCTTGGTGGTTGGAAATGAAAATTCTTCACTTTTTAATTAATTTTAAATAACTCATGCTATTGAGCCGTAAACTAAATTATTATTCATACTTCAAAAGTCTGTTTCACCTTTATCCTGGTAAATATCACTTTTTATACAAAAATAATACCTTGAAGATTAGCATCTAAGCAATATTTGCTTCTGAATGCAGATGTGTTCTTAAGAAGAAAGAGAATATTAATGGGAAAGAAGTTTATTTGTCTCTTTCTCATAGTCACCAATAGTCAACCAAATCTTCCAAAGGATATTGATTATTACTTTCATAGTTTTCAAAATTTCACCTAATATTCTTTAAATAAACCCTCCCTCTTTATCCCCTTAGGAGACTTTTCTACTTCCTTTGTTTTCTGGTACAGTATCCAATCAATTTTTGTCTCTTTCTCATAGTCTGAAGTCACAAATCTTACATGTTCTAAACTTAAAAGGAAACACTTTGTGATACTGATTGGATTATAACCAACTTTCTTTCCAGAGTTGTGGGAGTCATATTCTTTAAGGGAGAGATACAGCTAATCTTCAAGCTTCCTGAACTCTTAACTTTGGGATTATAAATTAATGTAGCATGCAAAGAAAGGGTAGAAATGGCCTGTTTTATTGAACAAATAACCCTGAGGAACTACAAACATAAACTATATCTGCGTTCTTTTTGTTCTATTCTGGACATTTCAAATCTCCAAACTTATAAACGTTGAGACTTTTTGTTCCAATGGTATCATAAAGTTGATTGTTGTGAAAGGAGAAAAAAGACATAGGCAATTCCAGCAGAAAGACTGTTGATTCCATTTTCCGGATGACATTAGTGAGAAAGAAGAAGGCTTCCAGTTGTATATGGAGTGATTTAAACACAGAACTCAAAGGAAAAGAAAGCAATGGCTCCTTGAAAAGTCTGTGAAGAGATTATTAATATCTGTTTGAGCTTCTGCAGGCATCTGCATATGAAAAATGGTTTAATGATAAAGAGAATCCCTGTCTCCAGCTGTGTGCTTACCTCTTACCACACTGGTAACAACTTGCTCTTTTCTTTATGTGTACTTTATTCCAAATAAATATCTTGTATTTGGTAATACCTACACATGAATGACAGTGTTCAAAGTGTTTGCAAATGCTATACATGGCTCAATAATATTTTAAAATAGGAAGTTGCATGTTTACATTCTCTGTGTGTTTTGACATTTTTCTTCTTCAGGAAAGATAAATGACAGGGCCTTGTTATGGTTTGGACCTTAAATGTCCCCCAGAGGCCAAGTGTTGAAGGATTGGTCCCCAGTTGATAGTGCTGTTGGCAGTTTTTACCCACCCCCCACGCCCCCCACCCAGTGAAAACACTAGGAGATGGGACTTGCTGGAAGGAAGTTAGAACATGGGAGGCATGTCTGGAAGAGGATATTGAGACATCTGCCCCTTCTTTCACTTTGTTCCTTGACAGTGGTGAGGTGAGAAGCTTTGCTTTACCACGTATGCCCTGCCATAATATTCAGGCCCAGAGTTATGGAGGGGGTTGGTCAAGTCACCATAGACTGAAACCTCTGAAATCATGAGCCAAAATAAACCTCTCCTTTTTTAAGTTAATTTATCTAAAGTATTTTGTCACAGTGACAGATTTCATAACAACATTAAGAAAGGCTAACAGCAGTGGTCAAAAGTTTGAAATTCTTACTATTCCATTGCCAGTACAACACATCCCACTCCCAAAAGTTAACTTCTAGGTAGAATCTTTGTGTCTGAATGAGAAGATAAAAATGATATAGAGAATGTGAGAAGGAGGTTAGCATGAAAAATGTGCACAAGAGAAAAGCATACTCCAAGTTAGAACAAACAAACCAACCAAAACAGATTTCTCATGGCTGTGAAGTAGAAAGAGTACTCTATAACTCTTAATGCAATTTGAAGCATGTTCAGCAATAGGGCAAAAGAAAAAAAAAAAAAAAAGAGCTGCATGATAATTGTTCTAGGAAACTGGATCATTTGTCTATTTCGCATACATGACAGGAAAGCTACCAAAACTGAAAATTCCTGATGACGAGGACAATGGATGTCCTATGGTAGCATATGTCAATAACTGTGTCACCTCAGTGTCCAGAGAGCTTGCATTCCCACTTCTTGTCTACAACACATTGTTATGTACCCTGGTCCCATTTAGGCCTCTAAACCACTAAAGAAAAGGGAGAAGGGCCAGGGGACATTAGGAAATAAGGTTGCAATTCTGTAGAGAGAGTAGTCTGTTTTTTAATTGAACTACTGGAAATACAGGACAATTTCACTTAGACCTGGTCTTGTAGAATAAGATTGAAAAATGCTGTGCTTACTTTAGTGTGTGGTATGTTAATGAGTGGCTTGAATAATTAGTTCCTAATTATAAACACTTTTGTAATTTAAATGAGTATTTTTTAGGTAAATCAATATTCAATACTTTTAGATGCCAAGTTGTGCTTCAGTATCATGTCAACTTTGTTTTCAATAATCCAATCTCACTAAAATGAAAAGAATTTTTTAAGAAACAGCTTCTAATTAAGTCTTGCTTCAGACTGTCCTGTAAACTTGCACGAGGTTCACAGGATTGATGCCCCAAATGTAGTCCTTATTTGATCAGCCTAGAAAATAGCCAGGGGTGATGTTTTAAATTTTGTTTAGGCTTTCTTTATTCTATATGTTTAACAAGGGAAGAAGATTAGAGGTTGAATGAAAAGATTAGCATTAAAAATGTCAAGGAGGACCATGCAGAAAGACTAAAGCATTTCTTAAGTTTAATAAGTCCTGTATAACCAGAGTGTTCTGAGCTTCTTTTTGGAAGCCCAGAAGGGATAAAATGGATTCTATCCTTATTTATAATCTGATGGTTTCAATGGCTAGCCCTTTCCTTCTTTACCTGGAAATCTCATAATTATATCATTAATTGCCAATTATTTCTTTTCAAATTTTGTGACTTAACAATAATGTATGTGTATGTGTGTGTGTGTGTGTGTGCTGTGTGTGGATATCCATGTATATCTCTTTCTATCTATATGTATGAAACTTAAGATCTATGTCTGAATTATCTTTATGCATTTTGGCATGTATTGACTACAAATAATATCTCCATACCTTAGACTGTTTTGAAAAAAAAACTTATTTTAAAAGGTTTATAAAACCTTTTATTTTAATAATGGTAAAATATAAAGGAAGTTACCTTAACCTTTGAAATCTGAAGCTTTTGATTGCTAAAATTAGAATTTATATGCTACAATTAGCTAACTTATGCATAGCCTTTAGAAAAGTAACCTTAAGAACCAACTGTTATATAAATATTTGCTACGTTAATTTTTTATTACCTTTTACATTTTTATTTTGGTATTTTTTTATCCTCATGAAACAGGTACAAAAAGAGTAGGAAAGTCTTCATATTTCTCCTAATGTTGACATCTTATATAACTGAAATATAATTATTTATATCACAAGTTTGATAATAACCAATTACAAGCAATGACATTTGATGTTGTATCACAAGCCCTGCATCTCGTCCAGCTCATGGGTAGTATATTTTTCACCCTCATCTCTTGTTTATTGGATGCTCATGGTGCAGAGCTTCAAATTAGAAACTTGAGTTTATTTCTTTGCTTTCTTGAGCCCAAAATATATAACACAATGAAATTATCTCTTTAGAAAGACATCTTATTATACGATCTTATTTTCTAAGAATTAAGCAAAGAAACAGGACCTAGAAAAGCCTGAGCCTAATACACTAACTCTTACCTCACTACTTCTTATACCATACTTCAGGCTATTGTTTTAGGTAACCATAAACTAACTATATTTCCTCCTGTGTTAACTGAACATCTACTATAGGCCAAAATGATGACCCATAAAAGACAAAATATGTTCTTCCCTCTTGATGGCATTATATCTCTGTATAACCAAATGAGTTCTCAAGATTGATTGGTGTGTTAAGTCTAATGTGAGCTTCTAAATGGATAAAAGCAGAAAAGGAGGTACACTGATCTGCATTTTGCAGATAAAGAAATAGTCTGAAGAAGGTTGACTGCTTCTCCAATGTTCACAGATTGAATGTGAAGTCTTGCTTCTTCATAAGCATCTTACCTAGAAATTCATTAATGTGGACTTCTGAAAATTCACCTTATATAAACGAGTAGCTTTAGAGCTATATTATACTTTTAGTTCTAACACTAGTAAGAATCCTCATACAAGATTTGCTTAATGTAGATTTAGATAATAAATTAAGATTGTAACAATTGAAGATTATAATGAGGTTTATTTTAACAGCACTACATAATAAATTACGGAGGAAATTTCATTAATAGTAAATGGCAAAGTTTGTTCAAAAAAATAATGGGCAGATTAAATCTGGATATATCAAACTCATAGTTTGACCTGAGAGTATTTTGACACATGTTTTTATCAATCTTCTGTTGGATCCATCTATCATCCTTCCACCTACCTATCTCCTGATGAATCACTTATCATCTACCATGTAATCAGGATCATTGATATGAATGAGAAGCAAAGTAAGAGGGAAAATCATGTATCATTTCTTCCAGATTTTCTTTCTCATAATCCTCTTATGAGGAATGGTTTTATATGTGTGCTAGAATTTGAGTATTAAAAGAATATGAAGGTTGGTCTGGGGATGTGGCTCAAGCAGTAATGCGCTCGCCTGGCATGTGCAGGGCTCTGGGTTCCATCCTCAGCACCACATAAAATAAAAAAATAAAGATGTTGTGTCCACTAAAAACTGAAAAATAAATATTAAAAAAATTTTCTCTCTCTCTCTCTCTCTCTTAAAAAAGAATATGAAGGTATATAATATATAAAAAGAATATGAAGGTATATAATATGTAGAAGGCCTCCACAGCAAATTTCTGATAGAAGAGCATTGACAGGCAGTGTTCTTTGGTGGCATGAAATCACAGCTATTTTTTGTGTATATAAATGAGCATTTCCAGTGAGGAGTAAGAAGTATTGTTGAATTATTATTAATAACAAGCTATGATCTTTAAGAATGCATACATACTATAAAAGAAAGGTTTGCTTCTATGAAAGATCAGAGCAAAACAGGGAAAGTATACCCTATTATTGGAGAAAGATTTGGCTTTAGGGTATAATCAATTAGCTGATATAGTAAACCATTTAAAATATTTTAAGAAAGAGAAAAGTGTAATATTGTTTTTTAACTAATGCTAGAAGAAAAAAATGAAATCAATATCAGGATATTAGATATGTAGGACTTAGACACTGATAATATATTAACATTTATACAAAAAACAAATACCACATTGACCATCTGCTTCCAAAAAATAAATGCAAAGCTAAATATCTCAGAAAAAATTGATACAAATGGGCCTCTTGCTACTGAAATAAAATACAACACTCACACAAACACAATAAGCTGAAAAAATGTGAAATTAATAGATTAAAAAACAAGATGTATTTTAAATTAGTATAAGCCAATTCGTTTTTTTCTGAATGTCTTAATATCTTTTATCCTCATCTCCCACTTCTTAACATTGAAAGAAATTGGCCAAATACAAAGGCAACAGCTGATAAATTGGGTAAAATGACAACACTCAGCTGCAGGGAAATTCTCTCTGCTGCAAGTAATCTTAGAAACTTTGTTATGCAAAAGGCCCCAAAAGCTAGCAGTACAGAATTCTCATTTTTTCGTTGTTTTTCTCATTTCAATTAATTATCTAGAAGCACAATCAACTTAGCAGACTTCCTTTAGAAATCTCTTCTTTATGGTGCTGTACCACGAAGCAGACCATTTAACTAGATGATTTTATTAGGATACAATTAACACTCGGATCCCAAAAAAGCACCAACCCATCTTTTTAGATAGCTCAAGTGAAAAATCACTGTAGAAGGCCTCCACAGCAAGTTTCTGATAGAGGAGCATTGACAGGCAGTGTCCTTTGGTGGCAGGAAATCACAGATAAAAAGACATATTTAAAATCCTATGTCTGCATGAAAATAGATTTGGTAGTACAAAAATCTATAACCTATTCCATTAGAAAACAGAGATGAAAAGCTTGGACCATTTACTCACAGTTTCAGGAGGGAAAATAAGGGCAAAGGGCGTCTTTACCAGTTCTCAATGAAATTGTGCTCCAAATGGATTTGTGTGACTAAGAGTCACAATATAGATCCAAATGACAATTTGTGTGTGTGTGTGCGTGTGCGTATGTGTGTGTGTGTGTGTGTGTGTGAGAGACAGAGAGAGAGAGAGAGAGAGAGAGAGAGAGAGAGAGAGAGAGAGAGAAAGCTCCTCTAATTTTGCTTTACATTTCAGGTTTGAATTCATCCTTCTGAATAGTTTGGAATTAAAAATAACTTAAAATTTAAAATTAATTTGGGAACAAAACAATGATATGTATGTAATTCCATTAACATAAATAATCATTCTTTATCAGCTTTATTTTTAAAAAAGGTTTTCTTTGGTAAAGTATTTTCTATATTTCTTGATGACATATTATTATCTGTTCTCTGTGGAGTAGGTAGAGGGAGTAGGTATAAATTCAATGGGTATCACAAATAAATATGGGTGGAGACCACAAAAATTTAGTGACCAAACCATATTCTGCCTCCATTGATGAAGGTGAAAGAGTCTAAGGCTCCTAGTCACATTGCCTCCATTAAGGTTTGAATGTTAGTTGAAAAATTCATGTTGGAACTTAATATACAATGCACTAGTTTAAAATGTATGACCTATTGGCTTAAGTACTAAGAGCTCCACCATCATGAATGGATTAATACCCTTAAAGTAAGCTTCGGAAGGTTCATCTCATTTGACACTCTGTTTTCTGCTTTGTGTAGATCCAGCATTCATTCTTCCAGAGGTCAAAACAACAAGGTATCACCTTTGAAGCAGACTGACAGTCCTACATGACATCAGACATGCCAGTAACTTGATTTTGAGCTTCCAAGATTTCAGAACTATGAGAAATGAATGTCAATTACTTACAAATAACTCAGTTGTTGCTACTTTATTAAAGCAAAAAAAAAAAAAAAAAAAAAAAAGACTAAAAGAAATTGTCATGAAAAGTGGGGATATTGCTATAACAAATACTTGAAAAATGTGAAAGCAACTTTGGAACTGGGTTACGGGTACAACTAAGAATGGTTTCAAAGTGAATACTAGATAAAGCTTATACTAGTATAAACTTAGAACAAAGTGCAATTCTTGAAAGGGCTCAGAAGAAGAGAAGGCACTAGAGCAAGCCTCAGTCTTAGAGATTATTTTAGAGATTGTACACAGAATCTTGATAGAAATATGGGAAATAAAAGCAATTCTGAACAAGTCTTAGACTGAAGAATATCTTATTGAAAACTGGAGGGCAGAGATTGCCAAGGAAACCTTGTGGCTTGCTGTCCAGAGCCACCACAAGTCTCTGACCACAACATTCCAATGCATCTTTCTTCGGCCTCTTCAGCTGTTGGTACAAGAGTGCCAGTATAGGTCAGGCCTCTGCTCCAGAAAGCATCAGAGATAAGTAAGCCTTACCAGTATTCATGTGGGGTTAATTCAAGTGTATAGAGAACAAAAATTGTGAGGGCTTGATTTCTTTCACCTAGGTTTCAATGATTGGCTCAGAAAGTTTTGAGGTTCAGCCAGAGACCTACTACAGGGGCAAGACTACCAAAATGTCATCCCTCAGTCAATATCCAGTATAGGGTTTAGGCCACCACAGAAGACACCCATCAGGACAATGGGAAGTGAAGCGATAGTGAAGAAATAGAAGAAATAGGGACAGGGCTTCACCCAAGAACTCAGACCTGTAGAGTCACCAACACATAATACTAGCCTTGGAAAGTCACAGGCAGCCAATCCCAACCCCTAAATGATTTAGCACAGACTTTAGCCATCAAAGTTATGGAGGAAGGGCTGCCAGAAGACTTGGGAACCCAAGCTCCACATGGAGTGTCTGGCAGGTGAACATGAAGTCAAATGAGACTATTTGACTTTAATATTTTAATATTTCCAAGTTTTAATACTTTGATGTCTTATATCCTGTTGGATTTTGGACTTACTTGGGATCTATTACCCCATGCTTTTCTTTTTCTATTACTTTTGGAATTGATATCAAGTAGGTTTTGAAAATTATGTAACTAGATCACAGCTAGATAACTAATATTTGATACAGCCAAATGTTTGAGAACCTCTGAAAACATCTCTAAGGCAATAGTACTAAGTGGTGGGATCTTTAGGAAGTGATTAGGTACTCATTAACTGGAGCACTCATTATCTGGAGCCTGATTAAAAGGTTCGAGGGGGTACATTTCCCCTATTTGCCCTTCTGTCCTTTAAACCATGTGAGAACTTTTCATCCCCTCTGGAGTACACAGCAATAAGACCCCATGTTGGAAGCATACAGCAGCCCTCACTAGACACAGAATCCTGGACTTCCCAGCCTCCGAAATCATGAGAAGTATATTTCTGTTATTTAAAAGTTAGCCAGTCTCAGTTATTTTGTTATAGCAATATGAATGAACTGAGACACTAATTTATTCAAATTTGTTGGAATGACATCCAGCAGCTGTCAGTCATAGTCAGAGTTACAGGAAATTGGTTGAGCACTGGAAGTCTGCCAGTTTCTACTACATCCTTATAGTCTTTTTCAAGTAAGGCAGATGATAAATATTAACAAAAACTCTTAATTTATGTGTGCCTGATAAATCCATAGCATGTTCTTTAATGACTTTCATGTGAGTTTCACCCTAGGGAGTAGGCATCTTCTATATAGGAACTCTTGTGCTTAAATCAGTTTCTTTGTAGACATACTTGACTGCTAAAGGAAACCCTTAAAGATCAAATCAGCTCTGGCAATCAGAAACATTCTAATAAGGATAATGTATATATGATAGGCAGTTGGCAAGGTATTTTGCGTATTGTTGGCTGATGTGTAATTGTCTGATGGGAACTGTTCAAATTTCCCTTTCTTAAGAGTATCCCTACCTGACCTAGCATGGGAAACTGAAGACAGTTTTGATACTAGTCTTCCCAGAACAGGATGAAATCAGCACTGGGTTAGATAGAATTAGAGGGAGTGATTAGAGACAGACTTCATTAAAATCTTGAAAGGATCAATGCCATCAGTTTCAGATGCTGCCTTTGATAGTCTGGTGAATTCTAGGAAGACGTGTAGTTTTTCATATTTTCAAAACACATAGCATTATTTACAACCACTGTTTAGTAATTGACTTTTTAAAATTATATATTATCAAGGAAATTGCTTTCTTCTCTTTTAGCAACGTCTATTAATGATGGCTGTGCAGGAGAATCTCTGGTAATATAATTTAAATTATACAGGTATGCAGGAGCCATCTCTGGAATGCTTAGCTTGAGTGACTGTGTAAGGTGTCTAAGACTCAAGACTCAGTAGTGTAAGGATAAAGATTGTAAGTCCCAGGACTCTAGAGTAATGTCTCATCAAAATTTCAAATGCACATTTCTAACAGGAAATTACTAGAGAACTATTGAAGTACTTGGTTAATATCACTGATGACATCTTGGTAGCTGTGTCAGTGGCAGAAGTCTTCAAAAGAGTGATCTTTCTTTTTGTACTTTGCAAGACTGCAGAGGAATACTTTCTATGCTGAAAATAAAAGTAACTTTTGGCTGTAAAAATGGCTCAATCCCATCCCTTTGAGGCAAGATAATAAATCTGTATGAATTTGTCCCTGAGGAAAAATTTTCATTTTCAGAGCACTTTGCCATTTTTATAATGGGGGAAGGAGCAATAAAATGCTTGTGGCAAAACAGCAATTCAGACCTGCACTTTCTGAGTTCTTTTGAACCAAAGTTGATGATGTCAGTGAAAATTGTCCCTTTCCTTTGGATCCCAAAGAAGACATGATGCTTTCATATTTTTTTTTTCTATTAAGGACAATGAAGATATTTCAGCTTCAGGACAGAGAAACATAAACAGTCTTAATATGACCAGGTACCCATCTGTCATTTTAATGGAATACTGAAAAAATTATATTGACTAAGAATGTCCATTCCATTTTCAATCATTCACAGGGATGTTGGGTATGAATCTTTCATCCTGTGGCAGTCCATGTAATCTTGATTAGCTTCTGTATAATTTTCAGATAGGATTGCAACTGTGAACAAGTCATTTAAACTTCAGTTTAGCTTCCTGATTTAGAAAACAAGTGTATACCTTATATTGTTTCTAACATTGAGCATGATTTAATTCAGGGTTCAGCAAAACCACTGGCCATTTATTTATTCATTTATTGTAAAATGATTTTATTGAAAGATGGTCACACGGATTCATTTGAATATTGTTTACAACTGCTTTTGCCTGGTAACAAGAGCATAGAGATGTTAGTTGTTAGTAAGCCCACATTGCCAAAAATATTGATTTTATAGTTCTTAGAAAACATTTGATAACTCTTTGTTTTAGACTGTTGGTAGCATTATATCCAATTGAAAATCACTCTGACTATAATGGATAGATGAGTTCATATATAAGGAGATAGGTGTTTCCTTAAATGATAGATAGTTATAAAAGAGGGTGTTCTGTCTCTTTACTTTTGCATTCATGGAGCTGAACTTGCATTTATTTCATGGTTCCCTCTCTAAGAGATTTTGAGTCATGTGCCTTGTAATGCTTCCATAAACCAGAAAGCCTCCCTGGAGTCAAGTAAGGTCCAAACTGAGCCCGCCTCAGCCAAAGGATTTTCCTTTAGTAATGAAAACGTAAGCAAATGAGTCATATTCCCTTCTCTTTTATTTCCCTTAAAAATAAATGATAGAAAGGCTTACAGGCTTTAATTCTGTTTGTAAAAGTTTTTGGAAAACATAACCATGATTGTGTTCAAGAATGAAATTTTGTAATTCAAAGAGTCAAGGACTTTTTCCTTGATTTATCTTGGGTCAAGAAATATTTTATTTATTTTTCTACTTGTGTTGCATTCATTTAGGAAGAAAGAGTATCTTATTAACAAAGGAATTTAAGATTATCCAGACATCCTCTTTGAGTCTGATGCAAATTGTTAATTATTATGTATGACATAAATATATCACAATTAAGATTCTGCCCAAAGCTGCCATTAGTAGAAAGTATTATGGAACCAAAACAATTCATTATATAAACATGATGGTCAATTCTATTTGATAATTCCAAACAGTTTTGCCTTGGAATCAAGAAACATTCAGCAATGCATGAATATTTTCACCCTGAGTTTAAGACAAATTATGTTCTCAAATCTTATATCTGGTATCTCCATACATTTTTCACAAAGTAAATTAAATAGAAAAACAACTTATAATTAGTCTTATCAGTTCTAGGACCCAGTGTTTCCTTTAGCTTTATTTAACTTGAAGTCTAATGGATCGGCAAATGATTTCAGGGAGCATATAGATGTGTCTATATAAATATATATTTATAAAATATTATTTACACACGTTTAATGTTTTCACTATTATGACTGAATGTCTTTGATTAATGGTCCAATTGGTTTTTTTTTAATTTTTTAATATTTATTTATTAGTTTTCGGCAGACACAACATCTTTGTTTGTGTGTGGTGCTGAGGATCGAACCCGGGCCGCACGCCCGCCAGGCGAGCGCAATACGGCTTGAGCCACATCCCAGCCCCCAAGGGTCCAATTCTTAATAATCAAGAAAAGAATAATTAAAATAATGAGTGAAATATGCATATAATTTGTTAAAAGAGACTGTAGCATGGAGGTTAAGAAGAGTAAGGGCATTGAAGATATACTTCACATCTAATTATTAGATGTATAACCTTCTTAGATTTAATTCCTTTGTCTATATGATTCAGTAATGAGAAGATCTACCATATCAGATTGTCATAAGGAGTAAAAGAGTAAGGGGATGCAAGGCACTTACAATGATACTTGGCATAGAACAGGTGCTCAATAAAACTAGACTGATGTCACTCTTACTCATACTATTACTATTATTCCATTTTTAAGAAGGAAAGAATAGTACTATCCAGACCTCAAGGTGACAGAGACTATTAATGTGTGATTAGTATCAAAAAAATAAGTTTCAAGAGTATAAAAACCCAATATTAAATAAGTGTATATGAAAAATAGGAAAAAAATATATCACACATATTTTTATATATAATATGCACCCATATCATATAGGCACATGTAAATAAATAATAATATACTGATATATCAGTGCATAGTTTAGTAGTTCATATATAGAAATATGTATTATATATAAATATAATATATAAGTGCATAATTATAACAGTACAACTAAATATCAAAAACAAACAGATGAATTGATGGTTAAATCCCTATAGCTGTGGATAGAATTACCATTACAAATATACAAAAAGATAATAACAAAGAAGAGAATTTCAGAGTTTTGGTAATAAAATGAAGCCCAACATTTGTCAAGTAAGAGAGTTCTAAGTAAGTAAATAGAAAGAGAAAAGAAAAAAAAAGTAAATAGGAAGAGAAAAGAAAAAAAGAGTGTGATGAAAGGCTGAATAAATAAAAAAAAAAAAGAAGGATAAAAAGAAAGTTAATGCACACAATGGAATATGTTATAGAGCATGAATGGCACAGAAGTGAGAGTATCAACACAAATGTCCTTTCAGAGTCATGTTGTTTAGTTTAAAAAGTCATATCAAATGTCTTTTATTGACTTCATTCATATAAAGTTAAAATTGTACAAAACAAGCGCTTACGACTTTACCAAAGAAAGTAATTTGCTTTGTTTTTATTCTACAATTTGAGATTATTAATGTGAAATAAAAGACTAAAACAATATTGGAAATAATATACACTGAATTTAGTAAGACTGACAGGAATACGAGATTAAATTGTATTTCAAATATGTTGTCTTTGAAAAATAATAAAAAGAAAGAACTGATGTCAATATAATAAAATATTAACAACAGATACTTGATAATTGTTGGTGGGATAAATTCTTTTCTGTGCATTTTATCTCTGGTGAGCTTTAGAAGTTTTAGAAAAGCCTACTTTCAAGAGAAAATTCTATGGGGAATTCTTTATTAATTAGGTGACTAAGACAGTCCTTTGGGAATAGAAAAGAAAGTTTTGCACTTTTATTTTTTTTCTCCAAAAGACTCAAAGATGCTGGACTATAACTAAAGGAATGCAACTTATCGCTCAGAAAATTAAGGAGCTTTGTCAGTCTTGCCAGGAAATGAAACTGTGGTTCCAGAAAGTCTAAGAATTTCAGTGGTGATATATACTCCACTAACAGTCATTTCAGGAGACATTTACAAACTTTTAAATATTTCACATTCAACTTTTACCAGCACAGTTATAAAATAATTTAATGTGGAAAATGTATAAATAATTTGTCTTAAAATGAAAAAATAGTCTTCACTGAGAACACAAATGTAAAACTTGAAATAATGAGAATGAGCACATACAAACTAAATACAACACAATCCTGCAGAAGTTCTCTTTCTCTATACTTGAAGTCAAGCATTTGCTTTTATAAAAAATAGGACTAGGGCTGGGGTAGAGGGCTCTCCTTAGCACGGGTGAGGCCCTAGGTTTGATCCTCAGCACCACATAAAAATAAATAAATAAAACAAAGGTGTTGTGGGCCACTACATCTAAAAAATAAATATTAAACAAACAAACAACAACATCAAAAAAAAAAAAAAAAGCCAGGACAAAACATTGAGAACTTATTTGATGTTTGCAATGTTTTCCTGTATTTTCTGTTTGCAATGTGATTAAGGTTCAATGATAAAATCTATTTTATTGAAGTAAGGTTTATACAGAAAAGGAGCTCAGAAAGCAAATCATGTCCCTTCTGTGGGGATTCCACTTCCACTCTCTTTCTGATACAGCAGAACCTTTCTAGAAGCAGGGCGAGTAAGCACTGCATTTTTTAAAAGGCATCACCTTTCAGGCATAATATAGTATTAGACTAAGGCCTTTTCTTCATGACTGTGGTGGCTGATGGGATGAGTTGGTCAAATTTTAAAGATCTTAGCTTTAAACCAATCAGTTTATATCTTAGTAGGATGATAAAAGCCAGCAATGGGATTTAGTTCTCTGCATCTTTTGTTCTTTTAAAAATTGTTTTTTAAAATCTCTCTGTCACACACACACACACACACACACACAAATAGTTGTATAGAAAAATGTGCTCAGAATAATCTATAGCTATGTTTATATTTAAAAGTCACAATCACACCACTTAGAAATAACCATGAATATATTCTTTATATACATAGTCACATATATAATTTTTAAAATTCAAATTGTCTCTTATTTTACATGCTATTTTGTATTTTTATTCTTTGGCTTAAGATATATATTGTATATATTTTAGGCAAAAGCCTATTTATCAATTTTAACTGTTTAAGTACTACCATTTTGATTCATTTCCATTGTATTTTAAGGTTTGGGGAAACTGAACATTTTCATCCAAGTATCCCTGAATGTGGGACAGAGGGACAATTATAGAATTCTACCAAAGATTTTCATGCAGAAAGAAAGTCTTCTTTATTTCTCCAGAATTTCTTTCCTCTGATTTTGAGATACTGATCTGAAATCTAAATCACAATCTTATTCTTCCTTTAAAATATAACTCCTATTTTTCCTGAAATCTCAAATAAAATGTTACAGTTCTGAATGAATAAGACAACATTGTACAGCTGCATTCTCCATATAGCTTATAAATGCATGCCAACAGGAAGAATGGGGTCTTTAATTAGAAAGATGATAACGATGGTAATTATCACCATTATGATAATACTGCTACTACTATGTAAGAATACTGAGCCTAAGTTAATGGACTGTGATTTCAGTGGATATTACTATTGAAATGACATTTTGTGGGTTTCACTCAATTATAAAACTTGATGCATCCTTTGTGGAGTTTTCTTTGAGTTTATTAATAAATAAAAATGTCAAATGATTATACTTTAATGCATTTGGCTATTTACAAATATGGACATTTCATGAAAAATAAGTATGTCTTCAATGCCAGTCACTGTTCTTCATGCAGGACCAGAGAAAGGCTGCAAAATTCAGGAAATATGGCATTGATCTGTCTATCTATCATAAATAATATTTAACTTTGTGCATGTTTTTCCCCTGAGAAATAAAGGCTTCCTGACATCAAATTGCTATAAAAGATGACATTTGCCGGTTATCTTAAGAAAGATCTTTTGACATAGAGTGGAAGGGAAGTTAAAGAGAGGCTTTATTGTATTTTTTTTTATAATTACTTTTATTAAAATGAACAAAGGAACTGGAAGTAGCTAATGTTACAAGATACTTTTCCCTATTTGTAGCCATGTAATAGCATTATGAGAACGTAGGACTGTAGAACATACGTGGATGGATGCTATCCTCATCTATGTAAAAACTAGACCAACAATGTTCTGCACCAAATCACTTTTATGTACCATATTCCATTATAAAAGATACTATAATTGGACAAGATAATCACTAATTACAAAGCACTGTCCCCTAGAATTTCGGAAATAGAACCTGCACTCTCTGGGAATACGCTTATGGAATTACATCCAGTATTTATGAAGATCAGTTGCTCTAAATGTAAAATGAATGACAAAAAGAATTATTAATTCTCTATTAATAAATTTTCCTAACACAAATTCCTCTCTTACTAAAAAAATGGAATACTTCTTATAAAAGCTGATGATGAAAAAACAATGAATATGAAATTGGTTGTAGCTGATTTAAGGTTTTACTGTTTCAAAATAAAACCCACTTAAAATGAGTGGTTACTGAATTTAAATGTCTTTTGTGGTATCTTTTTTCCACCATCAAAGTCTACTAAGCACTGACTATGTGTTAGGTAGCACTCTAAGAAATCGAGAGAGACACAATAGTGAACAAGAACAAAATAAAAATGAAAAGAAAAAAATGCATATATGTACATTAATTAAGAAAGACTATAGAATTTGGACAAGGGAATGAGTAGTCTATATTATACAGATAAGCTCAGATATTTTTTCATTTTCAGGGAAATAAAAAGACATTCATAATTTTAAATAAATGTGTAGTACAATGGGGTTCATGTATGATTACATTGACCACATCAGGTTAGTGTAAAAGCAGAAACCATTAGGGAATCATTTAGTCTTAAGGATCTATTAGAAAAAATAAAGTTAGAGTTGCAAATGAGATTCATGGAGGGTGTCTTAAAATTTATATTAAAAATATTACTTTCAGGTTAAATCAAATAGGGTAGCAACTGGAAAGTTTTGAACAGAGGAATTAGAAATTTTGTGTTTTAAAGGATCCCTATTTGTGGAGAATAGGCTGGAAGGAATAAGGCAGAAGCAGGGAGATCTGTGAGGAATTAGAGTTAGGATTGAGAGTACTGAGAAGCCCCTGAGTCTACACACATGCTGGAATGAGAGACCAGAAGATTGCTTAAGAGACTGGATGAAAGACACAAAGGAAGAGATACATGATGAATGACTCCTATATATTTTTTGACTGTGACAGCTAGAAAGATAAAATGATGATCAACAAGGAGAGAAGATAAGGATGTAGGTTGGGTAGAAAATGAGGAGTTCAATTTTATATATGTTTTCTTTAAAATATGTGCCTTAGTTATCAGATGCACAGTATTTTGCTTATGAAATTAAAAAATAAGAGAAAATAACAGTCTCATATTAACTATGGTTTTACACTGTGTTAATTTAACAGGTATAGCAAAATATACAGAATATATTTTACTCATGTACACTTAGAATACAGAGGTTTTTTTTTTTTTTTGGCAATATTTACCTGAGTACTTACACTGTTTTGTTTCTTTGTTTGGCCATGCATATATGAAGGCTCTGAGAGATTTAGAGACATGATCTGTAATTTTCCTAAAGCTTAATAATCACAATCAGTAAAGTAAAATTTATATCTACTAACATTGTTTTCATGTAGTGAAATGAGGCATTTGTTCACTAGCAATGGATATAGCCAGTCGTAAGAACATTTGCTCTATAATGCCTAATGTATATCCTTAATATTTTAAGGAATTTAATCCTACATTCTAGCATTGATCTTCTATTCTGTATGTTTCTATATATTCAAACTACAGAAATAGTTTGAATATGGACAGCAGTTTTCATCGGGGACAGAAGATTTTCAAATATGAATGAGTGCTCTCAGGGAGTGACATTAAAATCACTACATTGATTTGTGTTAGAATCTCTGGTTGAGTTTCAACTGTTATTCTTGAAACAAAACAAGTGTGATTTATCATTACAGTGATTTAGAATCTACTATTCTTCCCCTCACTTTGCCTTACAATAATTCTACACAGGCCTAATGCTTGCTAAATTATATATGTATATTCATCTCAACTTCCTGTTTCACCTGACAAGGGATGATTCAATCACAATACATTAGCTTGGAACAAAACAGCCATTTGGTGTACATTCTACTTTGACATAAATAGCTCTTACCAGATTCTTTGTTGATATTTTTCTACATATATTCATCTGCTTAAATTCTGTTTATTAGATAAATAATTTTCAAGTAGCATTTGGTTATGTCAGTTCAGTCATATAACATGTTGGATAATAGAATTAAAGCTCATCTGTAACAAAGCTGTGAAGTGAGAAAAGCTGGGTCCTAGAACCTCACAAAATAGGCATTCTGGTAATATTTCTGGTTCTTTTTCCCTCATGGTTGGTTTTTGGATATTCTAAGGAAAGCTTTCTGCGTATTTTGCAAAGAACCAAGTGCAGAGTGGTAATAAATATGAAAGACAATGATGATTGCTATTTATGGATCTGAAAGGCTTTCAGCCAATATCTCAACACACTTGTTTATGCATTTTAGAATGCAGAACACTTAATAGTCATAGTCTTTAAGTTTCTATTTATTTTATTCATGTTTATCTTCATGGATTAAATGTAAGGAGATCTTTTAAGTTCAACAGTATTTTATGATTTGTATTATTTCTGAGTGAGGTAGAGAAAGTAAAATTATTTTCACAGAGTAAAAACCTTCAATTTCATAGTTTTCCTATTTGCTACACTTAGTCTGTCCCTGTTTTTCTTTACCAATCCATTTGAACTCTTTCCACTGAATAGTAAATGAACCCTCAAGTTTATATCCTGACTACATACAGAGGTAATATATAATCATGTGACTTGAGATAAAGGATTTCTAGTTGTTCCGGGATTTTTGCTCTCATTGTTCAGTGGTGACCATATGTAAACATTTGTTCTGTATGATTTTTTGATGTTTCTAACATTTTTAACATTTCATTCCTAATCATAGTGATGCAATTCCCTGATGTTCATGGTCTACTTCCCCTCTTTATTTTTCTGAATGAAATATATTTATAATTTATTTTTAAATATTTTTAGTTTTTCAGTATTACTGAAGTAAAATGGACAAGTAAAAATTGTGCATATTCAAGATGTCTAATGTAATGTACTAATAAATGTATACATTGTGAGATGTTTGCCACAATTAAGTTTTTTAACAGGTCTATCAGTACTTTTTGACTGTGTGTGGTGGAATACTTAAGATGTACTCTATTAGAAAATTTCAAGTATTAAATAAGTTATTATTAATTATAGTCACCACACCATACATTAAATCCTCCAGAACTTATTCACATAAAACCTTGAGTTTGTGTCATTGGATTTCAGTCTCCCCAAATACTCCATTCCCTTGACCCCTGGAGCTACCATTCCACTCTTTACTTCTGTGCTTCTTAATTCTCTATGTTTCCCTTTTAAATGTAGAGGAATACTCACTACTTTATTCAGAGAGAGCATAGACATTTTTAGGAATAATTGAAAAATATAGTAGAGTTTAAAAGAGGACAATAGATCTAAAAGAGAAAATAAATGCCAATAGCAGATATTAAATATTTTTATATGAAATGTTTAGGCAGAAAGAATGATTTGTTTTCTATGCGTAGGAAATGTAAGACACAATCTGATATCAAAGAGGGTTAGGAACAAAGGATGCCTTATCTTTAAAAACTATGTCAGGCTTCATTGATACTACATGCATATGGATTCACTGACTTTTTGCTGCCTGGCCATTACTGATAGAGAAATTTGTATAATACCACACACAAAAAAAATTCTAACAACATAATAATTTATCGAGTTGGGGAAGAAGGTAAAATTTGTCTAAATGGTATTTTTTTACTGGTATTAATTTATAAACTTGTTTAAGTATTGTCATTAATATATATATGTGTTGTTTTATTACCATGCATATTAGTCACTTTCTATTCAAAGGCAATTTCTAATGATTGCTCCAAAAATCAGATTGTTTCATTGGGTGAACTGGATGTTTTCTTCCTGATTAACTTGATAAACATTTCCTGATGGCTATAATCAAGAAAATCCTACATACACTGTAGAAATTTATTCCAATCTTTTTTTTTCTTTTTTCTTCTTTTTTCCAACCAGATAAAAAGATATCTCATTGAAACTCTGGTAAATTATTACAAGAAAATAAGCTTAGTTGCTTCATTCTCCTATAAGTCTTGAAGTCACTATTACAGCCTTCCTCTTAATTTTAGTTGTTAATTTATTTTAAATAAATACATAATAATAAGGAGCAAAAGCAGATAATCTTTGCAGCTACCTCTTCAGCTTTTTTTAAACTTATATTTATTACCAAAGAAATATATGAAAATGCAAAAACAAGTATAAAATAAAAACAATACATAATTACCTACCAAGAAAATACTACTATTAATAAATATTTTAGCTTTTGTCTTTTGGTAGCTTTCTAGGTTTGAAGTAATATAAACACACAAACATGCACTCGCCTCAGGTCACAAATAGAAGAGTTCAGAACTACAGCTTTTATTGTTTTTACCCTATCAAAGATTCATTTGCATCTTAAACTTTCCATCTATTGTTGAGGGTGTAATAATTTAGATTCTGGTTTATCTTGCTCTGGGACTTTAAAAATCTATCAGACTCCTTTTTTCTTTTCTTTCTTTCTTTCTTTTTTTGTTACTGGGAATTGAACTCAGGGACACTTGACCACTGAGCCACATCCCCGGCCCTATTTTGTATTTTATTTAGAGACAGGGTCTCACTGAGTTGGTTAGCGCCTCACCTTTGCTGAAGCTAGCTTTGAACTCACAATCTTCCTGCCTCACCCTCCCAAGCTGGAGACTCCTTTTGATCTACATAGTACATTGTATCTGCAAGTACCTCTGTCCCTTCTATATCATCACACTAGGTCATTGGCCAAGTTTCTTTGGGAATGTGATTCTAAATCCTTTTAATCCACAGATACCTTTAAGGAAAGGCACACCTCTTTAGGGTCACATACTCATTTACCAGTTTCAAGATCCCTTCTCTAGTATTTGAGGTCTGCAGAAAGATTGGGGTGGGTACAGGGTATAGAGCTCTCCATTCCTCACCTCTACTCCCCACCAAATCTAGATTTTTAGAAAATCTTATTCATGTGGTAGTATATATCACCTTTTCATATAGACTCCATTGTTTACCTTGCAACCCTGTAAAGCTTAAACATTTAAATTAAAAAAGAAAATCATTTTATTACAATATTAAAATGTTTTCTTCCAGCAATAATGGGGAATACAGAAGCCTACTTCAAAGTTAAGTGCCATAGAATAGTTTATTTTGCATTAGTTTATTATCATGAATCTTCCTGCCTCTAAAATATTTCAGCAGCAAATTCTAGTTTGGTTATTGATAAAGGAATCATGTGCAATAGATTAGAATTAAGAGCTGTATTTAAAAAAAAAAAACTAAGCACAAAGATTTAGTTTTTATATGGGTCAAGAATTTTAATCTCTGAAAGATCATCTGCATGTGACCTTTTCTAACATGTTCTTATGAGTTAATCTCTCTTGTAGACTTTAAGAGGGCTACCTATTTATCAATGAAGTATAGCAGTTTATATATATATATATATATATATATATATATATATATATATATATATATAAACCCACATTTGAAGAGGTCTATATGTACAATTTATGTCCCATTTAGGTATTTCATTACTACCTATAACTTTAAAACATCCTTGATGCATTTTACTTCAGTAAACATTTTTGAAAAGAGAGTACTTTCTTTAATAACCACTTTATTTCACTCTTTTTTGATGGGGTGGTTTCTGGGATTGAACTCAGGGGCACTCAACCACTGAGCTACATCCTTGACCCTATTTAGAGACAGGGTCTCACTGAGTTTCTTAGTGCCTCCCTTTTGCTGAGGCTGGCTTTGAACTTGCAATACTCCTGCCTCAGCCTCCTTAGTAGCTAGAATTACAGGTGCGCTTCACCGCTCTCGGCACCATATTTAAAAAAAAAAAAAAATTGATAACATGCTGAAATTCTGTGGATGTGCTTACATTTAAAATTTTTACTTAAATAAAATGTAATATTTATTAAAAAGAAGAAAACAGTCTGAAGATACATGAGCTAGTCTCACTCTTGAATGGTTCATAATAATGCTAAAATATATTATTCTTGATTTATATAAATATATTATTGTTGATTTATATAATATTAAATTTTTTTCGTGGCTGAAATTTTGTAAAATTCATAATTTGTAGCAGTCTTTTTTTGGAGTCTTTATAATTAAACATAATAAGCCTTCAAAGACTAAACCATAATGAGAATATCTATGGTAAGGGGCAGCTTACTCTGTAGGCAACACATTTATCTGTGCTTTTCTTATTTATAGATGTGAAACGTTTGCTCGTTAAATTTTTCTCTTAATTGAAATTTTGAGAATATGTACTTTTAATGATGCTAAGAGAACTAAATATATGTATTCATTCTTATTGTAGTCATTTTATTCATTTACTGAAAGAATGAATATTCTTCAGGCTAGCAGAAACTGTCAATAAAAGCTTTCACTGGTTTTCCTTGCAACCTTCATTAAAGTTCCATCTCAGCTTTCCGAAAGAATCAAAGTGAGACATCTTCATCTGGATCTGTACTTTACCAGGCCCTAGACACACTTTTCAAAAGGTGGAAACTTTCCATATGTGGGCACAAGTGCCCTTATTGCATTCGGTAAACATACTTTAAGGGTGGTTTCATTTACTGGAAACAAGGCAATTTTCTAAGAGCATTTGAGATCTCTTCTCTCAGGACATGTGTAAGAGTCAGATGTGCTTTCTTGTGTAAGAATTTTTATTTTTTTTCCTTAATGGATACTTGCTCATGACACTGTGCTGCAGCTCTTGTTGCCTTAGAGACAGCAGGTCAATGGAGCAGTGAAAGAGTAGTCTTGAATATTCAGTCAATGAATAATCCATTCTAGTGATCTTTGTTTCCATCAGAGGCAGTGCCACATTCTCCATTAAGTTAAGACATTCATTTATTTATATATATTTTATAAAATGGAAACATTTTTGTTTACCGATTGCTTTGTTATAGATGGATAAAAGTAATTTAATAGTAGTATAGTTATTGCTTTATTAGTTAAATAGCTTAGAGCTATGCACGATGAATCCAGTAGATTTTAGACAGAACGGATTTTACAAGTTTATTATAATTATACTTAAGATCATAAATGGATGTCATTTTCTTTTTTAAATTTTTTAATTTGTTTTGATTAGTTATTCATGACAGTGGATTGCATTTAAGCATGTTGTTACATATATATAGATGGGATATGGACATTTTATTGGGAAAAAACTAATTTATTTCCATTTTTATTATAATTTAAATAAAAAATTATAAACTAAACACAAGAACACATACACACAAAAATAAAATAAACCCTCACAGAACCCATTTTTATCTATTTATCCACTTAAGTAAGTGGATTTTACATAATCAGAAAATGAGAATATTAGCTACAGAACACTTGCTAGTGTTTAGAAAAGATAAAATATCATAGAAAATATGTTATAAAATATAAGTTAAAATAAACTTTATTAAGCAGAAAGTTCTTATAATCATTACGTACATGATTGTTCAATGATAGGCATAATCTGTTTAGTATTTGAAATAACCTAAAAAGATTGTGATAATTACATTTTTTAAATTCATTTTATTTGATGTGGAGTCTTTAAGGTAAATATAAACTGTGATTTAGATATGAGATATCCCCCCAAAAGCTCATGTGTGAAACAATGCAAGAAATTTGAGGTGAAATGATTGAGGTTTGAGAGTCTTAACCTAATCAGTGAATTAATCTATTTGAAAAGATTAACTGGGTGTTTACTGTAGGTAGGTATGGTGTGTCCCAAGAACATGGCGTTACTAGGGATGTCTTTGGAGTGTATGTTTTGTCGCTGGTGAGCAGAGCTCTCTCTGCTTTCTGTTGCCATGTCATGAGCTACTTTCCTACACTGGGATATCCCATCTCATCTTGGGCCCAGAGCAAAGGAGTTGGCTGCCTATGGACTGAGACCTCTGAAACTGTGAGCCCTAAATAAACTTTTCCTCTGACTTGTTCTTGTCAGGTCTTTGGATCACAGTGGCAAATAAACAAACACAGGATTCTTATTAAAAGTTTTGAACACAGGTTATAATCAAAATGTTTCACCCTTTTTTTTTGTTCATCTAACAATTATCACATATGGTAAAGTATAAAGTAATATTTTGAGAAACTGATTTTTCTTGAGGAAAGTTGGAAAGTGGAATCTCAGATTAGGCCCAGGGATGGTTTTGAATAACAACTAAATTATCAGCTCTAGCTCTTACTGCCCAAACTCAGTTCCATGGACAGAGGTGCACAGGGGAGAAGCTTCCTCTTCTAAGGAGAGGAGAGTAACATGTTGTCCCTGTGGATTTTATTTTTTAAGACAATTTAATAAAAAAACAACTCGAATGAAGAATAATTTGAAATAAATCAATAATGATACAGAATAGAAGACACAGATAAAAACCCACACAAATACAGTTATCTCAGACAAAGGCACCCAAAACATTCACTGGAGAAAATATAGCCAATGCAACAAGTGGTGCTGGGAAAAGTAGAAATCCATATGTAAAAAAAAAAAAAAAAAAATTATATTAAACCTCCGTCTCTCACCCTGCTCAAAACTCAACTCAAAGTGGATCAAAGACTTAGGAACTAGAACAGAGACCCTGCACATACTAGAAGAAAGAGTTGGCCCAAATCTTCACCTTGTTGGCTTAGGATCTGACTTCCTTATCAAGACCCCTAAGGAACAAAAAGTAAAATCAAGAATCAATAAATGGGATGGATTCAAACTAAAAAGCTTCTTCTCAGCAACAAACAAACAAAATAATAATGTGACTAGAGAGCCTACAGATTGGGAGAAAATCTTTACCACATATACCTCAGATAAAGCATTAATCTCCAGGATATATAAAGAACTTAACACCAAAAAAAAAATGAATAAATAAGTAAATAACCCAATCAATAATGGACTAAGAAACTTAACAGACACTTCTCCAAAGAAGAAATATAATCCATCAACAAATATATGACAAAATGTTCAACATCTCTAGCAATAAGAGAAATGAAAATCAAAACTACTCTAAGATTTCATCTCACTCCTGTCAGATTTACAATCATCAAGAATACAGGCAACAATAAATGTTGGTGAAGATGTGGGGGAAAAGGTACACTCCTACATTGGTTGTGGGACTACAAATTGGTGCAAAGAATATGGAAGTCAGTATGGAGATTCCTTGGAAAACTCAGTATAAAACCACCATTTGACCAAGGTATCCTACTCCTCCATCTATGCCCAAAGGACTTAAAATGAGCATACTTCAGTGATGCAGCCACTTTAATGTTTATAGCAGATCAATTCACAACAGCTAAACAATGAACCAAACTAGGTGTCCTTCAATAGATGAATGGATAAAGAAAATGTGGTATATATATTCAATGGAATATTACTCAGCTTTAAAGAAGAATGCAATTATGGCATTTGCTGGCAAATGGATGAAGTTGAAGAATATCATGCTAAGCGAAATAAGTTAATCCCCCCAAACTGAAGACCAAATGTTTTCTCTGATATGTGGATGCTAATTCACAATAAAGTGGTGTGGGTGTGGCAGATTAGGAAAATAAAAAGAGTTACCTTAGATTACGTAGAGAGAAGTAAAGGGAAGGAAGTGGATGGAATATGGAGATAGGAAGGATAGTAGAATGAAACAGACATCGTTACCTTATGTTATATATGACTGCATGACCAATGTGATCCTACAACTTGTGCAATCAGAAAAATGAGAAATTATATTATATCTAGGTATAATATGTCAAAGTGCATAAATGCATTCTACTGTCATGTATAACTAATCAAAACAAATAAATTTTTAAAAATAAATCAATAAGAACTGAAGAGATTAAAGAAGGATGTTCAGAAATTCACTTTTTAGAGGGAAGAGAAAATTCACAGTAAGTTAAAAAATGAGAGTTTTTTTTATAATTTTTCTGAGTAAGAGATTCTATAATTCTGAATAATGAATAAAAAAGAATAACCTAATTAATGGCACAATTTGTCACGTTTCTCAATGTGTGTGTAAGTGTGTGTGTGTGTGTGTGTGATTGTAATTTGATGTGTAGGGTTTTGGTCTGAACTTTTCATTAATACGAAAAGCTCAATTCTCTCCGATATTCCTTGTGGGTCAAATAATCCCAGAGAAATCTACTCAGAACCAAGGTTTTCATGGGGAGTTCTTTAGCATTTATGGATGTAATTGTGTATTTGTATATTGTCTCAGTCACACTCCCTTTCTGATAGACTGCACATTCAACTCATGTTCCTTCATGTTCCCTGAACTAAAAATTCAAGTCTCTTAAAAGATAGTTGGACTTTCCTCAATGTTTCTTCCAGTGAAAGATAGGGTTTCACAGAGATTTAAGAGAATATTCTTTCTTTACCTTAAGTTTTTTTTTCTTTTTGTCTTAATGATTATATAAAAAAATGAGAATTTGCTAAGTGTAATTTTTTAAGATCTATTTTCTGAAATTATTCTTAAGTAAGTAAAATTGCTTTTTTGTATAGCTCATAATTGGAAAAGTGGAAATTTAGTAAGCATTATTCATGTAGGACTGCTTCTAAGTTAAGAAATTCTTAGTTTGTTACTTTTTATTTACTATTACACTTTCTTTGTCATCTTTCTTTTTATAAAAATGATATATTTTTTCTTGAGGCTTACATAACTAATAAAAGTTGCCTTACTTGCTACATTTGGGATTTTAGAAACATAAAGTGTTGTTAAAGATTGAACAGAAATGATGAAAATATCCAACACTAAAGATAAATATTTTGCATCATTTTCTATAAATCCATCAGTTTATCTAAAACAGTTCTTTACTAACTGCCTCTTGGGTTTCAGGTTTGACTCTAAAAAATAGTACATTGTGTTATAAAATCTGTCTTCTTCCACTCTTCTAAACAAAGAAGCACTAACTTCTATTTAAACAATTATGTATTTTGCCTTTTAGGAACAGGGATAGTTGAAACTAATCAAAGAAAAATATTTAGCTTAATCATGTAGGTCATAGAACAGAGTAGACCTTGTCATAATAATGACTTTATTTTTAGATGTTTATCTGAAAAATGGGAATTGCATTTGCATCCCTTCATGTGTGGGTATGTACATGTGCCTGGTTTGAGTGAGTTTGAGTGTGTGTGTATATGTGTGTACACAAATGTAGAGGCAGTTGAATAATAAGACATGAAAGGTGCTTTGTCTTTTGACTAGCAAATGACTTCTCAATTCCAGATACCGTTTTTAAGCAAGGTACTCCAGTTTCTGAGGGTTGATTCAATTCATATAATACTGTGTTGAACTTATCTTTCTTTATTTTGAAAAGAACTTCAAAAATAATTAAAATTAATTTTGACTATCAATACATATGCCCATTGACATGCACAGTATTCTTTTATTTCTTTTATTTATTTTTTTATTGGTTGTTCAAAACATTACAAAGCTCATGACATATCATCTTTCATACATTTGATTCAAGTGGGTTATGAACTCCCATTTTTACCCCAAATACAAATTGCAGAATTACATCGGTTACACATTCACATTTTTACATAATGCCATATTAGTGACTGTTGTATTCTGCTACCTTCCCTAACCCCTACTATCCTCCCTCCCCTCCCCTCCCATCTTCCCTCTCTACCTCATCTGCTGTTGTTCAATTCTCTCCCTTGCCCCCCCCCTTCCCCACACAACCTCTTATATATAATTTTGTGTAACATTGAGGGTCTCCTTCCATTTCCATACAATTTCCCTTCTCTCTCCCTTTCCCTCCCACCACTCGTCTCTGTTTAATGTTAATCTTTTCCTCATGCTCTTCCTCCCTGCTCTGTTCTTAGTTGCTCTCCTTATATCAAAGAAGACATTTGGCATTTGTTTTTTAAGGATTGGCTAGCTTCACTTAGCATAATCTGCTCTAATGCCATCCATTTCCCTGCAAATTCCATGATTTTGTCATTTTTAGTGCTGCATAATACTCCATTGTGTATAAATGCCACATTTTTTTTTTATTAATTCATCTATTGAAGGGCATATAGGTTGGTTCCACAGTCTAGCTATTGTGAATTATGCTGCTATGATCATTGATGTGGCAGTATCCCTATAGTACGCTCTTTTAAGATCCTCAGGGAATAGACCGAGAAGGGGAATAGCTGGGTCAAATGGTGGTTCCATTCCCAGCTTTCCAAGAAATCTCCATACTGCTTTCCAAATTGGCTGCACCAATTTGCAGTCCCACCAGCAATGTACAAGTGTACCCTTTTCCCTACATCTTCGCCAGCACTTATTGTTGTTTGACTTCATAATGGCTGCCAATCTTACTGGAGTGAGATGGTATCTTAGGGTGGTTTTGATTTGCATGTCTCTGACTGCTAGAGATGGTGAGCATTTTTTCATGTACTTGTTGATTGATTGTATGTCCTCCTCTGAGAAGTGTCTGTTCAGGTCCTTGGCCCATTTGTTGATTGGGTTATTTCTTATCTTATTGTTTAATTTTTTGAGTTCTTTGTATACTCTGGATATTAGGGCTCTATATGAAGTGTGAGGGGTAAAAATTTGTTCCCAGGATGTAGGCTCCCTATTTACCTCTCTTATTGTTTCTCTTGCCGAGAAAAACCTTTTTAGTTTAAGTAAGTCCCATTTGTTTATTCTTGTTATTAACTCTTGGGCTATGGGCATCCTATTAAGGAATTTGGATCCCGACCCCACAATATGTAGATCAGAGCCAACTTTTTCTTCTATCTGGCGCAGAGTCTCTGATTTGATATCAAGCTCTTTGATCCATTTTGAGTTAACTTTTGTGCATCACAGTATTCTTTTAAATTTAAAAGTTTCCAAAAGATTTCTTCATTATTACTATTTTTAAAAAATTATTTTGATGCACATATTTTAAATTTGGGCACTTCTGAGTTAGTATCTTCTGACAATATGAAATAAAGCTCTGAATATTACACCCCACCTCCCTACCCCACCAGTCAAATGGTCCCTTCAGAAAGGGTATTTTTACTGCCTCTGTGAAATAAACACAGAAACAGTGTCATCTTCATTATTATTAAGAATTGTCCTTGTTGTACTCTAAAAAAACCCCACAATTTCCTACTGATGGTCATCTAGGTTTCCCTCCATGTCCCACCCCTACTCTCCTCTGAACAACTAGTGGCATCTACCCCCTAATTTCACCTGCAGTTGACAGTGTATTTTCAAAGTGTTTTTGGTCTGCTAAAATAAATTTTGCATTTTCTAGTCATTACCTGGGAGCTATAGACCACATTTTGTGATCTGGAATAGGAATTAATTAGGAATTAATTACTGCCTTAAATCTCCCTTAGTGGGAGGAATATACAAGAATATTTAACACTTAGCTATAATATAAGCTTATCCTGGGAAAGCCTGTCTTCTATAGTCAAGGCACGTGTGTTCTGTTTGGCAATCTTTATATACTTTCCCCTTGCAGATTACTTTTTATCCTTTAAAGCTCTTTAGAATAACATATGGATACACATTATAATAGTGTAAAGTATTAGAAGGTCCTATTTTCTGTAGTTGAAAGAAATCTAACTCTGTAATAAGAAACTTACTATTGCAGATCATTTTAACTTCTCTTTAGAATTGGCCAGCAAGTGACAGATGCTAGAACATTAAACAGACAAAAACTAAGACAAACGCAACAGATTTGGTTATTGTGCCTTTCTTTCCTTGCCGGTAAGCTCTTATCTAGGAAGACATTATGCTCTAGCTAAATAATCACTATTTCCTTTCTCCTTTTGTGATATAGTCTACACATGCACACTATTTTATACAGAAATAAAGAGTAGGATCTCGGACAGTTCTGAATTCAAGATCATATTTTAGATTCATGACTATTTCTCCATATTCTATAACTTCCTCAGATTTCAGATGGAAAAAAAATGGTAAATGAAGAATTAAGTCAGATAGTACATTTGAATCAGTGTAGCAGAGCTTGGCACATAATAAATACTTAATATACTATATTTTTATTGATGGTTATAATCATGATGATAAAATCTATTTTTAAAAGAGCATAAATAACGTAAGCAAACATAAAGGATTACAGAGTGAAGAATCACAGACTCTAGGTCCCTTGTCTTGATTCTAAGTAGAGGACTCAAATCACAATTAGTCATTATCCAGGTAAAAAGGTAAATAACAACAAAAATAACAACTATTCTATTTCCATCTTCACATTTAATATCCTCTAACCAAGAAATGTGAGGAGTGTTTTGTTATTTCATGCCTCATAAGGCAAAATTGGGTTTCAAAATAGCATATCTTCTTTCTTATCTAAGCCTTCTGCTGTGGCCCTAGATTCAGCTTGTGTGCCTGAGCAGATGACTGTTACCATTGCTTCAGGAAATCTGTCCTCTAGTAATGAGAGATGAGAGAAAACCTTTCTAGGAATTTTCTCTGATCTTTTCACTAGGTCAATGACATTGAAAATTAAATTGAAAAGCATTCCTCTCACTACAAAAACAGGTGAATTCATGTGGCCAAAGCAGTGTATTTATTGTTCTTTCAAAGGCAATTTAATTAGCCAATCACAATCTGATCTCAAAAGCCATCCCTAGCTAACTGGGTTGGGGTGAAGGAAATTGACTTCTTCAACAAATTTTTCCATTTAGAAAATTGCCTGAATTCACCTGGTCATCACTGGGACCCCATAAGACCAGGCAACATTGGTATTGCAAGAAGTTGGGCATAACTGTGTATTTAACTTTATATTTCTGTTTCTAATTTCCAAAGGCAAAGGGATAATATGCACCCAAAATAACAAAGATATATCAGATCTACTGACATTTGTGGAGTACAGTTGAATCATTTCAGTTTGTCTTGGTCAATTAGAGAACCCTATTGTGAACGTTTTTTAGGAGATGTGAAGGTTTTAGGATAAGGTAGTTTAAATTTCTTAACCAATATGAAATAACTTTCACTCTCTTTTCAGTGTCTCTGATCCATAAGGAAAGACAAGAGCATTTGTTTTCCCTACTCTGATTTGCTTGGGAAATATCAACACTTATGTATTTTTCTGTATAATTGATGTTAATAAAACAATATTAAGGCAAGAAACAGAGAGATGGATAGATGGAGAGAAAGAGAGAGAGAAGATTAGAAAAATTCTTACCCATAAAACCACAATAAGACATCTTAATTCCTCAGTGACAGGAAAAATATAGAACTGAATCAGTGTTTTTTTTATTTCAGATTAGTTTTCAAATTGTTTTATTCAAAAGGAAGCCATAAAAAAAACTTTATCAAAACTTGTGCAACAATTAGATAGAATATCTATTTCTAGATAGTATAGCACAAAGTAATGATAAAAAGTAATACACCAGAATATTATCTAAAATTAATTATTTGTTTCTAAATCGTGCAAGGTTGGTATAATTGAAAGCTCATACATCAATATTTTTAATAGGTGAATATAGATTTTTATAACAATTTCTGTTAATTTAAGATATACTATAATACTTGCAGATACTCATTAAAGATGGGGATAATTAGGATAGAGAGAAGAAAATTCATCTATTGCCTTATAAAAAAGTATTCACTAAAAACCTACTGTATGGTGGACATTGGTTAATAATAGAAATTGTAAGAAGATAAATCTATAATACAGAGTTTCATGCATTTATGATATGAAAATCATGCAGATAATTATAATACAGCATATATACAAACAAAGAGATATGAAAACTAAAAAGGAAGAAATTTGTTTTGCCTTGTGATAGTGCTTGATATCATTTATTCCTATGGTGTTTGGGCTTGAAAGAATATGAAACTGACCAATATATGGATCCATGACTTAAAATAATTGATTACAAACAGTGTTTGTGGTTGTGTAGTAAGATAAAACTTTACCTAAACAAAGAACATAGACTATTCTATTTTAAATTTGCTACTTTATTTGCAATTATATATTAAATAGAAAATTATAAGATATTTTAAAGTATCTCCTTGGCTATTCTGAACAAATGAATAGACTTGTACATTTTAGGAAGAAATGTAAATTGCTTCATAAGAAAATCAGAATGTACAAGAAAGACACATTGTATTGTAACTCAGTCTTTATTTATGTGCATATTTATCAATATCTCCTCTGAGGCTGGCTAGTGGTGATTTTCAAGAACACCATGCTAATAAGGTCAAAGTCATAGATGCAGGTCCCTCATTTGGTTCCACAGCTTCAAATAGATTTTTCATTTTAGCTAGCCTTCTTGCAAATATCTGCATCTGATCACTAGGAAAGGCACTTTAAATAAATCAATTTAAATAATCAATGCAAATCCATCAGCCATACTTACACCTGGCATTGGTTGAGTTATCCAGATAAACTCGTTTGCAAGCAAAATGGGATGAAAAGAACTTCCTGCAAATGCTGAGTATAATGTTTGCAAAGCAGTTTGCAAGCCATTTGAGAAGTGGATGGTGTATTATATTCTTCATGTGCCCTGTACCCACTACTGTTATACACACCTACATTTTTAAATGTATCTACAATTTTTATTGTTAGATTTACAGCCATAATACAATACAAATATTTCAACTGCAAATAAATAGTCATCATTTTAAAAGTTGTGCATATAGGCAAACTCACTTCAGTATATTTAAATATCAGAGTAGTCAATTTGAAAAATATTATTGACTGAGAATTTAAACACTTAAAGGATATAGGCCTCAGAGTGGGAGGAGGAACAGGGAGGAGAATTGATTTCTCTTGAAGTCTGAGGTGAGCTAAATACTCCCCCACTGAAATGAAGTTGTATATTAGTGTGATTTGTGTGCATGTGTGAATAAGACATAATAGAAATCTTGGTTGACACATTCTTTTGACTGAAAGCACATTGAAAAATGGAAATACAAAACTCCAGTTTAATTCATACATTTTTTTTTCTTTTTCTAACATTTTTATGTATGTTCCTTAGAGTTTTTTTTTTCTTCCTAAAATGTACAAATAAAATTCACAAATAAAGACAAAAAACAAAAACAAACATTTTTGTCTATAAAACTAACCAAAAAAATTCCCTTGACTATGTGCTGCTAGATGTTTCCTTTAAAAAAAAAAAATTAACCTTTATTTTATTTAACTATTTATTTTTTATGTTGTTCTTGCTATTTCATATTTGTTTTCCCCTTTTAACTTTAGCAATTTGTAAATATTCTGAAAAATGTAATATTAATATTTCACCCCCTTGTTTTTCTATTTCATAAATTATATTTTCTTAACCTTAAACTACTACTTTATGCAGATTTCTTTCCTTATGTATTAATAAATTTACATTGTAATGCAAAATATCTGAGCAAATAGGCTTAAAAAGAGGAAAGGTTTATTTTGGCTTATGGTTTCAGATGAGTTTTTTCAACTCATGGTCCATTGTTTTTGGTTCTAGGGCAAAACAGCACATCTTGGTGGCAGCAGTTGTCGGAGCAACACTATATACTTCATGCTGATGGGGTAAAGGGAAAATGTCCCAATATTAACTTCAAGGGCATTTCCCCAATAAACTAACCTTCTTACACTAGGCCCCACCTTGTAAAGGTCCAACCACATCTCAACAGTAATACAGGTTGGTAACCATCCTTTAATGCATAAAATCTCTAGGGAACACTTTAAAACAAACTATAGCACCCTATCTCTAAAAAGCTTTTAATTTTTTTTTTTCCAAAAAAACTAACCAAAAAATTTTTCCTGACCATGTTGTACTAGATGTTTATTTCTTTTATTAAATTTAATCTTTATTGTATTTATCTATCTATTTTTATGGGGGTGCTGAAGATTGAACCCAGGTTCTCACCTGGTGCTAGGCCAATGCTCTACCACTGAGCCACAATCCCAGCCCTTAGATGCTGACTTCTTAAGCACTCTTTTCTTTGTAGATTTACTTCTTGAAAAAGAAGTTTAATGTCTCACTTTCTTAATTCATATTTATATATAGTGAATGCATTCTCCCTTCTCCTTTATAAAAGCTCTTGCTATAATCATCAACAATCTTCTGTTTTGCATAATTAGTTAAAAAAATAAAAATTACTTCTTTTCTGAGTTAAATTTTGTTGAGAACATCTCGTTTTAAAAACTCCTCTGGTCTCTGTGAGACTTACACATCCTTTAATTCCTTTCTCTATGAATGTTTATTCCCATCTATTGTGGTGTCTTGTTATTTCCCAAGGCTCCCAGGTTATTTTTTCTTTGTGCTACTTCCTCTTGCTGTGTAATCTTTCAGCATTTTGGTGCCTAATGCTCAAAATAGTCTTCTAGCTATGAATTTTAGATCTACCCTAGATTCAACTCCCAAACTCCAGACCTGTTGAACAACTTCCCACTAGATATTTCTAGTTGGGTCTCCGACTGGTAACATAAATCCCTAATAATTGCCTGTTCTTAATGTTTTAATAAACTCTTCAAAATTATAAATAATTTTCTTAGTCTAGGTAGTGTCCTCCTTAGTCTCTTTATAACTTGATTTTTTAGTTAGTCCCTGGGTCTTCTGGTTTTACTTGCAAAATGCTAATTCTAATCTATTCTTTGGTTTCCAATACCACTAACTCTTTAAACACACATTCATTTTTATGTGTTGACAGTACCCAGTCTCCTTGTATCTAATACTGCCCATCTCCACTGATTCTTCTTCCATGCTTCAGCTGAGGAATCTTCCCCAAGCCAAACAAAGTCCTAAAACCATACATATGTTAGTAAGGGGATTTTCTGTGTGATCCTACGTAAAACCCACTTTTGAATGAAGTATTTTTCTCTTTCTTTCTGCTCTGGAGAATTTAAAGACTCTAAGCCTTAGAAGTGAAGTAACTGATAAACTTGACTGTAATACAGCTATCTTTTCTGAAATTTTAATGTGATCATTATCATCTAAGTTGAGTGTGGCCTCCAGCGGCCGACTAGCTTCTGTGAACATTTACTTGGTCCCTTTGTGACTTTGAAAAAGTTACTTACATTAATGTTCCCATATCCTTGTTTGTGAAATGCTAGTTAAAAAATAAATCATATTATGTTTGGGTCATTTTGATAATTAAATTTAATAAATGTGAAACTCTTAAATAACATACAGAATATTTTTCTAATAGCATGTTCTAAGGAGGGATGAAGTTTATTAATTACTTATTTTTCTTGGAGGAAACCCAGTCCCTGAATTTCTGTATACATTTGATATCCTTGAGTACAATAAGTAACACTGGATATCAATAAGTTACCCTTTCCTACCTTGCTTGATGACCTCAAAATAATCATCACATATACACTCAGCTAACTCTACATGATCGGGGACATGAGGTAAATAGACCCTGTTCTTTGACCTACCACTCCCCATACCATCCCCAGGCACCATAAATGCGATTTAATTTTCAGAAAGCTGAATTGTATCTCACTTTTTTTCTGCCCATATGTGAACAAACCAGGTTTTTGAAAACCTGACCAGAAGAAATTTCTCATCCTTCTAAATTAGAATTCACTGTAATTTTCCTGAACTAGATTTCAAGTAGAATAGGAAAGTCTTGCGAGTAGCTTTTGTTAAAGTCTGGGAGTCTGGATAGAAGGCCATTCATATACAGAATAAGCAATCAGCATTACTCTTCCTGCAACCAGGAAGTATTAATGTAATATCAAATAAATACACTTTCTTAAAATCTTTGTTGGTTCTTACTACTCTAGGACAAAGCCCAAATACTTTAAAATGAAATGTGTTATTTATGAGGCACCCTGCCCATTTTTTTAAAAAAATTATTTTCTATCCTCTCACATACATCCTGTTCTGGATATAAGAACTATGTGCAAATCCCTTTGTGCCATGTTTTTTCTTATTGTGTGATTTCCCTATTGCTATATATTCCTTCTCCCATCACTGCCACTACTTCTACTCATTAACTACCCATTTTTCCTTCAGAGATTTGTTTGAAATTTACCTCCTTTGAGACACCCAGAGTCTGTGTTTTTAGATAAAGGTCTACTTAGAGGCCTCCTGGAGTTCCAATACCATACTCAGATAATTGCCAGTAGTCCCCACCATGTGGTACATTTGCTTCTTCCTTTCTTATTTGAATGGATGCTCAGGAGAATAGGATATTAGGATTCTGTATGGATATTAATTTGCCATCTCTCCTAAACTTTATTACTTTGGGGCACAATCAAAATTGTAGAGTCATAGTTCTTCTTAGAAACTATGTTTCTTAATCCAGGTCATACACCCAATAAAAGCAAGGAAAAAAGAGATAGTCCAAGAGCCAAAAACATCTGTCTTTTGTAGTATACCTATTTCTTTGGGGCAATAATAGAATTTCATTTTTTAAAAATATTGTAAATTCCATGAAGTTGTAGTAATTTTTCTAATTTTGCAAATGAGAAAAATCAAGAAATAGAACTGACATGCCCTAGAGAAAAGACTCTATCTATATAAATAAGTAGCAGAAACTTGGATTTTTTTAAATGCTGAAATCCATCAAAATATAATTACTAGAATTCCATCTTTATCTGCCACCCTGATTCTTTTACCAAAAATTTTGTTTCAAATTTCTTGTCAGTTTTCACCCTTCTTTATTACAATCTTATCCAGTGGTACATGCTTTCTCTACTAGAAAAGATATTTTTTTTCCTCTGTGCTCTTCTTAGATGTTTTTGCAATTTCTATGGTAATATATATTTCAGATATAGAGTTATTGGAAATATGTCCATATGTCATATAGAAATTTTGCAACCTACAGATGGGTGACCTTTCTTAAACAGATATTCTCAAGATTGGAAATTTTTATGTTCAATTGCAGGTTAGCAACTTTTCTTAAAGACTCCTAAGGTCTGATGACTCTGGACTGGGGTTTCTGTGTGATAACAATCAAACTGAGCTTAATAGTGGTAATCCCTTTAAATCAGTGCACTTTGAAATTTACAATAGGCTCAACCACCTCTTTCTCCTGACCCTGTTTGCTTTCTCATTTATGTTCCAGATCAGGACCCATAAGCATTTGGATTTGTGATGCCTGATTTGCATAGTATTGATTTATTGTACAGATGTCAAGGAAATGCCACCCTGAGCTAAGAAATTATCAAGGTTTATAGAATAATTTCATTTCAGAGATTCTGATGTCAATGGAGTACCCCTGTCTTTTGTAGTATGCCACTTGGTAGGAAGAGTTCACTATGAATACTGTATAGTACTCAGGTTTTAGTGAACTCTCAGAGAAACTTTGTGTTTTTTGTTTTTAAATCTGTCAAGCATTTTCCTTAGCGTAAGTTGCATACTCTGGAGTTTACCAAATTAGAAATCTGATCAGCCACTTATATCTTGAGTAATTTTTAATGTCTGACCAAAGTCTCTAGCAAGGAAAAGTAACTTCATTGTTACAGAAGACAAATCACATCAGTTAAAACCGAGAACTTCCCCAGTGAAATTTCTGGTAACAGCATTGATTTGCTTTTGCAGTGTATCCTGTATCTCTAAAGGCGCATTAAACAACTTTTGCAATGGCTTCCTTGAGTTGCTACTAAATGAAGAAGAAAAACTTTTAAGTGTATTTACACTTAATCAATGGGATTAAATTAAATTTAGTAGAGATTTTGTTCTAGTTTTTTTTTTTAAATCATCTATGATTAATTGAATATGGTTTCTTTTCTCATTTTTGCATTGAGATTATTTATTACCACTTATGGTTTCCATTATTTTAAAAAAGAAGATCACAGACGTCCTTAACTATAATAAATAATTTAGACTTCCAAAATTGAATTCTAATCTTAATCAAAGGCATCCTACAAACAAGAATTCTTTATTATATAAAATGGCTTAGAATTCCATTTAGAATATTTTAAATAAATCACTAAATTTTTTCTGAAATCAGATAAAGTGATAGACTGTTTATGATTACAAGTATGTGTTATGTTGCAAATATCAAAATTAATACAGAATTAAGAGAATTAAAGGAATCCCAAGATCATTCTGTGCAATATCACTGTACCAAAGGAAATTTTGGTAGTATGTGTTATGATTTCATTTCTGCACTGGTTATATGAGACAAGATTTTGGAAGCAAACTCACCTGCATTTAGTAGTCTGACCATTACCACCTACTAGGAATTGAAATTTAATGGTTATTGAACTCATCTTGCCTCTGTTCTCTCCTCTCATTCCATTTGAAAAGTAAGTAATTTCTCTTAATTTGCAGGATTTTAGCCAAGATGAATCAAGATCATGTATGTAATATAATTAGTTTATTGTGTAAAACATACCCATAATACTTGATTATAAATTGCTTTTGATTATATCCATTAAAATAACAAAGAACATTAATTTGGAATAATTATTAGCCAAGTGTTAGCAAATTACTGAAATCATGAGTGACCACATAAATAAAATATTTATGAATTTAATTTGAAAAAGTCTTCATGACAAACACACCATAAAATTTGTATATCATGGAAAAGAATATACACTACCACTTTTTCTGGTAGCTCAAATACCACAGAAATTAAGACAAAAGTGGATAAATCTAAAAGACCAAGGGGAAGATTGTGAGAAAGTCCTAGGGAAGAGAGTGAGGTTGAAAGCTCACAGTAAGGAAGGCGCTGTAGCTCACAGCACAGACAGATCTGGTACCACAGGATTGGGGAACATGCATTGCCCTGGGAACATCACTGCCTCTGTACCAGGGCACGTGGCCAGATATCATGTGACTAAAGCAGGTTTGGGAGAGACAGGCAAATTGTAATCCACAGAGGTGGATTTGCTAGTTCTTAAGCATTTCAATCTACAAATACCTTTTATTCACTAGGTACCCACACTAGCACAGTGTTTGGGTCTCCAATCCAAAGTCACTAGATGACAGGACTCCTAGCAAGTGGAAAGTGAGTGGAGACAGAGTCAAGCCACTCTCAGGAGCACATACCACCTATGGGGCATGTGCCTCACCCTCCTGAAGTAAGACCAAAGGAAAGTGAGCTCACAGGTACAACCAGATATCTGAGGAACTATAGAAAGAGAGAGAGAGAAATCCAAACATAGTGTAGTGGACAAGGTAGGTAATGAGTTTAAAATAGAATATCTATCCTCAAATAGTTGACAGGGCTCTTCTTACTTAAAACGTAAGAGACAAGGTATACCAAAAATTAATTCTACAGTAAAGCATCAAAAAAAACTGAATAACATTTTTTAGAAAGACACCCTCTACCATTCAGTGTATAATAAAGTTTTTTAAAAATCCTCAGAATCAATATCAAAATATGTGAAAGAATAAAAAATAAAAATAAATCTAGTTCTAAGGTGAACAGCTGTCCTGATAGAGCTTCTTATTTCTAGTACATTAGCTCTGCAATTTAAATGTAGTTGGTAAAAATGAAGCCTAAGGAAGACAGGGGATCAGTTTCAACAGCCCTATGTAAAGCCAAGATTTTTCATTACTGAACTTAGAAAATGCCATCTTCAAGATGATAGCACATAGACCTGTGAAGGGGAGAACAAAGACTGTCTGAGGAATCATAAGTACATAGCAGCTTTTATAAGCAATACAACAATAAAACCAAACAGTTTAATTTAAAATGGTTCTAGGCTGTTATTGCTACTGGCAAGGGCAAATGTAGACCTTCCTTTGAGCAAAACACCCCAATTAATTTAAACAAGAGGTACATGTAGGGTGCAATTGGAAAATAATTGTATTCACATATAATTCACCTTATTCATACCTAATTTATGTGGCTTGTTCTTCTCTAGCTCCAGAATGCTCTCTTTAAGACTTTGAGTTGTTCATCTTATTTATTTGATAATGATTTAAAATATTCTCTTATTTTTAGACACAGAGATAATCTCAATTAAGAAAAATCATACACTCTAAAATAAAACAAACACAAAGCAAAACAATCCAAAATTTTAAAATTAGAAAGTGAGGAGCTCATAAAGAAAAAAAATGCTTTTTTCCCTTACTTCCCTGTTTCCCATGATGTCCCATCCCAGCCCAAATCTCCTTCAGTAAGAATAATTTTGTGGAAGGGCCTGGCTTGGTTGTTGTCTTTTCCATGTTGTTTTCCAGGGTTTTATTTCTCTTCCTGCTTATTTCATTTCCTTAAATTTCTCCACGGTTCAAATGGAGAAAGGAAGAGGAGAGAGGGTTCAGAAAAGGTTTGCTTGATTTCTATTATCAGTGTTGATTTCTTCTCTCGATCAGCAAACTTTAAAACTATTTCTTCTTATGGACATGTTCTTGAATGGTTAAAACTTACCCTGTTATCTCACTTTCTTTTTTTTTTTTTGACACAGGCAATTTTATCAACTTAGAAATTTGTTCAAAATTCTCCTTTATTCTCTTGGATGTCTGGGAGCATTTTCCCAGGCCCCTTCTTCGGAAATTATCTTTCTTGGGATGGTCTCCTAAGATATGATTCAATACATCCTAAACTGGCTCCCCAGCAGTCTAAATCTTTACCACAAAAATTGTGCATTTTAGACCAAAGACTATGAGGAGTAAAGGAATTTATTTAAATCGTGTTCCTATTTTAATATATTCACCCACCAGGAAGCTTGAGCTACACCATGTTATCCTGTGAAGTGGCTTGAACTTTATTCAGCATGAGTTAAAGAAGTCTGTCAATCATCAGGAGAATTAGCAGAAAAGAACTTAAAGCTATTATAAAGATACTACTTAAAGGAATATATATTCTTAATTTTATAAAGAATCCTCACATAAAAATGGAAGCTTATGCAATAATGCTAAGTGAAATTTTAGAACAGAATAATGATTGAAAACTTCCCAGAAATGGCCTACCAGCAGAGGAGAGATGCAGAAGACTCAATGAAGTTCAAAATGGAGCCATAGAAACACTATGATTTAACGAGAGAGAAAAAATATGTTTGAAGAAAGATATATAACCTGCTGAGTGATATTCAGCAAACCAAATAGAGGGATAAAAAAAAAGAACAAAACCACAAATGATAGGCAGAGTACCAAAAACTGTTGGAAACAAGACAATGAGAAAATCTTAAAAGTAGCCAAAGAAAATCACACTTACAGGGGAACAGTAGTGCTCCCCATTCCTGTCGGTAGATTTCTCTCTGCATTACTTGTGATATAGATGTGTTATTAGCAAATTCTTTTAGCGTTCAAGTCTTCAAAATTATATTTGTTTTACTATAATTTATGAAAGATGTTTTCAGTGGATAAAGGATCCTGAGATGACACCTGTCCCCTTCCTTTTTTCAGTGCTTTAAAAATATCAATTTATTGTCTACTAATCTCCAATATCTCTGGTTACAACATTTATCTAAAATTGCATTGAAAGTGAAAAAAAAAAAATTAGTGTACTCACTTTCAAAAATGAAAACAGAACAACAACAAAAGAATCCACAGAACCCATACTCAGAGGAGTTACAGCTCCTGATTTCAGATTAAGTATAGTTACATTAGAGATGGCGATGTGTTAATGGCAAAAAGATGGACATATATTTCCAGAACAGAAACAGTATCTCATATATAGTGTCCTCTGAACAAAGTATCCTGAAACGATTACAAATCCATGAGAGAAAAGGGAGAAACATAATTTCCTTGGCAGAGGAACATTTTTCTTACACATAACAACAAAAACATAAATAATGAATGAATAAAATAATAAATTCGATGTTATCAAACTCAGTAACTAGTTTTGATAGAAAACTTCATTATAATTATATAAATAGTATATTCCCCAATAAAAATATGAACAGACATTTTACCAAAAAAGACTAACTACAAGACCATTATTTATTAGAGAAATGCAAATTAAAAGAGCAAATAATATACTGCTTTACACATACAAAAATAATTAAAATTAAAAAGACTTAATTCCATTGTTATGTTGAGTGGTAGGGTTAAATGCACAAGAATGTATGTCATATGATTCCATTTATATGAAGACCAAAAACATAAAAATCTAGTGTTATAGTGACAAAAGTCAAATCAGTAAATGATAATTACAAGATAATATGTACTCAGATATCTAAAAAAAAAACAGTAGCATCATGGAAATATGCATCAAAATCCACAAAACTGTGCTATTGGTAGTCTCTGTGTGTTTTATTATACATGTACAATATATAATGAAAATAGAGTATTTGTGTATATGCAGATATAAATATAGACTTTCAATAAATTGAGGAGGTCACAACAAAGTGAACATAGAACAAATTAGGTAAACAGAAATAATAAAGTAAATGGTAGAAATGAATCAAAACATATCAGTTAAATTAAATAGACATAAAAACACTTCCTCCAGTTACAGGACAGATATTATCTGAGAGTCATTTTAAAATTATTAAAGACTGACTAAAAGAAAGAAGAAATGAAAAGTTTGGAAATAAATGGTGCCAAAAAGTACATATCAGGAAAATAGTAGCCAAAACTAGAGAATAATAAACATTTTGTAATAATAAAAGTTCAATGCATCAAGAGTATGTAGAAATTCAAAAATTTAATAACAGTTTCAAAATATCTATGAAAATAAATTGCTTCGAACTATAAAAAATGGAAAAATTTTATAGCTGGAGATTTCATCATATTCTTTTAGTAGTGATAGTTTATAGCTGGAAATACTGATAAACTACATAAAATTTGAGTTGGGGCTTTTGATCAGCGATAGAGCACTTACCAATTGCACATTATACATGAGGTCATGGGTTCCATCCCTAGCATTGGAAAAAAAAAAGCAGAAAATTTGAATAACACAATATCACATACAAAATAAGGAATCTATGCAGACACATTTATCAACTGAAGAATAGTTATTCTCTTAAAGCTCCCAGGTATTATTTATGATAATTTATCATATTTTAAGCAACAAAAATCTTCAAACACAAAAAATTATGTAGACAATGTTTTGTTTCACAATTTTAATTTCATTATAATTAAGTTTACCTTATTTTAAGTCAATTTAAATAATTAAGTAACTTAATCAGATCTAGAATACATTAATTGAAATGGAAAAGCTGTCATCATTTTAAAAGTTATAAAAACTTTCTTAAAATGTAAAAAACTTCCTTAAAATGTAAAAATTGCAGAATATATGAAAATACAAATTAATAATCCAAATATAGCAACTAACATAATGATGAGTTAGTTACAAAGAAGCAAAAGAAATGAAGATATATATCTATGTGGGGAATATAACATGTCACCAAAGAACATACTTTGCCTTAGTTGACTTGTAATTCAATAGTATAAATAAAATTCCAATCAAAATAAAATTTATGAGTATTGGCATACTGATTCTAACATAATTATGAAAGTATTAAAGGTCATGAAAAAGCCAAAACATTTTGAGGAAAAATGTTGGATGGGATTGCCCTAATATATGTAAAATTATAACAAAGCTAAATTAACCTAGAATGGTATTGTCACGGGAATATTAGTAGCAAATGCCATATAATATATTGTCAAGAGAACAAATAGAAAAAACAAAAGAATGGAGTGAATGGAAATTTATCAGTAAATCCATACAAACATATGAAGACTCAATATAAGACAGAGCTGAGATCAATGGGGAAAATAATCTACTCAGCAATCATACTAAGGCAATTGTTTTTCTCATATGGAAAAATGAAATAGGATTTCTATTGCACACACTCCATGTGAAATAAACAGTTCTTTGTGAGAAGTAATATTACAAAGCTTCTAAAAGAAAGAGAAACTAGTTTTTCTTTTGAGATACAGAAGAATTTCTATAAGGAAAAAAAAATAACCAGGAGAATATACAAAAGCAAAAACATTAAGAAAACTGATCAACTAATCATATTAAAATGTCTATTTTTTTTACAAACTCAAATTGTGGAAGTGGAAAACCTAGTAACTAAATTAAAGATAAAACTTGCTATATATAATCAACAATAAGCATTTATAATTTTCAAAAGTCAGTTTACAAAAGGCCAAAACAATTGAACAAGGTATGAACACAGGCAGTGCTTAGAAGCAGTTATAGGTTAATACAAATAAAAACAAATTATCTCCCTTTTCAGAAATCATAGAAAAGCAAATTAAAACCACAGTGACCTACCAGTTAAGACATTTAATTGTCAAAAATTGAATACTAAGAAATAGTCACATCCATTTTTTTATAGCAAATTTGTATTCTTTTACAATAATTTTCAAGATAATTTGAAAAGTCATCTGCACATGCAGGTAATATGCTTCATGTAACAATACATACTAGCCATTCTCCTCTTAAATACATGTTTCTTTGATAAAAAATTTATATACTTGCACCAGAAAATAGATGGATATTGATAGCAGCTTATCTTCTAACAACAAAACTAGAAACCACCCAAGTGTAAAACATCAGGGAGTAGATTGAAGTGTTACCATATCATATACTCAGTGATATTCAGTGACGGGAAAGAATGTTCCATGGAAATGAATGAACTGTGAAGTGTGCCAATGTGATTGGACTTCACATGTACAAAAAATAAAATAAAATAAAAAGATAGTATAAAACGTATCACAAAAAATTAGTTTTGTATGACATGTGATATAAAAACTTGCAAGATGCAAACAACGTAAATATTGGCTCATAATATGCTTATTGAAATTATTTTTATGAAGATAGAGAATTACCATTTAAATACAGTAGGGAATGTATACAAAAATACTAAACAAAGTGAGAATAAGATACAATTTGAAAGATAATTACTGGGCAAAACCCAAACAAGCTTGAATATTCCTCAATAGTCACAGGTAGAAAAATAGACAGTCATGTTTTGGGGAAGTGTATAAGTATTTTAGATATAATTGCAATATTCTTTAGAATTAAAAAAAAAATCTCTTTGATACAATTGTATTGTTAAATCTATATCCTATGGATAGAGTCACTCAAAAGAATAGAGACATGTAATCAATATGCTTATTATGGTATTTGTTAGACTATAAATTGTAAATATTTTCTGTCAATTATTAGGATGTAAAGTAAGAATTGTGGTGTATGTGTGGAATGAAATACTATGAAGTCATCAAAAATTGATATATTGATTTATGTCCATATCAAGGGATGATCTAGCAATAGTATTAATATTTGAAAGGATACAATATATAAAATTGCTTCAATTCTATTATTTTTAATTTATCATAGGTGCTATTCCTCTTTTATAGCTATTTTAAAAGACTTTATTTAATATATCAAGAGATTAAAAAATATGCTAAATATGATATTTTGAATAATAAAATCAAATTTGAACAATAAAATCACTTTATTAATTTAAACATTTGTTAAACAGTATATTTAAAAAGGACAACCAAATTAATAAAATATGTGAGAATTTACACAAGGGTTTTATGTTGAAGGAATTCTAAAAAAGAATATAATTTTCAATAAATTCCAAAAAAAATCTGTTTCTAACATTCTGATTTAATGAAAACCAGTGTGTGTGGGGGGCAAATTATTCAACAATAGGAACTGATTAGTTATTTATGGTACATATAAGCAAGGGGATAGTATGCATTAAATAAAATACACAAATAAGTGAAATTTTATATAAAATGTACTAGAATATCTTTATGAGAAATAGAATATGAAAATCACATTAGAAAATTTGCCATAAAGTATTGCAAGAACATTTATACCTTCTTCATAATTTTGCTTTTACAGTGAACTTGTAACTTTTATAGACAAATAATAAAGCAGCTTTTATTTAAAAATCCATTCACAACCACCTATGCAAAAGCAATATTTAAAATACTTTAAAATAATCCTCAGATTTTAAACAAATATTGTTTTTATAGGGAAAATAACAGAATTACAAAAATATAAAATAATTTATTCAAAATATTATGTTTCTACTATAAATTCAGGTTCCTTGTCTCTGAGGATACAGCAAGCCATGCATGCCAGGGTGTAGCTAGGTGTTATGCTTGAAGACAAGGTGGTCTGTGCTTACTACTTCTCCACGGGGACCTAATTTCACTTGATCTCCCACTTAGGAGAAGATTCCAGCAGAAATTGAAGGGTCCATTTTCATAAGAACCACATGAGACAACAGGCACATTTAGAAACACCTTAGGATCCAGTTAAAAGCATAACAGAACAAGGGGGGGAAGACCATTTTCTCTTCATTGCTAAAAATACCATCTCAACCATATAACCTACCAGAGCCATTGTGAATGGAGGACTTCATTGCCAAGTAGATGATGAAAAGAAAAATAATGTGGGTAAGTCACCTTCCAAAGATCCATTGAGAAAGAAAGACAGCAAGAGGGAAGCTGACTTTGTGGAAGAGCGTGGCAAAGGCTGCCTGCTAATTTTTGAGCCCAGAGAGACATGTTTTGTGACTCATGAGAAAATTTAAAGGAGAAATTGCTGTAATCAAAACCCAGCATAAGCAAATGTGAGCAAAATCCAGGAAATATTTATGACTAACCCTTTAGAACCATAGGAAGAGACTGAGGGCATTTGGATAACATGGATAAGAAAGCAAAGAAATCATGCATTTTGTATATTTTTGAGAAATAAAAATCATGAATTTTAGAAGTGGGGTCCCAAATGTTGACACTTCTGTCTTAAGCAGCTATACTTCTGGAAATGTTAGTTGGTCCTTTGTTATTTGGCTTCATTTTTAGTTCTTCCTGAGAACTGGAGTTCTAAAACTCTGATGTTTGTTACCTCCATTATTTTTAAGTTACATGAAAGGGAAATGATACTGAGAAGTATTGATGTTTTAAAATGTCTTTTTCCTAAACAGCTTTTAGTGTTGATGAATATTTGGCTTCTCTAACAGTAATCAGGGAATCAATTGCTTACAGTTGGGATATGAATCAACACTTTCAAATGCAGTGGGATGATGTGATACATTATCATATGACATGCTTCTAAATTATATATTAGTCAGTAAATGACTTTCATCATTATAATATACTATAGTTAGGCCTTGCCATACACACAAAAATTTGTCCTGTGCATAAGTACCAACCAGTGACAGAGATCATAGTCTCTCCCCTGTAAAAATTGTGCTGTCCTAGATGGTAGCTACAATTACATGTAGCAATTGAACACTATTGAATAGGGACTAGTCATAGTTTAGATGTCCTGTTAGTATAGAATTGACACCATAATGTGAAAATATGGTCAAAGAAACAAATTAGCCAAGCTAAAATATCTTATTAATAGTTTTATATAATGAATTTTTACTAAAACAATAATATATTATATAAATTGTGCAAAGGAGCCTTTTTAAATAAAGTTTACTTGTTTTGTCTTAAATTTTAATTATGACCATTATACCATTAAAGGTTTCAATTTTTGACTTGTTTTATTTCTAATAGATATTAATATTTTAAGAGCTTGAAATTTAAACAAAGAGAGAAAAAGTTCTTGGTCCATCAAGGTAATTATTTTTCTAGTTTTTACTGTGTTCTAAAAATAGGTATAAAGAACTCTGAGATATAAGATTACCAGTTATGCAAACTGCATGACAGTGCCCAGATCTTCAGAATTTTTTCATGACATTTTAATATAATTCAGTTTAATTTAATTTTATTTTAATTCATTTCATTTTTAATTAACTGGTAATAATTGCATGCAGTTATATTGAATATATGTATACATTGTGAAGTGATAGAATCAGTAATTAGTACATTCATCTCTTCAAATATCTGTCATTTCTTTGTGGTAGGAACATTTAATTACCTCTTTTAGCTATTTTGAAATATACAATACATTATTATTAAAAGTAAATATCACTTTTGTTTGCTATATCTTATATCAATAAATCTTTCAACGTTTTCAAAAAAGTTAAATCAATTGAAGTCACATTGTCTTGAAAAACAAATCTTTTCATAACTTTGATCTTACCAATGCAGAACCATATCTTGAATAAATGTTTTCTATGATTGCTGTTATTTCAGAAAGTTTTTGGTTAAAAAAAAGTGAAATTTTAACCCAAGTGTTTATGTGCATTAATGTTAGTGTCTTTAAATTTGAAGCTCAAGGTCATCCATCTCTTTCATCCTTTTCAGTATTTATTCAGTGTAGGAGAAAATGAACAGATGCTAAGGGTTAACATTCCTCTTTTCTGTGGATATGGTTTGGCTGGTAATCAGTGTTGAGAGACTCTGGCATGTTCTGCTATACAAGTAAGTGTTGGCTGGGGAAGTATCCTACTATTTAAAACCAGTGTTTGACAGAAAACTAGTGTTTACAGAGTGATTGGTGTGGGCATCTAGAAAACTCCATGTTCAGAAGTTTGAAGGGTCTACAGGGAGGGGTCTGTGCCAGTTCATCTTCTAACTGTTGGAATTGGCTTTCAGTATGTACACAGTCCATTGGGATCTATTGGCATTTCCATCATATGCTGTCACATGTTGAGACATAAACTAAATCAGCAGCCTGAACTACGTGGCCAGATAAAGCTCTGATATGGCAGCAAGTATGGGTACCTTAATGATTCCTATCAATTCCTTATTCTGAGGTAAATGTGTGAATGCCAATTTCTATTTAAAAATTTTAACAGTGGTTGTCTTTGAAGGAACAAAATTACCTGTAATGTAAATCTCCTTTTATAATTAAGCCAAAGCACATTACTCCAGGGTTAATGTTTTTTTTCTACTTGACAGAAATCTCCATGAAGGAAGGAATTTCTTCTGTTTTCTGCAGTTTCAATCCTAGTTCTATAGTAATGCCTAGCAGGTTCCCCATAAATATCTGTGAAATTTAACCTTTATATGATGGTCTTAGAACTGGCTTTTCCTTCCTTGTGTATATTTCTCCATATGTCAACTTTATGGAACTGGCTGCCTAAATGAGACCCATATAACTTTCTAAGGTCTTCTTGATATCTCATAATTAAAGAACACTGAGTTATTTTTATTATCATATTTTATCTCAGACCTAATTTTGGTCATATCAGAAGAAATTTTTTTTAAGATTGTCAGTTACCTGATCTGTTTTCCATTACTATGATAAAATTCTTGTGTACAATAAGAAAGTGGAATTCATATGTTTTGCAAAAAAATTGCTTAAAATGGGGGCCAATGTCTGTATTTCATAGATGGATTTTTGTCTTTTTAGTTATTAGGATGCTGCTCTAAATTTCCGGTGTGCAGGTTTTAATTTTTATTAGAAGAGGCAGAACTAATCTTTGGAAAAAATACTGAAAAAGAGAAACATGTAAGTGAAGTGCTATGGGTTTAGTTTTGCCTTGCTGTGAACACTGGGGAAGTAACAGAGCCAGAAAATAGGATGACATTTCTCCAGGGAGCCTGTTTATGAGTCTGGTAATTCTGCATTTGATACTGGGCAGAGTGACGTCAATAATATATGAAACAGTATTTGAACTTTTTCCCTAAAGTCAGAATGACTTGAAATTTTCAATAGTTGGTTGTGGGTATTTCTTTTATACTCTAAATAGTAATGAGGTTTTTGAAGTACTTTTAAGTATCATATAAAAATTCACAGTTTATTGAAATCAATTCACCAAGCAGTTTCTAGTCCAACAGTATAATGTAGTTGTCCCAAAATCAACAAGTCATGATCATTGTCTTTAAATATAGAGGTACCTGTCTTCAGACAGTGACTTAAGGATTTTTAAACTTTATGATGGTGAAAAGTGATCAATATTCAATAGAAAAGTTACTTTGGATTTTGAATTTTGATTTTTCTTGGTATAGCCATAGATGACATGATGCTCTCTAATGATGCTGGACAGAAGTACAAGTTACTGCTCCCAGATAGCCACTTGATTATGAAAGTAATTGACAGATACTCTACAGTGTACTGTGTGGCTAAGCTATGATGTTTGGTCAACTAGGTAGGCTATATGCATTTTCAAATTATTTCCAACTTATGGTAAATTTATTGGGATGTAGTCCTACAATAAGTCAGGGAACATCTGTTATCTCATTTTCATACAGGGAAGTTTACACTTACACACAGACACACACACACACAAAGATATAGAGGAAATGCTTACCTCCTATAAGAACAAATAACTATGGGAGCACAGAGGAGGATGTAACAACCTCATTAAGTAGGTTTCACAGATGTGGTAATCTTTAAATTGGCAGTAAAGGTTCAACTCTTATAAATAGGGTTTTATCTCACTAGGTAACCTGGAGGGTAGAAATGAGCAAACTGCATTGTACGAATAATAGACACAAAGTAGCAGATAATGAAAAGAAAGATTGATAAGTCTAGTCATGTTACTACTGGGTACATTTCCAGGAAGCATGTTGCCATGGAGATCATGTGAAGGACTGAGACTTGCACAAATTCAAGGGGCACCATTGGACTGAATAAATATTTCATTCTCCATTGAACTGAATATATGGTGGCACACACTTGTAATCTCAGCAACTCAGGAAGCTGAGGTAAGAGGATCACAAATTCAAAGCCACCCTCAGCAACTTAGGCCCTAAACAACTTAGTGAGACCCTATTTAAAATTTAAAAAAAAAAAAAGGGCTGAAGATGTGGCCCAGTGGTTAAGTGCCCCTGGACTCAATCTCCAGTACCAAACAATCAACCAACAAATAAACAAACACAGGAAATTAATGCAAACTTTGTCACATACCCTACAGTGAGTTTGTAGAACCACACAATCATGTAGTGTGAAGATGGGATATTATAAAATTGATAATTTGAGATAATATGTAAACAAAATCCTGGGAAAATGCATATGGGGGAATGGGATAAAAGGAAGACATAAATATTTTAGAATATTGTGATTTAAGACAAAATAATACCATGTAATATATTACAAAAAGTTCTGATTTATTGGTTCCAATATTCCTCTTTTTATCCAAAGTCTTATTTTGTCCCATCACTCCATGTCCCTATAACTGAATTGCATATTCCCTAGCTGCCATGTAATAACAGGATGACATTCATCACTTCAAGAGAATATAGCAATTTTAAAAGTGGCAAATATAATCTTGTTACAAGTGGGAATCTGAGGTGTTGCTTATGTGGTCATAGGCGGATGCTAAGTAGGCAACAGCTATCTGGTTGCTTCTCAAATGGGTTGTGTGTTTGGAGTCTTGTGTGGGTATTGGTCTGTTTCCTTTCAGATGAATCATTCTCCTAATGGACTATCAAGTACCTGGATAAATCTATCAATAATGCAGACGGTGACTCTTGTACTTTACTGAAATGCCTTCAAACCAATTTGGTAAATTACACCCACTATGAGAGTCCCATGGCATGTCACAGTAAAATGTCATTTCTTTGAAAGACTTATAAAAAAAAAAAAAAAAAAAGAAAGACTTATACTTCCTGTTTAGAGATAAAGTATTTTGAAAGAGAAAGTATTTCATTAATATGTATTTTACCTGTTCAAAGAAATGTGTAACATTAAGAAAGTTCAAGAACACCTATAAGAATTGGATAATAAATTTTCTTCACCCATTAAGAAAAAATTTGAACATTACTATTAAAAAATGAATATGAATCTGTCATCAGCAGAAATGTTTATACACAGCTATAGCAGAATTAGAAGGACAAGTGGTATATGTTCCAGAGTAGTAGCCTTTATTATCTGAAGAATTAAATAAAATAAAAGAATATGGTTTATCTCTATCTTTGAACTATACTATGGAATATATAAAAATAAATTTAATATCAAATTTAGCATCTGTGTTTCTTGGAGATTCAATGGTTGTTTACTTTCCACAAATACACCCACTAAAGATTATTTATTAATCTTTGGTATTTTCCCACTTCAAAAAACACTTTGAAATATTTGTGAGTTGATGCATGTTTTTAATTAGAAAAGTAATATATGTTCAGGGAAAGAAAAATTGGAGGCTGCAGACAAAGAGTAATACATTGAATGTTCAATTTATAGAGGATTTTAATATGAGGCATAATTACTACTTTTAAAATTTGAATTTGAAAAATAACTTGCATTCATTTATTAAATCATGTAGTCAGGAATTAAGCGAAACATGGAAAAGAATAATTGGCAAAATGTTGTGTTTCCTAAGCTCCTCTGGAAAGAGCCCAAAGCCCCCTCCATGTGGGAAGAGACAGGCCAGGGAATCTCCTAGCTTTGTGAGTACTGTGTCAGCATTGGAAATTTAGACTATACCCATGATACTTCCACTAAAGTTTTATTTTGTTTACTGCAAGTAAATTTTAAGGCAACATTTGTCTTGTTATCCTTATTATCTGAACAAAGATAAATATTATTGTAGGTTTTGTTAGAGATGACAGGAGTAAGTTTGGGGCTCATTTTAAAAGTTTTTGACAATATATTTTTAAAAATAGGCATGCATAGCATGTGCTATCTTTTTAAACCCTCCAACTAGAGGAAAATACTGATGATTAAGAGAACTTTTTTCACAATTTCTTGCTGATTTTGGTCTAAAGCCCACATCTGGAAGGAGAGGATAGTTCAGATACAGGATTGATTTAAAACGGCTTTTTTTTTATATTTGGTGGAAAATGTGGTTGTGGAAATCACAAGAAGAAAACAACACCCACCATATGTTTGCTCCCTGATCCACTCTCCTGATTATATTCCTTGAGAAACTTAAAAGTTATTTTAGTACTATTTTACAAATTTGTTCAACTTAGTTATTTTAACAGTATGTGGAGACAGTTTACACCAATGATTGATTTAACTAAGTTGGAAGTCAGATTAAACTAGGTTAGATTAAACTAAGTTAGATTTAAGTAAGTTAGAAGAATTTAACAAAGTTAAAAAAGTAACATGATAAGCTTCTTCTCAGCTGGCATCTCATTCCTACTGTGAAACCGTACAGATGCTAACAACAATGCTAATTACTTATTCAATAACTTGTGAAAAAATAATTAATTTTAAAATTATCTATGAAACCATATGGTCTTATAAACCAATATTCTAAAGTTACATTTTCTTTTCTGGGGAGAAAGATCCTTGACACATTGTAATGAAGAGTTAAGAACACAGATTTTATAGCCAGGAATGGAAGTTCTTGAACCCTGTTTCTGCCATACACGACCTGTGTTACCTTGGTCAAGTCACTTAACATCTCAATGCTAAACACTATGTACCTTGTAGTAAATTAAAATTAAGATGCAAAATGATATGTGAAGTATTATGTTTCCATCAATCCAAAAACAATATGCATATGTGGTAGTATACATACATAAATTTTGTTAGAATGATATACTAACAGTTTCTAATGCAAATGTGTAGGAAATGGTGCCGAGGAAATGGTGTGGATGGTGATGTCAGCTTAGTTTGCTTTTAGGCCTTTTAGTACAGATTGATTTTTACTTATATGTTTACTTTATTTTTACATAAGTAAGTAGATTGAAAATAATGTACATGTTCAAAATTTTTATTTGCATCGTGTTCAGCTTGAGATCTGTATCATGCTAAAACCCTATGTGTGTATTTTATGTGTAGTGGGAGTTATATTTGAGAATCCAAAACTCTTGAGGTTTTTTATTTTATCTTTTAAAATTTTTCCTTTTCTATTGATTAAAAGATTAAACCTAAAATTACAAATTATTTATATTCTACAAAGACTGGTAATAGGGATGAACATGAAATAATTGTTTCCTTAAGATGTGGTGACTTGAGATGAAAATTAAGGATTAGACAAAATTCACAGGGAACTATGTTATACAGAACAGAAATAAGTATTTCAAAGGAAGTAAAAAAAGACTGTGATTGTTTCTTCTTAAAAAGGACAAAGGAATCAGTTACCCAGAGATGATGTCCTATGATGATTCAGCAGATATTTCAGATTCACTGTGTCTCTGTTGTATGTCCAGTGATAATACACTTGCAGCTGACAATACAATGGGAACAAGGAAACCAAAGAGGTCTTTTTAGTATTAGGGTTCTCCAGAGAAACAGAACCAATAGCATCGCAGGCGCGCGCGCACACACACAGACAAACACCACACACACACACACACACACACACACACACACCCCTCTTTCTCTCTCTCCCCCTCACACAAACATAATGACAGCAAGAGAAAGAGAAACCAATTTGTATAATGGGGTGGAGGTTGGCAAGTCTGAAGTGGGCAGGTCAGTTGATTGGAAACTCAGGGAAAAATTAAGACTGAAGTCTCAAGTCCAAAGACAGCCTAGAGGCAGAATGCCTAGTTTCTCTGGGACTTCAGTCATTTTTCATAAGGCCTTCAACTGAATGAGATCCATTCACATTATGAATGACAATTGGCTTTACTCAGAGTCCACTGATTTAAATGATAGTCATATCTTAAAAAAAATATACTTTCATATGAACTTCCAGGCTGGTGTTTGATCAGAAATCTGACTACTGTAGACTGGACAACTTGAGACATAAAACTAAACAACAAAAGTATAATAAAAACTAACACTAGATATCAACTTAAAATGAATTGAAAGATGTTTTAGAAAGAAATTCTGACCCTATTTAGTCGAATTAAAGTAAAACTAGTCAAGAATCACCCTAAGTTAAGGCACCTCTCTTTGACTAACATCTCTTCCAATGTCCTTCCAAACACCCAGCATGGGGTCACCACAATTTGCCTCTCTACTTGTGTGAGATCAACATTTTTACCTTAATTTTTTTTTGTGGTACTTGGGACAGAAGCCACAGGTTTGTGCATGATAGGCAAGTACTCTGTCACTGAGGTATATCTTCGGTTCTTTTTTTTTTTTTTTTTGAGAAAGGATGTCACTAAGCTGCCAGGTTGGCCTTAAACTTGTCATTCTTGTAATTCTCTTATCCCAGACTCCGGGTGGCTGAGATTAGATATGAGTACCACCATGCTTGACAAGATCAACTTTTCTAAATTCCATATATGAGTAATACCATATGGCATCTGTCTTTCTGTGTCTGCTGAATTTCACTTAACATAATGTCCTCCAGGTTCATCCATGTTGTTACAGGATTTCCTTAAAGTTGAGTAGTATTCTAGTGTGTGTGTGTGTGTAAAACACGTTCTTTTAGGCATCATCCACTGATGAACACTTTGGATGATTTCATATTTTGGCTGTTGTGAATAATACTGCAATAAAATAGTGACTGGAGCTAATAATATTTTTTATTCCTGAAAACTGCTGAGAGAATGGATCTAAAGTGTTCTCACCACAAAAATGCTAACTATGAGCTGGGTGTGGTGGTGCACCCTGTGATCCCAGTGGCCTGGGAAGCTGAGACAGGAGGATTGCTGGTTCAACACCAGCCTCAGCAACTTAATTAGGTACTGAGCAACTTGGTGAGACACTGTCTCTAGACTTAAAAACAAACAAACAAAAAAACCAATTATGTAAGGCAATGCTTTTGTTAATTAAATAGTTTTAGTCATTACACAATGCATGTGTACTTCAAATAACATGTTGTACACAGTAAATGCCCACAATCATATCTGTCATTAGATAGATGGACAAATAAAAAATGAATGAATTACATTTTAAAAAATACAACTTCTAGTTACTTGGTTACCTTTTACAGGTACAGTGTATATTATATACACATTCTATAATCACATATTCTATTCACTCTAGATAAAAATTAGAGAAGATGGTATTCATATATTCCTTAAGAATAAGGTTAACTCAAAATGCATGATCTTAATTTTATATGATGTCACACAGACAATTGAAGAATAATGAATACAGATAGTAAAAGCAAATATTTAAAGCAGTTTGCCCTCTGGTCTTCTCCTCTCTTGTGTCCATTATTTCCACCCATGGATTCACATTTTTATCCTCAGGTGCAGCCATACAGAAATAATGTCTTTCTCCCCTTTAAGAAAACTTGTCCTCAAGCCCTTATTTATACTATAAGGTCAATTACAGATAAAAGCTTAGAGGGTTGCATCCCTCTATCATATGAGGGATCATAGTCTCAAGCTAACAGAATGAGTCATTGAAAATAACTCAGTGTTAAAAGAATTAAATGGTGCTGCTTTCCTGTGGTTTTCTTGCGGTTTTCCCAGGAAAATAGTTGCATTTTGTATCCATTTTGGCTCAACCAATGAAGCATAGTATTACTTTCTGCCAGAAGTGAAATAGAATTTAAGTATAATAATAAGGTAGGATTGTTTCAGTCTATCTATATTTCTTTGATATGTAGTACTTGATTTTCACCTTTTCTTAAATGGGTCTATAAGTACATAAAAATGCAGCAAGTACAATAATTAGAATATAATAAGTGTTTATTTTTTTAATAGTATATTTTATTCATCTTTTTTATTCCTCCCCTCCTCCTCTTCCTCCTCCTCCTCCTCCTCCTCCTCCTCCTCCTCCTCCTCCTCCTCCTTCTTCTTCTTCTTCTCTCTCTCTCTCTCTCTCTCTCTTTTTCTCTCTCTATATTGTGGTCAAGTGAACTGATAGTAGTCCTTAAGTTTGACTACCAAATTTTGTCACTGCTTAGAATTATTTCAAACGACCACTTAGTAACTTTATATTGGTACTACAGCAGGTCACAATACCAGGATTTAATTAGAATCACTATATTTCTCAATCCTTCATTGTGACAACAAAATCCCTAAGCAATTTCCATTGGTACCAGAATATATGACCAGGGTATCCATTAATATTTTCTAATTTTTGAATATTCAGTGCATTTCATACAACCAGGTCTTTACAGGAATTGTTTGTTTGTAGAATGAGTTACCTCCGATGACAAAGCCATCCTGCATCTAATTGAATAATAGCACTAGCAAGATTTCAAAACATAGCTCAATTTATTATTAAACAATCTAATGCTAAAGCCAAAGCATGTTTTCTCTTACAATGAAATAGGACCTCTCACATAGCATCTGTATGGATCCCTCTAAAGAATTAAGAACTTTGGCAGTGATAATGGTAAAACTGCTTATTGATAATGGTAATCATGTATTAATATATTTACCTTTCTTAAGAAAACTTTTAAACATGTCTTTTTAAATTTTGAACCAAAATTGTTTCTATTTATTTATTTATTTTTTTTAGAGAGAGAGAATTTTTTATATATATATATATATATATATATATATATATATTTTTTTTTTTTTTAAGTTTTCGGCGGACAAAACATCTTTGTATGTGGTGCTGAAGATCGAACCCGGGCAGCATGCATGCTAGGAGAGCGCGCTACCGCTTAAGCCACATCCCCAGCCCCCCAAATTTGTTTCTTTACTGCTTTATTATTCTGATTATTCTCCCTCTGAATCCTAATTTTTGACATCTTCTTAAAATTTACAAAAAAAATTAAAATAAAATGTAAGACTTGTGAAGAAGATAGTAAAAGTATAACACTAGAGCCTACTCTACTATGTTGTGAAAGTCTTCTTAGTCTTTATAGTAAACAAAACTCTTTTCTATATTCCAGATTTCTAACTTATTAGCTCTGATAAATTGATTTAATTTATGAGTAGAATTTGTCAAATATAGTAGTTATTATGAAAAGAAAATATAACAACTAATGAAAATCCATGGGCTTTATACATATAGGTAAGTACTCAATCATCATAACTATCTCTCAATTTACTTTTTTCTTCACAAAGGAGAATTTGTTTCTGTACTGTGAAAACCTTAATCAAAATGATTTACATGCTATTTTAATTTATTCAAACATTAATTTTAACAAATTATTTTACAATAATCTAAAACTTACAAAGTAATTTTAAATATGGTAGTAGAGAGTTTCCACATGTTCCAAACTACTTTTTACCTAATGCAACTATGGACAACTTACCAAAACTAAGAAATTCACACTTTTATAAACTCTGTTATCTAATCTGGAAACTTTTTTTGATGTCACGATTTTCCACTAACATAATATTTCTGTTCAAGGGTCTAAATTTTTGGAACAGCTTAACATCTTGATTACATATTAATTTTTTAATGCATATCACAATATTCTGCCAAGCAAGTTTTCTTCTGTCCCCAACCTAGAATCAGGCCTTTATTTTTATTTTTATAATGTTCTTCTTTAGTTTACACCCTAGGTTTCTATGTGCTGTTTTTGATTTATATTCCATCTTGTGTGGTCTTAGCTAAGAAGCTTGCCATTGTGTCACCACACCACTTAAAAATTTTTTTATGACTTTACTCACTCATTTGTAAAAAGATTGAACATAATACTACCTCAAAATAAACCCCTAAATATCGCTTGAGAAAAAAAATGTCATGAGTGTCTCTTCCACAACTCTAGTCGAGATGTGAGTCAAGACACTTGCTTTAAAGTGGATTTCTTATAGAGAACATATTAGGGTACCTTACCTAGCTGTATTTTTTTTTCTCTTTGCTCCATTTTGTCCTTTTTTTTCAATACTTTCTAAATCCTTTTGATTAATGGAGTCTATCATGGTTTCATTTAATGTTCATTTTTGGCTTATTAACTATCCTTCTTTATTTTATTAATTTTTGATGATTGAGAATTTAGACCCTATAACTTTAAAATATCATAGTCTATGTTCAAATAATATTACTTCACATGTGATGTAGGTAAGATACTATTTGTGAATTTTCTCATTCCCTTCTTTTGTGCTATTATTGTCCCAAAATTTACTTCAAACTTTGCTCAAATTTCCTCAATACTTGCCAGTTTTTATTTGAAGAGTCAACTATCCTTTAGATTAAAAATGAGCAAAGGTTCTTTTATATTTACCTCATATTGTTCATCTCTGAAACTATTCCTTTGTATAAGGTCCATATTTCTCTCTGGTGTCATTTTTCTTCATTCTGAAGAACTCTTTCTGAGTTTTACGTTTTCTCTCTCTTCTTGGTATGAGAAGGACATCATTTTGCTTTCATCTTTGTAAGATATTTTCATCTTTGTAAAATATTTCTGATAAAATTCTAGGTTGGTATATATTTCTTTTTTTTCATTCTATATAGTTATTGTTTATTCACTATGGTTTGTAAAGTCTCTGACACAAACTTCCTGCAGTTATTCTTATTTCCTTAAAATAATGTGCCTTTCTCTTATCTTTGCAGTCAAGTGTTTCTCTTTGTTAATAGTTTTTAACATTTCATAGGTCAAAATATGGTCTTTTAAATTTTTTTTTAATATTTGTTTTTTGGTTGTAATTGAACACAATATCTTTATTTTATTTTATTTTTTTTTGTGGTGCTGAGGATAGAACCCAGGGCCTCCCACATGCTGGGCAAATGCTCTACCACTGAGCCACAATCCCAGCCCTAAAATCTGGTTTGTTTGGTTGTTTGCTTTGTTTCTGCACCCCCCCAAAAAAAAAAAAAAAACTGTGAAACTTATATCCGTGGATTGTTTATTTTCATCAAGTTTGGAGAAATCTGGCTATTGATTCCTTTCTCTCTCCCTAAATCTTCCCCTTTTCTTTTCTTTCTCCTTTTTCCTTTTTTTTTGGACCGGGTATTGTACCCAGGGATATGTACATTCTAAGCACATACTCTGCTGACCCATTGTTCGTTTAAATATTTGGTTTCTGCTGCCCTTGCTCCTTCTAGGACTCCTATTATAAACATCAATAACTTGACATTTTTCAACAGCACTAGGGTTATGATCACATTTGCTTTTCAGTTTCATATCTCTCTGTACTTCATTTGGGATAGTTTCTGTTACTATATCAAGTTCACCTGATTCCTTATTCAATGTCCAATTTGTTTTTAATGCTGTCCTTAAATTGCATTTTAACCTCTCCAGGATCAATTTGGTTCTTTTATGAAGTGCTTTCCCTTCCTAGTCCTTTTAGGTTCTTATTTACATTTATATCTTCCATCATGTTTTCCATGTTTATAACAGTTGTTTTAACATTTTTTTGATATATAAATTCCTTCATCAATGTGATTTTGGGTGTGTTTTCATTGCTTGGCTTTTTTTTTCTTTTCTGATATAGTTCATATTTTCCTGGTTCTTTACATACCTCCTGATTTATGTTCAAATGTTAGACTATTGTGAATTTTAGAATTTTCATTTCTTCCTATTTTATAGAATTCCTCTAAAAGTTCTAAGATTTGTTCTGGTGCATAGATAAGTACTTTTGGGTAAGTCTCATCCATTCAAACCAAGCATTAAGGTTTGGACAAATTTAATACTAATTATATCCAAGTACCAAAGTGTGATACAAGGAAGAAGACACTGAATAAAAGACTCTATCAATGAACTTACATTACAAGGTCTGTCTCTAGTGGCCAGTACAATTACAAAGTTTTTCCAGTCCACATTAACTCTGAGTAGTGATCAGCCTGTTGCTTCTTACTGGCTCTTTCTCCAGTCATTGAGAATCTCCTCTATACCAATATTGATCAAGGATTTAAAGGTATCCCCCTTTAGTTCTTCAGTGTTCATTGTATGTGCACATCCTCCCTTTTCTGTACTCTGTCTCATCCTCAACTCAGCCACCAGGACTAAACCTGAAAATGATCTATAGGCAATAAACTGGGGCATTGGGAAGCCTAGCTCCTTTTTTTTTGTCCTTCACTTGGCATTACAGCCTTGTGATGCTTGTTTTCCAATGTCTGAAAATGAGTGTTTCACATATTTAATCTTAATTTAAATTGCCAAATGTGTTGTTTATTGGGAAAGAGTAATTCTGAGAATTCTTCTCCGGTGCTCATCTAATGATCTAAAAATAGCTGAACTTGCAAAGAGAAATATCATTAGTTGCCCAGATCATGATTTACTCAATGTAATATTTTTTTATATGGTCCTTTTAATTTTCTTATTTTAATTCGTTCTAGTTAATTATACATGACAGAAGAATGCATTTTGACACACCATACATAAATGGAGTATACTTTCTCATTCTTCTGGTTGTACATGATGTGGAATTACATTGGTCGTGTATTCATATATGCATATAGGGTAATAATGTCCAATTACCGCTCCCTCCACTCCCCTTTGCCTAATTCAAAGTACCTTGATTCTTTCCTAGCTACCCACACACCTTATTGTGAATTAGCATTCACATATCCAGAGATGAAGGGGAAAAGGTTTACTCACATTGCTGGTGGGATTGCAAATTGGTGCAACCATTATGGAAAGCAATTTGTAGATTCCTTAGAAAAAGTGGAATGAAATCACCCATTTGACCCAGCTATCCCACTCCTCGATTTATAACCAAAGGACTTAAAGTTAGCAAACTACAGTGACACAGCCACATCAATGTTTATTAGCAGCTCAATTCACAAATTGCCAATCTATGGAATCAACCTAGATGCCCTTCAACAGATGAATAGATAAAGAAAATATGGTATATATATATATATATATATATATATATATATATATATATACACACACACACACACAATGATATATATACACTCAGTCTTAAAGAAGAATAAAATTATGGTGTTTGCAGGTAAATAAATGGAGCTGGAGAAAATCATGCTAAGCAAAATAAGCCAATCCCAACAAATCAATGTACTAATTTAATATTTAGGTGTTTACATTGCATATTTTACTGTTTTGTTATGTTTAAATATAGTAAAAAAAGAACCAACTATTTTTACTATTTTGTAATAGTATTAAATTAACCTTTGCAGAGTAAATTATTTTTATAGTTTGTATAATAACTTATAATTTTTAAAAATGTTTTATAATATTTTACAATTTATAAAAATTGTCATATCTATTCACTTAGTTCATCAAAAAGAAACTTAAATATAGAAAATTTTGTTATAAAGTTAAAGTGCCAGACTGGGATAATTTGTAATCCTAACAAGTAAAACTTTACAATGGCTTAAATGGCTAATGTAAATCTCATAATTAAATAAGTACATACTGTCAGCCTAGATCTTTAAACATCTCAGTTTCAAGCATGAACTTCACCATATATCTTGTGGTTTTCTGGTGACATAATCAGTAATCTGCCTCCAACAATTGCATATTTTAATTCAAATGAAAATGTTAGATTATTTAATAGGATTTATCCTGTTCACTACAAACTTCAAAATGTACTATATTTTTTCTATGATATAAATTACTTCATATTTTATTTAATTTTAAAATGTTAAGGGACTTGAAATGAAAACTTACTAATCTGAAAGAAATGTTAGAATCTTAAGCACATTGAGGCTATTATAATGATAATTTCTGACTCTTAAACTTGACAGTTACAGTTTCAAAGCATTGACATTATTTATCCAAGACTGTGGACAATATAATTATAATCAGGATCTAGGGAAGGAATAGATCTACCTTGAGGCTTTTTTGTTATATACAGATATTCTAAACACTGCTTTATGGTTCTTACAGGTGCATTATAATTATACTTAAAATAGTGAGATTCATTGTGACATATTTGTATATGCACTTATGATAATTTGATCAATCTCTGGGGAGCGAAATTAACAAGATGATGATATGTGCATGTATGTACACACCATAGTGAATTACACTGTAATATATAATTATAATACACTAATTAAAAAAAAATAAAGGAAGATCAGTGGAGTAGAGAAAGCCGCTTAGGGAAGGGAGAAGGGGAGGGAGATGGGAAGTACTGGGGATGAGATTTAACTCTCTTCTACTGACAACAGTGTCTGTGAGTCTTTATATCCTTCACATGGCTTTCTCTAATCCGAGGTCCTTAGATGAAAATCTTCACACCTACTCAAGGTTAGCAAATTTTATTGATTTCTCAGTAGAGTCTTCATCTCTTTAGCTTTAGGCAATAATACTATATTCATTTTAATGATATTCCATTGACTCTTGAATGTCTCGTATTTTTTCTTCCTCTGAAACTACGACTCTAGAGTTATGCTAATGAAACTTTCATAAACATATAATCTATTCTTAAAATTTTCTCAGAATCTACCTGTCATTTCTGGCTTTTATTCTTCCCTTCATTTTGAAATCATTTACCCATCATTACTCTTATGGCATATTTTCCTTTCATTATGATTTTGTTAGGATTACTGACAGGTGTTCTGAAATTACACCTATGAATTCATTTGACATTGTAGGATAAATTTTCTGACTTTAGTGTCCTAATTTCATTTAAATGATTGCATGTGCTCTTATAATTTCCTTACCCAACTTTTATTTCTTATTTGTTCTTCTTTGTCTAGTTTTTGTAACTGGAAGAAACTGAAGCAAAATTTGTTACATAGTTTTCTGTTTTACCTCCCTGATTAGTATTACATCTCTCTTCATCAAGTGGTAAATTTATCCTGTCCTTTTTTTTTCTAAACATGGTTTATAGTTCCTTAACACTCACTGCCTTGCTTTCCATTTATTCTGTTATGGTGCCCCTGCAAATAATAACAACATAATTATACAAAATGCTTTTGCCTTAAAGAAAAAAAAAATGCTTTAAGAATTCACCCAGTAGAAATTTTTTTTTCCATATAATTGTGATTAAAGACTTTTCAGATGTTTCTTGTCCCTTTGTAGTTAAAATGAGCATAGAATTACTAAGTAAAATAAATAACATCATATCACTCACTATCTTACTATCCAGGGTACTAGAATCTGCTCAGAATTATAATGCAGCCATTTGTATCACTAAACCCGATTTGTGGTTGAAAATCTGTAAGTACTATACTATTAGTCAGAGTGCCAATTTTTTTTTGTTCCATGCAGTAGAGTTTTTCCAGTGCTGCTGAGATGTATAATTTTTTTAACCCTTCTGACTCTTAGGGATTAAACATTAATGTATAAAATATAAGTGAACTCTCTGAAATGTAGATGCTAACACACAAGAAGGGGAAGGAGGGAAGAACAGAGAAGTTCATTGGATTAGACAAAGGAAATGAAGGGAAGGGAGTGAGGATGGGAACAGGAAAGACAGTAGGATGAATTGGACATAACTTTTCTATGTTCATATATAAATACATGACTAGTGTTAATTCCATATCATGTCTGGCCACAAGATTGGGAACTTATACTGCTTGTGTGTACAATTTGTCAAAATACATTCTACTGTCATGTATAACTAAAAACAACAAATAAAAAATTGAAAAAAAATGTTAAATTAGTAAAATGCCATTGTAGCAAACCAGCAAGACAACAGAAATAGATGTTACTAAAAAAGAAAAAAAAAGTTGTTAAAAATATTGCAATATATAAGTATTTATTATTTAAATTTAATAAAAAAATTATGTTGTTATTCACATGAAATCATTAGGTATCAGCCACAGGGACATTGAAGTATTAATCTGTCCCTGAAAACAGCTTTCTTTCCTATAAACAAGAATAATCTATGATATATAAGTCAAGGAGGGATGATTTTAATAATGATCTTTATAAACATGTTAATATTAGATTATGTACAAATAGTTGATTTTCTGATCTACAAGAAAAATTTTATCATGATTAGAGGCAAAAAAATCACATCTTTATGCTTGTCCCAGAAAGCTGGAGTATCACAGATAATAGTAAACAAATTCTAAAATAAGTACAATATTTGTGAGTTAAGAAAAGAAGATCAGATATTTTATGCATCATTACCCAAATTAGTTTTAACACAAATATATATATATATATATATATATATTCCATCAAATGGAGATATTTTAGTCATAATTAATAGTCTAAGTATGTTCCAATATTTTTATCAAGAACATTACTACATAAAATAAACTTTATAACATGTGTATATACATGCTGTGAGAATTGCAAATGACTGTTTTAGAGAACTTACTTGGAATTTTTATTGGAAAACAATACATTTGGAACACCTAGTGTTTGGCACCCTATGGTGAACTTTTGCTGAGATCTCATAATGCTGTGCATTGACCGCCCTGTGGAGAAGAGCACAGCACAGCCTCTCAGTGTTCTTCAGGCTCACACTGTGGCTCAGAAGGCAGCTACTCCTGCTTCAGCACTTCTGCATGAGCATTGCCAAACACTGGAGAACACCAAGCATAGGACACAGTCCCTGGGTCCCCTGCTTCATTATTTCACAAGCGCAAGATCCCTTTGCTTCTGCAATATTATCTCTATAATATAATTATATAAAATGTCTTTTGTTTCTTGAAGCTTTGATTCAGGTACTGCATCTTATTTGCAGATTGCTGATTATAATGCTAATGCAAATGGCAAAAACAAATATGAAATACAAATGTGCTTGTCTTTTGGAGCTTTCATTTTCAAATTTAAGTATTCAATTTTCTTGCAATGTTTCTGGTGTGTCATAGTAAATATAGATTTAACTGTTTTATTTTAAAACTTTCCTCAACATTTATTAAATGCATATTTTACGGTACATATTTCAAAACTTCCATTTGGAGCACAATGTCTACACAAGTATATACATTTTTAAAGAGAAATAATCAAACCTCTATATTAAAAATAATCATTTCAAGCAGTGCCTCCCGCCTCTAATCCCAGCAGCTCAGGAGGCTGAGGCAGGAGGATTAAGAGTTCAAAGCCAGCCTCAGCAAAGGCGAGATGCTAAGCATCTCAGTGAGACCCTGTCTCTAAATAAACTACAAAATAGGGTTTTGGATGTGGCTCAGTGCTTGAGTGCCCCTGAATTCAATCCCTGGTACAAAAAAATAAAATAAAATATTTATTTCTTTCAAATGGGTTATGGAGAATTTTTCTCATGTTTATATTTTCATTATTCAACATATTTTTATAATTAATGAATTGTACTTTATGTATACTTATACATTATCTTTAAAAATGATTTCATATGTTAGTCTATATTCAAGTTTTTAATATTGGATCTTATTATCACACCAGTAAAATTTGTGTATAGTAACTGTAAGAAGGCAGAAGGAAACACATTTGTAGTTGAAGTACTTTAAAAGGACCACATTAATGTGTCACAACACTATTAAGTACTCTACCAGCTAAAACTGTAGATGTTCTAAAGAGCAATGACAGAACCACTAATTTGCTATAGTATTTCTTTCTATATATGAAATATTTTCAAATTTATTTTTAATAAACAAGCCAATAAGAAAAATAGCATGCTATTTCAAAACACATGCACACTTACTTGATTAATTAGGAAATTGGATTAATTTGAGAATTTTTAGACTTTTTTTTGCTTTGAATATATACAATTTTGATGAAACCATTCACAGTCAACTATCTTAGCCTGTTTTTAATTGGTTAAATGTAAGGACCTTAGAATTATTTCATTTCTCAAAAGCAGATTTCTGTTTTACTAAGTGTTCAAAAATAGTTTGATTTCTTCAATAACCTGAGCCAGAGAATGTGCTGTATAAACATTTAAAAATGTCCAGACAATACATTCAGCTGGCAAAGATAGCCCACTCCTCAGAACACATTTAAACTGACATTACAATCTCCTCATTCATTGTGATTAGAATTAATAATGTTCCCTTGTATCTTGTAATTGGCAGAAACCCGTTTACTTCTACTCTGTTCACCCTTTGTTTTAAATGTTCTGTTTACTCCACCATGAACTTCAAGGTGAACCTCAGAGGTTCATTGAGAGGTTTATTCATTTTGGCAGGAAAAAGGCTGACTCCAAACTTAGCTAGGTTTTAAACTGCATTCCTGTACCTTACAAAACCATCAACATTTTCTTCACAACTGGCTATTTTCCATTTTTGATATGATAAAAGGCAAAACAAGAGTTAGTTAAGAAAGCAGAATTCTTTACACTCTGAGAAACTGGAAAGAAAAAAAGAACTGAAGGAGAAAGTTTTGATAGTGTGTCACATATCAATCCTTCAGTCTAATTTTAAAACATAAATTGAATTTATTTTACTTGAGAATCTGTGGAATTAACTGTAAATATGTTTCAACTAATTCAGTTACAATAATAAAGCCACTTTTCTATTGGCATTTGATAAAGGAAGATCAAATGTAATTTCAAATGTCACATATACATGAAGCTTTATGTCACCTTATGATGCCAGATCTGGGGGCACAGTATGCTTGCACTCATCTTCTGCCTTTATTAGAAAAGTGCTGTTCACATTTGAAATCATGGTTATAAATTATCATAATTTATATTATTAATGCAAGAGGATAATAAAATATGAACTTTTTTCCTGAATATTTAAAAACACTAGTTTTAACCTGTCTTGTCTATCCCTTCATTTTCTGTGTATTCTCAGGAAGCATTATGATCTGATAACTTCAGGGGAAAATTTGGAGGCATTAGAAAATACTTGTGAAATTTCCTTAATAAAACCAGAATATTCATTGTAAATTAAAGAACTCAGGTTTCTTAAATTTAGATAATTTAGTCTGTGGGGGGAAAATATTGCCCTAAATCTTCTACAGCTATTTCTAGATTCTATAATAGCATTCTGAGTTCTGAAACCATTTACATGTGAAGTATTCTATTAGGGTATTACTGTGAAAATGAAATGTAGCTGATCATTGTAATGCTTTTAAATGCTCTGCCATTCTTAATTCACATCAATCAATTGCAATCATTAATCAAGTTGAAAGCAATGGTTTGGGTGAACACTTAATATTGATTCTAGCTTAAATTTCACTGCAATTATAACTTAATGGTAAGCAGTATGTGTAATATTTAAATATAATCTAGTTTAAACTGTCAATTAAATGATAGCAGGGGAAAAGGGTAAGTCCTAAGACCTGGACAGAAACTGTAAGGAAACCTTATCTGAAATGGACTAAAAAGGAGCCCAAAGGTCAAAAGAAGAGGAGGAAGTGGATGTTTTTGATAAATGCAAGCATGCTGTTTCCACTAACGTGTACTTGAGACAAAACTGGAAAATAAACTTGCAAACAATAGTCCTCTGGTTTTAGAAGGCAGCCTTCATTTTTAACCTTCTAAGACTGTTCTGCTAAAATTCACTATTGTTATCCCAAAAGGGAAGTACAAACATTTATTGCAAAATTCTATGTTTAAAATGAAAACCAGGTCACTTCATTTATCTCATGCTCCAAATGTATTTTCCAGGTTTTTTTTCTGAGTCAACCAGTAATTAGCTTTGTGGAAGTCCTTGATTTTACTGATTTTCAGTTTGTTCTTTTGAAAATGAATGTTTCAACCAAATTAATCCATAAAGCATTGTGAACTAGCTTTCCTTGCAAAGCACTATTTTCTGCTGCTCTTGCTTTACTTTACCTGCCAACCTAGAGTTTACAATGAGATGAATCAGTCTTTCCACCCCCAATCTGGAGGTTCATTTGAGCATTAGGATCCCTGATTACAGCAGTTTAATTTGAGAACATACATCTGTCCAGATCTACTTGAAGAGCTGTGCTCAGGCGGTGGTTCTCAAAATATGGCTTTGACCAGCAGCACTGGTATCACATGGAAATTAACTTTAGGGTTCTACAGCACAACAGAGGAGCTATAGCTCATCAGAGCCTACTGTATATTTAGTGAAGAACTATAAGAGAGGAACTGGAAAGAAACAATTATAAAGTGATGATAAAGGAATAGAAATGATTTTATTATTCTGATTTGGTCAGCATACATTGCATTTAGACATAGAAATATCATACTGTATCCCATAAATATGTACAATCATTTCATGTTAATTAAAAATAAAAGATAAAATAAAAAAATAGTAAAACATGTAGATTCTCAGTTCTCTGATCCCACCTCTTAAATTATGCCTATCAAATCATGCCTAGAGTCTGAATTTTAATAGACCCTTCAGGCAATTTTGACACAGGTTAAAGCTTGAGGATGACTGTTCTGAGATATGTTATGTATGTAGTTCTATAATTAAAGAAAAACAAGAAGTATAAAATGAAAAATGGTAAATTAAACAAAGGCTTTATTCTGACCTCTCTCACACATCCCACCAAAGTGACAAAAACAAAATCAACAATAGAACAAAAAGGAAAGAAATCCCTGACAATACCAACATCCTGTGAAGTTATTTATGTCTCTTGGCAGTTGCTGTATTAGAGAGTACAGATAAGATCATAATGATGGAGAAATTCAACAGATATGAGGAATTAGTTACCATGTACAAGTAAAATAATAATCCTTATTATTATTATTATTTTTTGCCTACTCTAAAATTCAGACTCCAAAATCATTGTGGTGGATTCAGGGAGAACACATTGCTGATGGGATGTTGATAAAAGACTGAGAAAAAGCTGGTCTGAACCATTACAGTTATAAAGCCACAGGAGAATTTTGAAGCAGTTCAGACAATGATATTATCAGCATACTGGAGTATTTGACAGGTGATCCAAGTAATATTAAGCATCATAGAAAAAGGAGGAAAATATTTCCATGTAGTAAAATACATTTCCAATGTGAAGTATATGTGTGAAAGGTGAAGGTGCATAGGCTACTAATACTACTTATACCTCATAAATACTGTATAATGAATATATCTATGTGTGTTTACATATCCTCAAATTCTAAATATTTAAAGAAATTCAACTGCATAAGGAAGAACTAACAGAATGGGAGAAAAACTTTGCCACCTGCACCTCAGATAGGGGGTTTCCAGAGGATGCAAAGAACTCAACACCAAATACAAAAAAAGAAAAAGAAAAAAAGAAAAAAAAAAAACAACAAATAACCCAGTCCATAAATGTGCAAAGAAACTTAACAGACAGTTTGCAAAAGCCAGTCCAAAAAAAGCCAAAAGTCAAATGTGTTCACTGATATGTGGAAGCTAACCCAAATTAAGAGATGGGGGATGGAATTGCAGCAGTTTAGACAAATGGAAATGAAGGAAAGTGATGGGGCATAGGAAAAGGAAAGACAGTGGAATAAATCTGACAAAATTGATGCACATCAACAAGAATGGGGTGTAAAGTAGAATAAGATATATTCTATGCTCTGTATAATTATATCAAAATGTACTGTATAGTCATGTAAAACTAAAAAAGAACCATATTTTTTAAAAAAGAAAGGATTAACATAACATAAAAGAAATAAATAAGAATGCATCCCCCCCCAAAAAAAAATGATTGGTCTCTCACGGAGAAAGTTAATACACTGAACAAAATTTATAAAACTTTATTTCCTAAGACTATCAATGAACCAAATATAAACAATATGCCAAAAAGAAATAGCATGAGTAAAATAGGAAATGAGTAAGTACCAATCCAAATTTTAGATTTCATTATTAAAGCAAGTAGTGGGTTCTTTGCAGGGACCCAAAAAATATAAAACTTTTTTTTGTTAATATTCTTTTAGTTGTAGATGTACAAAATACTTTGATTATTTATTTATTTATTTATTTAATTTTATGTGCTACTGAGGATCAAACCCAGTGCCTCATACAGATATGACTTTGAAGTATCTTATATCAGACATCAATGATTATTAGCTTGAAACCCACCCCATCATCCCAACCCCTTTCTGACATTGTTGGAGATGACAGCTCAGGTGCCTCCCTTCTTTTACAAGGCCAAATGTTTCAGAGAAAGCTGAAATAATTATAACTCCAGAGAATAAATTACAATGAGCTTAGTCCAGTTCTTAAACCAAGTACAGTATTAAATCAGCCAGCATTTATTCACTGACTTGGAATAACAATTTTGCCATTCTTTAGGGTCACACATACATATAGATCTATCTTTGGGATCACTTTTTTGTTGTTGTTATTGTGATTTCTTGTGGTAACACAATGTTGCTGTTTTCTGTGAACATTTTTATTTCCATTTAGACAAAGCCTTGTTAGGAGGACTCCAGGGTGGTTTAAAAGCTTTCTAGTGGTTATAGAAAGAGGCTCAGCCAGAAGCTGTGATACTAGGAGATGCACAGTGGCCCCTCAGAGGCCACTGGTTTCTAGTGGTTTCTTATATCATGCTTGAGGACCAGCTTTTTGAAGAGGTACTCTCCAGTCCCACCTAGGGGTCTGCTAGTTCCTGAAGGTTACTCACATTGTCACTGTTCTTCTTGATGTGTTTTACTCCTTCATCTAGGAAGTGACTCTCCATGAAGCCAACAGAGATTAGAGTCCCTGTGGACAGAACGTGGGGCCTGGAGATACAAAGGGCTTGTTTCAAAGTCTTCCCCAGAGGAATGGAAGCTTCCATGGCCTCAGGGTTTATCTCATTCATCTTGAGGTGGAAGAAGATGTAGGCACTTGAGCTGGTTTGCATCTTCAGATATGTGTGTCATCCTATTAGTCATCTTCACCTGGCTCACAGCACAGGCCCCTGGCCTCCAGTGCCACAAGGATTGTTTAGGAAATAGAAGCCCAAAGAGAGGCAGAGCTGGGGGTAGCGGGCAGAGACACAAAATAAAATTCTTCAGGCATTTGATGGTGACTTTCTCCTTGGTGGAATAGTTCCAATGGATTTGGGAGATCATGTTTAATCAGCAAGGATAAACCAGTTATAGAAAAATAGTGTTGACTGGCCCTAGAAGCCAGACATGGACTAGAAGTGTTCCTGTAGATTGCAATTGCAGAGGAGATGGGAGGGAGGGACGTAGAAGAGTATAAGAGGGGGAATCCCTGGTTTTGTTTTGTCTGAAAACTGTTGCACCAAGAGACAGATCCAGGGACCTCCAGGTATGCTGCCTTGTATCCTATTCAAATTAAAAATTCAAACATGATATTTTCAATTGATACCAAGTTTTAAGAAGCAATAGCTTTGGCCTCAGCAAATACATGTTTTTATATTTTGCTTTTAAAGTTGTTGAAATACCTCTATTTATTTGAAGCTTTTAATCCTATCATTATTTTTTTTTTTGTTTATTTAAAGTTTTATGCTTTCTTCACCATTCAAAGACACTCCTCTACTTTTATTATACTCAAGAACTCTGAAAGAAAGTAATATTAAATTATTTTAAATGATATGTATGGAAGATTGCCAAATTAGTAAATTTTCATTTTCACTATTATGTCTATTCATGTTTAAAAGAAAAATGTCTGCATAGAATTATCAATATTTGCATTTCCCATTTTTATTATTTACTTCTTGTAGCATAGTTTGCATATGAAATACTTCCTCCCATTTTTCTTGATGAAAAGGCATGCTGGTCTTTGAGTTTCATTCAACTTAAAATTTCCAGTATCACACATTTGTAAAGTTATTTCTCTAATGTTAGGGAGTGAAGACATCTTTGTCAATGTGTAGAACAGCCTGTTACAGTCAGGAAAACACATGTAATTTAGATGAGATGACCTAGACTTGCAGAAGTTAATAGTCCATTTTAAACTGTATATTACTCTTGCCTATGTACAAATCTACTTATGGAAAGAGAGTAGGGGGTAAAGGCCCTAGCTGTTTGTTTGTTTGTTTTCTCCTCTGCAAAGCCCTTGGACATGAACTGGACATTAGAACTTTGGTTAAGCATGGGGAGAGTTGCAAAATAAAGAAGGTCCATAGCAATAGGGGAATTTGGGAGCCAAATAAGTCAATAGAATAAGAGTTCAGACAAGACAAGGATGATGGTTCATTTGGCTTAGGATATGTAAAAATTGATGAAAATATGTTTGGGAAATTTTCAGGATCCCCGAAAGTTTTGAACTCTATACGAGTATTGCTGGGGTTTGGATATGGTTTGATCTTATAAAAAATCATGTTAAATTTGATTCTCAATTTAACATTGTTGAAATGTGGTGGCTTTCAGAGATAATTAATTCATGGGGCTCTCTCTTATGAATGCATAAATGCTTTTCTCCAGAGATTGGGTTAGATCTCAATTGGGTCTTGAAGGGCTGGATTAATTACCATGATAACAGATTGTTATAAAGAAAGCCTCCCCTCATTGTCTCTCACATGTGCTTTTTCTTCATGTAGGTGAAACTTCATGGACTGTGACCTAAGTAAACTGTTCTTCTTTATAGGTTACCCAGTCTCAGGTATTTTGCTATAACAATACAAAATATATTAAGAAAGAAGTAATGGTGAAATCTCAAAATCAAATTTGATTAAATATCAATGGAATGAACTGATTCTGAATCCTACCTTTTATACACGTTAGGGGTAGTGTGGGAAGAAAAAGCCTTGGTGTAATGCAGCTGAGATTAAGAATATTTATTTTGGCTTGAAAATGATTAGATCAGGCTTTGCTACTGAGAACATCAATGCTTAAATTATAGCAAAGTCAGAGAAGGCAGACTGCATACATTAGATAAAAAAGTCCAGAGAAAGAGTGACCAACATCATAATATTTTGCTTTTTCAGTAAACTATGTCACAAATCATTCTTATTCAGCTGAACAGATAGTCATAATGCAAATCTGACAAGTGCAAATGTTTAAAAAATATTGATTTTAATTCAATTTTCTCCTAGGGTTAACCTGTATTATAATTTGTTTACTATGCTAATTAACTTTAAATTTCTCCTAAAGACATGACTTAAAATGCCAAAGTACATTGCTAAGAGAAGAACATCTCATTGACTTTGAATAAATTTGTATCAAGTAAGTGAGAAAAAGACAATGCTCAAATATACAAAGTAACTGCTTCAACAAGAACAAAAAGGATTAAACAGATTTAGCCAGAGTGCTTGAATCCTCCCAATTCAATCTCATTAGAATCACTGCATATAATTTGGTCTACAGGAAAATGGTCTAACTGTGAATATAATATTTTGTTCTTGACTCTTTGTTAATCTAATTTATTTTCTCATGTGACACAATACCCCATGTTCACAAATTTGCTCTTGAATCAAGAAGAAAGAAAAATGTGAATTTTGGAACAGCATGTCTTCTTTCACATCTTTATATTATCCAGTTTCTTCGTAGAGAATCATGGAGGGGGAGCAGACTCACCACGGAAATTAAAAATATGTGGCAGTACTTTTTAATATAAAAGTTCCATGAAGCCAGGCAAATTGGGATTGGCAGTTATCAGCTTCAGCTCACTGTGGGGCGGATCTGCTGAAATGCTCTGGGTGGTCTTTATGCACTTCCTAGTGGGAAGATTATTTGACTAAAGGCAGAGAAATGGCACTTTAAAGATCTTAAAATTATCAGGAAGATAAGAAAATTAGAGATCATGGATGGAGAAAAGTACTGTGGTTTAGGGTTTGAGGCAGAATGCCAAGGTATTAATTTGGAGAAAAGAGCATCAGAGAGGATCAGGGATGGGAGACTCCTATATGTAAATTTATTCTTGTCTCTTTCTGCAATTCTGAAATCCCCAGACTCCATGTTATTCCCCAAGCTTATACAGCACAGAATGCACTTTTCTCTTGCCAGATCTGACTCTTATCCTAGCCATGATGTAAGTGCAGAAATACTAAATAATGCCTCTTAAGAAGGCATATCACCAATATTCAGATTTAATGTATCAACTCGTGGTCCTCCAGAGATAACCTCAGCTGGAAAACCACCAGTCTGTTGCCTGTTGTGTTTATGAACCCATTAAATGAATGTTATTAAACACAGGGAAGACCACAACTATTTCTCCCCTCAATTTTAACCTGTGACTTCTTAATAAAGAATGAAGAGAAATGTGTGTCCTGGTACCAGTAAGATAGAAAGAGAAAATAAGAATACTTTTGTTCAGTGTTAATGATCAAAGTTCACATCCTCAAATAAAAACCAGAGAACCAGTATTTCAGACAATTCTAGGCAGGGAGAAATCCATAGATGCTTAAAATATAAGAATTAAAGAAAATGCGTTTTATGGCAGTAGAATTGATTAACAATTTTTGAACAATATTGAACCATATTGAGCAATTTTGAACAATATTGATTAACTTATAATATTTTCAATCTTTCTGTACATTGATGTTTAAACTAATATATTACAGGTTTGCATTGAATGAGATCATGACCAGAGTGATATGGTTTAAGAGATATTTTTATTCTTGAGTACCTAATATTAATGGTTTCCTTGCAGTAATACTGGCAGGGTTAAGTATGCAACTTTATAACAGAAGATAAAATAGAAGAGAGATGTAAAATGAATGCTAGTAGGCAATGCAGAGACAAATAGGCTGGTGTATGGGAGTCTAAGTTCCATGAGTGAAGGAGCACCTTGCAGATCTTACTAGCTTTGGGGAAGTTTTCTAACCTCAGGTCCCTGGTGGGTAAAGTAGGGATACCAAGATTTGGCCTGTCCATCACACAGTGTCATCTAACAATAAGTGGAGATAATAAACATTTAACATTTTTATAAGAAAAATAATATGTAAAGATGCAAGAGAGTGGAAGCTGGAATGTGGAAGGATGTCAATGTGTAAGTTTTAGTTACTTTTGCTTCCCATATGTTAAATTTTATGAATTGATTTTGAGCGAGAAGGAATGGCAATCCTTGTGTTTAAATGAATCATTCTATTCTTGAGTTATAAACATGTAATATATGGAGTATTGGGACAGTTTGGACAGTTAATCTAGCTACCTGATCTTTCATCCCTAAATGAACACCATCCACCTGATCTCTGAACTAACAGAAAAGGCTTTGGCGATAGCCATGCTATAAACACCCACAAGTAATGTCTAAGTAACATCATAGCTATAAAAATGCAAGGAAATAGATGGGACAAATTTTTCTTTTTTTTCCCACACAAATCATCTACTTTAAAATAGTTTGTTATTACTTTAAGAAAAGTAATCATTCATATAATTAATTGAAATACAAATTTGATTATGTACTTTCCTATATCTTTCCTCTTATTTTATTTCTTGACTTGAGGAGAATTTGCAAGATAGAAAAATAGATGTTGTAATCTGAAGTATTTTAGTAAACTCTGCAAAGAAAAATAGTTTGTTATTAAACAATTTCTATATTTTTATGGCATATTTAAAACTTTTTATGGCATATTTAAAATTTCTTGAAATTTTGAGATGCATACATAATATATTTAAGACAAATATTATTTGTAATCTTTATTATCTTTACCTTTGGGAATGGGGTCAGATCATATTTGCAAAGATTCCTACCAACCGAAGTGTTTTTGTACAATAAAAAATACAAGTACGTCAGTATCATGTACACTTAATACCTATATGTGTATTTAAAAATAGCTAATGTTTATCAGAAATTTTCCAAAGGCAAGAAGATATCTTTGCATTTTGTATCTATTATCTAATTTAACCTTCATAACGACCTCATGAGGGAAGTTCTGTTACTATTTGTATTGTGCACATAAAATAAGTACCATAAGTTTAGGCACAGAAAGCTTAAGTAGTTTGCTGAGAATTGCACAGGCTGTAATTGGTAGAGTCAGTATCAAATTCAAATGACACATTTTGAGAGATCCCCATTATCTCTTTGTTAAGAGTGGCTGCAGTCTTGGAGTCATGAGGATGAAGGTGAGCAGTTTACACAGACTAAAATTTCTCCCACTTCTTAGGATTCCTACAAATGGAAAATGCTTCTCCTCTCTTGATGAGCCAGTCTCTACAAATTTGCTTGCTCACCTTCCCAAAACGACTAATGCCAGAAATTTGCCAATGGCAAAGATTCACTCCTGCCATGAACAATGCCACACTTGGAACAGTGTCTCTTCCCTGAGTGGATCACAGCACTATGATGGGAAATTTACACCAAAAGTAAAATCAGAGCATTGTATTAAAGTTGGCAAAGGTCGGCTTCTGGCAGAATTGTGAAATGGTTTAAGTGTGCCTGTGGCACCTTCCCCTCTAGCAACTGGCCCTCACCTCCTGTCATTTGGCTTCTATATGTACTAGGATGAATAATCAGTTATCTGTGACTATCTGTTCAGTGTGCATATCTACTAAACTGTTATAATTCCTATATGTGTGGGAGCTATATTTATCTTTTCTGCTAGTATATCCCTAGCCCCGTGATTCGCACTTGATTATGAAACATGTCAGACATTTCTTTAAAAAAAATGAATAAAGCATTTTTTAAAAAGATCTTGACCTTTCTCTTGGAGTTTTATCTACTGAAAATAATAAGACAATAAAGAAGAGCTGTTCAATTATCATTTGTTAACTGAATGGAGGTATAAATAAGTAGGGGAAGTGGTTAAGATATGACTCATTCTGTGATTAAGTTTCCAAGAAATTCTCCCAGATTTTTCATCAGAACAAGGGAAGACATGAGATATCTTAATACACTGATTATTTAAAAGAATTGAAAAACTTCCTATTTTGCCTTTCCATCCTTGTAGTTGGCACCCAGATTCAACCTGCTCTCTCTATAACACCTGCCACTCTCCATCTGACCCTGAGAGGTTGCTGCCTCCATGTGACCAGCTGTGGAATGGTATACTATTTCTTTTCCTTCTTCTTTCCTTGCTATCTTGGTAGAATGAATGCAGTCCCAATCATTTTAGTCAGTTGAGAAACTTTCTGTGTGGAAAAGAAAACAATATGAATGTAGAATATGCAGCTTTCATAGTCTTGGGATAGTTAATGTTTTTGTCCCTGACCATATTCTAAACTTTAAATATGAAAGCAGTGATCATATTAATTGCTGATGTTTACTGAATGTAAGTTGTATATAACATTCACTGGACATTTAACTATTTTTTTGTGATTTATCCTCAAAAAGGGCCTGGATTTATCAATGAGTAAGCTGTGACTTAATAATAATAATAATAATAATAATAATAATAATAATAATAATGTATTTTGAAGGGTCACTTAACTCATTAGTGGCAAAGATGGATCTGATATCCAGATTGCTGTTAAACACAAACTTTTAATATTTTTGCTCACATGTAAATTCAAGGCAAAATATTGTGGGCTTCTAATCTCAAGTGAAAATGTGTTGCTTATAAGGTTATACAGAATGCATGATTTCTAATTTGTGAAAGTTCTTCCTACACATTTTAGCAGCTTTCCCTCGTCTTTTTAATATGCACAGCTGTAGCTAAGAAAATAAATTCTCAAAGAATGAATGAATGCTTGTAGTCCCCTAAGGGCCTACAAATATTATCTGTTTCATGCTGAGCTGGAATGCCTCTTGAGAATTATTATTTTTTTATATGTCCATTTGTCTGTCTGTCTGCTCTCCTAAGAAAGACCCATGAAGAAAGTGAACAGAGAAATCCCTATTTTGGTATGACTTAAGTGACCTAGACCCTTTTTTCACAGCTTTGTCAGAACCTCCAGTAGCCCTCCATGATGGATAGCCCTTCCTCAGGCCTATATAATGGTACTTTTCTATTATAGACAAAATTCATCAGATGAGGAGAGAAATGCAGGTTTCGGAATGTTTTATCATTAACAAGATAAAAGAAGATAATGATAAACTGTTCTCATGTGAAATGTGATCCACACACTAATGACAGCCCTGTCCTATAATCTCATCACCACTTCACCATCATGGGCTCTCTTTGCCAGGACAAGATATTCATCCTCCAACCTCCAGTTTCTGTGGGTTGCTGTTTTGTTCAAAACTTCTACTTCTCTCAGAACATTGTTCTTTGCTAAGGAGTCAGTTACCCCAGGATGCTATGCTCCTTCTCCTTCATGCTCAGGACAACCCTCAGATCATGGCTGTCTGGCACAGATGGCAGATGGGCTTCAAGGTGACACTAATTCTCTGGTACTCTTTGTCCTCCACAGCTGTTCCATGGGGTCCTACTCAGCAAGTCTCTAGTGAAGTCCACTCTCTTTTTTCTTACTTATTCAGTTCCTGACTGTCCTCTTGTTCTCCTGAAAGCATTTTCTAAAACAAACAAACAAACAAAAATTTTGAAAAACCACCTCACTTTCTCTTTCTTGGAAACCAACTTGTGACATAAGAAATGACCCAAATCCTAGTTTTTTTATTACTTCTTTCCTCACTTTTCTTTTGTCAAGTAGGGAAGATAAAAGGAATGGGTGAATCATAAATAAAAGAGCATTGGACCATGGATAAAGTGCCAGGAAACACACAAGGACCAGAAAGAAATATCTCTTTTGCTGTGTTGATCTAATTTCCACAGTAGTCCTGTTCTGCAAATGCAGCCATAGCTTCATTCACTTATTCAGCATCAGCCTCACTATTATGTTGATATGGTGTTGATTCCTATTCCTAACTTTATCACTTGTTGCTGGTAAACTTCTCTGACTGCTAGGCCTATGATCCTACATGACTCTGAACTTTGCCCATTTAATCAAATTCTATCAAAAACCTGCCTTTGCACAAATTGGTCCTTTATAATTGTAACACAGCAGGTCTGAAAACCTTGCAGCTAAGACTACCTTCCTTAAACATTGGCTTCCTATGTGCATACTTAGATGCCAAGTATTTAGTAGCTGCTTAGTTTTACTCATTGTGCTTGCTGCAGGTTGCATGGAGATGAATCAGATGGAATAAAACTAGATCCTTCCATTAAATACATAATTAAACTTGAGAAAAAGATGGTCTGGAAAATACATGAAAGGAAACATATAATGAGCAATCAACATTTTAGAGTTTAGGGAATGAACATTTGTTCTTCTTTAGTCAGACTGTTTGAGTTTAGATACTGACACCAACACAATAATTGTAATGTGGGCAAGTTATGCAACCTTTCTCTGCTTTCATTTCTAAAATGCAGGTAATAAAACCATTAGGATTGTTGTAAGAATTGCAAAGATATTTAAAACAGTGCTTAGTACTGAATAAGCATTCAGCTATTGTTTATTGTTAGCCATTGGTAATATCCAGCATTTGTGAATCTCTTTTTAAATTACAACATTTAACCATGAAACAATTCTACATGGAGGATATTGTTATCATATTTGACAATGATAAAAATCTTTGATGGAAATTGTATGATAAAATGGAAAGTTGAAATTCAAACCTACACCTGTTTGTACTATTGCCTTCAAGGGAAAAAATGAGCTTATAGAAAAAAAATGCCAGGATAATATTCTAAAAGATAGGACATTACCTATATAGTGCCTGTGGAAAATGAGAAGGAGCTCTGAACCCTACCTGAGAAACTCTCAGAGAAAAATGATAGTTATATCATGAGTTTCAAACATGAAAGATTGGCTGTGTCTCCTCTGCTCTTTTGAATGAGAAAGTAGGGCTAGTATACATTAAAAAAAGAAAAAAAGAAAACTTGAAGGATGAAAGAAAAAGGATCTTCAGGGAACACTGTAATTGGCTCATTGCTTTAGTTTGGGAAAGTATAAGGAATTGAGCTAGAATAGTAGACTTCATATGCTAAATGAAGGATGGGAAACATTCAGGGATATTCTGGCAAAGTACTGAATAATCATATTGATTATCAGAGATTAGACCAACAGCTGTTTGCCAAATGTGTTAGAAAAGGGTGAGATCAGATTGAGGGATATAGGGCTTTTTGAACTTCAATTAAGAGTTGATGAACACAAGGGAAGAAAGCATGAGTACTTTGTAGGCCACAGTCAGACAGAATTTTTGTTTGAATCTAGAAGATGTTGTAGAAAGAGAATAAATACCAAGGGATTTCTGTGAAAGCTGCTGGAAATGATATTTTTGTATATATTTACTTAGAATTTCTCACATTAAAATTAGGTGAATTTTCTACTTCTGATGATTATTACAACTGTAATAAATAATAGTCTGATAATTATGAAAATATACTTGCAAAGCTCCAAGTACACGAAGCAAAATCAACTGACAGTGTAAGCCATTCTACTTTCAAATCTATCCCTTACCAAGCAACATCTCCAAAAAATTGAAAGTAGTCCCAGTAAACTAAAAGTTAAGGACAGTTTTGCTCAAGAACAAACAGACATTCACCTTATTGTCAGGGATTAATGGAACCCCATGACAGGAGGTAAAGCTGCTTTTATATAATAGGAACAGGAAATCCACTTTGGTGCCTCCTGTTACTCCCTTGTCCCATTGTAATTATGAATACCCAACAATCTTAGTTATTGGTAGAACTATCACGTGTCCTGTTCCTTCAGATCTGCTGGTTTTTATCTATAAACATATTTATGTACAGAAGTGACTACTCTCCACAGATGACCTGGAGCAGCACAAATTCTAAAGCAGACCCATCCATGTTTTAACTATTATGATTGATATATATATATATATATATATATATATATATATATATATATATATATATATATATAACATTAGGATTCATTTTGACATAATTATAAAAGCATGGAATATAATTTGTTCTAGTTCAGTCCCCAGTACTTCCTCTTTCCATCCCTTCCTCCCTCCCCTGTTCCCTTCCCTCAACTCTACTAATCTTTCTGCTTCTATTTATAGCTATTTGCTATCTATTTATAGTTTTGTTTTTTGTTTTCTTTAATTAGTGTTTCATAGATACACATGATAGTGAGATTCACTGTGGCATATTCATACATGTAAATAGGAAAGTTAAGTCAGATTCATTCTACTTAATTTCCCTGTTTCATCCCTCCTCCCTTCCCTTCATCTACTCCAATGATATTTCCTCTATTCTCTTTTTCCCTATGCATTATTTTGGATCGGCTTCCATATATCAGAAAAAATATTTGATGTGTGACTTTTTGGGACTGGCTTATTTCACTTAGCACGATAGTCTCTAGATCCAACCATTTACTAACAAATGCCATAAAGTCATTCTTCTTTATGCAGAGTTATACTCCATTCTGTATAGATAACATGTTTCCTTTATCCATTCATCAGTTGAAGTACACCTAAATTGGCTCCATAGATTGACTACTATGAATTGTGCTCTTGTAAACATTGATGTGGTTGCATCATTGTAGTATGCTGATTTTAAATCCTTTGGGTATATACTGAAAAGTGGGGAGAAGTGGTATAGCTGGGTCAAATGGTGGTTCCATTCCTAGTTTTTTGAGGAATCTCAGTACTGCTTTCCAGAGTGGTTGCAACAATTTGCAGTTCCACCAGCAATACATGGATGTACCCTTTCCCCCACATCCTCTCCAACATTTATTGTTACTTGATTATTGCCATTCTGACCAGAGTGAGATGAAATCTCAATGTATTTTTAATTTGCATTTATCTAATTGCTAGAGATATTGAACATTTTTTCATGTAGTTGTTGACCACTTATATTTCTTCTTGTAAGAAATGTTTGTTTAATTATTTTACTCATTTATTGATTGAGTTATTTGGTTTTATTTTGATGTTAAGTTTTTTGAGTTCTTTATATATCCTGGAAATTAATGCCCTATCTGATGAACAGGTGGCAAAGATTTTCTCCCATTATGTATGCTCTATCTTCATGCACTTGATTGTTTTCTTTAATGTGAAAAATTTTTAATTTAATGCCATCCCACTTATTATTTTTTAAAATTTTTTAAAAATTTTACTTCTTGAGCTTTAGGAGTCTTGTTAAGAAAGTCAGTTCCTGAGCTGACATGTTGGAATGTCAGGCCTCCATTTTCTTTTAGTAGGTACATGGTTTCTGATCTAATTCTTTGGCCTTTGATCTACTTGGAGTTGAGTTGTGTTTAGGATGAGAGATGGATGTTAAATTTTATTCTTCTACATATGTATTTCCAGTTTTTCCAGCATCATTTGTTTAAAAGGCTATTTTTTCTCCAGTATATGTTTTGGTGCCTTTTCCTAATATGAGGTAACTCTATTTATGTGGGTTTGTTTCTGTGTCTTCTATCCTATTCCATTGGACCTCATGCCTATTTTGGTTCCAGTACCATGCTGGTTTTGTTACTATAGCTCTGTAGTCTTGGGAGATACCAGATTGGTGTGGTAGGCAACTTTGGCTCAAGGACTTTTTAAAATTTTTGCTGAACAATCCTTAGACTGTCTGAGAAACCAGGACACTTCCATACAACCTTTCCTCATTTTCTTCTTTATTTAACATCAAATTTGCATTACAATCTGACGGTCTCTCTGAGGTTTCTGCTTTTCTCAGTATTCCTATTGAGATTTTAAGAGCAACTCTCCGTTGTTCATGTGGATCTTTCTTTCTCAAAGGAAACTCTGAAGAAGCTTGGTGGAATCAACTAAAACTCCAAACTTTGCAGTTGATCTCTGGGCACTACATGTTGTCACTGTATGATCCATTCTAAATACTGAGTGCCTTCAGTTATCACCTTTGTACATAATTGTGTCTTGAGATAGAAACCATCAGACCTGAAGGAACAGAATACTTCATAGCAACAAACTTCTCAGTTTGAAGTTGCCCACACATATGCATTCCCAATTACAATGGAAAATAGGAGTAACAGCTGGAACCAAATTTAGTCTTCTGGGTTGCACCAATATCACACCCTCTTCCCATTGTGTAAAAGCAGTCTTACTTCCTGCTGATTGGGATCAATTACCCCATGGCAATATGGTAAAATCTAGATGCCCTTGGGAAAAAAGTACCTTAATTTTAGTTTATTCAGACTCTAGCTTCTCTGATAAAAGTTTACCCCATTTGGGAGATCAGACTTTCTACTTCTGTAAAAATCAGAATTATGAAGAAAAGACTCATGAAACACCTCAGTGAGTCATGGGAGTGATGTTCAATGGAGGTAATCCCGCTTCCATAGTCATGGGTCCTAGACTTAACCTGTTTTTCTTTTGGCATAACACCATACAGAAGTCTCTGATTTAATAGATTGCATCCTAACAGATTGGACCAAATCCTTTCACGGTGTTTCCACTGAACTGGACTTTCAGCTGCACATTTAGAAGGTTCTAAAATTTTTGAGTGGGGCTTTTATTGAATAATATAGTACCTGATATGACCAGTGAACTACTTTGTTTGGTGCCTTATGCTGTACCTCCTTTGCTAACAAGCGAAATTTGCAATCAGATGTTGTGCTAGGTCACATTCAATGTCTGTAGATCATGCATTCTGTAAATATTGGATACCTAGAGCAGGACAACACAGCATACACCCCCCAAAATATATTTATGAGAACAAGTCCCTGGATCACTGACCAGAGTGAAAATGATCTGATATACACAACTTTCTACAAATTGACCATTTGATCTTCTCAAGACATAGAGAAGATCCTGTTAAGTGGGAATCCATGTCAGCCCTTCTGTATATTGCTCATTTTGTCAGTTTTTTTTTTTTTTTTTTTGAACCAAGGATTGAACTCAAGGGCACTTTAGCACTGAGCCACGTCCCCAACCCTTTTTATTTTATTTTATTTTATTTTATTTTTTATTTTGAGACAGGGTCTTGCTAAGTTATTTAGATTCTCACTAAATTGCTGAGGCTACTTTTGAACCTGTTATCCTCCTGCCTCAGCTTCCTGAGCCACTGAGATTACAGGCATGAGCCACTATGTCTGGTGTTTTGTCCATTTTGATGAAGCTCAATATCAACTAGCTGACAGCATTTTGTCTACCTGTTTGTTCAGCGGTTATCCCACAATGGTGGTTTCTGGTTGCACTATATGAGATATAAACACTTCACTCTTTATTCCTACTCTGATGTAGCTCTCTGCATATCCACACCCTGGACGCTTATGGCAGGATGGCAGGACCAAGGCATCAAGGGATGACAGGGTTCTTTCTAAAAACTCATTTACTTTTAGGAGGAAGCTGTTATTTATATTGTGACAAGAAAATAAGTATTTGAAAAATCTGTGTCTGTGGTCAAATACCGGGGATTTTGAAAGGACATTGTAGGAATGGAATTACATTTAAGCGTAAATCATATGTGATATGGGACCTTTAAAAGAAAACGAATGAAAAGTAACAAATATATAATTAGATGAAAATATGATGATCATTTACTTAGACTAAGAAAAGAAATCTCAACAAACTACTAGGCCTGTGGAGATCTGAATCATTTTCTCCCCCTCTGGGAATTTTTAAGGAAATTTGCCAAACTTCTTGCATAAGAAAAAATGTTGAGGGCAGAGAAATATGAGAAATCTCTGCACTCTCCACTCAATTTCTCTGTGAACTTAAAACTGCTCTAAAAATAAAGTCTACTAAAAATATATATTTTCTGATTTTCACCTGGCCGCTCTCCCAGCTAGGACACTCTATAATTCTCCTGAGTCTCCCAGGACTCACTGGCCCATGGAGGCCTGTGAAGGCACCTACAGCTTGGTATTCATCAGCTTCACAGCATCTAGCCCTGAGCTGGGGACACTAGCTTACTCAGCATCATTCAACAGCGTGAGCACTCTCCTGGAAAGAAGTGATTTCTCATCCATTGTCTTCTAAGTGGTATTGCCCTAGGGATTTTCCTTCATTTTTGGATATTTCTTTTCACTTTACTTTCCTTTATCCAGTCTCCAACTTTGGAGGTCGTCAAGGTTTGGGCCTAGTCCTAATTCCCTTCTTATTCTATCATATCTCATTAGACACTTACATTGACATGTATGTTTCTTTTATCGCTTATACACAGATGACTTACAAATTTATATTTCCAGACCAGATGCCTTTTCTGATTGGAATATATAAATAGCCAGTAGATATCTTCACTGGAATGACACAAAGTCACACCCAAATCAATATATTCAAACTGAATTCATAATGTTTCACACCTCAAATATAGTAACTTATAACATTGCCAATTTTAGAAAATTTAACTTCCACTTTCAGTTAATCACTTCATTTATAAAGTCTAAAATTTTACAGTCATCCTTGAATTTCTCTCATTCTCATCATATTTATCTAAAATAAAGTTTTCCAGTATTATCTCTTAAGCATCTCTCAAATATGTCCATTTCTATCTAACTTTCCCAGCAATAGTTTAATCCAGGATGCTGCCATGTAAATTCTTGGCCCAAAAAATAGCCTTCTAATTCGTGTACCTTCATCTATTCTTGCCCTGTTCTTATCAAATCAACATATAGAGGCCATAATGATCTTTTTAAAAATGCAAATCTGATTAAATCAGATCCTTGCTTAAGCCTGATCGATGTCTTCCCCTTACTCATAAGATAGAAAATAAATTATTCATCAAGGGCTTGCAAAGCTGTAAACAGTCTGGTCCTAAGGCTCAAGTTTCATCTCACTATGTGCTTTCTTTAACTCAGTCTACTCATCTTCTGCAGTGGTCCTGTACACACAAGATCTGTCTTTCTGCCTCCTCTTTTGTAAGTGCAAAAATAGTTTCTACTATACTCAGGCAACTTCTAATTATGGTTAATATGTCAGCTCAATTGTCCTGTATGAGAAAGTTTTCCCAGACCCGCTTTTTAGATGTCTTTAACTATCCTCATAACAATGATAGTTTTTTTATATTTCTATGGGTATTTTTTTTTTCTTTTGCACTACAAGGCAGTCTTTATGGTACTGAGGACAATTTTAATTTTTCTCACCATTGATTCACCAATCTCTGGCACAGTCCTTGGTACCAAATACTCCATGCACATTTATTAATAAATGAATGACATTAGTTATGATACTGTTACCAGTGATTTTTCTGTATAAGAATGATATATTTACAAGAATTGTGAGTTACTGTCTTGGTAAATATTTTCAAAAATCTTACCCTAAAGTCAGTTTATCTAACTTTTAAAAGGGTCATTTTCTCTAGTAAATTGGAGTTTCTAAAATTTATTTGTATTTGTAATTCAGAGAGTATGCTTCATGAGCTGTTACCTACTAATTTTCTTAATGGTAGTATTTAATCATAAATGTTGGTTGTCACTGGGTCATCTATTTAAGTTTCTTAATGTATTTACTATACACATATCAAATTGATTGGAGATGATTTGCTGATCTGTTTTACTGAGGTAAATAGATGTCTAGTGTTCCAAAAAAAAAAAAAAATTGCAATTGAATTGATTTGGCAGACGGCTGGAAGAATACTTAACACATGTTCTCCCACCCAAGGGTATCCAATTCAAAGCCATAGCATCAGCCAAATTAAATTCTCTGTGAAAAGCACAGGGGTAGCTGGCTCCATACTGGCTATATTTGTGTAAAATGCAAGACTTATAGGGAGATGAAAATCAAGAAAAGAAGTCAATAATAAAAGATCAGGGACTTGGTGTGTGCAACTGCAGATGTCTATCATATTCCATGGACCTCAATTTTGATAGCTAATCATTCTTTATAATAATCCTAGAGCTTTTGATTCTTCCTGATGCAACAAACAAGGAAGCTGATATTCAGGGATTAGCTGATGTTCAGAGACTGTTTCTTAAGAAGGTGATATTCAGGGAATATTGGTGATACCCAATACCTACACTTTATCTTGGACTCAAATGTTACTTTCTAAAATGTTTTTCATGGTATTGGGGATTGACCCCTGTGGCACTATTTTTTTCACTTTGAGAAAGTGACCAAGCTGACCAAATATATGTGATCTTCCTGTCTCAGCCCATGGAGTAACTGTAATTGCTGGTGTGAGCCACTGAGCTTAGCTTTGAAAGACTTCTCTTAATACCAATGCTTTCAGCAAGTGCTACTCTAGTGGCACATACTACCCTACAGACTTTTCATCATATGTAGCCTTTTTTCCCCATCATACCACATTGTAATTGCTTTATTATCCGTCTGCATATCCCAGTAAGTTTGAATGTAAATTCTAAATGGTCTTCGATTATGTCTTCGCGGTTTACCATTATATTCTCAACAGGAACAGATCGGCCTTAAAATGCTACTGAACATATGAATGTCCAAGATTATGTGACCTGAAAGAATTTGGTTGTAGTGAATAACAATTTTGAAACTCTAAAACATTCTTTTAATTTTATTTTATATTATAAAATTTATTAATTTTTAATATAGTCTTTATTTTTTTATTATTATTCAGCTATGATGAGGCCAAAAGATTTGTCATTAAAAGAATTTATTCCTCCTTGTTCTCAAGAGAAAGTGGCATAAGATCACCATGGTAAGTTAGAAGGTAGAAGAGGTGAGGAGGAAAGGTGGACAAGAGGCTATATTTTATAGTTTGTTTTAATTTATTTATTTATCTATCTATTTATTTATTTATTTATCTATCTATTTATTTATTTATTTATTTTGGCAATGCAAAGCATACTAGACCAGTTTAGGATGTCTAGTTTAAGAAATCTTTGGCACAGTATGGACTTAGATATTTCTGGCTCTGTAGTATCTGGTCCTTGGATGATTAGGGCAGAAATATAGTGACCCTAGCTTTAATGTCACTGAAGTTGACCAGGAGCACTGAGAGTGTCCAGTACAGGTGGTGGTTAAGGTTTGTGGTGACAGTTGGCAGGTGTGCATATGAAACATGTACTTGCAGGCAAGACCTTTACTGTTTCTAGGAAATTGTTAGACCTGTCGGTGGTGGTCTCTCCAGAGTCTGTAAGTTTCCAAATAACAAAACATCAAAATCAAAAGATAGATTTAGTCTACCATGTCAAAATTTAAGAGGAAAAAAGAAAAACATTACTGAAATTATGTACCTCACATGGAAAGCCCAAGTTGCCACTAATCACAAATTCAGGGATATACAGTGGTCTTAGAGATCATCCCTGTAACTGTATTTTGAGTTTCATATGTACCTTCATATGAAAACTATTTCCCCTTTTTCTCTGGATTTATAATATATTCTAATATATTGCAACACCAAGTTGCACCAGTGTATTATATTTTGGCTGAAGCTTGAATCTAGGAAACTTAACCTGTGACAAGTAAAGAAAGGATAGGCAGAGGTCAGGATTCAGAAAGCTGGTATTAGGTGCAATTCTAAGAAAATATGGCATTCACTCTAAAAGACAAGTGCTCATCAGATTCCTTGCCAAGAGAGTTGCTGACAGAACAGTCCATAACAAAAAGATGTTTTGTATTAGAGAACAAGTTGTTAGTAAGTATTTACAGCTGACTTCATTGGCCTTTTCTCATGACTTGTGTTCTCACTAAAAATATTATTGTCATTAAGCAAACATTTTCATAGTTCTCATGATATGAGATCTGACTGAGCTCCTGGAAAGATTTAAGCAGTTTCTCTCTTTTGTCAGGGAAAACTTCTCTCTTCTTTCCCTTTAGGTGATACATTGGTGTATACATGCATGCATACTTTTGTGTGCATTGGTGCATGAGGCAAACAATTAACCCCATTTGTATGTTTTAGCTATTGCTTGAAATTCAGAGGGAAATATGTCAAAGTGATTTTTTTCACCATTTCTCCTATTTTAAAATTACATTCCAGGCAGAAATTAGTAGGGAAGAATTTTAGGCTGATGCAGTATGAAATGTTTAAACCCTCAACACAATGAAGTCCACAATGGAAAGTCTGACAAACCTTTTACATTAGTGGCACTGTGAGGTGCTACTGAAATTACCAAACAGGCAGCAAATGCCATAATAAAAGCACAGTTTCTGGAAATTGTGGAGAGAAAGCCTGTCGCTGCTTTTAGAGAATTATTTTTCTAATTGTGTATTCCTAACTCGAGGGAGAACCTCATGGTTACAACTTGTTCCTCTATTGTAGTCTATCCATTTATTTTTCAAATAGCCCTGCTAGGTTAGCATTATGTTTAAGTCTTGGAGTGGGGTAGTTTTTGTTGTGAAGGAAAAAAAAAGTAACATAAAGAGCTCCTTTCAGCAATTTAGATGACATGTCTTTGAGTTAGATGGCAGACGATGAAGGTTTGATTTGTTTTCAGAGATAGGGGACTAAAAAGCAAATCAAAGAATGACTTCCTAGGATGAGAAAAGAGGAAAGAGAAACATGAACATTTTTGGTATTTTTGTTCTATATAAGCAAGGAAATTTCTGAAAGCAATGAAATAACAAAGGTACCATTCCATGCACATTTAATATCTTTAAGATGAAAATAAAGGCACACATCACCAGCCAAAACTTGCTTTCAAAAGCGTTTTTATCATAGCAAAGGTCAGGAGATAGCTATTCATGATCTAATGCATTTTACATGCATTTATTCATTCATTTACTTAAGTATTTGTTGAGAGATTACTATGAGCCATGTCCTCTTGTGAGGTACACATCAGTGAACTCACATAGAACTCATGCTCCAGCGTCAGGCATTTAAAGATATCAATCTCATTTAATAATTACTTAATATAATGGTTAATTTGAATCGCCAACTGATTGGATTAGGATATACCAATGATTAGGAGGCTTCTGGGTGTGTCTAGGAATGATTGGCATATAGAACAGCCAACTGAAATGGAAATCTCCCTAAGCCTGGGCAGCACTGTCCAATAGGAGGATGACTTGGATGAAATAAAAATTGGAAGATAAGCAAGCAGCAGCAGATGCAAGCTGAATCTTCTTGAAGCGGTTCTTAATTGTTGCTGCAATCCGACTCTCACTTCTTTACTCTTCCAAAGTGGACTCTGTTTCTCCAGGGAGAAGCCTTCAATCTATGACTAGGGTAGAACTGATGACCTCTCTTGTTTTGAGGCTTCAGCCTATTGGACTGGAGCTGGTTCGTCCAGCTCTCCAGCCTGCAGATAGCCACTATGGACTATGTAGTTTCTGGCTGAGTAAGCCAACCTAATAAATCTCCTTTTTATAATTACACTTCCTGTTGATTCTGTTCCTCTAGTGAACCCTGACTAATACACTTAATAATCATCTCTAGAATTGAAATATTTTATAAAAATGTTGAGATTTACTTCTTTGCTGTGTCCCTTTATTGGACTCAGTTGGGATGTTAATTTGAGAGAAAAAGAGAGCCACAGATAGGACCTGTGGATTTGCACAACTAGGAAGATGCAAGGATTTTTATTTAGTAACTTCAGACATCATAGATGCATGTAACTTAAGAATCAAAGTTGCATTATAAACAAAAATTGTATGTTCAATAATGTCTGGTCCAGTTAAAACTGTTTTTTCCTCCCTCTTGGTCAGATCTGCTATTCTCTGTCTTCAGTTTTCATAAATCTCTTTCCTCTACAGTGTGATGGTCCTCAAACATTATTGTCCATTGAAATCAATAGTGAAGATTTAGAAACCATAGATTCTTGGGTTTAACAGGCCCTTATGGACAGAATTTGATTTGCTGGTCTGGGGTGTGACCTGTCCTGAGGAATTATAGGAGGAATGATAATCCTCCCCTAGTAATTCTTTTAGCCCATGTTGAAATATAACTTGAAGAAACAATACTTCTTAAAATGTGATCATTGAGGCCTCAGCATCACCTAGGAATTTATCAGAAATGCAAATCCCCAGGCCTTATCCAGACGTATGGAATCAGAAAATGTGGAAATTGGGCCTAAACTCTGTGTGTATCAAACATTCTTAGTGATTCTGAGACATGTAAGTGTTTGAGAAACACTGGGGTGAGAATGGAAATTTATTGTTTTCAGTCCAACCCTCCTGATTTCTTTACTCACTCTTGATGGAATGGTTATTCAGACAAAAAACATAATATTTGATAGATTTAGCTAAAGCAGATAATCAGTGTTCTGTTCTTACTGGTATTGATTTACTGGATGGGGAGGATAGATTTTATGTTTTTCTGGTGATCTCCTACCAGCACAGACACGTGACTTGGACTTTCAGTTGGTTCAGTTGTTATTCCCTCACAGGCAGGAATAAATATCCCTGTGATGGAACTACAGAAAATGCACCTGACTCAGTGCCAGCTTTGTGTTTGGCTTTTAGGTGATTCCAACTTTTGCCAGACACACTGACCACCTGTGAAATATTTGATCAATCTGCTGATCCAGCTGCAGCTTTTTGGGGCTGTAAATTCCAGACCTCCTACGGGATGATAGAGGGTGCTTGGCAGCATGACAGACTGATAGGGGCCAAATGAGAAGAAGGGAGTAGACTCAGGTTTGGGCAGCACATATAACTTATCTGTCTCTTTTGTCTCTACAAAGAACATGTGTTAGTACCACCTGTAACATCAGTGGAATAGCCTTTGTTCATATGAAACATGTTGCTGCAGTCATCAACTCACATTCAACATCTTAGGTTAATGCACCATGATTATTTTCCATTTTGTACTTTCTAGAAACTGGAATCTGGCCATTTTAGGAGTGCATGTCTGAGGTGTTTTGTTTGTTTGTTTGTTAGTTTTTTTTTTTTTTTTTTTTTTGGCCTGTTTTGTTTGTTTTTCCTTTACTACAGAGATTGAACCCAGTCATATCCCTAACCCCGGCCCCCCTTTATTATTTTGCAATCATCCTGCCTCTGCCTCGGAGCTGCGGGGATTATAGGCATGTGGCAGTGTGCCCAGCATATCTGTGAGTATTGACAATACCTTCTTTTGTTACATAATTGGTCTTAGGACTTCTATTTGTCTCATAGATTGTAGGATTAAACATGGGACAAGAGGAAGCTTATGAAAATTTTCTAATATCAGTTAAGAAAATAGCCACTTCTGAAAAAAAAAAAAAAGAATTATATTGGAGTTAAGAATAACAGGTATTAAGGAATCCATGGATTCTATAAGAGGCCTAATTGTCAGAAACATCAGAAGATGTAAAAACAGAGTTATCAGCCCATTCAGAGATTTTTCACTGGGTTAGAGCAGAACAGGATCCAGTGATTCTGTTAATTTTGTCCCAACCCTCAACTCTCTCCTATGTCACTATCACTTCAAGATCCAGTGGCTTAGACCAGCTCTCTCTGAGGCCAAGTTATCTTTGCCTTGACATAAATGCTTTTATATATCACCTTAAAACAGTATCTAAAACTGTAACAATTCTGAATAAAGTCACATCTATCAATAGATTCCTGAGCTGAAAATTGAAATCTTGTCCTGTCTTAGCCACTAACACAAGTTATAAAACTTTGTTTAAGATGTAATATTTTTAAAACTCAGATCCATTCCTGGTAAAATAGAATCAGTAAATTCAGAGAATCACTATAAGGATAAATTTAAATCTAGATGATTAAAATATTTAAAAAGTAATAAAACATCTTTAAGATGATGCTGGTAACAGTTTTAAATAATATTTATTAAGCTTGAAAGATAAAGTCCTCATTACTTAAATGTTGAGAGATGGTAAAAGAAATAGATTTTTTAAATCTTGGTTTAGTATAGTGTCCAAAGAAATTCACATGAAACAAAAAGTGAACAAGAAAAAATATATTTGGATAACAAGAGGTAGTACTTAAATACTATATGATTATTTGTTAATTCAATAAAAATTTGTAGTTGAGTTCCTACTTTGTGCCAGGCATCTGTAGAAATTGCCAATCCATGGCAAAACAGGTTTTTCACACTTTTCATCCATTACTGAAGGCACAACTGAAAAAAACTAACTATAGATTTCTTAGCAGAGCATATGAGAATTTTTTCAATCCTGGGCCAACCTTCTACCTTTTTTTTTCAGATGTCATGCCCAGCAGGAAGGCACTACCCTCAAGTCATAGTAAACTGATTCTTTAATTTCTCTTTAGAAGGCATCCCTTCAGGGTTTTTGATAATTAGCATAAAAACTAGTCATACTGCTGGAAAATAAATTCTTATTAATTTCCCTCCAAAGAGATGTCAGTCTCAGTTTTAAGCTCTAGGAATATATATTGCTGGCAACAGTTTTAAATAATATTTACTAAGCTTGAAAGATATATATATATATATATATATATATATATATATATATATATATATATATATTTTTTTTTTTTTTTTTTTTTCTTTGTCTGAAATGCAGGCTAAGCTTGAGGATCCTCAGAGCAGCTCTGTGAGCCCTGCAAATCAACAGGAAAAGCAATCACAGGCCATGCTCACACACCTCAAATGCAACCCTCCCTTTCCAGCCTTTTCAGGCAGAGTTGGCCCTTGTATTAGTCCCTAATGTTATCACTTTGACAGCAAATATGATGTTGTTTAGTATTAACTGTATTACTCTTCTCTTTTCACCATAAATTCAAAGGCAGTGTTCTCATGCAAACAATCTCTGTCCTAAAGGCTTATTGCTATCTTTAGTACAGAGTAGGCCTGAAAAAAATCTGTGAGAAATCAAAGAAACCAGAATGGAAAGGAAAAAAAATAAAAATAAAAAAAGAAGACTGAATTTATAACCAAATACTCCCTTATAGTTCATGTTATAAATTTTCTAACAGTCATCCAGGTGTTCCAAATGATGAGGCCACAAAAATAAAATGTGTTTAGATAAACAAATCTTTCTTCAGATAAATAAAGAAAACACATTGAAGTGGCATACTAAGTTTGAGGTCAGCACTGTGAGCCCTTTGGGCTTTTAGCCAGAGAAGAACAAGGGACTTGGGAGCAGTACTTTTGGCCTCCAGGTGTGTTTATGCCCATTAAGATTATTGCATTGACACTACCCAGGAGAGATCACTAAACCAAGAGCTGTTTTCAAATCTGGTGATAGGAATACCTAAGAGAAAACTGTGGGCACTGATCCTGGAAGATGACAGATGGAAAAATGCCTGTAGATACTTCAAGTTTCCTGATTCAGAACAAAAGAGAGCCTGTTTAGGGACCCAAGAATCCCTTGGAGGTTGCCCCTCCAAAAGGGTTTGTTTATATCAAAGAATTTGAGTTGCTGAGATATTTGAGGCTCTTTCCTAGCATGATTATCGTCCTAGCATCACACTGAGATAAAACTGAAAACTGAGTTGTCTTTAGAAAACCCGCACTGGAGTTTCTGTCTTGTGGTCTTGATTTTGTTGTTGTCTTCAAAAGAACTTCAGTCCAAAGTTTTCTGTTGGTCTGTTGAATTTGTGCTAATGGACACCTACTGAAAAGGGCACAGATTTATTGTTCTTAAGAGGATCTCTTACTACTAGCAAAAACCTGCCTATAGCATGTGGATATAAAAACAAATTATTTACAGTGTAGATTTACACATAGTCATTTTTAAAACAAATTTTATTGAGAAATTGCTTTATCCTAGTCACTGTTTTGAACTTTTAGTCTGTGGCTATAAAAAGATAGACACGGGACCTGTTGCTATGAAATTTATATACTAATGGGGAGGATAAATAGATAATTGTAAAACAAAATGGCAGGTGACTTATTAGGCAGCTTTTGATAGGAGAGGCAGAAAGAGCTCTGGAAAAAATAAAAGGCAAAGGGGAGCTTTTCAACTGAATAAACTAAATTGAATAATGAGAGCATGCTAAATATGCAAAAACCTGGGAGTGTGTGCTCCAAGTAGAGAGAGTATTGAGTACAAAGTTCCTGAGGCAGGAGTCAGTTCTGCCTGTTTACATAAAAGAAAAGTAACCAGGGAGGAATGTAAAGAAAAGCATAGCAGAAGTCAACCAACTAGGGCCTTTCTAGATGGAGATAGCAATTCAGAATCTATTTTATATCAATGCAGAGGTTTTGGAGGCTTTTTAGCTAGCACTGGTATGAAATACTGTGGGACAATAAGTTTGGCTTTTACTGAAATTAAGAATGAAAATTAATTGTTGCTAAGAAAAAATGGTGTAAAGGGATTTTGGATTATGACTTGAAGAAAGTGTGAGGGTTTAGTAGGTGAATCAAAAGGAAAATGAGGAAGCAAAGCCATAAAGTGGCAACGTGATTGTCAAGATGTCTAATATGAGTGGGAGGTATAGTCCAGAAATACCTGAAAAACATGGGTTTAGGTAATAATAAAACTGCTTACAAATATTGAGTCCTTGCAAGATACCAGGCATTGGGTACATTGACTTTTAACTTAGATTGATTGCTAACCCACTGTATTTCCTGAGTACTTTCATGTTCTCCTTCCCTAATGATTTTAAATCTCCTTGAGCATCGCATTTTTATCACATCCTTCCCCCCTCCTCATAAATGCATGTGATATTAATAAGATGGAAGCAACCAGATGTAAAATTCCACTTCCTTCCACCATCATGTCTCCTGACCTCCCTGCACCTGCCTGTGCGTGTTCTAATTGAAGGCTAACTTCCCAGTTCTACTCTACATCCCACCAACTGTTATTTCTCAAGGACTTTTTCCAGGAATTATCCCTTTTCAAAACTCAGTGTCAATGATTGCTTCCATATTATATTGCATCCTTCATTACAAAGGCATAAAGTAATATATCTAGTAAAACAAATACAAAACCATAAAACTACCTACACCACTTATTGCCTTCTTGGTGACATTTCATTTCTCTGCTTTCTTCATTGGGAAAATTTAGGGACATTGTCTTCAGTCTCTAAAATTCTATTTGCTCTTGGAACCATACCAATCAAACTTTGCTTACTACTCCTTTGAAACAATGCAGGGTCTCTCATGAGTTCTTTGTGACAACAAAAGAGCCCATGATCAATTCTCTTATTCAACCATTTGGTAACATTGAACAATCAGTAACTTCTCCTTTGAATCTTTTGCCCAATTGGCTTAGAAAACTACACCCTTGCCTAGCTTTCCTCCAACTTCATTACTGGTTTTAACTCTGAAGTTGGATCTTCATCATTTCCCAAGCTTTTAGGATGTTGTAATAACACCTGGACTTCTTTTCCAAATCTATACTCATTTTCTATGTAATATTTTTAATCTGTGATTTAATATATATATATTTCTCAAATGCTTATATTAAGCCCCCTTTCCTATCCTGAAATCCACCTGCCTTCTCAACATTTCAGGAATCCTAAGAGATTGTCACCATTTCTTTTAGTTATAAAAAAGGGTATCCCAAGTACACTATTCCTATTTTTTACTTGTTCTTTTTAGTTATACATGACTGTACAATCCATTTTTTGAAATAATTTTACTAGCATAGAATATATCTTCTCCTAATTTGGACCCCAGTACCACTGTTTCCCCCTCCCTTTCGCCACCCCCTTGCTCCCTTCTCTCTATTGCTCTTTCTGCTATTTACCCATACATTTTTTTTAAATTGATTTTTTTCAGGATGTACATATTGATGAGATTCACTGTGGTATATTCATATATATGTACATAGGAAAGTTTTGTCTGATTCATTCCACTGTCTTTACTTTTCCATCCCTGCTCCCTTCCCTTTATTCTCCTTTGTCTAATCCACTGAAATTCTATCTTCTCCCCTTATTGTGGGTTAACTTCCACATATCAGAGAAAACATTTGAACTTGTTTTGTTTTTGTTTTTTTTTTTTTTTGGTGGGGGGATTGGCTGATTTCACTTAGCATGATAATCTGCAGATTCATCCATTTACTGGCAAATATGATAGCATCATTCTTCTTTATGGCTGAGCAATACTATCTTTTTTAATCCATTCATCTGTTGAATGATACCCAGATGGACTCCATAGCTTAGCTATTGTGAATTGTGCTGCTATAAACATTGATGTTGCTGCATCATTTAAGTAAGCTGATATTAAATATTTTGGTTATGTACCAAGGAATTAACTGGGTCAAATGGTAGTTCCATTCCAGTTTTTTGAGGAATCTCCATACTGCAATCCAGAGTGATTGCACAAATTTGAAGTTTCAACAACAATATATGAGTGTACCCTTATCCCCAAAGCATCACAAATATTTATTGTTGCTTGCATTCTTGAAAATTGCCATTCTGACCACAGTGAGATGAAATCTAGTGTAATTTTAATTTGCATTTCTCTTATTGCTAGAGATATTGAACTTTTTCATATATTTGTTGACCATTTGTATTTCTTCTTTTGTGAACTATTTATACCTTTAATCCAATCCTATCTCATGCCCAAGATTCCACATGTAAGAAAATTACCATAACCTTTATGTATTACTTTGCTAAATGTACTTAGATGTCATTTGCTTTAATCATGCTCTTTCACAGTTGTGTAGTACAGTTTTCCAGAGGCGATATGGAAAATATAACAGCATTACATTTCAGAGTTAATAGAATTTGTGTTTATATGTTGTATTTTTTAAATGTTTCAGTTTTGATAGAAAATGGAAGTTTGACATTTTCTCAAAGGTAAAACAGGGTTACCATATGACAAAGCAATTCTCTTTTTAGTTTTATATCCAAGAGAAATGATAACATATGCAACCACAAAAACATGTTCACATATGTTCATAGCAGCTTATTCTTGATAGACAAAATGTTAAAACAATCCAAATGTTCATCAACTGATGAAAGAAAATACAAAATGTGATAAATCCTTATAATAAAATATTATTCTGTATCAAAAAGAATTAAACTAAACATGAATGAACCTTGAAACAACTGATAGAAGTCCATGACAAAAGACTATACAGACTGTAAGATTTAATTGTACAAAATATTCAGTTATCCAGTGTTGTTAAACCTGTAGGAAGGAAAGTAGATTAGTTACTGCCTGAGGTTGGGTGGGAGGCAGAAAGGCTGACTGATAGTACCCATAGGTTTGTTTTGGGGGTGATGAAAATATAGGTTGACACCAAATTAATAAATACAAAATCTGAAAGTTTTTGAATGATTATTTGATACCACAAGTGGGAAATCCCACAGCTAACATTATGTGATTCAAAATGCAGCCTCAGTGAAAATATTATATGATAGTATCATCAGAATATGTATATAACATGAATATGAAATAAATGAATTTTGTGTTTAGACTTGGATCCCATCTATAAGGTATCTTATTTTGTACATGCAAATATTCCCAAACCTAAAAATATTTGAAGTCTCAATTATTTCTGTTCCCAAGAACTTTAGATAAAGAATCCTCTACTGGGATTTTAAAATTAGGCATAACAATTGCACTAATCTGAATATTTAAAAATCAATAATTACCATTCTATAAATAGGTAACTTTTATGAAAAATGAATTAAATCTTAGTAAATGTTCTATTTTTACCCAGTTTTAATTTCTAATATGATAGATATTTACATAAACAAATATCTTTGGAGCTCCTGATAATTTTTAAGAGTTTTATTTTTAAACATTCAAAATCCCCTGCCTTAATATGATATAATATATTCTTATTCCCCAATGGTCTCCTCCCTCCATACATTATTAAAAGGAACAATCTTTAAAAATCTAAGACAGATTATCATTCCAGTTAAAAATCTGTGGGAAACTCTTAGTTATAGATCTCACAGTACTGATCATGGCCTATAAAGTTCTACATAATGTGGTTCCTTCTACTTTCTGAAACTTATTTTTAGCCTTAGTTATGTTCTCCCATGCATTTTTAGTGTGTCATGAATACATCAGGTCTCACAATAAGATCAGAGAGTCCTGAGTCTGCTCTGTCTGCTCTCTTTGTAGACAAAGCAGTTAATAATTACCAATTAAATTATTTCAACCTACTCAGCATTCCCCAACAAATGACTGATAGAAGCTGATTTAAGAGTTGTGTAAGAAATACTCCAGTTCCTATGAACCCAACATGGGATTACTTTTGAGAGCTGATGTTCTTTAATGACACTCAGAGTTGCCTGGAAGAATTAAGCTGTGGTTGCCTACAGTGGTAACTTACCTGATAAAACACCCTCTGTTGGTTTATTTCTTACTGTGATCTCATTTCCCTCTCTTGCTTAAAATTTTTCCTGGTACTGCTTCAGAAATGTACTCTTTGCATTCAAATTTTTGTCTCTTATACCTACCAGACTTAAAAATTGTGTTGGTTGTATTGATTTATATTAATAACTAGATTTTCTCTTTCACACACAAAACCATGAAAGCTACAAAGATAAGGAACTAGTTCATCTCCCTGTGCTCACAGTAACTAGACAGAAACCTTGAATAAAATTGGCACGCAATGAATATTTGTAAGAACAAGTGCTTATCAGATGTATTCCTTATAATAATCTGGTGAAACAGGTGCTTCTCTATCACAGGTGATGAAAGCAAGATTTCAAAGAGTTAATTAAATTGCCCATAATATGTACAAGCTTCTACACATATGCCTGACATAGAAGTCCAAACTTTTTATAAAATTCAAAGCTTATATATAAGATCTAAGATAATGGTAAGTATATAACTAGCAGCTTCAAGGGATCTTACAGTGAGCATCTCAAGATTAGATTCCTCCTTATTAAATTAGGGGTTAAGTAAGGTAAAGGTTCTAAGATTAGAAAAATGTAGAGACAAAATAAGAACATTTAGTGTAGATTCTTCTGAATACCTGAGATACTCACTTTAAAATTGGGTTTTTATATTTGTTTAACTGGTTCTCATTCACATGAATGATTAACAGGATCACTTATATCTGAAATGAACCTTTACACACTTTGATTTCCTGCTTTTCCTGGTTAAAAGTCAAATCAGCTTTTGTTGTTTCAAGCTACCTGCCTGCTCTAGGCAACAGCACTCAAAATTCAGAGTAAATTGGTATCTCCTAGATCTTACCATTCTTTCTTCAAAATCCAGGAAAGGTACCTAGAAACTTGCACAGAACAGTGAGTACCATTCTTGAAATTAGGCCAGTTAATCAAATTACCCAAATATAGCAGTCTTTGATATGTTTGCTATTCAGTAATCAAACACACCTCAACAGCCTTCTAAAATATAAGAAGAACAAAAGAAAAAAAAATATGGGTGCCTAATGTTTTTTGTTTAATTTAGTTTATGTTCAATGTTTCCTCTTTAGTTTCCTTTTAATATCTCATCTTTAGTTTCTTCAATTATTATTTTCTTTTATTATTCTGTACATAATTTTTTAACTTATATACTGGTTTGGCAGATGGAACAAAATTGAGGCATTAGAAACATTTCAAAGTAAATTATTTTATTAATTGTAACTATGTCTATAGATGAGGAAATAGCTAATTGACGCCGGCTTTCCTAGTGCTTAACTTAATTAATAAATTTTTGTGCTCTTTAACAAAATTTTCTAAAATAGGCCAAAGCTACAGTTTTCCTGTCACAGGTTTGTGGGGGATGACAGTGTATAGGGGGTGGGGGAACTTATCACAGAACTTCAAAATAAAGCAGGGTTCTGCTGTTCAACATGATAACACTAGGAACTAGCAGAGGAGGGATGGAGGGTGAATTGGATGAAGAGACAGCAAACAAAGCACTTACATGATTCCAAACTTTTGCTAGATGACTTCTGTTGCAATGTTTATAGATTTCCAGAACTTTGCCAAAATTATCAGACTGACTAAAAGAACACTTTTAAAGAAAATCAAAAGCAAAGGAATTTGTTTTAAAAATTGATAGAATTCTGCTCTACTAATAAAGCTTGAGAATATATATATATATATATATATATATATATATATATATATATTTCTCACACTGATATATCCATATTTATTTTGAAACAGAAAATCCTTGAATTTACCAAAGGAATCTACAAACTTGGACACTTACCCAGTTGTTACTTTATACTGTGCAAATGTATATTTCCCCTGTAATTATGAATGTATGGCAGAAAAAAAAGATAAGCAAGTCTGATAGCATCTGATTCTACATGGGCACATAAGACTAGCAATGATCATGTTAGGTTGCAGGAAATGTTTCCAAGTCTCCCCTTATATGAAAATGCCCTGGGTTTCATGGAAGAACTCAAGTGTGGGACAAAGGAGGGATTTGTTACCTCTTTTCTTCCCCCAAAGAGCTTCCTGACTGGAAAGGACTTGGCTCATGCTACAAGTGCTGAATTTTATGCAGAATAACCTTATAGCCTGAGGAGGTTATCACAGATTCAGTCTTTTGTCTCTATTTCACTTCCTTGGAGAGAAAATGTGTATCATTTTGTCACTTTTGATAGTTGGCCTCCTCACTGGTAGTGACATCATGCTGCATATCCCAGCCAAAACCTCAGTTGTGAACTCAGTAGAAACATCTAGTTTGAGCTAAAACCAAGGCTACAATGGATAAAAGAACATAAAAGCAAAGTATATGTATCTCAGAGCACCACCTGGTAGTAAATTTACTTTTGTATGTAATTTCACAAATGACATTGGTTGTGAGAGAAAATGTTCTTTTTCTATCCCTGTCTTTCTTTCTCCTTATAATAATGCTCTAGTGTGTTTTAAAACGAAGAGAATATTGAAAAATGTAGCAATGAACTATTTATTTACAAGTTGGTGAGTTTATTGTCTGGCACCCTTACATAAATTCAATAAAAAACTTTGGACATGAAATATTACTAGTAGTAATGATGTTTCTACTTTGAATTCCAAATTCTTATAACCAAAAACAATAGTATGAATAAGGTCTGCACTATCAATTCAGCCTAACTAGTGCATACCTAGGCTTACAGCTTACTGTCTTTGATTACAGCCCAGTAAAAACAAGATCGGGAAGAGATGCTTCCTTTCCTTTTCCTTTTTCTTTGTAAGAATTATTGTACTAAAACAAGCTCTGAGAGAATGTCCATTTTTTAGCTTGAGGGTTTTGGCTTGAAAACCTTTCATTAGATGGGACAAATAAGATTTTATTGAGCCACTAGGGAGGAAGAGGAACTCAGAGCCAGACAAGAATGTCAGATGGTAAGAGGCTATGCATTATAATTTAGCAACACAAATGAGCATGATCTGACTGGCTCAGAAATGAAAAGAAAGGTGATACTAGGTAATTACAATTACAACCAAAGTCCCTAGTATTGAGAATTTTCTTCTTTTTAATACCATAAATGACCCTTGTTATCTGATCTCATATTTTCATATATTTGGAAAAATAGATAATTTTTTGTCCTTTTGAATGCAAGTAAGGTTCATCAATACTTACCATTATAAAAATCTCATTCTGATGATAACTTATCATTTTGAAATACAGTAGAATAATATATGCAGGAGATATGTAATCAAAATTGTATTTTCCTGCTATCGACAAGTAAAGAGCTATGTTTGACAAAGTTAAGTCATTGGACCTGAAGTTTTTTTTAAATAAGTTCAATAAAAGCACAGAAAAGTTCAGAAAATTCTGGTTTTATTTTTGTGAATAGTCAAATATATGACAGGTGTTGTTGTTGTGTGTGTTTATTTACATCTTTATTCACCCACTTCTTCCATTTTCTCTGTGGAGCTTTCTCTACCTTCCCACACTTCTACATTTCTTCAGCTCAATAATTAAACTTTTATTATGAAAATTCATTTTTGTCATGAATAATCAGTAGATACAGAATTGCTCTTCAATTAATTGGGTAAATTTCTATTTCTAAGGAATTTCTTAGTGGCCCTGATATGATAATCTGTTTCTTAAACTGATGAGAAGAAATGATTGACTTGATTTTATTTGACATTCAAAGATACACAGAGCTACCTTTGTTTTGGAATTATAAAATAGTGTTTAAAAACTATTTCCTGTCAAAGAAGACCTGTTACTATCAAAATGACCTCATGGACCTGAAATGACCAAATAATGAATAGAAAAGTTTTCTGTGCCTGGAAATTAGTGAAAGTCTTCCCTCTAATGTGAAGAATGCATTGTACCTCCAACCCAAAGGTCATTTGTGAACCATGATTTTCAATGGAGGCTGCGTGATGCAGATGAATTTCATAACAAGTAACATCAGTAATTATAGCTCTCAATTCACTTAATATGATATGTAAACACAAGAGCTGACACCATCTGAAAAGTTCCTGGGACTCTCTCTTCTCTAGATGAAAGGTGTTGTCTAAACCCTTTAGAGTGCTTGCTTATAATTACTGAGGTTGTGTGCTGGGGAGATAATTGCATGCCTTCTTGCCTGATCCATGTATAACAAGAAAACACTATCCTGAAATCCAGCTAAGCCACTCATCTGCTCAAATCAGATATGACCAAAGGTAAGGACTTGAAGACAAAAGACAAAAACCTTGACTTGGTGCCACCACCCTGGCATCCTATTTTTACTGAAGACAAGACCTAAAAACATATTTCAGTTTCTATAACAGTTGAATTTGCCTGAAGCTGCTATCCAGTTGAATTCAGAACACTTGTCAAAAGCTTGGGAATTTTTATAAGACGAGATCACCAGAAGGAAGAAATGTAGAAAGAAAAGTGTACTGATCAACTCTGTCCAGGGGCTGTAAGAGTAAATCCTACTACTATTGATCTGTTTGGGATTGGAAAATGAGCTACATAATGGGTTGGACATCTGTTCTCTGTGAAACTGTACAGAATGTCCTTGAGCTCATGCATTAAATGCAGAATTAAGGAGTTTCACTTATAGAAATACATTTTTATTATCACTTGTATTCTTAATACCTTATAGCGTCTCTTCTCTAACATCTGATCATGTGCCATGGGAAAACTTCTTGCCAGAAGAGACTAGAGTAAAAACAGAATGTACTCAGCAGGATGGGGGAATGTCTCAGGGTGGTAGACAGTGTGGGTTCTTAAGCTGTGATTTGTTCTCCTCATTCCACCTTCTTTACCTAAGGTTTTGGGTTGTGCCCATTAAAGGAATGGCTTTTCTCACTGGCAGTTAAATGTGGAAAAAAGATTCTTTGTTTGTTGTTCTGCTTTGTTTGAACTGCAGCAGTGTGTACGTCTAGACCCTGCCAAGTCTCTATGCGAGGGTTGGGTGTATACTGAAAACAGGTTGAAAGTGGGTGTGTGCAGGAGGGGGTGGAAGCTGATAGGTGAGCCTGCTTGTGTTCCAGGCCAACAGCGGGTTTTGCAAGCTCCCACACTGGTAATGAGTTTCTTCTCTGAAAGAAGTCTAGGCCTCTGTGTGGATAAAACAAACATTTTAAATTGAAACTCATAAAAGAATAAAAGAGTGAAAACATTTTTTGCTTACTCTTTCTCAAGGGTAGAAGGAAGGCTTTGGTGTCTGGCAGGTGCAGCTTATGAGTAATCTGGAGAGCAGCCAGAAGTCTTTGTAGAAACACCAAGAAGACCACACCTGTTGATCGAAAACACTGCCCTCTAACATGACAAATGAAGATTGTGTAAAATGCCATCTCTATTTTCCCATTTCCTGGGATTTTCATTCAATGAAGATTAATACTAAGTATGTAGACTGTAGTTTGGATGTACCCCAAAGTTCACACATTGGAAACTTAATCCCTGATGCAGCAGTGCTGAGAGATCATAACTCTCAGGGGTGGTTAGGTCATGAGGACTCTGCCCACTTGCATGGATTCATGTCATTACTGCAGTAGTAGCTTTACTCCACAAATTGACATCGATCCTCATTCTCACTCTTGGTCTCTTGTGCCATTGCTTTAATGCCTTCTGCCATGGCAGGCTGCTCACTGAGGCAATCTTGGATCTAGCCTTCAGAAGCATGAACCAAATAGATTTCTATTCATTATAAACCACTCAGTTTATGCTATTCTATGATAGTCACACAAAAAGGACTAAGAAAACACAATTCCAAATACTGAAATCTTCCACTTTTGTAGAGTATCCCAAATTTCATTTCACTGAAATTATATATTTTTTTTTTCTGGAATGGAAAGACTCATTTTAAATTACTTTATTCCTACTGTTGTTTAAGAATGCCTCTAAATGTTCTTTAGTGTGGTGTTGAAGGCTTGAACTTGGAGCCTTAGTGCATGGTAGGCAAGTACTCTACCACTGACCCACATCCCTAGCCCCATTAGGTGAATTTTAATCATTTGCTTCCTAGACATAAATCAGTTTGCTGAGTATAACTTTCTGCAGATAAAAGCTTTATAAAATTTAATAAAAGTGGAAGCCATCTAATATCTCATGTTCCTAGAAGGTGAATGAAATAAGGATTCAGAGGAGACTTTCTGGAAGAATTTCTCACTACTCAATCAATGGAATAAAATAAGAAGCCCTAGGGAATAGTTGCCTGGATAAAAATGTAGAAACTTTCTGATAGAAGGTAGCAAGAATAAAAGAGGGAGAAATCTGTACCCTGAAGAATCAGAATAGTCTGCTGATAACAACCCTTGTTGGTAACTTGTTTAAGTTCTATTCAAACTATTGCTCTATATGAAAATGAATCTCATATTCCCATTAAATTATATTTATTATTTCTTTAACTGAATTGTTATAAATATAAAACTCTTATGTATAAAGGTTACCTATGTACAAAAGTTGAGATGAAAAAGAACACAATCAAATAATCTCTCACATCTTTTAAAATATTGGTATGTGAACTTTGTTCCCTTCCCTGACCCATGGAAAATATTCTAGGTCTTAGAGCATATGTGGTTTTTCTGGGTAAGAACTCTATGGCTGGGGGCATCTTTGTCCTTTCTCTTTGTCTCCAGGCTGTTATGGCCCTGACCCTTATATCTGTCTACATCACTAATTTTCTTCATATTAACACCAAAACATGAACTCCTAATTTAACCAAAGTGAGAGAACTCTGGCTTCCTTACTATATAAATAAAATTCCTAAAGAATGAATGATGCAGAAATGATGAACCTTGAGTACATATTTCTACTTATGAATACGAAAATAGAAGAATGTGAAAAAGTTTTTTCTGTACTGAAGCATTAATTATCCTCTTCCTTCTTGTTGCCCTTATATCCCACACATAACTCCTGGCTCTAAACACTTGAGAAATAAGATTCAGAATAAATGCATGTGATTTAATGTGCCCAACAGGAGGATGATACATGAACTTTATTTCCTCCATCCCCAGTGGAAAAAAAATGGAATAAGCCATTATTTTATATAAAACATTTCTAAGAAAGCAACTATAGGCATTAAAACCAAGATTATCTATCTTCTATAATTAAATCAATCTCTTTCTCTCTCTTTTTCCCCAGATCTTCCCCAGATGATTGTTTAGGTCCCATGAGCACATTTGACATATCATCCTGCACAATAGCTTCAATGTGAGGAGAGGTGATAAATTAGAAGCCTTTAATGCATGAGGTTTTGTTTTATATATATATATATATATATATATATATATATATATATATATATATATATATATATATATATATATATATATATAAATTTAGAGATGCTGTTTTATCCAAAACAGGTTTATATCATTTGACCTATGACCTTAACCAGGTACCTATATGATATTTACTTTGTAGTGCACAGAGTTTCCACAAGGGTTTTTTGCTTTGTTTTGTTTTTTTTCTGTCTTCAAGTATCTAATCCCCAGTCATCCATTTCACATGTACATACCCCTCTATCCCAACTGAGCATGTACCTCTTACTTAAATGGCATTTTCAGTGATTTGTCCTACTAATTCTAGAATACTTTGGGCTTCACATGGAAGAAATGGATTGATTAGTGCCAAGAACAGATTCTAGTTTGAATTTGTTTTTGTCTTGTGAGATTCTGTGACTCCATTTACATGCATGTATCCTTGGATCTATGGTAACACTTTTTTTATAAACATATACAAAATGGAAGTTCCAGGAAAAAAAAGGGGGGGGGGGAGAATTTAGGATTTAAAGACACCAAAAATCACGCCCCCCCCTTTTTTAAAAAATCTTTTTGTTTTCTTTGCTCTGAGAGTAGACAAATAAAGGCTGACTTGGGGAACCACCGAAAGAATAATTTTCTGCTAATAACCAAAATTATAATTGATTTTCAGTAGTACAAGGGGAAAAGGAAAGATTTAAACTTTCTTAATAAAGGAATATTGCCATCTCTCTGCACAGGCCAGGCTGCTCCACTTTCAGTATTCTCTCGGCATTTTCTTTGTGACTTGATGGAGATTAGGTGACCTAACTCCACCTGCTGGATGACTAGAAATTCATTGCTTTGACTTAGAAAGGAAAGCTGACATCATGAAATTGACAGTGACATAAAAACCAGGATAATCTGAGCTTTGACACTTTCTGCCTTCACTGTCAGTTTTTAAAGAATGACATTTAGGATTTTTGGACTGAAGCCACATTGATTGCAAAAGGAGACTATATTAAACTAATGATTTCTAATGACCTCACATTTTTAATTCCTTATGACACTGATTTAATTTGAATTAAAAAACTAGGCCTTGGACTCTTTATTCATATTTACCAGAGTAGTGCATTTAACACTATATTCTTATTGGGTTTATTGCTGATAAGAATATTCACAAACTGCCATCATTTCTGTTAGGTCTCATCCTGGCTTTGCCACTTATTCGAAAGTGATCTTTTCTTAATATCCATTGGCCCAAAGAAAGAAGTTAACGCTTCCCCTCAGGGGATTTTTACAATTTAAAAGAAGTTTTTAGCAATACCAGGACCTCTCTTTTTGGTGATTAAGGATATTTGGAGTTTTAGGTGCTGAAGGAATGACAGTCCTTCTCACTGATTCAGACTTTTTAAAAAATATTAATTCTTGTGAGGATTTTTTTTTCTTTCAAATAAACAGCTTCTTCAGCAACCTCCAGACTGGCTGAGTCAGTTTCTCCAATGCATGGGACAGTTATTCACTGAGCATCCTGAGGTAGGAACAGCTTCTTGAGATGGGATGACATACCTTGATTCATTCATGACAAAGAATTTTCTTGGTCTCTTATTATTTGTTAGGCTTTTTTTTTTAAAAAAAATATTCTTTTTATAACTTTATTTATTTATGTGGTGCTGAGGATTAAACCCAGTGCCTCACCATGCTAGGCATGAGTTTTACCACTGAACTACAACCCCAGCCCCAATTTATTAGATTTTTCTGGCTTTAAACTACTGATTTACCTTGAAGTATATTTCACAAAATAAAATAACCACTTTTCCCATAAAAAAAAAAATATTAATTAATGTCAGCAATATGAGAGTAATGTTGGGAACAATCTCAACTCAGGAAAAAAGGAGATATTTTCAGCAAGAGACAAAAAAGTAGTAAAGAAAGAAAAAAGCCTGTTTGTTATTTCAAGATGTTATAATTCCTTCCTTGTGAAAATCTTGTGAAATCTCCTGCCTCACTGTAGTAACTCAAGTCACACAAAACTAGGTGTGCATGCGAGTGTGTGTGCGTACACACACACACACACACACACACATACACAGAGCATCCTTTAATTTTATTTCAGATCTTTAGGCTTTTATTTAAGTTTAATTTGAATGCTCTTCTCTCAGTGTGCACAGTACTCTCATGTGAACATTGAAATCTTAGCAGATAGAGTTAGGTATAACTTCTTATCTTGGTATCAGTAATATTCTTTGTGTCCTTTACCCTAAGATCAGATGAAGACCAAAATCACATAGATCTTATTTACTAAGTAAAGAAAATGTGAAAGACTAATGATCAAAGATAAGAAAGAATACTTGTTTATACAGGTTAATCCTGTTTGATAGATGAGAGACCAAAGAAGACAATTATTAACTTGAAGTTGATTCCTTCTTATGGCCCCAGTTCTTATGAATGGAGTCCAGGAGGCTTCTTTAATTCAGTTCAATTAGCATTATGACCTCTCATGATCTTATTATTTCTTGTTCCTCTGATCTCTCTCTTAATTTGTCTTAATGATCTACCCCTTTTTGCTCTACTTCTGATTCAACTTACTCTTCTCTTAATGCATTATTTAATTTCTAATATTTTCAATTTCCTGTAGACCCCATTTTCTGAGGGCAATATAACCTGGGATCAATTATGTTAAGTGACAAACATTGAATATTTGTTTTCATTCACTTAAATGAAAAAAGTCACAGTATTTCTTATACTTGCATACATAGGAAAAGCAAGTTATTATTAAAAAAAAAAAACAGGGAAACTGTGGATAATGCTTTTGTCATGTACCATTCATGGCTTTACAAATAGTCTGTACCCTCTTATAACTGGGGGAAATAGTTCCCATTTTTGCAAAGGGAAATGAAAAGTTATAAGACCCTCAAGATTAGAGTAAATCACTTCATAATTAAAAATAAATTGTTTTATAAGTGCTCAAGGACCCCTCCTTTTCGTTGCCTTTAACTTCAAGTAAGTGAACATCCTTAACTCTAAAGTTTGAATAAGAAAGAATGTGACAGGATTTCAAAGGTCATTGGCAAGTTAAAAAGTTCCTGAATGAAAGTTACATTCACACACACAGACACATATAGATATGCACATATCTGTAACTAGATACTAAAATTGTTAATTATTTAATTTTAAAAGTTAGTTATATTATCATTTAAAAAGTTAATAATGAAAATAGTGGTTAGAATATGGGCTAACAAAGGATGACGGACATTGTAACCTAAAAGTAAATATCTCAACAGTTTGGGAATCTGATAATGTATTCAACCTCTACTAACATCTGGAATAGGTTTTCAAGATTTGCATTAGTGAAACCACTAATAGATCCTGACAGAGTTTTCCTGGCTTTATTTCTAAGCATTTATTGAAACACAGTTAAAATAGAATCCATGTGCTCCCAGTTCATCATTGTTACATTCTATAAAACATGGGTTTATGTAAGTCATAAAGATACAGTCTCATTGCTGCTTTCAGAATGTGTTCTCTAATCCAATTCTTACTCTTTCTTATAAAGGCAAAAGCATATCAACCCTACAGTTCCATTTTGATATTTGTCTAAAATATCCTGTGTCCATATTCAAATTACATTTTTCTGTGGAAGCAAACCAAGATATCATGGTTTTTCCATATTTGAAAAGATGCCTACAATTTTTCTGATTATGAAAGTAAAAAGTATTCAATTTTAAAAGATCAAAAATACTTTAAAGTGTATTGGTATGGGCATGCTGTCATCCAGACTTTTCCTTTACATAGATGTAATATATAATTCCTTTCAACACAAAAATTAGATTATTTTTATATAAATGCATAGTATGAATTTTTTTCTGAGTAAGGTATCTAGACATAACCCTATGGTATTTGCTTTGAGTAAATTCAGTCATTTTAAAAGGTTACATATTATTCCCCATACAAATAGATAATGAATTTTTTTAACCTGTTCATTTTTGGTTGATTTCATTATATTTCCAATATAAACTGGCCTGTGGTAAAAATTACTTATGCACATTTTTGTACCATTAATTGATTATTTTATGCATAAAATCTTCATAGGGAAATTGTTGAAATAGGTGATTTAAGCATTTCTAAAGATTTTGATTAATACTGTTAAGTTGTCTTCCAGAATATTTGTTTCAACATTTTTTCAACCAGCAACTGTGTAATGTCTATTTTCCTACTCTTACCAATAAAATATTAATCTCCAAAAATACCCTATCTAATTCTTCTTCCTGATGTTAATATATCTGCTTATCTAATAGTGGGGGTTAACTACTAAAGAATAAGTATTTACAGGCACAGTGATGCACACCTGTAATCCTAGTTACTTGGTAGGCTGAGGCAGTAGGATCACAAGTTTGAGGTCAGCCTCAGCAAATTAGTGAGACCCTTTCTCAAAATCAGAATCAAATTCAAAAGGGCTGGGGCTATAGCTCAGTGTTAAAGCACCGCTAGATTCAATCCTCAGTGCCAATATATACATAATTTTATATATAAAAAATTATGTATATATAATACATAATTATATATATTATATATTATATATATACATATACATATATATGTGTGTGTGTGTATATATATATATATATATATATATATATATATATATATATATAATACTTGGGTTTGAACTCATAGGCACTTAACCACTGAGCAACATCACCAGTCCTTTCTTGTATTTTATTTAGGGAGATATCTCACTGAATTACTTACAGTCTTGCTAAGTTGCTAAGGCTGGCTTTGAATTCCCAATCATCCTGCCTGAGTCTCCCAAGCCAGTGGGATTACAAAAGTGCACCACCATCCCTGGCCTCAGTGCCCAAATAAATAAATAAATTTATAAGTGTTTGCCTTTTAGATTTTTCACTCTATCCAGAATATTACTTGTCATAAGGAGAAAGTGACATTCATTCTGTATTGAAAAGGCTCAAATAAAAAAGCTTCATCTCATACTTTTCTAAGCACTTCATGTTTGAACACATATGAAGAAACCCATGATGATAGGAATGGAGTCGTAATTTTAGCCTTGTTGAATAATTGATGAATAATTGCATTTTTTAATAGTACTAAACTTTCTGGAGGAGTTGGAATGGTCTGCCAAGTTTAAGGTCCTACAGTGTAACTTGATTTGATTATGATGAGAAAGAGAATGGCTAATTGTTCTAGTCAGGTTTTCTGTTGCTGTGACTAAATTGTAGAGGAGGAAAAGTTCATTTGAGTTTATTTGGGGGCTTCTAGTTTCAGGTCTCAGTTGATAGACAGCAGGGCCCATTCTTTGGGGCTTGAGGTGAGGCAAGACATCACGGTGAATGAGTGTGGCAGAGGGAAGCAGCTCATATAATTATCAGGGAGCAGAGTGAGGGTCTCTACTTTCCAGATATAAAATCTCTACACCACAGCCATGCCCCCAGTGAACCACTTCCTTCATCTACACCAAAACTACCTCCACCACTAAGTCAATACCATAAGGGATAGATTCACTGATTAGGTTAAGGCTATAACTCAATAACTTCTCTGAACCTCCTTGCACTGTATCACATGTGAGTTTTGGAGGGATACCACATCTAAACTCTGACACTAATTGTCTGTATGAGCTAGGTAACCAGTAATAATTCAAGTCAAAATGCAGTTTAAATGGAATGGTAAATTGTCCCTGTGCATGTGTGTGCAGGTGTGCGTGTGTGTGCATGTGTGCATGTGTGTGTGTGTGTGTGTGTGTGTGTGAGAGAGAGAGAGAGAGAGAGAGAGAGAGAGATTAGAAAGACTGATTCATTCAGATATTTTTCTTTGTATTCCTTTTGATAAAAGCTTCCAATATCAACAATTTCCTTAAGCTCCTTTCTACTCAATCTCCCTGCCCATTTTTATTATCACTTCTCACAGGGCTTTTCTTGCACCCAGCAGTGTTCTTCCTCTTCTCTGCCTGTGGACTGGCCTTGCCTTTCCATGTTTTATGCAGCTTCCCTGTGCTTAAGGGACCCACCATCTGCATTGTTTGGTGCTCCACTTGTCAGTTCCCATTGAGGCTTCCTTCTCCTTTGTCAGGCTAGTGCTTCTAGTTCCCTGTTAGAATTCTTTTCTTTTTTTGGAAACTGGCTTAATTGAATGCAAATTCCAATGCAACCTCATTTCTCCTCACTCTAGCCTTTCCAGTCATTTCTGGACATGCTCCAGTCATTTTTTGAGGTGAAATGCATTTACCTTTTGTGCACATTCTCCCCTTGTGATGAATTCTTTTCTTTTCAATGCTAATTCCTTTTCACTCTTTTCTTTTATAAAAATGTTTTCTTTAATCTCATCCTTTTGTCTTTGATAACATTTTTTTGGTAGATTGGGGGGGGGCTTTTCCCCTCTCATCCTACTTTCATGTTCGTTAGTCTTTTTAGTTTGCTTTCATGGTCTTTTCCATTGAAGTTCTTCTGTTCTGTCTTGGTCTATAGTTTCCTGAGATAATCTGTCATGGTTTTAATGATAACATAAATATGGCATAGTCCTCAATTAAATTACTGCTTATGGAGCTAAAATGTTTCCCATTATCAACATATTTACCAAAGCAGAATCAAATACAACTAAGGACCTGAAAACCTTTTGAGGTATCGGTAATTTCTTGTAATATCTATTCATGCCACAGTAAATGTTGGAAAATATAAAATACTCAAAGAGTGATGAGCAATAAGAGCAAGGCAAAGATCAGTTTGAAGCCTAGTTAAATGATCGTAGAATCCATAAGTCAGGGCTCAGAATTATTTTTAATGTTATTTAATGCATTTTATGATCAGTGTTGGAAATTTCTATACCAGCCCAAATAATAATAATTTAAAGCATGATTAAGCAACAAGGATAACAAAAACATATTATCCTATTAAGTTTTCATCATATCCTATATAGAGTGAAATCTATCTCAATGTGTATTTGCATTTTGGCCCTAGTCCTACTCACTGATATCATACTTCCTTATTTATTTATTTATTTACTCAGGTACTGGGGATTGAACTCAGGAGGACACAACCACTGAGCCACATCCCCAGCCCAATTTTGTATTTTATTAGAGACAGGGTCTCACAGAGTTGCTTAGTTCCTCTCCATTGCTGGGGCTGGCTTCAAACTCATGATCCTCCTGTCTTAGTCTCCTGAGCCACTGGGATTACAGGCGTGTGCTACCATGCCTGGCTCATACTTCCTTTTAATAGATTTTGTTTAAGCAATTTTTAAAAGCATGTTTAGGCTCATAACAAAGTTGGTCAGCTGTTATCAATCCCTAAACTTGCATGGAATCCCCCATAATCAACTTTTCTTACCATAGTTAAGCATTTATCATAATTTATGAGCTTATGTTCAAACACCATTTTTACCCAGAGTCTGTAACTTACATTATTAGGCTTTACTCTTAATGTTGTATAGTTTATGGGCTTGCACAAATTTATAATTATATATATATATATATATATATATATATATATATATATATATATCTCCACCATTTCAGTTTCATACAAAGTAGCTTCCCTGCCCTAAATATTTTCTGTTCCAACTAATCATACATACCTTTTCTTCCCCTTAACCTGATGATGATTATTGATCTTTTTACTACCCCATAATTTACCTTCTCCAGAAGGTCATTTAGTTGGACTCATGTAGTATGTACTTTTATATATATATATATATATATATATATATATATATATATATATATATATACATACACATATATATATTGACTTCTTCCTATTACTAACAGACATCTCAGTTTAATCTATGTCTTTTCCTGAATCAATCTTTTCCTCTTAGCAATGATTAGCAATCAATTTTCTGGATGGACTTCAGTATATTTATCTACTCACCTACTGGAGGAAATCTTGGTTGATTCCAAGTTTTGACAATTGACAATTATAAAAACTGTTTTAAATATCTGTGTGCAGGTTTTTGTGAAGACATAAGTTTCTAATTTCCTTGGGTAAGTGCCTTAGGGCATGATTACTGGATTGCATGAAAACAGTACATTAATTTGTGTGAGAAACTACTAAACGATCTTTCAAAGTAGATGTACAGTTTATCATTTCGACCAGCAATGAATGATAGCTCTTGTTGTTCCCTATTAGTCTCAGCTTTTGGTGTTTTCAGTGGTCTGGATAATGGCCATTCAAACAAGTATTTGTAGTATCTTCTGGTTTTAATTTATAATTATCTGATGATGTGCTGTAAAGCATCTTTTCATACACTTATTTGCTTATTTTGCTTATTGTCCAAAGCATCTAGCAAATGCTTTTCCTGTATCCATTGATAGAATCATGCCATTTTTTTTAGTCTATTAATTTGATGGATTAAATTAAATAATTTTATTTCCTTACTTACTGAGGGGTCTTTCAGGTACTTTGGTCTATTTTTAATTGCATTGTTTTTCTTTTATTTTCGGGTTTTATCAGTTTTTTCTTGTTTGCTTTGAACAACAGTTTTTTTTTTAATCATATGTATTTTACAAATATTTTTTCCCAGACTGTGGTTTATTTTTTCATCCTCTTTTCAGTCTTTCACAAGACAGACATTTTTATTTATTTACTGGCATTGGGGATTAGGCCCAGGGGTGTTTACCACTGATCTATATCCACAGATGTGTTTTTATTTTTGTAGTTTGAGACAGGGTCTCATTAAGTTGCTTTGGGTCTTGCTAAGTTACTGTAGCTACCCTTGATCCTCCAGTCTTAGCCTCCCGAGTTACTGGAATTACAGGTATGTGCCACTGCCCTTGGTGAGAAATTTTTATTTTTATTCAAGTCCAGATTATCAGTTCTTTCTGTCATCAGTCTTTCATAGTGTTGTATCTAAAAAGCCATTACCTAATTCAAGTTCATATAGAAATTCTGTTGTGTTATATTATAGAAATTTAAGGCCATCTTTCCCCTTTGTATTGCTTATGTTCCTTTGTTAATGATGGTTGACTGTATTTTTTTTGAGAGAGAGAGAGAGAGAGAGAGAGAGAGAGTTTATTTATTTTTTTTTAGTTTTCGGAGGACACGACATCTTTATTTGTAAGTGGTGCTGAGGATCAAATCCGGGCTGCATGCATGCATGCTACCGCTTGAGCCACATCCCCAGCCCGGTTGACTCTATTTATGTGAATCTGAATGGAATCACATTGGCTTTGTAGTAAGTCTTAAAGTGGGGTAGTTTCAATACTCTAATTTTAGCTTTCTTTAATATTGTGTAGATTATTTTAGGTCTTTTACATCAGTATATAAACTTTAGAAACTGTTCGTTGATATCCACAGAGTAACTTGCTGGAGATGTTTTTAGGATTGCCTTGAAATTATAGATTTGGGATTAACTGACCTCTTGATAGTATTGAGTCTTTCTACCCATGAACAGAGAATATCTTTTCATGTATTTATTTATTCTCTAATTTCTTTCATTAGAGTTTTATAGTTTTCTTCATAATAATTCTATACATGTTTTCATAGGTTTATGTCTAAGTAGTTCATCTTGGGGTTGCTTATACATGTGGTATTCATTGTATTTTAATTTCATATTATTTTTTATTGCAAATATATATGAAAGCAATTGACTATCAAATATTAGTCAGCTTTATCAATTAATTAAAATAAGCTTATTATAATCATTTAATTCCAAGAATCTTTGCATCAATTATTTTGGATTTTCTACAAAGATAATAATGGCATTTTCAGACAAAGTCAGCTACATTTTTTCCTATCAATCTGTATACTTTTCATTTTTCTTTCTTATTGCATTAGCCAGGCCTATCAGTACAAAACTGAAGAACAGTGATAAGAGAGAATGTTCTTGCCTTTCTGCTGACCTCAGTGGAAAAATTCAAGAGTTTCTAACAATTAAGTATCATGTCAGTTTTAAATTTTTTTATATGTTCTCTATCAAATTGCATAAATCCTCCTCTATTCCTAGGTTATTATGAGTTGATAACTAATTATGAGTGTTGGGTTTTGTCAGATGTACTCTCTGTGTCTGTTTACATGATTATGTGAGTTTTCTTCATTGGCTTATTAGTTTGATGACTCGAATTAATTGATTTTTCAAATATTTGATAAGCCTTGGATACCTGGGACGAGTTCCCACTTGGTTATGATATATAATTCTTTTATATTTTTTTCAGGCTTTCTTTTATTTATTTTATCAATGTTTTGTAAATTTCATCATATAGATATTGTGCATGTTTTGTTAGATTTATAGTTTAGGAGTACATATACATGGCATTGCAATTTTGAAGTAGGTTTGACTTTTAGAAATGCAATTAGTATTTATATTGATTTTTTAAAATTTTTAATCTGTTAACATTTTATTCAGTATTCTTTGCATCATTGTATATGAGTAAGTTTGTAGTTTTATTGTCCTGAAATATCTTAGTCTGTTTTTGTATTGGTGTAAAGCCAACGTCATAGAATGAGTTAGGAAGTATTCCTTCTGTTTCTCACTTCTGAAATAGATTGCAGAGAATTGGAGTGATTTCTTAGATGTTAGGTGGAATTAATCCACAATGTGATCTTATCAATGTGCTTTGTGTTTTGAAAGCTTGTTTATTGTTGCTTCAATTTCTTTAATAGAATGAGACTATTATGTCTATAATAATTATTGCTTGAATTTTCATAGATTATGCATTTCAAGAAGTTGTTCCATTTTATTTAGACTTTAAAATTTGTGGGCACAATTGTTCATAGTGTTTCTTGATGTGTTTTTAATGTTTTTAGGATCTGTGGTGATGATTTTATTCCATTATTGATATTAATGATTTGTGTCCTCTTATTTCAGCTTGTCAATTTTATCATTTTTTTTCAAGGAAGCAGTTATTGAATACATTGATTTTCTCTACTTCTTAAAGTTCAGTAATTTCTCCTCTAATATTATTGTGTATTATTTTCTTCTTCCTTTAGATTAGTTTGCTATCTTTCATATAACATCCTAAACTTAGAAGATTAACTTTATATCTTTCTCTTTTTTTTAGAGAGAGAGAGAGAGAGAGAGAGAGAGAGAGAGAGAGAGAGAAATTTTAATATTTATTTTTTAGTTTTCGGAGGACACAACATCTTTGTTTGTATGTGGTGCTGAGGATTGAACCCGGGCCGCACGCATGCCAGGCGAGCGCACTACCGCTTGAGCCACATCCCCAGCCCTATATCTTTTTCTTTTTCCAGTGGCTACATTAAATGCCTTAAAATTTCTCTTCAAATAATGCTTTTATTGCATCCAACAAATATTTTTGCTATTTTTTTCTTATTTAATTAAAAATATTTAAATTTTGCCTGGGATTTCTTCTTTAGCCTATATATTATTTTGAAGTGTGTTGTTTAATATGCATTTGGGATTTTTCATATATATATATATATATATATATATATATATTCCTATTATTCATTTCTGAATAAATTATGTTTTGGTCTGAGAACTGGCATTATATGATTACTACTTTTTTTAAAAGTTTTTTTGTGTCTTAGTTCCTGAAACAAGTTTTTCCCTGTAATCTTCCATGTGCACTTGATAAGAATATATATTCTGCTCTTTTATGAAGTAGTCTATGGAAGTCTATTATATCTAGTTAATGAATGGTGTGGTTAAATTCAACTATGTCCTTACTGATTTTCTGTCTAGTGGAACTGTCTATTTCTGATAGAGGGATATTAGCATGTCTATACAGGAATGGACTAATGTATTTCTCTTTTCAATTCTATGTATTCTTGGTTCCTGTAATTGATGTGCTGCTTTTAGGCACATACATGTTAATATCTTCTTGGAGAGTTGATCTTTTATTATTATGTTATCTCCCTCTTTAACCTGGACAGATTCCCTAGGTCAGAGGTCTACTTTGTTTAAAATTAGTATAGCTATTTCAACTTTTAATGATTAATGTTGTATGGTATATATTTTTCTATCAATTTACTTGTTATCTAAGTGTATCTTTATTTAAAGTTATTTTCTCGCAAACAATAGTTCCTTAGGTCTGGCTTTTTATTCACTCTAATATTCTTTGTCTTAATTGGTGTATTTAGGCTATTGATATTCAAGTGTATTATTGATGTAGTTGGATTAACAGCCATCATATTTGTTCCATTTCTTTGTTCTTTTTTCTTATTTTTGTCTTCCACTCTTCTTATTTTTGTAGTTTTACTTAACCAATTATTATGAATCTTTTTTCCTCCTTTCTTAGTGTATCAATTTTATTATTTTTTAAACATTTGTAGTTCTTGCCATAGAATGTGTTACAGTTCAGATCTGGACTGTCCCCCAGAGTCTCATGTATTCAGAGATAGGGCTTTTCAGGAGTGATTCCATTATGAGAGCTCTGACCTCACCAGATGTCAAATGGATTAATCCACTGATAGCTAGATGTAGTACTGGGAGGTAGGACCTAGTTGAGGAATGTTGGTCACTGTAGTTGGGGGAGGAGGTCCCCTGGATAACTTTATCTTCTCCCTGGCCTCTCCCCACTCTGCCTTCTTCCTGGCTCATATGAGCTAAGCAACTTTCATCTACCAAGGACCTTTGCCATAGTGTTTCTACAAAGAAGTTGGCTGCCCTTGTACTGAGAAATTGTGAAGCCAAATAAATCTTTTCTCTTCTAAGTTGTTCTTGTGAGGTATTTTGGTCATAATGATGAATATCTGACTAACACAGTTTGCAATATATACTTACAAATAATCCATATTCAATTTAATAAAACTATACATTTCACAGATATCTGTATCTTTTAACAAAATAATCTTAATATCTCTCTTCCATCACTTATATAATTCCTGTCATTCATTTCAATTATGTATATATATATATACATAATCATATGTATGTATAATCAAATATATTGTTGCTATTACTATTTTGATCATTATTATTTGGAATTCAGCTTTATCATACTATATATACAATCATCCTTCCCTTGATTATTGTTGTTTTCTATTCATATTAGTAAATTGAGAATAAGAAAAATAAAAGTTTTTGTAATAAACTTCACTATTCCTTCCCAATGTTCCTCCTTTATTTATATAGATCAAAGTTTTAGACCTACATCATTTTCCATCTTCTAAATAACTTATTTTAACATTTTATCCAAGAAAGAAGTGCTTGCAGCAAATTCTTCCAACTTTAAAATTTTTTTTCTGATAAAGGCTTTATTTCTTTTTTGTTTTGAAAGATAATTTCATAGATTATATAATTGTAGGTTAGTGATTTATTTTCTAAATATGTTACATAAATCATTTCACTCTTGCTTGCATGGTTTATGAGAAAGTAGACTTAATTCTTATCTTTTTATCTTAATACATAGTGTTAGTTTTGAAGAGGCACTGTTGACATTTTTCAGGATTTTTTCCTGTAAGCATTTAAAAATTTATTTACTTATTTAACTAATGTATAAGAACATTAAAAATATACGTATTTGTACGATATCATGTGATATTTGATACTTATATACCATGTATAATGTTTAAATCAGATTAAACATCTTTCTTTTCATTTATTATTTTTATATTGAAAACTTTCAAAAAAAATTTTTTGCTCACTTTTAAAACTGTACCTTGCTATTATTTATAGTCACCATACTGTGAAAAGCACATGAGAATTATTGCTTCTAACAAACTTAGTATAAATTGATCACCCTTTCCTCATCCACCCTCACTCAAATTCTACCTTGTCTCATGTAACTGACATTTTTTTTCAGACTCAATGATTTTAAATTGTACATAGGTGTGCAATTATGTGCTACTTATATTTCTTTGCTGCTTTATTTCACTTAGCATAATGACCTTCAGTTTAATTCATTTCATTGTGAATGTCAGGATTCCATTCTTTTTATGACTGAATAGTATTCTATTTTGTATATTTACCATATATTCTTTATCCATTCATCAATTGATGGGCATTTAGATTGTTTCTATTTCTTGGCTTTTGTGAGTACCAACATTCTGTTATCTACCAGTTTAGTAATTCTTTAAAATTATATATTTTTAAATATTTCTTATTAGGGTTGAACCAATGAGGAATGCTGATTTTAATCTTTCAAATGCAGGGTATTGGCTTAGGTAAATTTTGTGTCTTCAAGTGGTTTACATGATATTGGTTTTCTGCATTACAAAAACAGAGACATAATTTAGTCCCCTTGATTAGTTGGTATTCAAGTTGTATAACAAATGTAGTATTAATACTTTTAAGCTGATTTTCTTTCATTCCTTTGGAGACAAGACATGTAAGTCTTAGAGAATATTATTAGAATGCCTGAACAAATGTATTTGTAAAACCATAGTAACAGATTTCACAGAAAGATACAGTTACCAATACCTTATTATATCACTCAATACCATAATTTCCAAGCACATAAACAATTACATGAACACACTTAAAAATATGTTTTAATATATAAAAAGTATTGACATATTTTCTATTTCATTTAGGTCTAGCAAAGTTATATTGAGGCTTATAGGTTATCCTATTTTTATAATTTCTACTATAGTTTGCATTTTTATTTGTATTATTGTTTTATAAAGATAAAATTTTATAACAGGTGAAGTTGTAAAATTTATGAAAGTTTGAAGTATTCATATACTGTGGAATGACTAAGACTAGGTAATTATCATGCAATTTACTTCACACATTTATCACATTTGTGAAGAGAACACTACATAACTCTCTTAATAATTTTCTAGAATATATATTATTACATGTAGTCATTATGTTATACAATAAATCTCTTGAATTTATTCCTTCTCTCTGAGATTTTCTAACGTTTGACAAATATTTCCCTGAAGTGTCTCCCTCCTACACACAATAGCCCTTGCCCATCACCATTCTACTCTCTGCCTGTATGAGATATGCTTTTTTAGCGTTCACATGTGATGAAATCATATGGAATTTATCTTTCTGTGCCTTATATATGTCACTCAACAAAAACTTCCTGAGATGGTTATATATTGTTGCAAATGACTATTTCCTTTATAATGGCTGAATAGTTCTGAATAGTAGTCTTTTGTGTATATATACCCTTTAACTTTATTCATTCATCTGCTGATAGATACTAAGACTGATTCAATATCTTGACTGTAGTGAATAATGTTGCAATGACCATGGGAGTGCAAAAAGTTCTTCAACCTACTGATCTCATTTCCATTGAACATATACCCAGAAGTGGGATTGCTGTATTATATGGACATAAAAGAAATAATCAAGATAGTAAATATATAATCTATGGAGTGGGAGAAATATTTGCAAACTATAAATATATTGAAGAGTTAATAATATGAAATATATAAGGAAGTTAAGCAACTTAATTGCAGGAGAACAAACACTAACTTAATTAAAAATGGTAAAATGGCCAAAATAAGCATTTCTCAAGAGAAGGTACAGAAATAGTCATTAAATATATGCAAAATACCTTTTACATTATCAGACCTTTTACATTATCAGAGAAATGTAAAATAAAAATCACAATAAGCTGTGATTCACACTTATTTAAATGGTTATTATCAAAGAGACTAAAGATAATCAGCACTGATAAGGATTTAGAGATAAACAAACTATTGCACACTGTTGGTGAGAATGTGTATTTGTACAGTCACTGTGGGAAACATCACGGAGGTTCCCCAAAATTAAAATGAGAAATTTTTTATGGACCAGCTATCAGAATACTGGGTTATCCTACTTATCCTTATAAAATTCCACCTATTTATGTGAATGTACAATTACAGTCAAGACTGCACCAAAAAAAAAAAAAAAAAGGAGTAAGGACAAAGATTTATCAGGAGGATATAAATATAAATAGGTAAAAGTTTCAGAAATCAATATACTGGTTTGAATTAGTATGCAATCACAAAATTGGTGCTGTAAAATTGAAAGCAGAATATCGCAGAACAATATCTTGTCCTATGGGCCTGTATTTTCTTTGTTATTAACTCTCCTCAACTTGATATGGTTTATTATAATTCATTGTTTTATATATTGGTTTCAGGACACTGGGAATAAATAAAATATTCCACATGAGAGTATATCACTCCTATATGTAGAGAAAGTAATACTAAAAATAGTATATCCTTCAACTTATAAAATTATTTTATGTATTCAATTCATTATTATAAGAAGGATACTCTAAGAAACAAGCCTAAAAACTGGGAAAACCAATGTAAATCTTGGTAAGAAACAATTTCTTGCAGTCTTGTAATTGATATTAGCTGAAGCTACTCAGTGAATCTTGTTATTAATAATTATTAGTTCTTCACCAATTGAACATTCCCTTAAACTTGGGCCCCACATTGAGCTTGGGTTTTATTAATTCAGGGTTCAGTTATGTATGAGTGCTCCTAGAGGAATGCCATGCAAAATGCTGCAGTGTTTCTACTTACATGAGAGATTGCTGGTAAAGAATTATGCAGAGGAGAATGATGTCTGCATATGCCTTTCGTTCACAGAACGTCAGAAAGCACTGCCATACACAATATACTCTTGGCAATACTTATTTTTTTCTAGCATGCCTGAATTATAAACAAAACATAGCAAAGACTGAAAGACCAAGGATGATGCGAGTGTGAACTATCAACAGAATTCAAGTAAGCAGCTTCTTTAAAGATAACTTCAATTGTGAAAGTAAAGTGCAAGACTAGTGTCACCAGACTATCAAATAAAAGTATAGAATGCCCAGTTAAATTTTAATTTCAGATAAGCAAATATATATGTTATATATATTTTATGGAGATATAAGTATATACATATATATATATATATATATATATATATATATATATATACACACACACACACATATGTATGTATATAGTATATTATATAGTATACACACATCTTTTTTTTCCAGATGTTTATTAATGAAATAATTAATGTACCAAAAAGGAAATATATAGGGAAGAAAAGAAACTATAATGAAAACATAATAATCCAAGTACAGTAATACAAAAAAATTCCTTAACCTATTATCCAACATACAAACAACTACTATACTATTATACCATTCTTAGGGTTCCAGGGATTGAAACAAGGGGTACTTGCCATGGAGCCATATCCCCAGGCCTTTTTATTTTCTTACTTTGAGACATTGTTTTGCCAAGTTACTTAGGGCTTTATTAAGTTGCTGAGGCTGTCCTTAAACCTGAAATTCTCCTGCCTCAGCTACCTTTGTCATTGGGATTACAGGTATGTTATTATATATGAATATGTTCTCTAGCTTACTTTATTTTCTAAGATCTTTCCATGGTGTGGCCTACTTGTCTAATTCACATATCTACAATAAAATAAAATATTCTATAGGTAAATAAACTATAAAGTGCTTAATCATATGCTGTTGATAAATATTATATAACCCTTGTTTTTATTGTTATTATAAATAATGCTGTCCTGAAATTTCCTTTGTATGTCTCTAGTTGTACTTTCGCAAACTTCTCTCTTTAAATACTGTATTTAGATTTATACAACATGGGATTATTCAAAATAATACAAAATTTTAAAAAAACCCATTATACCAGTGTAGTTTCCTTGAGCTGTGTGTCTTAATTCCTCCTTTTCTCAATATTCATATTAACAATTAATATTTGCAAATTTCTTAATTTTTGCCAGTCCTAATGGGTATAAAATGCTATAATATTGTATATTGTTTGAATTTTTATTTTAAAAATATACCTAGTTGTAGTTGGACACATACTTTTATTTTATTTATTTATTTTTTGTGGTGCTGAGGATCAAACCCAGTGCTCACACATGACAGGCAGGTACTCTACCACTGAGCCACAACCCCAGCACCTGCATTTCTCTTAATACTAATAAACTTGCATAACTTTTTCTATGCTAAATGACTACTCAAATTTCTCTCCTTTGAGTTTTTTTTCTGTTGGAGTATTCATATTTCATGCGTTGATTTACAAATCTCATTTTAAATTTGGACAAAAGAGTCTTTCACATTTATTTTTGTTGCCAAGATTTTTCAACTTTATAAAATGTCTTTATAATGATAAAAATGTCTTCTTTTCTTTTTTTGTTGGCTTCCATCTATTTTGAATGTATTCATTTATACTTTTGCTTACATCTAAAGTTGAATATTTAGCCCATTCGTGTTTTGTTTTACTATTTTTTAATACTTTTTGTGATTATCACTTTTGATATTTAATCTGCTTTAATATTTGTGGATTAATATCCTTCATTTGGCTTTAACAAAGTATTTCATGAATGTTACTTCTCTTTTATTTTCTCTATTATCACCTTATGGTAAATTACTTAAATACATATTATACCTTTTCTCATTCTATCATTCATACTCACATGTGCACATATACACTTTTTATTTGTAAATATTCTTAGTCCTTTCTTCTGTAGTTTGGGTATTCTATTTCTTTCAGATGGAATGCAATCCTTAATAGTAGAAAAAATTGTGCTAAATCTTATATAATCCCAGATGCATTTTTTCAATTTCAATGGTTGTATAATTTCTGATAATTGAATTTGTTAATATCTAGGGCTTGTCTGGTTGTTGTTTCCAGATATGGATATTGATCATTGGCTTTAGGGAAAAACCTCTTTTCTGATATCAAATAAATGTTAATTATTTATTTATTTTTGGAACTTGGAAAATTTCCTTTCTTGTATGCCCAATAACCTTTAAAAAGTAATTATTTTGTGGCTCATCTATGTTATTCTAACACAAAATATTTATTTACCTGCACCTTTAATGTAGAAATATATTGTTACTTATTATTCTTGTATCTGGTTAATTCTCCCTTTGTTAGAAAAGTTAACCTGACTCTGTGACTCCCATGATTATGTTACCTTCTTTAGTTGAGTTTTCATGGAATTAATGCAGCATATTGACAGCTGTTTTTTTCTAATGGTAACAGTGAAAAGCAGCATATCATGTTAAACCAAATGAAGAAACTTGAAAATGTCTTTATGACATACTTTAACTAGGAGTCTTATAGTCTATCTGAAAGGATAACATAATGGATATTCCTTGATATTTCAGGAGAATTTGGAAAGATACTGAAGTTCCTGAAACAAGAAAACCTTACGTAGATAAGTAGTGATTTCAAGGTCTTGCTACCTATTGGCCTATATATGCTAGAAAACATAGGTAACATCATTATTCAGATCTAAAAGAATTTGAGAATTTTTTTTTCTTCACTAAACTAATAAACACACTATTTCTACATGCTCACAAAACACTGTTGCCTCACATTTTACAATTTTAAGATACTCAGTTTATGACCTTAAAGCTATTTGTTTTCTATTGTAAACAATTTAAAAAGAACATGATTAAAATTATGGCTACAACTCTACTATCCACTTCTAGAACTGGATTTTAAAAGGGGGACATAGAAAGTCCTTACAGTTTTTTTTTTTATATTGTATTTATGTATAGATTTTTCTTCTTATCCAAAAAGGGTAAATCTGAATAAGCCACTTTCTATATTAACTGCTGTCTTATCTTGTCTGTAGAATGTAGCGTCTTTTACATTTCTTTCTTTGCTTACCAGATTCTGTTGTATTTTCATTTTAGGGTTTTATTCTACTGATATGAATTGTTTTTTACACTTTCCTCAATGTAAAATTTTCCTATTATAACAGTTTGATTTGAATTTCCAGGTCTTTTATGATTCTCGTAATATAAAACTTTAGGGACAGTTTCTTTAGCCCAAAAAAGTTGTGCTTCACAGCCTAGAATTTCTACTCATACAAGGACATGAGGGGAAGAATGAGTCTATGCTAGTGGCAATAGCATACTGGCAGTCAAAGCTTGGCCACTACACTGCAGTTTAGCCCTAGCAGATGAAGTTATCCTTTTTCCACTTCATAGGACTACCATAATTGTCTTTCCTTTTAACTATGTGTAACTGAGAGAATTATGTTAGAATAAGACAAATTATGATGAGAGTGCTGGTGATACTGACAATGAACAAGATGCAAGCGATTACAGAGAATTACTTTGTGTAGAAGTGACATGGAGATGGTATTCCCTTACCCATATACAGCTAAAGTCAGTCTGGCAAGGAGATAGTTGGTTGGGGCACTGATAACATTGGTAATGATAGCAACTTTTTCAATAGATAATATTTTATGAAACTCCAAAGCATTATATAAAGACCCACTAAGAGGATGTGAGGCAAGACTGATGAGGAAAAGACAATAGCTGTTTAATAAATGCTACTCCCCTTATATAGATATATTAATTTTTATCTCTTTCGCACATTCCTAACATCTTGAACCATCAATGCCTTCAATATTGGAGTTAAATTTGAAAATATTTCTGTTTAAAAATAGTAGTTACAGTAAACCAGTTAATATAGTTTATAATTTATAATTTATTTTGTCTGTATTTGCAAAATAGAATTGTGTCTGTGAATAATGTTTCAATAACATAAATTTAAAAATCTAACTTCACTCAAATTTAGATGAAGGATAACTATAAAACCTACAAAATTTTATTGGAAATGAAAATAATCTCAGTTATACTCACAGAATCAATATAAATGTGATAGAATAACACACATACATTGAAAAAGCTATAGAGTATTCATTGCCTCTGTAGTTGTTGTTGCAGTAAGAATTTTTTAAAGTTACTATCCTGAGATAAAAAGTACCAAAATATATATAAGCTTAAATTGGTTAATTATATAAAATTATTAACAACTACTTATCATTCATAGCTCTGGGATCTGCATTACAAAATTAGGACCTATATAAAAACTAACTCGGTACCTCTTCAATGTGAAGATATTATACTGATGATATCACTTAATGTTTGGATTAGTGACTGAATAAATGCCAGATACATCACCTCCAGTGTCATTCTAAGCTCCTGTGGAACAGGAGTCTGTGCTCTAAATAAACATTTCTTCTTGCTCCTTTAAAATCTTAACATTTTAAAAAAGTGATATTTTTGAAGTTTATTAAGCTAAATAATAGCTTTTCAAATAGTGGTTTTCTATGTCATTCTGAAAATAGAACTAAGCACCTTCCAATTTTATTTCTTCATTTGTAAATGTCTAACAAAATTAATTGGGGCACATTTTCTTTTTGTGGACATGATAAAAAGCATTGCAAAATGTCTAAATTTCACCAACTTTTTTTTAAAGTGTCAGATTCAAATATTAATTTCTAGATTTAAAGTATATTAAAAATCTCTGTGTTTGCATCTTGTATATTTCCAATGGATACAAATATACTTATTATCAAAGTTAATGGTGTAATATGTATGTGTATATATATATATATATATATATATATATATATATATATATACACTCATATGTATACACACACACACACACACACTTCACTGACTTTCATGTATTTAATTTTAAGTTAGTTCTGAAATCTGAAATTGGTAAAACAGAGAAAAGACTCTAAGGGCTTGTAGCATCATCAATGGTCTAAAATTAGAAAACACCTAATTACAGGTTTAATCAGCATCACATCTTATGAATTGTGAACTATATTTCAAACATATGCATATCCCATGACAGATGAATCTTTATATATTATCTGGAGAAATAAGGTTCCATATTAGATGCTAAAATTAGGGATACTTTGGTAATAATACTATTTTTCATATATACAGTACTTTCTGCTACATTGTTCATTTCATGTAGCTATCCTGTACCTTGTTTCAAACTTGTGGTGTATGCAAGAGCTTTGAAGAAGACAGAAGAGAAGAACAAATCTCAGATAAAACACATTATTTGCCCAAGTGGTTGATAATAATCTAGATATTCTTTGTTTCTATGTCTTTGTCATCATCCTGATATTACCTGGTAAACAGATTGATCAGAATACTTCTGCAAGTTTCCGATTTATTTTGTCTCTGTAAAATTTAAATATCGAACAAAAAAAAATTAAAGATGCAATCCAATTTTTAAATAAGGTGAAAACAAAACCCTGATATAAAATATCAATTTGACTCACCTCTGAAGAGTTGTTATATTATCACAGATATTTATCTCCTCCACCACTGACACACATATTCCTTTCCATTTACGTATTCTTCTTTAATTAAAGAAGAAACTCATTTGTTCAAGCTCAAAATGGGCGATTCACTCATCATCTCCCTCTCTCCTCTCTCTCATTTTAGCTATTGTAGTATACATGCTCATGTGTTCAATATATATGTTTTCCATCACAATAGATTCCATTCCTTATCTAGCATAATGACTATTGCTGGATTCTAATTCCAGTGTTACTTCTATCTGGCTTCAAATCGAGTCCACTTTTCCTTCTATCCTTCCATGACTTCTCTGAACTGAGTTTATTTGTTTATTGCAAAAACATACTGAGACTAATTACAGAACACTTAATGTCATATCAAACTTAGCAAGAATGTTTTTGGAACACAACAAAGAAAAATTCATTTGTAAGCATCATTATCTTTCTTTCCCTGTTTTCTGGAAATCTATAAAGATGTTGGTTCCTGTGAAGACTACAGAGAATATGCTTGGTCTCTTTCAGAGACTGGCAGAGGCGTGGTTCAACCATTCAATCATTCTCTACAGTTTTGCCTTTTGTTATCCTTTGCTAACCAGTACAATTATTTTGATTGCTAAGTGAATATGTTTTTTTTTTTTCTAAATGCCTAATGATCTATACTTAAATTAACTAAGACATGTATATTACTACTTTACATTTTTGCTTGACCAGGTTTGGGGATTCAATAAGGGAAAAGTGAGTAAATGAGCAAATGATCTTTAAATGGAAAAGTACGTTAAAAAACAATTGTGTCACTTCTCTGGATCTCTCTGTGACTCTTATTTTTTTCCCTTCTCTTTGTAGAGTAAGAAAATTTATAATACAAACTGAACTAAGAACAGCTCACATATGAAAATAATAACTGGCAAAAGTCATAATGATAGTTTTGTCCTTCATTTTACACATGCAATCACTAATGACTATCATGAGTATAGCTCCTTTATTAATGAAGAAATATTCAGGGTTGCAATGATTAGGTTAGGAGAGCTATAAACTAATTAGTTCACCCTAGTTTGAATGGGCTAATTTTGTGGTAACTTTAAGCAAATGGGGCATGGTTGGAGAAGGTGGGTCACTGGGGGCATGCCCTGGAAAGGGTGACTTTCTTTAGGGGCATTCTTCTCTCTCTCTCCTTCCTGGCCAGCCACAAAAAAAGCAATTCTCCTCCACCATGCCTTCTGCCACGATGTTTTGCCTGACTCTGGGCCCATAGCAATGGAGTCAGCTTACCATGGACTAAAGCTCTAAAACCAAGAGGTCAAAATAATCTTTTCCTCCTCTAAGTTATACTTTTCATCTATTTTGGAAATAGACACAAAGTGGTGACTAACACAGATATATATCTTGTGTTAGAGAAATATATGCATATAATCAAGAGAGGTAAAAGACAAAGTATTATTGAAAACATTCTGTATCTTTCACTTAAGAAGTATAACATATACTATTTATAGATGTTTGTTGTGCATTTTCTACAGATAATGCATACACATAGAATGTAATATTTTTATTTAGGTTAACAACTTTCTAAAGGATAGTAAAGCTAATTTCATGATAGTTTCGTACACTCCTGACAGATACACAATTGATGTTGGAATTTGGATGATTTAGAAAATAATCAATTTTATTATTGCATTAGGTTGGGTATCCAGTGTACATAAGTAATAGAAGAAAAACTTGCAGAAGTAAAGAAGATGTAAAGGATGATGAGATAGAGTTCATGTGAAATATAAGTACCCATACCTCATTCTTCAAAGTACAAAGCTGGTATCACTTTTTATTCCAATGAATGGTTAAATACTCAAAACATAGTTGAGAATTCAGAAAAAAAGAAAAATGAAGAATATTTCTAGGCAAAATATATGACCTAAAAATCTGGGGACTATAATTCATGTCTTTATTTATAGAAAACTATATACAGCTATTCAATGATAAATTCCTTTATAAGGTAAACTTTAATGAGTTGATAAAACTTTGGTTGCTTAGATTATAAATTAGTCAAGAAGAGGTTGGTAGAGGTATTCACAGTGGGAAAGTGATACCCAAATTCTTGACAGGAAATTTAAAATCAAACAAATAAATATTGTAGATAAACATAAATAGATATCCAGAACAAATTCAATTTTTTTTCTTAGTACAATGATGAAGAGCTTATACACATCTTCTTAGAACCAAAATGCTGCATATCATTTAGATAGGTAATATAACTTTCTGTCTGTCATTTTAAACATGCAACTTTCTAGTTGATACATTCATGCTTCATCTTAGAGTTTGTGACACTCCCTCTAAGACAGTATTCCAGTCATTAAAATGTTACAGTGTGGTGGAAGCAGTGTGTCCAGAGTCAGGTCTGGTTTTGAGTCCCAGTTATGTCCCTTTAGTAGCAGTGTCAACATTACTACTTTTCAGTAATTATTGTGCCAGTATTCCTCATCCACAAAGTAGGGTTTTAAAATTATGTACCAAATAGGCATGTTTTGTTAATCAGATTGTACGATGAGACAATAAACATTCTGCTTGCTGTGTAACAAATGGGAGTCCTTTTCTGATTGTAATTTTTGTTGTTGTTGTTGCTGTTGTTGCAGGGATTGAACTCAAGAGCACTTAACCACTGAGTAATACCCCCATCCCTATTTTGTATTTTATTTAGAGACAGAATCTCACTGAGTTGTTTAGGGCCTCACTTCAGCCAAGGGGGGCTTTGAACTCTGGATCCTCCTGCCTTAGCCTCCTGAGCTGCTAGGATGACAGGCATGAGTCACTGCGCCCATCTAATTTAAAGTTCTAGTTCAGTCAATTTAAATTGAAAACATTATTTTCCAAATTCATGACAATTTTTAAAAATAATATACTCCATAAAATTTTATTCATTATCATTATAATAAATGGAACTTATAGTGGATTTTAATACATTTATGTCAAAAGAAATCATGAAATGTATAGCATTATTTAATATTGTACTAAATTACCCCAGATTAATAAGAACGTTTAAAATTTGTGTGTGTATCCGTGTATATGTGGGTGCATTTGTAGGGTAAATCTGTGTATGTATTTTATTTATTTATTTTTTAAGGTTCTTTATTCTCTTCCCTAAATGTCAGTAGTCACTATTTGGTTAGTTGTGTCTTTAATAGTTGTTTTTTTTTTCACATTTCTACTTGGTTTCTTCTAATATTTTTAGAGTTAAAATACTAAGTCGGTTGAAAGTGCAAAGTTTTCTTGTGTGAGCACTTACATGTTGGGGAACTGGGTAGGAAATGAGGCAATGTGTTCATGGTTATTTTTATTTTTCTTTGAACTTTTAACAAGTATTTTGGCTGTTCAGAAACTTTTACTTTTTAATCTTGGTTTCTCTTCTCTATGCCTGATACAATAATTAGATAAGTTATTTTTATGTAGGTGAGGATTAAGTATCAGTATAACTTAAAAAGGAATCTAGTCTTCATCTCTGGTTAATTCTGTTCAAACTCCAGTTGAATTCACTAATTGCATTATAAAATGTAACATCGATTTATTTGATTTGACTGATGTTATCAATTAAATATATCTGACTGGGTACATTCAATTAGTTTTCAGAACTTTCTATTTTCTTCAGACTTTTGTCCACTACATCCAAGTGAAAAATACTTTTAGAAGAAAACAAAATTTTATTCTTAGGAAAATCTTCAAACAAAAAATAGATTCAGTTTTTCCTTGAGTCTCGAGAGATGAATAAGTTAATTACATTTCTTTTAGGAATGTTTTCTGACAGCTTTCTCTAAATGTCTTTGGAAGTCTTGTTGCCACCTACTGGCAGCCTCCAATATAGCAGCCATGTTTTGCATCTCTACACTGGATAAGCCTAACACAAATGTGGTTATCAGTATTTTTTTTTTAATATTTTTATTTTATTTATTTTTTTTTTAAATTTTTTATTGTTGGCTGTTCAAAACATTACATAGTTCTTGATATATCATATTTCACAATTTGATTCAAGTGGGTTATGAGCTCCCATTTTTACCCCATATACAGATTGCAGAATCACATCAGTTACACATCCATTGATTTACATATTGCCATACTAGTGTCTGTTGTATTCTGCTGCTTTTCCTATCCTCTACTATCCCCCCTCCCCTCCCCTCCCCTCTTCTCTCTCTGCCCCCTCCTCTGACATTCGTTTGTCCCCCTTGTATTATTTTTCCCCTTCCCCTCACTTCCTCTTGTATGTACTTTTGTATAACTCTGAGGGTCTCCTTCCATTTCCATGCATTTTCCCTTCTCTCTCCCTTTCCCTCCCACCTCTCATCCCTGTTTAATGTTAATCTTCTTCTCATGCTCTTCGACCCTACTCTGTTCTTAGTTACTCTCCTTATATCAAAGAAGACATTTGGCATTTGTTTTTTTAGGGATTGGCTAGCTTCACTTAGCATAATCTGCTCTAATGCCATCCATTTCCCTGCAAATTCTATGATTTTGTCATTTTTTAATGCAGAGTAATACTCCATTGTGTATAAATGCCACATTTTTTTTATCCATTCATCCATTGAAGGGCATCTAGTTTGGTTCCACAGTCTAGCTATTGTGAATTGTGCTGCTATGAACATCGATGTAGCAGTGTCCCTGTAGCATGCTCTTTTTAGGTCTTTAGGGAATAGACCGAGAAGGGGAATAGCTGGGTCAAATGGTGGCTCCATTCCCAGCTTTCCAAGAAATCTCCATACTGCTTTCCAAATTGGCTGCACCAATTTGCAGTCCCACCAGCAATGTACAAGTGTACCCTTTTCCCCACATCCTCGCCAGCACTTGTTGTTGTTTGACTTCATAATGGCTGCCAATCTAACTGGAGTGAGATGGTATCTTAGGGTGGTTTTGATTTGCATTTCTCTGACTGCTAGAGATGGTGAGCATTTTTTCATATACTTGTTGATTGATTGTATGTCCTCCTCTGAGAAGTGTCTGTTCAGGTCCTTGGCCCATTTGTTGATTGGGTTGTTTGTTCTCTTATTGTCTAATTTTTTGAGTTCTTTGTATACTCTGGATATTAGGGCTCTATCTGAAGTGTGAGGAGTAAAGATTTGTTCCCAGGATGTAGGCTCTCTATTTACCTCTCTTATTGTTTCTTTTGCTGAAAAAAAAACTTTTTAGTTTGAGTACGTCCCATTTGTTGATTCTAGTTATTAACTTTTGTGCTATGGGTGTTCTATTGAGGAATTTGGAGCCCGACCCCACAGTATGTAGATCGTAGCCAACTTTTTCTTCTATCAGATGGCGTGTCTCTGATTTGATATCAAGCTCCTTGATCCATTTTGAATTAACTTTTGTGCATGGCGAGAGAAAGGGATTCAGTTTCATTTTGTTGCATATGGATTTCCAGTTTTCCCAGCACCATTTGTTGAAGATGCTATCCTTCCTCCATTGCATGCTTTTAGCCCCTTTATCAAATATAAGGTAGTTGTAGTTTTGTGGATTGGTTTCTGTGTCCTCTATTCTGTACCATTGGTCCACCCGCCTGTTTTGGTACCAGTACCAAGCTGTTTTTATTACTATTGCTCTGTAGTATAGTTTGAAGTCTGGTATCGCTATACCGCCTGGGTTATCAGTATTTTTGAAAATATACTTTAATTCTTTATTCAATATTTATAGAATGGTGATTCTGTGGAGGGGTTGGTTTTACTTTTTTTTAAATGTGTAAAATGGAGCCACTGAACACTTGCCATTCATTTTGGCTTTGTAGAAATAGCCTTTATTTTTTCATCTTTCTGCTAAGAACTTCTCTTAATGCTATATCACAAAACAACTTTGTTGATAAGAAAGTTCCTTTTATTTATGTATTGATGAAGTGAAAGTTAGATGACCAAAATTATAATAACCTAACCATTTTAGATTTAGAATGTTATAAAGTATCCTGAAAGAGGGTTTAGTAGAGTTTAGTTCTATTTATAACTTGAAAGCATCTACATTGGGTAAAATAAAACAAACAATCAAATGCTAAAAGAACTTTTAGACCAAAGAAAGCACTTACCTCCAAAATGAAGAGTCATAGTGTCTAATCTTTGGAGTCATAAAATAAGCCCTTGGCCTATTTTTGACATAATGGCTGTAAAACTTAGATCATTCTGAAAATATCTAAATTCAGGGGGGTTGCAAGGGGAGTTTGATGTAAATTTCCATTTTTTAGTTGGAAAACAAATATATTTACTGGCAACCTTAATAATTATGGACTATGTAACATTGTTTATGTCCAATGTATCTTATTAAATGTAATTAATGGTTTTAAAAGTTTTCTCCCTTTTCCCAAAAATCTCAACTTAGAGTGAGCAAAATTAAGTTACAAAATTGCACTTAGGAAATCAATGAAAGCATTGGAGGACAACCCTCAGAAAGGTAAATTTAACCTTTTTTTTTTTCTCCCCAGAACTACTTGAAATAAAATAAATAAAAGAAAAATGCATATAAACATTCAGCTTTCACCTTCAGGTAATAAGAGAGATGACTTTTGTAATGTAATTTAAATATTTTTTCTTATTATTTGCCTATATATTAATACAGTGGCTACTTTATTAAAACAGATTGCTCTAGTATTCCCCTCTAATGAAATAATTCCATTTCTGAAGGTAAGTTAAAGTATGTTAAATATTGCCTAAGAAAATTTCTGATTTTTTTAGATTGAATTTGTTAGTGACTTCTTTTTTGAAACACTTTTTGCCCTTTACTTAGCTACCATGACTCTTCCTTTGCTACCTCATGTCAATCTTAATTTCAGGCTCCTCTTCTTACCATTTTCCAAATTTGCAGTTCCCTTGAATTTTCTTAAAATGTTATCACTTTTTCTTTGTTTGCTACCTCTGTGAATGTATTATTTCTCATGGACATGAGTACCTCACACATACTAATAACTTCTCAATTTTTTTTTCCCCAAAATGTGTTCCCTGGAACTCAAGCTTATTTATTAACATGTTTGATTAAACATCCTATAGATTTATTTATTTATGTATTTGCTTTTACAACATGTGTTTTATTAGATTAGAGTGGCATTGTTATTCATTTTTTTCTAATTAAAAAAAAAAAAAACAGATATTTTCTTATATGAATTTCCTGGACATGTAAGTTAGATTTTTCTCTAGGATAATAACCCAGCATTAAAATCATTGTGACAAAATGACAGATTTATCAAACTTTAATATGACCAATAACAAACTTGATTTTTCTCTTCAAGTTGATTTTCCACTGATCTCCATTTTGTTAGGAAACATCACCAGTCACTTATCTTCTCATGCGAAACACAATTAAATCAGCCTTGGTTTCTGCCTTCTTCATGTAACTAATAAGAGTGGTTTATTTAAGTATAGTTCTAACTTAAAATCTATCTCCAGTCCAACCACTGTTACTGTCTTCTTCAATCTCATCTTTTCCTTTTTCTAACAAATTCTTCACTCAGTATCCAGAAAAAATCCTCTCAAAAAATCAAAAAACAAAAAACAAAAAACAGGTTAGATCATGTTACTGCCCTCCTCATTTACTTTCAATGGCCACTTCTGATAATGCACAGAAAATCCATAATCTTTGCCACTACTTCCATGACTCCATATGAAATGGTCCTCGGTTATACCTCCACTTTAATCTCCTACTTTTATTACCACTCTGTTGCACACAGAGCAAGAATATTTCTAGCTTAAAGCCTTTCCTTGCACTTGTTGCCCTTGTGCCTTGAAAGTTTCTTTCCCAAATATTTGAATTACTTTCTTAGTTTATTCCAGTGTCTGCTCCAGAGACTCCCTCTTAGACCACCACATATAACATGATACCTTCATTTACTCTCTATTCTCTTTATCATGACTAACTCTGTCAGATCCCATATTGTTTGTTTCCTTCTTTCCATCTTCCTAAATATGAATGTGCTGTGGTCTCTATCTACAGCGCTTATTATCGTTGCCCTAAACCTGAACCTAGAACCCATTAGGTAATCAATACATATTAGCTGAAAGAATAAATCAATGACTGAATAAATCCTAAGTATAAATGCATTTCTAGGTAGAAGCTTACTAAAGATTAAGTGATCCTAAACACACACACACACACACACACACACACACACACACACACATATATATATATATATATATATATATATATATATATATATAATCAATTTATCTCTAAAACTTAATTGTAACATTTCTCTGAGGTTTCACTAATATAATTACCATTACTTTATAATTCTATGAAATTTTATATGAATAAGCAAATATTAGTCTCCTGGTTTTTCCCAGATATTATAATTATTATATTCCATAAATGTATAATCATCTCACTTTTCTTGTTCTGACACTGTGGAATTTAAAATCATGATGCATTGATGACTAATTGTAATGTTTAAATTCTCTTTTTTACAAAGATCTCATTGTGGTAAGATTTTCTGATTAATTTTTACCTTTGATCATTCTTGAGATGTCTGTTTTTAATGTTTATGTATTGATTTGCTAGGGCTCCATAAGAAAATACAACAAATTGAGTGACTTAAACAATAGAAACTTATCTTTTTACAATTCTGGATGTGACAAGTGCAAGATCAAGATGTCAGCTGTTTTGCTTCTTCTGAGGCCTCTCTCCACAGCTTGCAGATGGCTGCCTTCATGCTGTGTCCTAGTATGGTCTTTCCTCTATGTGCAACTGTTCCTGTTGTCTTGCCATGTGTCCAAATTCCCTCTTAAAAGGACACCAGTCAGATTGGATTAGGGTCCACCCTAGAGTTTCAGCTTAATTTACTTACATCTTTATCTATCTGCAAACACAGATTCTGAGGTACTTACATCAGCATATAATTTTGTGGGAATACAATCATCTCATAATGCTGTATAACACAAATTCCATTAGTACCGTGTATGGTTTTTGTTTTTGTACCAGAGTTTATTCTGTGTTCTAGAATGCAAAGATTCTTATCAGAGAAAATGTCCTGGGTTAAATTTATACTGAGTGGTAAATACTTGCAGAGTTCATGGATTCATAAATAGATTAGACTACCTTAGACATATAAAATGGTAGTTGGTCTCAGTGGGTCATAGGAAGGAGGACAGAGGTGACAGACTTGGAGCTCTGAAATAGCCTTTTCCTAAATTCTTATTTTTATCATGGGTAAGTTTATGCACTTGATAAAGATAATCCCTGGAAGATTAAAGAATATGTGTCTAATTTCCAAATTTAGTATTCAATGTTTCAAAAAAGTGAATGAATAAATAGATAACTTTAGTATGTGCAACATTTTTTTTAGATTTTGTTTTCCTATTCTCTTTCATATTTAAAATATATATTTATATGTAGATATAAATTAATATTAAAAATAGCATAATAGACATAAGTGTCTGTATTTTTTAGATTTAAAAAATTTGATATTTATCCAGGTAAAATGAATTGATCCTAATTGTATAACCAAAAAATTCCAGGGTCCTGATTACAATTCAGTTCTCTCATGATACTTAAGGTTGTATTTCATTGAAATAATTTCTTTGCTTTCTATAGCTTAAGTTTTCTGCTGTTGAGTATCAGTGATAGACATAATTTTGAACTTACCTTGACCCCCTGGTGCCATGTTATGTTTTAATTGTGTTACTTGGCAAAAAAAAAAAAAAAAAAAAGAATTTACAGAGGGAATTAAGTTTAACAATGAATAGATTCTGAAATTCTTAAAGTATCCTGGATTATTCAGGTGGACTCAATGTAATTATGAGCTGAAAATCAAAGATTCTTGCTAAGGACAGAAGAGGATGCTAGAGAAGGATGGGCATGAGAAGAGCTGGATGCACTGTGGCTTGAAATCAGAGGAGGATTGTGAGAAGCAGTGTGGGAAGTTTGGAAGGCAACTCCTGGACACAGGAAAGTCAAAGGGAGATCTTAGGCCTGCATCCACAGTCCCTGGATTTTAACAACTGCATCATTCGGGCTAGAAGCAGATTCTTTACCAGATTCTACACAGTTCCCTCAACAGATGCATTGATTTCTGCTTTGTGGGAAGCTGAGGAGAGAATCAAATTAAGCCATGAGCTAACAAATCTGTGTGTACTAATTTGCTGTTTGTGACCTTGTATTACAGCAGCAATAGAAAATTGACAACCTGAATTCCATGTCCAGTGTAATTACTCTATAACTTTCAAGTAAATACATTTTCCAAATGGGCAAGGAATCAAGTACCTCTATTTGTCTCTGAATGAAACTTCATGAAATCTGTTAGTTATTTTTTGATTAATCATCCACTCATTCATTGATTTATTCAAAGAATATTTATTGATGTTTAGAACATGTAAAGACTATTAGCTGCTGGCGATATGGCACAAGTTGAGAAATACATTGCTTCTGCCCATATATATTAGTGTTTTTTCTCAAGAGGAATTAAATAAAAATTTTTACATAATATGGGTACAGAGTTATAAATGGTACCCAATGTCTCATTTCTCTTTGTATCTATGTCCCTAAGCAATGTGATGTTTCTGCTGCTTCCAACAAATGTAGAGTCTGTCTACTAACATGAGTCTGAGTTGGTCTTATAGATTGCTTTGTCTAATAGAATGAGACAGGAGTTTAGTGAGTACATTCTGGGTTTCTATTAGGGTTCTCTAGCGGAACAGAATCAACACAAGTATGGTTATAAAAAGTGGACTTATTAGGTTGGCTCATGGGACCCAAAGCTGGGTAGTCCAAATTGGCTGTCTGCAGGCTGAAGAGAGGGAAGAACCAGTAGCTGCACACTCCAAGAGGCAGAAGCCCCAGTACAAGAGTGATCAATGGTGCTATCTTAGTCTGAGACTGAAGGCTTCTAGAGAATGACTTTCAGAGTCCATTTTGGAAGAGTGAAGAAGCAAGAGTCTGATATCCTCATACAATCACATCAGCAATCAAGAACCTGTTCAAGAAGAATCAAGTTGCATCTGCTGCTGCTTCCTTGTTCTTCCAGTTTTATTCCATCCAAGCCATCATCCTGTTGGACACTTCTGCCCACACTTAGGGAGGGTCTCCATTTCAGTTGGCCCACATGTCAATCATTCCTAGACACACCCACATTGACACACTCATAAGCCTATTAATCATCTGCATCTGTTAACCCAATCAAGTCCACAATTCAAATTAACCACTACAGGGTCCTAATTTGAAAATGTCTCAGTTTCTGTCTTTGTCACTTGTAATACACTACTGAGTTTTGTCATCATGTATGAAAGTTCATCTGATGAATGAGAGGTTATAAGTCAGCACCAACTTCCAGATATGTGATTAAAACCATTTTCATTGTTATAGTTAAGTGATACAAGGAGAGACCAGCACAGGAAATACCTGGCTAACTCACAGGATGTGAGCACTGATGAGTTGTTTAATTGTTCGAAGCCATTGAATCTGGGAAGAATTGATGCACATCTTGGGTAAATGATATTCCAATCAGAAAATTACAACAAGGTTATTTGTTGCAAAGAAGTACTAAACCTTATTTAAGATGATCTAAGAGATAGTAAAGTTAAACTCTAAAGAATGAGCAAGGATTTGCAAGGTGAAGGGTGTATATGTTGAGAGGAATTATAAGATTGTATATCATTCAAATTAGAATAAATAGCATGATTTTGGGGATGGATGTTGCACATTTATTTAAGAAACTAAGAAAAGTTGATCCTTTATGACTGAGGATCAAGAGCTAAGGAGGAATATTGTGAGAAATAAAACCAATGAAGATCTCATGCCTCAAAAATTTACTTGTGATGGGAGTCTTATTTACTACTATCAGAAAGATATAAGTTAAATTATATTAAATTATTTCCCTAAAGAAGTGTTATAGCAACATAGTAAGGGAGAAGGATATATATGTTTTAACATAATGTTGTACAAACCTGGGTAAAACAAATAATTTACCATAACTTCTAAAGGCTTTAATATTATAAAATAAAGAAATAATTTCTCACACTGCTCATAGACCATCCTGCCTGTCTTTAATCCAGTTCGCCACAGGCTAGCTACAGATGAAAATTCTCCTGTGGTAGATACAGTCCTCAGAACTGCAAAAGAAGCAAATATTTTTACCGTGTGTGTGTGTGTGTGTGTATACACACTACCTATATTATAATAGTCATATATTATATATAGTTTTATATATAAATATATATAAAATATACATATTTTTATATATACATATATGTGCCTATATGTGAATATGTATTTTTTGTTTGTATTGTTTGATGTAGCCAAAAAGTTGTTAGCCAGGCAGAAACAACAGAGGTTTATGGAAGTGCTGTATTTTAGAGTTACTTAGTTCTAAGAATCTGACTCATTACTTAGTTCAAATATTCTATTTTGTGGGTGAGGAAGCATCTCTTGGAAGGGCAGCTGCATAGGGTTTCCATGCCACAGAATGATGATACTCACAGTGAATTCCAGATCTCTCAAGTTCTAACTCTGTGCCTTTCAGGAGAACTTGCTTTTGTTAGTTATATGGCTGCCTCAAACCTGAGGTGCTTTTCATCTGGGAATTTTCACTATCTTAAAATCAAACTTATTTTATTAGCCTTGCATCCAACAGTACCATTAGGACAAAAGTCACTCTTATATCCAATTTTTGGCATGTAGTTAACAGTAAATAGGATGGTGAACAATGAATTTTATCCTTCTGTTCCTGTTTCTTTTCAAGTCTCCTCCCCAGCCTAATTTAGGAAGATTTTGGAAATCCTATGATTCCATGATATATGAATTCAATTGCTAAAGATTTCTTTGCTAATGTTCAATGTAATGAAACACCTTTCTTAAGTGTTGTAAATACTAAAGGAAAATTTTATAATAGCTGAAAGAAAAAAGATACACATACATTTTCAAGGATTAAATTTTTCACAGTGGCCTCTGAAGAATACTGAAATAAAAAATGTAGTTGTCAACATGACATAGAGTAGGTACCCCATAACTACCACTGTGGACATCTAGTCATTTTCCTGGCCTGTTTTCTTTAATGGAAGACCTGACTAGGGAAGTGTGAATGCTACATTGCAACTATGATAACTATGTTGGCATCAGAATCACTTTCTTTTTTCTTGCTCTAAAAATGGGCATTTATTGCCCTCTTCAATTCTTGCATTTTAGAGAGATTTTACTTCCTAAAGGGATCATTTGAAGGAGAATGCTTCTTTTTTTTTTTTTTTTTTTTTTTTTGTCTATTTCAGACAAAGTTGTTAAAAGTGTTTTTTTTTTTTTTTTTTTTTTTTCCCAGATTCTGTTCACTTAAACGCATGAAAGGATAAAGGAATCAAGATAAGGAAGAATGTCAGCAGAAAATGATCTCTTTCTACATTTACTTGTGCTTGCTGACTGCCAGTAACGATCTCTATTGTACCTTTCTTTTGTCTACCTTGTTATGCCTAACATTCCAATGCAACAGAAATGGGATGAAGGATAGCCTAGCTTGATGCCTTTTCAAAACTGCGAAGTCCTGAAAGTCGTTCCATTTAGACAGATAAATGTAGACAATACCCAGCTTTCAGGGAAATTGATGCACATGGCTCTGAATGCAAAAATGTACATTGAGCAACAAAGAAAAGAATGTGGTATCTCACATTTGAAGCTTTCATGTGGCTTTGGGACTCTGTGTAAGGTTCTGAATTTATTATCAAATATATCCCTTCAAAATCAACTCAAAGAGCTGCTGAAGGATAATTTAGGGAGGGGAGGAAAAAAAAGTGAAAACACAGTTGTTTAGAGTTAAAACAATACTTCATTTTCAAATAAAATACTTTCTAGCAAATTACACATTGAGAAGGAAAATGATTATATTGTGTGATTGAGCTTCTGAATCCACAGTGCTTTTGTGATGAGATGGGGCATCTGCATAAAATGTAAATGAAGGCTGGAGGTGTATGTAATCACATAGTTTTCTATTTGGGGGTATTTTATGTATAACTGTGCAAGTGTGTGATGTGCCCATATATGTGTATTTCAGAGAGCATCGCATTATTGTCTCTATAACGTCTTATCAACCTATGTGAGTCCAATTGTACTAACATTTTGCTCACCTTTCAACTTCTTTAATGCTGCTCCCTGGTTTAAAACAACATAAATTTGGCTTCCTCATCAAGAAGCTCATTTAGCTGCAGCTTGATTGCAAGTAATTTGCCCTAAGTAGCTTCATCTTTTAATTGTCTGTGCCTTTTTCCAATCTATAAACTGTAACTTCAGGCAGGCCATTTTTGTCTTTCCTCTGTAGAAAACCATATCTAATAATTCCCATATCCCATGGCTTTAGGCATACTTCACTACATGAACAGAAGGAATAGGATTTTCATGCAGCTTTAATTGATTTAAAAAATAAATCCAAAAAAAATTGGTATCTGGAAAGAGGTAAATCAATATGATCCACAGAAGTTAATGAATCTTTTGTTATTGTAAGAAGAAGAGATAAGAAAAAATGGAAAATATTTCTATAGCTATTAATGACAATTATAAGAAAGTTCTCGTTGATATCAAAGTGGTCATACAAGTGAAGATTCCCCCCGCCCTTTTTTTTTCTCCCATACCCCTTTGGATATTCTTTAAATTATTATTATTTTTTTTTTTTTTTACAACTAACAAAAGTTATTCTGGTCCTTCTGAACTGACATCATTTACTCTACTAGAGATGTAAAATGTAACAACATTATATCAAGATTTGCTCAAGTCTATAGATAAAACATTCTTTTTACAAAAATCTCATTGAAATATACGATACTTTTTCCAAATATTTTATTCTTTGAAACTAATCTCTTTGAACTAATGTATACTATAAATATGTTAGTTAGAAGAGCAGTATATTTAGAAATAAGATATTCCAAACAAGTAAACTATGTGTCTTTGTGATCTATAGTTTTAATTATTCCAAAGTTAACTGATAAAATATATACTATCCTTTCTATATGCCCCAAAATATAAAGAGGAGTTGGTGCCTTTTAGTATCCTTTCTGTGTTTGTGGCAAGTAACATAGACTTCATTCATCTCCTTTTATTATTGAAACAAGTGGGGATTTTTAAACTGATTCTTGCTTTAGAGTACAGTAATGGAAATTTTAAAGGCCTGAAACTACAAAATTTTGAAAAAAGTATAATGAACAGGAGATCTGTCACTAGTATGAATCTGATTCTGAAAGATAAAGAATTCAGTGGTTAACACTGTAACATTTTATTATAAATCTAAAGTTAGGTAGTTGAATAACCATTAAATTAACTATTTCCTACCACATTATGAAAATTAAAATGTGATATGGAAAGAAATATCTCCAGGAAGTCTGTTTCACAAATCAGAACAATCCTTAAAGATTATCCACATTCCAGTAAGGCACACTACACTTTACTTTAAACTTTTTTTTTTCCTGACAAGTAGGCCAAGTATCTTGGGATTTTTATTTTCCTAAGGACCTTTCGGAACTAATTTCTTAACTGTTTTAGATTTCCAAGTAACGGCATTCCTTGTTAAATCAGTCTTATTGTTTTTAGAGTTTGAAGACAAAATAAAAGTAAACATTTTTTTTCTCAATTATTTGAAGTGATTACTGATTTCTAAACTATTTTAATTCAGCATCAGATTCTGAGAGATTATCCTTCAATGTAAGAAAGGTCTTTTTCTATAAAAACATGGTTAGTCTACCTTATAAAAGCTTCATTTTTTCTTCATAAATTTGAGCATTCTAAATACAAAATACTATGGAAGGATATGGGATCTATAAAGGTATTCCACTTAATATATTCAAGGTTGTGTTAATCCATTGAATGACAGTTATTCAGGAGATCTAGAACTCTCTTATGTAATGATATTAGATAACAATCTGACAGCCCTTTCTCACAGTGATAGGAATGTTTCCTTCTTTTTTCGGAGATTTGGGGTCTTGGAGTCCCAGTGGCTAAATGTTAGGGTCTGTAAACAAGTCAAGATGGCGCCTGGCATTTTGACAGAGGGAGTGGTTTGTGAAGTAATGCCAGTGAGCCATTAAGTGTGGAGATTCCTTATTGGTTGACTGCTGTATCTAGTTTATGTTAATTAAGATAAGCTGTGTGGAATGTATATATACCCTTCCTGTCCTACAATAAATGGCTCCCACTCCTGCTGTATCAATGTACACAAGTTGTTCGTCACCCCCTGGTTATTTTGCTGTAGCCGGACTGCGGCAGCTAAAAATAAATATTGTTTTCTAACATGCTCCACAGCATAAAATGGAAAACCATAATAATCCTAGTAAGGTTTCATGGAGATACCATCTTTTAAAAAATAATACTAGAATTCTAATTCATTAATTTCTCATTCAACAAACATTTGCTGAGCACCTACTATCTACCAGGCACAAGGGAAACAGAGATAAGCACAACATGTAGGGTTTCAGGATTCATGAAACAAATATTTTTAAGGGAAAACTGAAACCAATTAGTGATGGTGTAATTGGAGTTTTGGGTAGTTGCAATCAAATCCTTATCAAAAATTCAGTAGAAACCCATCTTCTTAAGAGAACATTTATGTTAAGATCTGAAGTAGAAGGAAGACTCAGATAAATAAGATTGTTTCAGGCAAAGATAGAAAGTACACACACTGCAGTTTTGTTCTGTTCTAACATTTATAGAGTCAGAGAAGCCATTGTCCAGGCCACCATGCTTTGTTTATATACTGTGAACCCTTTCATTTTTCTTTGTTGACTTATCTTTTAAATTTTCCCATTAATTACCTCTGTTCTTTTTTGTTTTCTTTTTGTTCTTCTCTTATCCCGTTATATGCATTCAGGAGTGCACCTATCACAAAATAAAACCCACAAAACTTATGTTCAGTGGATAAATGTGTAAATGAGAAATAAACAGATTTACTAGACACTGTAATCAAGAAATCATGCAACTAATTTGTTACCAGTGTGCAAGAATCACCACCACTTTAAAAAATACAAACTATTTTAATTAAATGATTCCATGTATAGAATAGAAATTTGTAACTGATCTCAAAATTTCACTGTTACTCATGTAGATCATCTTTCAAATGTACTACACAGGTGGAAATGCTTGTAAAATCAATTCTTGGGAGTGCTGAAGCATTTTACTGGTATAGCTCACTATACAGTTATTTTTGGATAGGCATCAGATTTTGGGAAATATTGTCTGACTATTCAAACAACTTAGATAATAGGTGGTGAACATTGTAGATCTTGTTTCTTATCAACTCTGCCCCAAATTAAAATACCAAGAATGCAATAATATTTTCCTCTGAGTCATGTATTTTTCCATTAATTTAAGAGGCTTTTCAATTTTATTTTATTTATTTTACTTCTGCAGCTCAAGGTATGCAGGGAAAAAATTCTTTAAATCTGCACTTGATTATTAGTCTCACTTACTCTGTGCAACAGCAAGGATCCTGTTTTCTTGGAAATATTTGAGACAGTCTCATGGTGAGCCATAAAGTTATTAATGTTGCTTGATATTTGCTTTGACAGCTGCTCTGTACTCTCTTTAATCATCTTCATCATGGTCCGTAGCTCTTTTTTCCCTCCATTTCAGTTTTGCCTCTGCTGCTTAGAGAGGGTGATGCCCACAGAAAACCTGATAGATCCCCCTCCCTCATATTGGCCTTGATTTTTTTCTGAAATATAAGTTTAACTTTATGTCTCCTTTCATTTATTCATTAAGTATATATTCATCATCTAGCATATGCAAAGCCCTAGAAGTAGGACTCAGGGTATTACATTAAGTAACAAACACAATTTTTGCTTTTGATAAATGCATGTTAAAATAAGCCTAGAGAGACTCATGAAAGGACTGCAGACTAATAACACAGAAGTACAGAGTGTGTGATTTTGGAGTCACAGAAGTGTGGATTTCAATCTCGATATCAATACTTACCAGCTATGGGATTCTGTATGTGCTGCTAAGCTACTTGGTCACTATCCCCAACTATACACAAACTTCATTTTTTCTCATTTGTAAAGTGGAAATAAAAGTATACTTTCTTTGTGGGAATCAATAAATATAAGGTATAGATCATAGTGATGCTCTATTAAAAGGTAGTGGTGACTATGATAAAATGAGTGTTAATAATAATAATGGCTCTAATAAAATTACTTACAATAATAAGGGAAGGCACAAGCTAAATGAAAATTTAGTAATCAGAAAAACAAATTGGTGTAACCATGGAAAATGTGCCTTGAGATAAAATGACACGAGTTTTCAAAGATGGATAATTTGAATATCAATATGCTGACATGCTTGCATGAAACATATATGTGGGTAAGATTTGTGGTTCTGTTGAAGGCAATGCGAATATTCTTTATGACGGAATTGCAAGGAGGGTGTAGGAGATTGTTAAGCTTTAGATCTGAAATGTGCCCCAAAATCTTGTGTGTTGAAAGCTTGGTCCCCAATGCATCAATGTTTAGAGGTGGGACTTTAGGAAAGTGTTTCAGTGAGCTTTGCATCATGATGACCAAAACACCCAATAAAAACAACTTAGAGAAAATAAAGTTTATTTTGGTACACCGTTTCAGAGGTTCAGTCCATGGTCAGCTGACTCCATAGCTCCGGGCTTCTGTTGAGGCAGAACATCATGGTGGAAGGCCATAGTGGAGGGAAACAGTTGAGTTTCTGATAGCCAGGAAGCAGAGGGATGACCTACTTCTTCCATCCTAACCCTAACTGCCTATAGTCATTACCCCTTAAAGTAAGCAGTACTTTCAAATTATTAATCCATCTAATGAATTAATCCGCAGATTAGATTACACCTCTCATAAACTGATCATTTCACCTCTAGATATTCCTGCATTGACTCACACATGAGTTTCTGGGGGACACCCAATATTTAAACCATAACAGAAAGTGACTGTATCATGAGGGCTTTGACCTTATCAATGGATTAATCCATTGATAGCTGAATGAACTACTGGCAGGTGGTGAAAGTTGTAGGTGGTGTGGCATAGCAAGAGAAAGTAGTTTAGTGCGGGTAGCCCCTGAAAGGGTATTTCTTGTCCTCAACCCTTGTCTCTCTGTCCCTCTGCATTCTATATGCCATGAACGAGTTCTTCCTTCCACCATGCCCTTCTAGCTTGCTATTTATTCTCGCCTCTGGACCAAAAACAATGGAGTTAGCCAACTATGGATTGAAATCTCTGAGACTGTTATCCAAAATAAATATTTCCTCCTTTAAGCCATTTGTCAAAGCCAGAAAAGACTGACTAACACAGGCACTGTGGGAAGTAACTCTGGTTTGTAACTAACTGGACAGGCTAGAAAGAAACTGCGCTTACTTTCATGAATAACTTCCAAATAAATGCCATAGATGATCAAAATAACATGCATTGCCTCACTTAATCCTTATATCAGTCCTATTAGGTAGAAAGCCCCACCCTTTCATCATTTTATAGATTAGAAAACTGAGACTCAGAGAGATTGTCTCTTATCCAGTTACTAGTTAGAAATGAGTGGAACAAGAATATAAATAGATTTGCTTCCAACAGACTATGGATTTCATAAGGAGAAGGACCACTTTTGCTTATCTCACATTATATTCTTGTTCACAATGCAGTCCCTGGCACCTACCAGGTTAGAGAATGAATTTCTTTACTTTCATGCTTGTTCAACAATCCATGCTGGTTTGCTGATTTTTGGTAGGGATGTAAACTTTATGACAAGTTAAAGTCTCTGTGCTTTGTATGTTAAGTAGTATAATCTTTGAGTGGGGAACTAGGAACCCAACTGTGTTGTTCAGAACAGATTTGAGAGGAGAGAAGCCGGCTGGGAAAAGTAATATAGAAGATTTCTTTGTATGTGTAGAAAATAGAAAATGAAACTTTGCAGTACCCAGATATTAAGAGATGAGAACAGTTGACTAGATCAGGCCTATAGGTGAGAGATATTTCTTTAAACTTTGATCACTGAGAGTGTAATGTAACAGCATTGTTAAAATAGGATCTACTATTGATTGCAAGAACAACAACAACAACAACAAAACAATGCAGGCAGAAAATGAAGGGAAGAGTTATTGTGGGATTGAATGAACATAATTTGGTATTTTAATCTATTGACTTTGGAAAAGCTGGAAAAATGTCCATATATTAAGGAAGAAGTTGGAAATGGAGCCTTGGCACACAAGAGTATGGTAAGGATAAAAACTAAAGTTGCATTAATAAGTGATGTTTGTATAATAAAAATGATAACATTTCTAAGGGAATTTGCTTATTTACTCTTCGGGCTAATTATTTGTTTCTTTAGATAATTTTATATCTCAAAAGATGTGTAATTATACGAAAAAAAATTGGCTGAAATTTACTTTTTGGTTAAAAATAAGATGTAAAATTCAAGTATGCTTATGAATTGCAAAAGCATTTCATTTACTCATAAGCACTAAAAATCAAAAGACAGAATCTCTTATTTAAGCAAATATTTAGCCCTGGAAATAATAGTTTAAACAAGTTAATAAATGAACTTTTCAATTGTCCTTGCCTGCTGTGAACCCTAGATTGATTCAGTCTTAAGACTTGACACACAAACAAGGGTGGGGATGTTGAATGCACTTTGATTTTGCATTATGAAAATGAAGCTAATCTTTATCCTAGATTAGAATAGAAGGCTTCACCGTTTTTGTCATTACTGGAATTTTCTTTTTCTATAAAAATATCCAAGTTTTAAAAGAAGGATCTTGCCAGCTGGAGACCTTGCTCCTTCACAGTGTTGCTGGTAAAGGGAATAAACTTCTCAACTGAGACACAGCATTTGCCTCTCAGGGAACAGATGTGTTGCTGTTTGCATAGCTTCCAGGGGTTCTGCCAACCAGTGGGCCTTATTATGGAAAATAACACTGGAAGCTCTTTACAACCCTGTTCCTGGGGGCAGGCTCAGAGCCACTGCACCACTTACAACAGGATTTTACTGTGGGTAGTTATATTTTAGGAACCATAATTATCCTGGAAACTTTAATAGAATCTGCTAAACTGAGCTGCATTCAAACAGAATTAAGGGAGAACTTTATATCTAATTGAGATTTCTAGAGATAATTTTCAGGTACTGAAATGAATAATTACAAACCAAACATATCATTGCTCTCTCTGTTATAATACTGGCAGACACATAAAGAAAATTTTATGATATTATATGTTTCAGAAATGGATATGGAGAAACATTATTATTTTTTCATAGAAGATTAATGTGGAAGGATAATATTTTTTAGTGATTATAACCCCAACTCCTATATTTTTACCATTAAGTGCTTATTTAGGAATCATGGGGTTTTTAATATTTTTTATTGTTTTTAGTGAATTACATAAGGATCAAAAAGAAAAAAAAAAACTGATATCTAATATGAAGTTCCTGGAGACTGTTTAGAAGACACAACTAATAATTATTCACAGGAAATCAGAGATCACCAGGACTTAATCAGCCTCTTCAGTGTAATGTCTTTGGCAAATAACTTCAAAGCACAAACATAGGGTAATCCTGAACAGGTTCTGCTTTATTGGTCCAACATGTGTGAGACTTTGCAGTTCTCATTGATAACATTATGCATTATCTTGCCTAGTGTTTTCTTAATTAATTTTCATTGTGCTGCTCATAGCTAATTAATCTGAATAAAAGGTAAGCTGCCCAGGGTTTATTTTAACTTTGACAGGCTGACTGACAAGGCTTGACATACAAGTCAGCTATCTCACTTTGTTGAGCAAGTCAGAATGACTTTGGTTCCTGCACATTGTTCAGAGCTCCTTATTCTCTTTTAGAAATACCTCATCATAAGGGAATAATGGTGGATCTGCCCTGATGGCTTATTCATTTTTCAGCCACTTGGATACTGGTGCTCTTCATGCCCATTAGGGATTGACATTGAAAAATTGTTCAATGATTAGTAGTTTCACATCTATAAAGGGTATATAAGAATATGGAAACACTCCTTTTTTCATTATTCTCTGCTTCCAATGCATTCTAGTAAATTAACTAAGTTTTATGGTCTGGATTTATTCACTGATAAAAATGCATGGGAAAACACTTTGTGCACTCTAATCAATACACAATTTGTTAGTACAAATAGTAAAATCACTTCTACTGCTGTGGGCCAAGAATATGACAACTCTTTGCCCTTAAAATCCCCCTGGTATTCACTGGGTGAAAGAGAGTGGATCTGTCCTTAATTAGAGCCCTCTGCTTTTCTTTATTCTGTCCTCTCCCCTACAGTTGTCCTCATAAAGGAGATAATCCACAGGTAGAGCTGCTTGGTGTTTCAGATTTGGTTAGCATTCTGCCAGTGCAGTCACTAGAAAAACAATAATAGGGCAAACATGACAACTGCTGCCCACCTAGAATTTTCAACTAAAGAGGACAAATTTATGCCTGCTCATTTGTTAGATTCATATCATCAGAAAGAGAGAAAAAATGAGAAAGAAAATAAATCAAAAATAGTTTTGGAAAAAAAACGTAAAGGATACCTGAAAGAAGTACTGAAAAAAGGAACAACTTCCCACTTAGATTTTGTTATTATTTTTTCAAGAAATATTTTTAAGAAATATTGTTTTTTCTCTTCCATCTAACTTTGAGAACTCTAGACAGAATCATAGTTCACATGAGAGATTCTAGAAGTAAAGACATAGATCAAACTTATCTCTGCAAGAGTTAAGTTTTTGTATAATCTTCATTTGTGATAAGAAACAAGCTCCAACTCAAGTACTTTTTACTAAATACGAGTGTTTGAAGTGATGTGATAGCACCATTCTGTTTTATTAGTTGCTAAGAAATACTGTGCCCTGCAAACACAATTTTTCCACAATCCCCTTTCTGAAATTATCTTTCAACAGTGCTATTTGTCCATTTCCAACAATTCATTGCAGTTTATAAAATGATAACTAATATACTAAAGGGTCTGTACGATTATCAACACCTACAACATATGATATGATTTATACAGCACATCCCACTGGATTTCCCATTATCTCTAAATGTCACTCTAATGCCAGAGCTGTATCCTTTTTTCTCACCCTGAAACCTAAGATAGTAGGAAATGTAAAAACAGAATAATAATGTTGTGCATGGTTAACAATTCACCACTAAATTGGGTTGTAGCCTGTGAAAGCCAACCTATAGTTTCCTACATGGTTTGATTCAATGATTTTATTAGTTTATTTAAATTTTCATGAATCCAGCTTGGTACATCTTCATATTTAGAATCTCAATTGATTCAGCACACTGAGAACATGCTACTTTCAGAATTAAACTTATATTCCCTAAAGTCACAGAGAAAGATACACAAAATGCCAAGGTCTCATTGTACAATGAAAACTCAGACCATAGATTATAGAACTTTACCAGTGTGATAATGCCTTTCCCTGAAAGCAGATCTCTTAAGAAAGCAAATTACATTCAGAAATTTGAATGATGGGCACAGTGGAAATCCACAGACCTTTAATATCTTTAGATACGAATTTTGGTCTTGAAGAAATATTGTTTAAGACACACCCTGCCTCCAGGACCAGGAAAGCATAATGCCTTATTTTCTTGATATGTTAATATATTCAATCAAGTTATAGTGTGTTTTGCAGATTTGGAAATATTTTAAAATGATTTTTAAGAAATTTTACTAGTCTATTACACAGCATTGTATATTGAATAAATGTTTGTTTTAGAGGTGTGTCTTAATATGCTTATTTCCTAGTTTATTATAGATATACATCTATATGGTGAATCATAGACAAAATGCAAATCATAAATCATATTTTCAATAAGCATATAAATGTATCTCTTTTTTTGTAAAAACTATGAAAAAAAAAGTAGTCTATGAGACTCAAAAACCAGAGATAGACCTAGTTTTGTTAATGACCATGGTTTCAGAGAAATTTTCAATAGTTGGCTCCCAGTAGGTGATGAACTGAAATTTATTGAATAAATAATTATCAAGGTTGATTTTATTACTTGGATACTAAAGACACAACATTCTTCATTGCTCATTAATACGTAAAGTACAATCATGTTCAAATAAATAAATAGAAGCAGACCCTTTCATAAAAGTAGTTTGATGTGAATGTCATGCTAGTTTTTACATGTGTCATAATTGCTTCAAAGTATTTGACATCTGTTATTGAAAAAGATAATTATCCTAAATAGTAGAGAACAGAAACAGTACCAGATTTGGTATTGATTTTAATTCACTCCTCTGAAATTATTCTCTGTGGCAGTTACATCTTTATTAATGTAAATTCATTACATTTATTTAGACCATCTAAATTTAAGCCTTTTGAATGTAGGAATGATGCTTTTGTTTTTAATTTTTGAGTTTGTCACAGTTGCAAATGTATTACTAGGGTACAAGGTATTGGCAAATGTAGCTTCTTATTTGACAGAATTTGTTCTTTTTAGATGGCAATTTGTTTATGGGTTGTAAAATACATTTATTTTGTGATATTAAAGTGGCCCAATGAACCTATTTCTGTAGCCTATTTTAGGGAAAATCCCACACTTACCTTCAGTAGTAATATGAATTAGAAAGTTGGACTTCTTGTACATACAGGGAAGAAAAATTATGTTTAAAGGACTTTTAGGAAGTTTTAATATAATTTAATATAAAGATCGTCTAACATTTCATTCGTGATATGTAGTCAGAAATATAACTAGTAATCTAAAAAAATTATATGAAAATTTCTTAAGACTTCTTTCAACAAATTATTCCCTAAGGGAAGAAACCATGTGAATTATCTTTGCTGTTCTAAATTTATTGTATGATTTTTCTATGATGGTTTCATGTACAATATATAGACAATTGATTTGCCCATTATTTTCATAACCTGCTTGTTTCAGGTTAGTCCTCAGACAAATATGTCGTGACCACTATCAGCTTAATCTTCCTTCTTTTTTTTACTGGATGTTCAAAACATTACAAAGCTCTTGACATATCATATTTCATACATTAGATTCAAGTGGGTTATGAATTCCCATTTTTACCCCAAATACAGATTGCAGAATCACATCGGTTACACATCCACATTTTTACATTATGCCATATTAGTGACTGTTGTATTCTGCTACCTTTCCTATCCTCTACTATCCCCCCTCCCCTCCCCTCCCATCCTCTCTCTCTACCCCATCTACTGTAATTCATTTCTCTCCTTGTTTATTTTCCCATTCTCCTCACAACCTCTTATATGTAATTTTGTATAACAATGAGGGTCTCCTTCCATTCCCATGCAATTTCCATTTTCTCTCCCTTTCCCTCCCACCTCATGTCTCTGTTTAATGTTAATCTTTTCCTCCTGCTCTTCCTCCCTGCTCTGTTCTTAGCTGCTCTCATTATATCAAAGAAGACATTTGGCATTTGTTTTTTAGGGATTGGCTAGCTTCACTTAGCATAATCTGCTCTAATGCCATCCATTTCCCTGCAAATGCCAATATTTTGTCATTTTTTAGTGCTGCATAATACTCCATTGTGTATAAATGCCACATTTTTTCTTATCCATTCATCTATTGAAGGGCATCTGGGTTGATTACACAGTCTAGATATTGTGAATTGTGCTGCTATGAACATCGATGTGGCAGTATCTCTGTACTACGCTCTTTTAAGGTCTTCAGGGAATAGTCTGAGAAGGGCAATAGCTGGGTCAAATGGTGGTTCCATTCCCAGATTTCCAAGGAATCTCCATACTGCTTTCCAAATTGGCTGCACCAATTTGCAGTCCCACCAGCAATGTACAAGAGTACCCTTTTCCCCACATCCTCGCCAGCACTTGTTGTTTGACTTAATAATGGCTGCCAGTCTTACTGGAGTGAGATGGTATCTTAGGGTGGTTTTGATTTGCATTTCTCTGGTGAGCATTTTTTCATGTACTTGTTGATTGATTGTATGTCCTCCTCTGAGAAGTGTCTGTTCAGGTCTTTGGCCCGTTTGTTGAATGGGTTGTTTTCTTATTATTTAGTTTTTTGAGTTCTTTGTATACTCTGGATATTAGGGCTCTATCTGAAGTGTGAGGAGTAAAAATTTGTTCCCAGGATGTAGGATCCCTATTTACCTCTTTTATTGTTTCTCTTGCTGAGAAAAAAACTTTTTAGCTTGAGTAAGTCCCATTTGTTGATTCTAGTTATTAACTCTTGTGCTATGGTTGTCCTATTAAGGAATTTGGATCCCGACCCCACAATATGTAGATCGGAGCCAACTTTTTCTTCTATCAGGCGCAGAGTCTCTGATTTGATATCAAGCTCTTTGATCCATTTTGAGTTAACTTTTGTGCATGGTGAGAGAAAGGGATTCAGTTTCATTTTGTTGCCTATGTATTTCCAGTTTTCCCAGCACCATTTGTTGAAGATGCTATCCTTCCTCCATTGCATGATTTTAGCCCCTTTATCAAATATAAGAAAGTTGTAATTTTGTGGATTGGTCTCTGTGTCCTCTATTGTGTACCATTGGTCCACCCGCCTGTTTTGGTACCAGTACCATGCTGTTTTTGTTACTATTGCTCTGTAGTACAGTTAGAAATCTGGTATCGCTATACTTCCTGATTCACACTTCCTGCTTAGAATTGCTTTTGCTTTTTCTGGGTCTTTTGTTTTTCCATATGAATTTCATGATTGCTTTATCTATTTCTACAAGAAATGCCGTTAGGTTTTGATTGGCATTGCATTAAACCTATAGAGAACTTTGGGTAATATCGCCATTTTGATGATGTTAGTTCTTCCTATCCATGAACAGGGTATATTTTTCCATCTTCTAAGGTCTTCTTCTATTTCTCTCTTTAGGGTTCTGTAGTTTTCATTGTATAAATCTTTCACCTCTTTTGTTAGGTTGATTCCCTAGTATTTTATTTTTTTTGAGGATATTTTGCATGGGGTGGTTGTCCTCATTTCCATTTCAGAAGATTTGTCACTGATATACAGGAATGCCTTTGATTTATGCGTGTTGATTTTATATTCTGCCACTTTGCTGAATTCACTTATTAGCTCTAGTAGTTTCTTTGTAGACCCTTTTGGGTCTGTTAGATATAGTATCATATCACCCGCAAATAGTGATAATTTAAGTTCTTCTTTTCCTATTTTTATGCCTTTAATTTCTTTCGTCTGTCTAATTGCTCTGGCTAGTATTTCGAGGACTAAATTGAATAGAAGTGGTGAGAGATGGCATCCCTGTCTTGTTCCAGATTTTAGAGGGAATGCCTTCAGTTTTTCTCCATTTAGAATGATGCTAGCCTGAGGCTTAGCATAGATAGCTTTTACAATGTTGAGGTAAGTTCCTGTTATCCCTAGTTTTTCTAGTGTTTTGAACATAAAGGGATTCTGAACTTTGTTGAATGCTTTTTCTGCATCTATCGAGATGATCATGTGGTTCTTATCTTTAAGTCTATTGATGTGGTGAATAACACTTATTGATTTCCATATATTGAACCAGCCTTGCATCCCAGGGATGAATCCTACTTGATCATGGTGCACAATTTTTTTGATATGCTTTTGTATTCTATTCACCAGGATTTTATTGAGGATTTTTGCATCTAAGTTCATTAGAGATATTGGTCTGTAGTTTTCTTTCTATTAAGTGTCTTTGTCTGGTTTTGGGATCAGGGTGATGTTGGCCTCATAGAATGAATTTGGAAGAGCTCCTTCTTTTTCTATTTCTTGACATAACTTGAAAAGTATTGGTATTAATTCTTCTTTGAAGGTTTTGTAAAACTCTGCTGTATATCCATCCGGTCCAGGGCTTTTCTTGGTTGGTAGTCTGTTGATGGCTTCTTCTATTTCCTCCTTTGTTATTGGTCTGTTTAAATTGTGTGTATCTTCCTGACTCAATCTGGGCCAATCGTATGACTTAAGAAATTTATCGATATCTTCACTATCTTCTATTTTATTGGAATATAGGGTTTCAAAATAATTTCTAATTATCTTTTGTATTTTTGTAGTGTCCGTTGTGATATTGCCTTTTTCATCCCGTATGTTAGTAATTTGAGCTCTCTCTCTTCTTCTCTTCGTTAGCATGGCTAAGTGCCGCAGTCTGGCTGGGCACAAATCACGAGCCACTGAAGCAGGAACAAACTTTATTTTTGAACTGCAGGAAAACACTTCCTGCTTAGAATTGCTTTTGCTTTTCAGCTCCCGGGGAATCCTCCCAAACGCCACGCGGCTTGTCCAGGAACCCCAGCCGGAAATATCTCTCCTGGAAATCCCTCCTCCTGCACTTCCCCAACCAATGGGAACTCTCGGGGAATCCCCGGAAATCCCCACGTGAACTCCAAAATAGTGCGAGAACTCAAAAGTTGCGGCAGTGGCGGATAGTAATGCCTCGCCTGTCAATCAATACTGTTGGCAAAATGCCAGGGGCCATACAGACTCGGCCGTGGCTCTCAGCAGCTAAGGGTCTGTCCATCTTATTATTTCATTCAATAGATTGTTCATTTCTTTGGTTTGGACCTCTATACCTTCTTCTATCCCAATGAGTCTCAAGTTTGTTTTTTTATGACATCCCATATCTCTTGGATAGATTGCTGGTGATTTCTTAGCATCCTTTCTGTGTTGACTATGTTCTTTTCAAGTTGATAAACTTTGTCTTCATTATCTGATGTTCTGACTTCTATTTGATCTAGTCTATTTGTAATAGTCTCGTTTGAGTTTTTAATTTGGTTTATGGTTTCCTGCATTTCTAGGATTACTGTTTGATTTTTTTTTAAGATCTCTATCTCCTGGTAGAGTTTGTTCTTTACAATTTGAATTTGCCTATTTAATTCATTTTCAAAGTATACTTTCATTGTTTGGACTTGCTGTCTAATGTCTTCTCTAAGATTCCGTTCCATCTGAGTTAGGTATGCATTGTGTTCTTTCTCTGTCCATTTTTCTGATGCCTCTAGGTTCTCCTGTGAATTTAAGTTGTCTTGCATTGTTTGTAATCCTTTTTTCCCTTGTTTTTTTCATGGTGCTCATGTTACTTTCCAACTCTGTTTGACTGCTGTGTTTCTGTTTTCTTCTTTAAACATTTTTGGTTTTTATAGTTCCAATATCTCTCCTTTGTGTTGGGAGACAATGTTTAGAGATGTTGGATTTAATTGTGATTTAAGGTAAATTCATTAGTTTCATTAAAGGCCTTCAGAATTTGATGGCATGTATAGAACTGAGGTTTGAACTTAGAATTTTTTGTTGAGGTCGGGCGATTTGATGGTATGGAGATTAGTATATGTTAGCTTCTTTGGGGGGTTGCTTAAATGCAGGCTGATATTAACAAGAGAATAGACAGGAGTACTTGGGAGTAGTTAAGGGCTTAGGCAGACTATGGACTGATTCCTAGTATTCATCTATTTGCCTTTAGTAAGTTGTACTTAATCTGGGTGGTCATGCTTAAGAGGAAAGATGGGGAAAAGGTAAGGAAGCAAACCAAGAAAGAGAGAGGGAGAGAGGAAAGAAAGAGAAAAGAATAGAAAAGTAAAAGAAATGATAATAAAAAAATAATAATAAAATGCAGTAAAATAAAAATTACATTAAAAATAATAATATAATTATAGAAAAGAAAAAAATAAAATTTAAAAATTTAAAAAACAATTAAAAAAAGAAAAAGAAAAAAGGGACACTGTTAGGCTTCTATTTTCTTCGCTTCCAGTAGGTGGTGCCGTGCCTTCCGGGCCAAGATTTTGCCCTCCGGCTATAGGATACAATCCGTGTGAGGCCGCTCCCTCCTCCCCCCCGACCCCCCCCCCCCCGTCTCTGAAAACCTGTTAGCTTGGGTTTATTCCTGGTTTCTAGTCCCCTGGCTTCTCCTGCCAGCCGGGCCTTTCCTAGTGTGACACCTCTCAGCAGAACAAGCTACATTCTGTGCCTGCAGTTTCCTGGACATGGAGCATGGCTTTTGGGAACCGGTACCTTATTGTTTTGATTCCCTCTGCTAGTCCCTCTTCCGAGAGCTGGCGAGACAGTTTCGTTTTCACCACTGGTGGGAGGGTGGAGTTGGAGGTCAGGTGCCTTTACCTTTCCCCATGCGTCTATTCACGTTCACTCTGTTAATCATGCCCCCGGAAAGCCGGGGAGAGATTTTATGTGATTTCCCCGCTGTATGGGAGATGGTCTAAATGACACAGACCTGTTCTATCGCTGAATGAGCTGCAATCTGTCGAAAACTGGCGATGGTGACGTCAGCTCTCCAAGATGGTGGCCGCTGGCTTCCTCGGTGGGCTGACCGGTGTGGAGGACAGAACTGGACCGCTTCCTTCCCCCGTCTCAAACCCAGAACTCATCCCAGAGCTCAGTGAGGGCACAGCCAGCAGGAGCCCACAGAATCTGTAGCACCGTTTCTCTGTGTTGCTAGCTCGCCGTTTCTAGGGACGCTGTTTCCCAGCGTGCGCCACAGTCTCTAGCAGCGGGGCGGGCCACTGAACACAGCTTGAATCTCCGGGCGGACAGTTCACTCATGGTTGAGCCCCAGTAACCGATCCTCGGGCGATGGAAATCCTTCCTCTAGGTTTCGGTGCACCCCAATTTTGCTGGAAATTCCTAACAAGATAGCTTTTGGCCGTTCTAACTCGTCATTCGCCTGCGCAGTGACGTGGTACACAGGGAGTGATGCACTCCATTCGCCGCCGTCTTCTACAGCTCACAGAGATTCTTTTTCTTTGACCAGGTCTGAGACGGCCCTCCCTCTGGCTCCTGCCTCGAACCACCCGGTGGGGCAGCAAGGCTTATTCAGGACTAGCAGGAGAGAAAGCTTAATCTTCCTTCTGATTTGAGTCAAAGAATCTGTGAAAATATGCAGAAATGAATACTTTTATGAAGAAGTAAACAAATCATAAAAGTATACCTATATGTATTTCACATTACAATTAATGCTTGGGATAAAACCATCTAAAAATTTAACAAGTTCTGATTATGGTTTGTCTCAAGAGAATAATTCTCTATCAGTTCACATAAAGGAACATTAAAGGATTAGATCATAACCCTAAATAATAATAATCAATTTTAGAAGAATACATTAAATTAATGTGAAAATTACTGATTAAGAAGTAGATAGTGATACTTTAACTGCTTTTGATTCTTGTATATAGAGATGTGATAGTTTCAATCTTTTCTTTCTCCTTCTTTCTCTTCGCCTTTTCGTCCATTCCTTATTCTCTTTCTTTTTCCAAAGTGTATATCAATACTACAAGGCATGAAATTGCATAATTAAAAGACTGCATGATGAAGCTGTACATGAACTAATGATATTTCTTCTAAATCTGTGTAGTAGATTGTATATTTTTATTTTGAAGTAAATAAATTATGTGTGCTAGAAAAATAATGGCCACTATACATTTGGCAAGTTTTTACAAATTCCACTAATAATGTCAAGGTCATGACCTCAGCTTTACATTAATGAGCTAACTTCACTCTTTTCTCTTTCAGCGTCTATACAAATAATTTGCTTCTATATCTCAAAAATATACATAATTTTGTTTGTAGTATGAGCAACTGAACTCTTGTGATATTAATAGAAAAAGGAAACCTAAGTTCAATGAGGATACCAAGCATTGCCTTTGTTTATAATGATATTAGTAAATATTTAGGACTTATATGTGCATTGTACATATATTATCATATTAACTTTCAGAGAACTCTGTGCTGTAATTTCTACTTTATATAATGTCATTTTTATAAAACACTAATAAAAGCGCCTCATAGTTATTAAATTTCCTGGAGTATATTAAGTAATGGATATATTTGCTATTAAATTTTATAATAAAAATATTAACCTATTATTAAGAGTAGTAGCATTACCTTGTGAATTTGGCTGATAAGGAAGATTAATAGGTTGATAATTGAATTCCTTTGATTTAAGAGATTAATAGGAAATACTATTGATCAGTCTTTGTAAAGATAATTTTCCACTTGTTAGATATACCAATATTGAAGTGAATGAACTTTTTAAGAAATACATACAAACTTAAGAAACAAGTAATGTGAATATTAAGCTACTTTCTTATGAAGAATATTTAGAAGTAAGCACATAGGATTTGGATTCAATTAATACAGAAAAACAGGCCTGGGATAAGACTTTTGTCAAGAATGCATAGATTTTCTCTTCTTGTTTAAATTTACAAGAAATAGCACAAGGATTTTAAGTAGGAGTAATTTTCCTAAATTCTGAGTTCTACAAATTTCTTTCATAGATATGCATATTGTTAGTCTCCAAATGGGATAAATAATAGCCATTCATCTTAAAATTTTGCTATTTTTTTAAACTTTCATTTAAGCACTTTCAAAAAGCAGAAAAGATGTCTGTCACTTTATTACATATAATTCTTAGAAAATGATGGTAGCATATCTATCTATTCCTTTAGCATGCATATTTTATATAAACTTTATTAGTATAATATCAGAGGCCCAAAATAAATTCATAATAAGTACTATGATCATTTCTAATTGACAATCCCTACGTATTAAAGCAAGTCAGTTAAACTTAATTAAAGATTAATCAAGCATTCAATAAGCATCTCTTTTATGTGTGCATTTATAAAAACAATAAACACATACATTTTTCCCTAAGTCTCAGCCTAATTGATAATCTTTGGGATCAAGGAGGGTTTAAGGTAAAAAGGAAGAATAACAACAGAACAATATACTGACCCTCCCATCATGTCACCCTTGGGAAAACTTATGGACCAACCATTCCCTGTAAAAGTTGCTGGTTTTCCTATATGGTTAGACATAATTGGCTACCTTATTTGCATAGTTCAGTTCAGGGTTCTTTTGTTAAAAGACTCTGGGAAATTTCATTATGGCAGCTACCAAGTAGAGGCTTCCAATTGCGGTGCCTTGGAAAACTTCCCCAGCAGATGTTCCAGGAGCCAAGCCTAAGGTTAGATATGGTCTTGCTAACCCACTACCTCCTTATAGGATGGTTTCATGGCCTTTCGTCTTAGTTTGATAAAAGCATAGATCACACCAGCCTGTTTTTTTTTTCTTTTTGTTTATCTGTGGCATTACCTATAAAAACTTGGTATAAAAATAAAAAAACTGTCAGTGGCCTTCTATTTTACTTTTTTAAAATAAGTACTCACTATAAATTGAGATCTAAGAATGACTGAAGTATTTATTTTTACTTTAGCATTCTTTCATCTCATAAGTAGTAAAGCATAGTATGCTCTCTTGAGTACAGGAAATAAATTTGGGATGCAAAAAAGAATTTCAGATACACTTCACACAGCTTTCTTTCTGTCTTAAAAAATATTTTCCAATTTTTCTTACACTTAAAAATGTGTATGAATTCCTTAACACATCATTCATTATAATCACCTGATTATATCATAACAGTAAAATGTTGATTTTTTATAAATGCTGGCAACCAACATTTTCCACAGCTATTAACGAGACTGAGAAAAGATCAATTCCTTACCTAGTATTTGTGATTGCATATTTGTACCTCTGCATACATAATTAGAGATATGCCAGTTACCTACATTCAGCTGGAGATAAGCTGAAATGTTTACTCAGGAATGGCCACAATATTCATAGGAAGTAAATCCACTTAATAATAAATAGAATTGAGTTGCTATTGATCATCTGTAATACACTAAATGAGGAAACCTCCGGATTTGGCTAAGTAAAATAAGTCAGCATTTAGTTACTGCTCTGTTTTCTTATTTCACCTAGAATTCACAACAGAAAGCTTAATGGCTTGTGAAGTTATAAAGTATACTTCATAAATTTATATATGAGAATTTAAGCCAATATAACTGTATCTGGATGATATGCATACAAATTTATAATTAATAAATTTATTATTTATTGTAAATTAAGGCTATGGATCTCATTTCATTTCTGAAGCAATTTATGTTTCTACTAAAGTGTTAAAAAATGTCCTGAAAAGCACTAATAAACTGCAGATACATTCTTCCATATTAAAAGCTTTTAAGATTATTGTGACCTATCATCCCAAGATCTATGAAGTTGTATAATATAAATATATAATTTCTGGCTAGGAGAAACAAATATGAATAAAAAATTATATTATCAATGTGATTTGATACATGATACCAGCTGACACTTGATCAAACAGAAAGACTCCTGTATTTAAATCTAGTATGTGTTGTCAGTGGTGTTCAGACACTATGAGGGATAAATTTTCTGTAAACAGCATTTCCCTTTCTGGTTATGGGAATATACATGTTGCAAGGTTGTGCGAGCGCACACACACACACACACACACACACACACACCAAAAAACAAAACAAAACAAAACAAAATCTTATACAATAGTGGAATCCTATAAACTCTAAGCTGTTTTCTGGCCTCTTGTTTCACAAACTGAGGATAAACTCTCTCTTCACCCATTATAAGAACAGTAAGATTTTTGTAAAGTAGTTTCCTTAAGTATCTGACCCTTTCCTTTTATCTTCATCAGATTCTGAGCTATGGACAGTTTATATTGTAATTTCTACTACTAATGAAACATTGTAATGGAAATGAAAGAAGAAAATGACTACCCCTTTCAGATGGATTTTCTGAATCTTGAGGAAGAGGATGAGGATGACCTGCAAAAGAACTTACTTGGATAAGGTGACACTGTCCTGGAGAACACAATTAAATATAATGTCAATGAAGAATGACTATGGAAATACTGTGCTGCTGAAATCAATAATCGCATAAATAACCACATCCACAAACACAGCAAAAGCTTCCCCCATTTTGAGCCTAAACATTTATGATCTATTACATTTATGATATATTTTGATATGTAATTACTTTTCACTTTAAAAATATTGTTTTTCAAAATAGAAAACAAATGTCTTCTTGTTTAGAAAACATTATAGGAATGAATTATGAAAATAATTCACTGTGCTTTAAAATGAATATATTTATTCTATGTTAGTATTAAATTTCCTTGCCTATCTGTTAACATTTTTACATTTCACAGGCAGAGCACTTTATGTTTTGTAGCTGTTTTCTCCAATTATTTGCAATGTTAACTATTTACAAAATAAAGTTATGACTGCTTTTATATTTGGGTTTATGGTTTAGTCAGATGTACTAAAAAGTATTTATTTTTTAAAAGTACTTTGATTTATGGATTTAAAAATTCTAGTAGAATTTAAAATGTATGCATAATTTTATATATTTTTAATGTTTTGAAAAATAAAAAATGATATACACAGAAAAATGTATACATAGATACCCAAGATTTCCTTTCAAAAACATTCTGACTATAAGGATCATATAGAGGGTTAATAATTCTTTTAAAGAATCAGAATCTGAAGAGGAGAATTATGTAGAAGTTATTGTGGCATCCTGCAGTTTTCTCTGCTGTTCCACAAGTGAATGTACTTCAGTTGTTGAGATACTCTCTCTCATGAAGCAATCTCCCATTAAGACAATAAAAACTTAAGCTTCTGAAGTCTTTTGTTATTCTAGGAAATGAGTATGTATCCTAGGTTTTTCTATCATATAGTGCACCCCAAAGCTGAATCCAGAGACCAAAGAGTTCCCTTTAGGTCACGGGTAACAATAATGCTTCATACATATTCAGTTTTACCTTACAGCTGACAAGTGTCTAGGAGCAGCATCATTTGCCAAAGGGAGTGACAGTAGCAGGGTGAGCTGCAGTAACTCTCCCCAGGTGCACCAGTAATGATTCCTCAGCAAATAATTCTATGTAATGTGGGAACAGCTCCTAGCTGCATAGCTCCTAAGCCTACTTTTGTAAATTTTGTAAGAAATTTAGTGGATTTCTCACTACCATTTTATTAAACAGCATCTTTTTTTGCAACTGGATTGCTTTTATTTGCTTTCAAATGAAAACATCTATTTAAAAATTGCTTCTAGAAGTGATTAAAAACAAGAAAATACATTAAGAGCAGGAGGATCAAAGAGAAAAAGATGGGCCCTCTGAGGTCTGGTGTCTCAAAACTGCACAACAAATTAATAGAAACAAATTCTATTGAATCCGAAGTGGGATTGTGCTTAATTTGGAGCAAAAATCTGAAAAGGGACCAAACTGATCAAAGCAAAATCACTATAGGTAACAGAGAAAACAGGTTCAGATTTTAAGTTTTTATGAGCCCAGGAGAGTGAAAGCCCAGAATCAGTATAAACATCTAAAAATGTAAGAATTGGTTTTGAAAACACAACATTAATGGCACTAGGAAACAAAGCTGAGGGTAGTGAAGCACTTTCCCAAATTTCTCGCCTATCAGAGAGAAAGAAGAGATCATAAAATGATGATTATGTTCACATTCCTTGCTGGAATAAACCTGGGCAAAACCTAAAGCTGGAATTTTATGTAAAGCTTTCTTATAAAAGCTCATAAGATTGGTTTTTACCTCTTGTAGTGGAACACTCTCTCACCAAGAGAAAAGAAATGAAAATATAAAATAGGATAAAAGCATTGAATACAACAAATCTTTATAAAATTTTCATGATACTTACAGTCGTAATCCCTAATGGAATGTGAACGTTTTTATATTAGTGTACCAAACATATTAGTGGAATATTTTATAAAGAAGAATCTAAAGTAATGAAAGGTAAAACTGACATAGACAAAAAGATGATTTTAATGGACTTATTTTAAACAAAGTCATGAGTAATTAGATATGTTTTATAAGTTTACATTATATGCTATGCCCCAATATGAGTAATAACCTTTTCAAGGGTATGAAATTGGGCTAATATTAGTGTACAAAGAAAATATCAATAATAAAAAAAGAAAAACAGGAATTTGAAAAACAACTTTCTCTAACTACAGTTCAGCTGACATGAGACTAATATGGGTGGGATCTCAGGCTCTTTTTCTTCCCCCTTTTGGTGACCTAGCACAGAGCTGTCAGCTGCAGTAAGGATACTTATTCAGAAAAAAAGACTTTCTCTGATATCTGACTTTCTGGCATGATGGGTTGCTACCCTTACTCCAGAGCCTTTGTATGAAGACTTTGATCCTTGGAACACAAAGTCATCAGCAGCGTTTCTTGGCCTTGGAACTCTTGATTTATTCTTTGTTACTTAAGAGATGTTCATATCCCAAAGTCTTTCTTAGGCTAAGTCACAAATGTATTGTTTGTGGGGCTATAATTTGATATTGGAGGTCTCTAAGTCAGATATCTAGGTGACTAGAAACTTACTTAACAGTGTATTCAACATAGTTATGCTTAGCTTATTCTATAAAATAAGTTTACAGGACTGTGTGGTCTGCTGCTTCTGTGTCTGTATGATTTTTTTCCTCCAAAATATGGTATATTGTGTGTGTCACAAGTATCAAATATTTAGGATTACCTTCTCTATGACAGTAACAAAAGTAGAAGACACTAAACTAGAAAGAAGGATGAAAGGAGGGAAGAAGGAAAGAAAGAAAAAAGATCAAAGTCCTTCTTTTGGGGTAGTGGGGAGTCAAAATATAGAATTACTAAGAAAGTGATTTTGGAGAATCAAAAGAGAAAACTATTGCAGAAATGTAATTTTACATGCGTTTCTACAAAATGAAACTTCAAGCTTGTATGGTTTCAGAGTTAAATTTTACTACACTTTAAAGAAGAGCTAAAGTTGGTATTCTTAAAAATATCCAGAGCATAGAGAAAATGAGAAAACAATACAATTAATTTTTTATGAGACAACTGTATTTTGATATTAAAAATTAATAAGTTTTCTTAAAAAAACTATAATTTCTAGTTTATCCACTTCTTTAAAAGTCCCATATTCCTGCTAATGGGCAGAATCACAGCCTTTGGGACAGGAATCCCCTGTGATTCTCCTTTGCTAGCAAAGCAACAAAACTTTTTCATTATAGAGTCTAAAATAAAACATTAAACCATAAACAAATATACATTTAAAAATAATTCATCATGATCATCTGAGATTCATTCAGAAAAACAAGGGTGGTTTGATATTAAGAAATCTGTCTAGATTAAATGTATTAATCAAGCGAAAGAAAAAAGGATATGCTTGTATGTAGGGATGCTGAAAAGTTGTGGAAAAATTTCACCTAAATTAGTTATGAGGAAAGCTGAAAAAAAATAGAATCAATGGGCAATTATTAATATCAACAATGTGCATCAATTCTCCAAAGCCAAGAATGTACTTGGTGGGTAAAATATAGAGGTTTTCTAGCTACAATCATTAACAAAGTAAGGATGTCCACTCTTACCATGTCTACATCATTCAGTCATATGCCACATAAAGCCACTTCAGTCAATGACATACGACTGAGCACATATAATGGTGGTTCTTTAAGGGGGCATCCCATAGTCACATAGTCATCTTCATTTGTGTAAATATGCCATGATATTTGGACAATGATAAAATTGCCTGATGATGCATTTGTTGGAACATATTTCACTGTTAAGTGAAGCATGATTCATTTGTTAGTGGTAAAAGGTAACATAAATAAGCAAGAGTAACCTAAAAGAAGAACAAGAACTAGATAAGAGGGTTAACCATCTCTTTTGTAATTGTATAAATATAAAACACCAAAAATTCAAAACTCTACTTGAAGACAATTAGCATAAAATAGAATTAATATAAAAATATAACAGCATTTTATATATTTTATGTAATAATAACTAAATCCACATAATTATATATTAAACCTAAATTCTCTAAGTATCCATATAATTAAGAAATAAAAAAGATGTCCTCTATATTACAGAGCCTAATTAATATCCATACGCATGTGTGCATATTATATAGAGACAGAAAGAGAGGTAGAGAGGGAGTCATAAACATAAAAATGTATATAACATATCTAAGCAATAGTTTAAACACTTTTGAAAGACAAAAAAGTAGAGTTTAATAAATTTCAGGGCTTACATCTTCATGGATAGAAAAGCTCAATGTCACTCCTCCCTAAGTTAATTTGCAAAATAACCATGTGGTTAATAAAATTACTGAGAAAATACAACCTTGATGATAAAGATCTACCATGTAAAATAATAAAAGTTTGCAATTAAAATAGTGTGGTTTTACTTGAAGAATATACATATAAAATGGACAGAATACATTCATATCAATTTAGAAATTTAATATGCAAAATTAAGGCAAGCATCATGAATCAGTAGAAAAGTTTTGCCTTATAATAAATGCTATATAGTCATTCCTATATAGACATATTCAAATTTATAGGCATTTAATCTAGAAAATCCTAGAGGCTTAGTTAGAAAAAGAAGTCCAATTAGGCTAAATCAAGTAGAAAATTCAGCAAAAGAGGTACATATCAGCTACACACAGAAAAATAAGAGTTTTATACAGAATTCAGCCCTGCAAAATTAAAAAAAAAAAAAAACAGATAACATTACGTTCATAAAGGTTAAAATTTCATGTACTTTAAAAACTAAATTTCTTAAGGACCTAGGACTTATACGAAGATATATATATATATATATATATATATATATATATATATATATATATATATACAGATAAAATTCATGTAAGAAGTAAAAAGTGCCATAGTTGTCTCCCCTTTTCTGCAGGGCAAGCCTTCTATATGAGTCCCCAGTGGCAGCATGAAGCAATAAAACTGCAGATAATACTGAAATGTATCTATATCTATATATCTTGTCTGTATCTATTTCGTCGATATCCATAAGCTATGCTTTTTCCTACCCAAGCACGCACATGATAAGCTTATAAATTTAAGTACAATGAGATCAACAATAATTAGAATAAAATAGAACCATTATAACAACATATTGTAACATAAACAGTTAAGTAAAAGAGTAAAGATAAATAACACTATCTGGGGGGCCAAAGTTTACAACCAGTAACTGAAATCATAGTAAATCCACAGCTGAGGTGGAGTTACTGTATTAGGCTTACAATATTCTTATCTGGGAAAACAGTATCCTTGCTACAACCAAATGTGATATTCTATATAAATCTAAAACAACACTAATTAAAATCCTTATTTTAAACCAACATTCTTCTTTAAGTTCATATGGAAGGAAAAATGGTGGCAAACCGTAAAATCTATGTGAAGAAATAGAGTGATAAATGGTTATTGTCCTTCTCAGCGAACAGACCATAGATCTAAGGCCAGTGATTGTTCAGTGTGCAAATGACTGAACAATCCAGAAAGAGATCTCCTAAGATAAGATTTTAATATACAGCAATTGTGATATTTCTATTTGGTGGAAAAATATAGTTTATTTAGAAGTATAATAATACAGGCTATTCATTTGAAAGACTGTAAAATTGGAGCACCATTTAAACCATTTGCAAAATCAGTTTCCAGATGCATTACAATAGAAAACAAAAATCAGTGATGCATTCTTTATGGGAAGGAATGAAAAAAAAAAAAAACAAAACACAAAGGACTTAAAAGAGCAAGAATATATTGGACCATGTAGACCAAAAAGCCTTTGTGTTGCAAACCATGCCATACAAAATCAATAAAAGTCACAGATTAAAAAAAAAAAGAAAACTTTTCAAACAAAATAATAGATAATGATGCTTTATCTGTAATATAAAATTATGACTTGTACTCTATAAATGCATAAGTCAATGTAAAATCAGGTAAAACATTAACATTGAATACAGAAGAGGATATGGCCAAAAGCATAAAAGATGCATAAATAAACCAGGATTAAGTATATGGAATTGAAAGCAATAATGAATTACACTTAATTTTTCCTTATAGTTTAAAAAAAAAGTTTAAAATGCAAGTCATTGATGTAGGTGAAAGTTTACTATCATATGCATTTGATGGAAACTAAAATTTTACATCATTTTTGAAAGCTATTCTCACCATACCAAAAAGCAGTGCTTATTCCAACATAAGAATTGCACTCCTGAAAAATCTATCCTTTAGAAATAAATATCCCAGTTGGAACTGATATATGTTGAAGGATAGTCCCCTCTGATGGTAAATTCCCAAGACAATAACTGAAATAAAATTAATGATGTACAATAGAGAAATGGTTAAATCTGTTGCATTACGTGCTCAACTTGGAAAAATATACAGCTATTAACAAGAAGAAGTTAAAAGTATGCAAATTATATAAAGACTGTATGGGGGTCATATTTTGTAAGGCCTTATAAAGAAAAGTTAAATGCAGAAAGATTGTACAACTTCACTATGGAAAATAAAGCAACTATTACTAAAATCTATGTATTATAGTGTTTTTATTTCTGAATATTATGAGCATAGAGAAATCTAAAGAAAGATATCTATTAATTTATTAACTTGGGTTATACTGGGAAATTGAAAGTGGGATCAGACAGGTGAATGGAGAAATTGTTAAATTATTCATAATGTAATATAGTAATTTTGAGGGTAATGCTAACATTTAGATGGAGTGCCAATCAAAAAATTTTATGTTTATCAAAAAATTTAAATAATTGAAATTGTTTCCATGAAATAAAATGTTAAATGATCTATTTTACTACTATTTTAAATGTGAAGTTTTACACTATTCTGTGATAGTTAGATATTGGTTAATATATGATGATGTATATTACATGAAACAAAAATGATTAAGCAAAATATCTAATCAGTAGATTTTGAAGAATCCATTTTTTCATAAGAAAATGGAAGTCTAGTGAATGCAAAAGAGAAATAAAAAATGATTACAATAAAATCTTCATAATTGCTTGTAGTACCCTGGGAAATCTTTTTATCTAAATAAAATGATTTAACAAACAAAATGTGTTATAACCCATGAAAGTATTTTGAAGACAATTTTTTTATTGTTTTTTGTTTGAATAAAATAATTTCGCCAAGATATTCCTATTCATTATATAACTATGATATTCATTAAAAGTATAATTATTTTGAAAGATATGTGTGAAATATAATTTACAGATCTAGATTTTGCTCAGTTTCATATATTTTTCTGGTTTCGCATAATGCCTCCTGTATCTTTCCCTTCTTTTTATTTCTTCATTATATAAAGGAATTTCTTACTTAGAATCTAGAAACAATGACATGTTTTAATATTACTTACTTTGAAATATACTGGCACAACAAACTTGGTTCCTATTTTTTTTGTCTCAGTGTAGAATCTGTTATTACTATCATAAAATCAAATTATATATCCATTTTCTGAGATAAAACCTTCAATTTCTTCCACTCAGGTAAATAACTAAGAATCACATCAATATCATAAAACCATATTTCGTCTTACAGCAATTTTTCTTACTTCATAATATTGGAGATTTTATACATGTTGTAGAATTTGTAGGTTAAAATTGTAAAGGTATTCAGCTAAAATGCAAAGAATCCTCACATTCTTTAGGGTGATGTCAATAGGAACAGACCTGAATATTATCTTAATTGATTTCAGTGCTTTGTGTGTTAATTGAACATCTAAGAAACAAAAGCCCAGGCTCATTTTCTAACCAACTACATTTCCCAAGGTTCCAGAAAGCTTTAAGGAAAAAGGTTTATCAGGAAGTTGTATTATGCTACTATAAAGCCATGTAGCTAAACAACAGACGCTGAAGACAGCCATGGGAGTTATGTTCACATTTTGTAGGTGACAGGAAAAAACAACAACAACAACAACAAAAAAAAAAAAAACACTTCTTTTTCTTTCCTTTTTTTTTTTTTGTGCTAGGGATTAAACCCCTATGCTTTACCACTAAGTTACATCCTCAGTCATTTTTATTTTTCATTTTGAAACAGGCTTTCCCTAAGTTGCTGAGATGGCCTCAAAGTAGTGATCTTACTGTCTCTTCCTCCTAAGTCACTGGGATTACAGGTGTGCACCTCTGTGCTGGGAAAATACTGTTATTTTAATAACTGTGTTAGAATTTCTCAAAGGCAGGGAACCATTTTGTATCCTAAATCAATTTATGTACACCAATGAGTATAGACTGTGATATATGGAGATTGAAGGAAAACCAAAGAGAGAGCTTCTGTATATAATTAGTCAATAGAAATCAATTCACAATAGCTAAACTGTGGAACCAACCTAGATATCCTTCAATAGATGAATGGATAAAAAAAAATATGACATGTATACACAATGGAATATTACTCAACAAAAAAGAGAATAAAGTCATGACATTTGCAGGTAAATGCATGGAGTTAGAGAAGATAATACTAAGTGAAGTTAGCCAATCCATAGAAACCAAATGCTGAATGGTTTCTTTGATATCAAGGGACTGATTCATAGTGGGATAGGGAGAGGGAGCACAGGAGAAATAGACGAACTCTAGATAGGGCAGAGGTGTTGGAGGGGAAAGAAGGGGGCATGGGGTAATTAATGATGGTGGAATGTGATGATCATTATCCAAAGTACAGGTAAGAAGACACAAATTGGTCTGAATATACTACGTTTACAACCAGAAATATGAAAAATTGTGATCTATGTATGTAATAAGAATTGTAATGCATTCTGCTGTCACATATAAATAAAAATTACATAAAAATAAATGTAAGATTTCATGTAATAGCTTCAACTTTTTGCATAAATTAATTTTTAAAATACCAAAAAACAAAAAAGAAAGAAATGTGTGGAAATATGGAGAGCAGAAAATAGAGAAGTGAATGGAGAATAATAGAATTGCTAGGAAATCACACATAGCAGGAGGCCACCACATTGGAAAAAGTCAACCAGTGGAAAATTCCAAGTGGTGGAAAAATCAAAAGAGACATGTTTAAAGATATGTTAATAAAAATAACATTTTACATTCAAGCATCACAATTGTTAGCTGTATGAAATCTGCTTTAACATTTTGTGTTTCAGTTTATCCATGTGAGAAAAAAAAATGGAAATTTTTTATCTGACTTATGGGTTTGTTGTGATAATTTTATGAACTAAAATATATAATCAGGCCAATTAATGATGGACACACAGGTTTTTGCTTGTTTGTTTCAATCTTTTGGTGTTGCTACATGTGAAATCCTTGCATTGCACTCAAACTTTCAGTAAAATTTGTCATGGAGATAAATGAATGGTGTTATTAGCTGGAGTTGGGTGACAATCCAGGAAAAGGAGCTGCATAACTGGGATATTTGGCTTTATGCCAGAGATAATTAACTGTGGAACTGCAAAATGAACAGTAACATTCATCATTCAGAAAAATTCAGGGGTGGAGCTGATCTTGTGACTACAAGCTCCTGGTAATTCAAAGATATTGGAGGAAGGCTTTTGATTAACCACCATATGCAAAATGGGAATACATGCCAATTTGTGTGAAATCTCAAAGGGTGTTTAAAAGTAACATTTGCACAATTTCTTTAAAATTATTAATTCATTTAATTCAATAAAAATTAAAAATTCACTGTGTTCAGGTCCTAGTTAGAAACTGGGCATGGAAATCTTTAATTTTTATCTTCATTGCTTTCAAAATTATTGAGAAAGTAATGTAGGAAAAATTATAATATTTGCTAAAAAATTACAATAACCTATGATATATTTTTAAGATAAAGGAATTTACTGAGCAACATAATTCCATCTATCACATGGGAAATCACAATAAAACATCCACAAATTTACCTTAAAATTAATTATATTGTATGATTATTAATCATGTTTTACTGAAAAATATTTAGCATAAATTAAAAATAGAAAAAAATACTAGTCATGATAAATAGAACTAAAAGCTGGTTATTTGATAATTTTTAAAATGTAAAAATCCAAAAACACTAGTTAATATTCACATCAAATAAAACAGAGAGTGGGATTTTGTGATTTTTAAAATAGGAATGTAGTGGTAGATATGCTACTGATTTAGAAAATAATTAAATTCTGTAAACAAATTATAACAAAAATAAGAAAGCAAATATTTTGAAATTTTCAAATCACCTGAACAGCAAATACTTCAATATATTAAAATTGTTCAAAGAAATTAAATTGATATTATAAAATATTGTCTTGCTAGATTTATAATAGGGCAATTTTATAGTTTATGCTTCACTGAACCATCAAGGGGAAGATCAATTTCATGTTAAAAAATTGTCACTGAGAGTTAATAAGGGGGTCTTGATTCATTTTATATGGCCTATATGTTCTCAGTGTCTAAACTAGATAGTTTATGAAATAAAAATAAAGCCATTCCTGCTTACAACCATAAATAAATCATGAAAAATATATCATCAAATCATATACACCAATATGGCCAAAATAATAAAAATTTAAAAATCTCTTGGATTTATTCAAGAATTTGTGTGTGTGTTCATGTATTGAATAATGTATAGGGATTATGTTTTTAATTTTGGAGTAAGGAAATACATATTTATCTAAGATACAAAAAAGAAAGGGCATTCATGTTTTTATAAAATTAAGCTTTTAGCTAAAAATTTGAAATGTCTCAAGTCACATTAATAGATTAGAAGAAAAAAATCAGGCTTGGGAAAAAATACTCTTAAAAGATATAACAGAAAGAAAAAAATCTAGATGTTTAACAAATTGCATATGCTGGAAGATAATAGAACATCAGACAGAAATCACAAATAGTGAGTTTAAAAATAGTCAATAGAAATTTTAAATAGTTAAAATAAATATTTAATCAGTGATAATTAAATAATAGAAATGAGATAACCCACTATTTAGACACACGTTGAATTTTATTTTTGATTAAAAATACTGGTTACTAGAGTAGGAACCTATGACTCTAGCACAGTTAAAACAAACGTGACTCAGGATCCTTGGAGAAATATTTGTCAATACAACTAACACTAAAAATGCATACATACTAAGAATAACAATTATAATTTTCAGAATGTTTCCTAAAGAATTTCATGCACATGACTTTGTGTGAGCATATATTCATTAATGTAGTTGTTTGCAATGTTATATGTGCATCTGCATTAGAGAAAGATTAACATAAACAGTGGCATGTGTATTACGTGTGGATTTTTTAAAATTAGATAAATATTATGTTATCAAAGATGGACCTCTAAGACACTGGGTTGAGGGCATTAAGAAACGAGCAGTCAATATAAATACAATGAAACATTTAGTGTAACACTACTCTCCCCCAAATCTTTAAAAAAAATGTATACATGATATATTGTCAGCAATATACAATGTATTTTGGGCTTGTCAAAATTTCTAAATGCAGAAAAAAGGCCTAGAATAATGACAAAAAAAGTGTGATCTGTGACAACTACTCCTAAGGAATAGTGGTCATACTTAGGTACAAAGTATTTCAGCTTTTGCAGAAGAATATGTCTTTCATATTTCATTTGTATAATTAAAACAAAAACTTTAGATCCACTTTGCACACCTGTGTGGATACATGCACATGGGTGCTTGTGCACACCTTCATCATTTCTATGCATTTTCATGCTCATTATATCATCATGGTATAGCACATGTTCCAAACTAATATACATATTTATTTAACAAATGTTTATAGAATGCATACTGCATGCCAGACACTATGCTTGGCACTGGAGATGTATCAAACTATTTATAAAAAAAGAACATTTGCCCTCATGTACCTTAATATTTCATATAAATGTGTGTGTGTGTGTGTGTGTGTGTGTGTGTGTGTGTGTGTGTGTGTGAAGGGAACCTGGAATAGGTTGAATGTACTAATTGAAACTTTAGTCAGAGGTCAAATTTGGTCTATTGCTAATGAGCAAAATAATAAAGCCAGTATTTTCACTCCCTTCAGTTTCAGATTGTTATTTGAATGTGAAATGAACAGGACTTGTTATATCTGGGTCTGGAAGTTTGGCTTGTATCACTGTTTCCACTCAAGACCACTCATTTTGGGGACTGCAATATTACAAAATAACAGGGAATTGTTCTTCAGAGATCTTCCACCTCTTGAAGACATAAATTATCTCAGCTCATCTGTTTTCTACTTAAAGGCAGATATATAACATACACATCTGTGTATGTAGATAAATGGATACATATACATACACTCTCACATTTATGTATGTTTAGAAAATAAACAGACTGATAGGAATGTTTTCTGATTATTATTTTTAAGCCTTTCAAATTTTCAAAATAAGCTAGAAGAAATGAGGAAAAATATTGTAATAATAAAGATATCTTCATTAAGTCCAGGAATTTTTTAATGCAGCATATCTTTTCAACTGTGAATTTTAGAGATTCTAATATACCCATTTGTGGACTAAGATTCCCTGTAACAGTCATTGATTTGGATATTCTGCTTCAGAATGTAGCCAAATCTGATCATAATAATTCTTGTACATTCTGAGTTCCCCATTTATTATTTTCTCAAATAATTATTGTTATAGGGTACAATTTTAAACCTAAACACCGATTAGAACACAGAGACAAATACATAAAATTAATAGGTAAAACTATGAGGTTTTAAAAAAAAATAGAAATTCTAAATACAAATGTAGTGATCCAGGGGGAAAAGAAGTAGAAGGGGTCAGAAATGCTGTGTGAGAGGTGATGAAGGATTGCCTGTGCTTTCTGCCCATACAAAATTATCCCATGGTCAACTGTAGTGCAATCTGACACATACCATTGTAATACGCTTCACAGAAATACCACAGGTTTATAGTGCTCTTGTGTAGTTCCAAGATCACTACTTTGTGGGGAAGGACAATGTTAACAGTTCCCAATATCAACAATACATCGCCTATGAGCGAATTTTTGTTATTAAGACATTTATAGTTAGTCTCTATGTCTAGAAATGTTGGATTCAATTATTGTTTAAAATATAGTCAGTAGTTTCATAAAAGGCGTACAGTTTCTGGTGTCAGATAGAGAACTGGGGGTTGGGCATAGGATGTTCTGTTAAGGGGAAAGATGTGAAGGTATGGGGTTAATATACCTTAGAAACTTTGGAGGAGAACTCTAATGAAGATTGGGGGCAACATACCATTTATAAAAACAGAGATATGAAAAATTGTGGTATATATATGTATTAAGAATTGTAATGCATAAAAAAGAGTAAATGTATAATGGCATACATTGGCTTGAACATACTGTATGTACAGAGATACGAAAAATCGTGCTCTTTTTTGTGTAATAAGGATTGTAATGCAAAAAATAAAATAAAATATGATAAAAAATAAATAGAATAATAAAAATATGAAATGCCGCAGGTTTAGAAAATGGAGCAGCAGTATGCCTCTTGTCCCCAAAGTATGGTGTGAAACTATTATAGGTGTTACTCCCTGGCTTAAGCATGGCCTAGTATAAGGTGAAAGAATCAGGTTCAGGTATGACTTTTATTGGCATATCCTGATAATCCTATGCCAGCACCACCTTCAAATAATCAGTTGTGAGTATATGCCTTGCCCAGAATCTTGCTACATTAGTGATGGAGGTAGGTGTGTGGGACTGGACTGGAAAGTCTGAAGTCAATGTTTCCTGGCCACATTATATTTTGAGGTTTGAAATTTCACAACGATGTCTGTGAAGGAGGGAACACACTGGTATCAGAAATTCCATTTATTTTAGGTAGTGTAAATAGCAGTCAATCATTCTTAATTTTACTAAGTGGGATTAAAATAAATTTTACTAAAACTTTAAATGCTTCAGCTTATGTCCCAGACTTTTTATAAAATTTATGGTATTTCAATAACAGCCTTATTTAATTAGGTATCAATTGAAATATTAAAATATTATTTCTTCCTATATGCATTAGAATTTGGGAACTTGAAAGATGTTAGTAATGTACATATAATGATAATAAAAAAGAACCTTATTGAAGTATTCATAGTAAGACCCTGCATATCTGAAGTACCATCACATTCTCCCTGAAGAACCTACTCAAAAACTACTAACGTTAATTGTAAACAAATCTAATAAACTTCATTATTAGCATTATCTTCCCAGAGCAGATATAACCACTTTGATGGAAACTGTAAGCAATAAGCAAAGAACATAAAAACACAACTAATTGAGTCTGTTTGGTGTGAGGAAGTACATTCTCTCCATTCAGCTGCAACCTTGCTTTGAAACCACACAAGGCAGAACTATTTATTTTAGAAAAAAAATAATGAATTCAATTATTTCAACACACTGTGGACATAGGAACCAAGGAAACAGTAAAATAATCAGTAAGAAGCAACAGTTTTTCCAAGTAGATTCATATCATATATTTTCTAGTCCCAATTTTGTCTGTTTAGATTTCTACAAGAAACAATGGTTGGTTCTGCAACAATAAGGCTTTACATGCTACTAATATAGTCTTCTTATATCTTTTTCTTTTTGCAGATATCATTGGTTAAATTATAATTCATTGGGACTTGAGATGATTTAAAACATTAAGACTTCTGCTATTCTTGCAATTAAGCTGATTTCAAGATTTGTTCATTTATTTTACTTGATCATTTCATCTGGAATGTTTTCACATTTGTTATTACTTTTGTCCCCTTTTTGAGATATATATATATATATATATATATATATATATATATATATATATATATATATATATAAATAATATATATAATATATATAAATATATATATATAAATAAATATATATAAATATATATATATATATATAAATATATATATAAATAAAAATATATATATATATTTACAGAGTACATAATATGTGCTTGGTTCAGAATTCAGGAAAATATTAGAAATAACACAGGCATTGTCTTGTTTTTGTAATTTTACTACATCTAAATACAGGTAAATTAGCCAGAAATTACAGATATTACAATACAGAAATTACAATATGGTAGGACGGGGAAATTACTGAAGTGTTTTCAGCAAGTATTTTACATGACTTGATTTGTGTTCTATAAAGATCAACTTGGATTGCTATGTGAAAATAGTGTAGAAGGGAGTCAATGTGAAACCAGTTTAATATATATATATATATATATATATATATATATATATATATATATATATATATATAAATATATATGAAAGCAGGAAAAGACATAGGTTTGCTCATGGGGTAAATAGTGTCATTTGGAATAGGGATAGATTGGATGTGAGATGCGAGAAACACTCTTGGATTATTTGGTGTGTCATTCATGATACAAGAAACTTGGAGCTAGGAACAAGAGGACACATATGAATAAAATTTAAGAAATTCTGAGTTTGAGGTACCAATGGAACCATATCTTGTTCTGTATACTTAAGGTAGATGTACAGGTTTAAATCACAGAAGTTGGTGCTGAGCTGAGAAACTTGTATATGAAGGAATTTTGGTGGAGATTTATTTTATATGTAGGCATTAACTCAAGGAAGAAGAAAAGCAAATTTAAAGTAGATAAGTTTTTATTTTCAAAGTTTTTAATACTTTTGAATTATTTACTTAATATGATAATGTAAAACATTTTCTCTCTGTTCACAGGTTATAATTATACTAATTAGTTTTCCATAATCTTCTGGATATTATAATAGGTACAACTGTATGTAAACATTTTGTAATTATTTTGGTTTGAAAAATGCTGGAAACAATATGATTTTGTTATATCATATTTCACACTTACATTATATTTCATGAATTTCAAACCGATGGATAATATTTTCCTTTTTAGTTTCCAAAGTCATAGTGTACTTAACATTTTCAAATATCAGCCCTCCAATGCAGTTTTCTTTCCCCTTTGTTCCAGTAATTTTTCCACTTTCTATCAACATTTTCTAGGCAATCTTTGTTCAAAATTTGGAATTGTTCTCACTCATCCCAATCTTGATTTTTCCTCCTTCTCTATAATAAGTTATTATGGTCTGTAGAGAATATTGGGGGAATGCTTCCAAATTTTAGTGTCTCTGCTGTCTTGTGGCTTTGACTCTTCATATCCAGCCACTATTTTATTGAATCAACCCCAGAGCTGCTCACTCAGATTACAGCTACTAGTTAATTGCTCCTGTACTCTGCTATCATGTTATCCTGCATGCATACCTTCTATCACATGGGTTCTCCTTCCAATGGGTTCTTTATTTATTTCATCATGTTCAAAGTCATCCATGTGGCATTTGGTGATCAACATAGTTGAACTGTACTCTGCCACATGATTTTATTTTCTACCTCTCTGATAAGACATGCAAACTCATCACATCTTGTCTAATTTTGCACATGACTTCTTCTGCCCTCGTGGTTCTCATTTTCCCTGAGATATATCTGTCATATCTTGGTTTTAATTCAATCTTTTCCTCAAGATTTGCCTCATAGTTAAAGTTTTCTGTACTGTTCTTTGCTCATTGTACCACATCACTCATCTCTTCCCACTATGAATTTCTACACAACTAATAATTTTATTAAACATGTTACACTTACTTTGAAAATATTTTTTAATATAAAAAGTCTATAAATTCCCTGAGGCAGGGACATGCCTTATAGACATGCCCTATATGAATATGATAATAATAATAATGTCAATCATGTAACATTTATTGACTTCTTAACCACATTTGTTTGGAATGCCTGTTATCTCTTTTATGTCTTACAAAATTCAGTAAGGTAGATATTATAATCATGTCCATTTTGTGGAGGAAGAAATGAGACAAAGGTTTTACTGTTTAAAAGGGAATACAAATATTGAATGAGGAAACCTACATTTAATATTTGGTACATGAACTTTGTTCTTGTGCTCTTAACTATAATTCCATGATGTACTCTTTTCATTTTCTCTGTTCAGAATACAGAGCTCGATGTATAAGGGACACACTCAAGGTATTTTTTTATAAAACAAAAAAAAATTAAATAATCAATAGTAAGTGGTATTTTCTTTTATACAGTTTAAATAATCCCACACAAAGAAACACCCTATAATCTCTTGTGTTTGCAACTAACTTTATTTTTCTACATTCTTACTGTTCCCATCAGTTGCATGAATAATTTTCCAATAGCCCAAACGCTTTTCTTGCTCCAGGTTTAATGAAACCAGCAAAGATAAAACATCCTGAGTGCTCAGCAGTGACAGCATCAGTAAGCAATTAATCTCCAACAGTTCACCTACCATGTATGAACCTCAGAGCTCAATTCAGCAGCTCATATGACTCTATGTCCTAATTCTCTCCTGGAGGGGACAGTGCTCACACCAAAAACAGAACGTCAGGAAAATAGTAAGAAATAAATGATGCAGATAAAAATAGAATATTTTATCTGTGAAAAAAAATGAACATAGCTTTTATGGAGAAAAATAATTCTGATCTGGAAACATTTTTGATTGGTTGTTTTCCACAGCCTCTGCAAAATTGGTTTAATAGTATTTGTGCCTTCTAGAAGGACACTGTAGAACTTAATTAAAGTGTATAAAACATAAAGAGAGGTTTTTTATAATTACCTTGCTACTCAACTTTGTCATTTATCTCTCCTTAAGGGGGCTATACCTTTTTTCAATTGTAATAGGGAAGAAAAATACAGAAAACTATGTGATGCTATTGTGGAAAACGATTTCATGCAGTGGTAAACAAGTACCAACATAAGGCAGTGCTTGGCAAGACAGTTAAATTCCAAGCCTGGAAATACTGCAGAAAGGTAACACTAGACTTTGTCTCTGTGCCAGCATCTACATTCTACTCTTAAGAGATCATTAGCAGAGTGATTCTTTGAGAATGGAAGTCCAGTATTGTCACTCTTCTCACATCTTTCAGTTTTCCATTCTGTTCAGAGAGCAAGTGAAAAAACTTCACAAGATGTCCCCTGCAGGAATGTGCACTTTTTGGATCTTGCTTTTCTCTGACCACACACCCCATTCTGTGCCACATTATGCTGGCTTCCTAGTCAGAAAAACATTCACTGAATGGATACTGCACTGGTTTTTTCCTGATAAAACACTCTGGAGTCAAATCTCTGCAAGACACAATTTCTTTACCTCTCCCTCAAGCTATTACATAAATGTCATCTTGACAGTGAGGTCTTATTTGAACACCCTAATAACAATTATACTTTGATCTTTGCATTCTTTGATGACCTCACTGATCAGTTTTGTTTGTTTGTTTTTGTAGTTTCTGTCACCACACAACAGACTATAGATTTTAATTGTTTGCTTACTGCCTGTTTCTGTCTACTAGGTTGTAAGCTCCATAACCGTAGGAAGATTGATTTGTTTTCTTTAGTGATTTATTCCCTGTACCTAGAAAATGGCCTGCTACAAAGTTGATTTCCAGCGGTAAATATTTATTGAGGAAATGAATGTGATGGAAAAAATTCAAATCTCATAGCTGAGGAGAGGTGGTATGAAACATTCAACCACAGGTTTTCTATAGGGAGAAAATTGGCCTAATAGATTTACAGATAGTAGTTTCACTTTACATATGACTTCTTACCATAGAAAATTAACATAATTAATTAGGCTATTAAATCATTTGATACTTAATTAAAATATTCATATATGAAGGGGAAATAATATAAAAAAACTGTGGTGTCATATGTCAAAACGTAGCCAAATACTCTGATAATTAAATGTTTTAATGGAATATCTCACACCACATTACCAGTCTGTATCCTTATTCTCTGACTTTTTCAATCATGCTTCCAAGAAACAGAGGGGAAAGAGGGAAGAGAGAGCTAAAGAGAAATTGAGGAATAAAATATGCACAGAAAAAAAAAAAAAAACACCAAAACACTAAGAATTTTAAAAAATGTTAAAAGGGATGACTTTATTTGAAATAAATATTAGTTTTATTTAATAATTAGATTTTAATAAATTTATCCATTTTATCAATTTTTACTTATTTTAGTAATCCATTTTCTTTTTTAAGTTTTTATTGTAACTTATAATTAGATGTGCAGACCAACAACATATTTTGAATATTCAAAGAGTTCCTAGAATATTGGTTAAATGCCTAAGAGCCCTATCATAAAAGAAAAAAAAAATCAGGATGTGAGGAAAAAAATTACAAGGCCCTGGTAGTATTTAAAAAATCATGTCATGTGAAGGTAAGTAAGCCAAAACAAAAGAGAGAAACCAAACCCCAATAAAAGGTTTTGTCTATCATTAAGAAAACAATTTAAACTTATTTTGTTTTTAATCTAAAGCAACAGAAAAGGCCCAGACAAAGGACACTAACAAAGCAAGAAAGAATTTGGTGAAATCTAAATGACACGTCAGCAAGGTTATACATTTATGTTCTTTTACATATTTGTTGAGTACCAGGTGGATAAAATTAAAATGAAACTTCAAGTATTACAACAATGTGCAATAATTCTATTAGTTAATTCATTTCAATTTCTTTAAATACAATATATTTACATAAACTTTTCAATATTCAAATGTAAAAAACCAGAGAAAGAACATTTTGCTGTGGCCAATGTTTTGGCCAACAGAATGCAGTGCTGTGTAAGGCCAAATTTACAATTCTAATGCTAATTTATTTAATTTGAAGATGATAAAATTTAAGATATCTATGGAATTTTATGAACTGAATGGCCTTTCAATTCAACTTTTGGAAATGTATCCATATTTTTAGGATGTATACTGCAGGTTAAATAATAGAAATCTGTAAATCATTTGCATTACTAAAAATGTTTGACAGTTTTAAATAGCTAAAGATACCTAAATATTTGAATAATGCATAACTACTAATGTGTTATTTAGGAGAAAATATAGCTGGTTGTGGTGGTGCACCTCTCTAATATGAGTTACTTGGGAGGTTAAATGAAGAGGCTAGCAAGTTCTGGGTCAGCTAGGTTCATTTAGTGAGACCCTGTATCAAATTACAAATGAAAAGGACTGGAGGTATAGCTCAGTGGCACTGCTGGGTTCAATCCCCAATCCCCAATCCCCAGTCCTTTCACACACACACACACACACCAAAAAAAAAAAAAAAAAAAAAAGGAAAAAAGAAGGAAAGAAAGAAAGAAAGAAAGAAAGAAAGAAAGAAAGAAAGAAAGAAAGAAAATATGATGGTATACAAAGATGAGCACTTTATATACTGACAGAATTTTAAAGGCATATAAAGTTCTTTCTATATCTAAAATATTATTTTAAAAATAGCTTACATGTTAATTCATTAATTAATGCTATCTAAACTAGGCTACCCATCGCCTAAACTTCATCAGATTAAACACACATGATTTCTACCAAAAATATCAGAGAACACCATCCCCTTTTCATTGTCTTTTTCTCATATTTTTTTTTTACTTGTGAAAAAAGTTGTGAAACTATCACTTAGAAGATGCATCTAGTCCAGAAAATGTGTTTTAAAATAAGTCAGGGAGATTGGAAAAATCAACAAGGATTCTGTATTAAGAGAAACATGTTACTTAATACATACTTTCAGTTTCCGAAGAAAATACTCTTCATTAATTTTTGTTGTAATATTTATTGGGATAGCCTTTTTTCATCTTTAAACATTTGTCTAGAACATGGTGCTTCCCTAATTGTTGCTTACAAATTAACATCTGCAGAATTGGCATTTAAATCATTTTTTAAGAGAATACACTGAAGCCATTGCAATGCCATATACCTGACTGAATCTGTTGGTATCTAGTAAGTTATTCAGTCTCAAATATGATAACTGTTCATATCTCCTCAATGGAACTTTATTATTATCAGTCGAGTGAGGTTGTCATCAGGACTGAAAAATGTTGATAATAAGCATACGGATGGGTTATTTGGTTTGGACATGTCACAACTTCACTGATCTCATAATGACCATAACATGAATGCCACTGAATGTGAAACAAGTTATTTCTCTTTTCAAATGGAAATTGCCTTTTTTATATACATAAATAAAACTGAAGATTTGGAGTTCTTAATTAATTTTACTAGTAAAATTTTATTAATGGTAATAAAATGCAAACAATATAAATAATCTGCTCCTAACTCTTTTTAGTAATGAATTCCTTTTGCAAGTCTGTTTCATTTCTACACATTTCACAAATTCAAGCTTTAAATTAAGACACAAATGGTTTCTGAATCCATCACAGACCTACTTAAAATATACTTAAGACTAAGCCACTTACTGCGTTTTTGCAAAGTCTGATATGAGTTATCTAGGCACTGAATATTACTATCAGTATCAACACAGAGAATGCAAAGATGGACCATGAATGCCATCTACAACAAATATCACATGGATATCACACACACACAGGCATGCATGTAAACAAACAAATAGCAAACTATACGCTAGATACAAAAACACACATACACACGGAGACCAACTATTTCACTAATCAATGCATTCCTACAAAGCCTTTGGTTCACCTGTCTCCAGATATTGATTTTTGGCTATTTCATTTAGACCAGAGGGAAATAGGCAGCAATTCAATTTCCTATTACCTCATTTAGAAGTAAGGAATTAGTGTCACAGTGTATAAGAAAGAAAGCCTATGCTGTGTGTGAATATGAAATATGGTATATTTTGTGAAGGAAGATGAAGAAAAGATTTTGTTCACAGGAACAGGGGAGATCAAAAAAAGGTAAAAAGCTTGATGAAAGAGGTAATGAAATGACTAAGAAATATGACAAAGTAGACAGACGAGAGATGGGACTGAACAAAGGAAAGAGATTCTGCAAGCACATTCTTCATTTTTTTCTGCCAGAATGGCCTTCTGTTCTCAGAACGGAGAGAATATTTGCAAAAGGAATGAAGACACATCCATTTCCCACTGGCATTTTTTAAAGATTGACTCTTCCTCTATTCTGTTAAATTCTTAAACCTACCTAGTGAAAAGAAAGAAAGAAAGCTGAGGAGGCTGAAGAAAGGTTTAAAAAGAGAGTTCAACGATTTGACATGTTTTTTATGGTTCCGTAAAATTTCTCTTTCACTATCATTTCTAGCCAACCTCTAGTACCAACAGGTTGCTTAGAATTTCATTGACTTAAATTCTTTGATAATAGGAATGACACCTTTGTGTGGAATTCCTTTACTTTACTTTATATATAAAAAAATCCACATCTTACTGTTATTTAAAGCTCTTTTTTTAAATCAAAATTTTCTTAAGCTAACATACTAGCTGGTAAATAGTCTATTAATTATCAGAACGAATCTGCTGTCTATTGTTTTTATTGGATATATGCGGCCAGGGAGCAGAAGGATAAGGGTATTTTATTTCCCCTTTTATTTGTTTTTCAATTTACAACCATCTGGCACAAACCTAAAACTTGTGGCAGGAGTCCCATTAAAAGGAGGAATATAAAAACATGGGCAAGGGTTATTTTCATAACTGAGGATTGAGACTATGTTCACATATTTATGGAACCTTGGTTGAAAAATCTAGTGTCATTACACATTTCAGAAATCTGTACTGTAGGCTCTGCCATGACTTATAAAAAGAAGCACAAATCTGTGACTTGTCTATATAAAAATAAGAGATTATTAAATGGGAACACATATTTAATTAATGATTAAGGATATATAGGTCAAAATCAAATAACTTGAATTTTTTTATCATACTGTAGTTGTGTGCCTGTGGGTATCTTATGATTTTCTTATATAAATGAGGACCATAAAGTAACTACCTCAAAGTGTTGGTTTGCTGATTAAATGAGAATAATGAATATAACACAATATTCTTCTCAGCTTTTCTTTATTTTTAAAAATAAATGTGTGCTGTTGCTTGGGAATAAAAATGTTTTTTCTTTTACAGTGAGACTGTAGAACTCTGCCATAACTTTGATTATCATTATCATTCTATGTCAAACCAAGTCTCAACATTGAAAGAAACTTTAAGCAATAGTCAAGTTGCATTTCCACTTAAACTGAAAAAAAAGGTATTTTAATATACATCACATACTAAAAAATTTTAAAAGCTAAGTAAATTGCAGAATGATAATTTTTGGACCTGAGAGGCATGGTTGCAAGGTAACCTGAAAAACTGAATTTTAGAGGACATCAACCACTCATGAAGAATGATAGAGGCACATTAAATATTTCAGTTTTCTCAGAGAATGGGAGAGAGAGGAAGACATTCTAAAGGACAAATGGCCTGGCCTGTGTGACATCAGGATCATTCTGCTCTCCATTCAGAGGCTTTTTGGAGAACCTAACATTGACAGGATTTTGAACTCACATGCTTCTGAGCTCTGGGAAAACTGCACAGCTTTTAAGAAGCTTCAAGAAAACTAAAAATAAAATAAAATAAATAAATAAAAAAAACAACAACAACAAAACCTGCAAGAAAACTACTCAAAGTATGTATAGAGCCAAGAGCCCTGACCAGGGCTGTCCAGCCTCTGATTTCTGTATAAGACTATGCATCTTGAGCTATGGTATTATTTTTGCTTTGTATCCATCTTTTAAATTAAGTCTGGTTGAGCCCCTTCAATGTACATTAAATAAGTTTATTTTGGTTGTTTTCTTTTCAAAAAATAAAGAAGTGTAAGGTCTGACATTCAGACAGAGATTTTTTTTTAACCTGAAATTTTACCCAATTCCTAAAATCTAAATGTAGGTTACTCTTAGAGTTTAAAATTCCTAGGAGATCTGGACAGAAAAGAATACCTAATCTCAGGAAAGTGCCATTCCATGGACTTCTATCCATGCCTGATAGAAATATAATTGTGAGATTCTGCCTTAATGACACTGGCTTCCAGGACATAAACATGCAAATGACTGAGGGTGGCTCAAGAGTATCTGGAGAATCATATTCATACACTAGATCTTGCTTGAGTTCAAGATAAATGACAGACGTTGAATAAGAGGTAGAAACCTCAATCATGCACCAGATTCTGATCTAATACAAAGCAAAATATGTCTCTACTGGATAAGGGGAGAAAACCCTCACATCCTTGCTCAAATCAATGGTCAACTGCTGTTGAGGGAAGAATAGTAAATAAAACCCCCATCCCTACTTTTCACATCATTAACACTTAGCAAAAATGATCTCCCAATGAGGGATGTCAGGACAACTGATGGCAACAAAAGCACAAGTCTACTATCCTTAATTGAAGGACAAGACTACAGACTACTTTCAGTAGGAGGAAAATTTGTCTGTTTTTTGTCAATGTAAAGGCATTGCACCTCACTTACCACTGAGGCTGACAAACACAAGACTTGACTAAATCTGAGGTTTGAGTGGAACTGAGAGGTCCTGATCCCTATACAACTGCTATTATAAAACTTTCAGTGGGTAAAATACATTGACTTACCTCACCAACCAAAGGCCCAAGAAGAGAAGAAACCACTGCTGGACATGAATACTGTTTGGTCTTAGACTATTTCTGTTCTAGCAAATAATGCATTGCCAAAGGAAAATAGTCAAGATTATTAAATTTAGAGATGATCCACATTATAACACTATCAGGAAGGAGCTTTAAAATAACTATGACTAATATGTTAAATAATTTAATGAACAGTCAAATGTGCAAGAGTACATAAGGAATTTAAACAGAGCTACATATACTTCAAAAAATAAAAAGTTGAAAAGTGTACTCATGAACATTTTGATAAAAGACATAAAGAGTCATTTGATTGGATATATTTATACTTGGCATTGCACCAACAATAACCAGTTATCTAGTATATAAGCCAGTAGAAATAATTCAAACAAAACACAAAGACAAAAGAGTGGAAAAAGTCCAACAAAATTACAGTTAGAAGACAATTTCAAGCACTCTAATAATTTCTGTTCTTAAAAAAGGGTAATAAAGGGCTGGGGTTGTAGCTCAGTGGTAGAATGCTTGTCTAGCATGTGTGAGGCACTGGGTTCAATCCTCAGCACTACATAAAGATAAGTAAATAAAATAAAGGTATTGTGTCCATCCACAACTAAAAGAAAATATTTTTAAAAGGGTAATAAGAAAAACATAGACACTTAGAAATAGGTATCAAACAATAATGGAGGATTAATTCAACAAAACACATTAAAGAAGTTCAGAAAACCATAGGTAGAAAAGGTAATAACAATAAAAAGACCAGTCACATCATCAATGAAACAAAAGACATAACTATATCATTTTCTAACTGTAGTAAAGGAAACCTAAAGAGAAAATCTTGAATGAAGTCAAAGAAAAAAGAAACATTGCATATAGTAAACTGCACTTTTTTATCAAAAGCTATAATTCAGATTTCAGTGAAAAGACAAATTTAGAATACTAAAAAAGAACAAAACTTCAGAATTCTTTAGTATAAAAGAGTATCTTTCAAAATAAAAACTAAATTAACGCATTAAAAAGTGGAATAATAACCTATTTCTAGCATTCTTATCTCAAAATAAGTGTTAATGGAAATTCTATGCAGAAAGAATAGAAAGGCAAGTGAAAAAATAAATTTATTGAACAAATGAAGAGCATAAAAATGATAAAAATTTCGATAAAAATATTTTTCTTCATTTTTAATTTCTTAAAAAGGTAACTGATTTTCTAATCAGAAATAGAAATAATGTATTGTGGGTCCATAGAACATATAAGATAAAATATGTGGCAAAATAGCACAATTTATGGGAGTGAGATAACCATACACTGCTATACACTTCCACATTATATGTGAAGAGGAATAATAATAGTTGGAGGCAGACTGTGACATTACAAATGTATGTTACAGCCCTAAATAATCCTAAACTAAAATTAGATATACGGACAATTAGTCTATAGTGGAGATAAAATAAAATTATAAAATTAAAATGTGGGAAAATAATTTACTTTTTTTTTTATCATGTATTCACGGGTTGATCCCAGGAGCACTTAGCCATGGAGCCACATCCCTAGTCCTTTTTATATTTTTATTTTGAGATGGGGTTCACTGTGTTGCTTAGGGCTCCACTAAGTTGCTGAGGCTGGCTTTGAACTTGGATCCTCCTGTCTCAGACTCCTTGGCCACTGGTATTATAGATGTACACAACCCTGCCTGGATGCTTACTCATTTTATTATGGGACAAAAATCACACATGAATCAATTTCACCTAATTCACCTTTCTATTATCTTCATCAGATATTTGAAGGTATAGACCATCCTAGAACCACAAAAATCCCCCAAATATTGAGCAATAGGGAAATGCCAAATTTGCAAAATGACAACTGTGAATTTATGCCTAAGTCAACCATCTCTAGACTTCTATTTATAGGGAGAAACAGTCCTCTCTTTCAGCTACTCTTTCAGTTTTCTGTTGCTTGCATGTGACAACAATCCTAAACTCTTCATCCAGAGTTCAATAAAGTAGTGTTTCCCTGGCTCTGGTGCCTTAGGATATTGATGACTTAGATAGACTGATTTTATTTTGTAAGTTTTTTAAGTTGTATATTCAAAGTCATGTTTTTCTTTCTTAATCTTCATAAAATTCTGAATGTAGGGGAGCAATTATGATAATTCAGTTATCAAAGTTGTCCTTAAGTAACCAAGGATCAATTATGGAATTTTGGAGTTTCAGTCTGCCTTATTTTTTGTGGGGGGGACTATGTTTCTTTATTATCTTAATTTGAACCAGCACCACCAAAGTATGTACTATGAGTAATTTTGATTTAAGAAAGATTAGTATTGGTGAGGATTATAATAGCTTCTTCCAATTAAGTATTAGATATTGCTTAAATTATTTTTATGAGGTTTTTGCAATATATAACATTTATATGCCCTGATACAAGACAAAATAGTGGATGGTTATATAATTTATATTTCTAATAAGGATAGAACAAGATATATAAATATGAATATATCCATTATATGTGATATATATATATGTATATGTATATATATATATATATATATATATATATATATATATATACACATATATATATGATATATTCATTATTTATACCTATATTTTGAGGTCCAAAAAAGGTTACATGTGGAAAGATGATGGAATATTTTCTATTCTTCATTGTAGTTTTTATAATTTTCAGATTTTCCAAGAGGAAGAATTGTTACTGGTATAAGTAAAAATTGGGTTAAAATAAATTATTGCTTTGGCAAATCCACTTACACACAGACACACACATGCACACACCGGCAACATTCAACAATGTATTAGTTTCCCAAGAAACTGATAAAGGAACAGTAGAGTTTGCATTAAAAAGGACAGCAAATTTGGTTGTTTAAATAACAGAAATTTACTGTCCCAAAGTTCTTTAGTCTAGAAGTCTTTGACCAAGGTAGAATGGGTTCTGAGGTCTGTGGCAGACAGTCTCTTTGGTGTCTTTACATAGTTTCTGATGATTTGCTGACAATCTGTGTACTGTAGATGCTTCACCATGATCCCCCCTTTGTCCTCACATAATGTCCTTTCTGTGTTGATCTTTGTGTCCAAATTTCTCTCTTTTATAAGGATACAATCATATTAAATTAGGATCCATCTTAATGATAACTTCACTTGATTATATGCAAAGACTTTATTTCTAATTAAAATTGCATTTACATGTACTGGAAACTAAGACTTTAGTGTCTTTTTTTAGGGAACCCAATTCACAGAAAAAGAAGCAACTTACGAGAGCTGTGGTTGTCAGGATCAACTCTGCTTTGGTGCATTTACACCATGATTTTTGAAATGTCTATTCTCTCTGCAGATCTGAAGTTTGATAAAACTAACAATGCCCCATAGGAGAACATTCTTGGGCCCAGAGTGAAGACATGATTGTTAACTGAAAGAAGCTCTTCTCTTTGTTAAGTTTGAAGCACAAAAAGAAATGTGCAATGCACAAGGACATCTTAAGCCCCTGATTATGTCATATCAACTAATATCCTATTCACCAAAGCAAATCTCATGACTAAACCCATGTTCAAGGTGGAGGGCAGTGTGCTTTGACCCTATGGAAGGAACACCATTGTTTCATGGAAAGAGGATTGGCACAGGGAAGGATGGAGAGCTGGAGACAGCTGTTCAGTCTACTACATGAAGTGTTGATACAATCAATACATTTGCTTTTCATTTATTATGTTTAACTTTTTTATTGGCATGAAGGATAAAAATTTAGCTATATTTTAAAATGCAGGAAAAAGAAGAAAGGAAAATAATATTCCATATATTAATTTTACATTTTGCACTGGTAAGTAAACTTCAATTCTTTTCAAATTCTTATTTCATTCATGGCCACATAATGACCTAGTGGTCAATGACAGACTGAATATGCAATAACAGTCTTATAAAATTATGGAGCTGAAAAATTCCTATCATCTAATGAAGCAACAGCCATCAGAACAATGCAGTGCATTGCAGTACTCATGTTTGTGGTGATTGTTATGCAAACATACTGCTCTGTTAGTCATATAATATTATGGAGCACATAATAATTGTGTATAGTACATAATATAAGATAATAAGAAATTGGTTTATGTATTTCATATACTATATGTTTGAATAGATATTTCAGAATATACGTTATCTACTTATAATAGAAATTTTACTTTGAAACAGTGTGTCTTCATATTGGCAAAAGCTTCATACATGTATTGCTTACCACATCTCTTGACAGCATCTAGAGACCACTTCAAGTAATTGACCCATATTATCTGGGCTTGTATTAGTGTATTCTGTGATTTTCACATAATGATGAAATTGTCTAAGGACACCTTTCTCATAACACAAGTATTCTCATTGTATGAGTGACTGCAATCTGTTGATGAGTATCTAGAACTCTATTCATGAAGATTATATCAAACACGGTCACTTTTCTGCACTTTTTATTTATATAGAAAGATTAACTTCTGGACTTTATATAGACTTTTTAATAGGTATTTTTGTTATATTGATAAGAGAATTATGATAACTCAAAAGACAATATGTTAGATCTATAGCAGTGATAACAATGAAAATATCTTTGTGATGTTCGCCATACATTCATACCAGTTTTTAACTCACTCAAATATTCAAATGATTGTTTATTTTACCTCAAATTTTTAGAAGGATGGATAATACAAACACAGACAAGAGTCAGATGGGGAGGAAGGAAAAAAATGAAAGCAAATGAAATACCTTATTTGTCTACAAATAACATGTTTAAATGCTAAATTAAATATATTTGAGTACACATTTTGTTTGTTTCCATATACTGAAGGTAATTTCTCTAATAAAGTAAATTATTTATACATATTGAAGACACTCTTACCTGTCTTCTGGAGATGCCTGGATTTATTATTGTTTCACAACAATAAATATTAAAAAATAAATATCTCTAAACAGTATCTTGTTTATTTCCCAATGTGGGAAAGTATTGCATTGCTTTGATGAAAGGAGTATATAATGAAATAATTTAACTAAAAGAAAACCCTATCTATTTGAATGATAGAGGTGATTAACAGTCAAACAATCCATCTCCAGAAAATATTACTTTTTGAACATCTTGAATGAAGGCAACAAAGCTGTTATTAACATGGGGAACAGATGAATTATTACCTTACATACCTCACAGCAAGGATTTAATGTATCCTTTTCCCAATTTTACTGAAACAGACCTGGGTGCCATATATTTTTTTAGTTTCTTTCTAGATTCATGTATATGTATAATAATGTGTGATTTTTTTTATCTATAGAGGCCCAAATCACTTAGAAGCCCTAGCCAAGCTAATAATTTTTGTCTACTTTTGCAAGATAGCCCATGTGAATATATTTATGTATGAGGATATGACTTTTGACAGTAGTATCATACAAGGTTCTGTCACTTTGTGATATAATGGTTGTCATCTGTATTTTATCTTTAGACACTCTGCAAATTGCCTGGAAATTCCCGTGATTGTTATCTTATAGATGTAGGATAGAATAACCTGAAATATATTTCAGCATAAATAGGTAAAATAAATTTTGTTGGTTGACTGATATATTTTTAGGAATAAAATCTTTTTAGTTTTCTCTTCAAAATGTGTGCAGAATCTGATAACTTTTCACCATTTTTCCCCCTGATGCTAATCAACATCATTTCTCACACAGGTTTTTACAATAGTTTCTTAACCCAGCAAAATAGTCTTTGAAAAACAAGTCAGATAATATCACAATTTTACTCAGAAACCTCAGAATCCATATTTCTATGTATGACTTAGAATTTCTAACAAAGAAAGTCCTTATTATTGATTTAAGATGTTAAGGGATTTGTTTTGCTCCTACCTTGAGCCCACACAGTGAAGATTTCCTTTCTGCTAAGTGAAATAAACCATATCCAAAAAGTCAGAGATCAACTGTTTCCACTGATATTCAGAAGCTAGTCCAAAATAAGAAAGAGTAAGAAGCAGGGGAAGGTTGTGAGGGATTCCATCAAAATACAAGAAAGATCAGTGGAGAAGATGAAGGAGATGGATGGAGAGGGAGGAGGATGAAGGAAGAAGAGTGGAAAGAATCTGACCAAGCTTTCTTATGTACGTGTGTGAATATACCACAGTGAATCTCACCATCATGTACATCCACAAGATACTTATGAAAAAAAAATATAAGTAAATAGCAGAAAAATTGGTACATATGGAAAGGAATAATGGTGGGGAGGAAAGAAGGAAAAAGAGAAATACTGGGTACTGAATTAGAGCAAATTATATTCTAGGATTTTATAATTATGTCAATAATGAATCCTGGTGTTATATATAACTAAAAAAACAATAAAAATGTTACCTTTGAGGAAAAAAATATTCTTTTTCAATTAATATAAGCTTGAAGAGATATCATGAATGGCCCCTCTCTGGAAATGCTAGATATGAGCCTGGATAAATACATTTTTAACCAGATGAAGGGAATAAATAAAATGGAGTAAATGTTGAAAATATAAAATAAAATATGAATAAATTTTGAGATTTTGACACCTAAAAGTCATTCCATGAGATATCTGTCTTTTAATATGATTGACAATATGTTTACAAGAAATCCACACTAGTCAAGGTCATCCAAGACAATACATGGCCTCAACTGATTATGAGGTGCAAAAATATGATAGAATATTACATTAGTAACTGGAAAACTAACTTAACATTGAATAAAACATGTATTTCAAGGCGAAATATTTCAATTTCAGAAAAATATAGAAAATTAGATATCATAAAAAGTTAATTGTCTTCTCCTTTGATTATAGCAGTATAAGTAATATTCTTTTTTAAAATTTTAACTATTTAAAAATCATTTTCCCTCTATCTATGAGGAGTTTTGTTGTCAAATAAGAACAACATAATTTCAGTTACTGAAATGGTGTGTTATGTCATACATGTAGATTTCATTAAAATTTTATGATGATTTTGGTGGCTACATTTGAAAGTGTAGTCACAATAAGACTAGAACTCACTGGAAGGATACTTCTTGTGTCTGAAAAATATTTGAAAAAACTAATGTTATTGTCCACATGTAGTATCCATAACATTGACCTTTCCATGAGAACACAAACTTTCCATGATTCATTTTTTAAAATGGCTAATTTTTAAAAGTGTTTTTTAAGAAATATACATAAAATATATGATAGAAGTTTTGTATGTTCCAGGAAAACAAACAAACCTAATGTAGACATGGTCTATGTTTACAAGAGCTCAAAGCCTATTAGTGGAGACAGTAAACAAGCAACTAAGAGTGATAGAGTGGTAAATCATAACAAGTTGTATGGATGGTTATGGTGTAGTCATAGAGGATAACAGGTTTCAGATCTTTCCCACCCTAAAGGATTGACAGGCAAGACCTATCTGAGAACAAGTTAAATTCTAAAGAAGGCTGGAGGTGGCAGCTCTCAGCTGTGCAAAATATTTGAGAAATTTAAGGAAAGTAGTATGCAAAGCCCCTAATATATGAAACAATTTGTTGTTTTTGAGGTGGGAAAAAAAAAAGGAGGAAAAATGGAAATGCAGATTGATTGTATGAGGACAAGAAAAGGGAGAAGTCACACATCAAGATGTTTTTCCAAGATAAAGATTTGTAATTGATTCATAATATTGTAAAAACATTAAATTATTTTAAGGGTAAAGATGATACAATCTGGTTAATTCTTTAAAAAGTTTACTTTCACTGATGAATGGAGAAAATCATTAGGAGAAAGATAGAATAAAAAGAAACAGTAAGGAATATATCACTATTGCCTAGATTAAAACTATGATGGCTTAAAATAAGTTAGAGACAGTGGAGACAAAGCCAAATTTTGTTATTTTCTTCTTTAGAGATTCAATTTTGAATTACCTTTTAAAGAATAGTGTTATCTGACAAAAAGGTGAATATATGATCCTGGAGCTCACAGAAAATATGTGGTATGGGTCCATGCTTTATGGAGTCCTGAACATAGAGTTAATGTTCAGTTCAAGGTATGGTTAAGGCAATATCAGAAAAAAGTTTAGAGAGATAAAAAAAAAAACAAGCTATACATAAAGAAGATAAAATGACTAGAGGGAGGATGAAAACCAAATGGTATCATTTAATGGAAATTAGGATTAATTGTGTCAGATGTTGATAAAAATTTATGCAAAATGAAACAAAATAATGTTAACCTTGAGAAAATGCATTACACTTAACCATCTAAATCCTCATTTCAACTTCGAAGAGTGTTGCTGATTAACAACTCTTAAGTTGGCAGGGTTTACCAGAAATGACTGACAAGATTACACATTCTTTCTAGGTCATTCTAAAATGAATACCTGGGTTACAAGGAGTTATACTTATCTTTTTCCTTGACTACAGATAAATCAGAAGAGACATCTCAGTTCATAAGGCCATGTTGTGACTGCATGCAAGATAAATTCTTTTTCATTCCAATCACAATTCCTTCCCTCTCCTTACTGTTATCCATTCCTCAAAAACTTTCATCATGCCAATTTTTATTTTTATGTCTGCTTTCAAGGTAACCAATACATAATAGTTGCTAATGATGGTGGGCAAAGAAAGTGGACATCAAACTCAGATTGTAAATCTGGATCAGGAGCTGACCAGATGGCAAAGAGGATTTCATCTGGTGATTGTTGAACACAGCCAGCCTGGCAAAGAAGATACTGCAGTTGTGAAATTTTTCACCCACGGAGAACTGGTATGGGAAAACTGTGCAAGGAAATACACTGACAGGAACTATATTATCTTGCATTTGAGAAATACAAAGAAATAGATTGATGGCTTTTGAATTGGATGGCTTTTGCTTGGAGCACTTTCATGAACTTCGTGGAGAAGGATAATGAAAGGCTGAGGATAATTAATCAGTAATTAAAGGCTAGATGTGAAAGCCAGAAAGCCTCTTTGGCAACATATAAAGATCTAGTCTCCTGCAGCTAGAGGGCAGAGAAAGATGAGGATAGGGCCAGCATTAAGCTGTTGAGCAGTAGAACTTCAAAGAATGTTACATTTTTTACTGGACAGGTCTCCTGTGTCAAGGTCAGAACTCTGACTGGGAAGGAATGCAACTGAAGTCTGAAGGGGAACATCTGGATTAGTGCATTCAACTCAGATTCCATTAACTTTACAAGTTTGTAGTCAAAGTGTTACTCCAGTCCTCTCTCTTCCTGGCTAACAAACATCACTTTTCTTGAAAATGATGCAAAGTCTTCCACTTTGTATGCAAACAACCCATTCCACCAGAATCATGCCAATTTCCTCTCTGATTACTCAACCCATAAGTACAGTGAAGTTCATATAAAATCAATCCAGATAAGACTTTTGCCAGCTTATATAACATATGGGTTACAAACACTGGATTAACTGATCTGTACTAAGAGTTGAGAGAGTAGGGAAGGGCTAATAGGTGCTGAGTCAAAAGGAGCAGAAAATTTTATCGTCATGGAAGAACTCTTATACTATTACATATTTTAACACCCTTGTAAAAGCTCCCAGGGTGGTGATGGAAGGGATATTTAGGTAAGCTACTAGGATGGCTCTTAGAAACTTGGAAAAAAAAATGGAAGCCCATACAAAGTGAAATAGAAATGCCAGAGCTGCTATAATAGATGATAAAAGATGGTGCAAAAGTCCTTGAAGATAGACATGGTAAAGAAAGGGTACAATGCATTATGCCAGAATAACCAGTGGATTACTCTTTTGCACCAGAAGATTTGGAAGACATTCAATGGTGATAATTGCCTCAGGAGAGCAACTTATAGGTGGTTGAATTCTCTAGGTTAAGACTGATAGCAGAGCATTTTAGGACAGAACTGAGTTTATTCTGCTGCGGAAAGTAAGCATACTAGGAATGTGAAATACTGTAATATAGGTGGTGGTTCTTAATGATCAGAAGTTATCATAGGCGGGATGTTTTTGAGTGGCAGCAGGAAGGGATTGACCCTCACTGAGCTAAAAATATGCTTTTTAAAATATGGAAACCTTAACAACCAGGTAGAAAATCAGGCATTGCTAAAAATAATGATAGAAATAAAAAATGTATATTCAGAAAATTGATGGAAGTTGGGCCCATAGAAAGTCATAATCCCTTGCTCAGGATCTCAAACTGAGATGCTCTCAAATATAAAATGCATTAACTTAAGGAATAGCTTATTTCTAGGAGTAAGTGTCTCCTAACATCATAGCAAGTAAATAAAGTAATAGATTTCTTAATACTGTCCTAAGTTATTTTGGGAACTGTTAATGGTATAAGAAGAATATCCTGGTAATTACAGGTCACAGAAACAATGAGCAGATGGATCATCACTGCATTCTGGTCAAAAGTGAGCACACATACTTAAAGTAATTAGCTGAGTCCCATCACAGGGCCAGTTTACTTTGAGTCCTCTGTATAGAGGAAAACTATGATGGCCATTCTCCAGTTCCTCAGTGCATACCTGGAATGAACATTATGAACACATGGATGACTGGCACACTGTTTCATGGCTTATAGGTTAAGAGCAATTTCACTGGTAAAGATCAACTGAAAGTCTCTGAATCTGTGCCCAATCCATGCCCCGGCCAAGATTAGCTCATAACTGTACCTCCTAAACAAATTACTCTATCTTTGTTAATGTAGATTTCCATGTTCTCAAATTTGTGGTATGTGGTCATTCTCTAATGAATTTATTTTCCATTCCTATCAGTGCTGTAACTTGGATTTTAAATGTCCACCCCAAGACTCATGTGTTAAAGGCTTATCCCCGGAGTAGCATTAAGGAAACTTTTAAACCTTATCACTTCTTTTGCCATGCTTTGCAAGGTTTTATGGTATCATGCACCCCTGCTGTATGCACTGACTCCCCACAGACCTAAAAGTAATGAGCCTATATACCATAAGTAGGAAACATAAAGCCATGATCCAAAATCAACACTTTACCCTTATAATTTAATTATCCCAATGTTTGTTATCAAAACAGAAAACAGACTAACAGACTCAGAAATGGTAAGAAATCATTTACATCCATACAGACTAGCCAAGTCCAGAGTTCCACCCTTGTGCCAGGGCTATGTAAGATTATCTTCTATGCCTCTCTAAATCCATCATAATATAATTCAAGTTCAAAGAAATCTGGTTGGTGTGAAAATCCAGAGATCATCACAGTGGATCACTATATTGATAGCCTCAAGCCACTACAAAAAATGAGTAAGATGTGGTAAATACATTGGATGCTTTCTTAAGACACATATATTCCAGAAGTTGGAAGAAAATTTCTCTTATAGTTTCAGAGGACCACCTTAAAAACTATGCAACAGTCAATTAGCACATTAAATTATTTAAACAGAACGATTCAGCAAATTTCCATTAGCCACTTTCTGTAGTTGTCCATTGACTTGCTGGCAACATGGGTACATGAATAAAATAGCCTTTCTGGCAGGGCTGGAAGAGATGCATGGCCCCCAAAGCCAAGTATGCCATTTAGCAAGACTAATTGAGATACTGATGATGAATGTCTGCCATCCCAACAGAAACCAATTTAAAGCTTGTTGTGGGACCATTCTCTTAGGTAGCAGTTGATAATCTATGATCCATGATTTAAATATAGTTCATTGCCTTTTAGTAAATAAAATCTTTTCTGGACAAAACCACACACACATGTATATGTATTTTCAATGGCTGTTTTTATGCAACAATAACAAATTTGGGTTTTTGTGGTGGAGACATTAACTCACAAACAAACAAACAAAAATACCATTTAACTCTTGACAGGAAAAAAAAAAAAAAAAAAAAAAAAAAAAACCATCCCCTACTCTAGAAGACCAACTGACCACTTTGGTAGAAGTTGAGAGCATTGCATCTTTTTCACCTTGGAACTGAAAGTGACTCACCAGATTGTAATCAATGCATATTTCTCGGTGGTGTGTCTTTGCTTACCCTGATCAAGAGCTTTATTCAGAATAAGGCTTAAAATGTATGGACATAAAACTGCACACATTGTATTGGATCAAGGGAGCAGATTTAAATAAAAACAGGTAGGACAGTGACCACATCTGTGTTGATTTTTTTTTAAATTTTTATTGTTGGTTGTTCAAAACATTACATAGTTCTTGATATATCATATTTCACACTTTGATTCAAGTGGGTTATGAACTCCCATTTTTACCCCGTATACAGATTGCAGAATCACATCAGTTACACATCCATTGATTTACATTTTGCCATACTAGTGTCTGTTGTATTCTGCTGCCTTTCCTATCCTCTACTATCCCCCCTCCCCTCCCCTCCCCTCCCCTCTTCGCTCTCTACCCCCTCTACTGTCATTCATTTCTCCCCCTTGTATTATTTTTCCCTTTCCGCTCACTTCCTCTTGTATGTAATTTTGTATAACCCTGAGGGTCTCCTTCCATTTCCATGCAATTTTCCTTCTCTCTCCCTTTCCCTCCCACCTCTCATTCCTGTTTAATGTTAATCTTCTTCTCATGCTCTTCGTCCCTACTCTGTTCTTAGTTACTCTCCTTATATCAAAGAAGACATTGGGCATTTGTTTTTTAGGGATTGGCTAGCTTCACTTAGCATAATCTGCTCTAATGCCATCCATTTCCCTGCAAATTCTATGATTTTGTCATTTTTAAATGCAGAGTAATACTCCATTGTGTATAAATGCCACATTTTTTATCCATTCGTCTATTGAAGGGCATCTAGGTTGGTTCCACAGTCTTGCTATTGTGAATTGTGCTGCTATGAGCATCGATGTAGCAGTGTCCCTGTAGCATACTATTTTTAGGTCTTTAGGGAATAGACCAAGAAGGGGAATAGCTGGGTCAAATGGTGGTTCCATTCCCAGTATTCCAAGAAATCTCCATACTGCTTTCCATATTGGCTGCACCAATTTGCAGTCCCACCAGCAATGTACAAGTGTACCCTTTTCCCCACATCCTCGCCAGCACTTGTTGTTGTTTGACTTCATAATGGCTGCCAATCTTACTGGAGTGAGATGGTATCTTAGGGTGGTTTTGATTTGCTTTTCTCTGACTGCTAGAGATGGTGAGCATTTTTTCATGTACTTGTTGATTGATTGTATGTCCTCCTCTGAGAAGTGTCTGTTCAGGTCCTTGGCCCATTTGTTGATTGGGTTATTTGTTATCTTATTGTCTAATTTTTTGAGTTCTTTGTATACTCTGGATATTAGGGCTCTATCTGAAGTGTGAGGAGTAAAGATTTGTTCCCAGGATGTAGGCTCCCTATTTACCTCTCTTATTGTTTCTTTTGCTGAGAAAAAACTTTTTAGTTTGAGTAAGTCCCATTTGTTGATTCTAGTTATTAACTCTTGTGCTATGGGTGTCCTATTGAGGAATTTGGAGCCCGACCCCACAGTATGTAGATCGGAGCCAACTTTATCTTCTATCAGACGCAGAGTCTCTGATTTGATATCAAGCTTCTTGATCCATTTTGAGTTAACTTTTGTGCATGGTGAGAGAAAGGGATTCAGTTTCATTTTGTTGCATATGGATTTCCAGTTTTCCCAGCAACATTTGTTGAAGATGCTATCCTTCCTCCATTGCATGCTTTTAGCCCTTTTATCAAATATAAGAAAGTTGTAATTTTGTGGGTTGGTCTCTGTGTCCTCTATTTTGTACCATTGGTCCACCCGCCTGTTTTGGTACCAGTACCATGCTGTTTTTGTTACTATTGCTCTGTAGTACAGTTAGAAATCTGGTATCGCTATACTTCCTGATTCACACTTCCTGCTTAGAATTGCTTTTGCTTTTCTGGGTCTTTTGTTTTTCCATATGAATTTCATGATTGCTTTATCTATTTCTACAAGAAATGCCGTTGGGATTTTGATTGGCATTGCATTAAACCTATAGAGAACTTTGGGTAATATCGCCATTTTGATGATGTTATTTCTTCCTATCCATGAACAGGGTATATTTTTCCATCTTCTAAGGTCTTCTTCTATTTCTCTCTTTAGGGTTCTGTAGTTTTCATTGTATAAATGTTTCACCTCTTTTGTTAGGTTGATTCTCAAGTATTTTATTGTTTTTTTGAGGATATTCTGCATGGGGTGGTTTTCCTCATTTCCATTTCAGAGGATTTGTCGCTGATATACAGGAATGCCTTTGATTTATGCGTGTTGATTTTATATCCTGCCACTTTGCTGAATTCATTTATTAGCTCTAATAGTTTCTTTGTAGAGCCTTTTGGGTCTGCTAGGTATAGAATCATATCATCTGCAAATAGTGATAATTTAAGTTCTTCTTTTCCTATTTTGATGCCTTTAATTTCTTTCATCTGTCTAATTGCTCTGGCCAGTGTTTCGAGAACTATGTTGAACAGAAGTGGAGAGAGAGGGCATCCCTGTCTTGTTCCAGATTTTAGAGGGAATGCCTTCAGTTTTTCTCCATTCAGAATGATGCTAGCCTGAGGCTTAGCATAGATTGCTTTTACAATATTGAGGTATGTTCCTGTTATCCCTAGTTTTTCTAGAGTTTTGAACATAAAGGGATGCTGTACTTTGTCGAATGCTTTTTCCACATCTATTGAGATGATCATATGGTTCTTATTTTTAAGTCTATTGATGTGGTGAATAACATTTATTGATTTCCGTATATTGAACCAGCCTTGCATCCCAGGGATGAATCCTACCTGATCATGGTGTACAATTTTTTTGATATGTTTTTGTATCCGATTCGCCAGAATTTTATTGAGGATTTTTGCATCTAGGTTCATTAGAGATATTGGTCTGTAGTTTTCTTTCTTTGAAGTGTCTTTGTCTGGTTAAGGAATCAGGGTGATGTTGGCCTTGTAGAATGAATTTGGAAGTTCTCCCTCTTTTTCTATTTCCTGAAGTAGCTTGAAAAGTATTGGTATTTGTTCTTCTTTAAAGGTTTTGTAAAACTCTGCTGTATACCCATCCGGTCCTGGGCTTTTCTTAGTTGGTAGTCTTTTGATGGTTTCTTCTATTTCCTCAATTGATATTCATCTGTTTAGGTTGTCTATATCCTCCTGACTCAATCTGGGCAGATCATATGACTTAAGAAATTTATCGATGCCTTCACTATCTTATATTTTATTGGAGTATAAGTATTCAAAATAATTTCTGATTATCTTCTGTATTTCTGAAGTGTCTGTTGTGATATTGCTTTTTTCATCCTGTATGCTAGTAATTTGAGTTCTCTCTCTTCTTCTCTTCGTTAGCATGGCTAAGGGTCTGTCGATTTTATTTATTTTTTCAAAGAACCAACTTTTAGTTTTGTCAATTTTTTCAATTGTTTCTTTTGTTTCGATTTTATTAATTTCAGCTCTGATTTTAATTATTTCTTGCCTTCTACTTCTTTTGCTGTTGTTTTGCTCTTCTTTTTCTAGGATTTTGAGATGAAGTATGAGATCATTTATTTGTTGGTTTTTTCTTTTTTTAAGGAATGAACTCCAAGCAATGAATTTTCCTCTTAGAACTGCTTTCAATGTGTCCCATAGATTCCGATATGTTGTGTCTGTGTTTTCATTTATCTCTAAGAATTTTTTAATTTCCTCCTTGATGTCTTCTATAACCCATTGATCATTCAGTAACCTATTGTTCATTCTCCAAGTGATGCATGATTTTTCCTTCCTTCTTTTATCGTTGATTTTCAGTTTCATTCCATTATGATCAGATAGGATGCATGGTATTATCTCTACTCCTTTATATTGTCTAAGAGTTGCCCTGTTACATAATATATGATCTATTTTTGAGAAGGATCCATGTGCTGCTGAGAAAAAAAGTATAACTGCTTGATGTTGGGTGGTATATTCTATATATGTCAATTAAGTCTAGATTATTAATTGTGTTATTGAGTTCTATAGTTTCCTTATTCAACTTTTGTTTGGAAGATCTGTCCAGTGGTGAGAGAGGTGTGTTGAAGTCTCCCATGATTATTGTATGGTGGTCTATTAGACTCTTGAACTTGAGAAGAGTTTGTTTGATGAACATAGCTGCACCATTGTTTGGGGCATATATATTTATGATTGTTCTGTCTTGTTGGTGTATGGTTCCCTTGAGCAGTATGTAGTGTCCCTCTTTATCCCTTTTGATTAACTTGGGCTTGAAATCTATTTTATTTGATATGAGTATGGACACTCCTGCTTGTTTCCGAAGTCCATATGAGTGATATGATTTTTCCCAACCTTTCACCTTCAGCCTATGTATGTCTTTTTCTATCAAATGCGTCTCCTGTAGGCAACATATTGTTGGGTCTTGTTTTGTGATCCATTCTACTAGCCTGTGTCTCTTAATTGGTGAGTTTAAGCCATTAACATTTAGGGTTATTATTGAGATATGGGTTGTTCTTCCAGCCATATTTGTTTATTTATGTTACTAAACATGGTTTGTTTTCCTCTTTGATTATTTTCGCCCCCTTTACTGTCCTACCTCCCACTGTTGGTTTTCATTGTTATTTTCCATTTCCTCTTCCTATAATGTTTTGCCGAGGATGTTTTGAAGAGATGGTTTTCTAGCTGCAAATTCTTTTAACTTTTGTTTATCGTGGAAGGTTTTAATTTCATCTTCCATCCTGAAGCTTAATTTCACTGGATACACAATTCTTGGTTGGAACCCCTTTTCTTTCAGTGTTTAAAATATGTTATTCCAGGATCTTCTAGCTTTCAGAGTCTGTGTTGAAAGATCAGCTGTTATCCTGATTGGTTACCCCTACATGTAATCTGCTTCCTTTCTCTTGTAGCTATTAAAATTCTCTCCTTATTCTGTATGTTGGGCATGTTCATTATAATGTGTCTAGGTGTGGATCTCTTATGATTTTGCACATTCGGCGTCCTGTAGGCTTCTAGGATTTGGGATTCTGTCTCATTCTTCAAGTCTGGGAAGTTTTCTCATATTATTTCACTGAATAGATTGCCCATTCCTTTGGTTTGGATCTCTATACCTTCCTGTATCCCAATGACTCTTAAGTTTGGTCTCTTTATGTTATCCCATATTTCTTGGATGTTCTGCTCATGGTTTCTTAACAGTCTTGCTGAGCTGTCTATGTTCTTTTCAAGTTGAAGTACTTTGTCTTCATTGTCTGATGTTCTATCTTCTAAGTGTTCTACTCTGCTGGTAGTATTCTCAATTGAGTTTTTAAGTTGGTTTATTGCTTCCTGCATTTCTAGGATTTCTGTTTGTTTGCTTTTTATAACCTCTATCTCCCTGTATAGTTGATCTTTTGCTTCCTGGATTTGTTTGTGTAATTCATTGTCGAAGTGATCTTTCATTGTCTGATTTTGCTGTCTAATGTCTTACTTGAGACTCCAGATCATCTGAAACATGTATATCCTGAATTCTTTATCTGACATTCCATCTGCTGCAGCTATTACCTCTTCTAAAGTTGAGTTGACCTGCATTGCTTGTGGTCCTTTCTTTCCTTGTCTTTTCATACTGCTCGCGTTTCTTTCTGCTTGGTGAAACTGTTGTGTTTTTGAAATTTTCCCCCTATATATATATATATATATATATATTGCTCTTGTGTAGTTGAAAAGTCTCCCTTGCAGGGTCGGGCAGCGGCTGTGCTCCTCCTCCAATTGGGGTGATCTGTCTACCAAGCTGACGGGCCGTTGGGCCTGTTCTGCCAGTCGGTCGCAGTTCTGCCTACCTTGCAGGCGCTGGTGGCGGCTCTGCTCTGCCCCTCCTCCAATTGGTGTGACATGTCTACAATGCCCGCAGACCCCTGGGCCTGTTCTGCTGGTTGGTCCCAGGTCTGCCTACATTGCAGGCACTGGCGGCGGCTCTGCTCTGCCCCTACTCCAACTGGGGTGACGTGACTACCACGCTGGCGGGCCGCTGGGCCTGTTCCGGGCGTGGGCGGCAGCTCTGCTCTGCCCCTACTCCAATTGGGGTTATGTGACTGCCACGCAGGTGGGCCGCTGGGCCTGCTCCCGGCACGGGCGGCGACTCTGCTCTGCCCCTCTGGCTTGATGACAAAGTGAGAGAGACTCGGGTGTTTGTGACTCACTTTCGTTACCAGGAGACCAACTGTTTCTGTCGCCACTAGTATCGATGAAGTTCTCTCCTCCGCCGCTTTCTGATGACATCAGATCTCTGCCATGTTGGTATCCCATGGGAATGGCAGCATTTCATTCCCTTTGCCGGGTGACCAAATCAACGGGTGAGTCCTGACCGGCCCTCACAAACCCCATCTCAATCCTGTTGCCACTGCCTATGAAGGCTCAGTTGCTATTTACCTCCACAGTATTCAGCAGGACCCGGACCGAGAAGCCGTTTCCGCGGGTTCTTTAGCACTGAGTCTGAGTAATTTGTCTGCGAGATGCAGGCGAATGGCAGCCTGAAATTACCTGTTCTATGGCTGAAGGAGCTGTGATCAGTCGAAAACAGGGATGGTAATGTCAGCTCTCCAAGATGGTGGCCGCTGGCTTCCTCTGTGGTCTGACCAGTGTGGAGAACCAAATTGGACCACTTCCTTCCCCCGTCTCAAACCCAGAATTCAGCACTGAGCACGGTGATTGCACAGCTGGTAGAAGCCCACAGAAACCTGCAGAATCCGCAGCGCTGTATCTTTGCGTTGCTATCTCGTAGTTTCCCAGTGCGCGCCACAGACTCTAGCTGCAGGGCCATTTGCTGAATAAGCAGCGTGACCCTGCGTGCGGACAAATCTCTCGCGTTTGAGCCCCCGTAGCTGATCCTCGTGCGATGGAAATCCTTCCTCTAGGTTTTGGAGCACCCCAATTTTGCTGGAAATTCCTAACAAGATAGCTTTTAGCCGTTCTAACTCGTCATTCTCCCACACAGTGACACGGTACACGGGGGTAATGCACTCCCTTCGCCGCCATCTTCGCACTCTGTGTTGATTTTGTATCCTGCAACTTGAATGGATTTGCTTATCATGCTAACAGTGTTTGGTGAAGTTTTTAGAATTTTCTTTATTAAAATATCCGCCATCTACAAACAGGCAATTGTATTTCTTCCCTTTTTATTAAGAAATGATTATTTATAGCCCAACCTACCTTTTCTGTCTATGACTTGTAGCATTTTGTTAAAGTAGCAAAATTTTCCATCATTGCCTGGTTTCTATTCTTGAGTGTGGTAGTAACAATGGCTTCTCATAAATGGTCTTTATTATTGTAATTTCTTTTTACAAGCTTTGTTGAGATTTTTTATCATAAAAGGATGCTGAATTTTACCGAATTCTTTTCTCTGCTGTATTAACATGTTCATATGATTTTTTAATATTTCATTACATGAATTTAGAGTATTAGATTTACTGATTCAAATATTCTGAAGCCTCCTTGCATCATAGGGTTAAATCTTATAGGACTGCAGTCCTATAAGACTTCCCATCTTCATGAACTATTTTTAATGTGTTGTTAAAATTAGTTTACTACTATTTAGTTGAGAACGTTTACATTTATATTCAACAGGGATGTTGCCCTATAACTTACTTTTCTTATACGGTCTTTGACAAGTTTCAGTATGACTTTAAGGACAAACTTGTAACATCATTTTGAAACCACTCCTTCGTCTTCAGTTTTTTGGAAGAGCTTGAGACCCCTGACTTCAATTTTTTGTATGTTTTGTAGAATTCACCTTGGGAGCCATAAATTCTTGGACTACATTTGTTGTGAGATTTTTGAATGCTGGTATGATCTCCTAACTCATATTTGGCTTGTTAGAATTTTCTAGATTTTTATGACTTAGTCATGGTAGATTGTATATTTCTAGAATGTAATCTATCTGTTTCTTCTTCCTTGTCCAGTTGGTTAGTGTATAAAATTTTTGGGTATCCACATGATTTTTTTTATTTGTGATATTGGTTGTAATGTCTCCTATTTCATTTATAATTTGATTTCAATCTTCTCTCTTTTTTTCTTAGGCTAGGTAAATGTTTGTAAGGTTTTAGAAAAATAAGTAAATAAATAAATCCCTCTACCTTTCATTGATCTTTATTTACTGCTTTCTTTATTAGCATCCTCTGAGACTCCACAAAGAAGGCAGTGATTCACTTGAGGTGTGCCCTAAGAGCCACAGGCTTTATTCACTGTTGTTCCTTGTTTGTTTTTGTTACTCTGACTGGGTAATTCAATTGACCTATCTTTGAGCTGTCTGATTCTTCTTTCTGCTTCATTAAATCTTTTGTTGAATCTTTCAGAACACTCATGTGTTCTTCAGGTGCAAATTTTCTGCCTTTTTTTTCTAATGGTTTCTGTTTCTCTGTTGAGTTTCTCATTTTCTCATATGTTATTTTCCTTATTTTATGCATTCATCTGTCTGAATTCACTGTTTACTGAGCTTCTTTAAGATAGCTATTTTTTCCTCTTTTTAAACTTTATTTTTTTTAATTTGTTTTAATTAGTTACACATGACAGTACAATGATCTTGACATATCATACATTTAACATATCATCAATAATGTGTACTGACTGGTCAGATGGGGTATAATTTCTCATATTTCTGAGTGTACAGTTTGCAGAATCACATTGGTCATACAGTCATGTATATACATACAGCAATAATAATGTCTTTTGATTTAATGCTGGGTGCTAATAAGTCTCCATTTCCTTAGGACCTGTTATTGGTGTTTTATCATGTTCCTTTGGTGTCATCATGTTTCCCTGTTTATTTGTGATGTTTATGGCTTCCACTGGTCTTTGTACATTTAAATGAATAGGTTCCTCTTCCCATCTTCATGGACTGACTTCAGCAGAGAAATTCCTTCAATCAGCTAGCCATAGATTCTGGGCAGGCAGCTGGGGTCATGTGTGTAGGCTTGTTACTGGAGTCATTGGGCTGGTTGGTCTGGCCTCTGGGTCTCTGGGATGATCTGGCCTGTGGATCTATGGGAAGGCTGGTGCTAGCATGGGCCTAGTGCCAAGTCTCTGTGAGGAGTCTGGAGCCAGAGGCAGCAAGGGTTAGACTGCTGCTAAGGTGAGCTTGGAGTCTGGGTCCATGGAGGCTGATTAGGAGTCTTCTCCACAGGAGCCCTGCTGGAATCTAGATGTGTACTGACTGGTCCACAGTCTGGGCCAAATGACTGTGGGAGTTTGCTTGGGCATGATTCCAGCAGGGATGGGTATTCCAGTTATAAATATCCATGTAAAAAGACAACCAGGTTATGCCATATGAATAAATATTTCCTGATCTGTAGTAGGTAGGTTTATTAATTTCTCCAATCATCATTTTAATTTTTAAAATTAAAAAAAATATAAATTAAGATTTTGACTTATTTCATTCTTCAATTTAGAAAACCATAATATCACATAACCTTAATTTAGAAAGAAAAGAGGCTTTTTTTTTTTTTGGCCCTCAGTTTTCATCCAAGGTCTAGGAACCATATCTAGTGATAGCCTTCGTTTTGGAAGGATCAAGTTGATGAAGGACACAGGGAATATGCTGGAGACCTAGACAAACTGGATGTAAAATCCATTCATAAGAGGAGACCCGTGATAGCCTCTCTTAAATCCTACCTGGTCTCTTCTCTTACTATTTCATAGTGAGGATTAAATTTCAACATAAGTTTCACAAGAAATAAACCATTTACAAACCATAGTAGTTTTAATTAATATAGTAATACACTAAATAATAGAAAATATTATAATGTATAATCTTTGATTTATAAAACATGAAAAAATCTCTCCTTCAATATTCTCTTTATTTTATTTCATATTTAACTAAATATTTCAAGTATTTGATATATTTCCCAATATAATCTTCCAATTTTTTTTTAACTGGGTCAGTAGTTTTGCCTTTTTAATATATCCTGCTCACCTTGATATATGTATCATAATGCCAGGTGATTGCCTTCAAGACTCTCTTAGTGTAGCACACACAAAATTGGACTGTAAGGGTTTAGTCATTTGTTGAGTGGCACATTTCTCTTGTGTACATTTCTTTCTTATCCAGCCATGGCTGAGGTTCATTCTGTCTATTTCTAATGAAAACTTAAATCTTTCAATTTCTTTCCTCCCAATAATACTCAAAAGGAACAGGATGCATTTCTATCAGGAAGTTCTTCAGGGGGGTTTACTTTAATGTTTTAATTTTCTTTTCATTTACTTACAGGTTGCTTTAGATTGTAAAATCAGCTCGTCAGATTCAAGCAAAAGAAAAAGTCTGCAATAACCAACTATGTTTTCTATAAAATCTAGTTGATTAATCAGTGGGCTTGTAGGCTGAATAGAAGTTGTGACTTTGGCAAAGAGATAAGAGGTTTGAAAGAATTTAAAGTTACAAACTATCATGGTTGTTAGTTTATAAAACATCTCTCTTGCATTTGTCTATAGTAGTAGCAATTAAGCTCCCCTCTCAAAAATTTTCAGTGATAAATATTAAAAAGGAGTCATTTTACATATTGTTAAAAAAAAAACAAGGAAACCTGGATGAACAGAGTAAGGGTAAAAAACTGCAGTCGGATATTCATGATCCTTGATTTTGAAGTAGCTGGGACTCATTTTTGTCATTGATGAAATGAGGGGATAGACTTTTTGGTTTCCAAAGTATTTTTAATCTTTATTTTGTTTTGAAGCCATTTGTTTAAAAAGGATACTTTAAGTAAGATAAATATACTCAGAGATCACTAAGAGACTTTTCTATTATTATGTAGTTGTGCTCTTAGATATTTTTGTGAAATCATGTGTATTTCATAGAGTGATTTTAGTTTTTAAGTTCCTGGAATACAGAACATATAGACTTTGAAATTTACATTAATTCCTGACCAGTGGTAAAATAGCCAGGAAGTCTATTATTTGTTTTGATCAATTTACTTCTATTTACTCAGGACTACATTGTTTGAATTATTTTCCTGCAAAGGTAGTTTTCTCTTTAAGGCTAACTTCATGACTATATTAATAATTTAGCATAAAGTGAATATATTAGTAGACCACTTTCACAAGATTATAAATCAATATTTACTGTTTCTGGACATAGAATAATATATATGGAAATGATGGGTAAAGTGAAGATAACAAGAAGAATTAGACTTGAAAAATAGAGATTCAAACAAGATTTGTCTTAGACAACATACAAATTGCAAAGGATTCTGTCCATGAGGAAAATTGAAAAATATTTAAGACATGGTTGTTTTAAATATCAGATAAAAGAATTGTATGAAAATAGATGATAGCATAGCTTACCTTGTTTAGAAGTGAAAATATGGGAGAAATATACCAAAACAGAAGGAAGCATTATCTAAGGTAATGTTTAAACAAAGGTGAAATGCTTTCTTCAGGCTTAGTGAATCATAATGACATGTGAAAAACATGTCACCCTCTCACTTTAATAGGTAAAGGCAGCATGCAAGTTGACATTTTAGATATAGTCTGTTCAAGAATATTGTATGCCATCCCATATTTAAATATTTATATAATTTAATTAATAACAAAAGCTAAAATTTTTAAGAAATTTAATCTTATTTAAAATATTTTCTTTTCAAAATATTTTTGTTATAGATAATAGAATCAGTTTTTTTTTTTTTCATTATGATGTTCAGGCAATTCTTTCTATTGGGGTAGTAAACTGTACTGTGTGAGTGCATGAGTAAGAGAAATTTTGTATTCAGTACATTGAATTGTGCTTTAGCAAATGTACTGCCTAGTGGGTTTATGACTATAAATAGATAGTCTACAATTGAGATATTTTGTCTCTTAATTTTTTTAATAAGAGAACAAACACTGTCATTGATTATACCTTTGTTGCTTTTTATTTATTATTGAAAATCTAAATCCAGACAGTAGGCCTGGTCCACCCTTCTGCTGGCAGAGCAGACACCCCCCAGAGCCTACCCTCTGGCACAAGACCACCCCTTACAACTAACAGACTACTTCGGGAGGTCAATTTCAGTGGCCCGGATTCACCCACACCAACTTGCACAGGACCCAGGTCCAGGATGCAGTAGCATACATTGAGGGACACCAGCAGGGTCTGGAAGTTCAACATCAAGGTGAGATACAGACAATCTGCATGGATACTATAAGAATATAGGCAACATGAATCAACAAGAGAGGAAAGTGCCCCAAACAAACCAGGACACTATAATAATAGAACAAATGGACAGCAAAGTTGATGAAGTGTCAGAGAAGGCATTCAGAAGGTTCATATTTAAAATGATTTGCAAATTAAAGAATGAGCTAAGTGAGCAAATACAGGCAAAAATTGATCACTCCAACAATGACATAACAGAGCAAATACAGGTAGCAAAAGATTACTTCAAGAGAGAGAGAGAGACTCTGAAAAAAAAGTCACTAATCCTTGAAATGAAGGATATAATAAATCAAATAAAAAACTCAATAGAAAGCATAACCAACAGACTAGATCACTTGGAAGAAAAAATGTCAGATAATGAAGACAAAGTATACAATCTGGAAAATAAAATTGATCACATAGCGAAGATAGTAAGAAACTATGAATAGAACATCCAAGAATTATGGGAGAGCATCAAATACCAAATCTAAGAGTTACTGGGATAGAGGAAAGCACAGAGTTTTAAACCAAAGTAATGGACAATCTCTTCAATGAGATAATATCAGAAAGTTTCCCAAGCATGAAGAAGAAATTAGAAAACCAGATATAAGAGGCTTACAGGATGCCAAATGTACAAAATTACAACAGATCTACACCAAGGCTAATTATAATGAAAATGCCTAGCATACAGAATAAGGATGGAATAATCTTAAAAGCCACAAGAGAGAGGAATCAGAAAACAACTAGGGGGAGACTAATTTGTCTCTCAGCAGATTTTTCAACCCAGACCCTCAAACCCAGGAGATAGTGGAACAACATATACCAAGCTCTGAAAGCAAATGGAGGCCAAACAAGAATCTGAGATCCAACAAAACTAAGCTTTAGATTTGATGATAAAGTAAAAACCTTCCATGATAAACAAAAGTTAAAAGAATTTTCAACTAGAAAGCGTATACTAGAGAACATCCTCAGCAAAATATTCCAAGAAGAGGAACTAAAAAACAATGATGAAAATCAGCACAGGGAGGAATCACCTAAAGGAAAATCTAATCAGTGCAGAAACCAAGTCATATTAAAGAACAAAAATAAACAAAAGCCTGGGAATACAAATCATGTCTCAATAATAGCCCTAAATGTTAATGGCCTAAACTCACCAATCAAAAGTCATAAACTAGCAGAGTGGATCAAAAAAAAAAAAAGACCCCCCAAAATATGCTGCCTCCAAGAGACTCATCTCATAGGAAAAGACATCCACAGACTGAAGGTGAATGGTTGGGAAAAATTATACTACTCACATGGACTGTGGAAGTAAGCAGGGGTTTCCCTCCTAATCAAATAAAGGAGACTTCAAACTAAAGTCAATCAAAAAGGATAAAGAAGGACACTACATACTGCTCAAGGGAACCATACACCAACAAGACTTAACAATTATAAATATGTAATATATATTGCCCAAACAATGGAGTTTGTTTGTTTATCAAACAAAGTCTTCTCAAGTTCAAGAATCAAATAGGCCATAACACAATGATTTTGGGTGACTTTAATACTACTCTTTTATCACTAGGTAAATCTTCCAAACAAAAGCTGAACAAAGAAAATATAGAACTCAATAAAACAATCAATAACTTAGACTCAACTCATATATATAGAATATTTCATCCTTAAATGAGAGAATACACTTTCTTCTCAGCAACACATGGATTCTTCTCTAAAATAGACCATATAATATGCCACAAAGCAAGTCTAAGCAAAAAAAAAAATAAAGTAGAGATAATACTCTGCATTCCATCAGATCATAATGGAATGAAATTGGAAATCAATGATAAAATAAGAAATAAAATCCACTCCAACACCTGGAGACTAAATAATATACTACTGAATGAATAATAGGTTATAGAAGACATCAGGAGGAGATTAAACAAATTTTAGAGGTGAATGAGAACACAGATACAACAGATCAAAATCTCTGAGACACTATGAAAACAGTTCTGTGAGGAAAGTTCATTGCATTGGAGTTAATTCCTTCAAAGAAGAAAGAGTCAACAAATAAATGACTTAACAGTACATCTTAAAGCCCTAGAAAAAGAAGAACAAATCAACATCAAAAGCAGCGGAAGACAGGAAATAATTAAAATCATAGCTGAAATCAATGAAATTGAAACAAAAGAAATAATTGAAAAAATTGACAGAAAAAAAGTTGGTTCATTGAAAAAAATAAATAAAATTGACATACCCTTATCCATGCTAATGAAGAGAGAGAAAACTCAAATAACTAACAAACGTGATAAAAAGGAAATATCACAACAAACACAACAGAAATACAGAAGATAATTAGAAATTATTTTGAAAACTTGTACTCCAATAAAATAGAAAATATCAAAGGCATTGACAAATTTCTAGAGTCATATAATTTGCCCAAATTTAATCAGGATAATATACATAATTTAAATAGATCGATTTCAAGTGACGAAATAGCAGATGCCATCAAAAGTCTACCAAGAAAATCTCAGGTTTGGATGAATACACATTTGAGTTCTACAAGACTTTTAAAGAAGAACTAATGCCAATACTTGTCAATTTATTTCAAGAAATAGAAAAAGAGGCAGTTCTTCCAAATTCATTAGATGAGGCCAGTGTCACCCTGATTCCAAAACCAGGCACAGACACATCAACAAAATAAAACTTTAGACCAATATCCCTAATGAACATAGATGCAAAAATTCTCAATAAAATTCTGGCAAAATCAATACAAAATATATGAAAAATATTGTGCACAACCATCAAGTGTGATTCATCCCAGGGATGCAAGGTTGATTCAATATATAGAAATCAATAAATGTAATTTATCACATCAATAGACTTAAAGAATCAGGGATGGGGATGTGGCTCAAGGGGTAGCGCTCTCGCCTGGCATGCGTGTGGCCCAGGTTCAATCCTCAGCACCACAAAAGAAAGATGTTGTGTCCCCAAAAAACTAAAAAAATAAATATTAAAAAAATTCTCTCTCTCTCTCTCTCTCTCTCTCTCTTTGAAAAAAAAAGATAAGAATCATATGATCATCTCAATAGATGCAGAGAAAAGCATTTGACAAAATTCTGCACACCTTATGTACAAAACACTAGAAAAATTAGGGATAACAATGAACATATCTCAACATCATAAAGGCTATCTGTGCTAAGCCCCAGGCCAACATCATTCTAAATGGAGAAAAATTGAAGGCATTTCCACTAAAAGCTGGTACAAGAAAGGGATGCTCTCTTTCATCACTTCTATTTTACATAGTTCTTGAAAAACTGGCCACAGCACTGAGACAGACAAAAGAAATTAAAGGGATAAACATAGGAAAAGAAGAACTCAAGTTGGTACTATTTGCTGATGATATGATTCTATACCTAGAAGGCCCTAAAAGTTCCACCAGAAAACTTCTATAACTAGTAAATGAATTTAACAAAGTAGCAGGATATAATATTAACACCCATAAATCAAAGGTATTTCTGAATATCAGTGGTATATCCTCAGAAATGGAAATGAGGAAAACTACCCCATTTACAATAGCCTCAGAAACAACAACAACAAACAAACAACAAAACAAAACAAAACTTGGGAATCAACGAAAGATGTGAAAGATATGTATAATGAAAATTACAGAATCCTAAAGAAAGAAGTCAAAGAAGATCTTAGAAGATGGAACTATCTACCTTGCTCTTGGATAGGCAGAATTAATATTATAAAAATAACCATACTCCCAAAAGCACTATACAGATTTAATGAAATTCTGATCAAAATTCTAATGACATTCCTCAAATAGAAAAAACAATCATGAAATTCATGTGGAAAAATAAGAGACCCAGAATAGCTAAAGGAATACTTAGCAGGAAGAGTGAAACAGATGGCATTATTATACCAGAACTTAAACTATACTACAGAGCAATAGTAACAAAAACAGCATGGTATTGGCACCAAACTGACTGGTAGAACAATGGTACAGAATAGAGGACACAGAGACTAACCCACAAAACTACAATTGTCTTATTATTGACAAAATTGTCAAGAACATGTATTGGAGAAAAGATAGCCTCTTCAACAAACACTGCTGGGAAAGCTGGAAATCCATATGCAACAAAATGAGATTAAATCCTTAACTCTCACTATGCACAAAACTCAACTCAAAATGGACCAAGGACTTAAGAATACAACCAGAGACCCTAATAGACCTACAAGAAAAAGTAGGCCCTAATCTCCACCATGTAGGATTAGGCCCCAACTTTCTTAATAAGACTCCTGTGTAACAAGAATTAAAATCAAGAATCAATAAATGGGATGGGCTCAAACTAAAAAGTTTCTTCTCAGTAAAAGAAACAATCTTTGAGGTGAATAGAGAGATTACATCTTGGGAACAAATATTTACCCCTCACACATCAGATAGAGCATTAATCTCTAGTTTATATAAAGAACTCAAAAAGCTAAGCATCAAAAAGACAAATAACCCAATCAATAAATGAGCCAAAGACCTGACCTGACACTTCTCAGAAGATGATAAAAAAATCAATTGACAAATATATGAAAAAATGTTCATTATCACTAGCAATTAGAGAAATGCAAATCAAAACCACTCTAAGATTTCATCTCACTTCAGTCAAAATGGCAGTTATTTTGAAGACAAACAACAATAAGTGTTGGCAAGAATGTGGGGAAAAAGGTACACTTATACACTGCTGGTGGGACTGCAAATTGGTGCAGACAATATGAAAAGCAATATGGAGATTTTTTGGAAAATTGAGAATGGAATCACCATTTGACCCAGGTGTCCCTCTCTTCGGTCTATACCCAAAGGACTTAAAAGCAGCATAATACAGGGACACAGCCACATCAATGACTATAGCAGCACAATTCACAATAGCTCAACTGTGGAACCAACATAGATGCCCTTCAATAGATGAATGGATTAAAAAAAAAAAAAAACATGGCATATATACACAATGGAATATTAACACAGCAATAAAAGAGAATAAAATCATGGCATTTGCAGGTAAATGAATGGAGTTAAAGAAGATAATGCTAAGTTAGCCAATCCCAAATAACTAAATGCTGAATGTTTTCTTTGATATAAGGAGGCTGATTCATATTGGGATAAGGAGAGGGAGCATCGGAGGAATAGAGGAACTCTAGATATGGGAGAAGGGTTGAAGGAGAAGGGAGGGGGCATGAGGTTAGAAATGATAGTGAAATGTGATGATCATTATTATACAAGTACATGTATGAAGACACAAATTGGTGTGAATGAAAAAATGTTATATTCTTTGTATATAACCAGAGATATGAAAAATTGTGCTCTATATGTGTAATAAGAATTGCAATGCATTCCCCCTGTCACATATAAATAAAAAAATAAAAATCCAAATCCAATATTTTTGGTATGTATTTTGTGTTAAAACGTGGCTCTTGTTGAACTCGATGAGAACTCAGAAAACCTCAATAGGTTTTTTTGGGGGTATTTAGATTTATATATATTAATTTAAAATATCACTAACTTTTTCAATAAAAGTGGAGAGAAAAGTGACTTTTACTCCTAATTTAAAAGAGAATAGGTATTATTCTACTTTAGTGTTTATAAATGTATTTACACATTTATTTGATTAAGAATAGGTGGGAGCAGGCAAGGCAACTTTGATACCACTTTTTTTTTTTTATAGATTTGAGATCTGAGATTTATACAAGATAACTAAACTGCTTGAGACATGTACCTCTAGGTACAGATATTCTCTAGAATATCTGAGAGTAGGCATAAAAATTCAGGTTTGATATTTTCAAATATGATCTTCTGAATATATAAATGAAAATAAAGACATTCACTAGGTCATCCTCCAAAACTACTGAATCAACACCCATTATGTAGGTTCCTTTTTATTTTAGCACATCTTTTTAGTGTCTGGTACTTCAGGCTTACAAGTAGCATGATATATTTTTGCCAAATATTAACTGGTTAGTGTATTCTCTACAATTTCAATATATACAAATTTCTTCACAACTTAATAGTTTTAGGATCAAGGGCTTGCTTATATAAATAATTAATTTAAGGCATACTTTTTTTTTTTTTTTTTGCTAATTATGAGCATAGCCAGGAATGAAAGATCAGGGACTGTGACACATGATTCAAAATCAGAGCACTCTAGACAGGTGTCCCTATATTGAGGTGGAGGACCTATGAGGTCTGCCAACAATGTCTATAATGGCTGGAATTTAAATATAACCTGTGGAAGAACTAGAGGTTTCACAAAATATCCTATACTGAAAAGAAAATGATCATTTACTGTTCATTAGAGTTTCCATTTCTGTAAAAGCATCCTTTGTAGTGTCCTTTATCACACTTCACAGTGTACCAGAGGCACCCTCTGGAGCCACTGAGATTGATGAGGAGGCTGCACTCTTTCACATAAAGCTTTCTAAAGGAACTTTCTCCCTCTGCATTTCTTATAGCTGTTCACCAAGAGGATGGAAGTTTGTATCAAATTCACTTTGGTTGCTTCACGCTTGTTGGAAAATTAGACCGAAAGCCTTTATGAATCATGTTGGAAAGTTTTAAGATTCTTATTTAATTAAGGTGAGAACTCAGAAAAACTCAATGTTATTTCAGATAATTTGATCTTCTAACATTTATTATATATGTTTGCTGTTCTCAGATTTTTTTTTAGTTATAGATGAACACAATATCTTTATTTTGTTTATTTATTTTTATGTGGTGCTGAGGATCAAACCCAGTGCCTCACATGTGTGAGGCAAGCACTCTGCTACTGAGCCACAACCCCAGCCCTTAGGGTTTGTTTTTTACGTGGTAATAATATTATCTAGTTTTGATTTTTTTTAACATTTCTGCAACACTCTAAATTATGCTTGTTGTTTTATATATTTAAAAAAATTGTTTGCTCACCAAAATATACTCTTAATGGGAGGACTTCAATTCCTTTTTTTCCCCTAAAATTGGATTTCTCAACTAGGGCACTATTGACATTTTAATCTAAGTGATTTTTTGTTGTTGCAGTGGGTTGTCCTTGGCATTGTAGAATGGTTAGCCTTACACCCTGTTCTGTCTTCATTAGACACTGGTAGTCACCCATTCCCCCACCTCCAACTGTAATGACCAAGAGTGTCTCTACACATAGCCAAATGTCCCTTACATAAAGCAGGTTCTTATCAGGAACAATTGTTTCTCCAGGGAATATTCTTAACAACTATGAACAGAAATATTACTAGCAAACACAGGGCAGTCCCCACAGGAAATAGCTTTTCCTAATATTATGTGAAAAGTCCTAAAGTTGAGCAGCCCAGTTTCTAAGTTTGCCATTATTCTATGTTTGAAGGTAGAATACTGTATTGACTTTTTAGGATGAAAGATTTTGGAAAACTTCAACTGTGGTTTAGGTGTGTGGTAGAGAGTAAAACAAGATGTGCAACTGTGTAATTTAAAAAAAAAAAAAAACGTAGTTGTAGATGAACAACATTCCTTTATTTTATTTGTTTTTATGCTGTGCTAATTTTTAATTTAATTTCCTATCTCCCAGCTGTCTGTGCCCAGGTCTATCTGTCAGATTCTTTCTTGCTCCTTCACTTAGCAACACTCAACCCATAGTAGAGTCAGAAATATTTCCTCTCATTGTGCATTGCTTCATATTTTACTTTTTCTTTGTTCTCAGTGAAAAAACATAAATCCTAGCTTTTCATAATATTGAAGAGCAAAATCGAACATCAAACATCAAACATTAGGTTATTCCTCTAAGACTAGATTTTTTTTTTGGTAAGGAAGAGGTACCAGGGATTGAATTTAGGGGAACTTGATCACTGAGCCACATCCCTAGACCTATTTTGTATTTTATTTAGAGATAGGATCTCACTGAGTTGCATAGTGCCTCACTTTTGCTGAGGCTGGCTTTAAAGTCAAGATCGTCCTGTCTCAGCAACCTCCTGAGCTGCTGGGGTTACAGGTGTGTGTACCTCAATTTCTGAGTGACTAAATTGTACATGATAGAAAGACATCTCTTTTAAGAAAAAAAAAAAAACCTTAATTTTTACTAAGTTTCATGAATTTCAACAGGAAATTCAATTCTTTGAATAATGCTATATGGTAGTTCTCTCTCCTGTTAAAACTTTGACTATCTGAATATAGAATAACAAAAAACATCAAATTTTAGTAAGAAATTTAATGAGTAGTGGATAAACATTAGTTTTCTCCCAAATTAGACATTAATTGTGCCTGCACAGAAAGATATAGCAGTTTCCTGGACCATCACCACCTGTGCAAAGATGAATCCTTTCAGTCACCTGTGCAAATATTAGGGTGTTTTTTGCCTTGGTCTCAGATTTAGCAATCCCCTCCTTTCAATGTTCCAATAATTAAACTGACTAGATTTTCTCAGGCTAGTTCTGGGCAGGTATTAATCAGTGTGTGCTCCCTCTTCCTTTCTGGCCCACACAGCAGGCACTGGGTCTTATAAATGGGTTAAAAATCATCTCTATTATATCCTGAAAGAGCAGCTATCTCTCCACCAACACCCACCTAGTGCCCGGGTGCTTAAACAGTACTCTGTGTAGTCATTGCCTTCTGAGAATTTATGGGCCATGAAGTCATCACAGCCTCCTTAGCCAGCTCTCCACTTGTGGCTTTGTATCAAATAATCCTTCTAATCCTGCCAAATGAAGGCAATGTATTTTTTCCCCTGAGAATTCACAACTTTCTTTTTTTTGCTCTTGCTTTAAAAAAAAAAGAACTTTTCCAATGCTGGCCCGACAGCCTTTGCCAATTCTCATTAGATTCCTTTCCCTAGACATATTTATAAAGCTTTCTCTGCCAATCCTGCATTCCAATTTCACTTCTCTCTGTTGCATATCCTGTTATTATTTTGTGAACCAACTATTTTTCAAGAGTAGCTTTTTCACCTCCTACTTAAATGTTGTTGACAAAGTTGTAAACTAAGCTATAAGAATCAGATTTTTTAAAAGAAGTCTTTATCATTGAGGATTTGCTCCCCAAGTATTAATCTCATCCTCGCTGCCTATTTTCTGAGTCCCTCATAGTTTGTAATTTAATCACATTCTGATAATTAGGTCCTTTGTTACATAACCACCTCATATTCTGTAGTTGATGTTCTTTCATCACAAATGTGACTTGAGTTACACTCCTGTTTTATTTTTGTCTTATTCATATATGGATAAGCTTCTAGATTTAGTTTCTTGGTTTTTAGAGCTCTTCTGTGATTCTAGATATAGCTATCTAGGGAGCCTGCTGTTTGCCTCTGCTCATCTGTACCTTTGTGCATGACTTTGAATTAAATCTGGTTTCTCTAATTCAGTCAGATGGGCCTCATTTCTGCCTTCTACTTTGGAGTTGAAACAAAGTACCATAAGCCAAGCCCCTGGAAAATGTGAAGCAGTCTTTTGTAATAATTTGCCATTTTTGCTCTAACAAGAATAACTTAAAATTGTAAAGATCTAGAAACACATATGACTCAGAAGTCATGGTACATATGACTAGAGTCATGACTATGAAATATTTTGGCACATAATTTTGAAAAGCTAATAAAACAAATATTTTCTTCAGAAAAAAATTTAAATTTCAAAGCTTACTGACAACGAAGACCTTTCACAAACAACTTAGATCCATCACCACAAAGTTAAAAACCCCTGAACTGGTGATACAAAGTATCATGAATCAAGTGGGGATTTTCTACATAGACTCTAATTGTTTTATAAGGTATCTAATAGATTTCATTATCCTCCCCAAAATGGCACCAATCCTATATAATGGTAAAAATTTTCTGGTGTTTTTGCAATGATCTTATCATGTTAAATTAATATGAAATGAATAAAGGTAGTTTGGAAGTATTTAGTCTTTTTGAAACAGAATAAGAACATTGTAATACTTGTGAGACTTACTGATTGGTACTTCCTTTTGACAATTTATAGGAAAAATGTGAAAATTTAAAGGAAACTTGAGTATATATATATATATATATATATATATATATATATATATATAGTAAGTTGAGAATTTCAGAATTAGAAAAAAATTAAGAGATGTTTTTATTCAGTTAGTATTTTATATTGAAGAAAACGTTTTCATTAAATAAACTCATATTGAATAGCTACCATCAATTAAATAAAAATCAAATTCAATATGAATCTTTGATTTTGAAAAAAATAGTAAAATATAGGAAGGACTTGCAGTCTGATCATTAGTTTTCCTTGCAAGTTAAATATCTTTCTTTGGCCATAGGAATTTAACACCAAAAATATCAAAAACAGAACATAATACAAAATTACTACCTTAAACTTGTATCTAATTCTATCTTATTCTACTTTTATACCTGGTAATTCACAGAAAGTATATTAACTGGTAGAGCTGTAGCTCCTTGAGCAGTGATGGTCTTGGTGTCTCAATTTCTCCTTACAGAAATTGTAGAAGATCTGTGACAAGGCTCTGAGATGAGTCACATGAGAAAATCTAGAGTCAATAAGATATGATAGAACATTCCAGCGTCAATAAGATATGATAGAACATTCCAGCATTGGCACACATTCCAATAAATCTACAAAGCATTTCAAATCTTGGGCATAGAAGTTGTTATACAAAGAAAAAAATTTATTTTCAGAAGCTTGTACTGAGTGCTGCCAGACACCACAGCAAAAACTCAATACTATGTGAGGGAAGGGAATAGAGGCAACATCTGGTGTCAGCTTTGCCAATGAGCCTCTCAGAGATGCAGGTGTCCAGAGCCCATGGTTTGTGAATATAGGCCAGACTGGGAAATACCTTAACATATGTAGGTTAATTGTGAAACTATGTTTAGAATAGCTGGGGGAAATTACAACATGTAAATTTTTTTACCCTTAGAAGAGCATTTGAAATACTGCTGCCTTCTGGCAAAGTTCAGAAATTTGTAGTGGTGACAGCCTGCATCACTAGGTCTTATTTGAAAAGCTTTTTCTTTCTCATCCAGCATATTCAAACTCTTAATTTACAGTTCCCCTTGGGGCCCCACATTTTTGGATGGACAGTGTTACATGGAGGTGGTATCTACTGATGGCACAGCCTGGACTATCTCTCAAGAGCAGGCTCCCCTATCCAGTGCCACAACAGAAGCATAAGCCTTCTCCCAGGAAAGACTTTCTCAGTTCCACATTTGCTTTTGTTGGAAATTCATCCACGAGGGTATTCTGAAGTAAAACCACAGTGAGCTTCTGCCATGTGCTTCTTATCACTCTGCCTTTCCTTTTGACTAATGCAAAAATATGATAACATTTCATGGGCTGCATATATTACTACAGTAGGATTTTTTTTCTAGAGTGAGATATCACTGGTGTTTTTGTTTCTCTTTTAGAAATAAAAGAGATGAAATTATGACAGCTTAAAATATCTGTAGTTCAACTTTTTTCTATCCAATGTACTTTGTATCGGAATCAAATACTTTTTAAAATTTCAATTTCTGCTTGCATTCTGTCTCAGTTTTCTACTACAACCTTTAGGTTTAGAATTGTGCAGCCTTTCATAATTCAAATGAGTTTTCATAATCCATATCTCTGTGTCTATCAAGATCATCTGCTATTCAAAAAAAGCATTTAAACATTCACTGTATACATAGAATAATTCTTTCCAGAAGTTATTTTAACATGAGATATTCTCTCAACAATCTAGTTACTATTCACCCATTGTTATCGTATCTGAATCTTTCTTAAAATACCTTGTTTCTTATCATCCTTTAAAGGTTTATTTTTTTTCCTTTGATTTTACCCTTCCTCCCTCCCTCTCTTTCTTTCTTTTTCTTTTGTTGTTTAATTATATCGAGGATTGAACCCAGGTCTCGAACATGCTAGGTAATTTAAATATTACTGAGATACATCCCCAGATCCTTTTAAAAATTATATTTATATTTTGAGACAGGGTCTCACTAGATTGTCCAGGACAGCCTGAAACTTGTGATCCTCCTGTCTCAGCTACTTGAGTAGCTGGGATTACAACCCTGTGCTACTGTGCCTGCCTCCCTTAAAATTTTAATTCTATTGCCTCAGGATTTTAATTCTGTATTGCCTCAGAATTCTCAGAAACTAACAGAATTTATCAGAATACAAATCATGACACCTCAAAATTCAACTAATAAATATTTTAAATCATCTTAATCAATTCCATTCAAATTTGTTCCAATTATGTGAATATGGGAGCTTTGTTTCACAGCTTTAAGTACTCCAAGCTCAGAATTCCTCAAACTTCAAACTTCTAGAGATAATAAAAGAAATTGGAACGTTATCTCAGACTATCAGGGGACATTGTTATTAGTGTCTTGGATAGCAAATCAATCTATTGGCCTTCCCTCCTGGAGGAAGAAACTATCTTTCTATTCCAAGGATGTTTTCTATAAAAATACATTTGAACAGATTTTCTGGAACAAATTTGTCAAAACTTGTGCAGAAATACTAGAGACACATGTAGAATTATCTATTGACATTTCTTAGGTAGTATCCACCAAAAGAGGACCAAAGGACAGCAATAGTATTCCTACTATACTAAAGAGGCAATTGGGAACATCAAATTCAAGACCTTGCTTCTTGTTTATTATTAAAACACCACCAGAACTCACCTTCATTATACCAAATGTTTCAACCTGCATAAAATGCCTTGCTTCAATTTATGTAACATGTATTTTTTTTTTAATTCAACACCCAAGCAAATATTTGGGCATTTGTTTAAATCTGTCTATCCTACATTGTAATACATCTGTTATCACTAATGTACCCCTTAAAAATGGTGGAAGAGAATTCTAAGTACATCAATAGGCTGGAGTTCAAGTGAAGGAGGAAGAGAGGTGTTAAGCTGCATGAACCTAGTTTATCATCATCAAATCACCACACTCCCTTTTTGTTGTTGTTGTTGTTGGAATGAGATATAAAAAGAGAATATAATTTAGGAATGACTATCCTTGTAACCCTTGTGGCAATCAGGAGTAGAGAATGACAATTAGTAGGAGTATTATAAGTATTTTATACATATATATATATATATATATATATATATATGATATTTTCCATCATATTTTAATGATTTATGGATAATATTACTTGTTTTTCTGCCTATACATATGTGCATGTCTATCAGCATGAAGGGAATTGTCCCTTTTCCCTTCCTCCTCAACATTGTCAGTATCTGGTATTACCAATCGATGATGTATAGGTAGACAAAGTAATATTCATTATTTAGAGCAGGCAGTTTGAGTGCTACTTTAAACTGTAAACATTGTTGTATCAGAAAGGCATATGTGATTTTACATCAAACAAGAATATTAGGGAAATTCCAAGATTGGTTTAGAACCCTTGTGGCTACTGGATCCCCAAATATATCTGTTTGGTCTCATCTTTAGAATTATTACTGTTTGGCATTTTGTGCAATTTATTTATGTTCTTAGCTTTTGAGTTAATTCTGTTACTATTTTCTTATACCTATTTGGACCCATTAATTACCATTTAATCCCAACAGTTTACATATTGCCACCCATTTTTAATTTCGTTTTTAATTCAACATTTTTTAATTAGCAATAAAATTTTATGTTTATTGTGTATGATATTTTGTTTTAGTTATATATTGTGGAATGGCTAAATCAATCCTATTTTTATATGCATTTTGGGTGAACACTTAATATTTACTCTCTCTTAGTGACTTTTGAAGTACACAATACACTGTTATTAAGTATAACTATAATGCTGCCTAATAGATTTTTTGAATTATGCCTTTGTCTAATTGAAATGGAGGATATAAAAGACCACTTCAATAAAGAAATAGAAATAGTATAAAGAAATTAAACAGAAGTTTAAGAAAAACAAAAGGAGACAGAAGCATGGTGCAGGGTCAAAGTAAAAGAGGCTGCTTGTCTGAGCTGTCAGCTTTATTTATATCAATAGATTACATTAGGTTATTGGCATCATTAGTACATATTGTCCATTGTATAAAGTTATTGTTATGCAGGCAGGTTAGGGTGCTGTGCCATAATTGTGTTGTCTAACAAGAGTGTTTCTTTATTCCCAAAAGCTGAGTGTCTGGGATTAAGGTCAGGCCTGATAAGACTCTAGCACAGAGCATTCTCATGAAGGACATTACCATAGCAGCTAGGCAATGAGCATGTATTAGTTATCTTATTAGTTCCTGGGAGAAACTGCAGAATATTCCAATTGTGGAAAACAAAACACTTGTTATTCCTTGGGACTTTACACACAAGAGAAAAATTTGCTGTTTTGTTCATTTCCACAGCCAGAATACTTACACAGAACTCCTGGAAATAATAGACAAGAGGCACCAAATTAAAAACTCACTTGAAAGCATCACTAATAAATCAGATTGCATAGAAAATAGAACTTCAGCCTTCTAGATAGACCACAGGCCTTGAAGAAAAACACGAATTTGAGTATATAATATATAATAAAGGGAAAAACAATAAAATATGATCAAAATGTATAATAAATCGTGAACAACATCAAGAGCCCAAACTTGAGAAGCATTGGGATAGATTAGAATATAGCAATACCAGCTAAAGGCATTAAGAATATTTTCAATGAGATTTTCCAAGAAAAAATTCCCCACCTCTTAAATGAGGTATACATACAGATACAAGAAGCACATAGGACTGCAAATAGACCAGAGAAAAAGAGAAGTTCTCCAAGACACATCACAATCAAAATGCCAAAAGTAATAAATAAGGAAACAATATTAAAATCTGCAAGAGATTTAGAGACAAACTCATAAGTCTCATTTCTAACTTCTCAATTCACACACTAAAATCAAGGAGGGCCTGGACTGAGATAGTCCAAATTATAAAGGCAAACAAATGCCAAAATTTTGCTTTACTCAGCAAAAAAATCTTTTTCATATTCAATGAGAAAATAAAATATTTCCATGACAAAGATAAACTAAAAGAATACATGACAACCAAGCCAGCACTACAAAGAATCCTCGAAGAAATATTGGACACAGAGGAACAACAACAACAACAACAACAAAATGCAAAACAAATAAGTGAAGGTCAGTAGAAGACTAATGAGATAAATGGGAATTAAGACAGAAATAAATATAACAAAAAAACCAAAATGGCAGCATACCAAAACATACCCATAATAACACTGAATATAAATGGGCTCAACTCTCCAATTAAAAGACACAGACTAGCAGAATATATCCCAAAACAATATTCAACTACATCATATTGGCAGGAGTCTCATCTCATAGGCAAAGATGGTCACAGCCTGAAGTTGAAACTTCCAGGATGAAAAAAGTATTCCACACAAATGGAGTTCAAAAACAAGCAAAAAGCTATTCTCATAGCTGACAGAGCCGATTTCAGGCAAAAATTAATGCAAAGAAGGCCATTACATCCTGGAAAGAGAATAATCCATTAAGAAGATATAAAAATAATAAATATATGTGCTCCATATATCAATGTACCAAATTACATTTACAAAAGATAGTCCTTGACATTAAATCCCAGGTAGACCCCAATACAGTAATACTGGATAATTTCAATAAACCCTTATCACCAATAGACAGATCATCAAAGCATATAATCAATAAAGATATATACAACTTAAATAATACTATAAATCAAATGGACATAATAGAATTTACAGAATTATTTCATCCCCAAACAACTAAACTAACCTTCTTCTCAGCAGCTCATGAAATCTTTTCCAAAATAGATCATATTCTAGGTCACAATACAAGTCTAAGAAAATACAAAATGTTCCATGTAATCCCATAAATTCTATCATATCATAAAGGAATAAAACTAGAAATCAACAGCAAGAAAATAATAGAAAAACACATAAATACATGGAAATTAAACAATACTCTTTTAAATGAAGAATATATCAAAGAAGAAATGAAAAAAAAAAAAAAAAAAAACAAGAAATTCTTAGGAACAAACAAAAACAAAGATCCATCATATCAAAACCTTTGGGGCAGAATGAAAGCAGTACTAAGAGGAAAATTCATTGCTCTGAGTACAATTTAAATTCTCTATTTAAAAAAAATAGACAAAGCCTAAATAAATAAGCTTATGCTCTACCTCAAAGTATTAGAAAAAAGAACAAAATAACTCAAGTCATTAGAAGACAAGAAATAACAAGACTCAGAGTTGAAATTAATGAAATTGAGAATAAAAAAACAATACACAGGATCAATGCAAAAGAGTTGGATCTTCAAAAAGGTAAATAAGATCAATAAGCCCTTAGTCAAACTAACCAAAAGAAAGAGATGACACAAGTCAACGATATTAGAGATAAAATGGGAGACATTACCACAGATACTTCTGAAATCCAGAGGATCATTAGAAACTAATTTGAAAATTTGTACTCCATTAAACTGTAAAATCTAGTAGACTTTGGTAGATTTCTAAACATATATGATCTGCCCAAATTGAACCAGGAAGATATAGAAAGCCAAAATAGATCAATATACAAGTAATGACATTGAAACATCAATTAAAAGCCTTCCAACAAAGAAAAGCCCAGGACAAGATGGATTCTCAGCAGAGTTATACCAGACCTTTAAAGAAGAACTAATCCCAGGCTATTTTAAATTATTCCACGAAATTGAAAGAGAAGGAACCCTCTCCAAAATATTCTATAAAACCAGTATAACCCTGATTCCAATACCATAGACCCATCTAGAAAATAAAAGTATAGCCCAAATCTCTGAAAACAGATGCAAAACATCCTTAACAAAATATCAGCAAACTGTATTAAATAACATATTAAAAGAATAATACACCATGATCAAGTGAGCTTTATCCCAGGGATGCTAGCTGGTTCAACAAATGCAAATGAATCATTTGATCAAATCGATATGCAGAAATATATGCAGAAAAGGCCTTTGATAAAATACATCAACTATTCATGGTAAACACACTGCAAAAACTTGGAATAGAAGGATGCTACCTCAAAATTATAAAGGTTATACACAAGAAACACATAGCCAACATAATGCTGAATAGAGAAACACCAAAAACTTTTCCTCTAAAATTAGAAACAGTTAAGGTTGTCCACTTTCACCACTTTTATTCAATATATGTTTTGATCTGTGCGCGGCGGCACATACTTGTAATCCCAGTACCTCCGGAGGCTAAGGCAGGAGGATTGTGAGTTCAAAGCCAGCTATGGGAAAAAGTGAGACACTAAGCAACTCAGTGAGACCCTGTCTCTAAGTAAATTACAAAATAGGCCTGGGGATGTGGTTCAGTTGCTGAGTAGCCCTGAGTTCAATCCTTGGTACCAACCCCCCCAATATATATATATATATATATATATATATATATACACACACACACACACACATATACACACACACACACACACATACACAAGAACTAAGTATATATATATATATATATATATATATATATATGAACTATAGAACTATACATATATGTATACATATACATATATATACAAGAAATATATATATGTGTATGTGTGTGTGTGTGATGCTTAGTTCTTGAAATTAGCTAGATCAACAAGGGAAGACAAGAAAATTAAAGGAATACAATTATAAAAAGAAGTCAAACTATTTCTGTTTGCTGATGACATGATCCTGAATCTAAAAGACCAAAAAAAAAAAAAAAAAAAAAAAAAAAACCTCTACCAGAATACTTCCAGAGCTGATAAATGAATTTAGCAAAGTAGCAAGATACAAGATCAATACTTATCAATGAATAGTTTCTCTATACTTCAGTAGTGATTTGGCTGAGAAAGAATTCAGGAAAACCACCCCTTCAGAGTAGCCTTAAAATAAAGAAAAGAAAAATAAAGAAAACTGGGAAATTATTCTATTCAAACTATAGAATTCTGAAGAAAGAAATAAAAGATGACTTCCGAAGATGGACACACCTCCATCTTGGATAGGCAGAATAATATAATCAAAACAGTCATATGACCAAAAGCAATATACACATTCAATGTAGTCCCCATAAAACTAGCAATGATGTTCTTCACAGAACAATAAAAAAACAGTCCTAAAATTCACTTGGAATAATGAGAGACCTGGAATAGTCAAAGCAATTCTGAGCAAGAAAAGTGATGCAGGAGGCATCACATCATCCAAACTCAAATTATACTATAGAATTATAGTAGCAAAAATAGCATGGTATTGGCATCAGAATAGACCATGAAAACCAATGGAATTGTACAGAAGGCAAAGACACAAACTCCAATTTATATAGCTATCAGATACTTGACAATGGTGCAAAGAATATACATTGGAGAAAGACAGCCTTTTAAACAAATGGTGCTAGGAAAACTGCATATCTACATGAATTTGGATCCCTGTCTTTCACCCTGCACAAAAGTCAAATCAAAATATTTCTGAGACTTATAAATTAGACCAGAAACCTTGCAACTACTAGACGAAAACATAGGGTTAACACTCCATCCTATAGCTGCAGGCACTTACTTTCTCAGCAATTATCATAAAGCTCAAGAAATAAAACCAAGAATCAATAAGTGGGATGGCATCAAATTTATAAGATTTTGAACACCAAAGGAAAAATATGAGTGAAGAGAGAGCCTATGAATTGGGAGAAACTCTTTGACAGCTATTCCTCTGATAGGGGTCTTATATTCAGAATCTGTAAAGAATTCAAAAAAAAAATAAATAGCTCCATAATCTACCATTCTCTGTCTCCTAATAAATCTCTGGCTTCCAAGTTTCCTTCTGTTTTCCTCACAGGTTCCATTCTGCTCACCAGTCCACCCTTGAGAGGAACCATGGACACAGAGTCCACAGCCATCACCTTGGAACTGGTTTCCACTGACAAGATTCAAGAAGCTCTAGCTCTTTCTACCTCTGCAGATAAAGTAAGGAACCTAGATGTGACTGGTGAAGCTAAAAAACTATTGAGATTAGGACAGAAACATCTGGTGGTGGGTGATATTCCAGAAGCTGTCAAAGAATTCTAGGAAGCAGCTAGCCTTTTAGGTAAGAGGTATGGAAAATCACAATTGGAATCTGCAAGAATGGAGAATGGTGTGTTGGGAAATGCCTTAGAAGGTGTTCATGTTGGAAGAGGAAGAAGGAGGAAAAACAGAAGATGAATCTCTGGTAGAAAATAATGATAATATAGATGAAACTGAAGTCTCAGAAGTGGAAGTTAAAGAAAATGACAAGGCAGAAGACACACCAAATGAAACAATTCTTGAAAATAGTCTCTCCAAGAAAATTAAGGAAAGGAAATTGGGAATCTAGAGCTTCTTGAGATATGTTGGACTTAGCAAAGATCTTTTTTAAAAGCCAATAAACAAAAGAATCCCAGCTTTATGCTTCTCAGGAACATATTAAACTTGGAGAAGTTTGTGTTGAATCTGAGAATTATATCCAGGCTATGAAGTGTTCCAGACATCCCTAAATCTCCAAGAGCAGTGTCTAGAAGCCCATGATTGTCTTCTTACAGAGGCACTACCAGCGGAGTTTGGCCTATGGATATAACTCTCAGTGTGATGAAGCAGTGGCACAGTTCAACAGATCTATTGAAGCCATTGAGAAGAGAATGGCTGTACTAATGAACAGATGAAAGAGGCTGAAGGACCACCTACTGAATATGAGAAAGAAATTGAGGAGTTGAGGAATTACTACCAGAAATTAGAGAAAAGATAGAAGATGCAAAAGATTCCCAGCCTAGTGGGAAATGTAGCTGAATTGGCTCTGAAAGCTACTCTGGTGGGGAGCTCTAGTCCAGGTTTCACTTGTAGTTTAGGAGATGCTTCAGTTTCCATGATGGACAGTAGAAAATCAACAGATGCTGCTTCCTCATCAAGTTGTGTGACTGATATTTCCCACTTTTTCAGAAAGAAGAGGAAACCAGAGGAAGAGAGCCCCTGGAAAGATGATGCAAAGGAAATCAAACAGAAGCAAGAGGTGAATGGAGGCAGCGGGGATCCTATCCCCAGTGGAAATGAAGTTTCCAAAAACATGGAGGAAGAAGAGGCTGAGAATCAGGCAGAAAGCTGGGCAGCACTGGAGGGGACAGTGTAGGCTGGAGCTATAACTGAAAGCACTGAATGTTGAGAGGGAAAAGCACCTTCCTCCCAAGAGAAAGTGTTTTTGTATATAATATTGTTTTCACCTTGGGGGATTATTTTTTAATAACTTCAGTGAATATTGTAAGAAGAGAGAAAGAAGAAGAAGAAGAGAGAAAGAAGAAGAAGAAGAAGAAGAAGAAGAAGAAGAAGAAGAAGAAGAAGAAGAAGAAGAAGAAGAAGAAGAAGAAATATAGCCCAATTAATAAATGGGCAGAAGTTCTAAACAGAAACTTCTCAAAAGAAGAAGCACAAATGGCCAAGATATATATTAAAAAAAATGTTCAAAATCTCTAGCAGTTAGGGAATAGCAAATCAAAGTTACACTAAGGTTTCATCTCACTTTACTCAGAATTGCAATTATTAATAATAAATAATAATAAATGTTGGCAAAGATGTGGAGAAAAAGGAAACTATTATATTGTTGTTGGGACTGAAAATTTGTTCAACTGTACTGGAAAGCAGTATGGAAATTCCTCCAAAAACTAGCAATGAAACCACCATATGACCAAGATACTTCAATTGGTGTTTATCCAGAAGATCTAAAATTAGCATTCCATAGAGGTACAACCATGTCAATGTTTATAGCAGCAACAATCACAATAAACAAGTCATGGAATCAACCCAGGTGACTAAATAGATTACTGGATTAAGAAAATGTGGTGTATATATACATTCATACAAGGGAGTTTTACTCAGTCTCAAAGAAGAATGAAATGATGTCATTAACCAACAAATGAACAGAAATAGAGAAAATCACACTAAAGGATATAATCCTGATTTGGAAAACCAAAGGTTGAATATTTTCTCCCATGGGAAAGTTAGAGAAAAAAAAAAGGAAAGAAGACAGTTGGGGATCAGATATCATAAAGACAAAAGGAGGATTAGTAGAGTAGAAGTAGGAGGATGAGAGTGAGAGGGGAAGGAAAGGAAAGGAAGGATAAATGGAAGGGATTTAACAAAATCATGCTAGATTCATATGCAAAAATGTCAAAAGGAATTTCACTTTTATTCATTTGTAGGATAAGGAAGTTTAGCAGAGGAGAGAGAATACAAAGAGGAGAGGACAAGTGGGGAATGGTTTGGAAATCAGATTCCTTGCACTAGTGATTTGGTCAATATGAATCAAATTACTATGTGTTATTATGGTGTTCTAATAAAAATATATTTTTAAAGCTGCGAGTACTTGGGAATAGTATGTATTAAATTATTTGGTGTAGGTTTTTGAATACATCTATAAAAACTATTTTTTCAGTCTTTTATATTATTATACAGTTTTTATTTGGGGAATAGTAATAATTAAGATAAATATGTTTAACTCTTCTAAGTTGATGTAGATCTTTCTTTTACATATTTTGAGATCAATACATTAGGTCCATCTAGCTTGAACATTTTGATTTCTGGCAAGACTCTTTTTGTGGTCTGATAATAATATAGATGTCCCATATTGCTTTTATATCTTTTTTTCTTTCTTATCATGTTCCTAGAATACTTCATTTTCTTTATACTGATATTTATGTATGTTTGTATTTTATATTTTTCTTCTAACAAAGTAAGAGCATATTTTAATCCAATCTCAAAAATATTGATCACTAAATTCAATACATTTAAATTTATTATGATTGTTATAATATTTTCATTTATTTACAAGATAAATTGGTATTATCCTTCACGTACATTTTTTTATCATTTTTGTTTATTCTTTTTTCCTTATTCATCTTGAATTGTTATTTTTTTCTCATCCTATTTATTCCCATTGGTGGTTCGGTAGTAACATATTTTAGTGCTATTCCTTTTGAGTTCCTTTACATTTTTATATGTATAACATTAGAATGTCCAAATTATTAATGTGGCTACCATTTACTTGAAAAATGAGAAGACACTGGACAACTCCTCATACATGTTTATACCCCATATAACACTGTTGTAATTCATTGTAGTTCTATCTCAAAATACTAACATTAATCCTACATATTAGACATTATTTTTTTGGTATGGTAAGTATGAGTTTAGATTTTCACACAATTATACACATTTCTTTGATTATTATTTATTTTTGCCTTTCTCCCTCCTGAAGGACAAAACTTTAGAAATTTCTTTGTTGTACATCATCAGTATATACTTGAAAAAAAATATTTCCCAGTTTTAAATAATAATTTATCTGGGCACATTATTATGTTAGGAGGAGAGTTATGTGTAGCTATGCTACACACACACACATACACACACACACACACACACTCATCCTTCAGTCTATTTATAAAATTTTCCATTTATACATTTTCAGTAATTTAAAATATTCTATACTTGAATTAGCTTCTTTTTCAATGTGTCTAAGTTGTTTCTTAATCCATTGGATGTTTTTTATTTAAAATATTATCATTTTGCTTTTATAATCTCTCTTTAGTTCTATTTCTGATTAGTAATTTTCGGTAGACACGTATACTTATTCATGGCAGTTTAAAAACATGTCTATGCCATTATATATATTATATATGATTATATCAACACCTGGAATTTTAAAGAGCCTAAAACTGTTTCTTATTTTTGGAACTATTATCATTTCAAAGATTTATTATTTTTTCATCACTTTGGTGGGTTTGTTTTCTAACATTCCAAATGAGTTTATTTTCGTAATACATGAAAGAGGAAGGAAGGACAATGCTTATAGACAAATGTCTTGCATTTGCTTCAGCCATCCTCCAGAAATGCACAAAACTCAGTACTGTTATATTTAATATCATGACCTAAAGTTTATATGACACGATTAGAAAAGGTCATCAGTGAGACTCAGTCTCAACTCAGTGTAGGCTTATTGTTTCAAATATTAGGGCGATATTATTTCCAGCTATACACTTATTCTTTATCTCTTAATTTTAATAACAACCAGACTAACTTGAGACCTATGCAGTGATTTGGAGGTGGTTGAGGGTGTCGCCCAAGGGTTCACATGTCAAAATACAATATCTATTACAAGGCATTAAGAATGTAGAAACTTAATTCAATCATGTATAGAGGAAGAGCCTGGGAGGTGAGTAGGCTTAGATAAGGCCATCAGGATGGCGCTTAGGAACTGAATTCTGCTGGCTTAATAAGAAGGAGGCAAGTTACCAGAGGATAGCCAGGCATTTTGGCACACACCTGTAGTCTCAACAACGCGAGAGGCAAAACTTAGAAACTTTAGTCAGTTTCTGTCTCAAAATATAAAATAAAATAAAGGGCTGCATATGTATCTCAGTGGTAAAGCAACCCCTGACTTCAATACCTAGTACCAAGAAACAAAACAGAGGATAAACACATATGCTCTTTGTCTCTAAGTGATGTACTGCACTGCTTTGAAATTCTGCCAGGAAGAAGACCATCATCAGATGCTGCCCCTCAACCTTGGACCTCCAAAACCTTGAGGCAAAATAAACCTCTCTTCATTAAAATTTACTCATTCAGAGTTATGTGATTTTGGCAATGAAAATAAACTAAGAGAGCTTCCTTTTGCCTTTAGCCCTCAGGCATGCAAAAGTTTCTGGAGCTTTCCTTTGATGAAGGAGTAGATCCTGTAAATATAGCTTTCCTGTGTGGATAAGGCAGCTCATCAGAGATCTCTGGCTCAGCTTTGTTTCAGCTTGGGCTCTGTTCCCAAGAGTACCAATTACTTCATAAAATTTGATTTCAAAGTATTCATTCAAGACAGCACAAACTACTTTGCAATTTCTCCACCTTTAAGTTTTAAACTTACTCATTTTTTTTGTCTATTTACCTCATTTATATGAGCCCAATAAAACACACATAAACGCACACACACACAAACACACACACACGTATGCATACATATTTTGCATTACTAGTTCATTTTAAAGAGAGTCAAAGTCTTTTCAAATATACTGCAACCTTCCGTATGTTCATACAAGTATTTAAATTTCTCTCATCTGAAAAATATGTCCTCTCCTTCCCACAAACACCAACATCTCCTTCCATGAGATGAGGCTCAGATTGACATTCAGGTTTTGTTTTCCAAATCAGTTCCAGATGTGGTGAGTCTCTTCAGATCTCAAGACATATACCACATTCATCATTCTATAGCCAGAGACATGTGATAATTGTAATATAAACTACTCTTTTAAAAGGGAATAAACCAGAAGCTAATAGAAGCCATCGGTTGTAGCAATCTTAAAACAAAGATGGACACTTATTTCTAGTTTTTTTTTTTGTTTGTTTGTTTGTTTTGGGAAGCCTCATTTCTGCTCTCTGGGAATGATTTTCAGTTCCTATCTTCACTCTCTGGGTTCTTGGTTGTTATAAGGAACATTTATGAAAATACACAACTTGATACATGTATAACATAATTAACAGTGAAGGCTAAATGTTTTCCCTTTATTATCATTATCAAAACCAGAATGTGTTTTCTCAAAACTTTTATTTGGTATTATTGTGGAGGTACTAGTCAGGGCAATTAAACAAGAAAATGAAATAAAATTCATCCAAAGCCATTTCTATTTATAAATGACATGATCTGGTATGTAGAAATTGTCAAGTATTTCATTTAAAAAATGTAGAATTAACAAATAACTTCAGTAAGGTTATAGAGTACAAGATCAATATTCAAAAATCTATTATTATTTTACATACTGGTTCATGTCTATAATCTAGTGACTCAGGAAGCTAAAGCAGGAGGAATGCAAGTTTCAGGCCAGCCTCAACAACTTAGAGACACTTTGTCTCAAAATTAAAAATAAATAAATAAATAAATACATACATAAATAAATACATAAATACATAAATAAATAAATATCACTGGGAAAATAGCTCAGTGATAAAGTTCCACTGTGTTCAATCAACTTCCAGTAGTTAAAGAAAAAAAAAAAAACTATTATCTATTTACATATAGTAAGAATCAGTAATTCAACAATAAAATAAACATTAAGTGAGAAAACAATTCAATTTAGAATTATATCAAAAAGAATATTTACAATAAATTGAAACAAAATAAGCCCTAAGTATTTACTATTTCTCTTTCAACATTGTTGAAATAAATTAAAAAAAGATAAAGGATAGACACCTACACTGATGGATCTGAAGACTCAATATTGGTAAGATGGAAACACTCTCCAAACTGACCTATGATTCCAACAAAAACCCTATAAAAATCCCAGTGATTAATTTGCAGAAATTGACAAGCGTTTTCTACCTCAAATGGAAATTAAAGCCATTCAGTATGACCAAAATCATCATGAAAATAGGAATTTAAAAAGATTTGCATTTGTTTAGCTTAAAACTTACTATAGTAACACAGATCTTGTGACATTAGTACAAAAGTAATCTTATAGAAAACTGTAATAAATCTGAGAGTCTAGAAATAAATCACTATATTTACAATCCACTGAATTTTTACTAGTGTATCAGTATAATTCAATGCAGAAAAAATAGACTTCAAAATGAATAGTTCTAGACTCCAATCTCACATCATATATAAAAATTAAGTGGACTTAGAAATAAATATAAAAGCCATAAATATAAGGGATAAAAATGTTAAAAATAAATGGAAGCAGAAATCATCTTAACTTTGCATTATATGACTCTAAAATCATTAACAAAATAAAAATTAAATTGAAAATACTAAAATAATAAGAAGACATCATCAATAAAGTGAATACAGAACCCTCAGAATTTTGCAAATCATATATCTAATAAGAAACATGTCTCAAGAATATATAAAAATCTATCCTAAATCAATAATTGAAAAGCAAATTATCTAATTAAAGAAACGAACCAAAATTTAAGATCTGAATAGAATATTTTCCAAATATTTTCTAAGAAGATCGACCAATAGCCAAAGAGCACATGAAAGGACATTCAATATTGTCAGTCACTAAAAAAATGCTAATCAAAGCTATAATATGATACCATAACTCACACAATAGCATGGCTAAAATTAAAACAATGGGTAAAAGATAAGTATTGGCAAGACTGTGGAGAATTAGAATTGTTCATACATTGCTGGTGAGGATGTAAAAGGGCGACCATTTTAGAAAAGTTTGCCAGTTCCTAAAATGCCCATAGACTGATTCAACAATTCTAGTTATGTACTGAAGAAAGATGAAAGCATATGTTCATACAAAAAAGTATACATCCTTGTTGATTGTAACATTTCTCCTAATAGCCAAAAAGTGAAAATAATCCATATATCCACTTACTGAGGGACAGAAAAATAAAACACACAATGGAATATTATTAGGCAATAAGAAAGTAATGATGTGTGCTCTTACATGGATGAACCTTATAAATATTACATTAACTGAAAGAAGCAATCTCAAAAGAACTTTACACCACATAACTAATTTATAGAAAATATCCAGAATAGGCAAATCTATAGAAACAAAATGGATAGGGCTGGTAGGGCTTGTGGACTAATTGGTAGCTTATTGATATGAGGTTTCTTTCTGAGGTATGGAAATTGTTAAATTGATTGTACTACTGCTTACATAATACTATGATTGCACATTAAGCTGTGCCCTTTAAATGGGTGACTTGTATGTATGTGCATCTTTTCTCAAGCAGTTAAAATTATTATTTTGTGCCATCAACAGAGAGGGTCTAAGATCCAGGATGTGAAGACTTTTATGTATGTGGGAATATATCACAATAAAACTTACCATTCTGTATAATAGAAATGCTGCAATGAAAAAAAAAAGAGAGATTTGTAAAAATCCTGCTCGATACATCTTATTCTTTCTGAGAAATTAACAAAGAGTCTTATGGTTATACCCTTGAGATACTTCTTTTTTTATTCATGTACTCATGATAGTGTGTCTATACAATTTTGGTGGATAGCAATTTCAAAATATTACTCCATTAACTTCTTAACATCTATTATTGAAGTGAGGTATTTATTGATTAGGCAGTTTTTTATCATTTTTCAGGTAACTTGTGTTATATTACTGATTCCTGACATTTCTCATATTCGCTAATGTTATAGATTTTTTCCTGATGCATTTGAATGAATACTTATTCTTATTTGTTTTTCTTCATCGTAATGTTTATTTTGGAGATCTCAATTTTGGAAAATTCACAATAATTATTTCTTTAAATATTGTTTTTCAAATATTTTTACAATCTTAGCATCTGGAATTCTGTTGTATGAACACGAAACATTTAAATTAACTCTTGATTATTTAAAAAGAGTTATTTTAAACACTTGTACATAATAGATAAAATCTTTCCCATACAATGTGCCAATCTACTAATTATCTAATATTGTTCCACTTTGGCTAGCTTAGAATTTTTCCAAATTTTCATTGTTGTTGTTATTTTACTGACTCATTTTATTTTTTTTCTTTTGAATTTCTATTTGTTCTGCCTACTTGTTCATAAAAAATTTTTGTTATTTTTTTTCACTTGTTTCTTGTACATTCTAGCAATCTACTTTTAAACATCTAACTTTCTTACACCCTTAAGATTAATACACACATGACCCTTTGGGTTGCTTACTATTTATATTTTTTTCTGAATTAAACTTATTTTCTGATCTAACTTTTAGAGTTTCTCAGTGATGGCATTCTATTTCTTTTGGATATTTTTAGCTGATGTAAAGTTGGCCTTTTCTCTGTTTTTCTGAGTGTGTCTGCCTCTTATTTGAGCACATCTATTCCTTATCTGAATACTTTTATTGCGGGTTAATTTTTTTCCCTTTTCATTTCTCAGGCTAGCCTTTTTTTACTGAAGAGGCATGGAAATATTCTTCTATAGAGATGTGGAAATTGTAACACATATAGTCAAGATGTACTTTGATTCAAATTCTTTTTAAAGTCAAGAGTCTATTTTAAATTTCTAGGTACTCAGGTTGATAGAGTACAGCTTCAAAGAGGCATGCATTTTTTTCCTTTGATTTCTTGTCACTTGTCTGTCAACATTCCACCAGGACTTTTTTGTTGTTATTATTATTGTGTTGTTTTGTTTCATTAAAATTTTCTCTTGTCTTCATTGAAAACTTGGGCATTCTGACTTCTGATACAACTTAAGATATGAACTCCTAGACAGTAAAATGCTAAAAATGGCTAAGGGAAGCTAATGTGACAGGTTAAAATTTCTAGAAACAAAAATTAAGAGAGTTCATCTTATAAGATGCCCATTAGGGATTGATCCTAGGAAAGTAAAGATAGTAGAACTATCCTGAGATATTTAACTGATAAAAGACCCAGAAAAGCTCTGCTAATCCTGTGCAGCACACCAAGCCAAAAGCTACTTGTCAGACTTACTCTGTGTTAGATTGAAATGTGAAACCAATTTTAGCCCCACCTTAGTCAACAGGTCCAGGTCATCCTGGAGAGGCTGTGGCTTTAGCAAATGGCTTTCTGCAGCTGAAAAGGCATGGATGCAGTTGACCATGAAGATTGTAGGCTGATCACATCTTTGAATGTGGGGAGGAAGTCCTTTCCTGAAAGCACATCTGGATGTCATGTTTCTATGTCTGTCATAGTTAATGTCTGGGTTCCTAGTCCAGTGACCACAACATTCCCACACTCTGGAATATTTTAACTACTTCATACGTGTTGTATTCAGTTATGGATGTCACCATGGAGAAGAAAATATAATGGCAAGCATATGTAAAGATCACCAATATGGAGAGTGGTTTGCTGCCATTTGGCATTTTTCGGCTACTATTTCTGAAATAGATTTATGAACTAATAAGCAATTCACATGGCAGAACATCTAGAGGCCAACTGGATTTCAGGATGAATTGAATAAGGGACTAAAGTCTTCCTAGGATCTAACTTTGTCCTTTGCTACTTTGTCTTTTTTCTGTCCTCTCTGCATCTTTCCAAGCCTCATTCACCTCATGATCAATGAATATTTCTTAGGAGCTGTGGGGCCATATATTTCAAACACCTATTTCTTCCTGTCTTATTGCCCAAAGTTTGATTACATGGATTTCTTAAACCAACTACAGGAAATATGATTACCAGAATTTTTTCCTATTCTTACTACTCAGACTAGTTAAAAATTGTATTTGATATTGGAAAAAAGAATAAATTTTAATGTTATCATTGCAATGTCCTCTCAAATTACTAATGTTATTTTCTTTTTTAAGGGTAATTGAGGAAACATATTTCAGAACTTAAAGAGAATGAATGCCTAGTTTGAAGGGGAGCTGAGACTAATGGACATCTAAAGTATGAAAATTACCATATTTAAAATTATGATTTTTTAATTAATTATTTTTTTTCTGTTGCTAAGCACAAGTAATTAGAAGAATATTTCCAGTATAACTACCAACAAAAATACTCCTTTCAGTTTGTTGTCAATTGCTCTGAAAGTCTTTCTCTTAGTTAATAAAACCCCCAAGAGAAATATTTTCTTATTCTAAATATGATTATTTGTGTCTAGAAAAACTTACTTTCATGTCAATATCTCAATAAACCTCTCATAGCTTATTAACCAGACAGAAATACTTGACCATTAACTTTGATTCATAAAGTGAAGGTATTTTTAACAGTTATTTCATTTTAGTATTCATAGAGCAGTGATTGAAGCCATATCGAATAACCTCTAAACTTGAGTACTTTTACTGTGACTGACACTCAGTGATTACAATTATTAAATTGTGTTATTTGAATTAAACTAGTGATCAACAAATTCACATTAAGTTAGATCAAGTTATTTTTCTCTGTAAGGTTATTCATGTAATTTCAGGTATTTGACAAGGACATATCCTTAGTAGGAAAATAATTGATCTTCCCTATTCAAAACAACAAGCACAAAGATAAAAATACCAGAAAACTAGCAGATGGAAACCAAGGGCCATGACCAGCACTCATATAACATTTTCAAAATTAATTCCTTTTTTGTAAAACCTTTCTGAGGAAAGGTGATGAACAGATAGTTACTCATTTTCTATTAAAAGTATAATGGCCTAGATTTCACCCTTTGTTATTTTTTTTTATCAAGTTCAACAGCTTACTAACTTCTCATTTTCACAGGTGTATTCATTAACACAGTAAAATTGCTTATTACACTCTCATGAATAATATAATTTATGTTTGAGATTTTTAAAAGCAGCTGAATTTTTATTTTTAATAGCCAGAATGATGAAGTTCACAGCTACCTCAGTGATGCTCAAAGCTAACTCTGTTTTCTTATTTTCTGTCCATTCTAGTTTGCCTTGCTGTGCTCCCAAATGCCACTCTGATGAAGCTCACTAGTGTAAGCATCTAATTCAATTATCACTTGCAAAAAATAAAACCTAGTATTTAAATTCCAATACTGATTTTAATTTAAAAATAAATAGGAAAAGGCCAGGTCAATATAAATGAAGGTATTTTATTTAATAATGCAGAATAATTTTCTGGTTAACACTTAATACTGATTTGCTATAAATACATGAGATATCATTTAGCCTTTGATGATGATCTTAATAATTAATCTTTGAAAAAGTCTGAAATATTGAAAGCCCTCTGATTGAATCAACTTTAAATAATATCAGTATTCGACATACTCCAGTCTTATAAATTTTTACAGAAAATAAATTTGGTGTTATCATTCTACTTGATAAGCAGAAAAATCATTTGCTACTAAGTTATTTATGTGTACAATTTTATTACTAGATCAAATGTATGGCAATTATCCAAGGAGTATTTTGTAGTGACCAAATGAACCTGCTTTATTTATAAATGGGGAGTATCATTTGAGAAGCAACTAAGTTGACTGTTTTTTATGTTTCTTCATGTAGCTACACATCTTCTCATGCAAATTCCCCAAGAAAATGTTTCTGAATTTTAGAATAAAGTCAAATTCCATCACAAGTTGAATTAGATCTTATAAAAATTGTTTTCCTCCCTAACTAACCAGCCCCTCAAAACCCATGTAAAATAAGTTGTCACTATCTAAAAGCCACTACAAATGTTTTTTTTTTTTTTTTTTTTTTTTTTTTAATTTATTCACGCAATACGTTTATTCTCTGTGACTTTTCTTGTCCCCTTACCAATGTATATTGTATCTAAAACTCTGTTTAGATGGATTCTATTCCAGGAGGTATTCATACTGTGTTTCATAAGCTTAATATCATGGACTTATAATGTCCAAAATTAATCCGATTCCCTTATTCCTCAGCCTCAGAGTGGATTTCTTCTGATCTAAGTAATAGGAATTAATATTGACTTCATCATACGCACTACTCAAATCAGAGTAAGAAAGATGGAAGTATCATTTGTCAGTATCTTATCCATAACATCTCCAAAACATGTCTCAGATTTACTTCCTTCCTTCCACTTTGCTGACATCATCTGATTCCTACGCTACCTGGGGTTTTCAAAAAGCTTTGTAATTGACCTTCCTTCCCCCATTATGTTAAATTGTTTCCCCTAAAATTAGTATGTTGAAAACCTTATCTCTGATGTGACCAAATTTGGACACTGGGCTTTTAAAGAGTAATTATGTTTAAATTACATTATAAAATTGGGTCATGAATGCTTTGAATGAATGCTCAAATGTCTCTCTAAGATGAGATTCTAACAGTGTACACATATAAAGAAAAGGTCACGTGAATTCCCACCTAGAAGGTAGCCATCTGAAAACCAGGTGGAGAAGCTTCAGCATAAACAGACCCTGATGACACTTTAATCTTGGAATTCAAAGTACAGAAATAATGAGAAATACATTTTTGTTACTCCAACCAACCTATCTGTGGCATTTTGTTATTGCAACCCTAATGTAGACAATGGGGTTCACGCCCACTACTGCTGAAGACAAATGATTTTCCGTTTAGAAATAATTGACATCACTATTAATTCACAGGAGACAACCTCATCTGAGTGCATAACTCAAGCTTGCTCTCTCAGTGGTCCATTCAATAAGCTTTTCAACTTATGGACATGTATTGGCAACTCTTTTAATATTGTAAAACAAATCTCCAAAAGATATTTGTGGAACTGTTACAGATGGGCCTTTCCCGAACTCCACATTTGCTTAACACATGGATATGAGAGTAATGCTCTGGATAGTACAACAGCTATTAACTTTCTCTTGAGTGATAGTTATATATAGACTATGGTCCTGATTCTGACATTTTCTGAGAGTTTTTGGTTCAAATGATATAAGCAGTTGTTGGTATATAAAACATTCCTGAAAAAAAATATATATATATTCATATTCCATCTAATCACAAAGGAATAAACATCAGCAAACTGGGGACAGATAATGGCACATTTATCCCCCCAGGAACCTCATCTTTTTAAGGCTAAAGTCATCAAGGGACTCCATAACATATTTACCATAATATCACCTGACTTAATGGCTTGTGAAATCCATACCAGAAGAATAATTACATTTATGACACTAAAGGTAATGGTGATAGTCAAATAGTATTTGGGCTGGTTTTAAAGGTAATCCTGTAGCCCAGATACCTCAAATTGCCAGCGCTTCTTAATTCTCATCTTATCCACTGTGTTTGAAAAATGTGGCTACAGCTGGCACTATGCAAGGTCTAACTATGTAGTGAGTTTTCCAGAGAATCTATGTTTGCTTAGCAGATTTTTGTTCTCATTAGAGAAATTCCACGAGCATAGGACAAATGTCTGTTATAAGAGTATCTGTTAAGAAATGATTGTACAAATTCAAATATATACAACTGAATTCAACCTTCATGTGATGATGTCTGAGAAATCAATGGTTAAACCAATAACATTTATCAAATAATAATGTGAAAAATTACCAAAAAAAAAAACAAGTTAAATTGAAATGCAGTTACAATTGAAATTATAAACACTCTGATTATAAGCACTCTAACTCTGTGAAGCAATTTTTTTTTTTTTGTAGCAAAAAAGTAGCATTAAAATAAAGCCTAGGGCTGGGGATAGGGCTTAGTGGTAGAGCACTTAACCTAGCACATTTGAGGTACTAGGTTCTATCATCAGCACCACATAAAAATAAATAAGTAAAATAAAGGTATTGTGTCCATCTACAACTAAAAAAATTAAAAATAGAATGAAATATTTACCAAAGTCGAGTGCTTATAATTTCAAAATGAGTTATATTGAAATGATTTTATTTAAACAATTGAATATATAACATCTTAAATCAACACTTAAAACCTACATGACTTTATTAACTAATGATTATAAAAGTAAACTTATTCACAAAACCTGCTTTGGAGATATACATATTCCCAATGTATATACATATACATTGTTAAGAAGTAATAGAACAATTCTCTTATATTTTGTGATAAACTAAAACATTCAGGTTTATCTTTAGATTGTCTAAATCCATAGATTAAACTTATTGCGACATAGAACTCCATTACAGAGGAATCTTGAGAACAAAATGCTATATAAACGTATGCATTGGTAGGTGCACACGAGAGCTTGGGGGATAAAAATACTCTCCCATTGAACGTGGTTCCCTTCCCTTAGTAATGAGTTTGTATATAAAGTACACTGAAACTGGCGAGTGGTGGGAATGTTAAATGATCTGCAGAAGTTATATTGCACTCTGTAAAGGAAAGTGATAGGTTACTGCAATTAAATTGAGACTTGATTTTATTTAAGAATAGAAGAAGTAGAGAACTTTATTAAAAATGCAAGTAATGCCCCACAGTTCATTTTTTAAAAAAAGACATTTAATAAAATGTGTGGCAGCTTCTTTTTGAAAAAAAATATAGCCAACAATTTTGGAGAGTATAATGGTTCACTAATGTAACATATAATCTAAAAGCTTTCAGTCTTAAGCAAGAATAAAACAATACCTCATTCATTTTGCTTAGTAACAAAAATGAACCATACCATGTACAGTTAGCTTATTATCACTGACTGAAACTCAATCTAAGCTTGTCTATTTATACCAGCAAAACCTATTATAAAAAGAGGGATAGGATTATGTGGTAAAAAATAAACTTTAGGAAATTATTTCAAAGAGGTCTGTGAAACAGTTTTAATTTTAATTTTTATTTTTTTTCCTGCTGGCCAGATTGTATGATTGTATCATTTGAGGTTAGGGATTTAGCTCATAGGCAGAGCACTTGCCTAGCATTGCAAGGCACTGTGTTTGGTACTTGACACTGAAAAAAAAAAAGGCATGGAAAAAAACTCAAATAAAAGATTGAATCATTAAATAAGCCTAAATATGTGCCAAATTAGAGTGATTGAAGAGCTTATCAAATTTTAATATATTTGGATTTTTTTTTCCTTTACAAATAACAAATGACTGTGAGGATTAGTTTGTGGTGAATAAAAAATAAACTTCTCTAGATGACTGCAGGAAGCAATCTGTAAACTATACCTGGATTAATCAATGTTGGAGACATTAGGCAGGTAAGCCTGATGTCAGGAACTCCCAGCAGGAACCTACTGGATTGAGAATGCCTGGTTCATGTGGCCTCTTACCTCCCTCACCACTCAAGTTCTAGCATAGCTCTGGAGATGGGTATGGCTTGCCAAAATGCCAATCAATCTGTTTACTGCAAGATCCCTGCAAGCCAGCCCCCAACCAAGACCCCTCCCACTGAAACTTTATCCCTGCCTTTGATGTACTCCCTCTTAAATAAACAATTGGGGCTTTTTTTCAGTTGTGCAGTTCCAATTCCCATAAGGACTAGAAAACCTACCAAATGCTCCTCTTTTGATATCTAATTTCTGGCCCTGTCTTTATTTATTACTGATTATTTCAGAATTTTTATTTTCCCAGGCAACTCATACCCCTGGGCAGGAACATGCTCTGTCCGGGTGCTGGCCACCTCCACACAGATGACAGAGATAGTGCACATCAGGAACTTCCATAAATATGAACCTACACATGATGAAAAAAATTCTGCACTATTCCTTTGCAGATTGCATATTGCATTTCTCAAAATTTATTCATTTATTTTAATTAGGTATATATGAAAACAGAATGCTTTTTGATTCATTGTACACAGTTGCAGCACAAGTTTATATTTCTATGGTTGTACACAATATAGCGTCACACCACATGTTCAGTCATACATGTACTTAGGGTACTGATGTCCATCTCATTCCACCATTTTTCTGGCCCCCATGCACTCTCTCTACCCTCTTTCCCCTTTCCATGCCTCCCAACTCCCTATTATGTATCAGCATCCACTTATCAGAGAGAACATTAAGACTTTGTTTTTTTGGCATTGGTTTGCTTCACTTAGCATGATATTCTCCAACTCCATCCATTTACCTGCAAATGCCATAATTTTATTCTCTTTCAACACTAAGTAATATTCCATTGTGTATGTATACCACAGTTTCTTTATCCATTCATCAATTGAAGGTCATCTAGGTTACTTCCATAGTTTAGCTATTGTGAACTGAGCTGCTATGAATATTTATGTGGCTGTGTTACTATAGAATGCTGACTTTAAGTCCTTTGGGTATAGACCAAGGAGTGGGATACCTGGGTCAAATGGTGGTTCCATTCCACGTTTTCTAAGGAATCTCCATACTGCTTTCCAGATTAGTTGCACCAGTCCCACCAGCAATGTCTGAGTGTGCCTTTTCCCCCACATTCTCACCAACATTTATTGTTGTCTGTATTCTTGATAGCTGCCATTCTGAGAGGAATGAGATGAAATCTTAGAGTAGTTTTCGTTTGCATATCTCTAATTACTAGAGATTTTGAACAATTTTCCATATATATGTTGATCGGATGTATATCTTCTTCAGAGAAGTATCTGTTCAGCTCCTGAGCCCATTTGTTGATTGGTTTTTGTTGTTGTTTGTTTGGGTTTGTGTGTGTGTGTGTGTTAAGTTTTTTGAGTTCTTTATTTATCCTGGAGATTAGTGCTCTATCTGATGTGTGTGTGGCAAAAATTCACTCCCAAAATGTAGGCTCTCCCTTCACCTTACAGATTGTTTCTTATGCTGAGAAGAAGCTTTTTAGTTTGATTTCATCCCATTTATTAATTCTTGATTTTATTTCTTGTGCTTTAGGAGTCTTGTTAAGGAGGTCAGGGCCTCCCTTAAACTACACTGAAAAGCTATAATAACAACAATAGCATGGTATTAGCACCAAAATGGACATGTTGACCAAAGGTATAGAATAGAAGACACAGAGACAAACACATAAAAATAGTTATCTCATACTAGACAAAAGTGCCAAATCATACAGTGGAGAAAAGATAGCCTCTTTAACAAATGGTGCTGGGAGAAGTGGAAATCTTTATGCAGCAAAATGAGAATAAAACCCTAACTCTCACCATTCACAAAACTCAACTCAAAGTAGATTAAGAACCTAGGAGTTAGTCCAGAGACCCTGCACATATTGCATTTTTTTATAAGACCACCTAATTCAAAATGTTAAAAGTAAAGTATCTTTCTTGAAGAACTTTCTGGTGTTTTATTAAATAATTCACTCACTTCTTGGCCAAAGAGCACTTTTCTTGTCTGATATGTATTACTCTTCACCTAAGTAGCTGTTGGGATTATTTGTCCTCCACATCATTACATAAGTCAAGGCTACCATAACTTGTTTTACTAAGATTCCCTCATACCTGATTTTCCCATCCTTTAATGCATAAAGTGGAGAATGCATTGCAGATTCCTGAGTATGTGTGCAGCTTCTGTAAGAAATTCATTGCCTCCTCATCCCCTGTCAAGTCTAAGTGATTTAACTGTCCAGCTTGACCTGGCCACTAATAACCTCTGAAGCCTGCCTCATGGCTCTTTCCTCTTATGACATACACCCCAGATACCTAGAGCTCCAGTTTTGATCTGTAGTATTTGAAAGCACTCCTACTCCTGATTAGAATTTTCTGCTAAATATCCTGGTTAGATCTTATTCTGACTCTGGGTATGAATTGAGGCAATCTTCCCTCTAAGAAGAGATATCAGGCACAAAGCTTTAAGGAGAAGCCCATCCTATATTCTCCTTCAGTAAAGACATATGTCTGCCACATGTTCAAGTTCTCCACAGAATTGTCAGTTTCTTGAAGGCAAGAATTCTTCCTTGTTCTCTCCTTTCGCCAATGGTTAAAACATTGCCTAGAACATAAAGTATATTCATTGAACAATTGTGTATTATGTTTTAAAGTCCTTTAATAGGTTGAGTAACCTCTGTATTTCATTTTAGCATATACTTCAGTGATACTAAATTGTAGAGATATAATTAGAATATGCTTCAACATGGAAAATGGCATACTGAGAAACTCTCATCTGTACTTTTCCTTTCTACATATTCCCATACTTCTGTCTCAGAAAACCTATGTTGATTAATTGGCTATAAAATCAAATTATAATACTGCGTGCTATGACACTCAAGTTGTGATTACTAAAAATTTCCAATGAAAAACTCACAAAATAGCAGAAGAACAGAAATCAATATTTTCTACTTACCAGTTTAAGCTTCTTATAAAATTAGGAAGTTTAAAAAAGTAAATAGAAAAAAAAGTAATTGATTTTAGAAAACATTAATCTATTGAGTTTCTTTAAATCAAGTCGAACACATTGAAACAATCTGGTTTGGGCTGGGATTGTGGCCTGGCAGCAGAGTGCTTGCCTAGAATGCGTGAGGCACTCGTTTCAATCCTCAGCACCACATAAAAATAAAAGTTATTGTGTTAAAAAAAAAGAAATAATGTGGTTTACATGGAATCCATGCTATTTTAATACAAAATTTAGTAACTTAATAAAGTAGCTGCTGTTAGGTTGAAAATTGATAATGACCTGGTTTAATATCAAGATACAAAAAAAATTGACCTATAATATTTATCTTAAATTAAGTACACATGAAGTATTTTTTCTTGTCACTAGTATGTTCCAGAAAAAAAAATTCTACTAGGAGAAATATCCACAAGATCCTGTGAGACTGAAAACTGAGTTGGATAGATTCAGGATTGCATTCAGTATAATCTAGTAGGGGCTTACATAGAGTAGAATGACTAAAGGTGGCAGCAAAAGCAGTAGATCCTTGAAGGAGGGGACATTTTATAATGGTCATTATAAAACTGATTTTGTCCAAGCAGAAATGTACATAGTTTATCTTAAGCTAATATCAAAATTGTCAGGCTCATTCCTGGTGCTGCTGATATCCAGTATGCAACTGTAAAGCTCAGCATACTACTTGAAAGACTGTTTATTTATAGCATGCTGGGCAATAATGTGGGGAAGCATACCAGGGTTACTTAGGGGTAGCCATGGTCATTATTACTAATAATCAGTACTACAATCTTTTGTGTTTCTCTTCCACAATGTGCCCTGAGCCTGCAAAGGGTTTTAGCATTGTATAAGTGTCATGCTGTTTGGCAATTTATCTGGCTTGGAAGCGGAGTCCACAGCAATAGAAGAGATGCATGCATGAACTGAGTCAGAAAATAATTATGCAAATAATTATAGCAATCTTTTTCCACCTGGACCCAAGTCAGCAACTTAGCATCTCTCACAAGGATGGTAGAGGATCAGAGAGCATCAGTTTGGATTTTACATGTGATATGAGATGTGTGACATCAGGGATAAATGCACATGTTTTATCATGATGAAAGCCAGATCAGGGCATAAACTGTGACTACAGGTGCAGGGCCCAATAGGATCAGTGGGGACCAAGATAGAAGTGATAGAGACTCTTCACACTGTGATAAGAAATAGCTGGCCCATCTAGGTGAGACAAGCCTCATGAGCATTCATTAACTCCTCTCAGTCCCTGCGGTCCTCCAAATTAATGCTTTAAATCTGCAAAGTATCAATGTTCTGTGTCCATGTGACAACCCTAGTAATATAGTATGGATCTATAGCGTATACGTGTATACAGGGCTGGAGCCAGGGTCCCCAGGCACTCAGAGGGGGCAGGCATAATAGCCATGTGAATATTTAAGTTCATCAACACTTAGGACTTCAATACAGCCAGCCAATATAAGTCTGCCTAATAGGACTTACCTCTATCGCTTTAACCAGGCATTTTTACTCGGCACAAATCCTGCTGCCCAGGGGTTATGTGGCAGATGAAACTGCCATGATGCATTATGTATTTATGTCAATCCTGTCAGCATGTCCTGAAAAATGGTGCCCTGTTTACTCTTGATGTGGAACAGATACACATACATCACACTTAACTTCTCAAGATTTGATAGCAGCAATTTGATTAGCTTTCTTGCTAATATAAGCTTGTATAGGATCAGAAGCTATATGTATACAGAATAAAGTATATTTGTGTGCTTTATTGTCTGGAAAAGACCCAATATAATCAATCTGCTGGTCCTGCAGGGCCTGAACAACTCAGAGTATCCATTCCTGTATGTGGGTTAAATGACAGGTTATGTGGACTGACCACATACAATATTGGGACTAAGCCACCACCAAGTTGCAATATTTTAGGGACAATCCTGCCCTCCCTATTTCAGCACTGTCATGTCTACTGTTCCTATGTACCCACAAGGCCAGTGCCATTTCCTCAGTGTTATCCAGGTCCTGTACTTTAGTCAAAGCATCAGCCTCCATATTTACAGGGGCAAAGCTCTTAACATGCAGAGGTACAAAACACACTGTCATCTGTCTCTCTGGCTCAAGTATCCTTTCCTAACTTTATAGCTACATTGGAACTCCCCAAAGAAGCACACACCATGTACACAATAGTTCTACTTGTCATCATATCATCCATGCTGTAAGACTTTGGAACATAACCACTTGTCACTACAAACAATCAGTGGCCATAGCTGATGAATGTTTATTACCTATACCAATAACTCTACTGTATATTGCTCTGATCATATCCTGCTTCAAACCAGATGGCATCAGTGATGAGCTGTATTACAGTGGCAGACACTTGGGTTTCCTCAGTTAGACCCATCTAATAAAATAATAAAATACATCACGCATTTTCAGTCAACTCTTCTTGCACTTGTGAGATAATGGGCACCTAAGATTTCCCTAGGTGCAACAATATTACCTTTACTCTGAAGGACTCACCCAAATTTCCATCAGTAGCTTCTCAGGCCATAAATTGGTGTCTTTCTTTCCAGTATCTGCCAAAGTGATGGCCTTCACCTTGTTTTGGGGAGTCTAGTAAGTAGTAAATTCCACATGGGACTCTCTCTGAGACAGCATTAAGCCCATACCTAATCGTAGGGTGTGGGACAAGTCTACTTCCTTTAACCAGTAACACAATAGCATGGGATTTTTCTCATCCTTGTCTTTGAGAAGAGCAGTTGGAAAAAGCTGGAACTGTTTTCCAGACTTAAGATCCTTCCAGATGACTACAAAGATTGCATTAGTTTGTTTATTTAGCTTTTCCCTAGTGGTGAAGGCATGGAGCAAATCATGCCAAATCTGTTTTCACATTATTATAACAGACCCCTTATTTCTCTTTTCTCCCATCTGCCCCTTTCTCTTATCAGGGTGTGACAAGGCACTCCATGTCCCAGTCATGTTCAGTATCCCCCAACTCAGCAATGTTTGCCCAAATCATAAACATTCTGTTTTAAAATAAGGCTGCTAGAGAGTAGAGGACTCATTTTTAAGAGGTATTTGGTAAGAGTTTGTTCTTTAATCTGGCCCAAAACAAACAAACAATTTTAAAAAAAATGGCTTTACCAGGTTTTTGAAACAACTGGGAATAAATGGCAAGATTCTTGCTCTACTCCCACAGAATACTCTGTGCTCTTTGGATTTCTTGTATGTTTTTCCATGGGGGTACCTGTCTTGGAAAGTGTCCCTCATATGGCCATGCATTTTTCATGCCGAGATGATCCAAACTGTAAGTGAAGGGGATCTGGAGGGGTTATGTAGGCATTGGTTAAATCACTCATTATCTCAGATTCACTTCCTACCAGAGAAATATCATCATCCAGCAATTAGACTCTCAGATAGAAGTTGTTTAAATTTTTTTCTGCAGTATCCAGCAATTCTTCAGCAATATATTTCCAAACAGTCATACTTTCATGAATGGTAATTTCCCACTCACTTACCTGCCTTCCACCATTTGCACAGGAAATATGCCTTTCCATCATATTGTGTTAATGGTTAAACAGAAAAGCAAGGTTTAGAGCTGGGGGATGCCCACCCAGTATCATTTCAATCTTAGGGTCTTATTCTACTCCTCCTAGAGATTCTGATATTTTGCATCCCATTCTGGTCACAAGATGATAGTCCATACCTGTTTCCTATTCCACTACTTTTCCCCTCTGTGCAAAAAAAGCAAGCTAGGGTTTCTAGCTTGGCATCTGGTCTTCCACTTTTTCAGCCAGCTTAGAAGCTAAGAGAGAGATGGAGAGATGCACATCTCTTTCACATTGTAATTCATTTAATTTTTTTTTACCTTTCACATTGTAATTCATTTAATTTCTTTACCTTATTTTTTATAGCACCAGGGAAAGATTAACTAACCTAACAGCCTGTGGCAAAAGCCACCCCACTGCAGTCCAAGATATTACCTTTCTTTCACCTTAACCTAATGGGTTAAGCATAATTAAGGCAACAGCTGCTCCAGCCAGGAATAGTGGCACACATCTGTAATCCCAGCAGTTTAGGAGGCTGAGGCAAGACTATCATGAGTTCAAAGCCAGCTTCAGCAATTTAGGGAGGCCATGTTTCATAATACAAATGAACTGGGCCGTGTAATCCCAGCAGTTCCAGAGGCTGAGACAGGAATATGACAATTTAAAGCCAGCCTTAGCAATGGTGAGGTGCTCAGCAACTCAGTGAGACCCTGTCTCTAAATAAAGTAAAAAATACAATTTGGGATGTGGCTCAGTGGTTGAGTGCCCCTGAGTTCATCTCTGGTACCCACCTGCCTCCCAAAACATAACAAATGAAAAGGCTGGGATGTGCTCAGTGGTTAAGCACTCCTGGGTTCAATCCCCATACCAAAACCAAACAAACAAAAACAAAACAAAACAAAACCCCAGCTGCCCCAAACCCAGAAGCATTATAAGGGCCTTCCTATACTCAGACAGCAGGTTGAAAGCATCTAACATATGAATCATCCCACCCCACATAGAGTTAGTTGGCTGGTCTTTCATCTTTTAGTTCCCCCACTAAATATTCCTTCCCCTAACTTATTTCTTCAGTCTCCAGGCTGGTTCACAAATTGTTTTAGATAAACCTAGTTTCAGCATATGAGCAATGTTTGTAAAGTGACACAGACTTAAGAAATAGGCAGACCGGAAAAAGTTTGAACTGAATGCTACTGACAGGAGGATCTCCATTTTGAAGTGTGGTCAAGGGTGGTGGTAATTCCTCTGGTTTGTTTCAGAGGGACAGGGATTACATAATGGTCAGAACAAAAATGACTTCATCCAAGCCAAAATGTACCAGATTTATCTTAAGTTAAAATAAAAGACATCAGTTACATTCCTGGTGCTCATGGCATCAAAGTACAGTGGACTCCCTCCCACACACACACACACATACTCTCACATATGCACATGCACACACACACTCTATAGGTTTTGTTTATCTTATAGTACTCTGGGACACAATGCAGGGAAAAGAGTTCTGCCTCACTTGGGGAAAATCATGACCATTATAATTCAAGATGGCAGCAGTCACATCAAGTTGAAGCCCTACACTATAATAAAATAGCATTTGTATTGTAAGAAGTTACATTTAAATAGCAATTTGCAATTTAAAAAGCTGGCTTTAGTGTACCTTATCTGAAAAAACAATTAGAAAAGCTCTGAATATTTGCCTACACTTAGAGTAATTCCATCCACATAAAGCAAGACAGATTTTGGGGATAAAAGAAAATTGCAATATATTTTAATGATCATTCAATAAATAAAAATGTTTAATGAAAAGGTAGGATTTTTTCCTCATCACTTATTTTCACAGATTGAATTCAGATATTGTATGCTTGTATTATATTATGAAATTTTCCTGTAAGGATTAGTATATAGTTTCAAACACAGAACAAATATATACAATTGAAATATTTTCTCTGACAAATATTGCTTTCTATATGATTGAAACTCAGGACCATTCAAGCAAAAATTAATTATAACCAATAGAAACCATTTTAAGGGGTCAAATACTTTGTATTTAAAAAACAAGTTAGAAGTCACAAGTAAGTTGAATGGAGCATGAAAAAATTAAAGTCAATATCATTACTCAACTAATGAAACAATAAAATTCCAAAGTTCATTATAAGAAACAGTTTGAATTGATTCATATTGTCTGAATTAAAGAATTGGATGAAAGTAATAAAACTTTGTTACAAATTCTAAATCCTGTGTCATGATAGATGAGAATGAGAGACTTATTGGGAGAATTTCACTCTTGCTGATCCAGTTTGTCATTTTTGTTAATGAGTGTAAATTCATGAAAAAGGCATTTTATGAATCAAAAACTATAATATTGACAGGTATAATTAGCTAAAATATGTTTTTTTTTTTAAATTTAGTTATATAATTGGAAAGAAAGCAATATTAGATGTCAAATACTTTTGTAGATATTAGTAAGTTAAAGCATTTAAAATATTTTACTGACAATAAAATGTATAATATATATCAAGTTTATAATTTTTTCAATAAAGTTTAATGATTTACTTTTGATTTCACTTTTTTTCCTTCACTGCTACTTCCAGTCTGAAATTTTCATAGAAGTTTTTACTCTGATTTGTTTCTCTAATAGGTATCAGTTTGTCCGTTGATATTAATATTTTTGAAATACCATGTTATTTTGACTTACAAATCTATACATAGTGGGTTGGTCAGCTTTGTAACACTGTAGCATATAACCTGAGATGATGAACTTGGAAAAGGTTTCTTTTGCCACTCAATTGTGGAGGCTCCAGTCCCCGAGTAAACAAACCCATTGTTTTTAGACCTGTGGCTAGACAGTATACCATGGAGTATCTTGTGGTGGAGCCAACCTGCTGAACTTACAGCCAGTTTGGAAAACAGAGGAAGAGGAAGAGGTAGGGGTTCCACTATTACGTGCCAGGGCATGCCCCTAGTAACCTGCCAACCTCCCACTGAACACCACCTCTTATAGGTTCCATTACCTCCTAATAGTGCCAAGATGGGTACCAAGTCTTTGACACACAGGCCTTTGATGGACACTTATACAAACCACAGCATATGGTTTGCACAAATAAATAATCTTTGAATGATTCCTTTTAAAAATGTTTCATGAAAACCAATAAGGGATAACATATCAAAGGAGAAACAATAGCTCAATTATACTAGGGCTAAAAATAAGGAAGTTATATGAAGAGTTACATTCTAGAAAAGACTCTGCAGAAGGAGGTTCTGCAGTTAACAGATGCATCCAACTCTTAGCTACCTAGGAATAAAAGAGACAGTAGAATAATGACTAAAAGCAACCTTAGATCTCCTCTTTATATCTCTATTAGCCAAACCCAAACTCAAACTCAGGAGAGTGAAGAACCTCCTATCTTAATCCAAACTTATCAGATTCTTTGGAAACTATGCAGAGTATAAAATAGTAGAGGATTAATACAAGAGAGCTAATGAAAGCTATTCAAGACTATCCAGTATTTGTGTTGTTTATTCAAAGATATTTGAACCTATCCAATAATTATTTGGTTATATATACATACATTTATATAAATCTATTTGTCTTTATTATTAGAAAAGCAAACTCCAGGTGAGTAAGTAATGTTTCCACTGGGTACACACTCAACCTAATGTTTGATATGATAAATATTTGCTGAAAAACTGCACATTATTATTATGCTTTTACTTGAAAGAAATAGAATAACAAATCAAAAAATGACTGAAATAAATAAACACACTTACTACATGTTTAGAAATATGGAGTCAGAGCAGATTTTGTCTTTCCCATCTGCCACCCTCATATTTCAGAAATGTTTTCCTTCACACTCACAAGACGACATCAATATCTTCAGGGAAAAGGTTCCTCCAGCCTGTTCTATTTAACTGAAGGTGAACCATTTTTCCCTCAGGTTCATTGTACAAAACTGGTTACATTTTTGGGCAAGGAATAAAAATGTATGTATTTGGTAATTTTATTTCCTATTATGGAATGTCAATGTTTTTAACAAAGGAAAAAATGAAGCAGGGTAAAGCAAAGGGCTAGGACACCAACAAAATCATCAGGGTGTGCCACAAAATAAATAACTTTTAGCTAATATATGTAGCTTGTGCATTTCCTGGATCTTCCCATATCTGAAAATCTACCATTTTAATTACATTATAGTTTGGCTAGTTAAAGAATTCTAGGTTTGCTGAGAAGATGGTATTACATCTTGCTTGTAAGATCTCCTCTCTTAATCAATCTTTATATTTTATTGCTGCACTTTTTCCTCTTTGATAGATTTTAAGACTTAAAATTATCTTTGATATTAGAAGTATTTTTGTCATAAATGTGAGTTTTTTTGTCTGTTTGTATGTTTCAAATAATACTGCTGTTTTATGAATCACTTACATCAGAGTAATGTCATTTTCAAATTTTTGAATAATTTCCAGGTATTTCTAAATTTTGTTTCTCAAAAGTTTCTCATGCTATCTTTATCAGAGACTCTAAGTAGACATATTCTCAAGTATCTAACAATAGCTGTTTTTATTTTTCAGAGAAATTTAATTTTTATACTTTCTTGTTTCTCTGCTGAAACAGTATTTTCTTGCCTTGGTCCAGTTTGTAATTTAGTTTGATTTATTTGACTATGTGATGTTTCTTTGTGTAGGAAATTATAATAAGAAATGTAATTCTGAGGCCTACATGTGGCTTGTATCAAACCCTAATCACAAGTCCCATGTACACAAACCTTGCTATTTTGGTTCCCACATGATCTTAGTTGTTTATTCCTGTTTTAGTCAGCTTTTTTGTTGTTGCAAATAAAACACGAAACAAGAAAAATTTTTATGGAAGAAAATTTTATTTAGGGGCTCATGGTTTCAAAGGTCTTAGTCCATAGAAATCCAGGTCCATTTATTTGAGCTGGAGATGAGGCAGAACATCATGGTGGAAGAGTGTGAGGGAAGCAGCTTATATTAATGATGATAATTAAGAAGCAGAGAGACTCCACTCATTAGATACAAAATGTATACCATAGAGGCATGTCCACCAATGCCCACTTCCTCCAGCCACACCTTACCTGCCTTCAGTTACCTCTCAGTTAATCACATCAAGGGATTAATCCACTGATTGAGTTAAGGCTCACATAACCCAATCATTTCACTGTGAAATGTTCTTATGTTGTCTGACACATGAGATTTCATGGAGGACACCTACTATCTATACCATAATAACTCCCTTCCTGTTTTCTTTCCAGCTTAAGAAGTGCTTTATAATTCTAATATCATGTATGAGTGTATTATATATTATATATTCTTATGATTTTCTATTACATATATGTGTGGAATAAAGGGAGATATTTTAACTGGGTTTGGTCCACCATATTCACCTAAATATTTGTTTCTATCCATACTATTTCTAATATTACACAAGTAATAGAAAAATGTTGAACTACATCTGAAATTCAAAAAATACTCTGTCAATTTCCACTTATATTACAATATCTTTTATAGAATGCCTAATAAATTCTCCTACTTAGCATCTGTGATTTACTTTAAAACTCATTTATCTTATCTAAATCTAAATTTCTTCACCATTAAAATATCAATATCAATAGTTCTTGCCTCAAAATCCATCTGTGCTAATGAAATAAAGCACAGCTATATATAAAAAGAGTATACCTCTAGTATTGACAAATATATAAACATTAGGTACTACTATGTGAGATTTAATTATCTGTCACATTTACTTGAGAGTTTTAAATTTTTACATATTATTTCTATAGATAGAATGCAATGCAAAAGCAAGAAATCCCAAGGATCTATACTATTTAGAACACTTTTTTCATTTGATCATTATTTACAAGATGAATCCTCATTCACTATTTGAAAAATATTATTTTTGCATTCTTCACAAGATTCTAAGGTTGATAACAGTAGACTACACATGAAATGATGTTGCTGCTTCTTTTATTCACCTATACTTTTCCAAGATTAATGCCAAATTATTAATTTTGCATCTCATTCAAACAATCTAAACTTTCTAACTATTCACTTTATTTTGAAACTGGACTTTTTTGAACCAGATTCAGTCTACTATATGCATAATCTCAACACACCAACATAACTGTGTCACTATTCATCAAAAGTGCATATTTAGTTGCTGATGTGATATTAATGTATGAAGTTCAAGGCCTGGCTGAGTAACTTAGGAAGAACTGCCTGTGAGAATAGCTCATTCAATATCAATGAATTATATATAATTGTATCAGGATGTCAAAAACATAAATTGTAGAAAAGACAGCTTTTTAACAAATGATATATGGAAAACTGAATATTCATGTGTAGAATAATGAAATTAGATCACTATCTCATATCAGCACAAAAGTCAATTTAGAGTGGATCAAAGATCTAGCAATTATATCTGGAATTTTACAATTGCTAGAAGAAAAATAGAGTCAATACTCCAATATAAAGCTCAGGCATAGACTTTGTCAAAAAGGCTCCTAAAGATCAGGAAATATAGACAAAAATTAATAAATGGGATGGCACCAAATTAAAAAGCTTATGCCTAGGCAAAGAAAGGAAGAGAGTGAAAAAGCATACAGAATGGGACTTGCCAGACGCTCTTTGACAAAGGATTAATACCTAGAATATAGAAAAACTTAAAAACCATAACATATAAAAGTAAATAGCCCATTAAATAAAAGGACAAATGAACTAAACATAAATTTCTCAAACGAGTATAACAAATACAGTACAAAATATTCAACACCTTTACTGATCAGAGAAATGCATTTCAGTGCATTTAGAAGGGCAATCGTCAAGAATACAAATAATAAATGCTGGTGAGGATAAAGAAAAAGGGAATACTTTTACATTGTTGGTTAGACTGTAAATTAATACATCCAGTGTGGAAATCAGTATGGAGTTTTCTCAAAAGACTGAATGGAATCATAATATAATGGAACTCTAACACTCCTCAGTATTTATTTAAAAGAACTAAAGTCAGCATAGTCTAGTGATAAATACATATCTATTATTTCAAAAAGCACAATTTGCAACAGCCAAGTTATGGCATCAGCCTAGATGTCTATGAACAGATGTATGGATAAAGTAAATGTGTTCTATGTACATAATGGAGTTTTATGCAGTCAAAAAGGACAACAAAATTATATCATTTTCCAGTAAATGCATGGAAAAAATGACGAACATTGTGTTAGGCTAACTAAGCCAAACTCAGAGACTTGAGACTCATTTTTCTCTAATATGTGGAAGCTAGAGAGAAAAAGAGGAAATAAATGGATTCTCATGATAATAGAAGGAACACCAGCAAAAGAATGGGTGGAAATTGGAGGAAGGAAGGTAGGGATAGAAAGGAGAGTAAAATAACCCAGATTATGTTATGCACATATATGAACAAATCAAAATGAATCCCATTATCTTTAATAATTATAAAGCACCATCATTTTTAAAAAAGAAAAAAATATCCATCTTTCTAGTATAATTTCCTAGTTTTTTCTTCTACAAAATTTATATATTTGTCAATCTAGAAAGCACAAAATTATCTAAGCATCCGTTTCTTCTATTTTCTTCTCCACAGAGATTTTTTTTGCACTACAACATTACATCAATTTATTATGAATTCCATGCTTTCAATTTTTGACATTTTATTTATTCTTAATGATTCCAAGTCTTTCATAATGCCCCTACATACAAGACATGAAAAAACAGATTCATCTGTTTCATATCATGACTTATCATTTCATAGCCATCCCTCTGTATTCTAATGATACCAAATATGTACCATGATTAATAGCATTCTTCACATTTAGAACTCCTTGAGTTGTGCATATATTTTTATATCCTTAATAGTTATTATAGCATTTATTTTATTAAGTTTTTTCACTGCTATATCTAAAAGACTTGACTGGAACAACTGTGGAGGAGGAAAAGTTTATTTGTGTGCTCATGGTTTCAGAGGTCTCAATCCATAGACAGTTGGCTCTGTTCCTCAGGTTTCCCTGTGAAACAAAACATCATGGAGGGGAAGAATGTTGTGGAGGAAAGCAGCTCACATGATGATGAAGAAGCAGAGAGAGAGAGACTCCACTCTCCAGATGCAAAATATATACCTCATAGCCACGGCCCCAAATGAACAACTTCCTTCAGCCATACTTCAACTGCTTCCATTTACCACTCAGTTAATCTCATTTCATCAGGGACTAATTCATTGATTAGATTAAGGCTATGACCCAATCATTATTCCTCCAAACCTTCTTGCATTGTCTCACATGTGAGCTTTTGGGGGAAGCCATATCTAACCATAATAGTGTTTTAAACATTTTTTGTGGGGTGACAACAGGAGATTGAACCCAGAATGCTTTGCCATTGAACTGCATCCCCAGTTCTTTTTAAAATTGTTGCTCAGACTGGCTTCAAACTTGAAATCCTCCTGTCACAGCCTCCCAAGTCACAAGGACTATAGGCATGTACCATTGCACCCAGCATATTTTAAATATTTTAAGAAGTTGAGCAATACTTTGAAATTTTTTAAGAACAATTTCTAGTTCATAATGGGAACATATCACATGTTACTCATAGTATTCATAAAATTAATATAAATCAGTGCATGATATTTACTATAGCATATGTATTTGAATATTAATTATAAGGTATGAAAGCAAAAACAAAATAACAACAACAACAACAACAACAACAAAACAGTGTTTTAAGAATCTCTCCAAAGTAATTAGGTAGCTGTCTATAACAGTTATGTACTAAGTATACTGCTCTTTAATAATAGCAATATTACATATCTGTGACATCTAATATGAAAGTCACTCATCATTTCCATATAGGAAATTTTATTTTTGGTTAATATGAATTATAAGCTAAAGTTTCAATTTAGTTAATTCTACTTAATTTAATAGATTTGACAATGCATATTAGATGCAGGAGGCTAAGGTAACTTCATTAGATAGAATTGAATAATCAGTCATCCAGGGTGATACATGCTATAATAAATGTTCTTTGAACGTATGTCATGAATTATGTTTGAATGAAGATAATGTGAATAAAATCTATGTTTATATTCTCTAGAGGAAAAAATTCCATGGGCTCATCTTTCCAGAAAATAATTTTTTGCTCTATTTAAAAGTATTATATACAGTAAAATTCATATTTTCAATAACATTCTGTTTTGGTGCAGTTGTGTAAACAAAAAACCAATTAATATATTAAATAATTCTATCACTGAAAAATCCTTCATGCTTTTTGTAAACAACTCCATATAAGTTTCTTTATTGAGTGCAGAAAACAGTATTTCCATTCTGAGTATTGGAAGAAATTTCAAGAATTTAGCCCAAAACATAAAATACATCTTTGGAATTAATCATGAAGAAATATGAGAACATTGGCTAAATATAAATGAGGAGAGACTGATGAAGGACTCTTAAGAAAAGTGTTAATGGCAAAGTATAAAACTCAAAGAAATGGATAAATGATTTATTTTGCACAGCAAAAGCTAAAACAACAACAACAACATAATTTGGAATCTTGTTGAGTTTTATTAAACACTAGCTCTTTGGGTTAGAACTTTTAAAAAATTATCTTAGTGGTAAGGATGACTTTGCTTTTACCCCTGGCATTGTATAATAGTGTCTCATATTTTGAGCTTAATTTTTTCTCCTGAATACCTAAAAAGTTACTCTGTTACTCTTCCATGTATATAAGACATCATATATCAAGGTCAGAAACAAAAAGGAAAAAGAGAAAAATTACTATGGCATAGCAAAAATTATGAATTTCATGTGTCATGTTTGCTTCTGTTCTTCATATCATCCCAGTCATAAGATGTGACATGAAGGAAAAATTGAATGCTGTGCAAGAAATAGTTCTCTATCACAGATAAAGAACACTGGTCTTGGGGAATCCATTGTTTTAAAATAAGTCTATTATTTGTCCCAGAAGATTAAAATTAAAATTAAACTCATCTCATGATTTACTACTTCAAATACAACACTGAAGAATGACTCAAAAATCACATTGGACATTACATTTGACATACTTATGATCAGCTGAAGAATAATTTCAATTATTTTACTTCCTGAATTCTGGTTGAGCTAATATTTGATTTACTTCTCCTTGAGGACAAATGGCAGAAGATAAATTCTTTCTGGAGAAAGATAACTTTATTAGTATACAAATTAGCTATCAGACAATTTTAAAAATAGCATGTCCAGTAAACCATAACAAACAGATGTAGAAGAAAAAAAATAAACTCTTAAAAAATTCATATAAAATAAAACAAAACCCATTGTTTACAGATGAAACTGATCCACAGAGAATCCAGACAGACTTCAAATAAAGAATATTTCACTATATCCTAAAAAATCTGAAATAGTGTGAATTTTATCAACTAACTAAAATGTTTTTTTTTTAAATAAATTGAGTTTCAAGAAATTTAAAAATGTAACTGATTTTCAAAACCTCAATGACTATATCAAGATCAAATTAGGTAGTGCTGGAGAAAAAATTAGTGAACTGGAATATATACCAGAAACAAAAGAAAAATAGATGGAAATACACTGGACAGAGATTCATACTAGTTATAATGGAAAGGTTTAATACACAGGCAAAAGGGGAAAAGTTGTGGATCTCAGAAGTATTTGAATAAAGGATGAATATCTTCTATAACAAAAGAGACTTTGGACCACAAGTTGATCAACCCAATAAATTGAAATACAATACATTAAGCGAGTAATCTACTTCTAGTCATATCCTATTTGAATTCTAGGTAAACATCTCAAAAGCAGGAAAGACAGACAACCTTCACAAAGTCAACACTTAGAAAACTAGGAAACTCTTCAAAGGAAAAAAAGAAATACCAGGGCAAAACAGAAATCAAAATGCAGAAAAATAATTGATCACCTTAACTGACAACCTGAAATTATGCAGTAAAATGAACCAAAATAGAGATACCTTAACAAATTAAAACTGAGAATCTGTAATTAATGAAATCTACTAAATAAAATAATTAAAAAATGTCTTTCAAATATGATAAAGATACCAGGAGAAAGTATCAAAATTCTATAATAAAATGTCAAATAATTTCAATTGTCTTAATTATTGTTGACTGAATTAAAAAATAATGACATTCATCATTTAAATTCTTTCAAAAATATTTATTTTTTCCATGTTTTGTATTTGTACATCATAGATGTGCATAGTGGTGGGATTTGTTGTTGTACTAATATGTCATAATAAATACATAAATTTAAACACAAAAAAATTATACATGCATAAAATATAATAATATATATAATAATAAATTTTAAATTCTTCACAAAGTTTAATTTCAAAACTTCTGTAGCATATAAATAAATGTGAGGGCAGTGACATGTAAGCTAATGTATTAGGTTTAAATGGGTTTAAGCATTCTTAGTTTTTTTTTACTTGAGTAGATAGCAGAAGTACCAATTTACATTATATAGTTCTAAGTCAAATATATACATGCTAAATTAAAAGTAAATGTGTATGTAACTAGCAAGATAATGAATTGAGCAAAATAAATAATTTTTAAAATAAATGCTAAGAAGATAATAAATCATAGGAAAAAAGAAATTCGAAACAGGAAGAAAATAACTAAAACTCTTGGAAAATGGTAGATTTCAACTTAAGGCTATAATTTCTTATATTGCATAAAAATTGGGTAATTTTGTCAATTAGAAGATAGAGATCATCAGTCCTTTTCCAAAACAGTATTACCTAAGGACAAAAACTATAAAAACTATAAGTATCAGGATAAATATATGTTATACAAATACAAATCAAAAGAAAATTATGTATTATATTAACTCCAATGATAGATTTCTTTATCAAACAAATTATTGGTAGAAATAATCACTTCATAAATTAATGTTTGAATTCCCCAGGATATATAAATATACCACATTTAATAATATAATACATATAAATGATTTAAAACAAAAATTAATAAAATGAAGCCTGCTAATTTATAGGAATGTTAAAGGAAAATATTGACAGTAAGAAGAGAAAAATATAACATAGAAAAGTTTGGATATACAGCATTTGTCAGTTCTATAGAAAAGGAGAAAAATGTTGAGGATAACCATTTCAATATATGAGTCATAATGTGAAGAAAACATATTCTTTCAAGCACCTATGTATGACATATTAGTACAAATTAATCACAGTCTGGACCATCAATCAATTTTGAAAGTTTTACAAAATATGTTTATTAACTATAAGTGCAACCAAATCAGTGGAGTGCTGATAATTTTAACAAATAATGCTTTGTACAAAAAAATAGTTCTAATTTTTAGTATTCAGTAATTTGAGTTGTATAAATATGTGTGTGAAGGCTGATTTCAAGCTCAACATCCAATACATTTGAACTCACATATGAATAGAAAAGCACACAATCAGCTTTCACACATTGGTGCTGGTTACTCTAGTAAACTATCAAGTTAAATTAAAAATCCAAAGATAAATACATATAAATAGTCCACATATTTAAAAATAATGAAATATACCTTTAAAATCTTATGGATCAAAAAAGAAACTAAAACCTAGATGAGAAAATATTTAAATTTCATTAATATTTTTACTAAAATAATTATATATATTGAATTGTTCATAGGAAAAGAAAATGTCTTTAAAAAATCCTTTAAAAAGAACTGAAAAATCTGTGAAATAATCTTCAGAGTTAATCTATACATGGATATGTAAGAACTAATAGAGCAGGAAATTAAAATTTAAAAATATAACAAAGTCCATAGTAAATATGAGAAGAATTAAGTCTACTATAAAATAGATAAAATGTTTGATTTTTTTGTGTTTAAATTTATGTATTTATTTATACACAACATAACAAAATTGACAGATAAACTGCTGCTGAGATGGGTTAAATAAAAGAAGATGATATAACAACAAAGAAAAGAAACATTAGTAAGGATTATTATTCTTTCAATAGGTCATAAAATATCATTATATGCCAATGTTAAGAAATTTAACAAACAGACACTAAAGAAGAAATGGTGATCTCAGTATCACTATACCAACAAAAATCACTGACTTTATTATTATTAATGTACCATGAAGAAACTTGAAATCCAAATGGCCCATAAAATTTCCTCAAATACTTCTCATTCTTCCCAAGTACAACTATGTAGTTCATCTATATGATGGAAGGAAGAAGAGAGTTAGAGAAAAGGAAGTCTAAAACAATAAAAAATAAAGTTAAACTGACCAGAACTCCTATAATAACAGTATTTTGATACATTTACAGAACATCTCATTGGCCCCTTATGCCTATACTCTACCCAACCGAACTCAGAAAACCAGAATTCATGTCCCTTAATCCCAGTTATAACAATATGACTTGATGCAGGTAGGTTCATATCTGTCTATATTAGAAAATGAGATCTGCCAATACCACCAAATGAACATGGAAGGAGAGGAAAAATGTTTCATCAGAAATCTCATTAGCTACAAATATCCAGAAGAAAACCTCTCCCAATCGGGCCTGAGATTTCTGTCATATATGCAGAGATACGCAGTGGCTTTAGGTCCACCAGCAAGGTCATTCCATCATAGCAGCATGATGCTAAGAAAGTGTTCTTCCTCTCACTGGGTATGAGATTCCTCTTTTCCATCCAGAATCATCTTATAGTTGAGGCAATACCAAGGGAATTCACATCACACACATTATCAGCCCAGAATCAGTGTTCAATCCTTTCTGCTGGAGGCACCCCTATCTAAATGGCATCAGAACAGAGCCTAGGCTAGTAAGATCCTCTGCTTCTGCAAGTGATACAAGAAGAGACAATTGGGGCTCAAATCATCATTATTTAAGTCAAGAAGACCAGAATTTAATAGAAAATTATCTGTGATGCCAAAATACAAGTAAATAAATGAATAAAACCACAACTTAAATGAGAAAATACAGTGAACTTTCACCAACTAACATGAATAACAGTTTGGCAATATCTGATAAGGATTCTAAAATAATCATGACAGTAATTATACAAGTAACTACAAATGGAAAAATAGAAAAAAAAAAAACCACCAAAGAAAAAAGTTAGAAAAAAAAGAACCAAATGGAAATCATATATGTGAGCAACATAAGAGCCAAACAAAACAAAATAAACTTTACTGAATGGATTTGTACTGAGTGGATATCGGCAGATGTAAAAATCAGTAAAATCAAGGAAAAAATGAACAAATTTATATAATCTGAATAGGAGATAGAAAAAGTCTCTGAAACCGCTAGTACAATAATTAACACCTAACATTCATATCATCATTCCCATGATGAGAGGCTAGAGAGAGTAAAGCTCAAGCTTATTCAAAGAGATAAGGTTAAAAACTTCTAAAATTTGGTGAAAATCATAAGCTCACTAGTTTCCATCAAACCCAGATTCAAGAAACTGAATCCGAGAGAGAATTAATACAAAGACCTGTATACCAAGAAACATTCTACATAAACTTCAAAAAAGCAAAACTTGAAAGTATTCATTACCCCATGGGGGATGCCAATTTGAGTAACAGCAGATTTTTCATTAAAAAATCATGGAGGCCAAGAGAAAGTGGCACAACAGTTTTCAAATATTAAAGTAAAAAATGCCAACTACAAATTATACTTCTGGTGAAATTATGCTTTGAAAAATATTCTCAAAAATAAGGAGTCCTAAAAGAGTTTGTCACTAGCAGAATCACCTTTACTGAATGGCAAAGAAATTTTTTTAAATAGAAGGAAACTGATAAAAGAAATGATCCTGATGGATCAAAAAGTTGTGCTACTATATAAAGCAAATGTGAACATCGATCTATTTATTTATATAAATTGATTATTATTATCATTGTGAGTATTCTAAATCATAAGTGGGAATTAAAAAAAAGTTCATCTGATATTTGAGAAGCTTAGGATTTAAAAACAGGAAGGGTAAAGGGACATAAATGGAATTTGTTTAACACCAATGGTGTTATCAGAATTGTACATTCTTAAGTTAAAAGAAAAAAGAATATTAAAGTAAACATGACACCTTACAAAATCTCAAACTGGACCAAACATTTAAAGGTCAAACTGCAATATAAAAAATGAAAAAATTCAGAATCTAGAACTGGAATAAAAATTCTTGTCTTAACATCAGCAGTACACGAAATAGAAAAATGATAAATCATACTTTAAAAAACTAAAATCATTTCATTTAAAAAGAATGAAATAAAGAGAATGGAGAGCATATTATGAAAGACTAGTATCTAGACCTACATAAAAAACTCTTATTTTTCAACAGTAGCATACATACATGCATACATGTAAACATAGATACATATGTAGTCACATACATAAAATGGGCAAAATTTTGGAAAAGCACTTATCCAAAGTAAATAAACACATAGCAATATAAAATAAAATAATTAAAATATAGAGGACTATTTTCGCTCTTAGGAATTTGAAAATTAAAATACCAATACAACATCATAAATCTATCTGAATGACTAAAAACATCAATGTCAGGGCAAAAGACAGAAAAAAGATGTGAAGAACCTTCTCACAATTTAAGCAGATAACTTGCATTTGACGCAGTATTCCACTCTAATATATATACCCATGTATTAGAGTTCTGTAGAAGAGCAGAACCAACAGGAAGTATAATTATAAAAGGGGGATTTATTAGGTTGACTTAGATGACCAGAAGCTGAATAGCCCACAGTGGCCATCTGCAGGCTAGAGAGCTGGAAGAACAAGTAACTGTGAAGTCCAAGAAGCTGAAGACTCAGAACAAGAGGGATCAATGTTTCTACCCTAGTCCGAGACCAAAGGCTTCTGGAAACTCCCTGAAGAATCACTGGCAGAATCTGCTTTGGAAGAGTGAAGAAGCTAGAGTCCTGTACCTTCAGATGACCTCAGCAGCAATCAAGAACCTCTTCAGGAAGATGGAGCTTGCATTTCCTGATGCTTCCTGTTCTTCTAACTTTTATTCCATCCAAATCATCATCATATTTGATGGTTCTACCAATGCTTATGGAGGGTCTCCAATTAAGTTGGCTATCCCACATGCCACCCATTCCTAGACACACCCTCCTTGACACACCCAGAAGCCTCTTAAACATTGATATCTCTTAATCCAATCAATTTGATAATTCAAATTAACCATTACAACCCACAAGAATTTAAAGCAGGTATTCAAACATATACTGGTGCAAAAATGGCATAGCAGTTCTAATGACAATTACTGAAAGATGAAAGTAAACCAAGTGTCTGTTATCAAATGAATATATAAACAAAATATGCTATAACCATAAAATGGAAGATTATTCAGCCATAAGAATTTCCATAATACTGCAACATGTCCTAAAACATGTTACAGTATTGAGGAAATTCAAAATTTGGTAATGAACAAAAGATATGAAAGATTAAATATTGTGTGATTCCACTTTTTTGAATTACAAAAATATTAAACATGAAGAGATAGACTTGATTTATAGTTTTTATGACTGGAAGTCAAGAGAGTTGTGTAGTGATTGAACATGAGCATGAGGTCTCCTTTCTTATTGATAAAATGTGTTGGAACTAAAGAAAGATAATGACTGTACAATATTGTGAATTGACTAATGCCACTAAATTTTACATCTTACATTTTAGTATGATTATTTTTATGTCATGTGAATTTTGCCTCAATGAAAAACAAAAACAAAGTAAGTAAAATTGAACCAGCAACTACACTACTCATAAATCACACTGTTAGGCATTTAGCCCCAGAGAAAGGAAAATATTACATTCTCACAAAGTTCTCTACATGAAAGTTCATATTATCCTATTCATAAGATTCCAAAGTCAGAAAATACCCAAATCTTCTTCATTGTGTGAATCGTTAAACTATCAACTATCAGTACTACAGAACACTATGCAGCAATAAAAATAGTTTTTTAACTCCTGATAGATGCAGCAATCCAAATTAATCTCCAGAGGATAGTACTAATTGAATAAAAGCCAACTACACACATTATGATTTCATTGCATAATGTTTGTAAAAAGATGATATTATAGAAATAGAGAATAGATTAGTAGTACCCAGAAATGTGGAAGGAGGCAGGAGGGATGTTTTGTAGGCATAAAGATAACAAATTGTGTTGTTTTATTGATGCCATTGTTTTGTGATTATCATATCAATATCATTATTCTGATTGTGATATTATATAGTTCTAAAAGATGCCACCATTTTGGTAAACTGGGTAAAGGGTGTATGAAATCTCGCTCTGTTATTTTTGATAACTTCATGTGATGTTATAATTATCTTGAAATAAGTTCAATTTAAAACATATGGAAGCTCCTACAATAAATACAAAAATGAAATACTCTTCAATTTATTTTCTTAAAACCAAATTAAACTTGAAAATAAATACTGGCATAAGGAAGGTTAATTATAGGCTATCATTCATGAGTATAGAATCATGAAATCTCAACAAAATAATAACAACATATAACTATAAAAATATTTAAAATAGTAAAAAAAAATGTGACTTAGGTTGATTCCAAGGAAGCAAATTGGTTAACATTTAAAAAAAAGTATTTATGCAGTTCACCACCAGCAATGGACTAAAAGAAAAAAAAATCATTTCAATAATCGTGAGAAAATCATTTAGTAAATTTTAACATTAATTAGTGTTTAAGGAACTCAAGTTACAAAAACAGAAAACATCTTACTTTAAAGTCCTCTGAAATCTAGAATAAAACAAGAATGACTTCTGCAAGGATTTGTGTGTGGTTTGAGTGTCTCTGAAGAGACCATTATATTTGCATGCATCATCTCAGGATGATGATATTGGGAGGGATGAAACATTTAAGAGGTGGGACCTAGTGGGGACCCTTTGGATCACCAAGGTCATGCTCTTGAGATAGTTTTCCTGGGAGTTCTTGTTAGTTCTCAACATGAGATGATTATAAAAGCCTGATTTCAGTTCTGTCCATCTCTCTCTGCTCCTGATTTGAGAGGTAATAAATTTCTTGCTTCTGTACAGTCTCCTGACATTGCTATACTCCATGATGTGATACAGCCAAGGATTGAATCAATGTCATGTCCTTGAATCACCAAGACTATGAGCTTAATGCTTTTTTTTTTCTTCAGTAGTATATTGTATCAGGTTCTCATTGTAGTAACAAAAGCTGGCAAATACAGAAGCATTATTTATTTTATTCAATGCTATGTTATATTTTATAGCCAGAAAAGCAATTTTAAGTGAATAAAATGAAAGCATCTGAAAGGAAGAAATAATGTGATTATTAGTTCAAAATAAGTACTTTATTAGAACTAATAAGTATTTAACTTTCAGCATTTCAGCATTATTCCAAAGCTAATTACAGAGTGGCTGTTAATGGAAATCTGAGCAATGTACTTTTTTCTGTCATTTTGCATAAAAAATGTAGTGTCTCAAGTTAATAAAGTTGTTTCCAAAAAAGTCTAGTGAAGTTTCCCTTATTAAATATTTTAAAGTGTGTAACTTTAAAACTTTACAGAGCAGGACAAAAAATTACACAGAGTGAATTTCGGTATAACAAATATTTAGATCAAGAAGTTAAACATTTTGGAACAAGATGACTAAATACTATTTTCCAACATTGATCACCTTGCAGCAACATGAATTTTAACAATTATCCACCCACCAAAATGTTAGTATATTGGGACCATGGTACTTTACCTGTTCAGAATCTATGAATGGACTGAATGAGGAAGGACTTTCTCCCTAACAAACAAATTCAGTCTGCAGACTAGAATAAGATGCTACTTTTTCCAGTGTGCAGGCATCAGGAATCAATATAAGTCAACAAGAAACATGTAAACCCAAAAGATGCAAGACCACTAAATAAACACAGTTTTGCCCAATATACTTCACAAAGAAATTAAGTGAGAGAACATTACATCTGGGTACAGTATAAGAATATGAAAACTTGTCTTCGATAGGATAAGAAGGACAGTTTTATGTCACCCTTTCCACCAAATGGCACAATAAGAACACAGATACCCTTTATTTAAAAGAGGAAGAGAGAATGAAGCCCTAGATTTTGTCTTTGAAGCCCAAACCAAGTCAATGTCAGTAAAATCCAGTACCAGGAAGGTTTCTATGTTGATTGCCTTTGAGCAGGTATGCTGCATTGAGTCCCCAGTATAACTCTAGATCTCAGGCTCAACCTACAAGCCATCCCAGAATAAGGTTTGATGACACTAATCTTGACTCAAGGCCTTTCCCATGCCAGACTGTTCTATGTGGCCCTACTTTGCACACCAGCCACTGAAATCCTATGCTTCAAAAGACCAGTTATGTTACATTAAAGATTAGAACTGAACTAGTTACTACTGACTGTGACTAAGACAACTTCTGGACCTAGGTTCTAGTCTGAATTTACAGCCCCAGCATCCCAAAACAGGCCAAATGAACCTGTCCTTCTATCCAACACAAACATACCACCCTGGTCTAGTGAACCCAGGCTCCAGATTTCTTCATAAAGCAGCAGGCTCTATTTCTTAGTCTTAGGCTAGCCTCCATAGCTCTAGACACCAGAAAACTACCCACTATAAGAAGTTCTACATCATTTTCATGGCTCCAGGATACAGAGACACAAATTTCCAAGCTCCTTTCAGAAAAAAGGCTGTAGGCTACTCCTGTAGACCTTATGTTAGGTCCATCTTTGCCGTGAGGCTTCAGGACAAACCCTATAGATCTAGGCTCAAACCCTATAGATCTAGGCTCAGGTCCAGCTATTATGGATCTAGGTTTCAGTCTCATTCCCATGGACTCAGAATTCAGTCCAATTTTAGAATCAGGCTAGCATCCATGAACTCAGGTTCCAGACCCAGCCAGTGGTCTTGGGTGCTACATCCATTCCAGCACTTTACCATCTCCTGAAGACACAGAATCAAGGATTACCCCAATGCTAGGATTTAGGTTGGTCTCTAGAGAGAGAAGTTTTATGCTTGGTCTCATGGATTCACTCAGACTTCTAGAAACCCAGAGCACAGGCCCACAACAGTGATCTAGACTCTAAGATTAATTTTGGAGAACCATGTGCCAGACTTGTTCAGCTGTTGACTCAAGCAACAGGTTCCAGCAGCAAGTCCATCTCAGAATACAATGGCCTGTCAAGAATCAATGGATGAGATTAATGATGAAGGGCTTTCCTGAACAATGCCAATCTACAAACTGCAATAAAGCCTTACTTGTTCATACTTGTTCAAATATGTAAACATCAACATTTGAATGCAAGAAAAACAAAACAAAACAAAAAAACCAAGAAGACATAATATCATTAAAAGAACATGATGCTCCCCCAATAACTGACGCCAAAAAAATCAAGATCTATGAAATGCATAACAAAAAATTCAAAATTCAAGAATTGAGCAAACTTCATTCTTGAAATTGAGAAAGGTTTGCTTGATGTATATAGATGCTCCATTGTTTGGGGAATAAATACTTATGAGTGTTATGACTTGCTCATAAATAATTCCCTAAAGTACTATGAAATAGCCTTCTTTGGTGCTTCTGAATTATTTTGACTTGAAGTCCACCTTATCTGATATGAGAAGAAAAATTTCTGCATGTTTATGAGATGCATGTGAATGATATGTTTTTTCATTCCTTTTACCTTCAGTCTGTGGCTGTCATTGCCTATGAGGCGAGTCTCTTGGAGCCAGCATGTTGTTATGTCTCACTTTTTATTCCAATCTGCCAGTCTATGTGTTTTGATTGAAGAGTTTAGGTCATGTACATTCAATATTATTATTCATATATGATTTTATTTCCTGCAATTTGAGTTATTTCTGGTTTTTAATTTTAGTTAGTTTCTCCTTAAAGTATTCTTCTAGAGTGGTGCCTCTCACTGCTGGTTTTCACTTTAATTCTTTCATTTCTTCTTCAAGAAATATTTGATGAGAATGTTTTGTAGTGAAGACTTTCTGGTTGTGAATTATATTAATTTTTGTTTATCATAAATGGTTTTTATTTTATTGTATATTCTGATGCTTAGTTTTTCTGGGTATAGTACTCTTATTTGACATTCATTGTCTTATAGAGTTTGCCATATATTATTCCAAGACCTAGCTTTTATGGCGGGAGAAATCACCTGAGATCCAAATTTGTTTCCTTCTAAATGTGATTGCTTACTTTTCTCTGTCAGCTTTTACAATTATTCTTAATAAAATATGGCAAATCACACACAAAAACATATGTAAAAGATAGTGTAACATGATTAAGTGAGGTTCTTCCCAGGAATGGAAAATGGTTCAACTTATGGAAATAAAAAATGTAATTTATCAAATCAATAGACTTAAAGTCAAGAACCAAGTGATTATCTCAACAGATGCAGATAAAGCATTTGAAAAAAATACAACATCCATTTATGATCAAAACACTAGAAAATCTAGGGAGAGTAGGAACAAAGTCAACATTACAAAAGCTATATGTGCTAAACCCAAGACTAACATCATTCTAAATGGAGGAAAACTGAAAGCATTTCCTCTAAAAACTTGAATAAGACAAGTATGCCCTCTTTTATCACTGCTAATTAACATAGCACTAGAAACCTTAGCCAAAGAAATTAGGTAAAAGAAAAAAAATTAAAGGGATATGAATAGGAAAAGAATAGCTCAAACTATCACTATTTCCCCATGACATGATACTATACTTAGGAGACCAAAAAAACTCCACCAGAAAACTTCTAGAACTAACAAATAAAATCAGCAAAGTAGAAGGATGTAAAATTAACACACACAAATCAATTTTGTTCCTATACAATAATGATAAATCAGCTGAAAGAGAAATCAGGAAAATGATCTCATTTACAATAGCCTAAAATAAATAAATGTATAAACAGACAAAAAAATAAAATACTTGGTAATTAATATAACAAAAATGGTGAAAGAACTCTATGATAAAAACTACAGAATACTAAAGAAATAAATTGAAGATCTTAGAAGATAAAAAGATGTCCCATGTTCTTGGATAGCTAGAATTAATATTGTCAAAATGGCCATACCACAAAAGCACTATACAGATTTAATGCTTAATAAGACAAGAACCAAGTGATCATCTCAACAGATGCAGATAAAGCATTTGACAAAATACAGCATCCATTTATGATCAAAACACTAGAAAAACTAGGACTAGTAGGAATAAACCTCAACAGTGCAAAATATATAATATATATATATATATTATACATAATGTTTATATTATGTATATATACATTTATATATAACTGTATATATATACACATACATTTAAACTGTGTGTGTGTGTGTGTGTGTATATATATATATATATATATATATATATATATATATATATATATACAGTTATCTAATACTAAAGAAAGGTGCCATAAACATACATTTGAGTAAAAATAGACTCTTCAACAAATGGTGCTGGATAATATGGAAATCCATATGTAGCAAAATTAAATTTAACCCCTACCTCTCACCCTCACAAAACCTAAAAATGGATCAAGGACCTAGGCATTAAACCAGACAACATGTACCTACTAGAAGAAAATGTAGGCCCAACTTTTCATAACATCACCCTAGAAACCAACTTCTTCAACAAGGCTCCTAAAGAGCAAGAAGTAAAATCATCCCAATAAATTGGATGGCATCAAACTAACAAGCTTCCTCACAGCAAAGGAATAATCAAAAACATGCAGAGAGACCCTACACAATGGGAGAAAATCTTTGCCACTTGCACCTCAGATAGAGCATTAATTCCTATGATATAGAAAGAACTAAAAAAATGTAAAATCAAAAAAATAATACAATCAATAAATGGGTCAAAGCACTGAACAAGACACCTCACGGATGAAGAAATTTAAATAATCAAAAAATATATAAAAATGTTCAACATCTCTTGCAATTAGAGAAATGCAAATTAAAAATATACTGAAATTCCATCTCACTCTAGTCAAAATGGCAATTATCAAGAATACAAGTAAAAATAAATGTTTATGAGGGTGTGGAGGAAAATGTTCACTAATACATTGCAGGTGAGACTACAAATTGGTAAAACCACTATGAAAAGCAGTTGGAGAGTCCTGGATTATGTATGGTACATAATATTTGATCATCACAATAAACAAGTACATTGCTTGTCTATGTATTTAGTATATTGTATGTTTATTGTTATAGTGTACTCTTTCTACTTATAAATAATTTTAATATAAATCAGCATGCCATGTTATGCCAGCAGCAACTTCATAAATCTCATATTCGCCTCATTTCTTGCTTATGTGAAAAAGCTGTGTCAAGTAATTGACCTTTACCATCTAAGTTTCAGTAAACATACTCTATGTTACTTGGACAATGGTGAAATTGGCCAACAATTCATTTCTTATGATGCATTCCATAATTAAAATATGCATGACTGTGGTTACATCAGACCTAAATAAAAATTTTTATTGGTATCAGCTTATAACATCTTCAGCACCATCTGCAACTTTAATTCTCTTTTCCATATAATCTAACATGCTCACATGTTCTGGTAATTAGGACATGGACAACTTAGGGGAACATTTTCCTGTCTCCCATGGAAATATTCTATTTCAAACAGTCCAGTATGTCTACTTGCTTTTCTCTTTTGGCTCTTTTCATGCAGGCTCTATTTTGATGCCTTTGCTTATGCTGTTTTCAGACAAGAAACAATGACCTCATTCTCTCTGCCTTCCCTAATTTCACCAAGACTTCTCATAAAATCTAAAGAGTTTTCCTCTATGAACCTCATCTTACTTTCTAAACTACATCTCTCTCTTACTTTGATAAAACTTCATAATACTTAAACTCTGTGGAACAATAAAGCTTATATATAGTTTTTATTTTATTGTTATTTATTTATCCAGTTATTGTTTTTTATTTATTTTGTTTGGTTATCCCTGAAGAAACTTAAATCTTTGATGAGTAGAAATTATGACATTATGCTATTCTTGCTTAGTTATGTGTTGTTTATAAATGTTGACTCACTGTTTTCCCATAATAGGATTTCATTCCATAGTTGAATATAATAAACTCACATAAGAGAAGCCCAACCCTATTACTTGTATTCTTCAAATATTTTTTGGTCAAACAGAAACATGTAAATTAAAGTATAAAATGATAGACATGTAATCCAATAAAACTAACTTCCACTTTTTATGATTTAGAAAAAATTTTCTTGGAGTTCACATATAAAACCAAACTTAAGCTTCTACTGAATAAGTCTCAATTTCAATTAAATATTTAATCTCTTTATTTCACTTGTTTTTATTTGGTTTCCTCATAATTTCTTCCCTGTAAGACATAACACTTTCTGATCATTTCAAACAATAAAAAAGTTCAATTTTTTTAGTAAGAAAATAATATTTTTCAAGTAAAAAAAAACATAAATAGTATTAATAATACATTGTATTAGCTTTGGGCTTTCTTTAATGAGAAGATCCCAGATGTTATTTTGCATCCTCAAAATGGTGTTGACTATAGTAGCCTAGGGAACCACTCCCTAATTACTTATCCATAAGGTACAATCCCGCTCACATGCTGCACAGTAAATAGTGAAGTCTTATCATAACTGCTTGGCAAGATGCCAATGCCATACCTCAGCTACCTCATTCTTTGTCTCCCTTCCTATTGTAATTATCCGCCCTCCTTGGTTACAGAAAGTTTGAGAGCCCTATGGACTAAAGCAGATATATTTTTTATGCTTACTGTCTGGGAGTTTTAAGAATATTGAGTTTCTTCTGCTACTCATTACTCAAGTATGAATAAGCCTAAGAAGCCTGCAAACACAAGTTGCCTCAGTATGTGTCACGATAATGATGTATCAGTAATATAAACTATCCATAATGGACATCAGAGATTTGTTATGAGCAGAAGTAATTAAATGCCAACAAAACATATTTTATATGTATTTACAGTACTGTTGTGTGAAAGTATTATATGCAAAAATGTGCTGATGCCTAATTTTAAACTGTGTGGAACATTTTGAGGATATTCTTACTGAATTTTAAACCTGGAAAACAATCTTGACTCTTTCCATGTTTGCAGAAAGATTAATTCTGCTTTAGTGATTTAACTACACTTTTTTTTGGAGAGGAACAATCCAAAAGGATATAATACTAAGTACTGTTAACATATAATCTTTTTTTTTCTAAGTGTAAAAAAAAAACCATCTTACTTACCATATAATTTCACTAAATAAAATTTAAAGTTGCATTTGCTTACAAATGGATTATATTAGGCTGGGGATATGGTTCAGTGTTACAGTGCTTGCCTGGCATATGCAAAGCCCTGGATTCAACCCAGCACTACAACAAACAAACAAAAACAAAAATTAAAAAAAAAAAAAAACAAGAAAAATGAATTATATTAAAATCAGGTCTTACATAATAGATTTTTATGTGTTCAATCTAGTAATGGTTATAGAAAATAACTGCAATTATTTATGCAAAAGAGTGTTTCACTACATTTTAGTCTTGTATCTGAGTCATGAGAGTACCAGCTAGTGTGTCACTGGAGAGGTAGAAACTTTCATCTATCATCAGTTTGTCATGTGATAGTTTACAAACACACACACATGTACAAAACAGGTTAGGAAAAGAAACCAGACTCGATTGTTTTTAAAAGAGATAAATTAAAATTAAGGCTACAAATTGGAGATCCAGTTCAGATTTTATAAGAAATAGATGAAGTGCATAGATAAAGAAAGAAAATGAATCATTAACAACAGCTTCACTACTGGGTAAATAGGCAAAGCAAATGAGTAGGGCAGAGATGTCAGAATTCCCATGTTCACCACCAGCAACAGCATTTTTTCACAGTAACAAAGATATGGAGTCAAACTAAGTGTCCATCAACAGATGATCAGATTTTAAAAAACCAAAACAAAAAACACAGCGCATATGCATAATAGAATACTACTCACCTTTTTTTTGTAAGTAAATCTTGTCATTTGTGACATTTCAGAGCCTAGAGGATACTTTGCTAAATAAAAGACAAATGCCGCATATATATGTGAATTAATCTCAATCTCACTTATATGTCAAATCTAAGATCTGAATCCATAGAAGCAAAGAGTAGAATGTTTTTTTTAACAATGTATTATATTCTTGAAAATTGATGAGAGTACATTTTAAGTGTTATTTACACTTATAAAATTAAGTTGGCAAGGTAATGTTTTATGTTTATTAACGTCATTTATATCTAATTGACAATCTATTGATTCTTCAAAACATTATGTTGTACATGACAAATGTATATTATTTTATAATCAATAACAATTTTTAAAAGAGGAAAGAGTTCTAGTTTGAGCTCCTAGGGCCTAGCCAAAAAGTGGAACTGAGGCTTAAATAAGAAAAAGAATTCAAGAATAACTAAATTGTATTTAATATACTTTAATTTCTCTGGTTATCCTAGATATTTTGTTTTTCATATCTGCACAAAAATCTATGAGGTGCATTTTACTCTCATGGTAAGGATAATTAAACTATGGGTTAGATACTTCAAAATAATCACAATAAACAACAGCAAAATTTAAAGAAGTTGAGATTTGAAAACTTACACTTATTTCCCCCATTAAAAAAAATCCAAGTTGGTGATTGAGATATAAGAAAGTAAGACAAGAAAATGTTTCAAAAAGCAGAAAGGTTAGCTGGGCGTGGTGGTGCACACCTGTAATACCAATAGCTCGGAAGGCTGAGGCAGGAGGATTGCAAGTTCAAAGCCAACTTCAGCAAAACCAAGGTGCTAAGCAACTCAGTGAGAGCCTGTCTCTAAATAAAAATACAAAATAGGGCTGGGGATGTGGCTCAGTGCTCAAGTGCCCCTGAGTTCAATCCCTGGTTACCACCCCCCCCCCTCAAAAAAAAATAAAAAGCAGAAAGAGAAGGAGTTAGAACTGAAGTAAAGCTATAATAAACATAATATGATTTCTAGACATAGTTGCATGAAGTAAAATGGCCAACTATAACCATTGAACACAGGAATTAGGAATGATGCTGGATTATCAAGGGGACCTGACACAAGGTTAGAGAGTTTACTATCCTATATATCTTAGCTGAAAAGGGTTGTGATTTGTAAAAGACAGAATTTGTTTTGGAATGTGTTCCACCCTTTACCTGGCTTTTAAGAATGACAGAATCTCAATCCATCTAAATATAGTGGGCTTATTTGGCTTGCTCTGAATGCAACTTTTTAAATTTATTCATTTATTTATTTAATTGAAGTCTGGATCACAAATAGGAAAAAACTTCATTTAAAGAATAATGTTGAAATAAGTAGTATCACAAAACTCTGATTAAATAATATATATCACCCTGACCACTGCACATTTCTATGGCACTCTTTACCTGCCTACTCACTCTCAGATTATGTTTATCCTACTCTTTACCTCAGAGGTAACTGCTTCACTTGATGTTATCTTTGTGATTTTTTGCTTATGATTTCCTAGTATTATTCATTTTTAATGATTTAGGACATATTGATGCATTCCTGGACAACAAATTCACATATACATAAGTACAGACAATTACATATATAGATTCAATAATATTGCATGTATTCTTCACTATTGATTATTTTGTTCAATATCATGTGGTTGAGATCAATTCATGTTGATGGTCATAGATATCATTTATTTATTTTCTAACCTCTCTATTAATTATTATCCATATATGAACACCAAATTATTTGAAATAGTTTTTGTACTTATTTTGTTGTTTTTTAGTTGTTACTAACAAAGTTGTCAATGACCACATGTGCAAAACACTTTTGTTAGTACAGTTTCTTTCTTGGAATGTGTACAGGAAATGCTATGAATTTTAATCATCAAGTATGTTCATCTTCAGCTTTACTAGATAATGCAGAATTTTCTCTAATACATCTAACCTGCTACATTCCACTATCCGTGTTGCTATTTTTGTCATCTTTTATATATTGCATTTCCTCTTTTTTTTTGGTACTAGGATGTTTTAGTCAGATTATTTGTTGCTGTGATTGAAAGACCTGACAGAACAATTTTAAGGAGGAAAAGTTAATTTGAATGCTCATGTCTTAAAAGGTCTCAGTCCACAGACAGACAATTCCATTTCTCGGGCTCAAGGTGAGGCAGAACAACATGGCAGAAGATTGTGGTGGAGGGAAAGGGCTCACATGATGATCAGAAAGCAGAGAGAAAGAGACTCCACTTGCCAAATACAAAATATATACCCAACAGCACACCCCCAATGATCTACCTCCTTCAGAAATGCACTACCTGCCTTCAGTTATGCTCATTTACTCACATCATGGGATTCATTCACTGATTGGGATAAGGCTCTTATAACCCAATCATTTTACCTCTGAATGTTCTTGCATCGTCTCACATATGAGCTTCTGGGGGACAACTCATATCTAAGTCATAACACTGGGAATCAACCCATTGGCACTAACCATAGAGACACATCTCCAGCTCTCTCTATTTTTTAAATTTGCGATAGGGTCTCACTAAGTTGCTTAGGGCCTCACTAAATTACTAGGCTGGCTTTGAACTTACGATCCCTTTACCTCTGCCTCCCAAGCCACTGGGATGACAGGCAGAAGCCATCACACCCAGCTTGCATTTCCTTTCTAAAATAGTGTATACACCAAATAAAATCTTGTGCTTTATTTTACATCTGAAATTTTAATCATCCTTCAGTGATTAGGGAAGATAGTGAATTATTTTTCTCCATTTCCTCCCATGTGCTTTGTAGCCTATATACATTGATGACTATTGATCATGGATACTGGAGAGAAAAACCTAGAAACTACATTTAGGATATTTTTAAAAATTAAATATGATATGAAAACATTTATAACAACATAAATTCAGAAAAAAATTGTAACAGAAAAATACAATTTTTAAAAAATTTTGAATGGAAGAATCTCAGAAATCTGGATTCAAAGAAAGGAAAATAAATGAAAACTATAAATGTGAATAAATATAAAACTGTAATTAAAATTAAGTAAAATATAATCAGTTATTTAAGACTAATAAATGAATAGCCATGTACAGTTTGACTTACATGCATAAGAACAGAAATGGTTATAGAGGAATAAATGAATTAATCTATTTTAAATCACCTGTATTATTAGTGAAGTGATATAATATTTATTAATGTTAAATATAATAAATTCTGTTCTCTAGAGCAAATTCTAAGTATTAACACAAAAATTTAAAGTTAAAATATCCAATAGAAGAGATAGTATGGATTTTTTTTTTTTTTTAAAGAAAACAACCTGGATCATCTCAAGTAAAGTCAGCAAAGGAAAAGACAAATGAGAGATATAGAAAAAAAAATCTTCAAGTTGACTCATGTTTTGCTTACATAAAGTTAGCATCTTTTGAGTAGTAAAACTATAAAGATTATGAATCTTGTTTGTATGTTTTTGATTAAAAAAATGTAAAAGAATCACATGTAGCAGAGCTTAAATACTAAAGAATTGAGGTGTGGCATTTTAGTTATCCTTTCTCATGTGTTTGTAATCTACAGGTAATAAGTCTTCAAGAAGAAAAAGAAATACGTTAGTACACCAGAATGAAAACTCACTGTTCAATAGAGACTGACATATCTGGAAACATTGGAAAATTATTATAATTATCTTTAATTATATGGTTTTCCTTTCATTTGAAACATCTTCTGTGGTTTCCTTTAGCCATGGTTTGATTTCTACGATTCTATGTGACATGAAATAAAGTGTCTTAAAATTTTTAAACATATGAGAACTGCGGTTAGATTTAGTGAACACATTGTACTGTCGCACATTTCTAAAAAAAAGCATAGAAAATGTAAAAACTGAATGCATTTTTTTTTCAGCAAAAAAACTCAGTCTCCTGTGACAAATGAAGAGCTCATGGTAGAGACTTATATAGAACACTTCCAAAGTTATGTTTGGATTTTATTCTTTTCACAACAATAGAAAGGCTTTCCAGTGAGAAAATGTGAAGTTAATAAACCTCATTTTCAATACAACTTATGTATCTACAATTCACTGTTCCTTCAGCCAACTTTCTTTCTTAACAAGAAGAAAATTGACTTTACAGGCAAAAAGCAAGCACACAAGAGGCATATTGTAAGCAGAGTTGTAGACTGAGCTAACTAAATTGTGTGTATTATTTTCTAAAAAAAATATGTAAATATGTATGTGTTTCTCAAAAATATCTTTAGAAACTCTTGGTCTCTGCTGTTTTTCCTTCTTCTTTATCAAAATTCTGCTTTCTGACATATAATCAGAGCCTACTGATTGCCTGATCTTTAAAATTGTACTTTAGAGAGTTGCAGGCATATTTTACCCTTTATGTTAATGTACACATGGGGTCACGTGTAAACTATTTGTTGAAGGAATTAGAGATTATTACTTGGAAGTTCATTCACCATTACATGTTTTTTTTTTTTTTTTTTTTTTTTTTCCCCAAGTGAGGTAACAGTTGACCTCTTCTTTCTGGTCCCCTCCCCATTTCCAATCTACACAAACTTTGTTCTACCAATAGTTTCCTTTGGACATATGAGGGCATGCCTCTATAATCCATGAGTTCTGTGGCTTTGCCCCAGCGGTCAAGCTATGATCGCCTATATTTTCCCCCTTGTGATTGTAGCAGCAGATCCATCTAGGGCTATGGGGAATGACCAATAAAATGTCCAGTGGCAGTTTACTGACCATCCAGAGAGAGAGTCAGTCAGGTACTGCAACAGGTCTAAACAAATTGAGCTTCATTTTTTAGAATATTTATTTATTTATTTATTTATTTTTATTTATTTTTTTTGAGAGAGAGAGAGAATTTTTTTTTAATATTTATTTTTTAGTTTTCCGCCAACACAACATCTTTGTTTGTATGTGGTGCTGAGGATTGAAGAACCCTGACCGCACGCATGTCAGGTGAGCGCGCCACCACTTGAGCCACCTCCCCAGCCCAAGATTCATTTTTTTTTAAGAGAAAATTAAATTAAAAACCTTAGAGATCTTTAAAGAAAATTGAATTAAAACAAAATATATTTCAAAGTATATAACACAAGGTAGTGAATAAAAGTCACTACAGAGAACCTCACAGACTTTATAGAACAGATTTTACCTGGTAAAATTACAAAGGTATGTTACAATGTATGGTACAATTTAGACTATTTTTTGTTTAACTTTGTTGTGGGTTTCTCTTAGCAAGTAGAAATAGATGAAAATAAACTACAATCTTCCAAAATATTATAAGATTTGGCATTTCTCTTTTCTGCCCCCATCTTCAGTGTTAAATCATTCACATGTCCAATAAGAGAAGTCACACCAAGAAAAATGAAACAACATATGTTCAAACACATATTCATTTGTTAGAACTTTTTGAAATGGCATTTTGTCAACCAGGTATGCTTTCATTCAAAAACCAAAGCAATGTTTACAAGATACTCATTACATATTTGCTACAACCCAGTGTACCTTATTGAATGAGAATCAGGTAGGCACTTAGAAAGGGCCATGTTTTTATCCATCACAACTCTAAAGGAATTTTCTGGCCCACAACTGAGGAAAACCTGCAAACAAAAAGTCATTCTTTGCAGAACTGGTCATTTAGCTCTTTAGTCTTTCCCTAAACCAGTGCTCTGCATGGGGTGATCACAGTGTTATGCAGGTACAGCTGTGTGTGGATATGGTGTTTGTGTCTTTCCCCTCAGAAGCACATGAATGATTTCACACTAGTATTCATGTAAGAAATTAGGATATGTATTGCTATTTTACTACTTAAAGTGCACTCATACTAGTCATCCCAATAATAGAAGCAAAATTCCACACTTTTCCTCTTTTTACTTTTACTTTTTTCTGGTGCCAGAGATTTGAACCAAGGGGCACTTTGACACTGAGTCACATCCCCGATCCTTTTATATATATATTTTTTGAAATAGGGCCTTGCTAAATTGCTGAGGCTGTCCTTAATTTGGGATTCTTTCGCCTTGCAAGCCGCTGGGAATGCAGGCTAACTTTTTCCCTCTTAGAGCAACATAGCAAACAGCAACAGGAGAAAAGCATGCATAACTGTTTAATACAAGTGATGCAGGAGCCCTCTGAAGAAAATGAAGACACAAAGATGCAATACAGATGACGACTTACATACTGAATTGGACAAAGGATGGTTGATTATGAGAATTTGACAAGGCAGATAAGTTAGTGAATTAAGATTTGCTTGTACAACTTACCTTTCACCATAAGAACGGTGTTTCCTTTGTGGTCTTGGAGGAAAAGACATCTTTTCCATGAGAATATCATCTCCCCAGTTTAAGAAACAGCATGAAGGTCAGAGTGACCTTCTCACATTTGCTGATTTCCAGGTGATTTTAACTGAAAATAGTCAATATGTTATAATGATACATTTTAGGGTGGATATTCTTTATTCCTTCAGCCCAATACATTCAGGAAAGCTCTTCAAATGCCCATTAAAATGTTTTCTAAAGATATTAAATCTACCATTTCCCTGATATGAATGCATATCTTTGCTTAAGAGCCTAATTTAAAGGGAAAAATGGATGGGCTATTCAGGACATGAATATTTTAATTATATAAAATCCCCATGAGTCTTGTGTTCACTTTTAGATTAATCCTAGTTTTATGCTGCAATAAGCACTAGACTATGACTCACAAAATCTGAGTCCAAAATTTATTATTGTAATAATAAATACCTAAGATCATGGATAAAATCATTTGAGATCATAACCTAATCAGTTTTAAGTTGGGGATGTCTTTCCTAAAAGATCCTAGGGCATCTCTATCTTTATTTTGTATTCCCCTTTAGATGCTGGTTTATTCTAGTATGTGTTTCTTACTTGCAGTTTTCATACTTGAGTTTCTCCAATTAAATAAGTAATTGGTATTCAATGTTCCTCACAGAGTAGCTCATATATAATTATAGACAGACACATCACCAATAACATACACAGAACAAATTAATGCCATTCTATTAATGATGCTTAGAAAACAGATAAGAAGACATCACAGGCAAATTTCTGAGACTTAAATTTAAGATGAAAAAAATTATGCAAAGGGAAAGAAAAAAATACAAATTTTAAAAAGGAATAAAAGGTATGTGAAACATAGTAGGCACATTATTTTCATAATGAACTCCTCAAACATTTTTCAATAAAAGGATATGTATTTCCAATAATATAGAGAACTTCTAACAGATAAATTATAATAAATGGCTGAAAAGAGTCGGGTGAAAACTAATGGCAAACTCTTGAACTTTCGAGTCACACTGTCATCAGGAAAGCGGAAGTCATCTGAAACAGAGCTATGCTGCAGAGCTACACAATAGTCCTGTTGTAAAGAGTGAACTGTCCTTGTCTTGTACTGGGTATGAGTTTCTGAATAGTGTCAGGACCTTTTAAATGTCAGAATTTAAAAGGGGCTCTGAGTCCCTTCTGTCTTCTCTGCATGGAACACTGCAGCTGGATTTCAATAGATGGGTAGTTGCTACTTAAAAATGTTCTTAAATGATCAGAGATGGCAATGGGCATATTATAAAAAAAAAGAGGGTGGGGGTTAAGGGAAGTCAAATAGTATAGGAGAAGAGTAATTTAAAAATTTTGATCTTTGATTTTTGAACACATTTTGTGACAATGTGTTAAGGCCAAAATTCTGTAAGAGACCTCATCAAATAAATACCTGAATTTTACTAGATGCCTTTGAGAATATAAGTACTTTTAAAGAAATATTTTTTAAGTACAGAATTTTTTAGGATATTTGATTCCTATTGTTGTGAAATGGTAATAATTAAAATTTGACCAATATGATTTCTTAAAAACAGATCTTTAATTTCATGATTAGGTCTGTTAATTGTCACTCCCTCTTTCTCTTGTTCCAACAAATCTAATTCATACCCCTGATGGAATGCTGACCTCAAGATTCATCTAATATATTTTTTATAATCTAAAATTTGTATAAGAATGTCCCTGCAAGTGCTTCATGGAACATACACTTGTTTATACAATAGAAATATTTATATTTTTCTTTCAAAACTATTTTAATATATTTCAATGTTCCCAAGAACCATTAACTTTTATATAAATGTCTCATCTTGAGACATTATCTCTGTCTTGTGATAGCTTGGAGTCTATAATCAAATGTGAAGAACACATGATTAAGAAATTGATAAAAAAATAAATTGGACATTTAAAAGAGACATGTTTAAGTGGAAGAATAAGTAGGAAAATTTATAAGTTTGAAGCACATGGTGTTCAACTAGCACTTAACCTTGTTAGTAGCTGACAAAATTTTTTTCATTTGAAGTAGCTATAAACAGACCTTACTGAAATAGTAGACCTGAAACAGTGAAATATGATTTTCTTTTTGACTTAGGAAAAAGAAAAAGAAAAATGACAGGATGCAATATCTATGTGGATATTTTTCTAACAATTTTTAATCTAATGTATGAAATATGATATGTCAAGAGCTTTGTAATGTTTTGAACAATCAATAAAAAAAAAGAACAAAAAAATTGCTTAGAATGAAAATACACTTATTGCAGTATTATTTTTACTTTGTCCTATTTTTTAAGAAATTAAACCTATTACAGTAAATATTTTAAAAAATAATTTTAAAAATTCAGATTGAATAATAAATTTTAAGAATCAGTTATTTCAGACTTTTTTTTCTAAATTTTATCTAGTTATTAAAATATACAATATGTAGTAGCAATGCTAAATAGTATTTTATTTTTGATTTAGGTAAAATAAATTAGACGAAAAGAAAGAAATTTAAAATTGCATGATGTAAATTTTGGCTAAGAGTCTGAAACAATTATTTGCCTTAAAATTAAACAGTCTTCCTTTGTATATTCACTTGCAAAAAATAATTGTGTCTTAGACAAGAACATAGATTAAAATTGTGGAAAAGTTAACTTAGAAATACTACTAATATATTTCACAAGAACAAAATTCCATCAAATTCAAATCATTCATTCTTAAATATATGGTAATAATGATTATTGGTGGCTCTAATTCTTTTTCTGAGAACTGAGGATAAACATGAAATAGCATATAAAATTAACCTCAATATTAACTTTTAATAATAAATTACAAAATAGCACTATGTTAAACTTTCTGAACTTAAAGCAAAATGTATGTTTTCTTTGTTTGGAAAGGGAAACAGTAGTAATTACTAGCGTGAATGCAAAGTATTTTAGATTTCTTGTACATAAAAATCCCGCAGGGTTAGGGAAGTTAAGTCAGTGGTAGAGGACTTGCATATCCTAGCATGTGGGAGATTCTGGATTTAATTGCCAGCACTCCACCCCCACACACACACACACAACTTATGGTATCATGACTTCAAACACAAATGTTAAAATTACAATCAAATTAAAGTAAAAAAGTGATTATAGACTCTGAGTTTACTTGTTATCATGATATTGTGATAAATTTATAAAACTCTTTGATGTTTATTAACACCAAATAAATATAACCTCATATAATTTTTGTGACTACCTGTTTTTTCTTTTTTTTTTTACTTTGTTCTTTATGTGTATCAGTTCATTTATTCATCTCAGCTTCAGAAGTGTTTATCCATGTGTACTCCTTTCGCTGATAATATCTGTTCCTTTTATTTTAATTTTTTAAGTTAAAAATTAATTTAGGTAGTGATCCCACTACTTACCCATGGTAACTCCTTGAACTGCCACTATGTTGTTATTTAAGAACAGTTACATTTTTATTATTGTCCTTTAGCATAAGTGTGTAAGTCTGTGTGTGAAAATTGGGAGAAGGCTCTAGTCTCACCCATTATATGCTCATTTCCCCTTGGGGCTCCTGGTTTCTTGTCAAATTTGAATTCTGAATCTAAATTCCATTTTCACTAATGAAATGCATTGATTTCTACATTATGATGAGATAATAAGTGCAGAGCTGAATTGAACACTGGGTATTTCCAAATTTCTGCAAAAAAGCAGTGTGGTCTTTGTATAAAAGCACCAAATTCTCTGAATCCTGTTCAATCTCAGGTTCCTAGTGTGATATTCTCTCTATATACATATATTTGTCCTCCCTTCCTCCACTCCATTTTACTTGAAGTCAAATGATATATCTGGCTATTACCACAAATAATTTTTGAAAAAAAATATTTTTCTCTATATTGAGAAATTTGACTAGGCTATTTTTGCAGACTGACACCTATACTTGTTTATATTAGAATGTCATTTGGGCCACTTCCTTTCTTTTGACTTATATTTTTTTCCTTATCTCATGCTTGCTTGGTTTTCCAGTACATCCTATCCATAAGAGTGGGATTAAGGCCTGGGACTGTGTAATGATTAAGGAAGATAACAGCAGCCCCTGAATGCCAGGGTTTGGACTCATAGTTCCATCCATGTTCCAGCGTTGCTATGAGTTGGACTGGCTCTCACAATGAGGCCTTTGTGTTCTTCTGTTGGACATAAACTGTTTCACACAAAACATTAACGTCAGACAAGGCTACTCTGTTACCATGGTAGATCAAGACAAAGACAAGACCACTTCATAATAATGCCTGTTCGCAGGCAAAACATGAACATTGTGAAAATCCAAATAAATAAATAAATAAATAGATGAACATATTCTTAGCCTCTCTAATAAGGGAGACTGCTACTTCTCATAAGTCACAGTGTTGGATTTGCCCTCATCTGTCCTCCATCTAGATAACTCAGCCATAGAATTGTTTTGTATTTATGGGAGCACCCAATCCAGAGTAAACTCCAATTCTTTGAATCCTCCTCCAAATCACTAAAACAAAGCTTTGATATAGGTCATCCCCCCTAGCACTCACGTCCTTAGATGTTCCATGTGTGTGCATTGATGATGCTCCATTGTGTGCATTCTCCTTTGCTACAATGACGAAAAACCTAACTTGTTCAAATGCAGCTGTTTTCTTGTCTTCTTTATTAGAAGACCTTGAAAAGAGAGAGAGAGAGAAGAGAAACAGAACAACTTAGAAACAACTACCCAAAATAAGTCACAAGAGTGACACAAAAAATTCTTTAAATTTTTGTTGTGTTCTATCAATTGCTGTAAGCCAGGTTCTCTTTTTAAACTTGACCCTGAAACTGAATTCCCATATGTCAGAATTGATTTCCTCTGATAGAAGAAAGAGCACATATTCAAGACTGCTTCAGAGGGGAGACGATTCTTCTTAAATACGCCCCTAACTTTAAATCTCACTTAAAAATAAACAAAAGTAAATAAATTAAGGGAATATGGACTTCTGAAAAAGCTGCTTGCTTCTTCATACAGAATCTTACCTCAGAGCAGAGGGAATAGTACTATATGAATCTGACTTTTTGTTTCTGATTGTAAAAGTGTTAATAAGCAAGCTCTATCTTAGTTGGGTTGGTCGATCTAGAAAATAACACAGGAAGATAATAATGTGAAACTGCGGTTTATTACAGAGAAACTTTTGCTTCTGTTTTCATTTGGCTCTTAATAAGTTTGACAATTCTTGGCATATCATTTTGCCTCTTTGTCAAATTTTTCCTGCTGTGAAACAGGGAACTGATCGGCCTAGTGGGGAAAGTCTGAGGATGATTAATGTTCGAGGAAGGTTGTGAGGAAAAGTGCCACCCAAGTTCAGTGCATTATTATTTTACTCAATCACAATTTTGCTGGTGTTCATATCAGTGGCCTACAATTTATGCAGCAATAACGTATTCAGCTTTCATTTATAAAAACAAAACAAAAAAAGTAAGGAAAAGAATTCACAACACAGCAAAGAGAAATTATAGCAATATGAACTTTAACACTGTGGCATTCTTTCATGGTCTGGTACCTTTTAATCTTGAGTCTTAGATGGAAAAATAATAGAAAAAATTAAAACACAACCATTGTACAGTAGGCAGGACAAGTGAGATTGCTGGAATTAATCACTCTGAGCTACAGAAAAAACTGAATATCTGGAATTCCCCAGGCATGACTACTGGGGCTTCACACAGTGCTCAATGGCCATAGCTCTCAAGTAGGTTATTTGAAGCACAAATGTTCTGTCCCAAAATCTTTGTTTTAGTGTTGTCTTAAAAATAACCTATGGCTATAGTATTTTTTATACTGCTGAAGAACTGAGATGATTTTGTTTCTTGTAACAACTAACACATGAAAATAAGATTATAAGAAAAATATGCAGTTATATTAGCTGTTTCCTTTACATAATTCTCTTGGGCTCATATAGTTCAATCTAATTTGTTGTCATTTTCTTTTCTTAATGTCTGATTGAGATGGAGTAGGCATAGGCAATTTGAAAGAGTTTGGGGGATAAATTGCTTAAAAATGGAATTATTATGTGTGATATTGATCTTCATAACTTCTTAACAGTATAACCAATGAATATAATCTTTCCAGACAAGAGATGCCTCTTTTTGACTATCTGAAATTCATGAATGTATTAAAAGAAACTAAATGATAAGTTTAGATAATATTCATAAGCATATATGGAGAATTATTCGAAACTCTGCATATTCTATGGACATGTGCAATATTTTAAAATCATTTGAAGATTGAAATTTTGACATTGTTCTTTATCAACAATGTAGAAAGTTTAAAACATCTGTGTAGTAAAGGCTTGTAGGCCAACCTAAATGGTATGATTTAATCAAGCACTTATTGTGAAATATTATATAGCCACTCAAAATTTAGCTCAGAACAAATAAATATTTGAATACTTTGAAGAGTGCTTAAAATATGAAATTAGTTTTTTTAAAGTAAGCAAAATTAAATGTTGTATATGCAGTATGATCTTAACTATAAATAAGTTTAAAGATGGGAAGCTAGATGGACTTTAGACCAATCACAACATTAAAGAATATGAAAAAGATAAAAAAAGAAAATCAGAAGAAAAGAAGAAATTAGGAAAGAAAGAAGAAAAGGAGATAGGAGTAAGAGGAGGGAGGGAGGAAGCTATCTGGCAGTATAAGAACATTAAACATTACAGATCTATGGATGGTCTGATCACAAGTGGGTCTCACTATACCGCTAGATATCCCAAAACTTCTAATTAAGTTTATATTTTTTATAGCCAGAGAATGAATTATTAATTTCAAAAGCACAAGTTTTATTATTCCTATCCTCTATAACCATGCCCCAATTTTCACAGCTGAGTTTTAACATTGCTCACAATCACAGAAATTTTGGGCAGAGGTAGATCATAAAGGCAATTGTGAAATCAGCACCAAGTTCTTAAAAAATGACTGACTGCTTCTTTCAGGGATGTTCTTTGAGATGTTTTTTCTCTTCCGGTCATCATGTCTTCAAATATTGACTTCCCAGGGTTACTTATTTGTATCTTTCTTTGACATCATTCCTACTCTTTTGATATGTATGTAGGTACAGCTATAATGGAACAAGTATGAGGCCAAGACAGAATGAATGAATAATATATGATTACGCAATAATATATTCAGTATTATAAATAACACTGCCAGGGAGATAAGTTTTTCCAAGTATATTAGTGTTTGCATTTCAAATGTTTTAATAATAATCAGCAAATAATAAAGTTAAGAAATCGGAAGTTTTAACAATCACTGATAGGATTATTTTCATATATTTATGATATTAACTCCATGTGCATTTGATGAAAATGTTTTTTTCTGATGGTTATTTCTTTTTAATAGTTATAGTCTTTTTTCATACATATTTTAAAATTTTACATAGCCAAATGACTTCATTGTCAGATACATCATTTTCTACCTAATGATTATATAATGTTTATTATATGGACTTATGTATCTATAAATATAATTTTTTTTTCTATAAAATATTTAATACAGGTGAGTTTTGCTTTGGAATTAAGAATGACATAAATATCTTTCATTTTTTAACCAACAATAAATTCCAACTTTATATTACATGCTTCAAAATATGTCTAAAATTAAATGTAACATTTATTCTACACTATATAACTTAATAATTATATCAAATTTTATTATATAACAAATCAAATCTTTCAATCTGCCTTTTTTAGTAAGGCTGTATATTTATAGATGAATGTAAGAATAATTATTTTCATTTATAAAATGTAATGAAAATGTTCATTATACATATAACACATAGACTAGTAGACTAATATCAGAAGCAATGTATCTTTCACAATATTGAACAGTTTCATTTAGGAACTTACTATACCATCGTTTACTTAAGTTGTTTAAATTATTTTATCAATAACAAAATTTGTTGTATTTATAAGCACATGTATAAATGTACTGCAGTTGCTTATTTATTTGTTTATTTATTTATCTATTTTTGGTACCAGGGATTAAACCTAGAGATGCTTACCCACTGAGCCAAATCCACAGCCTTTCAATATATTTTGTTTTGAGAAAGGATATTGCTAAGTTGCTCAGGGACTCACAAAGTTGCTAATGCTGTCTTTGAACTTGAACTTGGGATCCTCCAGACACAGCCTCCTAGGCTGCTGGAATTGTAGGCATGCTGCTTTTTATTTTGAACAATTTTGTTAATAAGACAGTTTATTATCCTCTTATATAGGTATTTTTTTTAGGAAAGTTGCATTTAAAATTATCTGGAACTGAAATTTAATTTTTCCTTTTTGAACCCATTAGGTTGACAATTATATAAACATCATAAAATTATTTTTTCCTGTTTTTCAAATTTATTTTTATTATTTTACTTTTATGATTTAGGATGAAAGTGAGCATCCTGTGCCTTATTCTTGATTTTCAATAAAAATACTTTTATCAATGGAATATTTCTTTAACTATGACTACATCATTTGGTTTGAAATAATTTTACTTCATTACATTAGAGAAATGGCCTGTTCTGTTTTTATTGTTTTTCCAGGATGAATGTTGAATTTGATAAAATCTGTATTTAGTTTATTTTAACCTAATTTGTAGATAATGAGTTCTCTAATTGAATCATCTGAATTTTAGGGATAAACACTAGTTGTACTGGTTTATTTAATTTTTTACATGATGCCTAATTTAATTCACAAATATATTATACAGAGTTTAATGTGTGTGTGTGTTTTTAAAATCTTTTCTTCTACAAATTTATAGAAAATAAGCTGGGTTTAAAAAATGTGATGAGAAATATTTTTTACTATTCTGTTACTCAAGCAATTTGAGTAATGAAAGTTTAATTTACTGCTTAAAATATAATGGAAACCTCATACAAAACATTTTGGATTTACAGTGATTATGAGTAAATTGAAAGATGATTTGTTGTTGTGTTGGCTTTTTTTCTCACTTAGTAATTGACATATTTAAATTTTATTTCTTTAATTGATTCAGCTTTGGTAAATTATATTTATCTAAGAGTATATTACAATTTATTCTGATTTTTAAATTTAAAAGCTTCACATTTGACATAATCCCCTCTTGATTTTGATTATTTGATTATTAAGACTATATAGCCACATCACATTACTCATTCATGTTGCTCACATCTTCCGAGTTTTTCTTACTTCTCCTTGAATTTTTGTAAGAAATACATTTAATGTTTTTACTATGTAGAAAACTTATTTTCTAGATTTGATTTTCTTGTTTTTTTTTTCGTACTAAATTACTGATGTTTTCTTTATTGCTATAATTATTTCAAATTACTTTTGTTTTCCACTTTCATTCTCCTGGTTAGTTGGATGTTGCATTTCAAGAACTTATTTATTTTTTAATTACTTGAAAGATTTAATTTCTTTGCATGTTGATTTTTATCATATTTCATAATTTTGTATGTACTGGTCGTTTTATTTTTTCTTTGTTTAATTTCATTTTTGATTCACCAGTTTTTATCTTCTTATCCTTTTCAATTTTTTTAAAAAAACATTCCTTCTATTTCCATTGTTTTTTTACTTTTGCTTGATTGTTCTTTTTAATTTGGCAACATTTTGTTATCTTCATGATGTGATTGAGGACTATTGGTCCCTAATTTCTTCTCTGAATAATTAACACCAGTTTTAAAATTTATATATATTTTAAATTATTAATTTTTCTATTATTTACACTATTTACATGTTTAAATACATTTTGGGGAAAATTATGTTATCTCTTATTATTCTATAGGACATTTTATATTTTGATAAATAATGTTGCTTGCTACATTACTATAAAATTTGTCAAAAATACTCATGAATTCTATATATTTTGTAGCACTTTATAAACTTGCTTTATAAGCATTATAAAACTTTTTAAATACTCTATAAATTTTTCATTTTTATTTTCTTCTAAAAGTCTATGGTAGTTTTTGAGCTATTTAATATGTTTTATTTGTACTTTTATGTTTCTTATCTCAAATTTTACTCTTACTCTTTTTGTATTTGTAGTTGCCTGATATATGGCATGTCTTTGACATCATTTTAATATAAGCTTTTCCAAAATACTTTTTTATGTCTGTTCCTTGAATACCTTTTATAGTTTTATATATTTATGTACATCCAAGTTTTGAGTTTTATTAGACTAATGTAACATTTATGATTATTATAGTAATTGGCATTTATATTTCTCATATACATTAATTAATTTATTTTATTTTATTTTAGTCTTATTGATTTTATTTTTTTAATACATGGAAGTGGAATGCATTACAATTCTTATTACACATACAGAGTACAATTTTTCATATTTTTGTATATAGAGTATTTTCATGCCAATTCATGCCTTTATACATGTACTTTTTTTTCTTGCATTACAATTCTTATTACACATACATACCACAGGTTTTTTTTTTAAATTTTTTATTGTTGGCTGTTCAAAACATTACATAGTTCTTGATATATCATATTTCACACTTTGATTCAAGTGGGTTATGAGCTCCCATTTTTACCCCATATACAGATTGCAGAATCACATCAGTTACAAATCCATTGATTTACATATTGCCATACTAGTGTCTGTTGTGTTCTGCTGCCTTTCCTATCTTCTACTATCCCCCCTCCCCTCCCCTCCCCTCTTCTCTCTCTGCCCCCTCTACTGACATTCATTTGTCCCCCTTGTATTATTTTTACCTTTCCCCTCACTTCCTCTTGTATGTACTTTTGTATAACTCTGAGGGTCTCCTTCCATTTCCATGCAATTTCCCTTCTCTCTCCCTTTCCCTCCCACCTCTCATCCCTGTTTAATGTTAATCTTCTTCTCATGCTCTTTGACCCTACTCTGTTCTTAGTTACTCTCCTTATATCAAAGAAGACATTTGGCATTTGTTTTTTAGGGATTGGCTAGCTTCACTTAGCATAATCTGCTCTAATGCCATCCATTTCCCTGCAAATTCTATGATTTTGTCATTTTTTAATGCAGAGTAATACTCCATTGTGTATAAATGCCACATTTTTTTTTTATCCAATCATCTATTGAAGGGCATCTAGGTTGGTTCCACAGTCTTGCTATTGTGAATTGTGCTGCTATAAACATCGATGTAGCAGTGTCCCTGTAGCATGTTCTTTTTAGGTCTTTAGGGAATAGACCGAGAAGGGGAATAGCTGGGTCAAATGGTGGCTCCATTCCCAGCTTTCCAAGAAATCTCCATACTGCTTTCCAAATTGGCTGCACCAATTTGCAGTCCCACCAGCAATGTACAAGTGTACCCTTTTCCCCACATCCTCGCCAGCACTTGTTGTTGTTTGACTTCATAATGGCTGCCAATCTAACTGGAGTGAGATGGTATCTTAGGGTGGTTTTGATTTGCATTTCTCTGACTGCTAGAGATGGTGAGCATTTTTTCATGTACTTGTTGATTGATTGTATGTCCTCCTCTGAGAAGTGTCTGTTCAGGTCCTTGGCCCATTTGTTGATTGGGTTGTTTGTTCTCTTATTGTCTAATTTTTTGAGTTCTTTGTATACTCTGGATATTAGGGCTCTATCTGAAGTGTGAGGAGTAAAGATTTGTTCCCAGGATGTAGGCTCTCTATTTACCTCTCTTATTGTTTCTTTTGCTGAGAAAAAACTTTTTAGTTTGAGTAAGTCCCATTTGTTGATTCTAGTTATTAACTTTTGTGCTATGGGTGTCCTATTGAGGAATTTGGAGCCCGACCCCACAGTATGTAGATCGTAGCCAACTTTTTCTTCTATCTTTTCTCCAATGCTCCAATGCATGTTTTTGGCACCTTTGTCTAATATAAGATAATTGTAGTTTTGTGGGTTAGTCTCTGTGTTCTCTACTCTGTACCACTGTTCTACCCATCTGTTTTGGAGCCAATACCATGCTTTTTTGTTATTATTGCTCTGTAGTATAGTTTATGTTCTGGTATAGTGAAGCCATCTGCTTCACTCTTCCTGCTAAGGATTGCTTTAGATATTCTGGTCTCTTATTTTTCCAAATGAATTTCATGGCTGCTTTTTCTATTTCTATGATGAATGTCATTGGAATTTAGATAAGAATTGCATTAAATCTGTACAGTGCTTTTGGTAGTATGGTCATTTTGATAATATTAATTCTGCCTATCCAAGAAGAAGGTAGACCTTTCCCTCTTCTAAGGTCTTTGTTTTCTTTCTTTAGGCCAGAGCAATTAGACAGAAATTAAGGGGATACACATTGGAAAAGAAGAACTCAAATTGGCTCTATTTGCTGATGATCTGATTCTATACTTAGAAGACCCTAAAAGTTCCACCAGTAAACTTCTAGAACTAGTAAATTAATTCAATAAAGTAGCAGGATATAAAATCAACAACCATAAATCAAAGGCATTTCTATATATCAGTGACAAATCCTCAGAAAGGGAAATGAGGAAAACTATCCCATTTACAATAGCTTCAAAAAAAAAAAAAAAACCAAACAAACAAACAACAAAAAAAAAACTTGGGAATCAACTTAACAAAAGAGGTGAAGATCTATTTTTTTCATCTTCATACGTCTCATGCTATCTTTTTATTTTCCTTTTGATTTTTTCTTGGACTCCCTATGTGTTCAGGAGTGTATCATTTCATCTCCATATTTGTGTATTTTCTAAATATTTCTTTTATTATTCATATTTTGATTACATATCAATGTTGGAGAAAAACATACTTGATGTGATTTCTTACTTCAAAATTAGGAGATTTGTTTTGAAGAAGAAACCATGATCTATCAAGAAGAATATCCCTTGTACAGTTGAGACTAATGTACATTTGCTCCTGTTAGATGGAATTTTCAGTATATGTCTATAAGTCCCATTTCGTCTATTATGCTGTTAAAGCCCAGTGTTTTCTTGCTGATATTTTGACTGGATAATCTATTAATTGATCAAATGGTATGTTGAAGCACTCTACTATTGTCATTTGTTGCATGTGTTTCCATTCTCCTTTGTTATTATTTTATTTAAGAATTCAAGTGCTCCAATGCTGGGTTTATGTTTATTTATAGTTGTTATGTCCTCTTGATAAATTGGCCCCTATCATTATATTGTATTCTTCTGTTTGTCTTTTGTGACAAATTTTATTTATTTAAAGTCTATTTTATCTAATGTTAATTATATTCACTCTGTTCTTTTTTGATCATCATTTGTATGGAATATCTTTTTTCTATCTAAGTCAAAGTGCATCTCTTGTAGCCAACACATGCCACAATCTTATTTTAATATAGTTAACAACTGTTTGTCTTTTGATGGGAGAATTTAGTCCATTTATATTTAAAGTAATTATTGATGGGTAAGAACTTGCTATTATAATTTTGCTAGTTGTCTCTATTTTGTAGATTCTTTTCTCTTTCTCTCCCTGTCTTCCTTTGTGATTTAATGAGTTTTTGGTCACAGTATACTTCAATTCCTTTCTCTTTAGTTTATGTGTCTCACACAGGTTTTCATCTTTGAGATTACCATGAGATTTACATGAAATATCTTAGAGAAGCATATTTTAAGTGGATAGCAACTTTACCATAACAGCATATACAAACTGTATTTTTACATTCTTTTCCCTATTTAATGTTATTTATGTTCAAATTTACATATTTTTATTTGATGTAGCCATTCATGTTTTATTACAGCTATAGATTTTAAAAATACTTTTTTCTTTTCACTTTGATACTAAAGTTGAAAGTGACATATATCAATATTACTGCAATATTCAATTTTTCTAAATCTTAACCTCTGTTATACATTTTCATATTGCAAATTAATTAGTATTCCTTTGTTTGAACTTGGGGAACTCCTGTTAACATATTTGAAAGACAAGTCTGAAGACAATGAACATCTTTAGTTTTTTGGTGTTTTGAAAATCTTTATGTCTACTAATTTCTGAAGGACAGTTTTGCTGCACATGGTTTTTGCTTGGCAGTTTTTCTTTCTTTTTGTTTTTTTTTTTTTTTTCATCATTTTAAATGTAACTCCTCACTCTTTTTCTGGAAGTTTTCTGCTGAGAATTCTTAGGGAGTTCTTTTTTATGTGATGATCCACGTTTCTCTTTCAGCTATTATCATTCTCATTGTCTTCTCCTTTGACAACTTAATTATGTGTCTCAGTAAAGATCTCTTAATATTCAGTCTATTTGAATTTCCTTGGATCTAGATGTTCAAATTTCTTCCCAGATTTGTAAATCTTTTCTTTCTCTTCTGCTTCTTGAATTTCTATAAAAATATATTGAGTTTTGTTCTCTGCTATAACTAGGTAGAATTTCTTCACACTTTTTATTATTTCCCCCATTTTCTACTTCCAACTGGATAATTTCAACATGTCTAACTAACGTGTTAAGAGTCTGATAACGTTTCCTTTTAGCCTAATTGTGTAACCTGTTGAAACACTTAGTTGAAATTTTCAGTTTAGTCATAATATTATTCAGAAATGGTTTTCTATTTGGTGTTTTGTTTTCTATTTCTAAACTCTTTATTTGTATTCATGTATTATTTTCTTGATTTATTTTAATGTTTATTTGTATTTTTTTATTCATAGATTTTTCTTAAAATAATTGGATTCTTTGTCAAACAGTTCATAAATCTCTATGTTTAGTTATTTACTGGAGATTTGTAAGTTTCCTTTAGTAGCATTCAGGATGTCATGTGTGCCTTTGTGATTTGTATTGACTTTTATTTATGTCTGTGCATGTGAGGAGAAAGAAACCTCTTCTGGTCTTGACTGGTTTCTGTAAGGAAATATCTCTCCTTGATTATTGTACTTCCTTCAAGATCACAGTCAAGTGGGAATGGAGACAGGCCCTATACCTATTGTGAGAATGTAGTCAGGTCTTTGTTTGGCAGACCCATTACCAGGGGTCCATATAGTTTTGGCTTCTGCCAGGCCTTTGGATAAGAAAGGCTGTCACCAGAGACAGATCAGGCTTAGAGCCTAGTTGTGAAAAGGCTTCAGGAACTATGGTCAGATCTATGGTCTACAGGTCCTGTTACCAGGGGCATACATGAGTAGAGTTCAGTTCACTGGGGGACTTCTGTTACATAGCCAAGGTTATGGTTTGTGGGTTTGGTAGTAGAGCATCTTTTCAAAAGAGTTCTCAATCTTGAGGCTAAACAGAATTTTATAATCTTCTATCTGGATCCAAAATCTCCTCAAAGGCACTGTTGCCTGTGGAATGCTATCAAATTTTGTTTCTGTGGTGTGACAATGGCTTGGGACCTCTTCTTCTGTCTTGATGATGTCACTCATTTTATTTCCTTTTTAAATTTTCATTCTACTCATTATATATTTACATTTTAACCATACTTTTTCTTTTGTATTTCTTACTATTTGTTTTATGTTTAATATATCTTTGAAGAATGTTTTTATTTCCTGACCCATCTTCTTTGAAATAATTATCTGTGATATACCCATAAAGTTTGAATTTGTAATATGTCCACAAAGTTTGTGTCAAACTCTCAGACACATAACTAACTTTAGGTCACAGATTGACAATGGACTATCTGAGTATTAATTTATGATAAGAGTGGTTGCTTTTAGTACATGCAAAATATTCACAGCCACTACTTGTCAGAAATTTTGATCATTTTCCAAAGGCAATGATAAAGATTTTATAAAATTATCATAAGAATTTGAGTTATATGAATTAAGTATATGCATTGAAAATAATAAATAATATCAATTATATTTAATATCTAAAACAAAATATTTAATTTTTATAATTTATTCCTGCTCTGAACATTTATCGAGCTCTCACCACACTCAAGGTACATTACTGTGGTGAGCCGCTTCTGCCGTTTCTGCAGACTATGGTCGCCATTACGAGATGGCGCTGGCTCCGCTGTAGTATGTGACAAACAACTCCTTATCTGAGAGAGTTGGCACATGATTCTTCACCACCCTGTACACCACCCTGTGAGAAAGCTCCACGCGGCAGCTTTGCATTGGGGCTTGGGATGCTTTATTAAGGCTGGGAGGGGCATCCGGAGAGAGGAGAAGAGAAGAAGAAGAAAGAATAAGAAATATCAGGGACCTGAATAAACTGCTGAAAGAAGATTCCCGAGTGTTGCGTCTTCCTTGCGGGCAAGGGGTCGCGACACATTACTAAGCATTGCAGGGACTTTAATAATGAAGGGAAGTTGGCAAAGAATGGGTGAACATCTTCTATTTATCACTTTCTATGAGCTCTTGTATTCTGAGGTAGGTGTAATAGCTCTTTTATAGGTGGGAAAAAAAGTGATTTTCAAAAGGGAAAAAATAATATAAGTTTTAAAACTTCAAAGTAATATTGATGGGATTTAAATTTAGGTTCATTTGATTCCAAAGCCTGTATTCTCCTCAAGACACTATACTAATTTAATGAACAATTAAGACCTTATACTTAAGGAACTTATAGTGTACAGAAAAAGTCAATGACTGTACTCAGTTGGAAGAGAAAGGAGGAGAAGAATAATGTTTTCAAGGTGTAAACAATCACATCTTTGAATTTTTTTCCATAGAGATGCTTGAAAAATAAGGGGATGGTAAAAAATATTTCATGTAACTGTAGGAACAATGAGAGAAATTAGAAAAGGTTTTAGGATTATCAAAAAAGGGTTGTTGATGATGTTAGAAGAATAAACTTATGTGCCTTTTTAAAAAATACAATGATTTGTTATTTGATCCTTTAAAATATTAAATTAATTGACATTATCATTTAATCCCAAAGAGTCATGTGAATCAAAATGATTAAATTATAGAAAAGATATTTTAAAATAAAGAAAAAGCACAAAAATAACCTGAAAACAAACACAAAATGTATAAAATGTTATTATATAAGGCAGTCATGAAATTAACCAGACTTAAAATTAATAGAAGAATCACTTAGGATCTTTTTTGGAGGTTCTATATTAACCATATAGATATGAGAATAATCCACAAAAAATGGATTTTGGCATCAGAGAATGTACTCTACGCAGAGAATATGAGAGAAGCAGTTGTGGGTTTGAGAAGGAATCTGTAATAAACATTTAATGTCCAATTTAAAGTGGTAGAGGGCAGTCATGAAAGGAATGCTCAACACAGTATTACAGAAAGCAACAGGCTCATTGTATTGAAGGAAGCAATGTTACAGGGAGAAAGTAATGTCACAGTAACGACATTGTGTGTGAAGATTTCTGTGAAATGTGAACATCCCCTTTGACTTCACAGTAACAAACAGGAAAGAAAGAAAACTGTTTACCTAGCATCTGATACTTCTCTGTTACTTGCTCATGCCTTTTTTTCTCATTTATTCCAAACAAATTTGTTTTATAGATATGGAAATTTAGGTGCAAGGTAATAGTTAACCACTCACAATAGAAGTTAAATAACACAGAGTTGGTTAATTCTAGAGCTGACTTTTAGTTCTAAAATCAGTCTACTGTTTTAACAGTCCTATTCTTCCCATAACTTCATATTATCTTTTCAGTTTTTCAGGAAAATAATTTCAGCCTCCTATACACCATGAGAGTATGACTGCAAGTTAATAAAGTCAGATTAGCAGTGTTAAAATTGTAGACATGAAGAGAAAGAGGGCATGTTGGGGTAATGTATCAGGGCTCAATGTAATGGGGTTTTGTTGTGTATATTTTGGGATTATTGAAACTTGAAACATATAATCTTCTAATTTTGTTAAGTTCAAAGATGTAAACAATTCTTAAATCACACTAGGTTTTGTGCTGAAAATAATAATAGTTAACATTTATCACACATTTATTTTGTACTAGGCATTAATCAAAGCATTGTATATATATTCTTCTAAGCTTTTCAAGTGATTCTATAAACAGTTTCCACCATTACCTCAATTTAACAGTTGGGAAAATAAGCACAGCCAGATGAAGTGATGCTAAGGATCTAAGTGGTAGAGCAATATTTGAATGCAAGCATCTAGACTTCAGAATGAATAAAATGAACAATTCCACTCCCTGAAAATGTGTGTTGCAGAGATCTGAAAGACTGAAGTCTCTATAAATAAAAGAAATATTAAGCCATTATAGATGAAAGTCAAAAAAGGAATAGATTCTGGAATAATTCTGGAATTATTGGCTTCAAGGATAGATAGCAGCTGGCAATATGTTTACTATACCTAAGAGGGAAAGAGAATCTAATTTGATTACATTGAACCTATATTGCCTGTTAATAACAGGGAATGGGATAATGTGAAGGAAATTTGGGGGGATAAGAGGAGAGTCCATAAGAAGAAGTATTTGTTACTTCTGGATTGGTTAAGATTAATTATCTTAAATTAATGAAGACCATGTCCTAATCCAGACATGGTGACACCTGGAGGTTGGCTGCCTGGGTTATAAATCAGGCTTTCAACATACACTTAGGCCGGTGTAGTAGTATTTACTTGGCCCACACATGTTAACTATTTAACTTTTGTATTTCTCCTCCTGCCCATCATCTGGCCTTTATAATTGTAATTTAGGGAGTCTCAGAATTTTTCTTTTATAATTACCATGGACTCTAAAACAAAAAGTGTCATATTTCAATATGAAAAATTGTGGTTATGTATGAAGTTACCTTTTATGTCAAGGTATGAAATGTTTTTGTCAAGATATGAAAATATAAATATAATAATTGAAAAAAAAACAAAACAAAATTATTAATGAGTCTAATTACTCTTAGAAATATACTCATCTATATAGTTATGTGCAAAAATAGACTGCCTATTACAATTAAGCAAAGATGAATGGAACATGATGTTTCTTGTCTAAAAAATATTCAACATTTATCCATATTCATTGGACACAGAAGGCAAATAAAGATATTAGAAAAATTATTTTAAAGAAAAAGTTAGATGAGATATGTTTAAATGAATATATAGATAAAGTGTCAAAATCATGAAATGTTTCCACATAGGGTAGTAGTTCATGGCCTTGGAAGGATATAATTATAATAAATTTCCTCCTTTTCAGTTTGTTTTTTTCCCCAACAAAACCATAGGTTTATCTTCTGAATGGCAAAGAACATCACTTTTGTGGAGACTGTTACGTATCTTTCTAGCTGTATCCGCTGTCCAGAGCCTCCAGCAGCCAAGATTGTGGGGAAAGGGCATAAGAGAATCACGAACTCTGTATTTACTCTTTGTTTGCTTCTGTTTAAACTCAGAACAAGCATCCTGGGTATCTTAGCTCTTGCCCAAAATTTGCTAGAAGTTATCAGGCATGTATTCTTCTTAATGTTTATCTGGATTTGGAAAGCCCACCCATAACTCACATTGCTCCTATGTCCTCTGGTTTTCCTTCTCTGGTTCCTGAATTGTATCTCTGTAATCTTCTGTGTGATCCACTGTGCATCAGGTTTTACAATTGATTAGTTTTTTCTTCTGATATTCACTCCACCACTTAGTGGATGATACAAAAATTTACACTGACCATGAAATAGTACTGTCTTCCATCCTCAGTGTCCTAGAGAGAGTCTATGGATCTGCTTTTCTTGTTATTTCAACCTCTATTTCCCCTATAAGAAAGAGACACGAGGAAGGGTGGTGGGAAGCATATTTAAAGAAATTGCGTATTCCTCAAATTTCAAGTTTCTTCTAACAAAAAACAAAACAAAACAAAACCTCTCATTTTGGTCATAAGCTGAAAGCACTACATTTGTCTTTTTTTTTTCTTTTTTTTTGGTACAGGAATTTAACTCAGCCCCATTTTCTGTTTTATTTAGAGACAGGATCTCATTGAGTTGCTTAGTACCTCACTGTTGCTGAGGCTGGCTTTGAACTCTCAATGCTCCTGCCTCAACCTCCCAAACTGCTGGGATTACAGGCATGGGCTGCTGTGCCAGGCAACATTTTTCTCTTAAGAAAAATTGTTTCTCACAATCATCTCAATCCTTATTTGTTCATTCAATAACAACTCGGGATACAGCATACCAAGACTCATCTATCATAGCCATAGGCAATGAAGCTATAGTATACTGCAAAAAATATATAATAGTTTTTAGATTCAGAATAGCCATAATACCCACATAACTGTTTTACAGGGACCACACTATATGTTTCTTAGCAGTATGCTGCAACCTGACGTGATTTCCAACCTTTGCTTGAGGATTTAGAGGAGACAAGATCACTACTGCCTAGGTGCAACTCTTATGAACTTTAAAAAAAAAGGTTTTCCTTATATTATTAGCTTAAATTCCATTTATTAAAAAAAAGACACTTGAACACTGGCCTGAGCTTACCCTATACAGATATAATGGAGGGGAAAGAATCCTTCAAAATCCTTGAAATGCAGATATTACTGGTTAGGTGTTCATCTGACCCCTATTTCAAGCCTATGTCACCCACCTGCTTCCATTTTCCATCTTGTAAGTATGCTGAAATAAATCCTAAAACATCAGACAGTCCCCAAAATTCATTTTTGATGTGAATTGAACTGAAGGGGAAAAGTCACCCCAGGGAAGGCGGTTAATTAGGACCACTTAAGAGCCCTGGATATGACAAAGACCTTGGAATCCACATTTGCCAATACAATGTTGGATTTTGGGTGGGTATTTATCTTATATGGATGGATTAAAAATGAAATGTGTACAAGTTTGTATGCAGACATGATAGTCCACTGTGTACAAGAAGAAAATATTAGGGTTTTTATTTAAATGAGAAAATTGAACTCTACACATAATTAATATAATGTCTAATATCAATTCCTTCACTCATATCACATAGAGTTCCTGTGAGTTTTTTTAAAGGGATGTATATGGTTCCATAATTTTGAGGATGCAACTGCGCTCTCCATCACAGTAGACAGAAATCTGATACTACCCCAACATTGCTGCCTCCTGATGTGTATGCCTTGTGTAACTCCCTCCTTCAAGTGTGTGTAAAACCTCTTCATGGGATGGGATTTCACCCCTGTGATTAGGTTGATAATGAGTTAATCCAAAGTGAGATAGAGTTTCCAGGTGGACCTGTAATTAGATGTACCCTTAAAAGGGCCTAACCCATTCTTAAAACAAGTATAAAAGGTCCTGTAGAGGAGCCAAAAGACAAGGAACCAAGCTTACTTTCTATGAGTCCAGCACTCTCAGTTGTGTATGCACAAAGAACAGTCCTTTGAATTTTAAGTGTCCCCCTTTAATAATGGATTAATTAATATTGTCTTCTAAAAGGTCATTTACAAAATAAGAGGGTGACTTAAAACTATTCAAACAAATGGAATATTAAAGTTAGAATTGTTAAATCAAGTACTAGCAAAGATGATGAAAATGAATTGGTTTAAATTCTTTCTTAGTTTTCATTTTCATACGTGAGACATATCTATAACATATCTGAGTTTATAACATTTGTTGAGTTATTTTAAAGTATTGGGACATGTGGAGATTTATTTTCTTGTCTAGCCATTAGAAGAAAACTGCATCAGAGATAAAGTATTCTTTAAAATAAGTATTATTTTAAATAAAATAGTATTTAATGTAAAAACTATTTAAATGTTAGTAAAAGTAGTATGATTACTTTGATCACAATATGAAGTAGCCTCAGAGATAAATTTACAGAGAATATATCAACAAGAAATTCATTCACTGTATTATTCAAAAGCTTTTTTTTCATCAAAAACTCAATTCATTTAACAATCACTTGATATGCATCCACTACGTGGCAGGCATATGTAAACAAGAAAAAAAAAATGAAATATATCTTCTAGTTTGAGAGTCAGAAAATAAAAATATAATAATGAAAGACTAAATCGCAAAGGACTGTCAGAAGCTGATAGCTTTATATTAGCACCACAATGAGACTACATTTTCCAATCTCCCAATGTAACAAGAGAAATTGCAGTTAGATTAGGCCAAATGATTGATTTCTGATCAAAAGAATAATAGGAAAATGGATGTGGTTTCAGCTAAAAGAGTTAGAAGCAAGTATGCCTTTTCTGTGTTCCCCTTCCATCTACTTACTGCTATACATCAAACCACCTCTAAATGGAAGGATAAAAACAAGAACTTTGTTACATTCATGGAGTTTATAGATTAGAAATGTGAACAGGGAACATGAGGGATGCCTTGTCTCTGGTTTTAAATATCTGTGTCTTTGGCTGGCAGGTTAAAGCCTGCAGATGTTCAAACCTGGCAGGTTCAAGCCTATGACTGTGTGTTCATTATGTGGAGTCTCCCTGACAACACTGGATAACACTGGCTGAAATTGGAGAACTAAGCTGAGGCTCTGTCACAGAAGCTATACACTATATCTTCATATGACCCGAGCTTCTGCATAGCACAGATGTTGGAGCATCCTAAGAGGAAACAGACCTAACTTCAACAATCACATTACGTGACTTTCCTCATACTGATATGCATGCTCAAATTCAAGGGAAGAGGACATAATGTCACGTCTTCATTGGAGGAGGGTCAGTATCACATTGCAAGAAGAGCATGTGAATTGGGAGAAAAACATAGAGGTTGTTTTTTGGCAAATATTAATTCACTGAGAACATGACTTTTAAAGGAAGATATAAAGTGAGAGAACTATCCTTATACATACTAGATATTAGATAAGAAGACAGACATGCACAAGGACTTTAAGGAGTGTCAGATAACCTGCAAAGAGGCCAGTGTGGCTGAAGCACAGGGAATAAAAGAGCAAGTTATAGATTATCAGAAAAGGAGGGCAATAGAGCCTTACATGTTATTCCAACAACTTTAGTTCCTACCTACCCTGAGTAAGAGGGAACACTGTAAGAGGAAAGATATGATCAGACTAATATTTAATAGGATCACTTTGCTGTTAACATAGAGAATACACTTTCAAGGAAATAGGGGCCAAATCAGAGAGACTGGCCTATTGTATTCCTTTCTATTGTAGGACTCTTTGTAACAAATAATGAACATTGACCTAGATTAGTAAATTGGAAGTAATTGGGAGTAGTAAGGATCTAGTCAAACTCTGCATTAATTTTTTTGTACTTTTATTATTTTTAATTATGAATAAAATATTTTAATTATAAGTAAAATACCCAAAACACAAATGCTAAAAAATAAACTTAACAATTTTAAAATATATGGTTCATTAACATTAAGTACTTTTGCATTTCTGTGCAGCCAAGTTCTTCTCATCTTGCAAAATTGAAACACTACAATTCTTCCCTGGTGACCTAGAGTCATTAAATCATTCTGCCTAAAAGTTAAAAAAAACAACAAGAAACAAACCAAAACAACATCAAAAACAAAAACCCCTGAAACTTTGTAACCATTAGGCAACACCTTAGATACATTTTGAATATAGAAATGACAGGATTTGTTGGAATGACCAGATGTTGGGGGTGAAGAAAGAAAGAAAGGGAGGAGTTAAAGATGACACAAAAGTTTTGGTCTAAGTAACTGGAGCAATCTTGTTGCTATAAAATGAAATGTAGAAGAAATAAAATGGTACTAATTTGAGAGGGAGAGGGAGAGTAGAATTTCTGTTAGTTTAAACATTCAATTTGGAGACTTTTATTACTCATTGAAGTAGAGATAACAAGTAAGCAACTGTGTGTGGGTGGGGTGAGTTTGTAGGTAAATTGATGTTAAGAAAGAGATCTGAGTTGGAGTTACACATTTAGCGTCCATAAGCATGGATGGTATTTAAAATCAAGTTACTAAACAAGCTAAGAGTGTGGAAATAGAAAAAAAAAGAAATCTAGCACTGGGTCAGTCCAATATGTAGAGGTTTGGTAGGTTAAAAAGTACCAGTGAAAGAGACTAAAAAGGCATAGAAGATATAGTCTCTGTTATGGTTTGAATGTGAGATACCCCAAAAGGTATGTGTGAGACAATGTAAGTACGCTTAGAAGAGAAATAATTGGGTTATGAGAGTCTTAACAAAACCGGTGCATTAATTCCCTGATGGGACTAACTGAGTCATAACTGAAGTCAGGTAGGGTGTGGCTGGAGGAGGTGCATCTCTGGGGCCGTGGCCTTTAGGGTACATATTTTGAATCTGACCAGTGGAACACTCCCTTTCTGCTTCCTCATCCTCCTGTGAGATGCTTCACTCTTCACTCTTCTCCTGTGATGTTTAGCCTCACCTTAAGCCCTGAGGAATGGATCCAGCTATCTATGGGCTGAGACTTCTGAAACCATGAGACCTCAAATGAACTTTTTCACCTTTAAAATTGTTCTGTTTGCGTGTTTTAGTCACAGCAGCTAAAAACTTGTCTAAAACAGACTCCCAAGAGGGAAAAAATAACGAAGACAATGTTTCTACAAGAAATTAATCAGTTCTATCTACCACAATGGATAGATCAATTAAATTGGGCACTGAAAATGACTACAAAGTATAGTCTTTTCAAGGTCATTGGATACCTTGAATAAAGTGGTATCAATGTTGTGCTAGGATCATAAACCTAACTAGTGGGTTGGCTTTAAAAATTAAGACAGAAAAATGAAAACAGGGAAACTGTGAAATGTATACAATTTTTTAAAAGATTTTTACAAGAAGGAAGAAAAAATTGACATGTATTGGATGGAAAAATGTGTCAAGTCTCAGAGGTTTGTAAGGCAATGGATGTGTTTACAACGTAGTTCATTTAATACAATGGGACATTGAACATGTCATACTCACTAAGACATTTTGGAATAAAGGAAGGGCAGCAATGATCAACAGTGTTTGTGTTGCACGGTGGCAGTTGATCTCGTGGCAAAATTCAAAAAAGTTATTGAATATATGATGAATTATGTATTTCTAAGTTTGTTGACCTTTTCTCTGATGACAATAACTGTCAGTAATTTGCTATGTAGCAGTACTTTAAGAAAAAGAAACATGACCTGTTTCTTCAGGGTAAAGGTGACATTTTAACAATAAATTAAAAAGTAACTGCTTTTAGAAATTGTTTGCACTGAATAATTTCTTCCCAAGGGTGAACGTAGGCCCTTCTCTAACTGTCATTACACACATGGACACTGGATATTAGCAAGAGTTGGCCCAAAACTTGTAGGTAACAATAAGACAATAAACACTCATAATTGCTGCATGTGATCTATTCCTGATCCCAGTGCTCAGTTTTTTACATCCTGGCTCCTAGGAACTCTAAAATACAGAAAGCTCTCCTCAGCTCATATACTTTCCATCAACAATATTCTAGGTCTTTCCATAACTTAGAGACCTTCTGGGGCAAATTTACCACAGTTCCAAAGAGAAAACCTTTCTCCCTCAATCAGCTTCCAAGATCTTCCCTGACTCTAAGAAAAAAATTAAAGCTATTAATTTCATTCTCAGAATAAAACTAGGGAAATGCCTATTTACTACATCACAAGGCCATAGTATGATTCTAATACATAGATATGGAAACTCAAGAAAAGTTTAGCAGTTGCACATATTTTCAAAGTACCAGTTTCATTCAATCTCTTAATCTATAAAATAAATTATTTTAACTTGTTGAATGACTGTGCCCTGTCAAAAGATCCAAATTAAGTATTATTTGAAAGAAGAATTTACTGGTAATAAATTTAAATTTTCTGGCACATCTGCTGACATAAAGTGCACAATTTTCTAAATCAATGTGTAATTAGAGCACTAAGTTATAAAATGTACTCAACCAGTTTAGGAATACAACCTACAAATTAAGCAAAAACCTTAAAGTCAGTCATATTTGGGGTAAGTTACTGGTTCCTTCATCTGTGTAATTATCAATTTCTTCATTTTTGTAAATATAGAATAGGAATATTATTTTAGCATTCAGAATAATATTTGCCACATAGTAAGTTCTTAGTAAATGTATCTATTATTGTTAATTTTGTTCTTATCACATGGTATATTGTCCTCTTATCAACTCCCATTTTCTCCTAAGGAGATTCGAGCTGCAAATAAAGTGTGAGTTTTTATTTTAAATTTGTGGACTTGGGGACTAATACAAACCTGGTTCTCCTTAATTCCATTCACTCTCAATTATTCCATTTCTGAAATATCATGTTTTTAAAAATTATGTTAGTTGCATCTCCAACATTATGTATCTTTTTGGATTGCTAAATGTGTTCCAACTCACATAAATATACCATTTATTACAAATGCTTAAGAAAATGTGATAATCTCAGAAGACAAACATTAATTTTCATGGGACACACAGCTTTATTCCCAAGAGTTTCGACACTCCTTTGAGAAGCAGTAACCTCTATCATAAAGCATACTCATTTTCACAATGAATTAAATTTCTATGTTTTGTCACACAATTACCTTGCTGACCTCATATTGATATCATTAATTTATCATGTCAATAAAGGCCCTTTTAAAAATATGTCATATTCATGGGTCTCAAGGGTCAGGATATGGGGGTTTGTTGCTTCAGAGTCACTATTCTATTCATATTTGAGGGGACATAGTGAGATGGCCTGCATTATTTATCTGGTTCTTGGAGGGTTGCAGAACATTTTTAAATTTTGCAGACAATAGTCATGGAAAGACAAAGCCATCACTAAATGTATTTTGACTTGACTGATGGTTAATTATAATAAAAATAAATTTTAATAGAAATATTAAAATATTCTAAATGTCAGAATAATAGAAACTTATATAATACAAAACAAGTTTTAGACATAAGTGTATATAATAATAATAAAGTAGACAGAGAGACAGATAAGGTACAGAGACAGGGAAGGTGACAGAGTGGCTCTTTGTCCAAGCAGCCACACTTATTTATAACAATAGGTTACCTTAGGTCATTAGTATCATAACCACATTATTGTTTACAGTATCAGTAAAGTTGCTTATTCTGTAGTTACATTCCATATTTACAAAATGCAATGTTAGGAGCTTTGTGCAGTTCTAAAGAAAGTCCATTATCTGAAGTTACTGTTAGGCGGGCAACTCCAGGAGCACCTGAGCTTGGTGAAACATTGTAGTTATCAAGCAAGAAAGTTCCTTTATTCCCAGGAGTTATGTGCCTAAGATTAAGGTGGAAGCTGATAAGACTCTAATATGGAGGCCATTATCATAGCAACTAAGCATCCTATTCCTTTGCACAGAAACTTTCCCAGGCACCAAGCATTCCACAGCCATGAAGTCATCAGTGACCCCAATCCCAAACACAGAACCCTTACATATAAGTATTGTATGGGAATTTTAAGGTGCCTGAAAAATATTGACCTAAGAAGGAATAATGTTGATGAAGTTTAACCTCAGAGAAGGGACTCAAATATGCACTACTACTCCCAGAATTGACCCTTCGGATCATATGTTGCACCAATTTGATCTTTTCTTCATCCCCAGAAGGTATAAATCTGAGCCTTAGAGGTTGTTCCATCTCCTTAATAATCACTTCTAGGGCCCAGAAATCACCCACTATACTAACATCCTGGGAAAGCCTGGGTCTGGCTTGTGTCTTTACACTTTCTTTAAAACTGTTGTCTGCATGATGGCTTGAATAGGTTTCCATACAAGTTGTGTAGATTAAGGAGCAGAAGATGCCTTCAATGGGTGTTTTGTGGCTTTTATTTATTTGTTCTTTTAGGGGGGCTTTTTTTGGTTAAAAATATCAATAAATGTACTTGATTAATAATTAGCCCCAATACCTGAAATACTTGGTACATTTCACTATTTGAGGAGGAGAACCATGTCTGTTTTGCCTTGACAAATAGTGAGGCAGTAATTCTCTTTAGAAAGTCTCTAAAATATGCAAAAAAAAAAAAAATACAGCTGAGTCTGGAGGGGAGGAGGACAGACTATAGTTTGAAAGGCAAAATAGATATCTTAGTGTACCAGGTATGTTCAATGTTTTCCTGGGTGTTCTAGGAGGAAAATTGGAAATAAATGAACATGTTTCCATTATTTATCTAAAAGCCAGGACTTCAACTTTTGTGGAGTTTATATGTATCAGAAATAATTAATCAGCTATATGTAAAATAAGGACATAGAATACCAACAGAGACAGACCAGTAGTAAGTGAAAGCAATAAAAGAACAATGAGATTCTGTTGGGAATTAGCTGCTCTAATCCCTCCCTCCCAGTCACTGCAGAAGTAAAGAGGAAAAAAAAACTGACTTTCTTACCAGTATCTGAGTCTGCTAATTAACAACATAATCCGAGCCTAATGTTCATTGCTCCAGTAATGGCTTTCCTACATTAACTCTCAATATAAGCAAGGAAGCATGAGATATAGAAACATCCAAAGACATTTCTAAGGTTTTAGGAAGTGGGAACTGAAAGTATACTGCTATTGATGAATTTAAAAGAAAATCAAACAAGCAAAGATCTCCAGTCCACAGGCAGAAAATTATAGAAGGTAAAAGAGGTAGTGAGTGATTTTGTTTATAGACTTGACTGGTTGACTAAGATGCAATTATGGGACCTGTTTCCAGTTCTTTCTTTGTAAAAATGATTGGTGTGTGCCACATAAGGGTACATTCTAATAGACTGATGTCCTTATGATGTAGAAGAATGATAGTGTGGAATGGCAACATAATTTAACATGGGGAGTATAAGACATGGTCACCATTAGCTACAGTATTTCTTATGACACAGGGTAGTTTGAATGACTTCTCATTCTAGATAAGCAGTGTAAAGGTAAATGGAGCGGCAGCTTGTAGGGTCATCATGGGTCCAACTGAGCTAATTAATTAGTCTGCATTTGGGCATTAGCAATATCTGGGTAAAGTGCTATGGAGCTGGGAAGACAGAGCCAGCTCTTTGAAGAAAGCCACAACTAGACATTAGATAACTTACTGATTACAGTTCAATGGGCAAAAGATAATTTGATTTTTCTTGAAAAAATAAAAAGAAAAAATGTGTGAAAAGCTATCAGTCGATGTCATCCTTAGAGCCATTTTGCTGAAATGTTTAAGCTTGTTATATAGCAAATGGCATAATTTATTATGAAATGCTCACATAGTAGTGAATCAATTAAGCAGTCAGGCTAATTCTTCTCCTCAGATACAATGGTTCCCGAGGTTAGAGGCACATTGTAATTGCCAAGAAAAATTAAAACTCTAGATGCCTGGATCTTACCCTAGGAATTCTGACTTAATTAGTGTGGGCTAACGTCTGTCTCTTGGGATTTCTTAAAACGCTCCCAAGGTATTTCTAATATGTAGCCAAGGTTGAGAACAAGAGTTCTATTGGATTCTGACATCCTACCAAATGAATGGTAGCCAACTCTGACTACATATTAAAATCAATTAAGGAGATTCAAAAACAAAATCAGCTTTTGATCAGATTAAGGCCCACTTATTGAAAGCATGCAAGGTTAAAAATAGTTTATTAAAAACAATTCATCATAATTTTAAAAATAACAAGTTACTGACGTGCACCAAGAACCCCTTTAGCAATAAGCAAACAAAAGAAAGATTTGTTCATTATCAAGAAATGTAGATATATTGGAAAAAGTTTAGGGTTATAGAAAATTTATACTTGCTTAGTATATTGAATATTATTATATGCTGAACTCCACCCTTTGCACATGAACTATTCCCTTGGAAGAAGTATATGAATAAAAATTTAAAAAAAAACTATTTGAAAGACTGCATTAAGATCAAGTGTTTTGTGGAAAATTGTGAATCAGGAAAATATGAAATGTTAGCAAAGTGTAGGAAGCATAAAGAGATCTGACTTTTTCATGAACTTGTCCTGCAACTATGGGAAAGTTACTTGATTTTACATCTAAAAATTGAGAAAATAATGTTTGCCCAAACTGTCACATGACAGATAGCAACTAATTTAATCAATAAAATAGTGGTTATTAAAGTGCTTTGAATCAAGTCAAGATTTGCAAATATATTTTCATGATTAATGTGAAAATGATGAAAAATCAAACCAAAAGTCTGCTGCTGCTCACTGCTGAGAAATATATGTCAAATAGAAAAAAAAAAATGTTGCTTAATTATGTTGTTCTGTGCTTTTAAAACAATTTTATAACTTGTTTATTTACTAAGATTAGCATATGTTTAATGTTGATTACAGAGTATACTTAAATAGTTTTCTAGCACTATGATGGATGGGACTTCACTCACTATAATCATATTAGTTGTAAATTAATTCATAGATAATTATTAAATTTATTATGTAAATTGTTTTATATCAAGAACTAGGAATATATAGATAAGGTGCAGTTTCTGATTTTCAGGTATCATTGTCTAGTAGTTTTATAATATAAATAGAGCTTTAGACCCCTATATCTATCTCTTCATCCACAGGTGCACATATATACATCTATCTAAGCATCTATCATCTACAATTATTAAATATGAAAATTTAGATATTCTTATGAATTAAAGGGCTAAGGAGCTGAATGGGGTAAACTTATTCTTTTATCTGACCTTCATTGATTAAATAGCTTTCAAATGTGTTTTGTTTTGTAAATGAAATGTTCCACAAAAGCTCCTGTGTTAATGCAGGATAGTCAAAGTTGAAATGATTATGACAGCTGCAACTTAATTAGAGATTAATCTATTTGAGGGATTACTGATTTGAAAGGATGACTATACTGGGTGGTACCTACAGGAAAGTAGGATGTGGCTGGGGGAAATGTGTCACTGGGTAGATATGCACTTGGGGATTTTATCTTGTACTTCTGATTCTTCCCTCTCACTCTGCTTCCTGACTACCCTGGGGTAAACAGTTTTCCTGTGCTCTGCCTGTGAGTAATGATGTTCTGCCTGAACTTGGCCCCCAAACAATGGAGTTGGCCAACCATGTACTGAGACCTCTGAAACTATGAGCCCCAAATAAACCTCTCCTCCTCTAAGTTGTTCTTGTCAAGTATTTTGTTCAGTGATGAAAAGCTGACTAACACAAAACTGTTTTGAAAAAGAAATGGGATTTTGACAGGAAGAAGTGCCTCTTAGGATAAAGAATAAGAGAACTTATTGTTTGGATTCATCTGAGAATCTTTCAGTTGGGCTGCTTCTTCAGTGTCATGATCCTAATATCTCCTTCAACAAATGAATTGTCCAGATGTTTAAGTCAGTTCTACATATTGTATGAACATTTTATTGTTATCATGATATTTGACTAAAACTCTATCATATCTTGTGGGTCAAATGTTTTGGTAATATGTATCTAATTTGACCTTGAGTAATCAACTCTGCCCATTGTGAAATATTTTTTACCACTGAAGTGGAAAGATTTTACATCTAAAAATTGAGAAAATAATTTTTGCCCAAACTGTCATATGACAGATAGCAACTAATTTAATCAAAAATAGTGGTCATTAAAGTGTCTAAGAGAAAGTATCTGAACATAATGTCTTCTGAAATGATAGTTCATTACTATGAACACATGGAGCGATATATTTCAATATATTAACTTTCTTTTTTTCTTTTTTTGGGGGGTTGGTGGGTACCAGGGAATGAACTCAGGAACACTCAGCCACTGAGCCACATACCCAGCCTATTTTATATTTTATTTAGAGATAGGGTCTTACTAAGTTGCTTAGCATCTGAGACTGGCTTTTGCTGAGACTGATTTTGAACTCGCAATCCTCCTGCCTCAGTGCCTTGAGCTGCTAGGATTACAGGTGTGTGCCACCATGCCCAGCTCAATTTATTAACTTTAAAAGAGAATGATTACCACTCTTCTGCTGATTATGAGTACAGGATTTAATGAGTTTTCAAGAATTCTTAAAATTTAGCCAAGAGACTCTTGTACATCTACAAAATATATGCTCACTTGATTTCAATGGAAAAAGGTGTTTTCTCCTTGAAAGAAATTCTTGCTTTTGAAGAGACCTTGGTATTTTATCAATGTGCAATTTCCTTGTATTCTTATGAGGTTACATTTCCATATCCTGTAGATTATATATATAAAAAGTCATTAGAAATAAACAAGATAGAATTAAATTAAAGAGATAAAAATATAGGAAAATCTTAACTGCAATAATTTATCTACTTAAACATGAAATAGACAAAAAACTGTGAAATGCTGTTGAGACATATCCTTTTATTATTAATAAAGAGTATATTATTCTATGGATATTTTTTACATCTAAGTAGAAATGATGAAACAGAGAAAATAGATCTTTTCAATACAAAAGATATAAATTATACCTCAGATAACATTCATAGATTACAGTTCTCTTTGTTAATTTGTTTCTTCTAATTTATGAAATACTTGAACTGTCTAAAAAGTTATAGAGTAAAATGCAACATTCCTTCTTTGTAATATTTCCAAATTTAACCTCAATCTCTGATTAAAATTTTTCAAGATTTCTTTATTTCTTTATTTCTGACACCACTTCCATTCATCATTTTCTAGTAGTGCATTTTTTAAAACTTATTTTATTTCTTTTTGTATCACTGTTGAATCATAACATGAAATGCCAATGGGATCCAAGTTCCAGTGGCAGGAGCAGCAGCCTCATGGTCTAGTGCCCAGTGGTTAGAACAGAGGTCCCCCACTTACCTGCTTCTTTGATTGACAGGGCTGTGATCCTGGATACCTACTCTCATCCATGCTCATGTTCTGAGCTTATTTATTGTCCAAAAATTCTATAGGATACCTAATATTGTTTCAACTCCTAACTTTTCCTTTGCTTAAATCATCCATGGTGACTTGTGTTTTAAATAAGATCTATATTTATCATTATATGTTAACATATTTTTTAATTTTATTTTTTAGTTGTAGTTGGACACAATATCTTTATGTAATTTATTTGTTTATATGTGGTGTTGAGGATGAACCCAGGGCCTCGAATGTGCTAAGCAAGCACTCTGCTTCTGAGCCACAACCTCAGCCCCATATGTTAGTATATTTTAAAAAGTATGTATAAATAATTTTGAGATTTCTCCAAAAAATATTTTTAAATTAGTTGACCTTTTCATTTATAACAGTCTGAACAAATCTTGTTCTACAGAAGGATTCTGTTTAAACTTCTCAAACAGTGAAAAAAGAAATTCATCATCAAGTCTTTATAATAGTTCACTTGGGATATAATAATACAAATTTGAGAGAAAGATTACAAAACATAGAAGAATTGATATCATTTTGATGATATGAAGAAAAATATAGACAAAATTATAAAGAAATGTCAACCAAGAAGAGAGAAAATTAACAAGAGGATGCAGATCATGCAAGCCAAGAATTCAGAAAACTTTAAGACTGAGAAAGGGATCATAAGTAATAATTCCAGGACATTAAAAGAATAAGGTGTTGGAATAAAGCATAGCATTTAATGACAAGCATCTTTTATTGCCTTCAAGAGAGGATATTAAAAATAAACGTGGGAAAAAAGTCAGATTGCAAAGTTCACAAGGAAAATATTGTATGAAAGTAATCTACAAAACAATCCTGCTATTATAAATATGATAAATGTGAAAGTATGTCAAAGAGTCATATCTAATCCATGTTCTATCATTTACATGTGACATTGGGCAAATCAATCTACACTTAATGCTCTTAATTAACTTATCGATACAATTTGAAAATTAAATTTACTACAAAATGAAGCTGTTATGCTTTCAATGAATACTAATCTGTTCCTCTTTAAATGGAGAGAATAATAAGACTTTTGACGAAGAATAATATCTATGTAAATATATGTATAAAATTATCATTTACATATAATTATATGTGTGTGTATAGTCAGATTGGGAAAAACTATAATGAGGAACATACACAATGAAGAAGAAATGAATAAAATAGAAGAGAATAGGTTGTATGGAAATTCATGGAGCAAGGTGGTCTGTGTAAAATTTTTTAGTAGTCAAAACTAAACTAATAGCTCTGTAGAGAAAAAAGAAATTGTTTGTTTGATTTTTAATATTACAGAGAGAACAAACACTATTTGGTAAGGACAAAGAATGTGTGAAGTGAAAATATAGTAAATTTAAGTAGGTTCATATTACATAGCTTCTGTCTTGGAAAACTTTTTAAAATAATGACAATTATTCTGAAATAATGGGGAAGGAATTGGGTGAATTAAAATACTGGACACTTTTGCATTTGATGATGTAAAGGATGAGAGAATAATGAAGTCAGAAGTGTTCTAAAGATTTTACAACGTTGTAGTAGAATCAATTATCTTCTAAATAATTTTAAGTATCAAGTATCTTTTAGTAGTGTGGACTCATCCATATTCATGATACAATATTATAGCAATAGAAAAAAATGGAAATGCTAATAAATGTTTACTACTTACAGGATGTATTTTGGACATTAATTTATTTCATATACCTATTTTTAATTTTAGGCACAGTGAAAATTTTATTCTTCTGCAATTGGTATATGGAATATATTTGTAAGCTTCCACACACCAATGAGAAAAACACAAATGATCCTACAGAAAAATGAACAAGAATATGAATGGGTAATTAACAAAAACTTATTAGATGATTCATTTCTTTAGTTATGAAAAGAAAATCAAACTAAAGCCACAGTAAGATAGCATTTCACATCCAGCAGAAGGTTGACAATTGGTAAATCTGAGAACATTGATTATAGGCAGGTGAAGCTAGCTGGAGGAGGTGGGTCATTGGAAGCATGTCCTTGTGAATTATATGTTGTTGCCCTGTCTCCATTTTTTTTTTTCCGTTTTGGTTTCTAGCTGTCATTAACTGAGCAACTTTCCCCTGATTGCCCTTTGGTCATGATGCTCCAACTCATCTCAGGCACAGGGCCATGGAACTGGCTGAGACCATGAACTGAACCTCTAAAACTATGAAACAAAATAAACTTCTCCTTCTCTAAGTAGTTCTTGTCTGGTACAGTTTTGTCATAGTGACAAAAAGCTGAGTAACATGGTCCTTATCTCTTTGTCTTCTTATCTCTCCTTTGTTTCCTTTCCCTATCTTTTCCTTTTTCTGACACATATCTATTTTTATTAATAAATTTTATTTTACTTTTGAAGAAGAATACTTTTTTTCTTATTTTATTAGTTGGAAGACTGCCTGTAAATAATAAAAAGTGAAGACGAACAGACTTTTCAATTTGTTTTACTCTTGTCTTTACTGTGCATTTTGATTAGTTTGTATATTTTTCACGTTTTGTTTCCTTTGTTTCTTATTCATAGCCTTTCAATTAAGATTTCAGAAAAAAGTTTCTTCAGCTACTTTATTAAATCACACATACAAAAGCATATTCTCAGCTACTAGATTGGAATGTTTCTTTTACAGCACTTCCTAAACCAGGTATATAAATAAAAGGAAACAGGTGTTGAAATATTTAGTTCCATTTCATGCTCAACCCTTCAATCATGGAATAATTCTGCTTGATTAAGGAAGAAGATAAAAGGCAGATGAATGCAAATCTCTTTGTTACACTTGTGTCTTTTAAATTAGCAGGCTTAAAGAAGGCATTCATTGCCCACTGCTCAGGAATGTGTTTGCTCTGTATTTGTTCTTCAGATGTGGCCACACAAATCTTCAAATTCCACAAGACCCTGGAAGCTTTTGAATTCAACATATTTGGTTAGAATATGTGATTTCATTCAATGGCTGATTCTACAATGTCTTAGAGAAGCTCTGTGGAAGAAAGGTTGCCTAAATAAAGTTGGAACTCAGGGTGAAAGTGGCTTAAATGATTCTTCAGTTACCCATTTCAGAAAGAAATTTTGGAGTCAATAATTCTATAAGTTTTGCATTATTTTGCACATTTTTCCATGTGCTTGTGCTTCCAATAATTATTTTCATTTGACAAATGGCAATTTGATGGACTAATGTATATACTAAAGTATATAACCTTTTTATATATAATACAATTGTCAGTCCTTCCTATTTTGTAATTTGTTATGATTATTTATCAGATGAGTATATTCTGAAGTCATAAAGTTCAAGTCATATTATCATTTTTATTAAAATTTTCAAAATTTTTTAAAAATTGGGTTTTTAATTATTTTGTTAGTGTATTTGCCTTTAATACAGTATTATTGTTTGGATATGAGGTCTTCCTCCAAAAGCTCATGTGAGACAAAGTAAGAATTTTCAGAGGTGAAATGATTAATATATGAGAAGTGTAAAGTAATCCCCTCATATGGATTAACTGGGCATAACTGTAAGTAGGTAGTGGATGGATAAAGGAAATAGCTCACAAGGAGATGGCATTGCCTTTGGGATTTATATTTTGTCCCCGCTGAATGGAGTTTTCTTTGTTTCCTTGTTTCCATGTCCTAAGCTGGTTTCCTTTGCCATGCCTTCTATCATGATGTTCTAATTCCTTCCTCTTAGGCTCAGAGCTATGGAGTCAGCTAACCATGGACTAAACTTCTGAAACCATAGCCAAAATAAACTTTTCCTCCTCTAAGTTGTTCTTCTCAAAGTATTTTGTTCACAGAAGCCCAAAAGCTAACTAAAACACAAATTGGTACCAGGAGTCATTGCTGTGATTAAACAAATCATGTGATTCAGAAGCCTTTGGAACTGGATTCCAAGAGGAGAATTTTAAAGGGTTTAGAGATTCAAGCTGGAAAACCTTTAGAATATTCTCATAGGAGCTCAGTGGGTTATTCTGATGGAAACTTAGATGTACAGAATGCTGATCAGACTGAACAATAAGGACTGGGCTCATGAATTTTTCAGAGAAGGTCAGTATTGGAATTGATACTAGAGGCCATTCATGTTATTTTCTGTCAAATAAGTTGTTTATATTTTGTCCATTACCTGAAACATTTTGTGAGAGTGAATTTACAGATAATATAATAATTAACCTGAAAGAGGAAATTTCAAGACATCACAACATTCAGAAGGTGGCATGGCTATTGCTGGCAAATTTTAGCCAAGTTTGCTATGATACTCAGGAGTAGGAAGCATAGCAGAAGATTTGACAAACTTGCAATTTGTCCAAAAAGTATGAGTTAAACTAGGGCTGAGGAAGTTATGATTGTTAAAGACATTGTAGCCACTAAAGAGATGCTGGAGTGCTTTGAACAGAGACAGTAGGAAAGATGATTTGAGGGAATCTCAGGAATTGGCAAGACCATACCCATCTCAGGCTCAGCTCTATAACATAACAATTCCTTTGAAAATAGAGCACTGAGGTTCTCTGCTTACATAGAGGGGCCTGGAAGTTGTTTCATCATGCTCAGCTGCCCAAGCACTCCAGACTGCTGCAGCTAAGGTTGCAAGAGATTTGATTACTGCTCAAACGGTGGCAGAACTTAGCATCAACCATGTGGAACTAGTTCTGCAGGAACACAGGAAGCTGGAGTTAGTGGGTCATATGGACATCCATCAGAGTTTAAAAGGAAGTTCTGGAAGGCAGTTGAAGTGTGGAAAGGCCAGAGTCCCTGGGGGCTTCCCCTGAAAAGGTAATGCATGGTGATATGAGAAGGAAGCTGCTGTTGCAATGGAGACCCTCAAGATTAAGAAATGCCACTAATAAGAGAATATCTACCAAAAAAAGTATGGGAATAGCATAGAAATAAGCCAAGAGAGAGGCATCTGAACTGCAACCAGTGAGGCTATAGAGATGGAGCAAATCCTTTGGAAATAATAGCATGATGCCAAGTGCCTCAGATGCTATACCTGGAGATACAGGTCTTTTTTGCCCTATAGGATTTTGGACTTGCTTTGGTCCCATTCCTCTTTCTATATTCTTTTACCCCCTTTTAAAGTAGAAATCTTTACTTTGTGCCATTATATATTGGATATATGTAACTTGCTTCTGATCTTTATTCTCATAGCTAGGAGTTTGCCTTCAGTTTCAGATGAGATGTTTTGGATTTAAAATTTTGAATACTTTTAAGGCTATGGGGACTCTTGACATAGACTAAATGTATTTTGCTTTATGAGTTGGGCATGTGCTTTGGAAAAGAAGGAGCGGAATATTATGTCATAGTTTTGAGGTATCCCTAAAAGCTCATGGGAGAGACAATGTAAACATTTATAAGGGTGAAATAATTAGTATATGATAGGTATAACCTAATGATAAGGATTAACTTGGTGGTAACTGTAGGCAGATAGGGTATGGCTAGAGGAAGTAAGCCACTGAAGGCATGCCTTTGGGGTTTATATTTTGTTACTGGTGAATGGAGCTCTCTCTGTTTCCAGCTTGCATGTCCTTAGCTGCTTCCATCTGAAATGCCCTTATATCGTCATGTTCTATTTTACTTCAGGCCCAGGAATATGGAGTCAACCTAACATGTACTAAATCTCTAAAGACCATGAGGCAAAATAAACATTTCCTCCTCTAGCTTGTTTTATAAGATGTTTTAGTCACATCAAAAAACAAAAAAGAAAAAAAAGATTAAAACATATAGAACTTTCATAAACACTATTTAGGAATTTAAATCTTAATATTTAAAGTCAATAAAACTTGATTTTGTTTTCATGAATATTTGTAAATTGCTCATGTATCATTTATTGAATAGGTTTTATGCTTACTTAATATTTACTAATAAATGTCCTCCTCATAAGTAGCATGCATATTTATAATAGAATCATCTATTATGTTGACTTTTCTAACATTTTGTTTTGAGCTGGTAGCAAATAATCTATATACAGGACATCTTTATATTTCAATTTTTATCAACTTGGAGAATTATTTTACTCTGTATTATTTTTACATTTAGTTTTTTTAGTGTAGGCTTTTATTTTCTTGCTAAGCTATATTATTGTGAACAAGTTGTTCTTCTCCTTATTTCCACTTAACCCCAAGAAGAAATAAATTCTGGGGTTTTCATAAGATACTGGAGTAATACCTTTCCTTCTGGGATCATAATAAAATTATAGCTTTACTGGATAAACCCAGGAAATAGTTTATAAGCAAAACTGATAGTACTATGATAAGTAAACTGGACATGATAAAAGAATAGCTGTAATCTAGTATTTGTATGCTAATTTCTTGATTAATAAATTTACATGATGTTTTGTAAATTTGGCTTAAAACAAAATGGCAGGACAGAAATATATTAAACATTTTCAGTTTTCTTTTTTTTTTCTTTCTGTCTAATTAATTAATTTGGTTTTACCAAGCTTTATTTTTAATTTTATAGGAAGATGGTTATATGATTTCAGATAGTATGTCTCTTATATCACCTTCATAACAATGCTAGAGTCTACACAGTAATCTGATAACTTTTCCACTAACTTTACCTCTAATTGCTAGTGGCTTTAGGGATATGAACGGTTCATATCCTCACAAATTTGACTGATTCTATTGTTATGAAATCTTTTCTTCATATCTTTCCTGTTAAAATCAATATTCTGAAGATTAGACAGGCTGTATCTGGTATAGATATCTTTAATTATTTTATATACATCAATGTATATAAGAGAAACTAAGAAAATGTACTAGATCTACATGATTCTTAGATAAGAAAACTTTTCAGATTATATTTTAGTACTGGGGGGCAAAATAAATGTAATTATTATAAAAAGGAGCAATTAAAATATATATTGCAAATAAAATTGCCTTGAATGGTTTGTGGAATTCATTAAAAATATAAATGTATGGAGTTAACTTATTTTCTAATTAAACATTCACTTTTGTTCATTCACTTTAAATTCCTGGACTTCAAGGGTCATTTGTACCTCCAGGCTGTCAGGTCATCCAGAAATTAATAGAAATCATTTTTGTAACTTTTATCTTACATCTAAGTCTCTGAGACATTTTTTACACTTAAATATATCAAAATAATTACAAGTCAAGTCATAATATATCAGATAAAACATGTCATAAAATTCAATATAGCTCCTTCCAATGTGTTAAGTGAAATCTGTTCCATTTTCTGGTTGAAGCCATCTATTCCTTGTAAGAAGAGGAATATTATAAGAACCAGACTTTGGGTGAGGGAATGTGCACAAGTTGGGATGTGTATATGCATTTATTTATGGCAACTGTGGACAGTTCATTCATCTGGCATATTTTGCAGCTGTATATTCTGAACCTCATAGCAGTTTCTTGCTCTGAGATTAGGAGTAAATTTCTAACCAGTAACACATAATCATACACATTCCAAGAGGTAGAATTGTTTGTTTTCCCATCCTGTCAGGTTAGATTTCTTGGTCAACACAAAAGAGTCTAAATGTTTCTTGAAGCTATAAAACAATTGAAACTTCTAACCTATGATTGAACTCTACAGGTAGAAAGGAAAAGATGCAATTGATAATGTGCTAGTGACAGAAGGAAAGCTCAGTAAATGGACTAAGGTGATTTCATATTCAGCTGACATGTATAGCACACAGGAAAACTTTCACCAGGCTTTAGAAAAAGCCACACAGCATTACTGTTCAGCTCACCGAAACTGCTTATGCTAAGAAAAAAACAGATTTTTTTCTTTGCCCCAGTCCTTTCATCTCCCCCAAGTAATTACAGCCATTTCTGCTTGGATAAGAAAAGTTGTAAAGAAGCATATCTACACATTTAGTTCCCAGCAAATGTCTGCTCAAGTCCCCTTTACACCCTGTGCAATATAAAAAGAAAACGAATGTTTCTCAAGCCTTAATATGAGCTAGGAAAAGTTAATCGTTACACAGTCTTACACTGGGAAGTACATTAGTTTCCCACTGCTGCTGAAACGAACCACTATGAGTCTTGCGGTTTACAAATTTATTGTTTTACAGTTCTGGAGGTCAGAGTGTGAAATGGGTCTCAGTGATTAACACCATAGTGTTGGCACAGCTGCGTTCCTTCTGGACTCTCTAATGATAACCCTGTTCTTGCCTTTTTCAGCTTTCAAAGGCCACTCATATTCCTTGCTACTGGCTTCCCTCCATTTTTCAAGTCAGCGATGGTAAGTTGAATCAGACCATTGACTCCTCCATCATTACATCTCCTTTCCTAACTCTTTCTCCTGCCTCCCCTTTTCACTTAAAAGAGGTGCTGTGGTTACAATGTACCCATCAAATAATTCAGGATAATTTTCCATTTTCAATTTTTTTTACATGTGTTAGCCCTCTTTGCTATGTGAAGTGATATATTCCTATGTTCTGAGGATTATGACATGAATATCAATGATCTCCATTATTTTGTACTCAACAGGGATGTACTTATTTTGTGTATAATATACTGACCTTCACAGTTCAGTGACTAGTCACTCAGTGTTTAATTCTTGAAGCCAGTTTTCATGACCATATCACTCATGTTTTTTCAATTGTGTAATGCATCATTGATGATGTGCTCTAGTTCAGTCTCTGTTAATTCACTTTCTCTGTATATTTTAAATTGTCTAGACTCCTTGGGCAAACTTTAGAATTTCCACTGTGCCTGAAAGTTTAAAATGGAAGGAAGATCCAGGAAAATTTAGAATCCAGTCATGAAGATTTATGTGTGAATTATGCTGATCATAGCTATACTAAAGAGTGTTCAGAATATCTGATAGAATTATACAAACATTCAAAAAGGTTGTTCCTTTTCCTATGGAACATGATTATCATTTGTTATGAACAAGAGAAAAATGTTCACCTACAAAGATCATATGGTTAAAGTTGAGATAGTTCTTTAGTCTGTTAAAACATGTAGTGGATTTATATAAAATGTTAAATAATTAAAATTTAATATAAAGGACATTAGATTGCCTAAATGCAAATTAGTAATTTCATCTCTCAGTTCTTTCTTGATTTTCCTGATGAGATTAACAATAAGCTCGAATTTATAATATAATTGCTATTCTCATTCTTCCCAATTAGAGAATCATAAAATACTTCTGTTTATATGAAAAACCTAAAATAAAATTAGAGTGCCACATAATACTCATTTTGAACTGTAAGAATTATCAAAAGTAAAATATGATCCAGAAAAGGAAAGATCTATTTCTCTTCAATAAATTGTGAGTTTCCATGTTATTTAATAAATTTAAAAAATATCATAATGAATTCTAAAGTTGACCTCCTATATATCAAGGCATAAAAAGTATGGTAAAATGTAAGACCCCTTTATTTCTCATGGAAGTACAATACTAAAAAAGTTCTTTGCTCAAGAGCTTAATAGACATAAATGAATGTGATAAAAATCAAAGAAATATTTAAGAAAATCTGTTGCTCTATACTGAAATATATTTTTTTTAGGTTAATTACCAGGGCCTAAAATTATGTTTTAAAAATTAATTGCAGCTTTTATACAACATTTCCTACATCTTCTTTATTACATTGGGACTAGAGGCAGCATTTTCCAAATACAAGGAGAATGTGACATCTATGATGGTTAAAATGAATAATGTGACTTCATTAAGAATTTGATGATTATAGTTTAAAAAGGTGACAATGTTACAGAATGGATTCAGAGAAACTAATTAAATGAAAGTCTGTATGTACCTAGTGAACATGAAATGCTTTGGTTTCATTCATCCCTGGTTCTACCTTATGCGGATAAATAATTTCCAAAGAACAAATGACGTGATAAAATCCTGATGTTTACATTAGGATCTACAGCAGTAGTTGCTTGGAGAATTAATGGGTACCTATTTTCCTCCTGTTAACTGATGTTGTACATTGAACTTCTACTTTGTACAGAATAGTGTATTGAGAATGAACTACTCAAGTACATAGGTGGTCCATATAAACAATTCTTAAATTGGTGACAGATAAGAAAATAAGACAAAATTAGATAATCTATTACTCTCAGTGAACTCTGAAATGTCTCCTTTTCTCACCGCACTATCCCAACTTCCAACAAACATTTTAATATATTTGTTTTAGCCCACGTGAGGTATGCGCTCTGGGGAGGTATATCTCATTTTTTTCTGTCTGCCAATTCAAATGTTCATCTCATCACCAGATTCTTTTACATACACACACCCAGAATGTGCAACAAAATATTTGAACAATCTATCCCAGAGTCAAGTTGACATAAAATTAACCATCATAAATTCATCCTTTGCCTATTTGCCATCCATACGTTTCTCTCCTAACCACAGGTAATCTCTAAATACAGACTATTGCAAGGTAGCAATTTCACTTAAGTACTGTAATGAAAATTAACAATAAATACTATGATCTAAATACATCTTATGTTATATGATAAGGAAGCATAGAGGTAAGAAAAATATGTTAACAGACTCACACATACACATATCAGAAAAGGAAAAACACTCATGACAATTGCAGTCCTTATTTCTGCAACTGCTTACATGGTCATAGTTGGTATTTGTAACTACCTTCTTCAACTACCTATTTTATGTTTTCCTTTCTTTAAGCAGGTACCTTGGTTGTTTGTGGTGCTTTACTTGGTAGAATGACTCAAACCTTCATTCCTGAAGGGTCCTGACCATTAGTAAACCTACTTAGATTTGTGTTTTACAGTTCTCCACTGACCTTAGTCATAGGGCATACTAGTGCTAGAAGATGCTTTAAGGAACCTTTTGTATTATAGGCATAGTCTTTCGGAATTCCATTTTCGAGTAATGGTCCAGTTTCTCCAAGGAAAGTTAGATTCAATCACCTCAGAGAGCACAGTAAACCCCTCCTTTCATATTTGATTCAGAAGCGTGAGAAGTCCCAAGTACCTGAACAGCAGTCTTTATGTTCAGATCATAAATGGTTCCTAGTAGAACCATTTTTCTCTTTGGAACTAAGACTGTAGACCGGCAGGGTGTAAGGAGTGGAAATAGGAAGAAAAATCTTGCTAATGTGTTAATAGATGTAATAAGTGAGTGGTGCCATGCCCACTTCTACCCCTGGGTACCTGAACTTGAAGGAATCTACCTATTGGAGAAACAGCATCATTTATTGGACTCTGATTCAGAGAATATGCTGCCTTCTGTAGAATTTTTAGCCTTGTCTTATATTTTATTGCCAAATATCTTGTTCTGTAACTTAGTCTTCAAAAGGCTTCTATCTATCAAGCCACCTGCTACAGGATTGAAGAAAAATGTTAAAAACCAGAGAATTTCCTGAGAATTGGCCCTCTTCTGCACTTCTTTTGCTGTGTAGTGAGTTCTCTTCAAAAGCAATGCTATGATAGATAAGACAACTGTATGTCTAAGGATAGAAGTTTTGGCAGAAACATTTTTATGCTTAAGAAAATTAATATCCAGTGTAATTAAATACTTTAGTAAGGATGAAGTGCTCTCTCTTCCATGATGCAAGTGGTTCAATGTAACAAATCTTCCAGCAAATAACTGATAGTACACCCTGGTGAATGGGTCACTGTTAGGGATGAGTGTTGGTTTCTGTTTCTGATAGGCCACTCAACAGTGATCCTACACAGATTGTCTCATTGATTGTAAATCCATGTCACTGAGTCCATAAAGGATTTTCAGTTTTGAGCCTTTAGACCAATGACAGAGGTTATTGGGGGAAGTCTGTTATTCATAGAGTGTGTATCCTATCCACTTGACTATTCGTATATTCTTCTGCTGTGATTGAATTTTAATGAACATGGAACACAAATGTATTCATATTTTGACTATTAGGAGAAGACTGTCCATCTATATGCCTCCTTCTCAAATTTCCTGATAATCATTTTTCTAATTATGTTCTCTCTAAGTACATGACCAGCCAAACATATCATTAGACATATCCCATGAACTGGTATATAATTATAGGCCCTGTCATTTTTCACTTAAGCAAAGTGAACATTCCTGCTTACAGGTTTGCCAATTGGGAGAATTTCTTTAACCACTGTTATTTGCTTATTTTGTATTAAGTTTATTGATTTCAACTTAGAAACTAATGCCCTCTTTGATATTTGGGTAGCATGGATTTTTTTTTTTTTTTCATTCTGTATGCTCTCTCTTCACGCTCTTGATGGTTTTCTTTGTTGTGAAGAATATTTTTAGTTTGATGCCATCCCATTTGTTGATTTTTTATTTTATTTCTTGCTCTTTAGGAGTCTTGTGAAAGAAGTCAGTCCCTGAGCTACCACGTTGAAGCATTGGGTCCACATTTTTTTCTAGTGTATGAAGGCTTTCTGGACTAATTCCTAGATCTTTGATCCTCTTAAGAGTTGATTTTTATGCAGGGTGAGAGATAGGGTTAACTTTCATTCTATTACACATGGATTTCCAGTTTTCCCAGCACAATTTGTTGAAGAAGTTACATTTTCACCAGTGTATCAATTCTCACATGTTAATTACATGGTATTTAGGTGAGACTTTGTAATTTAAATTTTGGATTTGATTATGGAATGAATTAGGCTTTTTGGTAATAACAGGTAATAATGACATGAGTTTTTGGGGCCTGGGAGCAGAATGTTATGGAATAAATTGTATCTCCCTCAAATTCTATGTGTCAGAATGAATTGACCCCAAGTCGCTATGTGATGGTATTTGAAGATGGAAACTGTGGAGATAATTAAGCTTAGATTAGGTCATAAAAACTATATCACTATGAGATTTGTCTTCTTATTGGGAGAGGAAGAATTAAAAATATAACCCTCTTTCAAATGTTCAAATATGTCAATTAAGTATATATTATTTGGAAGCCCCCTATCTTGGTTCAGATTCTCAACCTTTCGGATATCTGCAACAGATTTATAGTCAGTCTCTTTGCTCAGATCTATTTCCCATTCTAGTCTTTCCTCCATTGGTTTCTACCACCCCAGTCTGTTGAACTACAATCAGCATCATGACAATGATTTTCAATAATTTATACTAACATCCTATCACCTACTTAATCAAATCTAAAAGTCTACTGCTCTTTTATTTATCTACAAAAATATTCTCTTAATCAGAACAATGACACTGTTACAATAATACATATATACTTCTCATGACCTTTTGTCTTTTTCTGTCACCTGGAATAACTTCCATTTTTGGTTCCTAGACATGTTCTCTTTTTAATTCTAGATTTAGCCTCTTATCAGTCTGTTTAGGAATTTTCCTTTTCTAAGATTCAACTTTACTTTTTTTCACTGTTATATTATTTAGAATTTGTTATTTTCTATTTTTTTAAATCTCTCTCAATTTTCAAGCTATTTGACAGCAATTTTACTTCTTATGCAAATAATCCCTTCACCTTACAGAGAGCTTCATGTACAAAACTTGACAAACTGTTGCTTTACAGGAAACATTTCTTCTTTTTTCTAAGAACTAAGTAAGACACAAGGACACATAAGACAGGAAGTTTCCTTAATGGGATGCTAACTTACTTGGAAAAACAATTCATATATGATACAATGTGTGAATACAATCATGATAATATTGGGGCCAAATTCTTAAAAAACAGTAGTCATGGTAACAATGACAAACATACATATTGGGAAAAAATAAGAAGGATGATTCATGTATATTTTTTGTATCATAATGGGACAAATAAAAATAACACAACTAGTTTCCAATGGAAAATGGTGTCTCTAGTCTTTGTGAAATTAAAATTATATAATCTTTTACCTAGAAAATATTCTGAGTAATAATGTTTAAAAAATATGTTTTCATCTATTAAGTGCTACTAAAACAAGATGCGTGAGACTGAACAACTTATAAATTACTTAAGAGATTGATTTAGTAACATTTGAGAATACAAAATTAAGTTAATTAGTTATGACACAACTAGTATTTGGATACTGGTCATCTAATACCTGAAGCCAAATATTTAACTTCTGTTCTATACTGCATACTACATTCTATGTGTATGTTGTGGATAGGTCGAAAATAGGTAATTAAGACCAAAGGCAGTGAAGAGCTCAGTGTAATGAAAAGCAAAGTACTCCCACTGGAAACAATTGAAAAAATAATTGGAAAATATATTGGAGCCATATTGCCAGTGTACTGCCAAATGTCTTAGCACTGAAAATGCCAAAGTTGTTCATTATGCTTAGAAGTTAAGCTGCTGTATTTTGCAGTGTGAAATGTCTTGTGGTTTTTCAAGAAGTGTCATGTGCATTAGTTAACCAACCTGGAATTAACAAAGTCCAACATACCTTAGGGAAAACTGTATCTGAGTCAAAGCAAAATGGCATCCCAGTGAGCTTTAAACGCAAGACAGCACAATGAGTCCTGCCAACCCCTTAGGCATAGCAACAGTAAAAAGCCAGTATGAACCAAAAGTAGAAACAACATGGAAATTTTGACTCTGTGAATACCAAACTATGTTCTTGTCCAATGACTTTTTGCCCCTTTTACTCTTGTCAAATCAGTAGTATAGTCTGTTGGTTAATGCTTGGATTCTGAATTAAAAGAAACTATAAGTCATATTCTGGTTCTAAAACATGCTAAATGTGTGATTTTGTCAGTTTGAAGCACCAAATTTAAATCTTCATCTTTCCATCCCTCTATCTTTCCTCCTGGCTAAATATAATGGATTTGTCTTGGCCAATATGGAAACAAGACAAGTGGTGTCCAGATAATTAGGAATGTTGGCACAAATGGAATACTAGTTTCTAGTTTTCCCTTAAAAGGAGATCAGGGTCTGTTATGGTTTAGATATTAAGAGTCCCCCAAAAGCTCATGTGTGAGACAGTGCAAGAAGGTGTACCTGTGAAATGATTGGCTTATGAAACATTGATTTGATCAGTGAATTAATTCCTTTATAGGGATGAACTGGATGGTAAAAGAAAGCAGGCATTTTGTAGCTGGAGGTGGGAGGTCATTGGAGACGTGTCTTTGGGGTCTATTTTGTTCTGGTCGGGAGATCTCTCTCTCTCTCTCTCTCTCTCTCTCTCTCTCTCTCTCTCTCTCTCCCTCTCTCTCTCTCTCTCTCTCTCTTTTTCTCTCCCCCCCCCCATCTGCTTTCCTCCACCACATACTTCCACCATGATGTTCCACCTCACTTCGGGCCCCAAGGCGCACAGAACCTGCTGTCTATGGACTGAGACTTCTGAAACTGTAAGTCCCAGTATAAACTTTTCCTCCTCTGAAATTTTTCTTGTCAGGTCTTTGGTTGCAGCAGTAAAAAAGCTGACTAAAATAAGGTGTAACAACAGTTATATTAGAATTATTTTATACTAAGAAATATCAGCCTGAGGGAGGACTGCAGTATTGCATTCAATATAACAGTTAAGGATTTGGAGTCAGACTACATATATTCAAATACTGAACTAGCCATTTAGCAACTCTGTAACTCTAGTTAAAGGTACTTAATCTGTATAAATGTTAGCAACTATGTAAAAAAAAAAAAAAAAAAAAAAAAAAAAGAGCCACATATCTTGTAGGATTGGTTTTCAGGATTTCTTTTAAATGGTCAAAAAACAAACACCCAAACAAACTCTGACACAAAATAGATGCTTAATGATACTATCTTTTACTACTTTTTATGGGACATATTTCTTCCAAAATGAATACTAAATTAATTTAGACACCTATTAATCTTTGTAACAAAGTTTTAAAAATGCAATTTATTTCTTGAAAAATATAACACAAGGGTTCATGTTTCTTATGTTTTTTTTTTAAATTAATAGGATATATTTTTAAGAACAAATAATTAATATTAATATGTAATTTTGGAAATACAATCAAAAGTTTGCTGTGGTTTCTGTACAGTCACTAATTCATGTTAATGGAAGGTCAGTATTTTACAAATCACAGTCTTTGCTTAGAATAAAGCAAATTTTATGTATAAATTTATGCTATGTTTCTCCAGTGAATATTTCAAATAAAAATTTAGTACAATAACAGAAAATCTTTCTGGAGTTTAATCTGAAAGACTTTTAAAAGAAAGAACTCCCAGAAAGAATTATGCTTTATTAATAAAATTTGGGTAAAAGTAGGAATCTCAAAGGAATTAGAGTAAGTTATTCAGGTATGACAGTAATGATCATTTAGTAAATGTTTGAGTAGAAATTTTACTTCACACACTTATTATATTAAAAAAATAAAAGACAAAAACTTCAGCCACAAACACTGGGAAGTATCTATGATCCCTTAAACTATCTTTAACCTATACAGAAACAGCAAATATCAAACAAATGCTTTTATGGCTTTACCTTAAGAGAGAGATCAGTGGAACTCAGCTTATTTGATGAAGTAGTATAAGAAGCAACTAATTTATTAGAATACATGTCACTCAGAGACCTTGGAAGACAGAGTGGTCAAAATAAGAAGAGAGCCAGAAAAAATAGAGATAATTTAGCAAGATATAAATATTTCTTGAAGGATTCATAGGTGAATATAGTATAAAAATCATTTCCCGAATCTCATTAAGGGAGCCTCTTGAGGATGAGCAACCAAGAAGAATCAGGAATACTTGTTAGGTAAAGAAACATTTATAATTAGAACGTATAACAAATCTATATTATGGCTACAGTGGGAAAGGAGTGAAGTAAAACTCAGTTGTGACTGTTCATAATAGTCTAAACATAATCACATGCAGTTCATATGTATTAACTCAGTAAGCTTGCATGATAAGTGGAACCAGAAAGTCTGATATGCTCCTTCCTGATCATTTGTCAAATGAGAGGGTGGTAACATTTTTCATTTTGTTTTTAGAAATCTAATAAATATTAAATAATTATATTATTTAAGCTTCACTTGTGCCCTAACAATCTGGCTTTATAAATCACTGTTATATTCAAAACAAAATTGGGATTTAGTGATTGTTTTCATATATCAAGTAAGCTTAGCAGGCAAAATTCAAATCTTGCTTTTTTAATAAATCAAGTTTTAATCTATTCCAAAATAATTATACTGCTTTTTTATTTTTCAAAAGCTCTTGAAATTTGATAGTAATATAAAATTCTTAGTGACTTAAAGAACTTTGAGATGTAAATATGGTTTATTAGTAATATAAACATGTTGAACATTGCATAAATAATATGTGTCCCATATTTCAATTTTACCAACTTGTGCATAATAAAGCACAAATCCTTATGTTCTAAAGGACAAAACAGACAAAGAACAAAAACAAAAACATTTAGTGGGGATATCATAATAATAGAGAGCTAAGGAAGTACTAGGTAAATGTCTTATCTATATACCCCTGGCTGATATGGAAACTACAATTGAACAGAGAAGACTAAAGGACATAGTGAAGGGTAAAATCTGAGGTAGAGTTGAAAGTTGGCTAATCACTGGACCATATTTCCTAACTCTGGCACAGATCTCCTACATAAAGTGGAAGTCCTATAAGCTCACAACATTTGAGTCAAAGCACTGCACAGATATTGTCTAAACACTAATCTTTTCAGATGCTGGTGTACTTTTAACTAACCAGCCTGAAACTATAAATAAGAAAAAAAGAGGTCAGCAACATCTGTTACTGCACACCTTGTTTGGTAAAGATGAAATGAATGCAAGTTAAAAGAAAATACTTGGAAGTAAAAAAACAAACAAACAAAAAAACAAAAAAAAAACACTTGGAAGTTAAAAAAATAAAAAAGAAAGAAAGAAAAACTGGAGTTGTTACACTGTTATTTACCATGTCTAGTCTTCAACAAAGAAATTCTAAACATGCAGACACTGGATAGTGTGACCCATACTTAGGAAAAAGCAGTCAACTTGAACTCTGAATGGATTCACATGTTCAACCAAATGGATGAAGACCTCAAAGATGATCTTAAAATATAGTACAAGAGTTAATACATTTTTAAAGTTAAAGGAAATATGTTTGTGATGATTTGTCAAATTGGGAGTTTAATAGAAACATAAAACCACATTATTATAATTATTTTTTAAATCACCACATTATTTCAAGCATGGATCTAAAATGGTAGAGGAAGGAGCCAGTTAATTTGAAAATGGGATGATAGAAATTATCCAATATAAATGATATACCCCAAAAAAGTAAGATAAAAATGAGCAAAGCCTCAGAGATATGTGGTACATCAAATGTACCAACAAGTATATAGTGGTACACTCAGGGAGAAAAAAGAAAGAGAAAAAAAAATTGAAGAATTAATGACTCAAAATGTCCAAATTTGGTTGTAACTAATCTCATGTAGAACAAAAAAGATACATTCACACTTAGACACACTTATAACAAACTGCTAAATGACAAAAAAAAAATGAAAATATTAGGAGAAAGATAGATCATGTACAGGGTAAAAATTATCTGAGCTTTCTCTGACTTCTCAGAAGCAATGAAGGATAGGCTGCACAATGAAAAACTGCTAAAGGAGTGCAGCAAGTCAACCAAGAATTCTAAAACCAGCAGAATTATCTTTCAAAATGAATAAATATTCACATATGCACAGAAATGGAAACCATTCACTGTTTACACTTTTGACCCACATGACAAAACTACAGATAAAGATTTTCATTTTATAAGCAAAGCTGTTTTTATACCTGAACTCTCCAAACTGTACCCAAAAATGTATAGCTTTGGCATTTATTTTTATATAGTTATTATGCACTGTCAACTGAATTATTAAGTACAAAATGGTATCCTGTAAGTAGGTAAAGAGTATATGCTTAAAAGTGAATCATCTGCATCATTAAGTTCACTTAATGATACTATTTTTTGTATAGAAAGTACTTATCAATAAAGAACCAGTGAATCCTGCTAGGAATGGTAGCACATGCCTCTAATCCCAGCAGCTCAAGAGGCTGAGACAGGAGGATCATGAGTTCAAAGGTAGCCTCAGCAATGGCAAGGCACTAAGCAACTCAGTGAGACCCTGTCTCTAAATAAAATAAAAAATAGGGCTGGGGATGTGGCTTAGTGGCCAAGTGCCCCCTGAGTTCAATCCCTGGTAACTATTTTGTTTTTATATTTTAGTATAGTAACAAATAGTATGAGTTTTGGCAGCTGGTCTATTAGCCCAAATTTCAGTAGCATTGGATACTGTTTTGTTCATGAAATGTGTTATAATCTTTAAATGTTAAAATTCTTCATTAGAAAAGTAGTCTTTGTAAAACAAATTGACAATTATAATCTAATGAAGTTTATAAAATTGAAGTTTTACTTCTTTACAATTCTTCAAATTTTTATTATTGTACTAGGTTTGAATTGCAGCCCAGGTAATAAGTAAATATTGTTGGGCTCACTTTTTATTTAGCAAAGTTTATTTATTTCTTACTCTTTTATGTTTTCTGGGATTATTTTCCATACTTGTAGATGTTTTAATATTTCACGTTTTACCAACAATGGTAAGAAGTGAGATATGCTCTCAAACCTTTATGTAACAAGCTTAAATATTATCTTTCTGAATTTATACTGCACAGTTTTTGTTGAACCTTAGGTACAGTTTTAGTCCACCTCCTCTGGGGTTTCCAAGAGAAATAATGTGTTATTTTTGGCTACAAGAGTTTAGCACCAGTCTCTAACTGCATGTTTCACAGTAGATAATATGGATGTGGTTGCTGACAAATAAGTACACACACACAAAAAAAAATAAATAAATAAATAAATAAATAAACAAAACACAGTTTAATTGCAGGAATTCAACAAAGGAATAGGTATGGCATAGATATATGGTAAGTAGTATATATGTGATATAATTAGAAACTGATGACTTACCTAAAGAGTTATTTATTATAATATATGAGGGGAAATTAAGAATAATAAATCATACAGAAGGAGAATTAAACATTTTTATATTGGATGAATTGTAAAATAAAAATCTGCCTATGAGCAATGAATAAGGGCTTATTTATAAGAGAAAACAAACAAATTGTTTTTACATTTTATTTGACAAAATCTAGCTCTCATAACTCTGCCTCATGCTCAACCCAAATCTTACCAAACCTTATACTTGCTACTATTTCATGCCCAACTTTCACCTTTTGAAAAATATATATGCTATAATCTAATAGAGGCTTGTGAAAATTGCTATCCTAGCTCCCCAGTCCAAAGCAACCAATGAGATTTTATTTTCTACAAGTTGCAGATTTAGTTAAAGATAGACTGCATTAATTAAATGAGAAGTTTACATTCAGTGTAGAATCACAGGTTATGCCTATCATTGGTGGGGAGGAAGGTCCACCCAATTAAATCATGTGCAAGTTGGACAAAGAGAGTTGGTCTGCAGAAGACAAACAAAAACAAGGCAGACACATAGAGAAGAAGAAAGAAACCAGCAGATATTGGAAATAGTGAAGCCGCAGAAGAGGACTGAGAGTTTTTCATGTTTCAGGACCTTCTTATACAATTTCTTATTTTCCAATTGCTCCTTTCTCTGAATGAAAATAGAGCATAATTGCTCTTTTTGATTTTGAACTATTGTCTTAAGATCTTCTCTTTAAAATTGTATTTAATATTTAAGCATTTGTGATTATTTATATAAGTTGCATTTTGAAACATACTAGATACTTCCCAGTTTGGAAAAATCTTTTATACCTCCTTAATGTTTCTGGTATTTTAAATTTTACATATGCAAAATTAACAACTGGTTTTATTTTAACATCATAAAAATTTCACAAGAACTGTATACTCAGTTTGGTATAATCACGATTACTGATGATGATTGAGGATTTATAGTAGCACTGAACTCCAACACAGTAAAAGTAGAACAAATATTCACATTATTTACATTTAAAATATAAGATGAATGGCATACAACTATTCATAGATATACTACAATAGTTAATATTTAGAGCTCAGATGTCCTTAAGGGAAAATAACAGTCAAGAATAGTGGAAAAATTCATTTATGAAATAAGTTATCTGAGACTTGATCAAATATTACATATTTCATCTCCTGAACAACTTGCTGTTCTGAGAATCGCTTATCAAAAGACTAGCTCTATTTCTAGGCCCATATAGAATATATGAAAAGAAACATTTAGCACAAAATTTCTTCATCTATCCTCACAAAGTTGTTTAGAACAGGTGTGTTTATAATCATAAGAAACTGAGAAAATCAATCTTTAATGGCAAACTCCCATTTTCACCCCTGAGCAACATAAGGCTAGAATATAAAACATATGAATTTTGGCAGGAAGAGTCTTGTTAAAGCATCTTATGTACCTCCTGTGGACAGTATCTCTCCATGATCCTTCAGCCCGCTTATTTTGTTATTGTTTAAGGCACATTTTAAAAACAACAAAACAGACCTTTCACAGGTCCAGATCCTCTCATATGGCAACAAAGTACATTATCAGGCAACCTCAGGTGTACACCACATGAAGTGGTAAAATGTGATTTGTTGAGACTTGATGACAGGTCTGTCTCTGTAAGGCTCCATCCCAGGTTCAGTACTCCATCTGTTCCACAGGTCTTCATCTGGTTGCATATAGAGGAAGTAAATGTCTTCATTTTGAGGTCTAAAGAAGCAATCTAAAAATGAATTTATTTGACAAAAGGAAAAATGGAATTAACACACCATGAGTAAAATTAATGATTAAAGTTAGGAAAAGGGTGTTATTTAACAAATTAATTTAAAAGTGCTCTACATATTCCATAATATTTTGAAGACTTGTAACCAATCCAAACCCAAACCAGCCTTATTGGTTAAAGCCAATATTAACAATATCCCTAGTAATGCAGTTGATGTATAAGTGTATATATATATATATATATATATATATATATATATATATATATATATATATATACTCTTAATTTTCAGTCTTTCCTATTAATGGAAACATGATAATAAAATAAATTGACTTTCCAATATCTTCAATAGATTCTTTCCTATTAAATTATATCTTTTCCTGCCTTGACCCTACTATTGCAAAATTTCTCTTTTGTAGGTAGAAAAAAAAACGTTTATCTAATTGTGGTAATAGGAAAGAAAAGTATGCACCAAACAAAAAACAATATATGCAAATAACAAATACCAAAAAGTTTATAATTACCCTTTGACAGTTTTGCCTTTCCAGCTGTAGCTTCTGACTAATTTAAAGGTTTAGGTTTGTTATTTGTACTCTTAAATGGGCTGAACAAGGAGGCAACCACAACTCACATGATAAATTATATCTGTAGTTTAATACTTCATTTTCCCTTTCTTATCAATGTATAACTTATCACACTGTGCTAAGTTCTGTTTTCTAAAACCATATGAATTAATGGTCTCCTATTCTAATGTCAAGTCCTTTACATGTATTGTATGCATGGGAGTTATCTGAAGAAACTTATCAGGATTTGGAGAGATGGAAAAATGGTAGTTTGATACAAAGGGTGTGCCAGTACTTAACCTTGGACTTGGATATTGGATCCAGTATTTTAACAGCCAAAAGCTTGCTTGCTTCACACAAAAAATAAAAGTAACTAAAACAGTTTTAAATATCATTTTTTCCTTAAAAAGTAAAAAGTTTAATTTCTCCTGCTTTAAATATAAAAACACAATATTTAAAAATAACTTTATGTCACAAGTGTTAAATTTTGATCTTAATGATAATAAATCAAGTGGATTAATAGAAAGAAGGAAAGTTAAATGTCACAATAAAGAAAGAACAGAGGGTGTAATAAGAAGTGAGGTTATATTAGTCATACCAGAAGACAGTAACTATACTAATAATTTGGAAATGAAAAATTTAATATTAAGACTTATAACCTGTAAAATATGATTAATTATTAAATGGGACAATGAGGAGTTTGAGGGGTGAAGTAGTAAATACAATAAGTGGCTTCAACCTGTAGGTCTGAGGAAAAGTAAAGGAACTTAGAAACTCTACTGTTCAGGATAGACCCCAAAATTGGGAATCAGTTCTCTTTGGAGAGAGTAGCCCTATACGGGGAACATTTCAACTGTTGTGGCAAACAAAAAAAAAATGTACTGGAGTATGTGGGCCAACCCACCAGGTGGTGGAAACATTTTTCCAATGGTTTGAACTGCAGCTGCTTCACAGCAGTAGTCCTCCAGGTGTCAGGAAGACCCACCTGAGTAGTTTGGGCTTCACTGAGGTTCATGAACTGGTTCTCAGGATTCCCATTCAAGCTGCTGCTGGTAATGTCAACAATGGCAGGATTCCTTCCTCTTGCCCTAGTTTTAGAATCTCTGTCTAGTGATTTCTCTTGACAAAGCTTCACTTCAACACCAGTTTACCAAGATATAGCGTCCAAGTTTAATAAAACAATATAGAGGAAGAAAATGTTGATCAAGAATAAAATTAACCTGAGGGAAAAAAATTAAATTTATTTGAGGCTAATTAAGATTGCAATCTGGGAGTTCACAGATTTAAGCAGCCTTGATTGAAAATGCTCTGTGAGGTTTTACAAAATTGTTCCTGTTTTAAAGCTTGAAATTTCAAGGGAGAGGTGGTGGTGATCACACCATTTGCTTCATAAGAGCTGTGATTGGTACTAACAATAGTCAAGATGTCCTATAATAAAATCATTGAATGGTGCTTCAATCCCTAGTTAATTTAGGGGAAGGAGGGAGGTTTCCCATGGTTAACAAAAGCTAGAGAATTGCAATTAGGGCCAACCCAAAGGTCACATTACATCTGTGGAAATGTCTAAAATATGACTAACAATATCTTCATATCTCCATTTTAAATTAACTGAACCAATGCACCCAATATTTTCATTTTCTTCCTTGACAAAAAAAAAAATTAAAAATAATTGATCTACTGCTGAAAGTCAATGAGTTGATAACCCTCGAATTCTAAATCAATGGAAAATTTCATGCAAACCCGTATGCAAATGTTTGAACTTCCACAAAAAAACGGAACAAAACAAAACAAAACAAAAAATGCTACTTCATGTTATCATCTAACAAAATGTAATTATTCTTCATACAAGGGATGGTTTTCTCACCTTCACCCATCATTAGGGGACATTAAATCCTGATTGTCATTGTATTTATCACTAGCTGTATTAGATAGTTCTCAAATCCAGTCACCTAGCCCAATGACTATTTGTTACCTAAAGAGAAACTTGTAACGTACAACCCCAATAACATGAATATAAAACAATAGGAGGAAAGAGAAATGAAGCTGGAATATTATATACATATGTATTTGCATAACAAACAAAATATGTGAAAAGTAATGACTTCTTTAATTGGTCATGAGACTGTACTTTACATCTGCAAATTTTCTTGTGCTCCCTATTCAGTATATTCATTTTATTTCAGTCAGAATTTCAGTTAGTAAGGATACCTTACCAGGTGAGTTAACTCAAACCTGTCATATTGAATAAGATAGGATAGTTAGTAAAATGGTCAATCAGGGTAATGGGCCCCATTTAAGTTTTTTTTTTTTTCCAAAAATTAAGACCACTCCAGGAAAATAATCAAAAATATTTCACCCCTTCATGCCAAGTCTTTGTCCAAGAGAAGTAGTAAAACAAAAGTGGGGACAGATCCAAATGGAGGTTACAGGACAATTCAAATGCAAGGGTTAAAAGAGTTCATTCAATTAGGTTACAGGCTAAACCAATAACCTTGGTACTTTTACATACCTATTTAGCATAGATTTTGACCAATAGCATTGATATTTTTCTAATACCTGTTTAGCAGAGCTATTGAAAATTGTTCATTCCTAATAGCTATATAAGCCCCCAGACTAGTACAATTAGGTGGCAAACCCCACCGGGTCCTCTCTTGCCCTGCAAGACCTCTCTCTACTTTTTTTCTCACTTGAATAAATTCTACTCTTCTACACTCGCTCCTCCTTGTCTGTGGATTTCATATTTCAAATTTGTGAGACAAAATCCCAGAAAGAAGGCACTGTCAGGCAGCTGGGGTCTGCTGCTACATACAATAGCAGCAGAAGGTGAAAATCGAGATTCAATATCTCAAGGATTTGAGTACTCACAATTCCTGCTGGTTTTGGTTGCTATAATTTTAAAATTACCCTTATTATTTGCATAAAATTATTGCAATACCATTCTGTTAAAATTACTGAATCCTCTGAGCTCCTATTATGTAGTAACAAACTATTTTTCTGTTGGTAATCAGAATCCATCTCTTCAGTTATTGACATAATTTTCTTTTCTATCATAGTTCTCTAGATATGGTACCCAAAATGGTCAGGTGGCAATCTTATTTTACAATTCAGTGTTACCACTGTTCCCTTTCCCCAAAAAATAATTCTTCTTTTAAGAAGTCCAATTTAGAAACAGGCTCTATATTGCCCAAAGTAAAAAAAAAAAAAAAAAAAAAAAAAAAAAAAAAAAAACTTTGATGTTTTATTAGGAATAGAAGATATTTCCATGACCATTCCTGAGTCCCTGATTCCTATATGCTGAAGATGGGGGTGAAAATAACACATAAAAGTCTCTAATAGAAAGTGTAATCTGTATTTTTATAACTGCAATTTCCATTCTTTCAATGTAATGCCACACTTTATTCCTTAGTAAGCCACTCCATTAAGTCAGCTACTCTTGGTGATGAGGCATATGGTAAATCCATTAACTCTATGAACATATGCTAAATTCTACATGTTCTTCTCAGTAAATTAGTCCCTTCTTAATCAGAATAATCCTGAACTGAATACCATAATGGTAAAAATACATTTTATAGGACCACAAATGTTAGTGTTGGTAAAATGATTATGGACTGAGAAGACAAATATATGTACTTATCCAAGTCTATTCCACTGAGGATGAATAACTGATATTCTATGATAGGAAAGGTCCAACATATTCCCTGTTAATTGAAAAGTTTAGGTAGGAGGATTACAAGTTTGAAGCTAGCCAGGAAAATTTGGCTAGGATGCCATCTTAAAATAAAATGTCTAGTAATGTAACACAGTGGCAGAATGCCCCCGGGTTCAATCCTCAGTGTGAAAAATAAATAAGAAAATCTTCAATGTAATTAATTATCATTCCAGGGAATAATGCCATGTCAGAGTCCCACTACTGATATATTTTCTTAGAAACTTAGGAAATCAATAGCTATGGTAATTGAGTCAGCTTTGACAAGGAGAAATAGATGTTGCTTGATAGACCATATCTTTGTTACCATAGCCATGCTTCAAATAGACCACTGAGAAAGAAAGGGCAATGTCTTGGCAAGAGAAAGAGGCTAAATTCAATTATTTTGATTTTGTTTTATTGTCTGAGTATTGAGAACCATCAATGTATTGAATGCCCTTTGATGAGTATTTGCATGGAAGAAAATCAATTTTAGAATTTTCCTATCTATGAAGGCCCAATATTATTTTTTTCACCAAAAAGAGGAATAGTTATTTGTAGCAGATTTGATTTAAAGACATAAAATTTTAAGTCCCATTTCTCATATTTTTATTTTTATGGTATTCTATACACCATCTCTGTTTGCAACAAATGATTTGAGTACCATTGATTTTGCTGTATGAAGAGGCTCCAAGGAAGACCACTATGCACTGAAGCTTATCCTTGATGAAAAACATGACCTTTATCATATCTCCACTAAAAATTTGCAACCTTATAAGTGGACTGCTAGAAGTAGCACACTCAAGATTGGTGTATATTTCATTTACAATACTTAGATTTCTCTCAGCTCTTCACAATGTATGGCCTAAGAAGAAAATGCCCTCAGGAAACAGGCTTTTTTTTTCCTTTCTTAAGGAATCTAACTGGACAGAAAAGGCCCAGTGGCCCACGGCGGGACAGAGCTTCCAATCACTCCTGCAAGGTAGGCGGGCATGCGACCCACCGGCAGAAGAGGAGCAGCGGCCTGCTGAGAGGCAGAGCCGCCCCCTCCCCCCACACCTGCAAGGTAGACGGAACTGTGACCACCATCAGAACAGGCCAAACCTGCAACCGACAAACAGAACAGGCCCAGTGGCCTGAGGGAGGGTAGAGCCACCCCGCCCCCCGCGCCTGCAAGGTAGGCGGACCTGCGACCCTCTGGTAGAACAGCCCCAGAGGCCTGCAGAGGGGCAGTGCCGCTGCCTGCGCCTGCAAAGTAGGCAGAACTGCGACCACCGACAGAACAAGCCTAGCGGCCTACAGAGGGACAAAGCCGCCGCCCGCGCCTGCAAGGTAGGCAGACCTGCTACCGACCGGCAGAGCAGGCCCAGTGGCCTGCCGGCGTGGTAGGCACATTGCCCCAATTGGAGGAGGGGCAGAGACGCCGCCCGCGCCTGCGAGGGAGACTTTGCAACTATACAAGACCAATATAAATATATAGGGGGAAAATTCAATAGCACAACAGTTTCACCAAGTAGAAAGGAATGCGAACAGTATGAAGAGACAAGGAAAGAAAGGACCACAAGCAATGCAGGTCAACTCAACGTTAGAAGAGGTAATAGCTGCAGCAGATGGAATGTCAGATAAAGAATTCAGGATATACATGCTTCAGATGATCTGGAGTCTCAAGGAAGACATCAGACAGCAAATTCAGACAATGAAAGATCACTTCAACAATGAATTACATAAACAAATCCAAGAAGCAAAAGATCAACTATACAGGGAGATAGAGGTTATAAAAAACAAACAAACAGAAATCCTAGAAATGCAGGAAGCAATAAACCAACTTAAAAACTCAATTGAGAATACTACCAGCAGAGTAGAACACTTAGAAGATAGAACATCAGACAATGAAGATAAAGTATTTCAACTTGAAAAGAACATAGACAGCTCAGCAAGACTGTTAAGAAACCATGAGCAGAACATCCAAGAAATATGGGATAACATCAAGAGACCAAATTTAAGAGTCATTGGGATACAGGAAGGGACAGAGTTTCAAACCAAAGGAATGAGCAATCTATTCAATGAAATAATAGGAGAAAACTTCCCAGACTTGAAGAATGAGACAGAATTCCAAATCCTAGAAGCCTACAGGACGCCGAATGTGCAAAATCATAAGAGACCCACACCTAGACACATTATAATGAAGATGCCCAACATACAGAATAAGGAGAGAATTTTAAAAGCTACAAGAGAAAGGAAGCAGATCACATTTAGGGGTAAGCCAATCAGGATAACAGCTGATCTTTCAACACAGACTCTGAAAGCTAGAAGATCCTGGAATAACATATTTCAAACACTGAAAGAAAATGGGTTCCAACCAAGAATTGTGTTTCCAGCGAAATTAAGCTTCAGGATGGAAGATGAAATTAAAACCTTCCATGATAAACAAAAGTTAAAAGAATTTGCAGCTATAAAACCATCTCTTCAAAACATCCTTGGCAAAACATTACAGGAAGAGGAAATGGAAAATAACAATGAAAACCAACAGTGGGAGGTAGGACACTAAAGGGGGGAAAAATAATCAAAGAGGAAAACAAACCATGTTTAGTAACATAAATAAACAAATATGGCTGGAAGAACAACCCATATCTCAATAATAATCCTAAATGTTAATGGCTTAAACTCACCAATCAAGAGACACAGGCTAGTAGAATGGATCACAAAACAAGACCCAACAATATGCTGCCTACAGGAGACGCATTTGATAGGAAAAGACATACATAGGCTGAAGGTGAAAGGTTGGGAAAAATCATATCACTCATATGGACTTCGGAAAGAAGCAGGAGTGTCCATGCTCATATCAAATAAAATAGATTTCAAGCCAAAGTTAATCAAAAGGGATAAAGAGGGACACTACATACTGCTTAAGGGAAACATACACCAACAAGACATAACAATCATAAATATATATGCCCCAAACAATGGTGCAGCTATGTTCATCAAACAAACTCTTCTCAAGTTCAAGAGTCTAATACACCACCATACAATAATCATGGGAGACTTCAACACACCTCTCTCGCCACTGGACAGATCTTCCAAACAAAAGTTGAATAAGGAAACTATAGAACTCAATAACACAATTAATAACCTAGACTTAATTGACATATATAGAATATACCACCCAACATCAAGCAGTTACACTTTTTTCTCAGCAGCACATGGATCCTTCTCAAAAATAGATCATATATTATGTCACAGGGCAACTCTTAGACAATACAAAGTAGTAGAGATAATACCATGCATCCTATCTGATCATAATGGAATGGAACTGAAAATAAACGATAAAAGAAGGAAGGAAAAAGAATACATCACTTGGAGAATGAACAATAGGTTACTGAATGATCAATGGGTTAGAGAAGACATCAAGGAGGAAATTAAAAAATTCTTAGAGATAAATGAAAATACAGAAACAACATATCGGAATCTATGGGACACATTGAAAGCAGTTCTAAGAGGAAAATTCATTGCTTGGAGTTCATTCCTTAAAAAAAGAAAAAAACCAACAAATAAATGATCTCATACTTCATCTCAAAATCCTAGAAAAAGAAGAGCAAAACAACAGCAAAAGAAGTAGAAGGCAAGAAATAATTAAAATCAGAGCTGAAATTAATGAAATCGAAACAAAAGAAACAACTGAAAAAATTGACAAAACTAAAAGTTGGTTCTTTGAAAAAATAAACAAAATCGACAGACCCTTAGCCATGCTAGCGAAGAGAAGAAGAGAGAGAACTCAAATTACTAGCATACGGGATGAAGAAGGCAATATCATAACAGACACTTCAGATATACAGAAGATAATCAAAAATTATTTTGAATCCTTATACTCCAATAAATTAGAAGATAGTGAAGTCATCGATAAATTTCTTTAGTCATATGATCTGCCCAGATTGAGTCAGGAGGATATAGACAACCTAAACAGACCAGTATCAATTGAGGAAATAGAAGAAACCATCAAAAGACTACCAACTAAGAAAAGCCCAGGACCGGATGGGTATACAGCAGAGTTTTACAAAACCTTTAAAGAGGAACTAATACCAATACTTTTCAAGCTACTTCGGGAAATAGAAAAAGAGGGAGAACTTCCAAATTCATTCTACGAGGCCAACATCACCCTGATACCTAAACCAGACAAAGACACTTCAAAGAAAGAAAACTACAGACCAATATCTCTAATGAACCTAGATGCAAAAATCCTCAATAAAATTCTGGCGAATCGGATACAAAAACATATCAAAAAAATTGTGCACCATGATCAAGTAGGATTCATCCCTGGGATGCAAGGCTGGTTCAAAATACGGAAATCAATAAATGTTATTCAACACATCAATAGACTTAAAAATAAGAACCATATGATCATCTTGATAGATGCAGAAAAAGCATTCGACAAAGTACAGCATCCCGTTATGTTCAAAACTCTAGAAAAACTAGGGATAACAGGAACATACCTCAATATTGTAAAAGCAATCTATGCTAAGCCTCAGGCTAGCATCATTCTGAATGGAGAAAAATTGAAGGCATTCCCTCTAAAATCTGGAACAAGACAGGGATGCCCTCGCTCACCACTTCTGTTCAACATAGTTCTCGAAACACTGGCCAGAGCAATTAGACAGACGAAAGAAATTAAAGGCATCAAAATAGGAAAAGAAGAACTTAAATTATCACTATTTGCAGATGATATGATTCTATACCTAGCAGACCCAAAAGGATCTACAAAGAAACTATTAGAGCTAATAAATGAATTCAGCAAAGTGGCAGGATATAAAATCAACATGCATAAATCGAAGGCATCCCTGTATATCAGCGACAAATCCTCTAAAATGGAAATGAGGACAACCACTCCATTCAAAATATCTTCAAAAAAAATAAAATACTTGGGAATCAACCTAACAAAAGTGGTGAAAGACTTAAACAATGAAAACTACAGAAACCTAAAGAGAGAAATAGAAGAAGATCTTAGAAGATGGAAAAATATACCCTGTTCATGGATAGGCAGAACTAACATCATCAAAATGGCGATATTACCAAAAGTTCTCTATAGGTTTAATGCAATGCCAATCAAAATCCCAACGGCATTTCTTGTAGAAATAGAGAAAGCAATCATGAAATTCATATAGAAAAATAAACGACCCAGAATAGCAAAAACAACTCTAAGCAGGGAGTGTGAATCAGGCGGTATAGCGATACCAGACTTCAAACTATATTACAGAGCAATAGTAACAAAAACAGCATGGTACTGGTACCAAAACAGGCGGGTGGACCAATGGTACAGAATAGAGGACACAGAAACCAATCCACAAAACTACAACTATCTTATATTTGATAAAGGGTCTAAAAGCATGCAATGGAGGAAGGATAGCATCTTCAACAAATGGTGCTGGGAAAACTGGAAATCCATATGCAACAAAATGAAACTGAATCCCTTTCTCTCGCCATGCACAAAAGTAAATTCAAAATGGATCAAGGAGCTTGATATCAAATCAGAGACACGCCGTCTGATAGAAGAAAAAGTTGGCTACGATCTATATTCGGTGGGGTCGGGCTCCAAATTCCTCAATAGGACACCCATAGCACAAAAGTTAATAACTAGAATCAACAAATGGGACTTACTCAAACTACAAAGTTTTTTCTCAGCAAAAGAAACAATAAGAGAGGTAAATAGAGAACCTACATCCTGGGAACAAATCTTTACTCCTCACACTTCAGATAGAGCCCTAATATCCAGAGTATACAAAGAACTCAAAAAATTAGACAATAAGAGAACAAACAACCCAATCAACAAATGGGCCAAGGACCTGAACAGACACTTCTCAGAGGAGGACTTACAATCAATCAACAAGTACATGAAAAAATGCTCACCATCTCTAGCAGTCAGAGAAATGCAAATCAAAACCACCCTAAGATACCATCTCACTCCAGTTAGATTGGCAGCCATTATGAAGTCAAACAACAACAAGTGCTGGCGAGGATGTGGGGAAAAGGGTACACTCGTACATTGCTGTTGGGACTGCAAATTGGTGCAGCCAATTTGGAAAGCAGTATGGAGATTTCTTGGAAAGCTGGGAATGGAGCCACCATTTGACTCAGCTATTCCCCTTCTCGGTCTATTCCCTAAAGACCTAAAAAGAGCATGCTACAGGGACACTGCTACATCGATGTTCATAGCAGCACAATTCACAATAGCAAGACTGTGGAACCAACCTAGATGCCCTTCAGTAGATGAATGGATAAAAAAAATGTGGCATTTATACACAATGGAGTATTACTCTGCATTAAAAAATGACAAAATCATAGAATTTACAGGGAAATGGATGGCATTAGAGCAGATTATGCTAAGTGAAGCTAGCCAATCCCTAAAAAACAAATGCCAAATGTCTTCTTTGATATAAGGAGAGTAACTAAGAACAAAGTAGGATCGAAGAGCATGAGAAGAAGATTAACATTAAACAGGGATGAGAGGTGGGAGGGAAAGGGAGAGAGAAGGGAAATTGCATGGAAATGGAAGGAGACCCTCAGAGTTATACAAAAGTACATACAAGAGGAAGTGAGGGGAAAGGGAAAAATAATACAAGGGGGACAAATGAATGTCAGTAGAGGGGGCAGAGAGAGAAGAGGGGAGGGGAGGGGAGGGGAGGGGGGATAGTAGAAGATAGGAAAGGCAGCAGAACACAACAGACACTAGTATGGCAATATGTAAATCAATGGATGTGTAACTGATGTGATTCTGCAATCTGTATATGGGGTAAAAATGGGAGCTCATAACCCACTTGAATCAAAGTGTGAAATATGATGTATCAAGAACTATATAATGTTTTGAACAGCCAACAATAAAAAATTTAAAAAAATATATATCTAACTCATGTGCCACAGTCTGGCTGGGCACAATCAGGAGCCACTTGTCAAAAGAAACTAACTTTATTTTTAGAACCACACACACCAAACAAAACAGCCTCTCAGGAAAAACCCTCAGAGCCTCAACTGCCACCACCGGCTTTCCACAAGCCTCTCTCTCCCACACAAGCTTCTCTCCACCTCCCACAATTCTCCTGCTCTTGAGGCCGATTGGCTGGGTCATGAGGGCGGAGCCAAAAAAGTCCCCCAATGAGCAGCTCCATGGTCTGAAAGGGCAGGGAAACAGCCCAATGAGCATCACCGCAGAGGAGCCAATCAGCTAGTTGTTGCTGGGGCCGCTGTGAGCCAATCATCAGCCGGCAGCTGGAAGTTTGCTGGCAGCTGGAAGTTTGCTGGGGCCCCTTCGGCTGTGGCTCTCAACATCTCCCCCTCTCTGTTTAAACAACAAGCATGTGGCTTAGGGACCGTGCCTGCCTTAGGTTGTCCAATAGTACATATGGTCCTTAGGTTGGTACCATTGCAATTGGATCTTACCCGTCACTGACTACCGGTCCAGTATAGCCACACCTGTGGAGAGGTCTTTGTACCAGCAGGGGGGTGAGGTTCTTTGCCTCACCTCTGTTGGCCCCCAAATTTTAGCTGGACGATCATGACAAGCAGAAGGGAGGAAGATACACCAAGCCAATTGACGGCTCCTTTTGGAAAAATTGTACCACCAATGACATCATCAGCAAAAATACCCCAACACTACCACAAGTTGCTGCACCAACAGATAGTTCACAATGCATACAGGTGAGCTCACAATGTAACCAGGCAAGTTCTGCAAGCAGTTCAGTGATGGCTATTGTAGAAGCTATAGATTGGTTTTATCTTTGACTTCACCAGCACTGGGATGAAGATAGGAATTCTGGCAATAATGGCTAAAGAAAAAATTATGTAACATTCCAGAAGGCACTAAAAGAAAACAATTTTCTTAACAATTTACATTATCTTTAAGAGAATTATTAAATATAATGAAAAGGAAAGGTGAAAGTAAACAAACAGATCTGTTAACCTTCTTTTTTGTTTACATATTAAAACAATCCTCAACAGTTGTTTATCCAATTTAAATTAAACCATATAAATCACGTGAAAAAAAATATTTGGATCCATTTTATCATGAGCCGTTCATCATATATGATATATGGACATACATACATTCAAACATATAACACAAAACACAAGTGTGCACACATAATATAATACATACAACACATAACATTATAGTAAAGGCCTTATAACTTTTTACAGGTGAAATCTCCATTGCAATGTTTAAAAACTCTATAGTCAAAAAATAGAACTGATCAGCAAAACATTAACCTAGGTCTGTATGAGCTCAAAAAACAAAATAGAACTTCATGATATGGCAAAGGGCAATAATAAAATAGATATTGAAAAAAGCATCCTGGTTCTGTTGCAGATGTAAGAATAGCCAAACTGGAGTTTTGGATATCAGTTGTTATGGATTTGAGCCAAATCATCTTCTTTTTGGTCTGTAGAAATCGCTTTAGTTAATCTTTCTGGAATCCAAATCGGCTGCTGTTCTCCCTGTGGAAACACATAAACAGACCCCCGACTCCAGACAATCACTGGGTCAGGACCTTGGTTAATCTCTCTGGAATCCAAATAGGCTGCTGTTCTCCCTATGGAAACACACAAACAGACCCCCGACTCCAGACAATTACTGGGTCAGGACCTTTCCATTGTCCTGTTAGAATATCCTTCCAAAGTACCTTGGGCTTATGTACATTTTTTGGACACATATGCCTTTCCACAGCACTAAGTCCTGATGAATCCAAATTTTAAAAGTTTAGAGTAAAAAGGGTTATTTTAAGTTTATCTTTGGGGAATATATACCCCTTCCCAATTCCTTCTTTTTGCTTTAATAAGTACATTTTAATAGTTTGATGAGCTCTTTCAACTATGCCTTGTCCCTGTGGATTGTATGGGATTCCTGTTATATGAGTCATGCCAAATGTTGAGCAAAATTGTTTAAAAGAGGTAGAAGAATAACCAGGGGCATTATCTGTTTTTAACTGTTTTGGAACACCCACAGTGGCAAAATTTTGTAAGCAATGAGCTATAACATCTTTAGTTTTTTTCTCCGGCATGAAGGGAGCCCATCAAAAATCCAGAAGTATCAACTGTAACATGCAAATATTTTAATTTTCCAAATTCTGGCAAGTGTGTGACATCCATCTGCCAAATATGGTTAGGTATCAATCCTCTAGGATTGACTCCAAGATTAACTTGTGGTAAAAATGTCACACAATTTTGACATTGTTTTATTATTTGTCTAGCATGTTCCTTAGTTATTTTAAAATGCTTTTGTAAAGTATTAGCATTGACATGGAACTTTTTATGAAAATTTATAGCTTCTTCTAGTGTAGAGAAAATATGTATGTCATGTGTAGTTTTATCTGCTAAATCATTGCCCAAACTAAGGGCTCCAGGCAATCCTGTATGTGCCCTGATATGTCCTATAAAGAATGGATCTTTTCTGTCCCAGATTAGACTTTGTATAGTGGAAAGCAAAGAGAAAACAGTAGAAGAAGGGGAAATCCTACCAGCATCTTCAAGAGATACTATAGCATTAACTACATACTGACTATCAGAAAATAAATTAAATACAGAATCTTTAAACATCACAAAAGCTTGTAAAACTGCATTAAGCTCTACCTTTTGAGCTGATTGTTTGGGTACTAAAAATGTAAAAGTTTGATCAGGGGTAACTACTGCTGCTGTACCATTATTTGACCCATCAGTGAATATATTTGGAGCATTCATGATAGGTGTTTTTCTTGTCATTTTTGGAAAAATTACAGGATGCAATGACCAAAAAGACAATAAAGGATTAGATGGAAAGTGGTTATCAAATGAAACATTAGATTTGCACATGATTATTGCCCAAGTATTTAACTCATTAGCTAACTCATCAATTTGATTCATAGTATATGGAGTAATAATTTTATTGGGAGAAATTCCAAACACTCCCTTTGCTGCTTTTATTCCTTTGAGTATTAATTGTCCTACAGCCTCAGGATACCTAGTAAGAATAGTGTTAGGAGAATAAGATAAATGTATCCATAATAATGGACCTTCTTGCCAAAATACTCCTGTAGGAATATTTTTTGTTGGTAGTACAATAAATAATAAAGGCAAACTTATATCAATTCTATCCAAATGCATATTTTCCATATATGTTTCAATGATTTTTAATGCCATTCTTGCTTCAGGCGTTAACATTCGGGGTGAATTTGGATCTGATGGACCTTTTAGGATATCAAATAAAGGTCCCAACTCTCCTGTTGGTGTACCTAAATAAGGCCTCATCCAATTTATGTCTCCTAATAACTTTTGAAAGTCATTAAGTGATTTGAGTTGATCTACTCGTATTTGAATTTTTGGTGGACGGACCATGGTTGAGGATAATAGAACTCCTAAATAATTAATTGGAAAATTTAATTGTACTTTATCTATTGCTATCTCTAGATTATAATTTTTTAATAAGTTTGTAAGTGTGGCATAACATTCTAGCAATGTGTTTTTATCTTTGTGTGCTAATAATACATCATCCATATAGTGAAATATTTGTAGTTCAGGATTTTGATTTTTAGTGGCTGGATTACTTTGTTAACATAAATTTGACACATAGTTGGGCTGTTAGCCATCCCTTGAGGGAGTACTTTCCATTCATATCTCTGATCAGGACCTTCATGATTCAGTGCAGGGATAGTAAATGCAAAACTTGGACTATCCTCAGGATGAATTGGAATTGAAAAAAAAAAACAATCTTTAATATCTATAACTAAAACATACCAGGTTTTTGGCAAAGCAGACAACTGAGGAATCCCTGATTGAGCAGGTCCCATAATAACCATCTCATTATTAATGGCTCTTAAATCTTGCAATAATCTCCATTTACCAGATTTCTTTTTGATGACAAAAATGGGAGTATTATGGGGAGATACAGAAGGTTGTATATGTCCTTCTGCTAATTGTTGTTTGACCAGGTCATGGGCTGCTTGTATCTTTTCTTTAGTCAGGGGCCACTGAGGAACACATACTGGTCTTTCTGATTTCCAAGTAATTTTTATTGTCTCAGTGGCCCTTTCTGAAAATCCAACCCATGTCTGTCTGTTCCTTGATCTATTTGTATTGGTGCTGCTATACCTTGTTCTTGTTTTTCTAATCTTTTTCCTTTCCTAAAACCTTGTCTAGTCATAATAGTGGGTGCATTTTGGTTGATGTTATTTGTTAATGTCAAACCTAATTGATCTAGGACATCTCGTCCCCATAAATTTATGGGAAGATGATCCAATACAAATGGCTATATAGTTCCTTCACATCCTTCAGGATCCTTCCAATCTAATACCATTGCACTTCTATGGGGATTAGTCGCCACTCCTAGGCCTTGAAGCGTTTGAGTGGCTTGTTGTAATGGCCAATGTTTTGGCCATTCTTGACGAGAGATGATGCTAAGGTCTGCACCTGTATCCAGTAGCCCATGAAATTCATGTCCTTGAATATTTAGTTTTAGCATGGGGCAAGAATCTAGATTTAAAGACAGCATAGCCCAATCTACACCTGTGGAGCCTAATCCCTTGGAACCTCTTTCTACAGTACGACTGGAAAATTTATCATGTACGCTGGGTATTATTAGTAACTGTGCTATTCAATCTCCTGGTGAAATTACTGATATACCCTTTGGAGAACTGGCTATAATTTTTATTTCACCTTCATAATCGGGATCAATTACCCCAGGACTTATCATAAGTCCTTTTAGAGTAGAAGAGCTGCGTCCCAATAATAAGCCTACTGTTCCTTTGGGAAGAGGTCCTTTCACCCCTGTGGGAATGATTTGAACTCCCATCTCTGGAGTTAGTACTGCTCTGGCAGAGGCGTAGATGTCCAACCCTGCGCTCCCTCTGGTTTGTCTGATGAGGGATCTGATGGACAATGTGTCCTGGGCACTACCCTGATGGGGTTGCTGGGTTCCTCCAGTGCTCCGTATATTTGTGGTTTTGGTCCCCGGAGCATTGGGCCCCCCTGTCCATTTTTTGGCAATGGAGCCCGATGCCTTTCTCCACGATATCGTGGATAAACACCTGGTCCTTGTTCGTTTTTTGATAATGGAGTACCCTCTATGGTGGTTTGAGAACGGCATTCATTAGCCCAATGTCTCCCTCTACGGCATCGTGGGCAAATACCTGGTATTCTACTCCTTTGATACCTAGTTTTGTTAAACCCTCCTCCAATGGGGCAGTTCCTTTTAAAATGTCCTGTTTGTTCACAATTGTAGCATGTTCTTGGCCTGGCATCTAAAGCTTGTTTTACTGCAGCTGCCACAATTTGCCCTTGTTCATTAATGTCTCTGGCATCTAAAGCCTGTTTTACTGCAGCTGCCATGACTTGCTCTTGTTCATTAATGTCTTTACATAATTTAATATATTTGTTTAAATCTTCATGTTTCCATGGTCTAATGATATCTCTGCACCAACAATTCGCTTGCTCATAAGCCAGGTGTTTTTGTAATGGCATTGCTTGTTCTGTATTCCCAAAAACTCTGGTATCTGTTTGAATAAGCCTATCTACAAATTCAGCATAAGGTTCATTAGCTCCTTGTATTACCTTAGATAATTGACCTTGTAAACCTCCATGTCCTTGTAAAGTCTTCCATGCCTTAATTGCATCTACAGCAATTTATGCATATACACCAGGATCATATGCAATTTGTTGCTGCTGACCCTCATAAGGTCCCTTTCCTAACAACATATCTAGATTTCTCTGAGGATAACCAGTTGCTGCATTTCGCCTAGCCGTCTCCTTGCAAAATTCCTCATTGGCAACCTTCCATAACAGGTATTGTCCTCCATTTAGCACAGCTTTACACATATTAGCCCAATCTGCTGGCGTCATGTTCAAGTTGTTAATGGATTCGACCATGCTTACAGTGAAGGGTGCTTGAGGACCATAGGTTGTTACAGCCTCTTTTAGCTGCTTCACTGTTTTGAAATTTAAAACTTGGTAAAATCGCTGCCCTCCTGCCTCAAATACAGGGCATGTTAATATTTGAGATCTTGTCTCAGGATCCCAACTATCAACTGCGGGGGTTGGGGACCTCCCAGCATATGGAGGTGGCCTTGTTAGTTGGACACTTACGTCCTCTGGTGATAGAAAGGTGTTAGTAGCAGTCTCCTGTAGAGGTGGTGCTGTTGGTTGGACACTTACACCCTCTGGTGATAGAAAGGTGTTAGTAGCAGTCTCCTGTTGTAACTTTCCCCCTGATGGCTTTTTCTGTTTTACACTTTCTTTCTCTGTCTGACTAGCTTGAGAGGCCTTCTCTTTTACTTGAATCTTTTCCTCTGACTAACTTGAGAGACCTTCTCTTTTACTTGAATCATTATGTCTTCTCCTTCCTCTACCATTGTCTGAACTGAAGGCTTTGGACTAAGCAAACAAGATCTGAATGTCCACAATGGCATTGTGCCAACTGGCAGAGTCCCTGGGCTTTTCTATTCTTTTTAAATCTTCACCATGATGGTTCCATTGTGATATATTTAACAACTCCTCCTTAAAAAGCCATGGGCTACATTTTTGTATTGTATCAACGTATGCCCTGACTGTTCTTGATTTTACTGAGATGCCTTCTTCCTCTAACAATTTACTTAACACTCTTTCAGTTTGTTTTTTGCTAATTTCTGATCCCGTATTTCTACTATAATACAACCCAACAAGATGACGCCAAACAAAACCGAGACAGAATGAAATAAAAAGGGAACAACAAAAAGTCATTATAGCCTTTCTATCCTCCTGACATGTGCATCCGTCCTTTCTCCCTATCTGTTCCTCAGACGTAAATAGTTTTTCCTCAGATGTGAGCGGTTTTTCTTCCGTCTCACTCATCTCCAGGGACAGGCAACTTAAAACAAAAGTGAAGCAAAATAAAAGAGGAATCTTAAAATGGCTATCCATCCTCTCGCCCTGCCCTCAGGGGCGAGCAGTTTCACTTACCCTCAGTCGCTCCCCGTGCGAGCCACCAATTGCCGCAGTCTGGCTGGGCACAATCAGGAACCACTTGTCAAAAGAAACTAACTTTATTTTTAGAACCACACACGCCAAACAAAACAGCCTCTCAGGAAAAACCCTCAGAGCCTCATCTGCCACCACCGGCTTTCCACAAGCCTCTCTCTGCCACACAAGCTTCTCTCCACCTCCCACAATCCTCCTGCTCTTGAGGCCGATTGGCTGGGTCACGAGGGCGGAGCCAAAAAAGTCCCTCAATGAGCAGCTCCGTGGTCTGAAAGGGCAGGGAAACAGCCCAATGAGCATCACTGCAGAGGAGCCAATCAGCTAGATGTTGCTGGGGCCGCTGTGAGCCAATCATCAGCCGGCAGCTGGAAGTTTGCTGGCAGCTGGAAGTTTGCTGGGGCCCCTTCGGCTGTGGCTCTCAACACTCATGTATTCATGTTGTTCAATGTTGGGGAAGAATTAGTGTATTTTGTTTCATGTTTTATAGTGATTTTCAGAGGAAGGATAGTCGGAGGAATTACTTTGAAATGGTTGGAAGCTGAAGTTGAGTAAGCATTTGGACTCATACATGTCTAGTAATGTACATACATCCATAAATCCATGCTTATCTAGTAATAATAACATGTCTATCATCAACTAATGCACTATTGAAGCCATTCAGGTTGCCAGAATCTGCTAAATTTGTATTGACTCTATTTCTGAGATATTAAGTTAGTAACTGATTGAAATCTTTGTAGTTTCTATACAGAGTAATATAAGCAACTATTCTTTGTAAATAGGTGTTTTAAAAGTAATTTTTAAAATGAATTCTTTGCTGAAAATCCATAATATTAAAATCAATGGATAAAAGCAATGTTATTTTATTAAAATTGAGCACAAAAGCCAAGAACTCAGGTAGCCATTTTCCTTGCAGACATTCTCTTGACCTTCCAACTTCTTGAGAACCCAGATTTTATAGAACTCTTCTTGACAAACAATGCATTTCCACTAGAACTTGATAAACTCTATCTGTATATTAAATCATCTTTAAACTGACTTTCTTCATAATCTTCTATATTCTTCTCAGTTTGAATATACATTATAAAATGTCCATATTTGTTTCTTTCAGACATAACTAATTTATAGTTTATATTGTTTCCATACTTAATTTTATAAGCTTTACTTTTCGATGTTGAGTTTTTAAATGAAATAAAAGTTTTAAATTTACATGTAATGGGTCTCATGCTAAGCCATCTCTGATTGTTACAAAAAGAATGAGTCAACTGGTATAATGAATATACTGTCAGTCCCTAGCAAGACATTTGGCAGATAAGGTTACTCAATTACATCTGCATAGGACGTTCTGATGTAATCATGAATTTGGTCTCTACCAAAAGGAAAAGTAATATTTAAAGTCTCAGAATTTTTTTTATCCCTAAGGGGAAAATAACGTCATTTGTAATATAATTCCTACAATATGTAATAGTTTTGGCTCTTCTGTATCATGTATGTGTATATATATATATATATATATATATATATATATGTGCATGTATACATATATGCATGTATGTATATATGTACACATGTCTGTATACACACATTTTACATATATATATATATACACATATATAACGTTTTGTTATATTGCACACATGCCTTTTTTGTTATATTTTCTTTTCTTCTTTTTTTGTTAGTAAATGGATTATTTTTTTTACTTCTGGCAACTTGAAAGTGATATTCTTGATTTTTTTCGTCATCTACAGATTCCTTCCAAAAGAGAAATGCTATTAAAACTTGATTAAGTCTCTCTTCAGCAACTAGCTGAAATTTAGTTATTCTAATCAATAGCAATGACAGTTCTTGATAGTAAAACTGCATGCAATTTTTTTTTTCATGCAGCATGATTAAATAAATTTTTGTTTGATTTGGTGAAGCCACCTTCATACCACTTTTTTATCTAAGTTTATCTTTGGCTTTCTTCTTGACTAGATGTGCAAAAAATATTTTTGGATATCCTTTTATTGTTTATTTTGCTGAGTTAATTGATTTTTGCCATGGAGATACAGACTTTCTCTTCTAGTCAGGTGACTATATGGTTCCCATATATTATTATTTTACAGGTAAGAGAATACTTTTTGTGAGTTATTTGGGTTTTGGATACACATTGAGTTAATAACAACAGCAAACATTCTCAAAAATGGTTGCCATGTCACAGTAAGGACTAGGGAAACTGTAGTGGATACCAGAGAAAAACTCAATTCCACACATTACTGAAGGTGATTCAGTAGCATTCTTACCATTAAGAGAATAAAACATTAGTACATAAAAATAAGTATAATGCTCATCAGTTATACATGTCTTAAAAGCAGTGGACAAAAGTGAGAAGATTTTTTTCCAAATAAATATTATCCAAAGAAACTAAATTTATTTAATGTTTTAACTAAATTTTAAGAAAGAATAAACTTGTATGTTCAGGTTCAGGTGACTTTTTAAAACATGGTTTGAGATATCACAAAGTACTTTCATCTGCATCAAAGAAAATATCACAAAGAAAATATATATATTTTCAATGACTATTGAAAAAATGAAAGTGGGTAACCCTAAGAGTTTAAAAACCCATAATTCAATCATGGCTCCCAACATCTCAGAAACACACAGAAAACACATCAAAGCCTTATCCTTATAAATATTAGAAATAAATCAATGTTAAATATTCACATGTTCACATGTGATTGTTGGTTAGTCTCCTGTTTACTGAGATTTTTATCATGCTAATAATAAATTCATATGGCAGACTTACCTTATTAAATTTCAGTTATTGATTTTAGGAGAAGGACAGGAGTAAAACCACATTGGACTACATATGAAAAATAAAATAGCTATATTAGCTCCTGTCAAACAATTTGAAAGAACAACAACAACAATAAAAATACATGTTTTCAGTTCAATCTACATTAAAAAAAAATCAAAGGCTTACGAATGCACTTCAGGGTTAGCAAAGGGTTGGATCGCCAATGCAGGGTTTAGCTTTGTGGCTTTCATGATTTTGAATGTTTTCATTTGAGCTAGTGAGTCACCTCAGATGTATCCGATCCAGGTTGGATTCTGACAGGCAGTTACAGGTCTGTTACAGGTCTATTATTTGTGTATCTCATCCCCTTTGGATCAGCAGGCCAGCATAGCATGATCTTTTCTTGGTAATTGCAAATGTACAAAAGAATACATAGAATCACATGTGGATTCTTAAGACTGAGCTACAGAAGGAGTATACTGTCATGGATGACAACATACCATTAGTCAAAGTATGCCACATGGCCGTTTCCAAGATTCAAGGCTGAGATACTATACCTGTTCTAAGGCTACACCAAGGTAAAAGACATAGTTTACCTCAGAAGCCAATGTCAGGGAAGATTATGTGTACAGAATGCTAAATTACAGAAGATCACATGTCATTTAAAGAGTGAGTGAAACACAAATACACATATATAATTACATTTGAATCATGAATAAATTAAAAGTGATGAAATATAGAAGCACAATTTGTAATTATTTGGGTGTAGGAACTGAGAAATGCTAAGCAACGGTTTACAAGCAATGGTTCACAAAACAAGTGAATAATAATAATACGTTTAACAACACATGTGAGATGTTTTGAATATGAAGGATGCGGACAGCTTCCTGTGATAATAAGCTTAGAAAGGTTTCTTTCAGCTCAGCCTGTGGGATTTTCCAGTCCATGATCAATTGGCTCCTTTGCATTGTGCCTATGGCAAAGCAGCACATATGGCAGAAGCAAATAGTGGAATAAATTGCTTATTGCATCATGAACCAGGGAACAAAGAAAGAGAGAAAGAGGGGCTTCAGTCCCACAGTCTTCTTCAAGGGCATGTATACAGTGATCTGGTTTACTTCCACTAGGCCCCACTTCTCAAAGTTCCCACCCACCTCCTAATAACACTACCCTGGATACCAAGCCCTTAACATATGGGCCATTTGTGGACATTCAACATCCAAGCTATAGCAGATGCAATTGACAGAAATAAATATAACTCAACAACGGTTTGGCTTTACTATGTCTGAAGAGTAGATTCTGAGCCAAACTCAGAATGCTAGTTTATAAATAAGGAGATTCAGTTAAACTGATGCCACTTACTCAGAAAAGGCAACACAGTATCGCAATGTCAGAAGGGACATCTTTTTGGTTATGGAAATCCTACAAGTCTCAGAATTTCTTCTTAAATGTCCTCATTAGTTTCTATTCAAGAGATTGGAAAGTTTTCAGGGTAAAATATTGTCATCATAGATATATTTGATTAATATACTTTTTTAATTTTTAAAAATTTCAAAAGCATTAAGCTTATGAGTTGGTTTTTGCTTATTTTTGTCCTACAAATTCATATAGATTGAATTTCATTTAGAAGTATCCAGGTGTCCTCCTATCACTTCTGCAGCAATCCGTTTTACCGTCTCTTGTTCTTTTTTTGCTATGGCACGTCTTCTGTTCATCATGGTTTTGTCAGTACCAGAATGAGTACATGAGGGTTTAGATGAAGTTATACATTTCATCTGTGGTATAAGCAACCCTCCATACAATCACATCTTCTTTATTAGACCTAATATGCTAAATTTAACTTGAACCAAAATTTCCTTAAAAGTTATCTTCCTTTAACAAAATCAAAACAACAATATTATAATACCAATCTATAAACTTTAATAAAATATCTATAGAATGTTTTGTGAATTAACATGCACAATAAAGGGTGCAATTGACAGAAATAAATACAATTCAACAACAGCTCTCTATATCCATTGATAGATGAACAGCATACTAAATCATATATTTATCTGTGTCATGCATGTACACATAGCAATTTACTATTGTATATGTTGTTATATCTGAGTCTGTAACAGTCTTAACTTACAACTCAAGGTGCAATTTCAGATCTGACCTGAGTTTTAAAAAAATAGAGTACTTGGTCCAAGATGACAGCTATATGCCAAGATAAAAATTATTTTTCCCTTTTCTTCATTTAATGTTCCCTAATAGGCGCCGAGAAGATATTGTATGCCAATTACAATTTGTCTCTTATTCTTTTTATTTTCCTGAAATGATATGACATAATATGTATGAAAGTCCTTTTTAAGTTGTAATTTTTTTATAAATGCAAATTGTTGTTTTCAAAAAAGGGAGAAATAGTGACAGGTACAATAGTACCTGTCAGCAGAAAATGAAAAAGTTTTCCTCAACAATTTAAATATATGAACCCTCTCAGGTACCACATTTTGCTCTCAATGATGAGCAGGCTTAATCAAAATTCCCACCATGTATTCAAATATTTCAATATACTCACAAATTTTGTCTTTCTTCTGCTTCAAAATGTGCTCTTTTTTTCAAGCATAAAACAGAATATATCAAATTTAGTCCTGGCTGTGGAACACGAAACAGAGAATTCATCCCTATTAGAGTGTGTATACCATCAACATCACTGAGTTGCTACTTAATGATATCACTGTCAGTTTCAATGCAAAGATTTCTACTGCTGCCATCACTGCTTCACTTTCTATGCTCTCTTTCCCTCTCACTTATCTATAAAGACTTAAATGTGATCCCTAGCCTCCTTTATATGAATCTGTTATGCATGGGAGTCAAAAACTCATTATAGAACTTGCCATCCTATTTCTATTTCTGTGTTATTTTTTTTTTGGATATGTGTTCAATATTTACATTGAAAAGATTGTAGATCTGAAGAATGTGTTTTTAAAGAGATTAAATATATTCTACCACAATATTTGAAAATAAGACTGTGTGCTTTTTTTTCTGATGGAAAAACATGAAGTGTTAATACAGGGTTAAGAATTATCATTTATTCATGATCAACACAGAGTCTGGCAATGTGGGTACCGATTTTTTTGTATATGGTTTTTATTTTCAACGAATGTTGATTCAGAAGAGCATTATTCTGTCATTAAAACTTGTAGCAGTAATCCAAATTTAGCTTGAGATGAGAAAAGAAGGGTTTTTCTTCATCTCCTTGATATGGTTACCATCCTTTTTGCCAGCACCAAGGGGTTACAAGGTGATGAAAAGGAAATGCAAAGAAGAAGCAAGAAGGAAGGAATTGGAAAGAAGAAAAATGACGAGTGTGATGGAGACACCCCTGAATTAATGATGACATAGGAACTGAAGTACTTTTTCTCTTTCAATTTCCCTTGTTAGATTTGTTCCACTCAAACCTATTAGAAGATAAGTGGGATTTTAGTATCGATTCCATATCCCCTCTGCTCTCCATAGTAAGAACCCTTGTTTTAGTCAGTTTTTCACTGCTGCAACTAAAAGACAAAACAAGAAAATTTTTAAGGACACAAAGTTTATTTGGGGGTCACAGTTTCAGAGGTCTTAGTTCATAGACAGCCAGTTCTATTCCTTGAGGCTCTAGGTGAGACTGAACATCATGGTGGAAGAGTGTTGTGAAGGGAAGTATCCCACATGATGATCAGAAAGCAGAGAGAGAATAAGCTCAGCTCACAAAATATACACCCCAAAAAGCACCTCTTCCAGCCACACACTACAGCCTATAGTTACTACTCAGCTAATCTCTCTCACGGGATTAAATCACTAATTAGATTAAAGACTCTCACAATCCAATCCTTTCACCTCTGAATGTTCTTTCATTGTCTCACATATGAGCTTTTGGGGGGCACTTCATACCTAAATCATAACAGACTCCAGAATCTTGTATAGTACCTCCTACACCACACTGTGTCTATAAATTCCAAGATTAAGTATAAAAGGGTAGAGAAAAAGACTAACATGTGCCGGGTATGGTGGTTCACACCTATAATCCCAAAGGCTCTGGAGGCTTAGGCAGGAGGATTGGAGTTCAAAGCCAGCCAAAACAACAGTGAGGCATTAAGCAAATCAGTGTGGAGACCCTGTCTCTAAATAATACAAATTAGGGCTGGGAATGTTGCTAAGTGGAAAACTGTCCCTAAATTCTATCCCTGGTATTCATGCCCCCACACCCTAGAAAAAAAGATTACCATTTAATTGTTCTTTCAACAAAGCTGTATGTTGCTCAGACATTTTATGCTATCTCAATTGATTGATCTCAGAAGGGAAATTCATAAGTAGAATAACAAGTACTCTAAATTCGAGATGATATCTACAGAAGTAATTGTTGGTAATGTGGAAATCAGAAGAAAAATATAAATATTTGTCCTATTTCAATAGAAGATCATGGCAACAAATGGTAGTACCTACTCTTGTTTTTCAACTTAAAGTTGATTATTTCCAAAAGCACACAAAGCAAAACAAAACTAAACAGCAGACAAAGTTGGAAAGACTTGATGAAACTAAAACAAAATGAAACATGCATCTATAACTTGCTTTTCACTTTTCCTGTTAACAGATTTATTTTGTTGTTTTCATCACAAACAGGAGCTAAAAATTATACAGCTGATTAGTGCTTAAAGATCTCTTTATTCATGGTTCTTGTTTATATTTCAGTGGGTAGGCCTAAGAGTTTTGACCCTGGAATCTCTAATGTGGTTCTAGTTATTGGCCTTTGTGGGAGATGGTGAAGTAATTTGAATAATGTTATTCCCAGGTCACTCAGTGAAAAGCAGTGAAAATAGGTCTTGTACAATCAGGTTCATGGGGTACTTGCATCCTTCAGCTTTCAATTCAGAATGCACATCTGGTAAGGCTTTAATGCTGTTAAATTTTTTATTCATTTTCTGTGATAATGTATCATATAACCTCTTCTCCATTTATAAAGCTTTTTAAGAAGCCATATAATTGATTTTATTAAGAGTTCTTTTATTCAAGGGTGCTCAGTGCCTCTCACAAATCCACAAGAATCACAGTCACTTCCCTGTCTCATGTTTCAGACTCTGGTTATTTTAATCATCTGTCGTTTTCTTCATAATTCATAAGGTGTCCATGTTGAATTCACATCTCTCCTAACTTTCTTGTGCTGTCTGAATCTTCATGGAGGGCTGTGTAATTGAATTTTGTAATTTAAGGCACTTACATCCATGTTTGTTTTATCAAAATTTTCTGATGCCAAAATATATTATTTCACTTAAGTTTTTTAAATACACAAGCATATATATTTGGTGAACATACAAATTATAACATTGTTTTTAAGTATATTGGTAAAATGCAAAGAGTGAAAATTAATAGTGAAAATTTTATTGTTTTAATAGATAAGAGAAACTCAAACATCAGTTAAATGTGATCACTTGAGTTAAACATTGAAGAAATACATGAAGAAATAAGGATGTTATTTTTGAAAAATAACCTGATTTACCATAATTTAGTAACTAGATTTTGGGAAATATATTTCTTTAAAACTGAAAAAAAAAAATCTTTGTCAGCTGACCTATTGATCTACAGAATGACTAATTGAAACAATATTTCATATTTACTTGGCTTGTCATCCTTTTGGACATCCTACTGAGGCTACAGTGTTACACGTTATTTGGCTCCAAGTAGACAGTCTTCTGTTACATACCATTGATTGTTTATGTATGAAGAGACTTGCTTTAATTCCACAGCTCTATCTTCATATCCATCAATAGTGAATTGTTTAATGTTTCTAAGATGTTCATTTATTACATTGTAGTCAGTCCATTTCACACTAACAGCAGTACTGCTCAATTTATTACTGTCACTGCAGGCAATGTTCTGTGGGTGTGTTGACCTATAAAAGGGCACATGCAGGAGGACAGTGTGGTTGCCAGAAATGGAAGGTCAGAAGCTACGGTTACATGAACTCTGCCCTGGATATCCTTTACATCGTAGCTTCTGTTGATCAGGTCTCCTGTCTGATAAAATATTTATAGAGAATCACATGGCAACAAAAGGGTTATTGCTTGTGGGTAGAGATTTCGCCAAATCATAACAGAGGTTTGAATATCTTCACAGTTTCCCAGTGGATGTTCCATCCCTGCAGAATTGTGTTTGTCCCGACATAATAATTTTACTCTGTCATTGAACATATTTCTTCAGGTATAGCCCTTAATAATCATATGCTGAAAGTTGATTATTTTTTATTATTTGATCCCTCAAGTCTGGGATGGAGGAAGAACTAACTACCTAGGTAAAGAGGCTGCTATGAGCACTAAAGTTTAGAGAATAATTAACCAGACAATCAACAATATTTTAATGCAAATGTTGTGTTTGTAGAAGTAGACAGTATGCCAAATAATGTGTATAATGTATAATTCATTAATTTTTATCTGACATTAAGGAGTTTAAATTCTTAATGTATGAGTATACCTAGAAAGTAATGAATGTAAAACTTGTTTCCTTTTAAAATAAATAAGTATCCTCCTGGAACATTTTACTAAAATATATTTTCTTTTACATAAATATAAATTATATATTCATAAAAGTATGATTTTTTAGGTGTTTCACTCATTAATATTCTAAAGTATATTTGTCTTATTTACTCTTGGTTTATTAGTACCAGTTGAGAAATGACCATCGAGTTAAGAATAAATTGTCAGGAAAATTATAGTAACTTTATAATATTTAAAATATATCATAAAATTTGTGGGTTAAAAAATATAAAATTTTCATCATATAGTTCTTGATATAAGAAATCTGAATGGGTATGTCTCAGTGGGCTAAAATTAGAGTTGACAGAACTGTATTTCTGTCAACTTGAACTTTTCTGTCAACTCTTGAACTTTTCCAGCTTCTAGGACTTGATTTCCATGTTTTAAAGTCACTTTAAGTTTACCTTCCTGTTTTGAGGAGAACTGACTATTGTTCTTAGTTCTGTCAACTCAATTTTCCTTTGTCATGTAATCCAACATATTCACAGATAGTGAGGATTAGTGAATTAATATTTTTGGATCGCTATCATCATGCCTAGCATAGTAGACATTGGTATATACAATTTAGTTTTGAAATTTTTATACTTTGTGTTTAAGTGATTGGTTTGGTATCTAGAGAATTTGAATGGGATGATACTTAAAAGTGGTACCTTAATAATAAACAAAACCTTTCCTCAGTATAATAAAAGTAAATTATATATTCTCATTTGAAAATAAACCAAACATACCATATTTTCAATTTCAAATATAGTGTCAAGAAAGTTTCAAAGAAATTTAAAGAAATGCCAAAAGCTTTAAAGACAGACATTAAACTTAAAGAAAGATTAATTAAACACTGGAGGGAAGGGAATTACAATTAAAGGTAGAAGGCAACTAAGAAATAGAAAAAAAAATAATACGGAGAAAAGATGAGTCTAGTGGTTCTCTTATATGACAGTAAAAAGGGGAGAAGAAACGTATGAGAGCAAAATCCTGAGAGAGAGCAGTACTCATCTTATAGGTGTTCAAAATGGAGAGATCAATAGGGACAGGCAGAACAAGATGGAGAAAGCAAGGGGAATTCCTCTTTATTTAAAGAAATGCTTAGAGCAATAAAAATAAACTAATTTAAAAAACAATAATTTTCGTTTTTTGATTCCAGATAAACATATCCTAAATTTTATTATCTCAAGGATGAAGGATAATAACCTACTTATCAGAGACAGCAAGAAAAATAACATATCACCTACAGTACTTAAATGATTGGTTTGACATCAGTTTTTCATTGGCAATAATGGAGTTCGATGAAATTGAAGAGATGGCTTTACCCATATCATTATGTTTAATCTATACTACTTTTTAATCTGTTATTTTTAATCTAAGGATCTGTACTAATCACATTTCCATAATTATAATGCCAAAAGTTGGGACAGAGCCTTCAATATATGGATTTTTAGGAGGCAGTCATGGTACAAACTGCATCCAAGTGTGGGCTTTTGAAAGGGACATTGGACACCAGCTTCTTCCTCTTTGTCATCATTTGACTGTGGCCATGAGATGAGTTTCTGTTTTGCCATGTTTTCCACCATCGCATGCTGTTCATCAAAACCAGAAACAAGGGAGCTAACTTATAATGGACTGAAACTTCCCAAACTATGAGTCAAAATAAACATTTTTATTTGTTTATTATTTCAGGTATTTGTTATAATCACAGAAAGCTAACTCACACAAAACTCACCCTACACAAACACCATACCTGAAATAAGGCTAATTAAAAGACATGTTTTATAATGAGTAATAAAACTTTCCATTTTAAGAGACAAAAACCTTTATATTTTGTGTTTAAAACAATGAAGCTGTGGTGCTGAGGATCGAACCCGGGCCTCATGCATGCCAGGCCAGCGCACTACTACTTGAGCCACATCCCCAGCCCCCAAATTTTGAAATTTTTTATTTTGAAATTAAAATATTATAAATGTGAATATATCTTGACATAAAAATGCAAACTGATATAATAGATTATATAAAAATAAACAAGGAAAAATAATTTTGTTTTCATATATCAGGTAATCATTGTATAGTTTTTAATGCAGTTCTTACAATTAAGGAAATGCTACTATATTAGAAGTTAAAATAATAATTTTCCCTTAATTTTCAAAAGTAACACAAAATAAAGCTACAAAAATGAAGAAATTAATAATTACAAAATGAATGATTAATAAAACTCAAGAAACAAAACTCTCTTTAATGGAAAACTTTTAAAAGGAGATTAATACAGACATAATTTTATAAGACTAAATCATAAAAACAGAAAGTACCTAAGAATATTAGTAACAAAATTCCATTCAGATTGAAGGGAATTTAAAAATACAAAGAATATATATATTGGTGCTGGGGATTGAACCCAGGACCTTGTGCATGCAAGGCAAGCACTCTACCAACTGAGCTATATCCCCAGCCCCAACAAACATTCTTGGTAGAAGATTATAGCAAGAATGTTTTTAAATGGACATTTAGGAAAGTAGACATTATCTAAAATAAAAGATAGGCTTTCTCTGATATAAGTGGGGTGACTCAAAGTGGGGTAGGGAGGGAGAGCATGGGTGGAAAATTACTTCTAGATAGGGGATAGTGGTGAGAGGGAAAGGGAAGGAGAATGGGAATAGCAAGGATGTCATCATTATACAAAAGGAGATGGTCATCATTATACAGAATTCATGTATGAAGATATGAATTTGGTGTCAAAATACCTTATATACAGAGAGTTGATAAATTGTGATATAAAGGTGTACTAAGAATTGTAATGCAAAAAGTTATGAATGTAATGCACTCCTCTATTGTGATGTATGTAAGAAATAATAAATAAATAAATAAATAAATAAATAAATAAATAAATAAATAAGATAGGTAAGCTTTTAGCACAATTTTGGTCCTTCCATGTTATATTCCATACTTTATAGTTACATACACATAGTGGAAAACTCTTTATTTATATTTTGTATAATGGATCAGATAATCTCAAGTAATAATTTTCCTTGTGAATATTTTCCTTGTTAGTTTTTTTCTACTTTCTTTAGTTGGAGAATGGTTTATTTGTTCTACTAACAAATAGACAAGAATTTCATGAAAATTTCAAGATGTGATATGAAGCTACATATGCAATATGTAGTGTTCTGTTTTGCTATTCATTTTCACATATTTCAAAGATCTGTGGTTTGCAGCCAGGTCAGAAATTTTTATTTTTATTTTTTTAACTTGACCGTTTTGAGAGAATACCAAAGATTTATTAATCCATCTATTAAAATGTTATCCAAATAAAGAAAAACTTAGTCGTTAAAGAGGTCCAAAGTATGACTGCTTATATTTTGTTAGATTCCACATAGTGTATTTTGTGTGTGTGTGTGACAAGTGACTCCGAGAATTTCCTGAGTCCCAAACTCCCTTTTTTCATGGATATTAGGAAGATTTGTTAATTACCCAACATTGGGAGAATATTTAATTATGCTTAGAAAATGGGAAAAGCACTATGTAATGTGGGGGAATGAAAAATTCCAGTTCAAGCAAATTAAGCTCGTTTTTTAAAAGAATAAAATCAATTTGTAGGTTAATATGTAAAATTAGTGGAGATTGATAGAATAATTTAAAAAAAAGAAACCTCACCAGGTCTCTTTGCTGAATTTATGTTCTCCCCTGTCAGTATGCAAAACAGGATGATACAGATTACTCTTGACTGCTCCACAGTTAAGATGCCTGTTCATTTTCATGTCAACAACACTTTATTACTACAAGTGCCTTAATTTATGAGCAGGAACAATATATTCAATGAGGAAAAGGTACTGGGCTGTGTGTGTAATCAGCTCTGCATCCTAAGGCGAGCTCTGCACCTATCTAGCTTGGTGCTGTGGGGCATTTACCTAATTCCTTTAGACTCCAATTGCCTAAATGGGAAGCTAAGAGGTTAGGTCAAAATCACTCCCAGCATTTACAATTCTCAGTGAATATTTTAAGTGACAATGCCAAGATTTTCATGTTTTATTGTTTCATATTTAAATTTTTAATGCATTTTCTTATTTGATTTATGTGTGTGTGTGTGTGTGTGTGTGTGCGCACCCTTGTACATGTCCCTATCTATTTCTCTCTCTCCATTGTTCAGGTGTGTGTATACATACAGCTTTTTTTTTTCAGAAATATTTGAAAATAATTTGGTGACTATTCTTTTTAAAATAAAGGGTTTTGTTATAGAAGTATGATATAGTTATCAAAGTCAGAAAATTAACCTAGATATAATACTGTTATTTAATCCATAGTCCATATTCAAATTTCATCAAATTGCTACTTAATATCTATTTTTCTTCCCTGTCCGGTATAGATGGTCTAATTCAAGATCATGAATTAATGATTTTTGTATATTTTTTAACTTCTTTTCATTTAAAGGAGTTCATCAGCCTTTTTGTTTGTTTCTTAACTATGAACATTTTTAGGACTAAACATCAGTATTTTTTTCAGTCACCCTGATATCTTCTGAAATGATGCTGTATCATTCTAACCATATATCAGGAAGCACATTGTGTAGATTTGTCTTAATATTGATGAGGTTTACTCTGATCCTGTGGGTATGGTGATATACCCAGGTTTCTTCTTATAGGTACTATATTTTACCTTTATACCCAAAAAGTACTATGGGGGACTATTTCAATCATCTGATGATAATTTTTATTATTCTATCAGTTTATTAGTCCCTTCTTTCCCATTTTTAAAGTATTCATTCATTTATATTGATATCAATTCAAGATTTATTTTCAAATATATTTATCAATAATTTTTCATGCAGTATTGGCTCTGCACTTGGCCAATGAGGGCCTCTTCAAATTGATACCAGTGTCATTTTGATATTTCTATATTATGCTGTTAATCGTTTTTTAAATTTCTGGCAAAAAGATATTTTAAGTTTATCTTATATGTTCTGTGCATTAGCCTTAGGACTTATAATTTATCCAAAAAGAACTAGCATTTCAATTAAATAATTATATTTAGAAGGCAAGTTATGGAACCCATTTTATCAAGGCATTTTCAGTGGATATTGGTTGCCTTTATAACTCACACATCTATCTCCACACCAGCAACCCAAGACACTAGATTGTCTCCCTCCTTGCATATTCCATATTTGTAATCTCTTTCTTCAAGACAGGAATTTTACTCCCAGTATCCTCAATGTTTACTTGTTTGTATAGCAAATGTATTTTTTGGAGTAAGGAACCATTTCAATATCTCCTGGGTGATAAGTTTTTCATTTACTCCCTTTTTTGTGTGATTTTATTAGTGCATTATAATTATTCCTAACAGTGGGGTTCATTGTGACACATTCATATACACACATAATATAATTTGCTTCATTTCATTCCATAGAGTAAAATTTGTCTTAAATAATGAAAAAGAAGTTAGAGGATTTGTGCAATTTAAACTCAAACCTTTCCCTTTCCCTTCTCCTCTTTGCTCTCCTGATCTTTTTTCTCTATTCTCCCACTCTTCCTTCTATTTATTCATTTATTTTAATTGGTGCATTGTAATTACACATAAAAGTGGGATTCATTGTGTGCACATAATGTAATTTTATGTACTTCATTTCCCTTTTTCTCCTGCCCGCCCTCCCGCTAGATACCTCTCCTTTACTATTATTGGCTTCTTTGTCTCTTTGGTTTTGGTGTCTGCTACTTATTCTAGAGACAAATCCTTTACTTAATTTATGGTATGAAAATATTATCTCCCAGAATCATTGGCTTAGTTTTCATTTCTTACCAATCTTTTTACTGATAACCAGATAACTTTAATTTTGACAAAGTTTATTTTTTCCTTTTTGTTTTACATGATTATTATTTTTTATATCCTATGCTATATTTGCCTATTATCAGATAATTAAGTTAATTTTCAATGTTTGTTTATGAAGTTTCTCATTTCAGACTTTATTTTAGATATAGCATCAAGGTTAATTTTTGAGATTTATATGAAGTAGATGTTAAAGTTCACTTTTATGCATATGGATATTTCTATCATCTGTTTCTGCCCACAAAACATTTCTGATATCAAATGTGTGGGGGTTTTATACCAAGTAAATTCTCCAGTATTCTGCAGATACCAAATCTGATTCTGTTGCTGTTATGGTTATTTTAGGCCCCACAGGTGTGGGCTCAGTCCTACAAGACTGTCTCTATTTTAGTCACCAGTCTCAAGTATGAATGCATAGTGTATAATATATTCTCTGAGTACAGTGCAAATTCTAGGGTTCTCCAATCTTCTGCTGAGGTTTGATTATTTGTTACAGTGACTCACAAAACTCAGGGGAAAACATTTGACTTATATTTACCAATATACTATAAAGAATATGAAGCACATGACTGAATAGCCAAATGTAGTGGAATGTAGGGTGAGGTCTGGGAGGGTCTGGAGCAGGGTGAGCAACTCTCCTGTGGAATTGAAGTTCACTACCCTTCTGCAGGTGGACATATTAACCAACTGGGAGCTTGCTAGACCCAGTAGTTTAGTGATTATTCTAGAGGGTGTATCATATAGGCTTAATAAAATTTTAAACTCATCTCCAGCTGAACCTAAAGAAGTGGGTTGAGGTTGAGGTTCCAAATTTCTAATTAAAGCTTGGTCTTTCTGGTGACCAAGCCTCATCCTGAAACTGTGTAGGAGTCTACGAAGAGTTACTTACTTAGAACATTATATAGGCATGATTTATTAAATCACTAGTCATTAATGTTTAATTTGGTATCCATTTTCTGTCCCCTCTAGAGGTCAGAGCTGTGCCGTTAAGTCCTAACCCTTTAACCAGGCGGCTGGTTCCTTTGCCAATTAACCCCTATCCCAAAGCTACATAGAAACAGAGAGTCACCTCATTAGTATAGCATGTGTTTGAAATGGGTTTATTTATTATGGATTCATAATAAATATGTGATTCTCTCACTCTTATCACTCAGAAAATTTCAATAATTTCAGGAGCTCTCTATCAGAAAGTAGGGACAAAGACCGAATATATATTTCTCATTCTATCCCAATATCATAGATGTACAATTTTCTCTTTTTGTTAAATTAAGTCTAACATTTGCTTATTTTAAAATTTAGCAAGAAACTAATGTTGTTTAATTCTTTTTCCTCCTAACTTATTTGGCACCTCATTTAAAAAACATATAATTGTATGGAATGGGTCTTTTTATAGATTTCTAATTTGTTTCATTGAACTTTTTCCTTTTTCATATAAAATTTAATATTGTCTGGGTTCTCAAGGTTTGAGTTTAAATTGTACAAATACTCTAACTTTGTTTTCCTTATTTAAGACAAATTTTACTCTTTTGTATGTATATCTCCATTTTAAGATCTATTTTACAATCCTATATTTTGAAAATTCTCTTGTAATTATAATGGGTTTGATTTTAGTGTATAAATCATTTTGGTAAAAGTTGATGTAACAATATTTACAAATTTTGCCTTTACTATAGTTTTCCATGTATGCCATATATTTAATATGTTTTATTAAGCTATTAAGTATTTTTCAAATATTTTTTTCAAAATTCTTGCATTCTAATATCAACATCTTTTCTGAGCATTTTTTTTCTTAACTATTTCCCTCTTTGTCAAAGGTCTTATTTTCCCACTTCTCACTTTTACTAAATTGAATTATATGCTAGATTTTTGTATGTTGGATTGTCCTTCAAACATTTTGTGTTTTTACTCAGAGGCTATTTGTTTACTCACGGGTCAGATTCATCCATATAAAAGGTTTTGTTCTCAGATTTTCTTCTTTCTACAGCAGGCTTTAATTTAAAGCTGGGGAGCCCTTCTCAAGAGGCATGACTTTCAGAATGTGCAGGGTTTTCTTTACTTTAGTAATTTGGAACTGCTACATCTCCCAGACCTATGCAACCTGTGGAGTCTCCAACTCCAACGTCACCAGCAGTATACTTCCAGGCCTTGTGCAACTCTGCTTGTGTAGGCATACTCACTAATACTCCCAAGACTTTAGTGGGTACTGCTACATTTCTCTTCATAGCTCCCATCCTAACATATTCAAGTTCTCATCGCCATAACAAAGCTCACACTTACCCTTGTTCATGAGAATCCTGTGTTCTACTTGAATTCAATCTGCTTATACTTCATTCTGATTGTGTGCCCAAGAAGAAAAAAAAAAAAAAAACAAGGTAATTCTAAATATCACCTTGAGTATTTTCCCTGGACAAGAGTACACAGATTTGTGCTAATAGCTGTGCAAAGGCTGAAAATCAGTGCCTTAGATATTTTATCTGGTATATCTTAATTTAGTGTAGTAATGGTAATTATATACTAGTCTTCATATTATGGTCAGAAGAATAGTAATGCTATGTCACTTGTCTAATTTTTATTTCTAAATTTATTATTAAAAACTGACTAAAAGATCACAAAATGCGTACTACAATATAGCACAAATTCAATTTTGTAATAAAAATGAATTGACACATCAAAGTCATAGCACATTCTTTATTCAAGCACAAAGTGTTATTTCCAAAACAATTAAAGACAACGTCAAATCAATCTGAACAACCTTTATAATACTACTTGCCTCATGGCTTTACTGATATTAGTTTTCAAAAGATCCATCTCTTTTAAGAATATTGAATTTTTATTAACTTTTTAAAATTCCTCTGTCCCGAAAAAAAAGAAAAAAAAAAAAACAAATCTCAGAGAGAATAAAATATAAATTATCAAAGTTTATTTTAATGTACACACCTCTCAAATCATAGATTCTCTTCAATTCACCAGATAATTCTCTTGTTATCATTAAATTGTTTGTGCCAAGACCAATTTAGAAATCTGCTCCTGATTTGAATGGATTGTTCTGCAATTATCTTCTGAGTTAGATCACTCTAATATTTTAAACCACATGGAGCAGATCATTAAAATACTTATTGGAAGACAAGTTCAAGCTTGAATCAGAATTATTACCTATCACTCTTTCCTTTAAAACTTAAGGATTCAATACAACATCTCAATTAAACTATGCATTGGTAGGATTAAAACATGAATTTTTTATTGATTTTTTATTTGTCATAATTAGTTACACATGACAGTAGAATGCATTTTGACATATCATACATAAATGGAGTATAACGTCTTTTCATCTGGTTGTACATAATATAGAATTACATAGGTCATGTGATCACATATACACATAGAGTAATAATGTCAGATTCATTCTACTACCATTACTACCCCAAACCCCCTGCCTTTCCTTTACTCCCTTATGCCTAATCCAAAGTACCTCTATTTTTCCCTAGTGCCCATTCTCCCTTATTGTAAATTAACATCCACATATAAGAGAAAACATCCTGCCTTTGGATTTTTGTGATTGGCTTATTTCACTTAGCATGATGTTCCCTAGCTCCATTCATTTACTGTCAAATGCCATCATTTCATTTGTCTTTAAGGCTGAGTAATATTCCATTGTGTATATGTACTATATTTTCTTTATCCATTTTTCCGGGTTTCTGTTCTCGCAACTAAAGGCTTAGGGGTTACTCCAGTTGAACTGGAATAACTGGGCTGCACGAAATAACCACAGAAGAGGCACAGATATCTTTTTCATTCAGGTCTCTATGATGGCTCCTCTGACCTTAAGGGTCCACAGGAAGAGAAGAGAGTAAGAGCACACACTCACCCCTTTTATTGAGGAGAAGCTATTCAAATGAGGCAAAGGGTCAGGTTTCAGAGGGATGAGTCTATCTTCATGATGTCCACTGTCAGTAGGTTGACTGACATCTGGATAGGCCATAACCAAGGGCACAGTAAAAGAAGGGGAAACACACAAGACACTTCCATGGAAGATTCTATCCTAAACAAGGCAAAGGTTTATATTACAAAGGAACAGTGAATGTAGCTCCATCCATGGGGCAGTAGCAAGGCACACCCATGCACGAGACACCATCCCTCAAACCCAAGAAGGGTGGGAAAAGCTCTGTCACATTTCTGTAACTGAGCACCTCAGAGCCGAACTGGGGAATGTGACTCAGTCATGTGCAAGGTTATTCTCCCACACCCATTCATCTATCTAAGGGCATCTAGGTTGGTTTCATAGTTTTGCTCTTGTAAGTTGTGCTGCTATAAACACTGATGTGGGTGCACCACTGTAGTATGCTAATTTTAACTCCTTTGGGTATAAACTGAGGAGTGGGATAGCTGGGTCAAATGGTGGTTCCATTCAGAGTTTTCTCAATAGAAAGTTAACTGATTTCCATAATGGTGTACCAGTTTGCAGTTGTACATCAGCAATGTATGAGTATACCTTTTTTCCCCACATCCTCACCAACATTTATTTTTTTTTTTAAAGAGAGAAGGAGGTGGGGGGGGGGAGAGAGAGAGAGAGAGAGAGAGAGAGAGAGAGAGAGAGAGAGAGAGAATTTTTTAATATTTATTTTTTAGTTATCAGCGGACACAACATCTTTGTTTGTATGTGGTGCTGAGGATCGAACCCGGGCCGCACGCATGCCAGGCGAGCGCGCTACTGCTTGAGCCACATCCCCAGCCCTAACCAACATTTATAATTGCTTGTATTTGATAATTGCCATCTGACTGGAGTGAGATGAAATCTTAGAGTAGTTCTTATTTGCATTTCTCTAATTGCTTGAGATGTTGACCATTTTTTTATATATTTGTTGATCTATTTTATTCCATCTTCTGTGAAGTGACTGTTCTCTTCTTAGCCTATTTATTGATTATGTTATTTGGGTTTTTTTGTTGTTGTTGTTAGTGGTGGTGGTGTTATTTGTTTGTTTGTTTGTTTGTTTTGGTGTTGAGTTTTTTGAGTTCTTTATATATCCTGGAGATTTATGCTCTATCTGAGGTGAATTTGATAGAGATTTTCTCCCATTCTGAAAGGTCTCTTTTCATGTTATTGTTACCTTTTTTGTGAACATTCTTTTTATTTTGATTCCATCCCAATTATTGAATCTTAATTTTACTTCTTGTACTTTAGGAGTCTTGTTAGGGAAGTCATTTCTAAGCTAACATGGTGGAGATTTGGGCCTACTTTTTCTTTTGGTAGGCACAGGGTCTCTGTTCTAGTGCCTAAGACTTTGGTCCACTTTGAGTTCAGTTGTGTGAAGGGTGAGAGATAGGGTTTTAATTTCATTTTTTTTTTACATATGTATTTCCAGTGTTCCCTGCTGCGTTTGTGGATGGAACTATCTTTTCTCCAATGAATCTTTTTGACACTTGTGCTTAGTATAAGATAACTGTATTTATGTGGGCTTGTCTCTATGTCTTCTGTTCAGTACCCTTGGTCTACTTGTCTGTTTTGGTGCCAATACCATGCCATTTTTATTATGGCTCTGTTGTATGGATTAAAGTCTGGTATTTTGATGCCTCCTGCTAAAGGTTACTTTCACTATTCAGGGTCTCTTTGTTTTTCCAAATGAATTTCATGATTGCTTTTACTATTTCTATGAGACATGTCATTGAAATTTTAATAGGAATTGCATAAAATTCCAAATGCAGAAATATTGAAAGCATTCCCTCCAAAATCTGGAACAAGAATTCCCTCTATCACTACTTCCATTCAACATAGTCCTGAAATCTTTGTCCAGAGCAATTAGACAGTTGAAGGAAATTAAAGGGATACCAATAGGAAAAGAAAAACTCAAACTCTCACTATTTGCTGATGCCATGATTCTATATTTAGAAAATCAAAAAAATTCCACCAAAAAACTTCTAGAACTAATAAATGAATTCAGCGAATTAGTAGGATTATAAAATCAACACCCATAAATCAACCACATTCCTATACATCAGTGATGAATCTAATGAGAAAGAAATTAGAAAAACTACCCCATTTACAATAGCCTCTAAAAAAATAGTCTTGAGAGTCACTTTAACCAAAGTGAAAACTACAGACCACTAAGGAAAGAAATTGAAGAATTCCTTATAAGATGGAAAGATTTTCCATGTGCTTGGATAAGCAATAATAATATTTTCAAAATAGCTACACTACCAAAAACATGAATATTTCTGAATCTTCATTTTAAACTTCTTCACAAAGAAGGATATATTATTGTTTTCCAATATTGATAATATAAAGTTTAAGTTAATGTTAAAATAAGAATATTTAATTGAATCTACTAGTAGTATAATTGCCAATTTAGGTTTATTTGGAAATGTGGTTTGTTGAAAAACAATCTATCCAAGATAATTGGAAAATAAAGCACTGTTAGAATACTACTATTAGTGTTAAAATACAGCTGAACACTGTTGGAATACAATCCTTTTGCAATATGAAGAAAAATGATCCCATTCTTAAGAACTATATCTCTCACATAATTTTAGAATTAAGAAAACGAGAAAAGTGATTAAGAATATTATTGGGAGCATTACCAGATATTATAATAGTTGATTTTCTTTGCTTTGCTACCTATACTTCTTGTAAGTTGAAATGGAAGATACTGTGTTTCTCACAAAGAATTGTCTGCTCTTTCTTATTATCCCTTTCTCTTCTTCAGCCAGGACTTATTATTTTTTCTGTTATATTCTTCATGGATAGGGGAGGGAAGTTCTGCTCAGCAGTTCACACACAAACCAAGTAATGTACAGTGGAGACAACTGAAGAAAGCTTCCTCCCATATTTCAACTACTTGGAATGGCTCATCTGTGACTATATTTTGGAAAGTATTTAGATCATTACTTTTATTTGGTTATTTTTATCTAAACTTGTTTAAATAATGAGAGTCAAATTGTAGGAAACACTGTCCTTGAAACAAGCAATTGATGGACAATATGTATGTAATCATTTTACAATAAATTAGTAATAATAAGTAAAATACTGTGGCCCTTGGTTGGAGTGGTGTATAATGAGAAACATTAGTCCTATTCTGAACCATGGTTTATCAAAGATTTAAAGTCTTTTTTGAAACTGAATTTTATTGATTCTCTTATGGATGAGTCACCTCTTTCCTAATATATAAAAGATTCAACTCATGGCCTTCAGTTAAAAGAAGATGACATAAACAACTCATTTTCCCTTGCCATGATTGTTCTATAATTTTCTCTTTTATATTTTCCAACATATTAGTTTTTTTTTCAATACCAGAAATGTTCTCAATCATTAGGAACATGCAGTCCAGTCAAGGAGGCAAAGATTATGTGCCCACTACTGTTCCCAGTTCCTACTTCCCAGGGAAGGTGAGGCAATAGGAAAGGCAGTTAAGTCTTCATATATCACACAGAGATAGTCCCACCAGTGATAAAATAGGATAACTTTAGGATCACTCTCCAAAAGAAGAAATTTAAAAGTGGAGATAGGATACCTAAAGAGGGCCAAGAGAAGGTAAAAATAATAAATCCATCGGAATTAAAATTGCTGTGCTATATTACCTCCTACATGAAGACTTCTCCCAGTTACAGTTAGTAGCTCTCTCTTACCACAGCACAGGACCTGTTTTTTCAAGTTCTTCACCAATTCCATCTTTGTGGAAGGTATAGCAATTTTCACATTTTCCTCCCCACTGGAATGTACTTTGCTCAGTGTTGTGCTATCCAGTTCATTTTCGCTCCTTCCTTCCCACCTCATGTAATACCACTCAATAAATTTGTTTTGTTGAATTGAGGTGACATATATCCTGGTTTGCATAAGGAATAGGACACAAAAAAGCAGTATCAGAAACCCTGGTAATTTTTTAAAAGGTAAAACTATTTTGTTTTATTATGATAGAAGTCTCTTTTTAGCAATAGAAAATATATATCTCTAATATAGAAAAGTAATGATGATAACTCCACCATATCTTTTAACATCATGAACATTTTAGTGTATATTCTTTGTGTGTGTGTGTTTGTGTGTGTGTGTGTGTGTGTGTGTGTGTGCAGAAAGAGAGAGAGAGAGAGGGTGTGGAGGGAAAGAAAACAGAGAAAGGCTTAGTGATGGACCACTATTCACCACTTGTTCTAGTCACCTCTTTTGATGCTGTGATGGAAAGGCCCAACCAGAACAACTATAAAGGAGGAAAAGTTTATTTAGGGGCTCACAGTTTCAGAGGTCTTAATCCATAGACTGCAGGGTCCATTCCTAGGGGCCCAAGTTGAGGCAAGATATCATGCTCGAAAGAGTGTGGTAGAGGGAAGAAGCTCATGTAACGATGAGAAAGGAGAGAGAGAGATAGAGATAGAGATAGAGATAGAGATAGAGAGAGAGAGAGAGAGAGAGAGAGAGACTCTATTGGCCAAATATAAATATACACCCTAAAGCCATGCTTCCAATTCCCACCTCCTCTAGCCACACCCTACCATTTCAGTTACCATTCAATTATTCCTTATCAGAGTACTAATTCACTGATTGGATTAATCATTTCTCTTCTGAACCTTCTTGGATTGTCTTACCTGTGAGCATTTGTGGGACACCTCACATTCAAACCATAACATCACTTAAAAACACATTCATTTCCATATTTATTCTCTTGGGAGATGTTCTGTTCCAGGCAGTAATCAGAATACTGAATATACAGGAGTATAGTATGAATGAAAGAATGCCATGTATCATGAAAAAAAATCTGCAGTAATTAGCTGTAATATAATGCGTGCTCTAAAGTAGAAGTAAGGACAATGTTATTGAAGTAAAGTAGCACAGAAGTGATTCTGAGTAAGTCAGTGTGAAGTGTGAACAGAATCTAATTTCTGTAAACAAGATATTACATATGTCACAAAATCTCTGTCATTTCATGCAAGAAATATGCTCACTTATTAAAATGTTGATATTTCATGTATTTTATGAAATAAAATGACATGAACAGAACTCTAGTAAATGTTTTATGAATAATTCATTTATATTCAAAATAACCTGTGGATCAGGTGCCATTATTCCTATTATGTACATGAGACTATAGGAATTGTAAATACTGAATAGCTTGCTTAAGATCCCATAGAGTTTCTTTAGCAAAATCAAAGGAAATCTCCAAATTTGTTGTAAATAAAAGCTATCATCTAATCTGACACATTAAATGGTCTCCTAGGGGATAAAAATTTCCTTATTGAGTTTCAAAAATTATTTTTATTAATAAATGATTAAATTATTGATATATCAAAATAAGATCCTGTATACTTTAATTTATAATTAGTGAAATGGAGTTACCATATATAAAAGTTAATAAAATTAATGTTCAATTTATTGTTCAATGCCTTGCAAAACTATGTTGAAATGCCTGTGCATTTTAAAATGCCTTCTGAATTCAGTTCAAAATATTAAATAATTAAATGTCTGGAACAGCACTATTAAATATTTATGGTTTTATAATGTTCCATGTTGAGTGAGAAAACAGACAACTATAACTAATGACCATTACTGAAAAGCCATTTGTACCCTCCAAACTCTAAAATACATTATAGTCCATACAAGTATTTCTCCAATACATGCATTCAATATTTAACAAAAATATCAAGATATATACAAATAATTAAGTAAGACATGATATGAAAATTAAAAATTATATCAATAATAACTTTTTTAAAATTCATAAATGAATAAATAGAGTTAAATTCTTCACTTCTCATTTTGAGTAGGAAAAACTTCACTTACCATGGCCATGGAAATAAAGTAAAAGAAATATTACTTAGTGGTAAATAGGATGCATTATGATGAGCAAATAATTGCTTATTATAAGATGTATAACCTTTTTGGTATATAAATTTATATAGATCTAGGAAGGATTTACAAACTTTAACCTTTTTGAGATCAAATGAATTAAGACTGAATCATACATATATAAACTCAGACTAATATTAAAAAATCCACATTAATTCATTTTATAAAGGAAATGTAATCTTAGATGAGACATTTCAAGCAATAGTACTAATTGAAGCATTGGTTTTATATATAATTGTTAGTATACAATACACTAATTGACAAATTTGACATAGCATAAAAACAAACAATAAATAAATGGAGGCTACAGAACTCCAAAGTACAACAGAAAGAAATAGCATTAAACCATGAAAGATTTTATACAAAATAGTTAAATATAAAATGCAATATTTCAGTAGATCAGAGAAATGATTTATTTGTTTCTTCCATTCTCAATATATTTATATATCAAATAAATAGTGTATAGGAAGAAACATTTTTCCCCTAACTTGATCAAATAACATAAGATACAGTGATATTGATGAAATTCCAGAAATGACATTAGATTTAAAAAAATACAGATTAAAGTAATGAAGTTTGATATTCTCTTATCTTAGAAGACTTTTAAATTATTGAAAATAGCTCAAGTTTTTTTGTTTGTTTGTTTTGTTTTTTAAGTATGATGACTTCTCAAAGGACAAACAGTGTAGATGAAGAGACTAGTTTAATTAAATGTTCTCAAGTCTTAGACAAAAAACAACGACCATAAACCATCTTTCAAAGTCATGTGCTGAATTATTTATAGTATTTGTATTAGGGTTCAAATTTTCTTATTCTTAGTAAAGGTATCTTACCTTTATACAAATTCTCTTTCTTTAAAATCTGAGAATTTGAAGAATCGGGAAAGTATATTTACTAGATATGTTGACAAATTTGGAAGATTTTACTCACAATAAAAGAAAGTGTGAATGTGTGTGTGGCACTATTACTTTCAGTGGAGTAAAATATGGAATTGAATATTGAATCTATTCAAATCCAGTGAAATATATCTGTGTTTGATTGTTGCTGATTATTTGTTTTAAATATATCAATTGTTACTTCAATACCATACACTTGAACGTATTAGATCTTTCTTTTCTTTTTAAAATAAAAACTTGAATATGAATTTGTTGATAATTATTTCACAGTGTATTAACAGTGCAAAAAAATTAAGTGGTACTGAACTTCAATCAAGAAAACACATTTTAGTTTGTAGTTATTGCTTTAGGAAATATTATCATGCCTAATTTAATGAAACTGTGCAATGTGGTGGGGAATATGATCTTTGTAAAATAGCTTTATATGCAAGACTATGTGTAGCAATTTTGCTCTATTCTTAATTTTTTTTTGTGTGTGTCCTCTCCATTGAGGGTAAGCACCAGTGATTTTGTGGATACTGGCATAACTTACAAAAACAATTTCTAGAGTGAGGAATTTGCTCTTTGACTTTCAACTTACCCTTGCCTTCTTACCCTTGCTTTGATATGCAGGTTTTGCTCTGAAAAGTCTAGATTGCACTTTGGTATCAAATTGAAAATACATTTATCAAAACACAACAGTGGATTAAGAAGTCATATTTTTAAAGGATTCAAATTTATTTCCTGTGACAGGAAATTTGGCATTAACCATTACCAATATGCAGTAGCACTATAGACAAATCTTTTGCATTTTACTCATTTTTTTTTAAATTTTATCTTATTTTATGTCTTCTTTCCTATTTAGTCTTATTTATTTTTTCTTAGCTTGGCTGTTATTTCATTATAATCCCAAGATAATATTCAACATAATAACTGAATTTTTAAACTTGAAAAAGTGATATGAGTTCTTCTATTCCTCCCATGGCCTTATATCAAAGAAAACATTCAGCATTTTTTTTTTTTTGGGGGGGGGATTGGCAAACTTCACTTAACATTATTTTCTCTAACTCCATCCATTTACCTGTAAATGCCATGATTTCATTCTTTTTTATTTCTGAGTAAAATTCCATTGTGTATAAATTCCACATTTTTTAATCCATTCATATATTCAAGGGCATCTAGGTGATTCCACAGTTTAGCTAATGTGAATTGTGCTGGTATAAACACTGATGTGGCTATGTCCCTGTAGTATTCTGTTTTTAAGTTCTTTGGTATAGACTGAGGAGAGGGATAGTTGGGTCAAATGGTGGTTCCATTCCCAGTTTTCCAAGGAATCTCCATACTACTTTCAAAATTGGCTGCACCAATTTGTAGTCCCACCAGCAATGTATGAGTGTACGTTTTTCCACACATGCTTGCGGACACTTATTGTTATTTGTCTTCATAATAGCTGCCATTCTGACTGGAGGGAGATGAAATCTTAGAGTGGCTTTTATTTACATTTCTCTAATTGCTAGTAATCCTCAGAAATGGAAATGAGGAAAACTACCTCAACTTTTAATTTTTATTGGAAATATAAGATAAATACTGATAAAACAAAAAATTGTTTTTCTATATTTTCCAAAACTTTCACTTAGTCTTTCAGTGTGCACCTGTATCCAAACAAATAAGTAATACAACAATGAAAACTTGTAAATTACAGAGACTATTGATGTCTGTCTTATATTCTCTCAATATTGCATGAAATAGAATTGAGCATAGTAAATGTCTATATTTGCAAACATATTTTGTTTGTTTATGAAACAATTATACTAACTTGAATATAAACCAATAATTCATAATCCTCAAATATTGAGATATCCACTACTATCCATGATACATCTTTTCATCATGGCAAAATCTATCTCATTCTTTTAAAGACATGTCATTATTTAATGATAATTTTCTGAGAATTCCCTCCTATCTTTACTTCCATAAATGAGTATCCTCTCCTTTACATATTCACCGTCTTTGTAAACTAAAATAACAAACTGCATTTTAATTATTTGTATGTGAGTCTCTTCCCAAAGCACTGTAGATTATTTTAGTCTTCAGACAATATTTATATTTCAGCACCATAAGTAACTGTGCCCTAAATGGGAAGATAAGCACTACTAAACAAAATGAAAAGATGCATATATAAAAAAATCTAACTCGGGAGAAGCATAATTCAGTCTCCTACATCCCTGACTCAGTCCAGTGAGCTTCTTCTTACAGCCACATAACTATAATGATTTTTATTGGGACAGAAAAAGTGAATCATTCTTTGGGCATCAAGAAATTATGTGATCTTTCAAATCGTTATTTATCTGTGATAAAATTTTGTAAATAAAAAAAATTTACATTTGCATAATCAGAATATGATTTTGTTATTTTTTGCTGATTCTTTTCTCTACATGTTATAACATGCCCTAGTATCTCATTTTTTAATTTTGCTTGTTTTTCACTATAAGGCATTCTCATTTCTCTAATTAACAATCTCAAATGTATTTTACGTGTCAACTTTAAAGTATATAAACTATGTATTTGGATAAAATAATAAATATTACATGCATATGCTATGAAAATAAACAAAGCAAACATAATATTATATTTTGGCAGACAAACTATATGAATCCCATATTATAGCTTGATAATCACCTGGAAAATATCTGATTTCATTTCTCTCATACACTCACAGAAGTACCCTTAATCTGAGATATTACAGCATATTTTTCTCTAGCCTAATTTTTATTTTCATGTGTATTTAAATTTGCTTAAGTATTAAATTCTTAAATTTAAAACATACATTTTTAACCAACTCTAAGTATAACTCATTTCTCTGCTCTTTAGTTTCTCCTTTATACTTTATTTATTTAATTTTGTACCAGTATGTAGTGACAGAAATTCTGAAATAAGAATCCCTTGGATATTTTTTATATGTAATTTGTTGATTTATTTTACTCAATGATTACAACTTGTTATCAATTAACAGTGTATTTGTTTCCCCTCAACCAACCAGGATCTCCAATCATTGTATTTTACCTAATTAATAAATAGTCCTGAACAGACTATGCTATGTATTTCTCATGCTTTTCATTAGCAAAATCTTGCATTCATCTCTGTTGAGTGTTATTATCAATATTTTCCTCTGAGATTACCTTCTCTTTTTGTACATTTTTCAATATTTCCATAATATTTCAAAAGTCTTATATAGACAACTTGTAAGAATTGAACAGAGTGAAAGTCAGGTGATAATATAGGAATTCACATGTATAAGAGGTAGACTTTTCATCACATGTGTTCATACTTAAATATCATACCAGGGAATACACTCTCTAGGTATTCCAAAAACATGAACAGTAAAGATGCTGTAAGGGTATGGGACCTTTTCAAAGTCTCTGAAATTCTACCAGGAAAGGCTAACAACTAATCATGTGCTTTGTGCTTCCCAGGACCCTGGAACACCCCAGCTGTGAGCAAATAAAAAATTTAGGATTTGAGTTTCAATAACAGTCCCCTTGATTTCACAAGTACAAAAATACACATTGTTTCCAAAGAAAACCACCACATATGGGTTTCATTTGGTTTGCACATCAGAACATTCAAGGTCAGCATATTAACACCAGCAATCATTGGATTCCAATAAAAGATATACCTTCAGGAAGAGCAGTATTTCAAAGAATAAGTTTGGCTTCACCTAGTAAGAGACAAAGTAAAACCTAATCCAGTGTTTCTGTTTAATGAACCACCCTTTATTTGATTTGCTGAGATCAAATGGGAAGAACCATTTGGCTTAATGTTAAAGATATGTGAAATTATTTAGAGCACAAATTCTTCCACCTTTATATTTAGTGAAACTAATCTAATCCAAGTCCACTTATTCACTCTGATTTTCCGTGTTTGTAATAATCTGACTTCATCTTTCATTCAGCCTCTTCTGCCATTATTCTCCTGTATTAACATCCCAGTGTAGTTGGGCAGAATTAGTGTTCACTGAGCAAACCTAGTACATTGACTATTTTCGGAGAGTCATCTTGATAAGAATATGTACATTTGTATATGTGCATATGTACATTTTTATACAGAGGGGAAAATAGAAGACAAAATATGTATCAGACCCTATATGTGGGAAGACTAAAATGTTTACTATCTGGCTCTTTACTTAACATGCATATTTCTATGAATTTTTTTATTTTACTTCCTAGGAAACGGGCATGCATGCTTTTGGTGAATTATCAGCTAGTCAAGCTTTAAGATCAACCTCCATTCTTCATCTCTGACCATGAATAAAGTACAAACTGCCTCCCTTGGCTGTGATTGTGCTGACTCCTAGGACTGTGCAACAGCATTTCATATGCATGTTCACCCTTCCAGATTTATTAGTCTTGATCCACCAAACAAATTGTATGGCCTTCATGGGCTAGGAATGTATCTTAGCAAAACTTGTAGCAAGACTTTTTTGAGTTATTATTCATGAGTAACTATGTATTTCCCTTTAAAAATCATGCTCTTCCAATCAGTGTGTATTAGCTAATTTTGAATTTATTTAATCTCTATCTTGTCTATTTATGGAATAATGACATTCTCAAATCTAGCCTAGAGGTACTAAAAGTGCTCAAGAAATGTCAGAAAAATATTAAATCTCTCATCTCTCCATTTTTTTAAGAAGGTATTAAGCATAAGGGGATGTTTACACAGAAAATATCAGTTCAAGGTTTTACCTCAGTGGAGTGTTTGTTTTCTTTTTGTGTTTCTAGTGATTGGACATGGCATCGATAATAGAAACAAATTGTCTCCAATATTACTCATTGTATTCTCAATAGTTTCTGTTGAATTAAATTTAACTTCCTTTCTTTCTTTTTATTTTATTTTTATTATTTGGTGCTGGGGATTGATGCGATTGTACCCAAGACCTTGCACATGCTAAGTATATGCTTACCCCCAAGTTATGCCCCCAGTTTGACCTTAACCTTGCATTTCAAGTCAACTTTCTTTAAGATTTTTTTTTACTATTGGTGCTATTAAAATAAGATTGCATTTCTAATTTGCATTCCTCCTGTCCAGAGATATATGAAAACAGGCTAAGGCTGGAAAATATGATTTTACAACATTTGAATGTATTTTCTATTCGTAGTCTCAAAGCAACACAGAATATCTGTAAAGAGTAAAGATCTTGAAGGCAAACAGTCTGGCTCCAAACCCTGGCTCTTGTATGTGCTGGCTCCATAGCCTTAGGACATTATTTAACCTGTCTGTGCATCCATTTATTTTCTGTGTTCTGAGGATAATAAAGTTACCTACAACACAAGGTTATTATGAGAATTATATAAAGTAGTATTTGCATAATCCTTTAAAAAGTGTCTGTCACATGTAAGTGTACAAAAGGATCAATTAATAATCAAATACAGTATGTTCACCAAAATAAGATTTTAATTAGCAGTATTTTTGAAAGTATAAATAACATAAAAACTCAAATATTTTACTCATTTGGCATAGCAAAAGATTAGTAAAACAATCTTATTATTTCTTTTTAAAAATTTACTTAGTTTTTAAGCATTTTCCTGAAAATCACTTTTCCAAGTTTCACTATTTCTACTTTTGTGGGACTTGAGTGGAAGGGGCCAACAAGGCTGGAAATGATGAAATAAATGTCTATTAATTTTATAGTATAAGTGATTTATGATTGTGGTTGTTCAAAACAGGTCCTGTCCCCTGAAATGACAAAACTAGTAGCATAAATTTTAACAAACCAATTAATCTTCCATGAGTTGTTCATCTGAATATTGAAATGTGAACTGTGTAGTATAGGGGAAAAGCAGAAGCATTGAATTACAAGCCAGAGGATCTGAGTTACAAGGTCTGAGTATGCAGTTAAATACCTTTGTGTTGTAGACATGTCACTTGGACTGGGCCACTATCCCTACAGTTGTAAAATAAGGCTCTCAAATGGCTGCAGGAGGACTCATATTCTAGAGAGGGGGGAGATTGAGAGTAAAAGGGCACAGAAGTTTACTGGAGCTTAGCCTTAGACAGAGATGACAAGAAGTCAGTATATCTGCTCAATATTGTTTTTACAAAACTAGAGAGAATTGAAAAACTTGTTTGTTAAGCTAGCAATGAGTATTATGTAAAAGTGTGGCAAGAGCAAGTTTATACATTAACTAGAAAAACCACCATCAGGAAAAATAAAATTAGATGTTTTGAGAAAAAGAACCCAGATGAAAAAAAAATTCTAGTCACTTTCAAAGAATAGAGCCTAATATGGGAATGAAAGTCTAAACATAGAAATAAATATTTGTGCTCACATTCTTAGATAAAGGAATATAAATATAAGTAGTCCCAACATAACAATTTCTCAAACAGATAATTCAGCTACTCACAAGTTTTATACAGTTAGTTGAATATAAAATTTAGATCAAACACTCTTTTAATTTATTCATACCCATAGTCACATAACAAAATTCGAATGGCTATGAGTTTTATTCTAAATTTGTTCATGCAACTGGGGAGACTATGCCCCATGCTATGCCACCTGCAAGTTAGGAGAGATGGTGGTGTAGTTCTAGTCTGAGTCTGAGCACCTGAGAATGACAGCTAATGGTGTTAGCTCCAGTCCCAGTCTAAATGCTTGAGAATCAGTAGAATTGATCTGTAAATTCCAGTCCAAATACAAACGAAGACCTGTACCCATGCTTGAAAGCACGCAAAGAGAAAGCCAATTCTCCCTTATCTGCATTTTGTTTTATTCAGTTCTTCAGCAGATTAAATCATGCCCCTTACAATAGTGAGGGCAATTTTCTTTCCTCAATCTATTAGTATAAATGTTGATCTCTTCCAGAAACAACTACACTCCCAGAATAATCGTTAACCAAATATTATGTGGGTATCCTATAGTCCTTTAAGGTTGATACAAAAAATTAGTCATTACAATAGGTCATCTTTGAACTGAAGGTAAAAATCCAAAGTTTACACCACACTGTTAAGTCTAAACTACACACACACACACACACAAACAGCTATATGCAAACACATAATGTATGTATACATATAGATGTGTGCATATGCTAGGAAAGGGCTACTATGAGAAGTCAATACTTAAAACAAAAGAGAACTATACTATCAACCTGATTCAGAAATAATTATGACATGAACCAATACAGGAATGATAGGGATAGAAAAGAAGGCTGCATTTGGAAGGCATTTGGAGAAAAACCAACTGAATTAAATTATCATTTCAAAGAAAAACAGTAAGAGGAACTTACCTGCAAGGGAAGTTCATAAGTGAAATACTTTTCACATAGAATACAGAATTGTATGACTTATTTAATAGAGGAGTTTATGAGTTAGTGTGTGGAATTTCTTGAGTTACATGTGATTTTAGACAGCACCCGCTGTCCAGAGAATAGCTGAATATGTGGAAAACACTAAAAAAGTGATTGTAAAAGAAATGAGTAAGCCCACAAAAATCCCATCTCAGCTGAGAAATTAGGCATGACATTCCTGAGCAATTTTAAACTTGTCAACATAGGATTATTAATTAGAGCCTAAGGAAAGTGTCTAGGACGCCCTTTTACTTAAATTGTTTGCATTGAAAGAAGTAGCAGATGCTTGCTGAAATAGAAGTTGAAAGTGATTTTCTTGACTTCAAAACTCATAAAATGCTACGACATTTTTGGATTTTATATAAATGCTAAATACATTCTATAATCTATTGTGTCTGGTTTCTTTAAATCAAGAAAATACTGGAGGAATTACTTCCTATGGTTTTATGTATTTTGAGCACTTATAGTTTATTCATTTTAGTATTATAAAATATATGAATATAATAACCCATCCTGTCGGTGGACCTTTGGATAATATCCAGCTTTTTTAATATCATGAACAGTACTGCTATGAAAATTCTTACATATGGTATTTGCTAAACGTTTGTAGGCATTTATTCTGGATATTTACATGTACATATAGCTACGTGATCATAGAATAAGTACATGTTCAGCTTCATGTGATATTTCTAGAGTATTCCAAAGTGGCTGTAATTTACTAACCACAACAATGCAAAGGGATCGTTGCCTCACTTCCTCACTATTCCAGAGCAACATCACATCCAAGACAATGTGCTCCATAACCAAAGCAAGACACTTTTTGAACACTTTCTAATAACTTAAGCATTATGAATTTTTCCAGTCTCAATGGTAAAAGTGTTTCTAACTCTTTTTTTCTTCTTTCTGTTTTGGGGTGATACTTTTTCTCAGTTGAGATAGTTCCCTCTGCTCTCCATATGCATAAACAGAATGCAGCTGAATTTTCTTAAGTACCTTGCTCAACTCCAGATTTCTATCTCTAATCTGTTTTCTCTTTCTCTGGTGTTCTGACCCGCAAAGTCTATCTAACTAATTGCATTGATAATCATGGACACCACTGATCCTTCACCTCAAGTTAAGGAGTTGGCTGGGCTTCTCCTCCATTTCTTCTATTTTACGACAGTGGATATATTTTTTTCCAAGCAGTGAGCTGAGTCCATCATAAGGGTCATTTATTTGCTTCCTGTCTCTCAAAAATCACTCTATTTTGTAGTCAGAATTCCAGTGTTTTAAAGACTATTGTTCACAAGATTTCCCATTTTCATTGTTGTTACATTGTATTTAATTGTGTTTTCCTTCAACAATTTCCCTCCCTCCTGCCCACTTCACTCCCAGCTTCTCTGCTCCTTCCTTCCTATCTATTATCTATCTATCTATCTATCTATCTATCTATCTAGTCTGATTATTTACCTAATTATCTATCTATCATTTTTCTTTCTCTCAGTGGTGCTGTAATTGAACCCAGGAACTCACTAGAGTGCTGTACCACTCAGCTACTCCTCTAGCATCAGTTATCAAGCATTTCAATATACACCCCAATGCATTTATATGTATATTTTTAAATCCATGACTATGTTGAAATTATTATTTAATATTCATCACGTCATATTCATTTATTTATTTACTTTTGGTACTAGGAATCGAACTTGGGGGCACTTAACCACTGAGTCGTATCCCCATCTCTTTTTAAAATTTTTGAGACAGGATCTTGCTAAACTGCGTAGGACATAAGTTGCCCTAAGTTCAAATCCAAAGGCTGGGTTTGAACTTGGAATCCCACTGACTCAGCCTCCCAAACCAATGGGATTACAGGCATGCTCCAACATGGCTGGCCAACATAAAATTTTCTAGTATTTCAGAACTTTTTTTGTTATTTCTACTTTTTGTTAATTGTCGTGCTCAGAATGTTGACCTTTTAAAAGACTTGTAAAATCTTCTCCTGCAATCAAATTTTGAGAGAAGAGTATTTGTATTGAAGTACTCTAATATGGTTGTGAATTGGTCTATTTGTTTTTTTCTCTTTCAATTTTTGATTTATATATTTGGACAACTGTATAATGAAGGGGAAAGATATTGGCTTAGAATCTTCCTGACAGATTGAGTGTGGTCAATATTATTGGCTATTTCAACTTATCTGTAGTGATGTTTATTACCCTATATTTTACTCTGTTCAAAATAGCATATTTTTATTAAGTAAATTAATATTTTTTTAATTTTATTTATTCTAATTTGTTATATATGATAGCAGAATGCAATTTAATTCCTATTACACAAATAGACCACAATTTTTATGTCTCTGGTTGTATACAAATTAGAGTCACACCATTCATGTTTTCATACATGTACTTATGGTAATGATGTCCATCTCATTCCACTGTCATTCATGTCCCCATGCCCTCTCCCATCCTCTCCCTTCCCTTTGCCCTATCTAAAGTTCCTCTATTCCTCCCATGCTCCCCTGACATCCACATTATGATCATCATCCTTATATCAGAGAAGACATTCAGCATTTGGGTTTTGGGGATTGACTTACTTCACTTAGCATTATATATTCCCACTCCATCCATTTGCCTAAAAATGTCATGATTTTATTCTCTTTTAATGCTGAGAAATATTCCATTTTGTATATATACCACATTTTCCTTATCCATTCATATACTGAAGTGTATATAGGTTAGATCCAAAATTTAGACATTGTGAATTGTGCTGCTATAAACATTGATGTGTCCCTGTACTGTGCTGTTTGTAATTCCTTTGAGTATAAACCAAGGAGTGGGATAGCTGGGTCAAATGGTGTGGGAGCACATTTTTACACACATCAGTTAGAGCATTAATCTCAAAGATATATAAAGAACTCAATAAATCTTAAAACCAAAAAAACAAATAACCCAATCAATAAATGGGCCAAGGAACTAAACTTTTCAGAAGATGATATACAATCAATCAACAAATATACAAAAAAATGTCCAACATCTCTAGCAAATAGAAAAATGCAAATCAAAACTACTCTAAGATTTCATCTCACTCCAGTCATAATGGAAGCTATGAAGAACACAAACAACAGTAAGTGTTGACAAGGATATGGGGAAAGGGCACACTCTTACATTGTTGGTGGGACTGCAAATTGGTGCAACCAATCTGGAAAGCAGTATGGAGATTCCTTGCAAAATAGCATATCTTAACTCATATGTTCCACAACATCACTAAGATACTATAGCTGATACTTTAAGTTATGGCTTCTCCTCCTTTTGGGGTTTAAGTTGGAGTATTCATACATTTTAATGGTTTCCTTTAATAATTTTCTTTAATAATTTCTTAATAGGGTTACTTTCAAAAATAATTACCTAAAACATATTGGTTTGAATGTCTCATTAGTAATGATAACTTTTAGTAATAAAAAATTTTAGTTTAATTACTGTCTGATCATACTGCAATTTTAGATGTTTTAAAAATATTTATTGTTCTTTCTACTTACATACTTTTTAAAAACCCAAGATATTAAAATTAATGCTTCACATAATCAATATTCATTTACTCTTCCAATTGTTTCTCTTCTTATTGTCTATGTAAACCTGTTATAATTTTCTTCATTCTTTTTATTTTTCTTTGTACTGTATAGATATATTTTATTAGAAATGGAGCCCTAGTTTAGTGTGTTTTCTTACAATATTTTTGTAGTTTATTCATATTTTCTTTCTGTGCTCTGATGAAACTTTGTCAGTGGGTGCAAAGCCACCTCATCATTCTTGGAACTGGAAGTTTGAGTGCATTATTTTGCCTTCCCCACATAATTTCAATAGAAGAGAAAAAAAGAGAAGTTTCTGAATTTTTATAAATTTATTTTACCACCATTCTTTTCATAATTCTTTATCTAAGAAACCAAAACTATCATCTTACTTTTCAGGTTACATTTTTTATTGCTATTTTTGAACAGGAATTTTTTTTTAAATTATTATTTATACAGTCACTTTTATGTAATGCATGAAAAAATGTAGTTATTTTGCATTTGGCAAGCTCTATAAACGTCTTTATATATTTTTGTAAATTTTTTAAGTTTATTTCTTTAGGTTCTTAAATTTTACAGTAAAATAGAATTTATACATTAATTGGTGAATTATATCTTTATAATAGCTTCTCATTTTATCTTAATATCTGCCTATTCAAATATATCTCTAATCATAAAATATTCTCATTAAAGTTATTCCTAAATTCTTCACATATTTTTCCTGTAGCTCTTCTAATTTTTTTCATAATAGTTTTGTTATTGATAAATACATGTATAATGTTTGTATTCTTACAAACTCATTAATTTCATCCATTGTTTTTGCTCATTGTCAGAGGTTTCATAGTTAATTATGTCATTGGTGCTATAAATTATTTTGTGTATTTTTTTAAGCATACAAATATTTAATATTGTCACATCTTCGTAAGACTGTTATTTGGATACAAATTCTAAGAACAGAGATTCAAATATACAAGGATGAGAGCCTTTATTTGCTTGTTAATTTTTATAAAAGCTCCATTTCTACCAAATATCAAAAACTTATTTCAAATCAGTGTTGCATCCCATTAAAATTGAGTGTCCTTCATCTATTTTTAAAAAAGAGGTAGAGGACTTTATGAAGATATAAGATGAGAGACTCTGAACTTTACATTCTTTCTAGATATTGTCTATAATAGCACCATTTAGAAAGTACCTTTTGAATTTGTGTCATTATATCATGATGTGAATGGCAGGGTGGAAGGAGAGTAAGAATTGAAGATGCTACACTAAGCTTATTTTGGAGTCAGAGGAAAGGGGTATGTGCCTTTAATTTAGGGCAGCCTTTAGAAACTAGAAAATTCAGGGAAATGTATTATTACTATGAGCCTACAGAAGGAACACTGTTCTGATAACACCTTGATTTTAGAACTCTGGCCTTCAGAAATATAGGATCAGAGGTTTATACTGTTTAAGACACGGTCTATAGTAATTTATTACAATACCACATGGAAATTAATGCAGACTAATTTTTAAGTTTTTTGGGTGCAGAATGATACTTTGATATATATGCTAAAGTGTTTTTTATAGAGCTGTAAAAGTCACTTTTACAGACTGCATATTTATATTAAAATGCATTATAGTTCATAATTTTATTGCTTTATTTTTCTCCAATATAAATAAAAATTTTACTCTTAAATTCCATGCTCCTTATGATTTTTCTTACCTATAGTGTGAACATATTGCTCAAGAAATTCAAATTTTCTTATAATCTTTTTTTTTAATTTTTTATTGTTGGTTGTTCAAAACATTATACATTTCTTGACATATCATATTCCACACTTTCTTCAAGTGGGTTATGAACTCCCACTTTCCCCCCATACACAGATTGCAGAATCACATCAGTTACACATCCATTGATTTACATATTGCCATACTAGTGTCTGTTGTGCTCTGCTGCCTTTCCCATCCTCCACCCTCCCCCATCCCCACCTCTCCCCTCCCCACCCCTCCTCTCTCTCTACCCCTTCCACTGTATAACCCTGAGGGTCTCCTTCCATTTCCATGCAATTTCCCTTCTCTCTCCCTTTCCCTCCCACCTCTCATCCCTGTTAAATGTTAATCTTCTCCTCCTGCTCTTCGTCCCTACTCTGTTCTTAGTTACTCTCCTTATATCAAAGAAGACATTTGGCATTTGTTTTTTAGGGACTGGCTAGCTTCACTTAGCATAATCTGCTCTAATGCCATCCATTTCCCTGCAAATTCTATGATTTTGTCATTTTTTAATGCAGAGTAATACTCCATTGTGTATAAATGCCACATTTTTTTTTATCCATTCGTCTATTGAAGGGCATCTAGGTTGGTTCCACAGTCTTGCTATTGTGAATTGTGCTGCTATGAACATCGATGTAGCAGTGTCCCTGTAGCATGCTCTTTTTAGGTCTTTAGGGAGTAGACTGAGAAGGGGAATAGCTGGGTAAAATAGTGGCTCCATTACCAGCTTTCCAAGAAATCTCCATACTGCTTTCCAAATTGGCTGCACCAATCTGCAGTCCCACCAGCAATGTACAAGTGTACCCTTTTCCCCACATCCTCGCCAGCACTTGTTGTTGTTTGGCTTCCTAATGGCTGCCAATCTTACTGGAATGAGATGGTATCTTAGGGTGGTTTTGATTTGCATTTCTCTGACAGCTAGAGATGGTGAGCATTTTTTCATGTACTTGTTGATTGACTGTATGTCCTCCTCTGAGAAGTGTCTGTTCAGGTCCTTGGCCCATTTGTTGATTGGGTTGTTTGTTCTCTTATTGTCTAATTTTTTGAGTTCTTTGTATACTCTGGATATTAGGGCTCTATCTGAAGTGTGAAGAGTAAAGATTTGTTCCCAGGGTGTAGGCTCCCTATTTACCTCTCTTATTGTTTCTTTTGCTGAGAAAAAACTTTTTAGTTTGAGTAAGTCCCATTTGTTGATTCTAGTTATTAACTTTTGTGCTATGGGTGTCCTATTGAGGAATTTGGAGCCCGACCCCACCGAATGTAGATCGTAGCCAACTTTTTCTTCTATCAGACGGCGTGTCTCTGATTTGATATCAAGCTCCTTGATCCATTTTGAATTCACTTTTGTGCATGGCGAGAGAAAGGGATTCAGTTTCATTTTGTTGCATATGGATTTCCAGTTTTCCCAGCACCATTTGTTGAAGATGCTATCCTTCCTCCATTGCATGCATTTAGCCCCTTTATCAAATATAAGATAGTTGTAGTTTTGTGGATTGATTTCTGTGTCCTCTATTCTGTACCATTGGTCCACCCGCCTGTTTTGGTAACAGTACCATGCTGTTTTTGTTACTATTGCTCTGTAGTATAGTTTGAAGTCTGGTATCGCTATACCGCCTGATTCACACTTCCTGCTTAGCATTGTTTTTGCTATTCTGGGTCTTTTATTTTTCCATATGAATTTAATGATTGCTTTCTCTATTTCTACAAGAAATGCCGTTGGGATTTTGATTGGCATTGCATTAAATCTATAGAGAACTTTTGGTAATATCGCCATTTTGATGATGTTAGTTCTGCCTATCCATGAACAGGGTATATTTTTCCATCTTCTAAGATCTTCTTCTATTTCTCTCTTTAGGGTTCTGTAGTTTTCACTGTATAAGTCTTTCACCTCTTTTGTTAGGTTGATTCCCAAGTATTTTATTTTTTTTGAAGATATTGTGAATGGAGTGGTTGTCCTCATTTCCATTTCAGAGGATTTGTCGCTGATATACAGGAATGCCTTTGATTTATGCGTGTTGATTTTATATCCTGCCACTTTGCTGAATTCATTTATTAGCTCTAATAGTTTCTTTGTAGAGCCTTTTGGGTCTGCTAGGTATAGAATCATATCATCTGCAAATAGTGATAATTTAAGTTCTTCTTTTCCTATTTTGATGCCTTTAATTTCTTTCGTCTGTCTAATTGCTCTGGCCAGTGTTTCGAGAACTATGTTGAACAGAAGTGGAGAGAGAGGGCATCCCTGTCTTGTTCCAGATTTTAGAGGGAATGCCTTCAGTTTTTCTCCATTCAGAATGATGCTAGCCTTAGGCTTAGCATAGATTGCTTTTACAATATTGAGGTATGTTCCTGTTATCCCTAGTTTTTCTAGAGTTTTGAACATAAAGGGATGCTGTACTTTGTCGAATGCTTTTTCCACATCTATCGAGATGATCATATGGTTCTTATTTTTAAGTCTATTGATGTGGTGAATAACATTTATTGATTTCCGTATATTGAACCAGCCTTGCATCCCAGGGATGAATCCTACCTGATCATGGTGTACAATTTTTTTGATATGTTTTTGTATCCGATTCGCCAGAATTTTATTGAGGATTTTTGCATCTAGGTTCATTAGAGATATTGGTCTGTAGTTTTCTTTCTTTGAAGTGTCTTTTTCTGGTTTAGGAATCAGGGTGATGTTGGCCTTGTAGAATGAATTTGGAAGTTCTCCCTCTTTTTCTATTTCCTGAAGTAGCTTGAAAAGTATTGGTATTTGTTCTTCTTTAAAGGTTTTGTAAAACTCTGCTGTATACTCATCCGGTCCTGGGCTTTTCTTAGTTGGTAGTCTTTTGATGGTTTCTTCTATTTCCTCAATTGATATTGGTCTGTTTAGGTTGTCTATATCCTCCTGACTCAATCTGGGCAGATCATATGACTTAAGAAATTTATCTATGCCTTCACTATCTACTAATTTATTGGAGTATAAGGATTCAAAATAGTTTTTGATTATCTTCTGTATTTCTGAAATGTCTATTGTGATATTGCCTTTTTCATCCCGTATGCTAGTAATTTGTGTTCTCTCTCTTCTTCTCTTCGTTAGCATCGCTGAGGGTCTGTCGATTTTGTTTATTTTTTCAAAGAACCAACTTTTAGTTTTGTCAATTTTTTCAATTGTTTCTTTTGTTTCGATTTCATTAATTTCAGCTCTGATTTTAATTATTTCTTGCCTTCTACTTCTTTTGCTGTTGTTTTGCTCTTCTTTTTCAAGGATTTTGAGATGAAGTATGAGATCATTTAGTTGTTGTTGTTTTTTTTTTTTTTTTCTTTTTTTAAGGAATGAACTCCAAGCAATGAATTTTCCTCTTAGAACTGCTTTCAATGTGTCCCATAGATTCCGATATGTTGTGTCTGTGTTTTCATTTATCTCTAAGAATTTTTTAATTTCCTCCTTGATGTCTTCTATAACCCATTGATCATTCAGTAATCTATTGTTCATTCTCCAAGTGATGTATGCTTTTTCCTTCCTTCTTTTATCGTTGATTTTCAGTTTCATTCCATTATGATCAGATAAGATGCATGGTATTATCTCTACTCCTTTATATTGTCTATCAGTTGCCCTGTGACATAATATATGATCTATTTTAGAGAAGGATCCATAGGCTGCTGAGAAAAAAGTATAACTGCTTGATGTTGGGTGGTGTACTCTATATATGTCAATTAAGTCTAGGTTATTAATTGTGTTATTGAGTTCTATAGTTTCCTTATTCAACTTTTGTTTGGAAGATCTGTCCAGTGGCGAGAGAGGTGTGTTGAAGTCTCCCATGATTATGGTATGGTGGTCTTTTAGACTCTTGAACTTGAGAAGAGTTTGTTTGACGAACATAGCTGCACCATTATTTGGGGCATAAATATTTATGATTGTTATGTCTTGTTGGTGTATGGTTCCCTTAAGCAGTATGTAGTGTCCCTCTTTATCCCTTTTGATTAACTTTGGCTTGAAATCTATTTTATTTGATATGAGTATGGACACTCCTGCTTGTTTCCGAAGTCCATATGAGTGATCTGATTTTTCCCAACCTTTCACCTTCAGCCTATGTATGTCTTTTCCTATCAAATGCGTCTCCTGTAGGCAGCATATTGTTGGGTCTTGTTTTGTGATCCATTCTACTAGCCTTTGTCTCTTAATTGGTGAGTTTAAGCCATTAACATTTAGGGTTATTATTGAGATATGGGTTGTTCTTCCAGCCATATTTGTTTATTTCTGTTACTAAACATGGTTTGTTTTCCTCTTTGATTATTTTCCCCCCCTTTTCTGTCCTACCTCCCACTGTTGGTTTTCATTGTTATTTTCCATTTCCTCTTCCTGTAATGTTTTGGCGAGGATGTTTTGAAGAGATGGATTTCTAGCTGCGAATTCTTTTAACTTTTGTTTATCGTGGAAGGTTTTAATTTCATCTTCCATCCTGAAGCTTAATTCGTTGGATACACAATTCTTGGTTGGAACCCATTTTCTTTCAGTGTTTGAAATATGTTATTCCAGGATCTTCTAGCTTTCAGAGTCTGTGTTGAAAGATCAGCTGTTATCCTGATTGGCTTACCCCTAAATGTAATCTGCTTCCTTTCTCTTGCAGTTTTTAAAGTTCTCTCCTTATTCTGTATGTTGGGCATCTTCATTATAATGTGTCTAGGTGTGGATCTCTTATGATTTTGCACATTTGGCGTCCTGTAGTCTTCTAGGATTTGGGATTCTGTCTCATTCTTCAAGTCTGGGAAGTTTTCTCGTATTATTCATTGAATAGACTGCTCATTCCTTTGGTTTGGAGCTCTGTACCTTCCTGTATCCCAATGACTCTTAAGTTTGGTCTCTTAATGTTATCCCATATTTCTTGGATGTTCTGCTCATCGTTTCTTAACAGTCTTGCTGAGCTGTCTATGTTCTTTTCCAGTTGAAATACTTTGTCTTCATTGTCTCATGTTCTATCTTCTAAGTGTTCTACTCTGCTGGTAGTATTCTCCATTGAGTTTTTAAGTTGGTTTATTGCTTCCTGCATTTCTAGGGTTTCTGTTTGTTTGTTTTTTATAACCTCTATCTCCCTGTATAGTTGATCCTTTGCTTCCTGGATTTGTTTGCGTAATTCATTGTCGAAGTGATCTTTCATTGTCTGATTTTACTGTTTAATGTCTTCCTTGATACTCCAGATCATCTGAAGCATGTATATCCTGAATTCTTTATCTGACATTCCATCTGCTGCAGCTGTTACCTCTTCTAAAGTTGCGTTGACCTGCATTGCTTGTGGTCCTTTCTTTCCTTGTCTTTTCATACTGCTTGCGTATCTTTCCTGCAGGCACGGGCGGTGGCTCTGCTCTCTCCTTATTCCAATTGGGGTGTCGTGGCTACCACGCCGGCAGGTCACTGGGCCTGTTCTGGGCGCTGGCGGCGGCTCTGTTCTGCCCCTACTCCAATTGGGGTGACGAGTGTACCACGCCGGCAGGCCACTGGGCCTGATCCGCCGGTCGGTTGCAGGTTTGCCTACCCTGCAGGCGCAGGCGGCGGCTCTACTCTGCCCCTACTCCAAATGGGGTGACCTGTCTGTCATACCGGCAGGCCACTGGGCCTGTCCCGCTGGTCGGTCGCAGATCTGCCTACCTTTCGGGCACGGGTGGCGGCTCTGCTCTGCCCCTACTCCAATTGGGGTGTCTTGACTACCCCGCCTGCATGTCGCTGGGCCTGTTCCTGGCACGGGTGGCGACTCTGCTCTGCCCCTACTCCAATTAAGGTGGTGTGTGTACCACGCCGGCAGGCTCCTGGGCCTGATTCGCCTATCTGTCGCAGGTCTGCCTACCTTGGAGGCACGGGCGGCGGATCTGCCCTGCCCCTCCTACCACGCCTGCGGACCCCTGGGCCTGATCTGCAGGTTGGACACAGGTCTGCTCACCCTGCGGGCACGGGTGGCGGTTCCCCTCCGCCCCCACTCCAATTGGGGTCACATGGCCACCACACCAGCAGGGCCTGATCCGGGCATGGGAGAAGGATCTGCTCTGCCCCTACTCCAGTTGGGGTGACGTGTGTACCACACTGGCAGGCCACTGGGCCTGTCCCGCCAGTCTGTGACAAGTCTGTTTACCTTGCCAGCGCGGGCGGCGGCTCTGCCCTGCCCCTCCTACCACGCCCATGTACCACTGGGTCGCGGGTCTGCCCACCTTGCGGGTGCGGGTGGCGGCTCCGCTCCGCCCCCTCTCCAATTGGGGTCACTCGGTCACCACGCTGGCGAGCCGCTGGGCCTGCTCTGGGCGCTGGCGGCGGCCCGGCTCCTCCCCTCTGGCTCGACGACAAATTGAGGAGACTCGGGTGTCTGTGCCTCACCCCCCCTACCAGGAGACCAACTGTTTCTGTCGCTGCTGGTATTGATGAAGTTCTCTCCTCTGCCGCTTTCTGATGACATCAGATCTCTGCCATGTTGGTATCCTATGCCAATGGCAGCATTTCGTTCTCCTTGCCGGGCAACCAAAGCAACGGGTGAGTCCTGACTGGCCCTCAGCAGGACCCGGACTGAGAAGCAGTTTCCGTGGGCTCCTAGCCCTGGGCCAGGGCAATTCCGGGAGCTGGAACTCGGCCGCTCCGTGCTCGGTGTAAGCTCTGATAAGAGTAGGCTCCAAGAAGCAGTCCCCATGGGCTCAGTTCCGGGAGCCGGAATTCGGCCGCTTAGTGCTTGGTGTATGCTCTGATAGGAGCAGGGTCCAAGAAGCAGCCTCCGCAGGCTCCCCAGCCCTGGGCCAGGGCGGTTCCGGGAGCCGGAACTCGGCCACCCCGCGCTCTGTGTTCGCTCCGATAAGATCAGGTTCTAAGAAGCCCCCAGGCACTGAACCCTAGCAATCTGTCTGCAAGCCGCAGGCGAATGGCAGCCTGAAATTACCTGTTCTATGGCTGAATGAGCTGCGGTCAGTTGAAAACAGGGATGGTGACGTCAGCTTTCCAACATGGTGGCTGCTGGCCTCCTCTGTGGTCTGACCGGTGTGGAGAACTGCGATGGACCGCTTCCTTCCCCCGTCTCAAACCCAGAATTCAGCCCTGAGTACGGTGCTTGCATGGCTGGCAGAAACTGCAGCGCTGTATTCCTGCGTCGCTGTCTCCTCGTTTCCCAGCGCGCGCTGCAGACTCTAGCTGCGGGGCGATTTGCTGAATAAGCAGTGTTACCCTCCGTGTGACAAACCTCTCATGTTTGAGTCCCCGTAGCCGATCCTCGTGCGATGGAAATCCTTCCTCCAGGTTCCGGAGCACCCCACTATTGCTGGAAATTCCTAACAAGATAGCCTTTAGCCGTCCTGACTTGTCATACTCCCACACAGTGAAGCAGCACCTGGGGGCAATGCACTCCCCTCGCCACCATCTTCTATCTCCCTCTTATAATCTTTTTTTATTTCCCCTATTGTTTTTGGTTAGTTTGTTTCTTTTATATATTTATTTATATATTTATTTTTAATTGTTTATATAGACAATTAAATATATTATATATACATATATGCATGCAAGAATTCACTGATATATATATATATATATATATATATATATATATATATACACGTTCACATAACATATTAAAAAAAATTATTATGCATTTTCTATTTCTTCCCATCCCTCCTCTCTTCCACTCAGTTTCCTTCTATTTCGCTAATCTTCCCTATATGACAATACCCCCCCAACTTCCTTGCCACTTACTTTTCTCTATCTTCTACATATGAGAGAAAACATTTCAACCCTTTATTTTTCTGAGTCTGGCTTATTTAACTTAACATAATATTCTCCAGTTCTCTCCATTTATGAGCATGTATCATAATTTTATTCTTCTTCAGAGCTGAATAAAATTCCATTGTGTATATATACCACATGTTATTCATTCATTCAACTGTTGATATGCTCATAGGCTGGTTCCATATTTGGATATAGTGAATGTAAATATTGATGTGCCTGTATCATTTTACTGTGCTAATTTTAATTTTTTGGATAAATACCAAAGAGTGGTATAGCTGGGTCATATGGTAATTCCATTCCTAGTTTTTTGAGTAATCTCCATACTGCTTTCCAGAGCTTTTCAAGCTAGTTTGCAGTATTAATATTTTATGAGTAAAAATACTTTTTCCTGTTCATCCTTTCCAGCATTTATTATTATTTATATTATTTATAAGTGTTATTACAAATATTTTATTGGTGTATTTTTTATATATATAAATATATGTTTTATATTTATATATATATATATATATATATATATATATATATATAAAATGTTGAGATTCATTGTTACACATTTATACATTCACACAATATAAAAATAGAATTTGACCAATATCATTCCCAAGTATCTACATTTATAATTTTGGAAAAATTTTATGTAGACTTTCTCATTCTACCATATCTCTTTATGGGCATCTGTTCTTATTTTAAAGAAAGTCACTGGCAGGACTTGAAAAAGTTCATTACTGTTAGGAGAAAATTTCATGGCTGGTGGGGCTCTTAGATGGCCAGCTACATTACTTAGATCTCATCAAGGACACCAAAAAGATACTTGCTGAGGAATGGCTGGTAGACAAAACCACATGGCATATTTGAAATAGCTACTTGAATTGAAGAATCTGTTTGTGTCATGACACACCACTGGTTACTTGTTGCAAAACCCATGTACCTTGGACTCTCCTCCATTATAACCTGGAGAACAAAACCAAGGCTTTGACATTTGTGCTATTGAATAAAGGTCCAACTACTCACTGGACAAGTGTCAGTTGGTTAGAGTCACAAAACAAATTTATCTTCTTATCAATGACCAGAACTTAGTCCATATCAGTTCAGATGGTTTCTGGTGCAACTTTCACTTTTATACTCATGGAAAGCTCTTTTTGGGGAAACTTCTTTGTTCCTGCTGGGTCCCTGAACTTCTTTGTGCCTGCTGGATGTAGTGATACATGGTCCTTTACAAGGAAAACAGGATGGGCTATGGCTATAACTACTTGTCCTGGGTCAAAGTTGTGTTCTTTGATCTCTATTTCACATTTTTTATGTAGGCATTGATAGTAAGTTGTGACTTTAACCGAGTTTGGTGAGAAGAGGTAGGATCTCAAAGATAAAGACAAGTTTGTTGGTCCTTTCTTCTCCAAGGTAAGCTCTATCATTTCCCAGTATGGGACACTTGACCAGCACATGCCTTTTTTAATGGGGTCTCCCTGTAGATGCATTGTGCTCATGACTGGTGTTCGATCACAAGGCACCCCCCCCCCCTTAGCATCTGTAACATTGTTATCGTATTGTCAGTATCTAGGAGTTCCCTGGATGGCAATTCCCACTCTGGCCTCTGGCCTCATAGCTTTCTGGCTGAAATAGCCTTAACTTCCTGTGCCTAGGGCATGGTAGAAAGTGGCAAAGGCTCAGTTGCATACCTCATTCATTGTGAGCCTGGGCAGCATCAGTGCCTGTGGCCATGTGGACACAGGCAGCAAGGACAAGCCTGTGAGTTGTCACTGTGTTGTACTGGTATATCCTGAGATGCTGTTGCTTAAGCCTTTGGCATGCAAGATCACCCAAGAATCTCACACCTCTCCTTCTTAGAAGCCTAAATCATTCAAATATGCCTGGAGGAAAGGCCTTTTCTTCAGCTGAGATCAGTGAGACAAATCCTTCACAGATGAGAAGACAGAGGATCAGGTAACCAGCAAGTCAGTAGTAGAGGATAATTCCTCTGAACCAGGCAATTCCTCAAGACCATGGTGATGAGAAGCATGGATGTCGTCTCTCAACCTCCTCTGCTGACCTCACTAAAGAACCTTCATCAGACTAACCATGACCAATGAACTTCTTGTATCTCTAACCTCCACAAGATTTGGGGGAGTGAAAAGGTCCCCCAGAATGGCCTACAGAGATATTAAGGGTATACAGTAACCACATAGCCTCAGCTTGTTCTTACTCATTACCAAGAGCAATGTGCTTTTTGATGCAGCTGGTCAATACTGGAGATAAATTATCCACCCACCACAGCCGCCATCATTCTGATTTTATGTCTCTTTCTCCAGTAGGTAGGAAAAGTGGTCAGTTCCTCCTGAAAGTCTACCTCCTCCTTTTTAAAAAGTGTGCTTTCAAAATAAATAAAGAAAATAAAGAAAGTCCCTTCTGTCCCTAGCTACCTTGTGTAAACTAAAGCTGCTGATGTGAGTCACCATGACTCCCCAGGATGCTCTATTCTTTCCTTGTGCTTCAGGTTTTCATACATGCTTACTATTTCAGGCATTTGCCAATGGATTAAACGATGGAGGTAGCTTTAAAAGAGCTCATATTCTACTTGTTTGATGATAGTATTTACTTTGCAGCTAAAGAAAAACTTGATGTCAAAAGTTCATGTGCATATTCTGAATATTTAGGAGCCATAGCTCCATAAGACTAATGAGAGATCCTCTCTCGACTTCCTCTGCTTCTGTATGCCAATGGATTACATGGGGAAAAAAGAGGGAAAAAATTAATAAAAGGAAAAAGGTTGAGACATTCTAGAAAGCTTATAATTCCTTTCTCTCTCGTCCACAATATTACTTATGGAAAACAAATGCCCACATTCATCCTAAATGTTGCCCTTACTTATATTTAGAACATACAAAAAATTGTCAATGCCTGCATGATATTTCTGCATTTTTCACTACTCTCTTTGCATAAATCCCTTATCATTTTTTTTACCTCAGTAACTATAGTCCCCTGCTCTTGAGTCACTACCAGTTGTTCTTACCTCTAATTATACACTTTTCCAATATATTCTCTACATCAGGAACAGGTCATACTTGCCTAAATCATAAATTCATGCGTGTTGTTTATTTACTGAATAGACTTCATAGGCCCTACTAGTGACCAACTTCACTTGTTGAAATAACACAGGAAATAACCATCAATCAAATGTTACCTCTTTTTCAATCTGGTTATTGTAAATCTATTTATATATAAGAATTGTTTATTTCTTTACACTATTTACACTGCAGTGAAAGTGCCAATAAGTGGATGGAAGTGGAGTACCAAATCATGTAATCTCCATTAAATTTTCCACTACAACACCCCCCATACAATCCATGAACTACAGTGTAATTGTTTTGCTCAAGCAGCTTCAAAACAAAATTATAATTCCCTCCTTCAAATCAGACTGACAAGATGAGATCATTTACAACCTGGAATAGTTAAATTTCACAACCAAAGTTGGCTAACAATTTCAAAATTGCAAGGATAACAGTAATTGTGAGATGTAAGTGAAATGTGAAATACAGGATCGCAAATATTGCTCCCCAGGTTTCTTCTTGCTGTTCTGATGTATTCTCCTTTGATTTTAACATGAGATAACCTAAATGATACAAGCAGATTATCATTTACAGGGAAAGCTATATTTTCAAGAAATATCTACAAGTTACACACTGAAAATTACATAGTTTATATAACATTTCCAAGGAGCTACACAATAAATCACATAATGCTGTTTATTTTCTACTACAAATTCTGAACAAGCTAGATATATTTTGGAAAAGTCTTCCAAATATAAGGATTCTCCCACTATAATATAGACATGTGTGTTATAATTTGTTAGATATCCCTCAAAAGCTCATGTTTGAGACAATGCAAGAAAGTTTGGAGGTGAAATTATTGGGTTATGAGAGCCTTAACATAATCAGTGTGTGAATCCACTGACAGTGTGTGAATCCACTGGATGGTAATTACAGGCAGATAGGGTGCGGCTAGAGGAGGTGTTTTCACTGGGACATACCTTTGGGGTTTATATTTTGTCCTTGTTGAGTGGAGCTCTCTCTACTTCCTGGTGGCTAAGTACTAAGCCACTTTTCTCCACCAGACTCTTCCACCATGGTGTTGTCCCTCACCTTGGGCCCTAATGAATGGAGTCTGCCATCTATAGACTAAGACCTCAGAAACTGTGAGCCTCCAAATAAATTCTTTCTCCTCTAATTGTTCTTGTAAGGTCTTTTTGTCACAGAATAAAAAAAAATCTGACTAAAACAATGCATTTACTGGAAGTGAAGTTGTAAGCATTTTTGCAAAGGAATTGGACCAGATATTCTCACTTTTACTTTTCTGCAGCATCGACACAGGAAAAAAGGGACCATATAATCCTATATTCACCATTTTCTTTCTTTACCAAAAAGCTCAAAATTCCATGCCATCTATGATTGATTATAATTAATTTTCTTACTGATGCTTGTTAGTTGTCCATTCTACTCAGTTTAACTATGATAAACTTGATATTCTATAACATGTTGCTTTGTATAGGCATTTTATAGATATATAATAGAATGATCACTAGGATCACAAATTTTGATTAGCTTGAGCTTCTGAGAAGGACTATATATCATGAAATTTTAAATTTTTATATAGATATCTGATTTTATTTCAAGATTACTTCAGGATTTATTCAAAACACAGTAAAGGTGATGATAAAAATGTAAATATGTTGATTTCTTGTCAATTATATTCAAACATTTTGAAAGAGGAACACCTGAATTAAATGGGATAATTGCCTTTAAAAATCCACATTTATAAGGAAAAAATAAACACCAAAAGTTTAATATCAAGTAGTATTTTCATTATCACGATAACTAGCTGCCCTCTCTTCTGTCAAAGGCTTGTGTTTTTGATTTATTATGTGAATCAAGAAAGAATGACCTTTCTATACCAAAGGTAATATCTGTGCAGAGCTTCTCCTTTTCAATCTGTTTTGTTTATGGTCAAAACAAAAACTCAAGATATTTTTAATTCAAATATTTTGAGAGAACTTAAGTTTCTAAGAAATCCAATTCTCCAGAAAAATGTCAATTAAAAAAATAACCTGACAACTTCCTTGTTAATACCAAATTATTTAAAATGGGTACTTCTTAAAAATGTTTCTATCTACAGCTTTGTAGTTACTGTCATTTTTTGAATACCACATTTGCTAAGAACATGCCAGGCATACAGAAATATTGGCTTCTATTTTGTTCATTAACTATCCTGTCCTACCTTCCACAGTATTCCCTATACTATTGTGCGTCATTATAGTTATCTTTTGATTTACAGATTTTCATTAAGTTAATTTAGATTGACAACAATGCTGTGTACACACACACACACACACACACACACACTTATATATAAATATATTAGGAACTTATTTGTAATATGGTTGAATTTACAAACTAAACCATTTTGTCAAGGAGGAAAAATTCATAGAATTTAATATCCAGTCAAAAGTTCTGTCTAATTAAATAGAACATTTTTTAACAAGTGCTAAAAGTGAAATATTATTCTCAGATATTGTATTGTTTCCAAGGTTGTTTAGAAAATATAGTTTTACTTTTGGTTCACAATAATTTGGTTCACAATAACATTTTGGTTCACAAAATGTTTTCTTGCCCTCAGTTTACAATGAGGAATTTTGGTCAGTTCACATGGAAGTTGGTTGTGATCCTTTTGACTCACAAACTTTGGGCTAATTTTCTAATTATCATTTGATGTAATGCTGTCTAGGTTTGCCTGTTCAAAAAGGATCAAACAAATGACAACCTCTGGAAAAGGAGTTTAAAGAATTTGTTTTGGCAGGGCCTGATGGTACAGGCCTGTAATCCCAGTGGCTTGGGAGGATGATGCAGGAGGATCTTGAGTTCAAAGCCAGCCTCAACAGCTGTGAGGCTCTAAGCAACTCAGTGAGACACTGTATCTGAATAAAACACAAAATAGGGCTAAGGATGTGGCTTAGTGGTTGAGTGCCCCTGAGTTCAATCTCCAATAACCCCCCAATATAAAAACAACAAAAAAGAACTTGTTTTGTAGTCTTATACAACACACTCATAACACTCATAAAGTTGTCACAATTCCTTGACTTCCCACTATTACAAAAGCACAAACCAAATTTCTATTTATTTATTTAATTAAATGCCACTGAGACACATGAGGGAGGAGAGAGAGATAGGGCATCAGGCAGCAAGTAATACAATGAGAATGCATTGGAAAAAATAAAAGAAAAATAAAATATGCCTATAGAATCCATAAATAAGATGCAATCAAACTGTTTATGAGTAAAAGCTCTGAGGAAAGCAAAGCAACATTTCACCTAAAATTACAAGCAAGCTTCCTCCCTGCCTTTCTCTCTGTAGCAAGGATTGAAATCGGGGCACTTAACGATTGAACCCCAGCATTTTAATTTTTTTTTTATATTAAGACAGGGTCTCAGTCATTTTCTCAGGGACTGACTTGAAAAAACTTGCTGAAACTGGCTTTGATGTGTGATTTTTCTGCCTCAGCCTCCCAGCTTGTGGGGATTAAAGGCATGCACCAATAGGCTATGCTTCTTTCCCTTCCTTTCTTCCATTTTCTTTCTTTCTTGTCTTTTTTTTTCCCTCCCTTTCTATAGTGGAAATTGAACCCAGTGGCACTCAACTAACACTGAATTACATCCCCAGTCCTTTTTTATTTTTATTTGTTTTTATTTGTATTTTGAGAGAGGGTCTTGCTAATTTGCTGTGGGTGGCCTTAAATTTAAAGCAATACTCCTGCTTCAGCCTCCCAAGAAGTTGGAGTAACAGGTGTGTTCTACCATGCCTGGCTAAGCTTTCTGTTTCTCATGGCTCATTGTCCTTCCTAAGTTGATATAAAGAAGTTATTTTTCTGTTTCTGTGCAGATGGCATAAGAGTAGAAAATAAGCAATGTTATTAGATGTAATAGCTAGGATTTTCAACATAGTGTATATGTCTTATGCAAACTAGTAATGTATCCCTGATGGCTTCACATGGATGATGAATGGTATCACTTGAATCAGAAAACAGATGTATGCATCCATTTCAAAACTTAATGCAACTTAAAAAATGCTAGAGGAGCTAACTTTTGGCAATTCAGCAGCATAGCACACCTTTGAGAGAAGACAAAATGATTGCGAAAGAAAAGTAAATCTTATATGGTAATGTATTTTTGAAGTTTTTTGTCGCTTTTTTTTCAACATCATAATTATGCATTACAGCAAAATATCAATTTCATTAAGATATTTATAAGCCTTAAAATTTTTCCCAGGGTCTTTCATCTAAAAGAATCACCTGGCACTTTGCAAATGTCAGGCCATTTACTTCAACCACTCCTTCAATGAAGTTATCCTCAGATTGGTCAATGCAACTTTCTCTGTCAATTACATTTCAGCATGGGGGAGACTAATGCCACTTTGAAACCATATCAAAACATGGATAGAATATTATCCTCTATCTTGGAGTTCTGCCAGAATACTGGAGCTAAAATCATTTGATATGCTGAAAATGATATGAATTTATCTGAATGAAGGGGTATGAGTAAATATTTTACATTTAGTTACCTATCAAACACACTAGCATATTCCAACTAGAGGAGAGAAGCAGGTGTATCACTATTTTATGTGGTACATCTGTATATTTTCATCTTTGATTACACCTAAATATATTTGAATCAACTTTTAAGGGTTGCAATATTTAAAGAAAGGCATATTTAAAATAATGTTGTTAAAGGTATACATTCAAGCTGTCTAGCATAAATACTACAATAAATAGTGGGGATTTATTTTTTTCTTTTTTAACTTCTGTCAACATATGAAGATTCAATAATGTAATTTTCATACTATTTCTACCTGTTTAAGTTGTAGGCTTTTGTCAAACTATTGACTACTATCTCTGCATGTAACTTTTTTTTGTTGCATCCATGATGGTTGAATATTTATCTTACTTTTGAAACTTGATATATGATATATGAGTGTGCAACATGGGAGGTCATATCAGAAATACAGAGGATTAATTCAATCAAAATTTACTGATTCTGTCCTCTCTTTACTGTATGGGTAATTTTTTCACTTATATTAAGGTGCTTGATATTTCAGAACCAGCTTGATATTTCAGAATTCACACTTTTGAATTTATGTTCTTTAAGATTATTCTATTTTGACATAGGAAATTGTAGAAGTTAAGAGAAATGTCCCATCTTCCCTCTGAAAGTTTGTTGGAGTAAATTGCCAAAGATTGATTAAATGGAGGTGCATGTAAATGTACTAAGAGCCTAGCTAGACACAGCCACAGGGTGCAATCACCAACATTACAAAATCATTCAAAAGCTTATATATTTCTAAGTCTCCAGAAGAGGGAGAGAAGGAATCTAGGTAATTTTGAGGGGTGATAAATCATTTTTAGGGGAACTTCATGGGCTTGGAAAACATAAGGGTCTGGGACAGTCTTTTGGGGCTGTAGAATGGAAGATAGTTTGTAAATGCTTATCTCTGGGACCAAAATAGAGGACATTGATGTGTGACAAATCTGTGTAAGTGGGTTGACAGATATCAGTATTTCTTCCCACAATAATGAGTTTAGGTAATGGAAACTCAGGAAAGGACCCAAAGGTAATTGTTTTCTTCTTTGAGTGTGGAAACTTTAAACAGATGAAGAGATATTGGAGGAAAGTCTGATTCTAACATATGCTAATTTTCTTCAATTTAAAATAACTAACATAGCATGATACCCTATCTTGGAGTGACAGTTCTTGGTCTCCTTTACAATAAAATGGAGCATTTTCTGGTGATAAGACTTAGTGTTACTGTGTTGAAACAAAATTGAGATTCATTATCCCTGACAAGAGTCAGTTTTAAACTAGATAAAACATGTTTTTTCCCCCTCTTAATGAAAAAAAAAATGTTTTTTTGCAGTTCTTATTTCCTGTATTTATATTACAGAATATATACTAAATTACATTTTGCTTGGTTATGCTATGATTATTATACCTTCTTATACATGCTTATTAAATGCACTTCCTCATTTAATATATATTATAATAGAATCACAACAGGTCTGCATGGTATTCTTAAATTATGCAATAATTTTTAACTGTAGTCAATTTCTGATTCCCCACATAGGAGAGAATGCTTCTGACAGTATCAAAGTTACATTTAATGGGTAGAAAGCCAGATATAAGTTATTCTCAGAGAAGCAATCTCATTTACTTGGTTCTTACAGAGGCAGAGAACTTTCTACCCATAATGAACTAGGGAGAGTGGTTGGTGATTGTTCATTGACATGAATGAGACAGCACTCCTGGAAGCCATTTTGGATCCCTTACTTCCTTTTGTGTGGACAGAAAAATCTAATTTAGATCCAAGAAGTAAATGAGTCCTTGTCATTTTATTTCCTGATTCATCATCTTATATTAGATAGACTTGGAGTTACATTCAAAATGATATCATGTAACCCAATGAATCACAGCATAATCTGTCATATCTTAATATAATAAGATGTGATGTATTGGAAATCATTTAAAGCAATCACCTCATTTCAAGTTGGGTACCTACTATTGATTCATTTGGATTCTTATGCTGAATTAATTTTGATAAGAGTGAAACAATATTATTAGGATGAAAACTCCTCTCAAATCTTTGTATGTTGACTGAATTTTCTCCCTTGTGTTTGCTACAGCTTTAGTAGTTCCTTGAATAAATGCAATTTCCAATTTTAATAAAGTATTTTGCATATATTCTTTCTTGTCATCTTTTTTTTCCTTGTCTGCTGTGCATCTTTGTTTATTTCATATCTTCTATAGATATGTGAATTGAACCAGCCAAAATTTCACTGCAGAGAACAATAGAGATATATCCTATGCAGGTGTTATTGTTTGAATATAAGGTGTCTCCTAAATGCTTGTGTTAATGCAAAAATATTCAGAGATAAATTATTAAATTATGAGAGCTGTGATCTAATCAGTTTATTCTAATTCAAATGGACTAACTGGGTAGTAAATGTAGGCAGTTGGGCATAGCTGGAGCATGTGGGTCACTGGAGGTATGGCCTAGAAGGGTGCATCTTCCCTGTGGCCACTTGACCTACCCCCTGACTCCTGATCCCACCATTAGCTGAGCAATTCTCCTCCCCTGAGTCCTTTCTCATCTTGAGCCCAGAGCAATGGAGTCAAGATATCAATGGACTGAGACCACTGAAACTCTGAGCCCCAAAATAAACTTTCCCTCCTCTAAATTGTTCTTCTTGGATATTTGGGTCACAGAAATGCAAAAACAATAAGTGAAAAAAAAAAACGTTAAACTATGCAATCTCTTTGGACTCAGAAGGACATGAGAAAACATTATATCCACAATCATAGCTAAATTATGGTAAAATCATACATCTATTTGAGAAAAAAGCACAAAAGTGCAAAGCAATCCTTCTGCATAATTTAACCAAAGGTACTAATTATAAAAAATTCAGCATAATATTTTAAATTAAGATATTTTGTAAGCTTTTAAGCCCTTTAATTATATGAATGTGATTTAGGGACTTTTTAGTACTGATATCACCTATGTGCAGTGAAAGTACAAAGGAATACTTAAAGACAGGTTTAGCCTTCAAAGTTACTTTTTTGTTTGATCTTAGTTTCCATTTGTTTCATTTTGTTTGTTAGTTTTTCTTTCTTCCAGGTGAAGAAAGCAGTAACAGACTTTCCCTGGGTATGTAATATGCTTCCAGGTGAAAATAGGTTCTTTTTGAATTTCTGGAAGGAATCCTAAGAGATGAATATTTTTGTCAACTAAGTCTTGTCCCATTGCACCTATATTCTTTTGATGCCTTCAAAGACGAGGATGGATGCTCATAAATGCCAAGCTTGGCACTCTGGCTATGGGTGCTGGGGGTAGGTAATACATAAAATTAAAAAGTTTCTCCATGTTATTCAAAACAAGAAACATTATGAGTTTTCTTTTTGAAACATATAAAAATCAGACTATCTTTTTATACATTGTTCCTAATATAGTAAAATGATTCATTACCCAGGACAGATTCACCAATCCTGAATTATATCTTCAGCCACAGACTATCTAGATGTCCACTGTAGGTCAACATTTTAGCATAAGCTATCAAGTGTCATCTCCAGGGTTGATTGTGAAGAAACCCCTATAATTGTGGAAATTCCAAGGCTCTAGATGTTTCCTCTGAGGAATAAGAGAAAAAAGAGAGCAAAAATAAATAAATAAATAAATAAATAAATAATAGGAAGATATTAATACCATGTATTTTATATATGTATATGTATGTGTATATACACTTATATATGAGTTTGGTAAATTAGTAAAACAGTTTACTCTTTTTCTTCAGGTTCATTATTTATTCTACGGAAAACAACAATACTTATATACAAGAAATATTGTGATGTTGAAACAATTAAATAGGTACAATGTATAGTAAGCAGATATAAAACTGTTAGGGTAGTTTCTGGCATATACAAACCCATCAAAATGTTAATAATTATAATTATTTATTATTTGTAATAACAATGGCTTCTGCTATCTATTAAAAATTATTTTATACCTTAGTCAATTGAAAATAAGAAACCATCTCTTTTTATTTATTTTTTAAAATTTAATTATTTATTTATTCTAATTTGTTATACATGAATGCAGAATGCAATTCATTTCATATTACACATATAGGGCACAATTTTTCAAGTTAATGATTATACAAAAAATATTTTCACAATATTTGTGTCTTCATACATGTACTTAGGTAATGATGTCTAACTCATTCCACAATCATTCCTACTCCCTTGCCCCCTCCTCTTCCCTCACTCCCCTTTGCCCTATCTAAATTCCTTTATTCCTCCCATGCTCCCACCACCATTGACATTATGAGTCAGCATCCTCATATCTCAGAAAACATTCAGCCTTTGATTTTTGGGGGGATTGACTTTCTTCACTTAGCATTATATGCTCCTACTTCATCCATTTACCAGCAAATGCCTTGATTTTATTCTCTTTTAATGCTGAGTAATGTTCCATTGTGTATATATACCAAAGTTTCCATATCCATTAATCTACTGAACGGCATCTAGGTTGGTTTCATAATTTAGCTATTGTGAATTATGCTGCCATAAACACTGATATGGCTGTGTCCCTGTAATATGCTGTTTTTAAGTCCTTTGGGTATATACCAAGGAGTGAGATGACTGGGTAAAATGGCGGTTCCATTCCAAGTGTTCCAAGGAATCTCCAACTCTCTTTCTATATTGGCTGCACAAATGTGCAGTCCCATCATCAATGTATGAGTGTGCCTTTTTTCCAACATCCTCCCTAACACTTATTGTTGTTTGTATTCTTGATAGTTGCTATTTTGACTGGAGTGAGATAAAATCTTATAGTAATTTTGATTTGCATTTCTCCAATTGTTAGAAATGTTGAACATTTTTTCATATGTTTGTTGATTGATTTTATATCCTCTTCTGAGAAATGTCTGTTTAGTTCCCTGGCCCATTTATTGATTGGGTTATTTGTTTCTTTGGTGTTAAGGTTTTTGAGTGCTTTATATATCCTAGAGATTAGTGCTCTATCTGATGTGCTTGTGGTAAACATTTGCTCCTATTCTGTAGGCTCTCTATTCACCTCACTGATTGTTTCATTTTTTTTTCTTTCTTTTTCTTTCTTTTTTTTTTTTTTTTTTTGAGAGAGAGAGAGAGAGAGAGAGAGAGAGAGAGAGAGAGAGAGAGAGAGAGAGATTTTTTAATATTTATTTTTTTAGTTTTTGGCAGACACAACATCTTTGTTTCTATGTGGTGCTGAGGATTGAACCCGGGCCGCACGCATGCCAGGCGAGCATGCTACCGCTTGAGCCACATCCCCAGCCACATGATTGTTTCTTTTGCTGAGAAGAAGCATTTTAGTTAGAATCCATCACATTTATTGATTCTTGGTTTTGATTTTTGTGCTACAGGAGTCTTATTAAGAAAGTTGGGACTTAATCCAACATGATGGAGATTTGGACCTACTTTGTTCCATTAGGCACAAGGTCTCTGGTTTAATTCCTACATCCTTGATCCACTTTGAGTTGTGTTTTGTGCATGGTGGGAGATAGAGGTTTAATTTCATTTTGTTACATGTGCATTTCCAGCTTTCCCAGCATTCTTTGTTGAAGAGGCTATCTTTTCTCAAATTTACATTTTTGGCACTTTTGTCTAATATAAGATAATTATAGTTATGTGGGTTAGATTCGGTGTCTTCTATGCTGTACTATTGGTCTACAGGTCTATTCTGGTGCCCATACCATGCTGTTTTTGTTACTATTGCTCTGGAGTATAGATTTAAGTCTGGAATATTAATGCCACCAGCTTCACTCTTCTTGCTAAGGATTGCTTTGGCTATTCTGGGTCTCTCATTTTTCCGTATGAATTTCATGATTGCTTTTTCTATTTCTATAAGGAATGCCATTGGGATTTTGATTGTGATTGCATTGAATCTGTATAGTACTTTTGGTAGTATGGTCATTTTGACAATATTAATTCTGCCTATCCAAGAAGAAGGTAGATCTTTACATCTTTAAAGGTCTTCTTTAATTTCTTTCTTTAGTGTGTTGTAGCTTTCATTGTAGAGTTCTTTTACATCTTTGGTTATATTTATTCCCAAATATTTTATTTTTATTTTTGAGGCTATTATAAATGGTGTGATTTTTATAGTTTCTCTGTCTGTGGATTTGTCACTGATGTACAGAAATGCTTTTGAATTATGAGTGTTGATTTCATATCCCGCTACTTTATTGAGTTTATTTATTACTTCTAGGAGATACCTGGCGGAATGTTTTGTGTCTTCTAGGTATAGAATCATATCCTCTGCAAATAGAGATAATTTGAGTTCTTTTTACCTATCTGTATCCCTTTAATTTCTTTTATCTGTCTGATTGCTCTGGCTAGAATTTCAAGAACTATGTTAAATAGAAGTGGAGAAAGAGGGCATCCCTGTTTTGTTCCAGTTTTTTAAAAAAATGCTTTCATTTTTTTTCTCCATGTAGAATGATGTTGGTCTGGACCTTAGATAGATAGCCTTTACAATGTTGAAGTGTGTTCCTGTTATCCATCCCTAGTTTTTCTAGCATTTTGAACATGAAAGGATGTAGTATTTTATCAAATACTTTATCAACATCTATTGAGATGATCACATGATTTTTATTTTTGAGTCTACTGATGTAATAAATTACATTTTTTGGTTTCCATTTGTTGAACCAACATTGCATTCCTGGGATGAATTCCACTTGATGGTGTTGCACTATCTTTTTGATATGTTTTTGTATTCAATTTACCAGAATTTTATTGAGAATTTCACTTAACATATTGGTGTGAAGTTTTCTTTCTTTAATGTGTCATTGTCTTGTTTTGGAATCAGGGTGATATTGACCTCATAGAATGTGTTTGAAAGTGTTCCCTCTTTCTCTACTTTATGAAATAGTTTGACAAGTATTGGTATTAGTTCTTCTTTAAAGTTCCTGTAGAACTCAGTTGTGTATCCATCCAGTTCTGGGCTTTTTTGATTGGTAGGCTTTTGATAGCTTCCTCTATTTCCTTGCTTTAAATTGATTAGTTTTAATTGTGTATATCATCCTGATTTAGTTTAGGCATATCATATGCCTCTAGAAATTTCTTTATGCCTTTGATATTTTCCATTTTAATGGAGTACAAATTTTCAAAAAAATTTCTAAAAATCTTTTATATTTCTGTAGTGTCCATTGTAATATTTTTTTTCATCATGGATGTTAGTAATTTAAGTTTCCCACCTTCTCTTTGTTAGCATTTAATGGTTTATCAATTTTCATGCAATTAGATTTCACTGCAAATATATTAATTTTGTAACTCTTTGTTTTATAAAGCAACAGTTTTTTTTTTTTTTTTTTAAATCCATTTTACATCTTTTGGCACAGTTAACTTTAATTACACCATATAAAAATGTGAGCATTTTTGTCACTGTAGTACTAAAGATACTGCTGGAAATTTGAAATTTTTAGAGTTTATTTATATCTTGACAATGGAAATATATATAATATACAGTACAATTTGCCTTGTCATTCCAAACTCATCAATGTAAGAGGGCCAGAGTTCAATGAGTAGGTCATTTGACCAATGGGATACCTAACAAGGAGATTACTAACTCAACCAATCAGAGAAAATATTTTGAGTCTTATTTTTTATTTTCACAGAGATGTTCAGGTTACTCAACTTTAGTAAAATTTCTTAATTTATTTTTTTTCCATTTCCTAAATCATGCTTTCCTAATTAAACTTTATCAATTTGTTCATTTCTCCACCCCTTTAATGTGAGACTCTATACCTATTGCTTTATAATAGGTCAAATTTCTACCAACTGTGTTAATTTTGAAGTATTTCTAACTGCTTTAAAATTCAAAGTACTTTTATATTTTATCTTTTTCACATGATCAGAAAAGTTTTTCTCATGGTTTAGAGGAATGCGAAGTCTCCTTTGCCTGTGCAAGACAATGTGAACAGTGCCCATTGCAGCAGACATGATGGAACTGTTAGCAAGAGAAACATATAAGTCCTGCAGCTCAATAGAGAAATAATAATCTGTCTGTGTATTTTTATTTCTTAAAATTAAAATTAACATTATGGATTTCATATTATATCATTTTAACATTTTAAAGGGTTATGAATGATTCTAACATATAATACCTCATTTGTAATATTCTATATCATCTTATTAAAATGTTTATGAAACACAAACATGGATTCAGAGATTCAACCCTCAAGGAATATAGGTATATTGGTCAATTATATACATGGAACTGCAAGAAAATGTTTTTCAGAAAAATTAAAGTTGTGTTCTCTGGCAGCAAAATGATGAAACCATAACAATATTCTCTAAAAATAAGTTAAGTCTTTCCATTTTCATTTATCACCATTATCAAGGAATAATTTCCCTAACTATAAAAAGGTGGAGTTTTCATTGAAGTCCATAGTGAATATCCAAGGCAATTTGGTCTTTTTCATCCTGAATATCATCTGTTATTGTTTCTCTACAAATATGTTAGTGTAAATCTTAGAAATGTTATTGAGAAAGTGAATTAAGTTGAATAACTAAAGAAGTTAATAAAAATAAAGTGCTAACCCTTCAAAAGTCATTAGATTATCATAGCAATGTATTTTGCCTGCATTCATTCTCTGATATACAGAAATGCCATGCAAAAGCTATTTAAAGTTATATGCCATATAATATCATGCAAACAGGAAGTGTGTGTGTAAGTGAGTACACTCATGACAGCTAAGTGATACTAAGACAACACTGAAAACATCAAAACCTGAGAAACCTGGTTAGGGGATGTGCAGTTAAGTAAGCCTGAATTTAAAGATCTGAGAGGAAGATCCTAAAAATAAACAGGGAAACAGGGAAGAAAATATACCTTCATTCTGTAGCAATTAATTATAGATTTAAATAAGTCTCATAATTTAGTGATCAGCATGTAGAAACCATTAGTGATTTCTAAGGGACGATTTGTAGACTAGATTTAAAGAGGCATATATTGGTGCTCATCATGGAGTGTAAGTGTATATTAGAATCTAAATCTCTGTTGTGGAACACTATCCAGATCTGCCCTTCAGAGGAAGGCACTCATACCTTGGTTTCCAGAACTATTGCCTACTGAGAAATCACAGGGGAGTCTCTCCCCAGCATCCTACCAGGAGAATCTGCTTTCATGAAGACACTATGTCTGAGGAGGCAGCCATCTATGCAAGACTGCCAGTATTCATGCAGTTTACCTAAATTGCAGCAACAGCAGAATGCTCCCAGATTCAGTGAGATCAGGTCAGGTTTCATTTTAACTGCTACATTTCAGTACAACTCCTCCCCTGTCCTACTCTTCTTCCTTTATTTCACTTCAAATATTGTTTCTGAACCCCTTTCCATTAAACTCCATGAACACAGATATTTTAACAGTCTGTGTCCAAGAGTATCAGAACTATGAAAGTTATTGCCAGAAATGGTCTGACGAGTCAATTATAAAAAAAAAAAAAAAAAAAAAAACGTTTTTTGGAACTTGTAAACTTTCTGGTCACCTGCTATGGTAGCTATGCAATTGTTAGAGGTTTAAAGGTGGTAAGTTGAGATGATATACTTGTGAAATTACATGTGACTTGGAGGTGAAATGTATCATACTACAGACATATTGGAAGAAATACTGAGAAACCAGTTGCTAGGGACAATAGATGCTTCAATTTAAAAAAATAAAAACAAGAGTTTGATTACTCGGCAATTAAAGGAAAAGTGTGAAAGACAGAAAGCCTCTTTGGTCACATTAAGAGAATCTTATTTCTTCCAAATACAGGGCAGAAAAGTGGAGCTCCAAAAGTTTTGAAGAGTTCCAAAATTTCATTCTTGAGGACCTCAAATCCCATGTTGGTTGTATTATCAAACCTACAAGTCACATACCACAAGAAGGTGTTAAACCCTGAGACATAGTATCGGTAAATCCTCAAAAACCACTTCCCTTGATCTTCTTAGCCTGAGGAAGTAGACCCCCCTCTACCCCACTGCGTTCACCCAACTCCTACACTTCCTTTATAATGATGAAAAAGCAAGTTCCTCCTTTAAAGGAGAACTTATAAATATGAAAGTACTTCTACATTGTATAGAATTAAATCAAGTGTTAAAATGTGACTCCAAGATATGGTGGTAACTCACTCTTAGGATGACTTTCAGAAATTTACAGTAAAAAAAAAAATGGCTCACATCAAACAATTAAAATTTCAGCTCCTCATTATCAGAGACTGGAAGAAGGAATAGAATGGTTAGGAGAAGTACTCATGAAGTCGAAGGAATATTATATAGCATAATAAAGATCAACAGATTCCATCCTACTCAGAAGTTCTATACAACCAAGTACACAAAATGATTCAACTAGAGGATTTTAGTCAGCTACCTCATCAGCCACCCTATGAGTGGTATAACAGGCACAGGAATGAATGGTGGCTATTGTTAAACCAGACGGTATGTTTTTTCACTCACTGGTTACTGACCCAGTTACTGCTGCTGGTGTTAGTTCATTTTTCCAATAAGAAACTGTCATTAGGCCCTTGATATGAAACTATCCCTCCAGTGTATACATTACATTTAGCAGGATATTTGACTACTTTGGCTCTTTTCATCTCTGTAAAAGGAAGTCATTTATAGTGACTGGAACATGCCTATGTTCCATGTGTGGCCATGCTTGCCCTTTCCATAGAGTCTCATAAAACTCCCCTAATTGATGGCTCTATTCACTAACATGGGACACATCATAACGTCCCATCAATTCAGTCTGCACTTAACAGCAAAAGACATGTAGTAGTGATGGCACTACTGTGACATCTACTCTTTTTCTTACATACCATACCAAGAAGAGGCTGCTGACCTCACAGAACATTAGGATGACTTGTAAAAGGTACATCTAACATACAAACTTGGAGATGATACCCGCAGAAAATAGGATGCCCTGATCCAGAATGGAATTAATCTCTCTACATCATTGGCCATTATATTGTGCTATACCTATAGTATGAATCACAGAGCTATAACTAAGAGAAATAAAAATGACATCCCCTTCTTTAAGTTACATGGTGAATTTGTATTTTTTATCTTTACAAAGCCTGACCCTACAGGCCTGAATGTGCTTGCTCTTAGTGAAGGAAGAATTCCATCAGGACAGCTTTATCTTATACACCCTAGCACTTCAGTCTTTTTATGTCAATTGACTACCTTAACAGGAAAGGCTTTATCATTATACCAGAGGAATCAGTTTTGGCTCCCAGATGGAGGTAGAGTTGCTTTTACATGCCAAGAGTACATAATTTGGTGCCGCAGTCTGGCTGGGCACAAAATCACGAGCCACTCAAGCAGGAACAAAGTTTATTTTTTGAAACTGCCGCCAATGTCCGGTACAGCCCGGGAAGATTTTTTTCCACCCACGCAGCCTCCTCCCGGATCCAGAGAGAGCTCCTCCCCCGGAACTCCCTCCTACTGTACTTCCCCAACCAATGGGAACTCTCCAGGAGTCCCGTAGCCGGCCTAGGTGAACAGCAGGAGTCCAATATCCATATGAATGCAAATCTTAACACAATCATATCATCTCAATGGCTAGCTGGCGTCACCTTTCGACCAAAAATGCCATGCATCATATACTTGGCTCTTAGCATCTCCCCCCTTCTGTTTAAGTAACAAGCAATCTGGCTAGGGACCGTGCCTGTTAGGTTTGTCCAATTCAACATATGGTTCTTACCCGTCATCGGAAAACTGACCTTTAGGCGTCAGCCTCCTGTCTTAGGTTGATACCACTGCAATTGGATCATACCCGTCACTGACTACCGGTCCAGCATATAGCCATACTTGTGGATAGGCCTGTGTACCAGTGGGGGGGGTGAGGTTCTTTGCCTCACCTCTGTTGGCCCCCAAAATTAGACCATCACTAGTAGAAGGGAGGAGGATACAGAAATGTCATGACACCAAGTCAATTAACGGCTCCTAGGAAAAATTACATCACTGGTGACACATCAGCAAAGATACGCTAGCACTACCATAATTCGCTGCATCAACAAATAGATCACAAAGCATACAAGTGATACATAGTCCAGGCAAGTTTTGTAAGCAGTTCAAAGCAGAGGAATCTATCAATATGTCCATATCCTTCCAAAATAAATCGACTCATTGATTGAGCATTACTTGTTGAGTTATAAATCATTGATGTATCAGCTTACACGGTTTGTTGTGATAACTCTCGAAGAAGTTGTAGTTTGGTTTTTTCTTTGTCTTCACCGGCACTGGGATGAAAATAGGAATTTTGACAATGATGCTAAAAAAAAATATGTAACATTTCAACAGGTACTAAGAAAACAATATTTAGAACAATTTACATTATCCTGAACAGAATTATTAAATATAATGAAAAGGAAAGGTGAAAGTAAACAAACAGATTTGTTAACCTTCTATTTGTTCATATATTAGAACAATCCTCAACAGCTGTTTACCCAAATTAAATTAAACTATTAAAATCACGTGAATAATAATAAAAAAATTTTTTTTGGATCCATGTGCATGAGCGCCCCTCATATGTGATATATGGACATACGCACATACAGACATACAACACAAAACAGAAGTGTGCACACGTAACATATAACACATAAGACAATAGTAAAGGCCTTGTAGCTTTACCTAGGTGAAATCTCCATTGCAATGTTCAAAAACTCCACAGTCAAAATATAAAACTGATCAGAAAAAACATTAACCTAGGTCTGTATGAGCTCAAAAATAAAATAGAACTTTATGATGTGGGAAAAAGCAATAATAAAATAGATATTGAAAAAAAACATCCTGGTTAATCACTGTCGCAGATGTAAGAATAGCCAAGCTGGAGATCTGGATATCAGCTGTTATGGATTTGAGTGGAATCATCTTCCTTTTGGTCTGTAGGAACTGTTTTAGTTAGTCTCTCTGGAATCCAAATCGGCTGCTGTTCTTCCTGTGGAAAAACACAAACAGAGCCCCGACTCCAGACTATCACTGGGTCAGGACCTTTCCATTGTCCTGTTAGAATATCTTTCCAAAGTACCTTAGGCTTATGTACATTTTTTGGATACAAATGTCTTTCCGCAGCACTAAGCCCTGATGAATCCAAATTTAAAAAGTTTAGAGTAAAAAGGGTTATTTTAAGCTTATCTTTGGGGGATATATACCCCTTTCCAATTCCCTCCTTTTGTTTTAATAAGTACATTTTAATAGTTTGATGAGCTCTTTCAACTATGCCTTGTCCTTGTGGATTGTATGGAATTCCTGTTATGTGAGTAATGCCAAATGATGAGCAAAATTGTTTAAAAGAGGTGGACGTATAACCAGGACCATTATCGGTTTTTAACTGTTTTGGAACGCCCACAGTGGCAAAATTTTGTAAGCAATGAGCTATAACATCTTTAGTTTTTTCTCCGGCATGAAGGGAGCCCATCAGAAATCCAGAAGAAGTATCAACTGTAACATGTAAATATTTTAATTTTCTAAATTTTAGCAATTGTGTGATGTCCATCTGCCAAATATGGTTAGGTATCAGTCCTCTAGGATTGACTCCAAGATTAACTTGTGGTAAAAATGTCACACAATTTTGACATTGTTTTATTATATGTCGGGCTTGTTCTTTAGTTATTTTAAAACGTTTTTGTAAAGTATTAGCATTGACATGGAACCTTTTATGAAAATTTATAGCTTCTTCTATTGTGGAGAAAATATGTATGTCATGTGTAGATTTATCTGCTAACTCATTGCCCAAACTAAGGGCTCCAGGCAATCCTGTATGTGCCCTGATATGTCCTATAAAGAATGGATCTTTTCTGTCCCAGATTAGACTTTGTATAGTAGAAAACAAAGAGAAAACAGTAGAAGAAGGGGAAATCCTACCAGCATCTTCAAGGGATACTATAGCATTAACTACATACTGACTATCAGAAAATAAATTAAATACAGAATCTTTAAACATCATAAAAGCTTGTAATACTGCATTAAGCTCTACCTTTTGAGCTGATTGTTTGGGTACTAAAAATGTAAAAGTTTGATCAGGGGTAACTACTGCTGCTGTACCATTATTTGACCCATCAGTGAATATATTTGGAGCATTCATGATAGGGTTTTTTTTTTTTTTTTTTTTTTTTTGTCATCTTTGGAAAAACTACAGGATGTTTAGACCAAAAAGACAACAAAGGATTAGGCGGTAAGTGATTATCAAATGAAACATTAGATTTACACATGATTATTGCCCAAGTATTTAACTCATTAGCTAACTCATCAATTTGATCTATAGTATATGGAGTAATAATTTTATTGGGAGAAATCCCAAACACTCCCTTGGCTGCTTTTATTTCTTTGAGTATTAATTGTCCTACAGCCTCAGGATACCTAGTAAGAATAGTATTAGGAGAATAAGATAAATGTATCCACAATAATGGACCTTCTTGCCAGAATACTCCTGTAGGTATATTTTTTGTTGGCAGTACAATAAATAATAAAGGCAAACTTATATCAATTCTATCCAAATGCATATTTTCCATATATGTTTCAATGATTTTTAATGCCTTTCTTGCTTCAGGCGTCAACATGCAGGGTGAATTTGGATCTGATGGACCTTTTAGAATATCAAATAAAGGTCCCAACTCTCCTGTTGGTATGCCTAGATAAGGCCTTATCCAATTTATGTCTCCTAATAACTTTTGAAAGTCGTTAAGTGATTTGAGTTGATCTACTCGTATTTGAATTTTGGGTGGACAGACCATGGTTGAGGATAATAAAACCCCTAAATAATTAATTGGAAGATTTAATTGTACTTTATCTATTGCTATCTCTAGATTGTAATTTTTTAATAAATTTGTAAGTGTGGCATAACATTCTAGCAATGTGTTTTTATCTTTATGTGCCAATAACACATCATCCATATAGTGAAATATTTGTAGTTCAGGATTTTGATTTCTAAGTGGCTGGATTACTTTGTTAACATAAATTTGACACATAGTTGGACTATTAGCCATCCCTTGAGGGAGTACTTTCCATTCATATCTCTGATCAGGACCTCCATGATTTAGTGCAGGGATAGTAAATGCAAAATGTGGACTATCCTCGGGATGAATTGGAATTGAAAAAAAACAATCTTTAATATCTATAGCTAAAACATACCAGGTTTTTGGTAAAGCAGACAATTGGGGAATCCCTGATTGAGCAGGTCCCATAATAACCATCTCATTATTAATGGCTCTTAAATCTTGCAATAATCTCCATTTACCAGATTTCTTTTTAATGACAAAAATGGGAGTATTATGGGGAGATACGGAAGGTTGTATATGTCCCTCTGCTAATTGTTGTTTGACCAGGTCATGGGCTATTTGTATCTTTTCTTTAGTCAGGGGCCACTGAGGAACCCACACTGGTCTTTCTGATTTCCAAGTAATTTTGATTGTCTCAGTGGCCCTTTCTGAAAACCCAATCCATGTCTATTTGTTTCTTGATTTATTTGAATTGGTGCTGTCATACCTTGTTCTTGTTCTCTTAATCTTTCTTCTTTCCTAAAGCCTTGTCTAGCCCTAGTAGTGGGCGCATTAGGATTGATGTTATTTGTTAATGTCAAACCTAATTGATCTAGGACATTTCGTCCCCATAAATTTATAGGAAGATGATCCAATACATAGGGCTGTATAGTTCCTTCACATCCTTCAGGATCCTTCCAATCTAATACCATTGCACTTCTATGGGGATTAGTTGCCACTCCTAGGCCTCGAAGCGTTTGAGTGGCTTGTTGTAATGGCCAGTGTTTTGGCCATTCTTGACGAGATATTATGCTAAGGTCTGCACCTGTATCAAGTAGCCCATTAAAGTCATGTCCTTGAATATTTAGTTTTAGCATTGGGCGAGAATCTAGATTTAAAGACAGCATAGCCCAATCTACACCTGTGGAGCCTAATCCCCTGGAACCTCTTTTTACAGTACGACTGGAAAATTTATCATGTAGGCTGGGTATTATTAATAACTGTGCTATTCTATCTCCTGGTGAAATTACTGATATACCTCTTGGAGAACTAGCTATAATTTTTATTTCACCTTCATAATCGGGATCAATTACCCCAGGACTTATCATAAGTCCTTTTAGTGTTGAAGAACTGCGTCCCAATAATAAGCCTACTGTTCCTTGGGGAAGAGGTCCTTTTACTCCTGTGGGAATGATTTGAACTCCCATCTCTGGAGTTAGTACTGCTCTGGCAGAGGCGCAGATTTCCAACCCTGCGCTCCCTCTAGTTTGTCTGATGAGGGATTTAATGGATAATGCGTCCTGGGCACTACCTTGATGGTGTTGCTGGGTTCCTCCACTGCCCCGTATATTTGTGGTTTTGGGCCCCGGAGCATTGGGCCCTCCAGTCCGTTTTTTGGCAATGGAGCCTGATGTCTTTCTCCACGATATCGTGGGTAAACACTTGGTCCTTGTCTGTTTTTTGATAACAGAATACCTTCTATGGTGGTTTGAGAACGGCATTCATTAGCCCAATGTTTCCCTCTACGGCATCGTGGGCAAATACCCGGTATTCTATTCCTTTGATACCTAGCCTTGTTAAACCCTCCTCCTATGGGGCAACTCCTTTTAAAATGTCCTGTTTGATCACAATTATAGCATGTTTTTGGCCTGGCATCTAAAGCCTGTTGTACTGCTGCTAAGACTTGCCCTTGTTCATTAATGTCTCTACATAATTTAATATATGTGTTTAAATCTTCATGTTTCCATGGTCTGATGACCTCTCTGCAGCAACGATTTGCTTGGTCATAAGCCAGTTGTTTTATAAATGGCATTGCCTGTTCTGTATCTCCAAATACTCTAGATGCTGTCTGAATAAGCCTATCTACAAATTCAGCATAAGGTTCATTAGCTCCTTGTATTACCTTAGATAATTGTCCTTGTAAATCTCCATGCCCCTGTAAAGTTTTCCATGCCCTAACTGTGTCTGCAGCAATTTGTGCGTATACGCCAGGATCATATTCAATTTGTTGCCGTTGACCCTCATAAGGTCCTTTTCCTAATAACATCTCTAGATTTCTTTGAGGGTAACCGGCTGTTGCATTTCGCCTAGCTGTCTCCATGCAAAATTCCTCATTGGCAACCTTCCATAACAAATATTGTCCTCCATTTAGCACAGATCGACACATGTTAGCCCAATCTGCTGGCGTCATGTCTAAGTTGGTAATGGATTCGACCATGCTCACAGTGAAGGGTGCTTGCGGCCCGTAGGTTGTTACAGCCTCTTTTAATTGCTTCACTGTTTTGAAATCTAAAGCATGGTGAATTCGTTGCCCTCCTGCCTGCTCAAGTACAGGGCATGCTAATCTTTGGGGTCCTGCCTCAGGATTCCGTCCATCAACTACGGGAGTTGAGGGCCGCTCAGCTGTAGATGGAGCTGTTGGTTGAATTACGCCCTCTGGTGATAGAACGGGGTTAGTAGCAGCCTCCTGTTGTAATTCCCTGCCTGATGGTTGTTTTTCCTCTAAGCTTTCTTTCTTCAAATCTTCCTCTGTCTGACTAGCTTGAGAGACCTTCTCTTTCGCTTGACCTAACATGTTTTCTACCATAGTCTGGACCTCTAACAATTTACTTAACAGTCTTTCGGTTTGTTTTTTACTAGTTTCTAATCTACTATAAAGGTAACGCAACCCAATAAGATAGCATAAAACAAAACCGAAACAGAATGAAATAAAAACCGAACAAAGAATAGTTGTATCAATTTTCTCTTTCTCAGGGCCGAACAACTTCAAACCTTGAGCCAACCATTTTTCCCAGTTTGCCTGAGAAAATTTTAGGGATAGGCAGCTTGAAACAAAAACAAGATAAATCAAAATGAGAACACATTGTTTTTTGAAATGGTCACCCATTTTGTTGCCTTCCCTCAGGGGCGAGCAATTTTACTCACCTCCAAGCTTCAGGCGTTCCCCGTACGGGCCACCAGTTGCCGCAGTCTGGCTGGGCACAAAATCACGAACCACTCAAACAGGAACAAAGTTTATTTTTTGAAACTGCCGCCAATGTCCGGTACAGCCCGGGAAGATTTTTTTCCACCCACGCAGCCTCCTCCCGGATCCAGAGAGAGCTCCTCCCCCGGAACTCCCTCCTACTGTACTTCCCCAACCAATGGGAACTCTCCAGGAGTCCCGTAGCCGGCCTAGGTGAACAGCAGGAGTCCAATATCCATATGAATGCAAATCTTAACATAATCATATCATCTCAATGGCTAGCTGGCGTCACCTTTCGACCAAAAATGCCATGCATCATATACTTGGCTCTTAGCAATTTGGGAGCAAGGAGATCTACTAGGGGTGTTGTCCTTAGTACTACCCCAAACTTCATAATAAATGAACAAATAAAGTAACAATTGCCTGATAAATGTATGATATTTATTACCCTGTATTACTTAGGAACCTGGGGCTTGGTCAACTACCAAGTAAGGCAATTGAGACCAGCAGAAGTTCTAGTGGAAGGTAGTGGAATCTAGAATGGATTATTTGGTATCTGACAATTATTTATTGAATCTCTGATTTAAGCTACATTTGTGAAGGCTTTAATTTTTCTCACTAAACATACCTTCATAAGTAACATTTTAGAAAAATAAATACAAAGTTATTTTCCTGTTTCAAGGATAGCATGTCAAAAGTCCAGACTTATTTACTATATTTATTAAACTATCTGAGTTTTAAGATAGTTTTATGATTAATTCAGAGAAAGATCTCACATGATAAGTGAGAAGGTTTTATCAAAACATAAATATAGAATGTGGATCTCAACCAAGAATTCTAGTTCATTATTACACTGGGATTTGGAATTAACTCTAAGTAATTAAGATATTTCTAAATAAAATGAATTTGTGTGTAATGTCAAACCTGTGTGTATCAATCAGGATTTTCCACAGAACTAGAAACAGTTGTTTGTGTGTGCAATGATATTGAAATTTTAATAGTGATTAAGAATTGCTATTGAAATTGAAATCATAGCACTTGATAGAATAGCAATTCAAAATATAAAGCAGGTATACATATAATAAGATAGGTAGGATAGAAATTTAAACTAACAAATAAATAAAAAGCCTGAATAAATTGAAAGATACACTTTGTTCATGTATTAAAAGTCTCAACACTCGTCAGGTAGTGGCACATGACTGTAATCTCAGCGACTCTGGTGCCAGAGGCAGGAGGATCTTAAGTTCAATGCCAGCTTCAGCAACTGCAAGGCTTTAAGCAACTCAGTGAGAACCTGTCTCTAAATAAAATAATAGGGCTGGGGATGTGGCTCAGTGGTTGAGTGCCCCTGGGTTCAATCCCCAGTACTTAGATAGATAGATAGATAGATACCTCAACACTCTAAAGGTGTCAACCCTACAAAACTGCTATAGACCCAGTGTCATTACAATCACAATTGTAGTAAAATTTATTTATTATTTTAGAATTGACAAACTGATTTAAAATTTTGATATAAAAATCAGAGTTTTAAATGGCTGTTTAATGTTTAACTGTATAAATTTTTATATCAGTGACCTCTTTAAAACAGCAGTCATCAGGACAAGAAGGAAATAGACAATGTTAAGGTTGATCTTACTTAAATAATTACTTAAATTTTGGCCATGGTAGAAGAGTATTTTAGTGAGAAGGAATAATATTTTTAATTGGTAGTGCTATAAAAATTAGATAAATGTACTTTAAAAAAATGAAATTAACCTTGACTCCTATTTTGGAACTCACAGAGTTATTGTATCTAGAATATATAAGAATTCTCAAAGCATCACAAACAAAATATCACAATAAAAAGGGGTAGAGTATTCAAACAGACTACTCAGTAAAAGTTTACAGGTGGCAAATTTGCTTAACCCCATTTTGTATTAAAGAAATAAAAAATAAAATGAATTTGAAATATTGCATACTTATTAGAATGACTACAATAGAAACATCGAAAAAAAAATCTGACAAGAGCTGATAAGGACATGGAAAAATGATAAATTTCTTATATTTTGCTTTTGGAAATTCAAGATGGGGTAGCTTCTAATATAATAGTACTAAGTGCATACAAATTTTTAAAGTAGATTCATACATAACTGCTAAAAGTATATATCTTTTGACTGCTGGTGGATGCACCCATGGAATGATGGGATTCTACTCAGCAATAAAAGTAATAAACTGCTTATCTCTGAAGATCATGCAATGTGAAAGAAGTCAGATTAAGACATTTTATAGAAAATCAAATTTCACCATGAGTTTTGACAGGGAAATTTGTATCTACAACATCTCATTACTTCATATTATTTATACATGTAGAGTTTCTTTTGACATTTGGTCATGTAAAGAAATAGCTACAGGATTAGGAAATGAGTATTTGGGTGGGCTGGTAGGGGGTTGGGTTATCCTACCTATCCCATGAAGTGCAATTTTTACTAATGTTGGAAAGGGGCAGGTACGCAAATTAGAAGCCAGCTAACATTCAAAACTTCCAACATAGAATTAAGTTGAAGAAAATTTAAATTTCATATTTTTCTAAAGTTCATTCTGCAATTTTATCAAATTATACTATTTGAAAGAAAAAAATTCTGAAATACCTAGTACTAAGAAAAATTATAAGATATCAAAGATTTCAATTTGAAATTAATGATTTGAAATTCACAATTCATGAATGATTTACATACATTTAAATTGAAGTTATTCCATCTTTAAACACAATGGCATCTAGAACACTTTCCCCAACACAATAAATACAAATTTATTGAAGAGAGTTAATATGAATTAATGATTTTTCTTGAATCCCTCCTTTATGATTTTAAATTATTCCAATAACACTTTTCTAAATTTTTCTAATGCTGGTTTTAGGGAACGTGGTTAATGAATTTATCTCTGTATCATTTATGCTGAGGTAAACCATTCCATTGTACCTCATTGAAGAATTAACTGGAATGTGACATCATGGTTCTCTTATTTTATGCAACTTAAAGAAATACCATAATACCTAAATAATGTATTGTCCTGTCAATTTTTATTCTCAATATCTTGCTAAAAAATTTGTACATGCTTTGCAGCCTCCTATTTTTTTGGTATTGTTTTGAAAATATACATGATAATGATGTGAGTTTGCAATGTTTTAAATAAGGTGAAAGCAGCATCTGATCATCATTCCTCTATTTTATTGAATTTAATAAGTATAGAACTACTTATTATAAAATATTGATAGTTTTGCAAATGACTGTGGCCATAAAAATAAATCCAATTATACTCAGATCCAAAAGCAGTGATGAAATTTAAGACTTGAAAAACACAGTCATTATCCAAGTTTCTTCTTCTGAAAATATCTTTGCTCAGCATGCCAAAGGAAAGAAATTATTCTGAAGGAGAAAAAGACAAAACACCCTGTAGAAGAACTGGGAATAAGACTAACTAGATGTCTGATTTCTCAAATAAATTGTTCTCCATGTGAAAGGTGCACATGTAACTTTTGGAGAAATACAAATTAGTTGAAAATACTATTATTGCTTCAGGGTAATGGAATGGAGCAGAAGCTGAGGTATGCTAATCCAAACAGGTAGAGAAGTCTAAAAAATCAAGGATTGACTGAATTATATTAAAGTTAAATGTATTTCCTGTCAATTTCACCAATACATACATGGTAGGAGAAGCAGACACTGAGTCAGACATGGGGGATTATAATGACAAAAGAAGACAGCCCAGAGAGAAGCAGAGAATTTTGAATGTGTATTTTCAGGGTTATATAAAAAAATACTGTATACAATGTCATTGTAGAATGGGATTTTTTTTACCTTTAATTTTCTGTTGTTTCTCACAGAATTATTTCATAATTTTTAAAGAAGTGAGATCAGCTTTCCAAATTCAATCACTGATTATGCTGATAGAAAAATATTTTTCCAAAAAAAAAAGATACCATTTTCTTTTGATTTTATAAAATGCTGTGTCAAAAGTCATGGGGCAATTTAAGAAATTTACTAGTTTACTATTTACATAAATATATTCTCGCCTACAGGAGTCCTATGAGCCATATGCTGTGTCTACTGCCCCAACATAATTAAAAATTGTGTACAAAAATATAATTTGTTAATTGAGAAAAAGATAGGCTTGTTTCCCTTTCAACTGGGATATCAATAATTTGTTTAATGTATAACTAAAAAGAACAATTTTTGACATCATAACTCTTTGAAGGTTAACCAACCAAGTCAATTAATTTAGCAATATATTACATTTATCCTTGTTAAAAATCTATAACTTTATCCTCATTTAAAACTTGGAAACACAATTTTGTAATATTATATTTTGCGTGAGATAAAACTGTGATTATATTTCAACATTTTTTAAGATTTTTTTTGTTTTCAGAAATGAGTATATTTTTGAATATGCCATTAAGATCATTAATATAATTTGTAAGGTGGCATTTCATGAAGACAAGGATTTTTTAAATATATACAAGATTTCCATTTGATTTTCAATTATATAAATTAAACTGAAAGTATTTTTCAATAGAAATCATATGAAGATGGAAAGAGAAAAAGAAGGAGAAATGTCCTATAGTAGTTTTGTAAGTATATTTAAGTGAGCATAGATCTGTAGTAATACTTAATCAAGTTCAAAATAAGACAGAAGGTAAAACTTCATTCAATTCATCAAGTTTTCCTAAATATCGGTAAAAAGAAAAGCCTTCATTTCTCAGATTCTAAACCAAGTGTGAAATGATAACTTCATTGACTTTTTTGAAGGAAAAATTTGAATATTAACTGAAAGGTGATGAAAAATAGAGTTAAACGATTTTTAACATCAAATTCTACAAATCTGAATACAAAAATTACCCAATTTGAAAGATGTTTGTCTCACTATTAATGAATGTTCTATTCATAATGTAAACAATTTTAACCATTGGTCACCAAGGTGTTGCCTGGTACTCTGGGATTTGTTACCACAAAAACTATTCATTTTTTATTGCTGCTGCTGTCAAGTTGTAGCATTAAAGTCGGCCATAACCAAACCCTTGTATGAACAGAAGAATATGTTTCATTCCTGCTACCACAAACCATGTACATTTTAATCAGGTAAAGATGAAACTGGGTTATTGTGAAAGAGAATGACTGATATTCCAAGAAGATAACACCATCCCCTAAATTATATTTCAGTTATATATAAATGGAAAAGAGAGTACTTCAATGTACTGCTATGAATTTCACCAAAATCTTCTAATTGTCTGAATTTTAATAATCATATTTTACTGTTTCCTTGAAAAAAATTGTTTTTCATATTTTGCATTTATTAGAATTTTCTGATTCAGAAGAAAACATCACATTAGTTTAATGTTAGAAAAATCAACCAATTAAATACAACAGGACATAGGAGAAATCATAGGATTACATCAATGAATGCAGAAAAGAGTATTTCTAAATTGACTACCTACTGAATTAATTAATATCTTTCAACATTTTCCCCCTAAGATTGTTAACAATGAAAGGATTTTTGCTACTATCAATTTGACATTAAATTACAGGTTTTAGTCTGTTTAGCATAGAATAAATTTTAAAAAATTAAAAAATTGTTAAAGATATGGAGATTAAACAAAAAAATATAACACTCTTATTGATAGAAAATGTGACTATATGTGTATAAAACCAAATTATTATGTAAAAAAAGAACAAAGTGGAAGTGTTAAATTTAGAAAGGTCAAAGAACGCCTGGTCAACATACACAAATTAATTGTTTCTCTGTAGATGGGCAAAGGAGCATCTAGTATGAAATACCATTTACAATCACATCAAAAATATAGAATGTTTAAAACAATTTAATTATAATGCAAATTCCTCTGAGATGGAAATTACAAAATTTGTTATGATAAATTTTAAATGATCATACTAATTTGGAGATAATTGTGAACAGGAAAACACAAAATGACATTTTAGCCATCCATAATTTTTTCAATGATTAAAAATCATTCTAAACAAAAGTCCCCGCTTTAAAAAAAAAAAAAAAAAAAGATCTCTTTTTCTTCTAATATTTTTTTAAGTTGTCAATGGACCTTTATTTTATTTATTGATACACGGTGCTTGGCATCAAACTCAGTGCTTCACACATGCTAGGCAAGTGCTCTGCCACTGAGCCACAACCCAGCCCAAGAATCCCAGCTTTTTTGTGACAATTAGCCAATACCATGCTGGAAAAAAAAATTAAATTGATGGATTCAAATCACCTTATTTTGAGAGGCACTTGAAAGATTCATTCTCTCTCTGTCCCTATCATCCTCACACACACACATACACTCATCAAAGTGTACTAGATACAGATATATAGACAGCTATAACAGAATAGGAAATGCAGAAAATAATCCACACAGAATTGATTTAAGAAATTTTTAACAAAAGTAGCAAGACAATTCAATGAAGAAATGAAATATTTTTCAACAAATAATACTGGAACCACTATATAAATATGGTAAAAGCTACCCCCAAATACTGTTTCCTACCAAATACAAAAATAATTAATTCTGATAATTATAAACCCACATATAAAAGATGAAATTATAGCATTTCTAGAAAAATAGAGAGAAGAAACTTTACAAGCCTGGGAGCAAATATTTCTTAGTGTGCAAAATGAGTTGACATTATTGATACAATAGACTGTTGAAATTAAAATTGCTCCTCGAAAATACCACAAGGAAATAAAAAGCCATGTCATAAATTAGTTAGGGAAATAAAATTGTAATATGCAGATATGTCAAATAGCATTTATCAGATTATATAATGAACTAAAAACACTAAACTCCAACTAAGTTAAAAATAAGATGAATCTTAAACCTATCAGAAATAAAGTAAAAAATGGACAATAAAATATGAATATGTGCTCAAGTTCATCCGGTGTGCCCCTTATGATTGTTTCTCAGCCCTATTACACTGGTGCTTCAATTAGGCATACTCTGAGTACTACATTTCTGCTTTTCCAGCTGATTCTATGCTAATCTCATTGGGTTTGACACATTCCAAGCCTTGAGAAGGGGAAAGAGACATATTCTATCTTCCTATTTTCTGTGTTTTACCTTAGCAGTGTTTCCTAAGTCTAGAAACAAGCAAGCAGTAGATCTTTCCCAAAGTAGCATCTGAATCATTATGATATTTGACCCAATTCTTCCAGAACAATTTTGGTCATGCCCCTTGCTGGAGACACCAGTTCCAGTCAAATCTGCCCCTGCTTGAGAAGTCCCCAGGTTCACAAGGACACTTTCTCCAGTTTAGGGAATAGCATCAATCAAGCAATGCCCCATATTACCCACATAGACCAAAGCTTCTAAGAATTCCATCTCTTATTTTTTTTTTCCTTTAGCCCCAGAAGAGCAGTTGTTTCCTACAGCGGCTCCCACTGTGTTATCTTAGTGGCACATTCTTATATTTAGCCTATGTACACGTCAATAGTTTTTCAGCTGCTTAGCCAGGAATTTTATATGAAGTTAACAATATTTTTAATAAATTCTATTTAAATATACCCTTATTAGATTCTGACTTATGTAATGAAGGGAATGCAAATTTTAACAAAAATGAGATACAATTTCACATCTTTAAAGTGGTTAAATTTTAAAATACTGACCACAACAAAATAATTGCTTAAAAGAAGAGCAACTGGAATTCTCACACATTATTAGTGAGAAAGTATTAGATGGTTCTGTATTTCAGAAGGCTCCTTTGCAGTTCCTTAAAAATATAAGTATTCATTTATCCTATGGGTCAGCAATTCCACTTCTGGCATTTAACAATTGTAAATTTAAAAATTAATTCCTAAAAAGTATAAAATATATATAACAGCTTTATTCAAGACAGTATAAAATTGGGAAAAAGAGATGTCTTAACAGGAGACAGTGGCTAAGCAATCTGCTGTGTAGTCATGGATTGGAAAATTACTAAGATTTAACTCAAAGACATATACATGTACATACATGTATACATGCATTCATTTACATGGATGAATCTCAAAAGCATTATGTTGAGTGAAAGAAACTATATAGAAAGAGTTTATAGGGTAATGTTTTAATTAATTTGAATATCAAGAATGCTAAGGTGTTAATTATAGTTACTGGACATGAGATAACATTCAAGAGTTGTAGCAGTACTGGTTTGTTTGAGCAATTAGGGCATACATTCAAAACATGAGTGTATGCTGGACACTGAATTGTGCAGTTGACATCAGTACTTCTTTTGTAAATAAATTTTCAACAATTCTAAAAATATGAAAAATATGTACACTGACATGGAGTGCAATACAGGATATATATTTTAATTGAAAAACATGATAATAAAAAAAAACATGCCTGCAGTATCCTCCTTAGGTTAAGAAAGTGACTTTTTTTTTTAGTGTGGTCTGTGGACTTCTGGAAATTAACCTTACCTTTAGGCCTCAGTGGAACACATCTGTAATCCCAGTGGTCCCAGAGGCTGGCACAGAAGGATCATGAGCTCAAAGCCAGCCTCAGCAACTTGATGAGGCCCTAAGCAACCCAGTGAGAAATACTCTCTCTAAATAAAATATTAAAAGGCCTGAGGAAATGGCACAATGTTTAAGCACCCCGGGTTCAAAATTCCTGGTACCAAAAAGCAAAATAGGTATATGTAATGTTTTTTGTTCAAGTTAATCAAAACCATATAGAGTTAAATAGAAGGACCATAGAAGCAGATGCAAGAATCCAATGGTCTTCTTTTAAGCTATAGATTGAAGTGAGTTGCAGAAATGCAAAACAATATTATTTTCTGTCTTTGGAAAGAAATATTGTGTTTATAATAACATCAAAGGGTTATTGTGAGCTATTTCATTAATTAATAACAATTAAAAGTTTCCTAATTTTCATTTCTAATAAGGCAAGGATATAGCTTCCATAAGCAAAAGCTGTTTAATGTCTTCCATAAGTTTTAATTTCTGAAGAGGTCCCTGGACATAATGTTTTAGAGCTATTTGTGCAAGAAAACTGGAGACATATAAACAGAGAATCACATATACACATGTGCCTTTAACATGTATATTTGCTCATGTAACAGAACAATCCTGAGTCAGGGAAAGACTTATTACTAATTTACAGTGATAATTGTGTCAATGTCTTCACGCCCCAAGTTCCCTTTAAACATCCAATATGTTGCGCGCCAGGTGCTATGGTGCACACAGCAGGGTGTATTCTATGGATATGAAAAAATGATTCTCTTTGGCTCTACAAGGCTGCTTGTAGGAAGCCCTCTCTCCTCCTAAGAGAGATTTAAAAACTGTCATTTCCCTAATGTAAATAAGTTTCCTTGGGACAATATTTTTATATCCTTTGGGATATAAATAAATGTCTCTGGGGAAATATATGACAAATATCTACAAGTGGATACCCCTCTGATCTCATCTATCCTTGAAACATGGCCAAATAGTCCTGGAAGGTAAATCTTTAACTATCTATTCAGGTTCTTCTAAGAATCTTTATTTCTTACCCAGATTATACCTTCAGAATGCACTATCTATACAATATAAGAATGTTTTATCTATAGGCTAAAAATGATATGGAAAAATTTTACTCATATTATTATACAAATAACAGAAGAATGAAATACATACCTTGAAATAGAGTTGAAAGGAGTAGAATAAAAGTTTGAATTATTTGAATGCAATTTATCTTAAGTTTTAAACTTAGATTCATTTATCTGAAAAAATATGCTTGTTATAAATGAACTTTATTATGTTCAAGTATCCACTTTCTATGCCCATTTTGTTGTTACTTACATGAAAGGATGTTGAATATTGTCAAATGCTTTTCTGCATCTACTGAAATGATCATATGGTTTTCATTCAATTAATGTAATGTATCATGTTTACTCTTTGCATTTGTTGACCTATCCTTCCATTACTGAGATGAATCCCACTTGATCATGATGAAAGGTCTCTTTAATTACCTCTTGAATTTGGTTTTTCAGTACTTTGTTGAGGATCTTTGCATCTTTGCTCATCAGGGATATTTACCAGTAGTTTCCTATTTTTTTTATATCCTAGTCTAGTTTTTGTATCCAGATAATTTTTATCTCATAGAATGACTTTGGAAGGATTCTTTCTGCTTCAATTTTTTAAGATCATTTGCATAAAATTGTTACTTGATGTATTTCTTCTTTTTTGAAGTATTTTTTTTTTATTTCTGTAGCTTCCGTTTCAGAATCGCTTTAGCTGTGTCCCACAGGGTTTGGGCAGGGTTTCTTCCATACTAACAAATTACAGATTGATTTGTTTTGTCACATTTTAGAGTTTTTAATTTAAAATGTATTTTATCTAAATATATTTACTCCTGCCTTCTTTTGGTGTTCTTTTGCATGGACTGACTTTTTCCATTTCCATGTTCAGTTCCTATGCATCATTACCAATTAAGTAAATCTTTGTTGATATCATATAGTTGATTTGAAATCTATTCAGTCATGCTATGTCTTTTAAATTGAGAATTTAATTCAATTATATTCCAGATGATTATTGATATATAAGGACTTATTATTTGATTATCATTATTTTCTAGTAAATGTCTAGTTATTCTAGATTATTTTCCCCAATTATAATGTCTTCCTCAGTTGGTAACTAATTTTTCTCTAGGAGTGTTTTTCTTACTTTTATTTTAGTGTTCCTACTATAGCTAACACCACAGTGAAATGGGGAAAGGTGAAATATTTTCCTCTAAGATCAAAACAAAGATGCCCATTTTCACCCATTTGCATTCAACATAGAAATTAATATCCTTGTTAGAGAATTTAGGAAAAAGAAACAAATAGAAGACATCAAAATTGGAAAGGAAGAAGTTCAATTATTCCTGTTTCTAGACTAACTACCTTATATATAGAAGATGATCTTATATAGAAAGCCCTAAAGACTCCACTAGAAAAACCTATTACTGATAAAATCATTAAAATTGTCAGACATAGAATCAACATATAAAAGTCAGGTTTCTATATGCTAATAGAAAACTACCTGAAAAAGAGATTGAGAATGCAATCCCATTTACAATAGCTATAAAAATACAATATTTAGCAATAGAATTAACCAAGGAGGTGGAAGATCTGGACATTAAAAATCATAATACATTGATGGAAGGAAGTTAAGGAGATAAAACTAAATGGAATTCCATGTTTAAGAGTTTTAAGAATAGCAATTATTAAAATGCCTATAGATTCCTTGGAATCTTCATGAAAATACTAGATATTCTTTTCAGAAATACAATAAAATGATCCTACAATTTGTAGGAAGCACAAACACAAGAAGTAAAACCAATCTTGAATAAAAAGAACAAAGCTAGAGACATCAAACTTTATATATAGTTTGTTGATATATATGGAACACATGATAAAGTAACCAAACAAGCAGAGTACTGGAATAAAAATAGATGAAGATTAATATAACAGAACATAGAACACAGAAATAAATCCATGTCAAATGATATTAACAAGGGCACCAATAACAAATAGTGGTGAAATTCTCTTAAATAAATAGTGATGGGTAAACTGGATGTCTACATGCAAGAGGATGAAGCCAGATGCCTTTCTATTTTCATATGCAAAAACACACTTATAATAGATTAAAAACAAGATAACATCTAAAAACTGAAATTATAAAGAAATAAGACATTGATTGTAGCCAGGATTTTTTGGAGTAGGTCCCCAAAGCAAATACAAAAAGTAAACACAGACAAACTTTATTACATCAAACTAAAATCCTTTCATAAAGCAAAGAAAATAAACAGAATGAAAAGAAAACCTACAGAATGGGCTAAAATATTTGCAAATCATGCTTCTGAAAAGGAATTAATATCCACAGTGTATTTAAAAACTCAGATTAATAGAAAAAACTAAACAATCAGATTTAAAAATGAAAAAAAACACATTATAAATGTTTTAATAATATGTATAAATAGTCTCTATATATGTATATATATATACATATATACATATATATACATACATAATTATCAACTTTCTGAATCATCAGAGAATTGAAAATCAGAATGACAATGAGATATCCTATCCGCTCACCTTAACTATAATGGCTATTATTAAAATGGTAAAAAAAATGCTTGTGTGAATATTGTAGGTTGGATTGTAAAAGAGTACAGTCACAAAGAAAATAACAGAGCTTTCTCAAAGATATTTAAAATATTGATCCCACAATTTCTCTATTGTGTAACTATCCAAAGTAATTTAAATCAGTATTTCAGAGACAGATGGATTCCAATATTTATTTCTAGACCATCCATAACAGCCAAGTTATGGAATCTACTTAAGTGTCTATCAATGAAAGAATGGATAAAGAAAATATGGTGTATGTATACAACAGAATACTATTCAGTCACAGAAAAGAATGAAATCTTATATGTGACAATGTGGACTTAAAGAAAATTATGATGAGTGAATTAAGTCAGACAGAGATAAACAAATACCGCAAGTTCATTTATTTGAGTAATTTAAGAGTTGACCTCTTAGAAGTAGAGGATAAGATAGTAGTTACAAGAAGGATAAAAGGGGAGGTAGGGATGAAGAAATATATTTTTTTAAGGATTAGAGATTTACAGTGGAATAGGAGGAGTAGGTCCTGGTGTTCTAATGAAAGGTAGTGTGACTAAAGTTAACAATAGTGTACATTTAAAAACAGCTAAAAGCAAAGATTTCAAATCTCACCGAAAAGAATGATAAATGTCTGATGTGATGAATGTGCTAAATATCCTGACTTGATCATTATACAATTTATATGTTATGGTTTGGATGTCAGCTATCCCCTAAAGCTCAATAAGTGAGACAATGCAAGAAGGTTTAGAGGGGGAAATGATTGGGTTATTAGAGCCTTAACTGAACGAGTGAATTAATCAACTGATGGCATAAACTGAGTGGTAGCTGAAGAAAGGTAGGGTGTGGCTGAAGGAGGTGGGGCACTGAGGGCATGGATTTGGGAGATATCTTTGTATATATAGTGGGGAGATCTCGTTCTCTGCTTCTGATCATCATGTGAGCTGCTTCCCTCTGCCAAACTCTTTCACCATGATGTTCTGCCTCACCTGAAGTCCCAAGGAATAGAACCAGGCTTCTATGGGCAGAGACCTCTGAAACCGTGACCCCCTAAATAAACTTTTCCTACCCTAAAATTGTTCTAGTAAGGTTTTTTAGTCAAAATAGTAAAAAAGTTGACCAAAGCAGTATACATGTTTGAGATTTTCACACTGTACCCCGTAAATATATGTAATTATTATACATAAATTAAAATAATGTAAACATTAAAATATTTTTGAAGTTACATTTTTTAGTGATTAAGATATGAACTAAATATTTGAACTTTTTGAGTCAATTGTGAATGATCCACTCAACATATCTTTTCCATGTCCCCAAATCATTATTCCTGTTGTTATTGTTTTAATCCTGAGCACTCAATCAAATATCCCAGCCTTTTATTCACCAGTTGAATAAAACCATGTTGATACTTATCTCAAAGAGATTTTAATTGCAATCAAAATTTAAATAAAGTACGTTGGCTAAAATGATGGTCCCTGGAATATTTTCCTTTCTTCTATAGGTAATTAAAATGGAGTTATTTCTGTTTGTTGGTATAGCTCCTGAAGTTACTGGCATCTCTTTTTCCTTCTTATTCCAGAGGTTACAGCACAATCCCCATGAGACCATAGGCATAAATTGAGAGACAGTTGGCAAAGAGGAAAGAGGAGACATGGAGAGATTGTATATTGTTTGCTCCTGTAATTTCTCATGGTTGAGAAACACAGCAAGATCAACCACTGACCCAATGACTTCAGTGTTCGTTAGGACCTCTTGATAGACCTAGGGATATATCTCAAATAACTGAAGTCACTTTCTAAGAAGTTCAAGATTTTACTAAAATTTTCAGAGGAAGCTGAGATTTGGGGTGTGTGTGTGGGGGGAACCATTACAAGTTTCCTCCAGTAACTTTGATCATAGACTGCCTTGGCCACTTTGATCCTGGGTGACTGAACCCATTGCAGTTTTCATGTGTCAGATCACCTCTCAAACATGACAGTTTTCCTTTAAATTATCCAATGAAAGGGCTAGCAGAGAAACTGAAATATTATGTATTCTTCAATATGGAATGTTTTTTTCCGGCATTTTATCATGCAATTTTTATTAATTAATTAATTAATTTAAATGAGATATATATGAAAGAATGCATCTTGATACATTGTACACGATTGCAGCACAACTTTTCATTTCTCTGGTTGTACAGGATGTAGTGTCACACCACATGTGCAGTTATACAAGTACCTAGGGTAATGATATCCATCTCATTCCACCATCTTTCCTGCCCCCATTCTCCTATCCCTACTCTACCTTCCTTTGCCCAATCAAAATTCCTCCATTCTACCCATTCCTTCCTCCCCCTTTATGGATCAGCATTTGTTTTTTTGGTTTTTTTGGTTTTTTTTGGCATTTACCTGTAAATGCCATGATTTTATTTTCTTTTAATGTTAAGTAATATTCCATTGTGTATACATAAAGAACTCAAAAAAACTTAACACCAAAAAAAAAGCAACCCCATCAATAAATGGGCAAAGGAGCTGAACAGACACCTCTTAGAAAAAGATATACATTCGATCAACAAATATATGAAACATGTTTAACATCTCTAGTAATTAGAGAAATGCAAATCAAAACTAAGATTTCATCTCATGCCAGTCAGAATGGCAGTTATCAAGAATACAGACATTAATACATGTTGGTGAAGATGTGGGAAAAAGTCACACTCATTCATTTCTGGTAGGACTGCAAATTGGTGCAACCAATCTGGAATGCAGAATGGAGATTCCTTAGAACTTGGAATGGAACCACCTTTTGACCCAGCTATTCCACTCCTTGGTCTATACCTGAAGGACTTAAAATCTGTATGCCTTAGTAATGCAGTCACATCAATGTTTATAGTATCTCAATTCATAATAGCGAAGTTGTGGAAGCAACCTAGATGCCCTGCAACAGATGAATGGATAAAATAATGTGATATATGCAATCGGGTTTTAAATGAATTAACAGGAAGTTTCTAGAGTTTACAGAACTTAGTGTTTTCATGGGTTTTGTTTTCCATCTTTCATGTATCTCTGAGTGTCTCACCAAGTCAATGTTTATATTCATTTATGTATTTTATACATTATTTTTTGTTTTGTTTTTCTTGACTGCTTATTGTATAACTGTCATTATCTTACCTGTATTATGAGTTAAGTATCACTTCTTGTTTTTTTGCCACTCCAGGTTCCTGATACTTTCACTGAAATTAAAAAAAAAAAAGCTCCTGCAACTATTTCTGGAGAACTAATGTCACCAATCAATCTATAACTTATATCATCCTACAAACTAATCTAGCATGCACCTTTGCTAAAGAAAATGCAAAAGAAAAAATATTATGAGGCAGAATAAAAGTAATTAAGAATCAAATTTTCTTATTAAGGAGCTGGTAATTTAATACAAAAATGTGTGAGCTGGCCAGCATAAGAATAGGATGTTTACTCGATAACATCACAGAGATGAGCACAGATAGATACAGATTCAGAGAGGTTTGTAGAAGGTAAACTACATTTCTTTTTACAATTATTTCATTGACGAATTAATTGAAGTGAACAGTGGCTGAGTGTGTTAATAGCCAGATGAAACACATACCTAATAATGTGACAAATTGATTTTTAAAAAAGTTAGAAATAATTAGGGAAATGTGATGGTATGATGGTTTCAGTAAAATTTTCTAAAAATTAGAAGAACAAAAGAAAAAATAAAGAAATCATATGTATTGTTTTAATGCCATAATGGGTAATGCATAATAAAGACAAAATAAGCATTTACTTTGAGCATATATAGATGTGAAGTTTTTTTGTTTTAATCCTTGACTTCTCATTATTGCCACAGCATTTACTGTTTTCTACGTACGTGATTAGAATAATGTTGGGATGTGTTAGATTTCAGAAGTAGAACTATAAAGAAAAGTCTCTCTCTCTCTCTCTCTCTCTCTCTCTCTCTCTCTCTCTCTCTCTCTCTCTCTTCCCTCTGTGTCTTGGTCCTTCTACCTTCCTTTTACCACTTCTTTATCTCTCAGAGGCAAGTTGTAGAATCTATAATATTTCTTCCCCACTACAAGTCAAATAACCTAAAAATATACTCTAATCTGTACCTGCCTTTTTTTGTTGGAGTTGGTCAACTAAAAAGTTTTTTCTCAGCAAGGGAAATAATATGTGAGGTGAATAGGGAGCCCACATCCTGGGAACCAATTTTTACCCCTCACACATCAGATAGAACTCTAATCTCTAGGGTATACAAAGAACTCAAAAAGCTAAACACCCCCCCCCAAAAAAAAAACAAACAAGCAAACAAAAAAACACCAAAAAACCCAATCAACAAATGGGCCAAGGACCTGAACAGACACTTCTCAGAAGAGGATATACAATCAATCAACAAATATACCAAAAAATGCTCATCATCTCTAGCAATCAGAGAAATGCAAATTAAAACTATTTTAAGATACTATCTCACTCCAGTAAGAATGGCAGCCATGATGAAATCAAACAACAACAAGAGCTGGCAAGGATGCGGGAAAAAGGTACACTCATACACTGCTGGTGGGACTGCAAATTGGTGCAGCCAATTTGGAAAGCAGTATGGAGATTTTTTGGAAAGCTGGGAATGGAACCACCATTTGATCCAGCTATTCCTCTTCTTGGACTATACCCAAAAGACTTAAAAACAGCATACTACAGGGACACTGCCACATCAATGTTTATAGCAGTACAATACACAATAGCTAGACTGTGGAGCTGACCTAGATGCCTTTCAATGGATGAATGGATAAAAAAAGATGTGGCATATATACACAATGGAATATTACTGAGCACTAAAAAAGAATAAGATCATGGCATTTTAGGGAAATGGATGGCATTAGAGCAGATTATGCTAAGTGAAGTTAGCTAATCCCAAAATAACAAATGCCAAATGTCTTCTCTGATATAAGCGCAGTGAGACTCAAAATGGGGAAGAGAGGAAGAGGATGGGAAGAAGATTACCTCTACATAGGGAAGAGGGGTGGGAGGGAAAGGGAGGGAGAACAGGAATTGCATAGAAGGTGGAAGGAGACCCTCATTGTTATACAAAATACATGTATGATGATGTGAGGGGAAAAAAAAAGATTAGCATTACCCTAGATTAGATAGAGAGAAGTGACAGGAGGGAAGGGGATGATTTGGGGAGATAAGAAGGATAGTAGAATGAAACAGACATTATTCTTACTGTGTGTATATACATGACTGCATGACCAATGTGATTCTGCAAACTGTATACTCAGAAAAATGAGATATATATGGGATATATCCCATCTGATTCAAATGTATGACATGTCAAGGTCATTGTACTGTCATGTATAACTAATTAAAACAAATTAAAAATAAATAAATAAATTTAAAAAAAAGAATAAGCTCTTTGATGACAAGATCCAATTTCAGAAAGAGTCCTCGCATACAGACAAGGGTGAAATACTATATGGAGAAGTCAGGAAGAATCAGAACCCATAAACCTTGCTGGGTCTCCCTACTCACTCTCTTTGTATTAGATCAAACCCTTTTATGTTCAATCACATTTTGACCTGGTTGTCCAACAGTAGTCAAAGAAATTCCAAAGGACATGTTTTTGAGTGCTGTGGGACATATAAACATCTGGAGGCCAGCAGGAAGGCAATTGATAGCTGACCTTCTTGCAGGGGAGTATGGTGCATGCAGGCAGATGGAAGCTCCTATGCTTGGGATCCTTATGGACCTGGTCCTATGTGCCTTTGCCTGGCTGCTTATTTGTATCCTTGAGGTGGGAGGGAAAGGGAGAGAAAAGGGAAATTGCATGGTAATGGAGGGAGACCCTCATTGTTATACAAAATTACATATAAGAGGTTGTGAGGGGAATGGGAAAATAAACAAGGAGAGAAATGAATTACAGCAGATGCGGTAGAGAGAGAGGATGGGAGGGTAGGGGAGGGGGGATAGTAGAGGATAGGAATGGTAGCAGAATACAACAGTCACTAATATGGCATTATGTAAAAATGTGGATGTGTAACCGATGTGATTCTGCAATCTGTATTTGGGGTAAAATTGGGAGTTCATAACCAACTTGAATCTAATGTATGAAATATGATATGTCAAGAGCTTTGTAATGTTTTGAACAACCAATAAAAAAATCCCTTTTATAATAAACTGATAAATGTAAGAATAATGTTTCCCTGAGTTACTTTAATAACTTAATAATAGAAACCAAGAAGGGTTTATGGGAAACCCTGTTTGTAATCAGTAGGACAGAAGTTCTGGAGTCCTAAATTTAGAACTGGGTCTGAAGTGAGGGCCCTCTTAGGGACTGAACCATAAATCTGTGGGATCCAATGTTATCTCCAAGGATATTTTTGTCAGAACCATGTTAAATTGCATATCTCTCAGCTGGTATCCAATGCATCACTGCTGGCTTGTCAGGGAGGCTAAATCCCCACAAATTTTGAAGTCAGAGTAATCTGTGTTGACTTTGGTGAGAAAATACATAGACTCTTTTTTTTCTATACAAAATATAGAGTTGACAAAAAATTACTGGGCACTTAGTCACAAAAGAATAACCTTAAATATATTGTGTTCTCTGCTGCCTGATAAAATAATATTTGAAGTAAAGAATAAAATAACCCAAAGTCTCTGAAAAATGAAAATAGAATGAACTATTAGATAATTCATAGGCTAAAGGGAACCATAAGATAAATTAAGAAATACATGCATTTAACAAATAATGTATTAATAAACTAACATAGGTTGGTTGTATATGAAATAGTACTTAAGGGAAAAATTTGTACTAAAATAAAATGATTAGAAAATAAGAGAAACTGCAGATAAATGAACTGATCATCTGAACACTAAACTGAAGTAAAAATAAAAAAAACAAGGGAAAGAAGAATGATCTCAAACAACAAAGCAATAGAGATAATTATAGAAGATCAGGAGTCAATGAAGTATAGAGATGAAGAAGGAAAAAAGGCTAATAAATTTAGATGCTGAAAACTAAAATAACCTAACATTTGGAAGATTAGTCAGAAAAAAAAATTGTCAGGGGTGAAATAATGCAATGAACAAACCATAAAAAGGAGAAGAAATAACCATTAAATAATTAAATTATAAAATCAATGCTTTCCACATATATTTTGAAATATTGATAATTCTAGTTAATTGGAAAAATATAGTATTCCAATATTCATCCACAATTAAATACAGACCATATTTTTTAAAAAAAACATTTAAAATAATTTAAATGGTAATAATGAAAATTGCCCACACAAAGCACCAAGTCCAGACAATTTTTTAATCAAATTACTACATACTATTTTTCCCAGAAATGAAAATAGAAAGTAAACAAACTATAGGAAGAAAGTGCAAACTTGATAGCAAAAATCATAAATGAAATACAAAAGATGAAAGTATAGTTACTTTATCTTACATATGTAAATGCAAAACTCCTAAATAAATATAAATGTCTTTACCCGAGTATAAATGACAACAATATGTCACATGAAAATGCGTTTTTCATAAACATGCAAAGATAAAGAATTCTTGTTTTTATTCATGCCATGTTTGGTCCAACTGAAACTCAGTGCTTGAGATTATACAAATTCAAATTCCAACAGTTGTTTTAAGCAAAATTCTAAGTAATGCTTTGAGGATACCACAGAAAAACACCACATGAACAGAGAGAGGCAAAAACTTATTACAAAGACACAAAGTGATAACAATGAATGAGACAGACATATTAAATTATCTTAAAAGTAAGAAAAAATCATGAGACTTTAATAAAACAGTGAAATTATGAGCCAGAAAGCAAGACAGATAATTATAACCATACATCCAAATCCTCTAAATCAAATAAGAAAAAATAAAAGCAGACAACAGAACAGAAAATGATCAAAAGGTGTGAATTGTTACTTTTAAAGACTATATCTAAATGGCTGAAAAAAATGGGTGAAAATGAATTCAACTCTTTAGAGCTATATTGGAATTAGATAACAAATACTATATAGGAAAATTTTTAAAAAGAAATTTAGTAAGATAAAATATTAAGGAAAATCTATTAAGAATTTTAAAAGACCTGGATATTAATATCAATTTTTAGCATCAGTGATTGTAATACAAAAAAATTCAGCAAAAACTGACATAAAAATTCTGAAATGTGAAATGCAGAGGAACATATATAGTCTGAATATCTAAGGCAGTTTTTAAAATGAATAACAGAACATGTTAGAAAAGCATCTGAATTAAGATATTGAATTATCAGCGGACCTGGGACTCAATATGCTAGTTATATACATATACTAATTCCAGACATGATTTTCAATATAGTCTCTTACAGTAGCACATAAACATTTCCTGGGTAGTTGTCATATGTGTGAACACACTAGGCTTACCCCTAACCCGGTAAATCGGAAACTGATGTTACACACCAACAATGCATATTTGACAAGCTGTGGTGTCTTTTTAATATATAAACAATTAATTATAGCTAATTTAACAAAATTTACTTTCCTGCATGCTTATTTTTAAAAAGGAGGCATATCCAAGATTCCTGTATGAGATTCCAAAGTGAGAATTAACATTACAGCCACATTGTCCTCACTTATCTTGTCTTTAACTTCCTGGCTCACTTATTCTGTGTGGGAGTACCTGGGTTTGCAATTCTCTTCCATTCTCGTGGATCCTCCTTTAATTACTCCAACAACAGCCAACCCAGTCTTTCTCATGCTTCAATTCTCTTTAACCACCTTTTGCCTATTCTCTCATCTGTATCCCTTTCTCCCAGAGTCACATTGTGTCTTTCTGTTCCAGAATCAAAGGTTCATGTGCTTACATCAGCCCCACTTAGATAACCTCTATTTTAAAGTCAGATTTTTAGTAACCTTAATTTATACTCCTAAGTCACTTCATACCAGTACCTAGATTAATATTTTATTGAAAAAATAGGAATCTAGCTAATGGAGACATCTTCATATTTGTCAACAATAACACTTGACCTATTAGCAAACATTGAGAAGTAAGGTCTGGCAAAAATGTGTAATAATATGAATTTTCAAAACATTTATGTTGGGAATATAAATTATGGAATCTAGTTTAAAGAACATTTAAGTTGATGCACACATATAGAATATATGTGCACTGAAAAAAAATTCGAAGACATACATTAATTACACAATAAAGTATATTTGTAGCAGTTAAGGAATGAATAAAATAAATTAAGATGAAATATAAGAAGAATAATTGTGGTATGCTGTTACAAGTGTGTCTTGAACTGAGAAATGTGGTCCAAACAATCCTGTGCACTAGAAGAAAATAAATAAGCCCTTAAAGAATCAAAACCAATGGGGCTGGGGATGTGGCTCAAGCGGTAGTGCGCTTGCCAGGCATGCACAGAGCTCTGGGTTTGATCCTCAGCACCACATAAAAATAAAAATAAAGATGTTATGTCCACCGAAAAAACAAAAAAATAAATATTAAAAAATTCTCTCTCTCTCTCTCTCTCTCTCTCTCTCTCTCTCTCTCTCTCTCTCTCTCTCCACTCTGTCAAAAAAAAAAAAAAAAAAAAAAGAATCAAAACCAAATCTTCCAGGGATAATAACTAAGAAAATAATGTGGTGGGACTGGATGATAATCATTTTTTCCTCCGAAGTTTACCTCCATTTCTTGTCCTAACTCTTTCTCTCAATTAAAATATATATTTAATTCTCTGTTTATAGACCCAGGTGTTATGAAGTTGATGAAAACCAGAAAGAACCTAATATTCTTTCTCCTGCCTTTCAAAAGCAGAAGTACTTTTTCTTAGTTGGGTTGAAGTAGGATAAGGGAAAACGATGGGTCCCAAAGATATCAAAGTAGGGATCTGTGAGCTTTTATGGAATTTGTTGAAAAAACCAAAGTAGAGAAATATTTTCCCTTAATCTTCAAGATCTTTCTTGTTCTCTTAGAAGAGGAGAAAATAAGAAGAGAAAAGGGAGAAGACAGTTGAAATAATCAGTACAGAAACTTCCTTAAATGCTTCTTCGTGGTATCAAACTTGAGGTAGTAAGTTGCCAGGTGTATTGGTATCCAGTCACGTGAGAACAGAAACAGTCCCAGCAATTGAGGCAGAAAACTGGGAAGGACATGGGATGTTGAAGAGCTCAACATTGTGGACTAAGGTCACTGTAGAAGCAAGTCACATGGATTGTTATCAGTAATAATTAGGGCACTAACCCCACCCCATGACCAATATGTCTAATCATTACTAAAGATCCCAAACTATGTCACATTCCAGGGACTGAGAACCTCATAAATGTGAACAGTAGTCAATTTTTTCATTAGTATGATGAAATAAAATCCAGAAGTCAAATTAAGTAAAATAGCAGTTAACAGGAAAGATGTAAAATTATAGTACTGTATGCAAAGACTTTTAAAATTGGTATTTATAGTCACTTCAAGTGTTTCACAAATGAAAGCATGACCAAAATTTTGTCCATTAGATATCCATTAAATTTAAAATGTGATTGTTGTTGATTTCAGTGATAGCTAAAATGAATTGTCAAGTAAGAAGGAGGTGTGAAAAGGGAGGATAATGATCCCTTGAAATAGTTATGTCAGAAGCGTTACAGAGGATTAAATGGTGGGCGAAGAATGATTGAGGAGGAAAGGACTACCACATCTAATCCACTATTGGCACATGTGAAACCTTAAGTCTTTTCAAATCTATAAAATATTCTCCATGACTCACACATCAACACCACCCTAGTCTAGGCTACAGCATTTGTCTTCTAGAATGTAAGCGATATCTTCACGCTATTGTCTACATGGCTTAAAGTCTAAAACTTTCTTTAAAATAAAGCAATCTTAAAAAGAGGAGACTCAGAGTCTGAGTGCAATCTGTACCATAGGATCAGGATGATAGTAAGGCCAAATTAGGTGTGAGATGGAAGCAGGAAAGAGAGATGTCTTCTTCCAGAGATTAATTATCTCCATTCTTCACTACCTAGTACCAATGCATTGTATCTGGTTACACAAATTTGAAGAGCATATATATGCTTCTCTCCAGAAAAGCCACTTTTGCAAAGGGTATGCAAACAGAGAAAGAAGCCAATTCAAAGTAAATGGAAACATCTGTGGAAGAAAAAAAAACTCCAGAAAATAAGTAAAACATTCAGAAAGCGACAACTAGTATCAGAGGAGGGCAAAATAAATACAAGAGAGAACTATAGAATAAAGGAGGAAAAGAGGCATCATCATAAATTTTGGAGAAACTTATAAGCCATATCAAGAAATCTGTACCTAATTTATTTAGAAATAAAGGAGCTTAAAATTTATTATAGGAAGAGGCTATAAAAGAATTACTGATTGGCAAGATCATTCCAGCATTACTCTGCATCATTATGCTGTGTTATGATTGCTGAAATTATAGCCAGAGCCTAGATATAACTTAATTAGGTATAAATTGGGGTGGGAGGACTTAAGGGTTTTAAAAAATACTGAAAGAGAAAATTTTGTAATAAAATCAAGAGAAAAAGGATGCAAGTAGTTAAGGAAACTAATATGCAGGGTGCAAAATTTATTCATTTTAGAGTGGCAAATATACATCTAATCTAGAACTATGATGTATAATCAATAAAATACATAGCTTAGGTGAATTGTAATCATGTTTAAATTATTAAGGGCATCATTCATATCTTATAAATGATCTGAGGGTTTTTGTCTGTTTGTTTTACCACTGGATTAGTCACAAACTAAGATACAAATTAGTCTATATTTTTTGTGTGTTTCTTTTTGTATCTCATGCAATTTCTGTTTTATGTTTGTTGCTGCTAGGATAATTCATGCATGAATATTCACAATGTTCTATCTTTATCTTATGAATTAAACCCTGTAGCATTATAAAGTGCCCTTCTTTGTTTTATTCAATGCCTTTGATTTGACTTTGCTTGTATAAATTTGGCTTTTGTCTTTACTTTCACACCGTCAATATTCCTTTGAATATTTGTATGAGTTTTTTGTCTCTAATTTATCCAAAAAATATTTTTATTGAGGTTTAAGCACACTTACATTTTAAATATCATATATTTGATTTTAGTTCTACCATAATATCTTTTTTATCTTTTAGAGATTTACAAAAGTCTGGCTTCTTTGTGTATGCGTATTTGTGATTTTCAGCTATTTGGTATAGTATCTGTTTTTGTAGTAGCAATTACTCTTACAATTTTCAGTCCTTTATTCTATATTCTCTTAATTCTTTGTGAAAGTTAATGACAAAATTATCATGTTTTCTATTCTATCATCCCCTTCACTTTCCTTTAGTAAATAATTCTAATGAATAATATTATGTTTAGTGATAAACTTTACACTGATAAATTTGCTTATTTTTTCTATTACTTTTTTTGCTGCAATGTACTGCTGTGCTTTGATCTTTGACTATTACAATTCAATCAGCAAAAATGGTCTACCTCCCACCATCTTTTCACTTCACTCCCAATAAGGGTTACTTGAATGGAGATTGTTTTTGCTAATCTCCAATGATACAATAACAGCTACATATTTTTCTCCTCTAAATTCCATTCTACCATATAAATATTTACTACAAGTCATCTTAATTTGAGCTCCTTAGAAAAACCTGTGGGGACCCGAGATTTATTTTTTAATAGTTGAAATTATTTTCTCTAACTTTTGGTATATAAATTCAATTTTCCATTTACCAAAATAATATTCATCTGAGTTGTATTTTTAATACAATATTAGTTTCTTTAGTTAAGTTTTCATTTTTCAGGGTTCACAATTTTGTGGATGTTGAATATCCTTTGCCTACTTTCTTGATGATTTCTTAACATTTTTGTTTCAATTTTTATATATTTGATTTATTGATTTTTTCTATGGCTGTGGTGTCTTGTCCTTATTTGAGTTTATTTTTTTGTCATGTATTTGTCACTTCTTTCTGTGAATTTTGTGGTTCTTACACAAATTCAGACACTTCAAATTTCATTTCTTGCTTTTTGTTTAATTATTTCTTTCATAAAGACTTGCATTTCTTCTTTGTGGTTTTCCTTTATATGAGCATGTTTTATATTGTTTGGTTTTTAGTTTATTATGGAATATTCAGTCACTTTATTCTCTGCTCCATGGAGAAAGCTTTGTTTTCTGGTGATCTTTAACCTTAAACAAGTTTGCTGGGTTCCCACATTTTTTTTTATAATACACTTCTGTCAAAGTTTCATGTATCCCTTTTAATTGTTAATGTTTGATCATTTGAAACTTTGTTTGATAGCATATTTTTATGTATAGCAGAAACTTTTAAAGTTGGCATTACAAAGGTTTTGTGAGGAGAGACACATAATATCTGTGAAGGAAGAAGAAAGGAAGCAGAATGTGGTAGAGGGCATCAGATAGACACACTGACTCAACTCTGCCTGCCCCAAGAAAGAACTGCCTATTGCAAAACTCTGTGTGTGTGTGTGTGTGTGTGTGTGTGTGTGTGTAGTTGCCTTAGGGGAAAAGCTTATGAGAGAGATAGAAAATCCTATGCTGCCCACTCTCCAAAGCATTGATTGAGGACTGTCCTTAAAGAAGTTGAGGCAGATGTTGAAAGAGGTAAGAGCTGGAACCTGCTAATTAATCACACTTATTCTAGCTGAGCAGCTAGCACTTTCTGTAGGACCTTTGTGGTTCTGCCACACTAGAACAGATATTTGCAAAAGTTCCCAGCATGCAGGAAATGTACTCTTCTTAATTCAGCCTCACTTGCAAAGAACCTATTTGTTTTGTTAATTCATAGGTAGTATTTCTCAGCCTAGGGGACCTCTCTACCCTAAACTGAGTCTTAGTAAGTATTGCTACAAAAAAAAAAAAAAAAAAAAAAAAGACAAGTTTTGTACTTCAAAATTAATTAACTATTCATAACTGGAATTTTATTTAATTGTTTTGCTAATTTTTTTAAAAAACTTATCACCATTGTTTCTTCTTGCACTTACTTTTCTTCACTCTTTCCAATGTTGGTTTTGAAAGAACTCAGCTATTTTTTTGACAACATTTGCATGTGTTATGGAGCCTGAGATTACATTTATTTTCTAGACAAGTTTTTTTTTTTTTTTTTTAAACGGAGTTTAATTTTCTTTCTTTCTGTTATATTTTTATGGTATGAAGAAAGAAAAAAGGAAAGAAATATTGATTGAGGCATTTGTGTTTTGAAACATGGTGCTCTGGATCTTTTTTATGATTCTTTTAAATGAACTTAAAAAAATGCCTGAAAGATTTGGGAAGCAAGTATGTAGAGGACATTGCTACTAAAAGATAAATGTAGAGACAAAGAGAAAAGGTTGCAAAATGGGAAACTATAAGAATGCATTATTTCCAATTGTAGAAAGTTTTCTCCTGAAACAGGATAAATAAGAAAATAATCATATTCATACATATACTAATATACAATTAAGGGAAAATTGATCAAATTATGCTATATAAATGAACAACTATACCACAATGAAATCCACTATTCTTTATATCCCCCCCCCCAAAAAAAATAAATGAATAACTTTTTTAAATGATGATTAGCACAATGAAACCAGATCAGATAGGTTATAAAAGTGGTTAAAGTTTGGGAAACATTAGTTACCTAAACAAGTAGAAGCTGAGTTCATTATTTAAATATTTGGGTCAGATATTCTGAGGAGAATTTTGGTATGTATGTTGAGAAGTACCAAAGTCCTTGAGTTATATTCTTAAGTAAGCTGTGTCACTGAACTGTTGTAACCTCTGAATGGATGACCACAGTTGAGTAAGTGTGGTTGGAATAAAGCATGTTATAAAAGGCGTAGTCAAGCAGCATTTTGCTCAAAGATAAACTGTCCAGAAATAATTTAAAAAGTTTTACGAATTACATTCAACAATTTAAATTTTTAAATTGCATTAGGATTATTGGATTTTTGTATTCTCAAAAAAAAAAAGCTAGGAAAAAATGAAGCCACATTATTTTAAAAGGAATGTGATTATTGCACATCTAATTTGAGAACTCACACCTTTTGTGGCCTATTCAACTTAATTACTACTACAATTATTCATAATTATAGAAAAATTTTCAGCTTAACCTTAAACTTTCTCTTTTTATTTTACTTCAAAAAAACATGTTTTACTGGTTTATTTTTAATTTAGAATAATAGCTCAGTTCTTTCCAAAATACACAGTGATTTTTATAAAAATATGTGATCCTACAATACTAGAGTTAAATTACTGTTTACTTTTTAAAAATAACCATGATTTAAAAGTATTACTTCACTTGAAGTTGTTTTATCTATGTAATAAAAACTGCTTTCCCTTCCTAGTTGTTTTCATTACCTTTTCTTTCTTTTTTTGCTACTGTGACCAAAAGAGCTGAGCGGACAAGATTAATTAAGGAGGAAAAGTTTCAGGGAGCTCACAGTTTCAGAGGACTCTGTCCATAGGTGGCTGCATCCCTTAATGCCTGAGGTGAGGCAGACCATCATGGTGGATGAGTGTGACAGATGAAAGTAGCTGGGGACATGGCACCAGGAAGCAGAGAACTCCTCTCAACAAGGACAATATATACCCCACAGAGATGCCCCCAATGACCCACCTCCTCCAGACACACCTTCCCTGCCTATACTTATGACCCAGTTAATCCCTATCATAACATTAATGTACTGACTAGGTTAAGGTTCTCGTAACCCAATTATTTCACCTCTAAGCTTTCTTTCACTGTCTCACACATAGAGTTTTTGGGAGACAATTCATATCTAAACCATATCGCTAGTTTAATATTATTATTTTTTTCATTATTTATCTGATTTCTGTAATTTGTTAAAGCTTTAATTCTGTTCTCCTTTTATACTGAAACTTTGCTCTGATTAGAAACTTTGCTCTGATTATTTATTTTGGGTTGAAGATAGAGAACCAATGAGAAAAATTACATGTTTGTGTATACACATGGACATGTTTGTGTGTGCATGCACATATGTAAAAGGCATAAACACGTTAGTAAGTGCTGTGATAGGATTATGTGGCTATGGATTCACACATGTGATTGTGTCTCAGGTAACTGCTTTACTGTACTTTCTTTGGCACTCTGAGAAATAGAGTAAAATATGAGCATTCAGTCCCAGGTAATTTCAATGAACAAAGAGAAGGAAATCAAGATAAAAAATTGTTGATTTTTCTTTTCTTTCCTCCAGATATTTTTAATCATATGCTTTTTCCTTTTTACCTTTTGTTCTTTCCTTCCTTCAATGGCTAAGAAAATTTTGACTACATTTGTAGACACATTAGAAAGCCTTGTTTGATTCATACATTGAAAGACTTTTGTTATCTCCTCTGATGGTCCTCTTAAAAAATTATGTTCTCTCTCACTTACTATTTTGCATCGTTACCCAATGTTTGAAAGTTTTTGTGGTATAGAACAGTAGATATTTTAAGCTCTTACTAGTTTCTTAATCACATTTAGGATCCTCACTAACCATTTCCCTGTCCATCAAGCAGTGAGGTAAGGAAAGCAGGTGTTTCTATTCCAAGTGATATTATTGAGATTTATATGGCTAAGTAGTTCTGTAGTTAATAAGATGACACAGCAAGTCTGCCAATGGAAATCAAAGTGAAATAACACAGTGTACCCATTACATTTTCCAAATGCTTCCTATGTCTGGCAAAGGAATTAAATATTATTAAAGGAATCTTTATCAGGCAAGCTGAGAGCAGAACTCAGCCAGCATGACTTCAGCTCTGCTTTTTTTTTTTTAAGAGAGAGAGATGAGATGAGAGAGAGAGAGAGAGAGATAGAGAAAGAGAAAGAGAAAATTTTTTTTTTAATATTTATTTTTTAGTTATCAGCGGACACAACATCTTTGTATGTGGTGCTAAGGATCGAACCCAGGCAGCACGCATGCCAAGCTACCGCTTGAGCCACATCCCCAGCCCCAAGTTCTGCTTTTTGAACCATTATTTTGTTCCTTTGGTTTTGACCAAACTGAATAGCAACAATAACCTAAAACAAAACAAACTGGAAAAAAATATATAAAGCAAGCAAAGAGGTTTTGAGTGAAAAAGGGCAAAAGCTGTTAATAAGAATCCATTTGCTTTAATTCACTCCAAATTCAGTCATTCACAGTAACTGAAAGACTTACTTCTATGTAACTGGTGTCACCTTACATTGTTGTGATGCGAAGGGGAAGATAAAAAGGCATTACTTATTTCTGGAGGAGAGACACAAATCATTCTTGTTCCACTGTGCTCTTAGTTTTTCATTATGATAAGAAAAAACTACACCATTCCATAAGAAAATGTTAAATACAAATGAAGAGGCAAAAAATGATTCTAAAATTCCAGCACCAATGTCTCTAGTCAATCTCAAAGATGCCTCGATGTTATTCAGAAACAAAGTCTTGAACCACGTTGATCCAGCCAAAATTAAAAAAAAAAAAAAAACAAATTATACTTTAACAATTATGTATGGTATTTACATGAAAGTCACACCTTTTTATATTTTCAGAAAGATTCATGTAGATCTTTTAAGTGTTGCAAATAGTTTTATTTTTGCATTCAGAGATAAAATACATGGAAAAAGAATCAGGACAATTTAATAATTTAAATTACCTCAAACTCTGAAAATGCTTTTAGCCTTCTTTATTAACACCTAATTACTTTGATATGTTTTATTGAGAAAATATAAGAAACTAAAAATAAAATCTTGCTTTCCTTTCCCAGTGTCATCTTCTAACACCTATGTCCCCAAATATCATGCCTTCTAAATTCAAAATAATTTTTTTTGGTAATTTTATGCTCTTAGACTGATGCCTCTAATTGTACACTGGAACTCATTTCTTCCTTCTATTCTAGGTTGTCATCCCAAATGCAATCTAAAATTTCCCTCCCTACTCATTTCATTAGTATGAATATTTCATAGAATTTCACATTTTTAATGAAGCCCATTTAGTCCAATAACTACCTCAACCTACAAAACTACACTGTTTTATTTTGTAGTGCAACTCTCTAAAATAGTTGTTTCTACTTATTTTTCTCACATTCTCTTTAATAATACTCCAATAAAGCTTTTGTTATGACCACATTGCTGAAAACTCCTTAAGTCATCTATAGTGCTCTTTATATTTAACTCAACGGACAATTTTCATTGCTCATGATATTTGACAGCAGTATTTAACATGGTGGATTATTCATCTCTTCTTGGAAGATTTATTCATTTTGGTCCTGAGATATCACTCTGTTGTTTCCTAACAGTCAAGTACTGGTCCAGTCTTTCTTTGTTTGCTGCTTTATTATTTTCCACATTTCTGAATATTTTTCTGGTTCAGGGTTCAGTTCCCAACCTCCTTTACCCTTTTGTTTCTAATGTATACTAACCCCATAAGTAATCTGATTCATTGTGGTAACTTTAGACCAGAACTCTTTCTGACACTATTGTCATGTATCATACCAAGGCTCAAAGCTTCTTGGATAGCTAATAAATTTCACAAAATTCACATTTAAAACTGAGATCATTTATACCAAAAATAACATTTTCCCCATTTCTGGAAATGACAAATATTTCACAGCTGCTTAGATAAAAATTCTTGGAGTCATTTTTCACTTCTCTCTTCCTATGATACTCAATATTTAATCACTCAGCTTTATCTACAAAATATTTATGATTCAGATTATTTTATACCATCACAATAACTAACATCATGGTCAAAATCACCATCTTCTTTCACCAGGATCATTTCAATAACTTGATAATTGAACCTAACTTTCAAATTTTGTTCCTAAAAGTTCATTCTGACACAGGAACCACAGGAAGCTTCAGCACCTCTCTTTCCAAATGCCCCAAGACTCTTCATCCCAAAAGGAACAAAATTTAAATTATTAAAATGACCCAAAACACCTGATAAATTCCAGAGAGAGTTCCCTCACCATCGCTTTCTTCACTGCCTTTGTGCCAATGACATTGACTTTTTTTTTTTTACTGCTGTCACAACTCATCAAATGGGCACATGCCTCTCATCTTACAACTAAAGCGCCTTTTTCCTAGAATACACATTCCAATATATGGATGGTTTTCCCTTTATCAGGTACCTGCCTGAATGTCAGAATTTCTACTCTGTGCACCCCCCTGCAGAAGTTGCAGCTTCCATCTCTATCTCCCCTATGTAACTGTACTTCCTGCATAGCATTTATCACCTCACCTCAAATTAAACAATTATTTGAAGGATTACTTCTTGCTGTTCTTTACTAGAATGTGAATATGATAAAGGTCAAGGCTTTATTTCAATGCTTCCTTACTCTGTGCCTGTCAACTCAGAAAAATTAAATGTTTAGTAACTATTTATGAAGGGTTAAGGGAAGATCAACTGTAGAAAATACGGTGATTTTTTTTAGTAGTTTTAGGTACACAGGAAAACTGAGATACATTTGCATTTATGATTATTAGGTCTTCATGAAGATTTGTCTCTCATTATGATGTAATACTTCTCTTTATTGCTGAGGACCACCACACAAAGTGAAAATTAAAAAAAAATTGCAAATGTAACATTCTAAGCAAGGAGGAAAAATGAAATGATATAAAAGCTTAATTCAAACCACATAAGACAGAAGGATGACTCTGTCTGAAATTAATGTGAATACTTCCCCTTTTTCTTTGAGTTAGAGTTAGTTGACATACTTTTCTCTATCCATTTCCCTTTTAATATATCTGTCAATATATTTAGAATGAATTACTTAGAGACAACAATATGTTGACTCTTGTTTTTTGATCTACTTCATATATGTCTACTAATTGGTATATTTAGAACACTGGGGTTTAAAATTATTGATATTCATAAATTAATAAGGTATTTTACATTTTAAATGTTTTAATACAATTTTATAGGGGGAATGCAAATAGAAGAGGTGACTTCTGCAGGATGAACAGAGTAGAAATTCTGTTCTTTCACTTTTCTTCTCTCATATGTGATTTTAATTAAGCTTTTATATTATTGCATTTTTCCTCCTTGCTTAGCATGTTACAGTTGCATTTTTTTAAATTTTTAGATTTTTGTAGTGGTTGCCCTAGATTTAGCAATAGCCACTTACAATTAATCTAAGTCTACTTTCAAATAGCATTATTTTGCTTCACAGATCATATACATGATTTAAATTAATTTTAAAAATTCCTAATTCTTCCCTCTCATTCCTTGTATCATTGCCGTCATTCATTTTGCTTATAGATAAGTTTGTGTGTGAAATGCATAATGAAAAAATATTGCTATTATATGAACAGAATGTTATCTGTTGGATCCATAAAAATATGTATTTTAAAAATTACATCTTTATTTTCTTCTTCCTAGTGTTTTTCCATTTTTTATTTCTTTCTGAAAATCTGATCTATCTAATTTTCTTTCTTTTCCTCTGAAAAACTGTTAACATTTCTTGCAAGACAGTTCTACTGGTTACATATTCCTTCATTTGTTTTCCAAGAATCTTTATTGTTTCTTCACTTTTGAAAGATGATTTCACAAGGCACAGAATTCCATGTCAGTTAGCTTTTTCCCTCTGAATACATGAAATAATTCATCTTATTCTCTTTTGCTTGCACAGTTTCTGGAATTCAGATAATACTATCTTTGTTCTTTATAGTTAAGATCCATTTTTCCCATTATTATTTCAACATTTTTTCTTTATCTTTGATTTTTTTGAAGTTTGAATATGATATGCCTAGGTGTCATTTTATTGACTTTTATTCTCCTGATGTTCTCTGAGCTTCACTGATCTGAGGTTTGGTGTCTGACACTGCTTTGGGGAAATTACAAGTCTTTATTGTTTCAGCCATTTCTTCTGTTCCTTCCTCTCTGCTTTTCTGTCCTTTGGACATTCCCATTATGGACATGTTATAACATTTTGTATTTGTCATACAGTTCTTAGATATTTTGCTCTTTTTTTTTACCACTCCCTTTTTTTCTTTGCTTTTCAGTTTTCAGATTTTCTACAGAGAATCCTCAAACTCTGAGAGTCCTTCCTCTGCCATGTACAATATATATTTTTTGTTCTCAATATAGGATTTTTAATATTCTAGCATTTCTTTATGACTATTTCTTAGCATTTCCATCTGCTTACCTTATCCAATTCTACTTGTAAATTGTCTACTTCATTCCATTATTGACCTAACACATTAATTATATAGTGATTTTTAATTCCAAACTTTCTGCCATATTTTATTACTTGTGATGATTTCTTGCTTTCTGTATTCTGTCCTTTTTTACCTTTTACTATTCATTGTCTTATTTTCTTGGTAATAGGACAAGATGTAGTTGATAAATGTAACTAAGGTAAACAGGTCTTTAGTATTGTGATAAGATTTAGATGGAGGGACAGTATCCTATAGTACTATGATTATTCCTTGATATTTTTGTGACCATTTGCCCTGGACTGTGATTCTCAGTTTGCCTCTTTTCTGCACCCAACTTCCCATAGGCAAGGCAGCATGACTAAAGTGAGACGGCAATGTGCATTTCCCTTCTGCTTTGCAGAAGGCTAGAATTGGTTAGAATTAAGTGTTCCCCTTGCCCCAATTCAGTAAGTCTCTAAGAAAAATCAAATGACAGGCAGCAGGAAAAAAAATCTCCTGAAGAAAGATCTTCTTAGAAACAAAATATTCTAATATAGAACAAAATGACTGCTTTTCCTCCTTCCCTTGCCAGAAGCCTGAGAAACTTTTTTCTCCCATCTTCACTTTGAGAACTCAGCTGAATTCCTGGAGAATATATTCACAAAAGTATAAGAGCTGCCCCCAACTAAACTGGGTTCCAGTGAAGTTTTAAACTCTCAGACTTGCTCATATAGCAATTTGTCTACCCATTCTTGATTAATTCAGAGATTTTACTTAGGGATTTCAGCTCTGATAAGTTTTCTCAGTATCTGTCTGTCTTCACAATTTGGGGAATAGCAGTTGGCCCTGTAATCTCACTTCTCTGTCATATCTAAGAACTATTATTATTTTTTTCCATTTTTTCATCTTTTTGCTTGTTGTTAGGACAGTGATGAATGCCAACTCCTTATATGCTTTATCAAAAACCAGAAGTTTTTTTGTTCATTTTTTGTAGTATATTTTGACACTTGAGAGTAATTCTTTAATTAGTGACATAAGGCACATATTTTGTCTGCTTTTAAATATGTTAGAAGCATATCTTAAACATGAAATACAATATGATATTATTACATTTAAGAAAATATATTTAGAAGATTCTCCTTTTAATCACTGTTAATTTTTTTAACTGTTAATTTTTTTGTTACTTTCACAATGGAGTAGTTAGATTTCACAAAGTGCAGTTGCAAAAATAGAGGCTAATTAACTGAGCAAGACATGGGAATCAGATAATAAATTTAAAGAAGACTACGTAAGATAAAGTACTTTTTATTTTTATTTTTACTCTGTTTTCTTTAATACCATTTTAGCACCTTCTTTACCATGAAACTAGATGGGGCTTCTATTATTGACTACAGAGTAATGAGTTCCTGAATATTACTGTATGCACAAAGTACTTTATTTTTTTAAAAAAGTATGTATTATTCTTTTTAAAGTATTTAAACAAAACACATATACTCACATTCACACAGCCAGTCAATCCACTCAATTTCTGGTTAAATTTAAAGTTTACCTTCAAGAATATAGTTTTGTGATTAACAGATTCTTTGGTTTACATTCACATTCTCAGGCACAATTCAATGTTTTTTTGTATTTGCACGATAGCATTTTACTGTTTTAGAGAGTGAGAAGAATATATGTTTAGGTTTTCACAACTGTTCTTTGGATTTCACTCTTTTCAAAGTTAACTTATTTAACCTATATAATTTTCAAAAGGAAAACAAATTTCAAAATAGTTGTCTATTATATATTCATATCAATTGACTTGTTTTGTAAAAAAGAGCATCTTCCTTTAATAAAATTAAATATATTTGTTACTTATTATTAAACTAAAGTATACTCAATACTTAGGCTGTTTATTTCCTCTTCAAGAAGAAAATGAGAGGATTTTCAATAGAGGCAATAAAGGTTTTAATAATGCAGAAATATCAATATTAATTGACAATACTAGATTTTTAGTATCACTGATATTCTAAATGACTGAGATACTTGTGCATATCTGTGAAAGGTCAAATAAAATAAGTATCGTCTATGTGGTGGTAGGAAATAAAAGTACATTTAGTACAGTACTTTTTGAACTTCTTTTAGTTGTTGATGGATTTTAATTTTTTATTTATTCATTTATATGCAGTGCCTGAGAATCAAACATAATGCCTCATGGATGGTAGACAAGCCCTCTACCCCTGAGCTACAACTCCAGTCCTAATATATAGTATTTTGATACATAAATCCAACTATATGTCTTTTATAAACAAATAGCCTTTGAATATAACAACTTAATGCTCTTTGTCATATATAAAAATTCTCTGTGGCTTAGTGTTCTAAGATCTCGTGATGGTTTGAGGCAAATCAAATTTGATTCTTCACATTCTTTAAGTTGATTCATTTCCTTCTATGTTAGTGTTTTCATTGTCAAGAGGATGTCTTTCTGCGAGACAAAATGTTCCAATTTCTTCCTGATAAAAGTGATTTTGAAGCCAAACAAATTGTCCACAGTAGACACAAAAGCCAGAAATGAGTGCTAGAATGACGTTGGTTAAGGGGTAGTCTCCAAATACAAACTAAATGTTCTTGTCCACTTATGAAGCTGCCATTAAAAATCCTCTCAAATGCAGTCTGAGCACCTGAGGCCCACAAAAGTGTTCAAAACTCTATTTTTTTTTCCAATCGGTTATTATGTCGATAATCCAATATAAGTTTGTCTTTCCATACATAAACTAAAACTGTTCATAGAATTATGAAAAATCAAATACATGAAGGAATTCAAGAAAATATTTTAGAAAACATGTTATCTATGGTCATCATTTTGTAGATAAAAATAAAGAGTGAAGAGGGAATTGAACATGGAAGTATACTAAGCTAAACACTAACATCAAGGAAGAGCTTCTTCATTCCCCACATTGTAACTTCTGTGATATCAAGAGCTAAGCTGCAAAAATAGCGGGGGGGAATACCAAATTTCTGTAAACAGAGACTCCTGGCATGTGTTTCCCATTGTTACTTTCTGAGAAGGACTGATGGATAAAATTACTGGTGAGATTGATTGTATGAATTTCTTTTCCGTCATTTACACAGCATGAAATAGATAATGTGTTGTTTCACATTACTATATGTTAGCTATAAAAAATGTTATACAATCGGGACTAAATAAATGACTTCAAAATACATTAACAATGCCATTCACCAAGAAAATTGCTAAACACTGGAACAAACTGATACAGCTAATTTGTGGAGTCATTGAGTTTTGATTGGAGGACTAGTTTAAAGTGGTTAGGGCTTGGATAAGTTTTCTAATAGATTTGAAATGAGGATCTTGGAGAAAGTCTTAATTCTCTTGAATCTTTATTAAATCCCCAGATATCAGGCAAATATTAACAAATTGTGCACCATACACATACACACATACGGATTCCATTTTCCATTGATACTTGTTATATACTTGTTAAATTGGTTTTCATTAAAAGATCAGCCAAGGAGAAACATTATATTTGGATCAATGATTTCACTCCCCAAATTGTTGGGAATGGCTTAACCCATCTTTCCTTTCCACAGAAAAGCATATCTTATTGAAGTGTGGTGAGCTGCTTGAGTTATAATATCATATATAGTACTATATATATATATATATATATATATATATATATATATATATAATATTAAGTTAAAATGCTTTTGATTATAATCTGAAGAAACTCTACACAAAGTGGCAAAGTAAAGACGGATATTAGCTAAGACAGGTCGGTTGCACCCTCTAGGATCATTTTTTTTAGTGGTAGCTTCATCGTATCAGCAAGAAGCCAGTTGGTTTATCTATTTTTTTCTCTTCTACTCATATATGAGAAGTAAGAAGGGTGCCTACCAAATGAATACAACACTGTCTTTGTCTATTCAGGCTGGTATAATAGAATACCTAGGACAGGATGAATTAAACAGCACATATTTATTTCTCTCACTTCTGGAGGATGAGATATATAAGATAAAACACTAGTGTGCTCAATGTCTGGTGAGGGCCCAATTTCTGGTTCACTGCATGCTGAGTCATCACATGGTTTAAGTCAACTTTCTGCGACCTCATTTATAAAAGACTTAACCCGAAAAATTAGGTCTCTACCCTCATGACTTAATCACTTTATAAAGGATTCACCTCCTACCTCCTAATACCTTCATTTTAGTTGTTCAGACTCCAACATATGAATTTTGAGGGCACAATGGCTTTCAGTCTGTAGGAAATGAAAGGCTTTTCGTCCTTTCTCATGCCCTGTGTAGAGACAGTCTGACATCACAATTCCCATCTGAAGCATGAATAATAACTTTCATAAAGGCAATGCAATTTTTTTGATCTCTAATTGATTATCTGAATCATTTGGCCATTTTTAAAATGTTAACTGGCCAGTAGCATGAGATTATCTTTTGTCCAGTCTGTTTGATTTCATAAACTGAGGTCTTCTCTCCAAACTGCATTGGTATTATTCAAAAAATGAGAAATCAATTGAATAACAGGAAATCAATGTTGTTAATTGCAAATATACTCCCCAGCACTACCATTTTCATGAGTTCCCTGTCTTTTTAACTAGAATATCATCCCAGCCAATCTAGAGGGGGAAATCCTCAAATATTTATTGTATCCAGTAGAATTGTGAAGGGTGGCAGTCAGAAGAGGATGCACTAGTGCTGACTTTCTCAAAACCACGCAGTCAATCTGTAATAAGAATAAAGAATAAGTTTAGTAAGAAAATATGGTTTCCTTACTGGTTTCATAATGCTCCCCAGAGGCAGACATCTCTCTATATCTCTTCAGGTTAGAAATTTGCAGCTGCTCTTGCATGAAAATTGTCCCTTTACTTACAATATTCAAGTTCTACATTCTCCCATTACAAAAGATCCAACTTCTGGTTTTCTGTTTGGAGTTTTGTCCCATTATACAATATTTTTATGCCTTTTCAGTCTATTTGGTTAGTTTTATAAAATTATAAAATGCATGCTTCCTTCTTTTTGTAAGATCATCAAGGTCATGAATTTGCTTTGCAGTGAAATTGAAGCTCCACTGTGCTATGATACACGTCAAAAAGTTTATCTTAAACTTTTTGTATTGTGTAAAAAAATAAGTAAGAAAACATTCATATTAGAAATTGTTGAGAGCCACAGCTGAAGAGGCCCCAGCAAACTTTCAGCTGATTGGCTCCTCTGCAGTGATGCTCATTGGGCTGTTTCACCGCCCTTTCAGACCACGGAGCTGCTCATTGGGGGACTCTTTTAGCTTCGCCCATGCGACCCAGCCAATCAGCCTCAAGAGCGGGAGAAGTGGGGGTTGAGAGGCTTGCCCTAAGCTGGTGGTGGCAGTTGGGCTCTGAGGGAATTCCTGAAGAACTCGTGTGGTGCGGCGTGTGTGTTCTAAAAACAAAGTTCGTTTCTGCTTGACAAGTGGCTCATGAATTGTGCCCAGCCAGACTGCAGCATTTGGTGGCCCACACGGGGAACAACTGAGGGTAAGTGATAAGGTAAACTGCTCACCCCTGAGGGCAGGGTGAGAGGATGGGTAGCCATTTTAAGATTCTTCTTTTGTTTTGTTCCACGTTTTTTTTAAGTTGCCTGTCCCTAGAAATGGGTGAGATGGAAGGAAAACCGCTCAATCTGAGGAAAAACTATTTGTGTCTGAGGAACAGATAGGGAGAAAGGACGGATAGACATTTCAGGAGGATAGAAAGGCTGATATAATGAATTTTTGTTCCATTTTTGTTTCATTCTGTTTTGGTTTTGTTTGGTGTTATCTTGTTGGGTTGTGTTATCTTTATAGTAGAAAAATGGGATCAGAAATTAGTAAAAAACAAACCGAAAGAGTGTTAAGTAAATGTTAGAGGAAGGAGGCACCCCAGTAAAACCAAGAACACTTAGGGCGTATGTCGATACAATACAAAATGTAGCCCATGGCTTTTTAAGGAGGAGTTGTTGAATATATCACAATGGGACCATCATGGTGAAGATTTAAGGGAGAGGAAAAAGAAAAACCCAGGAACTCTGCCAGTTGGCACATTGCCACTGTGGATGATGATACGATTTTGTTTGCCTAGTCCAAAGCCTTCAGTTCAGACTATGGTAGAAGACATGTTAGATCAAGTAAAAGAGAAAGTCTCTCAAGCTAGTCAGACAGAGGAAGAAAATTTAAAGGAGGAAAAGCCATCAGGGGAGAAATTACAACAGGAGGCTGTTACTAACACCTTTCTATCACCAGAGGGCGTAAGTGTCCAACCAACAGTTCCACCTCCATATGCTGGGAGGCCCCCAACCCCCGTAGTTGATAGATGGGATCCTGAGACAGGACCTCAAAGATTAGCATGCCCTGTATTTGAACAGGCAGGAGGGCAGCGAATTCACCATGTTTCAGATTTCAAAGCAGTGAAGCAGCTAAAAGAGGCTGTAACAATGTATGGTCCTCAAGCACCCTTCACTATAAACATGGTCGAATCCATTACCAATTTGAGCATGACGCCAGCAGATTGGACTAGTATGTGTAAAGCTGTGCTAAATGGAGGACAATACCTGTTATGGAAGGTTGCCAATGAGGAATTTTGCACAGAGACAGCTAGGCAAAATGCAGCAGCAGGTTATCCTCAGAGAAATCTAGATATGTTGTTAGGAAAGGGACCTTATGAGGGTCAGCAGCAACAAATTGCATATGATCCTGCCATACACTCACAAATTGCTGTAGATGCAATTAGAGCATGGAAGACTTTACAAGGACATGGAGGTTTACAAGGTCAATTATCTAAGGTAATACAAGGAGCTAATTTGAACCTTATGCTGAATTTGTAGATAGGCTTATTCAAACAGCTACCAGAGTTTTTGGGAATACAGAACAAGCAATGCCATTAATAAAACAACTGGCTTATGAGCAAGCAAATCGTTGGTACAGAGAGGTCATTAGACCATGGAAACATGAAGATTTAAACACATATATTAAATTATGTAGAGACATTAATGAACAAGGGCAAGTTTGGCAGCTGCAGTACAACAGGCTTTAGATGCCAGGCCCAAAACATGCTACAATTGTGAACAAACAGGACATTTTAAAAGGAATTGCCCATAGAAGGAGGGTTTAACAAAACTAGGTATCAAAGGAGTAGAATACTGGGTATTTGCCCATGATGCCGTAGAGGGAGACATTGGGCCGTTCTCAAAATGCCGTTCTCAAACCACCATAGAGGGTACTCCGTTATCAAAAATAGACAAGGACAAGGTGTTTACCCATGATATCATGGAGAAAGGCATCGGGCTCCATTGCCAAAAAACGGACAGGGGGGTCCAATGCTCCTGGGCCCAAGACCACAAATATACGGGGCACTGGAAGAACCCAGTAACACCATCATGGTAGTGCCCAGGACACATTGTCCATTAGATCCCTCACTAGACAAACCAGAGGAAGCGCAGGATTGGACATCTGCGCCTCTGCCAGAGCAGTACTATCTCTAGAGATGGGAGTTCAAATCATTCCCACAGGGGTAAAAGGGCCTCTTCCCCAAGGAACTGTAGGCTTATTATTGGGACGCAGTTCTTCTACTCTAAAAGGACTTATGATAAGTCGTGGGGTAATTGATCCCGATTATGAAGGTGAAATAAAAATTCTAGCCAGTTCTCCAAGGGGTATATCAGTAATTTCACCAGGAGATAGAATAGCACAGTTATTAATAATACCCAGCCTACATGATTAAATTTACAGTCATACTGTAGAAAGAGGTTCCAGGGGATTAGGGTCCACAGGTGTAGATTGGGCTATGCTTTCTTTAAATTTAGATTCTCGCCCCATGCTAAACCTAAATATTCAAGGACATGAATTTAATGGGCTACTGGATACAGGTGCAGACCTTAGCATCATCTCTCGTCAAGAATGGCCAAAACATTGGCCATTACAACAAGCCACTCAAACGCTTTGAGGCCTAGGAGTGGCGACTAATCCCCATAGAAGTGTGATGGTATTATATTGGAAGGATCCTGAAGGATGTAAGGGAACTATACAGCCATATGTATTGGATCATCTTCCTATAAATTTATGGGGACGAGATGTCCTAGATCAATTAGGACTAACATTAACAAATAACATCAATTCAAATGCATCCACTATTATGGCTAGACAACGTTTTAGGAAAGGAAAAAGATTAGGAGAATAAGAACAAGGTATAGCAGCACCAATACAAATAGATCAAGGAACAGATAGATATGGATTGGGTTTTCAGGAGGGGTCACTTAGACTATAAAAATTACATGGAAATCAGAAAGGCCAGTATGGGTTCTTCAGTGGCCCCTGACTAAAGAAAAGATACAAGCAGCCCATGACCCGGTCAAACAACAATTAGCGGAGGGACATATACAACCTTCCATATCTCCTCATAATACTCCCATTTTTGTCATCAAAAAGAAATCTGGTAAATGGAGATTATTGCAAGATTTAAGAGCCATTAATAATGAGATGGTTATTATGGGACCTGCTCAATTGGGGATTCCCCAATTGTCTGCATTGCCAAAAACCTGGTATATTTTAGTTATAGATATTAAAGATTGTTTTTTTTTTTTTTTTCAATTCCAATTCATCCTGAGAATAGTCCACGTTTTGCATTTACTATCCCTGCACTGAATCGTGAAGGTCCTGATCAGAGATATAAATGGAAAGTACTCCCTCAAGGGATGGCTAACAGCCCAACTATGTGTCAAATTTATGTTAACAAAATTATGTTAGAAATCAAAATCGTGAACTACAAATATTTCACTATATGGATGATGTATTATTAGCACACAAAGATAAAAACACATTGCTAGAATGTTATGCCACACTTACAAACTTATTAAAAAATTATAATGTAGAGATAGCAATAGATAAAGTACAATTAAATTTTCCAATTAATTACTTAGGAGTTCTATTATCTTCAACCATGGTCCGTCCACCCAAAATTCAAATACGAGTAGATCAACTCAAATCACTTAACGACTTTCAAAAGTTATTACGAGACATAAATTGGATAAGGCCTTATCTAGGAATACCAACAGGAGAGTTGGGACCTTTATTTGATATCCTAAAAGGTCCATCAGATCCAAATTCACCCTGAATGTTAATGCCTGAAGCAAGAAAAGCATTAAAAATCATTTAAACATATATGGAAAATATGCATTTGGATAGAATTGATATAAGTTTGACTTTATTATTTATTGTACTACCAACAAAAAATATTCCTACAGGAGTATTTTGGCAAGAAGATCCATTATTATGGATACGTTTATCTCATTCTCCTAACACTATTCTTACTAGGTATCCTGAGGCTGTAGGACAATTAATACTCAAAGGAATAAAAGTGTTCCAAAACAGTTAAAAACAGATAATGCCCCTGGTTATACTTCTACCTCTTTTAAACAATTTTGCTCATCATTTGGCATTACTCATATAACAGGAATCCCATACAATCCACAGGGACAAGGCGTAGTTGAAATAGCTCATCAAACTATTAAAATGTACTTATTAAAGCAAAAAGAAGGAATTGGGAAGGGGTATATATTCCCCAAATATAAACCTAAAATAACCCTTTTTACTCTAAACTTTTTAAATTTGGATTCATAAGGACTTAGTGCTGCGGAAAGGCATATGTGTCCAAAAAATGTACATAAGCCTAAGGTACTTTGGAAGGATATTCTAGCAGGACAATGGAAAGGTCCTGACCCAGTAATTATTTGGAGTCAGGGGTCTGTTTGTGTGTTTCCACAGGGAGAACAGCAGCCGATTTGGATTTCAGAGAGATTAACTAAAGTGATATCTACAGACCAAAAAGAAGATGATTTGGCTCAAATCCATAACAGCTGATATCCAGAACACCAGTTTGGCTATCCTTACATCTGTGACAGTGGTTCTCCCACATCTGGAGGCTAATGAAACCAGGATTTTTTTTTCAATATCTATTTTCTTATTGTCCTTTCCCATATCATGAAGTTCTATTTTGTTTTTTGAGCTCATACAGACCTAGGTTAATGTTTTGCTGATCAGTTCTATTTTTTGACTATGGAGTTTTTAAACATTGCAATGGAGATTTCACCTGTCAAAAGTTACAAGGCCTTTACTATAATGTTATATGTTGTATGTATTATATTATGTGTGCACACTTGTGTTTTGTGTTGTATGTTTGTATGTGCGTATGTCCATATATCATATATGAGGAGCGCTCATGAAAAAAATGGATCCAATTTTTTTTTCTTATTCACATGATTTAAATGGTTTAATTTAAATTGGGTAAACAGCTGTTGAGGATTGTTTTAATATGTGAACAAAAAAGAAGTTTAACAGATCTGTTTGTTTACTTTCACCTTTCCTTTTCATTATACTTAATATTATATTTAATAATTCTGTTCAGGATAATGTAAATTGTTCAGAAAATTGTTTTCTTTTAGTGCCTGCTGGAATGTTACTTAATTTTTACTTTAGCCATTATTGCCAGAATTCATCCCAGTGCTGGTAAAGACAAAGATAAAACCTAACTACAGCTTCTGAAATAGCTATCACTGAACTGCTTGCAGAACTTGCCTCGACTATGTATCACTTGTATGCATTGTGAACTATTTGTTGGTGCAGCGACTTGTGGTAGTGCCGGGGTATTTTTGCTGATGGTGTCATCCGTGGTACAATTTTTCCAAAAGGAGCTGTCAATTGGCTTGGTGTATCCTCCTCCCTTCTGCTTGTGATGGTCATTCAGCTAAAATTTGGGGGCCAACAAAAGTGAGGCAAAGAAGCTCACCCCCACACACTAGTACAAAGGCCTATCCACAGGTGTGGCTGCATGCTGGACCGGTAGTCAATGATGGGTAAGATCCAATTGCAATGGTACCAACCTAAGACAGGAGGCTGACGATTTGAGGTCAGACCATCCAATGACAGGTAAGGACCGTAAGTAGTATTGGACAACCTAAGGCAGGCATGGTCCCTAAGCCACATGATTGTTGTTTAATTAAACAGAGAGGGGGAGATGTTGAAAGCCATAGCCGAAGCAGCCCCAGCAAACTTCCAGCTGATTGGCTCCTCTGCGGTGATGCTCATTGTGCTGTTTCCCTGCCCTTTCAGACCATGGAGCTGCTCTTTGGGGGACTCTTTTGGCTCCGCCCACGTGATCCACCCAATCGGCCTCATGAGCAGGAGGAGTAGGGGTTGAGAGGCTCACCAGAAGCTGGTGGTGGCAGTTGGGTTCTGAGGGAATTCCTGAAGAGCTCATGTGGTGTGGAGTGTGTTCTAAAAATAAAGTTCATTTCTGCTTGACAAGTGGCTCATGAATTGTGCCCAGCCAGATTGTGGCAAGAAATGCTGTTCTTTTATGCATTGGTTTGCAGACCCACAAAAAATGTTCAATTAGGTTTAAAAAGAAATAAGTACTGGGAAATCTTATAGTAAAATCTATGAATAATAATGTATATTTACAAGTAATGATGAGGAAGAAAGTATGTTCAGGTGATCAAACAAATATATGATGAACAATTCCTTAAGAGTTTAGAGAGAAGAAAATGTTCATCGTCTATAAGAATTGAAGAAATGCAAATCAAAACTAAAATTTTATCTCACTCTAGTCAGAACGGTAATTATCAAAAATACAAGTAACTATAAGTGTTGGTGAGGTTGTGGGGAAAAAGGTTCACTTCTATATTGCTGGCAGAACTGCAAATTGGTAGAACCACTATGGAAAGCAGTATGGAGAATTCTCAGAAGATGTGGAATGGAACCACCATTTGACCCAGCTATCACACTCATCAGATTATACCCAAAGGACTTAAAATCAGCCTACTACAGTGATGCAGCCACATCAATGTTTATAGCAGCTGTGTTCAAAATAGCTAAACTATGAAAGCAATCTAGATGGTCTTAAACATATGAATGGATAAAGAAAATGTGGTACATATACTCAATAGATTATTACTCAGCCTAAAAGAAGAATGAAATTATGGCATTTGAATGTGAATGGATGAAACTAGAGAATATCATGCTAAGTGAAAAAAGCCAATCCCCCCAAATCAAAGGCTGAATATTTTCTCTGAGAAGTGAATGCTGATCCATAGTGGGGAGGGAGTGCAGGGAAAAATGAAGGAAATTTGGATTGTGCAGAGGGAATTGAGGGGAGGGAAGCAGCTGTGGGGATAGAAAGGATGGTAGAATGAGACAGACATTATTACCCTGTATATATGTATGATTACACTAATGGAGTGACTGCACCATGTACAGCCAGAGAAATGAGAATTGTGCTCCATTTGTGGACAATGTGTCAAAATGCATTCTACTGTTATGTATAACTAATTAGAACAAACCAAAAACTAAAAAAATAAGTTTATCTGTTTAGAAGGGAATCTAGGAGAAATGGAAGAAACAAAAATAAAGAAATATAAAATTTATTAGAATGATGATATGTAAGTATTTTTCACTGGAATAAAGCTCTAAACTACGAGTAAATAGCTAGTGTGAACATAAATGAGTATATTAAAATCTTTTTAAAGTAATTGGTTATATAGCACTATCAATAGTGCTAGTATGTGTGTGTATTTTTTGCAAAACATTTATACACACACAAACATCATTAGCTTTATTAGTAATGATATGTAAAACAAAGAGGTTCTGTTGCAGAGATTAAAATTAAATAGTCTAGTATTTTTTTTTTTTTTTTTTTTTTTTTTTTTTTTTGTAAAACCTAATAGTCATCTTGCTTCTGGCCCCAGGAGGCATGAGTCCTACATAATCTCTGTAGATCACAATATTAAAGAGAACAAATAAGAGCATTTAATTGAAGAATGACATTTTTGTGTCCAGCTTATTTTTCTGCTCCTTTTCCATATATGGTGGTGGCGTCAGTGCTGACTTCATCATGCTTTTATAGATCTACATCTAAAGAAAAGACTGTTTGAAAGGAAACTGATGCAGTAACAGAGAAATTTCAGCTGTATTTAGGTACGTAGTTTAGATTTCCATTTACAAATAGAACTGAAGTGCCAAGAGCTGTGGAATTAATATATTCCCCTTCCATTCCAAAATTCATATGTTGAAGTGTAGTCCCCATTTTTGTGATGGTATTTGGAGGTAGGAACTTCAGGAGATAATCAGGTCATGGTAGAGCCATCATGAATTAGAATACCACCTTCAGCTCACTTAAGAGATGCAAAAGCGTTCTTTATTCTCTCTCTCTCTCTCTCCTTCCCATAATGTAAAAATTCAATAGAAAGATTATTACTAACCAGGAGAAACCTCAACAGATCATGAACTGAGTCAGACAGAACCTTGATCTTCCCAGCCTACAGAATTGTGAGAATATCTGTTCCAGAAGCCACCACAGTCTGTAGTATTTTTTGCAGCAGTAAAAACCAATTAGAACACAAATTGATAGCCATAAGTGAAATGTTGCTGTAACATATATCCAAAAAAAATGTGAAGGCAGCTTTTGAACTGCGTAATAGTTAGAAATTGGAAGAGTTTGTAAGTGCATGGTAGAGAACGTCAATATTGCAATAAAAGAACTTTGAAACGGTGAATGGTGAGGGCTCTGAAAGAAAAGAAATCCCAATTGGAAGCAGTTCTCAGAAATTCCTTCCCAGATAACATCCTTTGCTGCAGATACATGCTGAAAAGCAAGAATCAAAAGATACTGGCACATTATCCCTTTAACAGTTTGTCCAATTCATCAACATAGCATATAACCAGAATGTCTCCAGAGTGCTACCACTCAGGTTTGCAGGCTGCCATTCAACCTGGTCAGCTTCCAACAGTAGGGGTGGTCTTGGCAACATATAGCTTCAGCTTTCCAGGCATCCGGTATAATTGTGCTGAGAAATAATATTCTCCTGCTCTGAAGCTCTCTTAAGAGATTAATATAATGTTGAATTTCCCTCAAAGCAAAGCCCACTTATTTCTCCCTTTAGTATTAGCCATTATTTCTCTTCTTTCCATTTGTATTTTTACCCCAACTTTTTTTTTTAGAAAAGGATATTAGGTACCTTTCTATTAAATTATTACTCTGAGGATGATAATGAATATGATATGTCATTTTGGTGTGTTATCTCTCTCCCCATTGTTGAAAATAATATGGGTTGTAAAGTATTTTCCTTGATTTAAAGAAATGTAAACTGGCATGCCAAATTTGTACAATATCTTCTGTGTCGATTTTGGAATAAAACTTTGACCATTTTCATCTACTACCTGGTATGCAAAGCATGGTCTGGAGTAAGTGTTGATTCCTGTCAGAACCCATACTATCAGTATCAGTTCCATATAATTCACTTGCCAGGTAGGTGAAGGGTCTTCACCCAGAGGAAATTGTTTTCTCAGCCATCTGCAGTCTGTCTTTCTTTTTGGCACATGGGACAGTTCTTATTAGCATTATATACCTAAGAGGGTGCAAGAATAATATGACTAGGATCAGCATGTTTTTGTATTGCTACAGTCTCTGTTTCATAGTCCCTCATTATTATGACCCAGGTTCTCACTTCAAGGGAGCACATTAAAAAGTCCACTTGGTAGCTTCAGTCACTTTTCTAACCTTCAAGGTTGTTCTTATGAAGGGCATCAACATGTTTTTTGTTTTTTTTTTTAATATACCCTTTAAATTCCCAGAGTGATTTTTGTAGGGTTGCACTCCATATTGGTATCACTTTAATAGACCCTTTTCCCATTGTCCACTCAGATCATATGTCAGATCTGTGGCTATACTGCCTGAGTCTGTAAATGCCCAACCATAGGGACTTTAATCACTGCTCATTTCTTTCATTTATTCAATTTGATCAGTTGACCTGGTTTATTCTTACCTTCTTCAAGACACTCTTTCCATACTCTGGTCTTAATTTGGTGACATTCAAAACAAGATTGTCCCTATGACCTTGAACTTCCATCAGTAAAACAAGAAGTTTTTTGTTGCTTAGTTGAGAATTGTCCATAGGATACTGTCCATATGACAATAGTCCTAGCAGCTCATTAGATAGTTCTGAAGTCATTCCCAAAAGAAATGAAGATATGTGCTCATGAATATTGTGGGTGCCACCTTTCATTTTCCTGATAGCAAACTCCTGTACAAACAAATTCCATTGCATTATTGAACGTCTCTGTACACTGTCCTTTCTATTAGAGTATTTCTTTCATATCATCTAGTGTACAGGTATCTTAGGTTTCATGCTTATTTTGTATTCTTTAATTATCGAGGCAGTCTTAATGCCAAATAGCAAGCTGATAATTGACTCTTAAATAGTGTATACCTGGCAGCAGCATCTGGAAATTTTCTGATCCCAAATCTCAACTGGTTATACTGAGATGTGCTTATGGGCTTTTGCCAATAACTCCATTATGCATGAATTCTTGTGGAAGAACCTTCTCAAATCATATTTGAGTGAGGATCAAAAAGGCTCAAATGTGCAGACATGTTTTTATCAAGTCTCCATCAACTATGGCTTTTTTTTTTGTAGTCTTATAGATAGGAGCTTTAAATTTTTCCTGATGTGGAATATGTATTTTTTTTAAATCCAACTAACTAACCAAACTCTGGGCTTTTTTTTTTTTCTTGGGCTAGGGATGAATAGCAATAGGACTTAACATTAGTCATTTATGGAACATATCATATTATTTTTAAGAATATCACTGTTTGGGAAAGAGCTTTATATCTTTGCTGGACTTTTTCACAAGAATTTAGTGAATCACCCTTGCATTCAATTCAATCCTAGCTTGCACTTCTAATGTTATTTAATATTATGAGCATGTCATTCACTACAGTCTATTATTACATTTGGAATCTGCATCAAGTCCAAATCCCTTCGACTAGTGTGATGGTAAACTGGTGAGTTCAGATAATCCTGTGACAGTACAATAAACATAAAGTAGGATCCTTTTCATATGAAGGCTAATTGCAGTTGGCTCACTCTCAAGATTTGAATAGAGAAGAAAACACTTGCCAGAATAATAATTTAGTATGATTATCCTTTAACCTATTTATAGGTCTGACAGTGGACTTGTATGCCTTCTGTTTCACAATATAGGTAGAGAAAACAATCCCTAGTAAGACATAATATCCATTCCAATAACACATTCAGGTGAAGGAGATATGGCTACCTTAACTAAAGTCCAATCAAAGTATCAATTTTCATCCAAACTTTCTTCTTAATCCTATCAACCATTTCATCTGCACATAATACCAATCTAAATGTAGCCCCTATTAAGTCAATTCACCAACAGGTTTTAGAATCACAGTGCTTTGTACTTACTTCCCTGTCAAGGAACAGCAGAAAAGGATTTTTTTTTCTCTCCCTACCTTAGCCATTTTACTCACATATAATTTTGTCCCAAGTTGGAGGTTGGGCCAGAGGTTTGTTGAAAGTTCTGTCCATCAAACTTTGATTAATCTGCCTAACCATCACTCCAGGAAATTCTGGGAAGGGTTTCTTATCATAATCTTTAACCCCCACTTTTTAATTTCTCCAAACTGACATAGAGTGGACTTCATTGGGACTGTTTTTGCTAGATGACCAGCAGCAGGTCTCCTTGGTCCACCCAACTTTTGATATCATTGTAGCAATTCCTTTCTTATCAATGTCCATCATTTCATCAATTATAAAAACTTTCACCCCATGACTATCCCCTCTTGACTCTTCCTCTCTTCTTGTTAATCACTTGATATTTTGGGATGAATAAAACACATATATGTCAGTGAGAGAGCAAATTTGATAAGGCTTCTCAAACTTCTGTTCAATTTTGTAGCAGTGAAATTTTATGTAAAAGGGCCCTTTCAGTATAGCATTTACCAAAACCTGGGTAACAGATGTATTCAACATGTTAATATCCAAGTCATCATGAAGTCACTTCCTCACAGCTTGCATATTAAGCATTTCAGCTGCTTTATCTGGAGTGTTCCAATTGATATTGATACTGGGAATTGTGAGTCTTCCTCTTCAGGACACATTTTTTTACAGTGTTATCACTGTCCAATGGGCTGGTTATTCCTTTGGGTATATGGTCATAAATTGTAGCAGACTATGATGGTTCAAAAAATGAGCTCTGGGTCCTTTTCAACCCAAACATGTTCTTCTATGACTCAACTTTAAAAACCAAAAACATCTGCTCTAATTGTGTTATATCACAATTCATTTTTATAAAGGTTCTTCAGGAAGCTGATAATACTAACCACAAAATGAGATAATTTCTTCATATTGTAAATCCTGGTTTTGATAGTTTCTTGGATTAGCCCTTTCCCTACATTGATTATATTATTTCTGGTAAGAGGTATCAGATTTGTGTGTCTGTGTGTGTGTGTGTGTGTGTGTGTGTGTGTGTGTGTGTTTGACCAGGCATGATTTTTCTCTTCGTGGATAGGTCTGAGGTTAGTGGTTAAAGCTTAGACCAACCAAAATCTGATCTTATTACAGCAACAAGGCCCAATCCTTCCCTTTTTTTTCTTTCATCTTAGCTATTACAGCTAAAAATAATGAAGAGTTTGCATATTTAGCATGTTTCTTATGATTTTGGATTTCCATTCACATGCCTATGAACCAACTTAATGGGAGGTAGGTCAACCTGACACTTCTAAATTTTATCTGTAGTTTTGACCTTTAGTAACTAAACATCACAGCTATAATTTCATACTATGGGTGATTAAGAAGCCATCCAAAGATTAAATGTTGCTAATTCCTTGCACTTTTATCCTTTCTCTGGTCTAGCAAATCATACATTTGATAAAACTACCATTATAACAGTCCATTTATACTGACAAAAACTTCTGATGCCAAAAATGTGTTCTTTTTCTATACCAACATGTAATTCCACAACTCTCTGAACCCAAGTGGACATAAAATGATTACTCATTTCTGACACTGATTGCCCAGAGTCAATGTCAAACTCCATAGGATAAGGGATCACACAAGATAGATTCTAATTCAGGGGCCAACTTTGTGCAAACATTCCATACTTTTGATCAACTGGTTGTATATTAAAGGTATCCATGACACTCTACTCAGATTTGATAATTTGTTAGAATGGCTACAAAAATGCAAGAAAGCACTTAAATCTAATATTTTATAATTAAGGATATTATAAAAATTAAAACGAATAATAAATGAAGAGGTACATAGGAAAAGTCTCGAAGGCTCGGAGGGGAAGAATCTCTGTCTCATGGGAATTTCTTTAATGACCCAGATGCCCTCTGAATACCTTCACTTAAGATTTTATTAAAGCTTTATTATGTAGGCATGATTGAATTAATCATTATCTTTGGGTGATTATGTCAATTCCCAGGCTCTCTCCCTTCCTTAGAAGTATGAGGATAAAATTTTTGTCCTTGCAGCTTCTGGCAACCCGAACCTTTGTGATGAGAACCAGGAATGAAGACTAAATACATATTTCTTCTTATACTTCAGTATCACACTAATTTTAAAAAATGTGCTATAGTTAAAGCTCAGATGATTTCCTTATGTAATTCAATTATACATGTGCATGGTATTTAAAAATTTAAAGAAAAGAGTTATATAATACAAATTTCAGAAACATAAAGACAATAGACCTGAAAACAGGTAGAACTAAAAATTATTGGAAGGAGAATGAAAAAGAAATGTAAGTGTAAATTTAACTAAGTCAATTCTTAAACTTCAAATACAAGAATTGATAAATAATACATAAAATTAGTACATCAATAGAAGTAATTATCTTCTAGAAAAATCACAAGCCAGATAAAGGTAAATATGTTTAGATTGTACATTTGGACTGAGGGTCACAAGTGGGTGGTTGGTGGTGGAATTGACTATTTTTTCTTTTTTTTTCCCTGCTAAAACGCTATGTTTTTAAAGAAACATCATGCTTAGGTTAATTTATGATAATTATAAATTAAAAATTACATGCCCAAGCCCTAAGAATATCATGAACATTCATGAGAGAGGAAGGAAGGAGAATTTTGAATTTCACATTGATTGCATCATTTTTATTTACAAGGGACATTACCAAGCAACATTTCAGCACTTAAAATATAGAATATCTCATACTAATTTATTAAAATTTATATTTACAAACCCTGTTTCACGATTTCTTAGTTTCCAATATTACCTCCAACATCAAAATACTCCTGTGTGCTTTCAACTGCCACCATACTTCACATTTCATTTCTAGGATTAATAGCTACCCAATAATTTAAAATAACACAACATATCCTCTACCACTGCACAAGAAAAAGATAATAATGTTGGAGGAGTGAGAGAAGCAGAAAAACTCCTTTAAACAATTTAAATCCTTCCATGTATGATTTCCTGGCAGGCTGTCAATAAAGGGTTCAAGAATAGTACCACCTTATTCTTATTTTTTTCATTAGTAATTTTTGTTCTATATGAAAAATGTCTTTTTGTTCTATATCCTTTTGTTCTATAGAAAATATCTATAGAAAAATATCCTTTTGTTCTATAGAAAAAATGTCTTTCGGAAAATTGCATACAATGTTACAACAGAAGTCCTTATCAGAAAACTACCATCTATGTTATAGTTGTGTCCATGTCTATGTCACCAAAGTGAATACCTCTCACTTTTACAGTGAATCGGATTGCTGACTTGAATTCAGTACCATACCTCCTCCAACACTTGAAACTGCCGCAGTCTGGCTGGGCACAATTCAGGAGCCACTTGTCAAAAGAAACAAACTTTATTTTTAGAACACACACGCACCACACAGCTCTTCAGGAAAACCCTCAGAGCCAAACTGCCACCACCGGTTTCCCACAAGCCTCTCAACCTCCCCCACTCCTCCTGCTCTTGAGGCGGATTGGCTGGGTTGCCTGGGCAGAGCCAAAAAAAGTCCCCCAATGAGCAGCTCCGTGGTCTGAAGGGGCGGGGAAACAACCCAATGAGCATCACTGCAGAGGAGCCAATCAGTTGGCAGCTAGAACTTTGCTGGGGCCCCTGTAAGCCAATCATCAGCTGGCAGCTGGAAGTTTGCTGGCAGCTGGGAGTTTGCTGGCAGCTGGAAGTTTGCTGGGGCCCCTTGGGCTGTGGCTCTCAACATGAAACCAAACTATTATTATAATATTTGAAAAAATAGTAATACTTTTATCCTGAAATCCTAAAAAGACAGAAGAGAGGTGATCGTACACTCATGAATTTAATTATGATCATCAGTTGATATCAAATGAATTCTGTAAACAAAAGCTTAACTTAAGAAAAAAAAAATATCCTTTTTTATAAAATTTCATTTAAAACATGGCTTATGACATTTTGACAAGCACTTGGTTTGGGATTGATAAACATGAATCTAGGCTAAGGCTTAATCAATGTCATCATCATCATGAAGTATGACCTCACAGTGCTTACTCTTCTCCAATGTCCATGAAGTTTCATTCTTTGAAAAACCAAACTTTATCTAATATAAAAATATGTTTAGAAAATAATTATATAAACCAGCGAGGAAATATTTTCTGTTTTTGTAATTCCTAGGCCCACTTCAGCTTCCCAGAAGAAGATAAGAAGATCTCCTATTGTGGTTAAAATTTCCAAGTTTATTTCTTCCAGTGGCTAACCACTTTTAATCTTATCTATCTGAATCCAATTTTTTTTGTCTTCACTCATTTAAATTTGTTTTTAATATTATTAACTATTCTTTCCTTTTTCCATCTTCCAATTTGTATTAGTTATATATTTTGTAACAACTTTGTCACAATTTATAATACTTGTGTTAACTTTTATTTTACAGTGTCAATATACTGCTTCATTTGATGTGTGATATATGCCTTGATTTTCTAACCTTCTGTATATCACTCTGCCTTTTAAAAATGTGGGGGCAATCCTTACTCAATAAAATGTGGGACTTGGGGGATAAATAAAATCCAAAAGATTTGTCATCAAGGAAATAAGCACAAAATGATTTCTGAACTACTTCTTCAGAGTCTCTAGAGGGACTGAATTTTCAGGTGGTCTTAACAATCACTTTTTCATTAATTTGACCTCAATGATATTTTCTTATTCCACTGTCTCACTTTTCCTGCACTCTCATTTGCTTTTCCTGGGACCATGATCTACATAAACAGAATTCAACCAAGGCATTAAGTCAGCTTCAATTTTCTAAGATGCTTAACTAAAAATGTGTATTTTAATGCTGCTGAAATAACCATACACACAAAATACACTCATATACAATATAGAACAAAATATTACATATTGTTTTTATTGGCATTACAGACCTGGAAATAAAAAAGTTCTGATATTATGAAGAAAATAAATTTGTTTTGGGGATAATTTTTTTTTTTAATTTTTTATTGTTGGTTGTTCAAAACATTACAAATTTCTTGACATATCATATTCCACACTTTGATTCAAGTGGGTTATGAACTCCCACCTTCACCCCATACACAGATTGCAGAATCACATCAGTTACACATCCATTGATTTACATATTGCCATACTAGTGTCTGTTGTGCTCCGCTGCCTTTCCCATCCTCCACCATCCCCCCTCCCCACCACTCCCCTCCCCTCCCCTCCTCTCTCTCTACCCCCTCCACTGTATAACCCTGAGGGTCTCCTTCCATTTCCAAGCAATTTCCCTTCTCTCTCCCTTTCCCTCCCACCTCTCATCCCTGTTAAATGTTAATCTTCTTCTTATGCTCTTCGTCCCTACTCTGTTCTTAGTTACTCTCCTTATATCAAAGAAGACATTTGGCATTTGTTTTATAGGGATTGGCTAGCTTCACTTAGCATAATCTGCTCTAATGCCATCCATTTCACTGCAAATTCTATGATTTTGTCATTTTTTAATGCAGAGTAATACTCCATTGTGTATAAATGCCACATTTTTTTTATCCATGTGTCTATTGAAGGGCATCTAGGTTGGTTCCACAGTCTTGCTATTGTGAATTGTGCTGCTATGAACATCGATGTAGCAGTGTCCCTGTAGCATGCTCTTTTTAGGTCTTTAGGGAATAGACCAAGAAGGGGAATAGCTGGGTCAAATGGTGGCTCCATTCCCAGCTTTCCAAGAAATCTCCATACTGCTTTCCAAATTGGCTGCACCAATTTGCAGTCCCACCAGCAATGTACAAGTGTACCCTTTTCCCCACATCCTCGCCAGCACTTGTTGTTGTTTGACTTCCTAATGGCTGCCAATCTTACTGGGGTGAGATGGTATCTTAGGGTGGTTTTGATTTGCATTTCTCTGACAGCTAGAGATGGTGAGCATTTTTTCATGTACTTGTTGATTGACTGTATGTCCTCCTCTGAGAAGTGTCTGTTCAGGTCCTTGGCCCATTTGTTGATTGGGTTGTTTGTTCTCTTATTGTCTAATTTTTTGAGTTCTTTGTATACTCTGGATATTAGGGCTCTATCTGAAGTGTGAGGAGTAAAGATTTGTTCCCAGGGTGTAGGCTCCCTATTTACCTCTCTTATTGTTTCTTTTGCTGAGAAAAAACTTTGTAGTTTGAGTAAGTCCCATTTGTTGATTCTAGTTATTAACTTTTGTGCTATGGGTGTCCTATTGAGGAATTTGGAGCCCGACCCCACCGAATATAGATCGTAGCCAACTTTTTCTTCTATCAGACGGCGTGTCTCTGATTTGATATCAAGCTCCTTGATCCATTTTGAATTTACTTTTGTGCATGGCGAGAGAAAGGGATTCAGTTTCATTTTGTTGCATATGGATTTCCAGTTTTCCCAGCACCATTTGTTGAAGATGCTATCCTTCCTCCATTGCATGCTTTTAGCCCCTTTATCAAATATAAGGTAGTTGTAGTTTTGTGGATTGGTTTCTGTGTCCTCTATTCTGTACCATTGGTCCACCCGCCTGTTTTGGTACCAGTACCATGCTGTTTTTGTTACTATTGCTCTGTAGTATAGTTTGAAGTCTGGTATCGCTATACCGCCTGATTCACACTTCCTGCTTAGCATTGTTTTTGCTATTCTGGGTCTTTTATTCTTCCATATGAATTTCATGATTGCTTTATCCATTTCTACAAGAAATGCCGTTGGGATTTTGATTGGCATTGCATTAAACCTATAGAGAACTTTTGGTAATATCGCCATTTTGATGATGTTGGTTCTGCCTATCCATGAACAGGGTATATTTTTCCATGTTCTAAGATCTTCTTCTATTTCTCTCTTTAGGGTTCTGTAGTTTTCACGGTATAAGTCTTTCACCTCTTTTGTTAGGTTGATTCCCAAGTATTTTATTTTTTTTTGAAGATATTGTGAATGGAGTGGTTGTCCTCATTTCCATTTCAGAGGATTTGTCGCTGATATACAGGAATGCCTTTGATTTATGCGTGTTGATTTTATATCCTGCCACTTTGCTGAATTCATTTATTAGCTCTAATACTTTCTTTGTAGAGCCTTTTGGGTCTGCTAGGTATAGAATCATATCATCTGCAAATAGTGATAATTTAAGTTCTTCTTTTCCTATTTTTATGCCTTTAATTTCTTTCGTCTGTCTAATTGCTCTGGCCAGTGTTTCGAGAACTATGTTGAACAGAAGTGGAGAGAGAGGGCATCCCTGTCTTGTTCCAGATTTTAGAGGGAATGCCTTCAGTTTTTCTCCATTCAGAATGATGCTAGCCTGAGGCTTAGCATAGATTGCTTTTACAATATTGAGGTATGTTCCTGTTATCCCTAGTTTTTCTAGAGTTTTGAACATAAAGGGATGCTGTACTTTGTCGAATGCTTTTTCCGCATCTATCGAGATGATCATATGGTTCTTATTTTTAAGTCTATTGATGTGGTGAATAACATTTATTGATTTCCGTATATTGAACCAGTCTTGCATCCCAGGGATGAATCCTACTTGATCATGGTGCACAATTTTTTTGATATGTTTTTGTATCTGATTCGCCAGAATTTTATTGAGGATATTTGCATCTAGGTTCATTAGAGATATTGGTCTGTGGTTTTCTTTCTTTGAAGTGTCTTTGTCTGGTTTAGGTATCAGGGTGATGTTGGCCTCATAGAATGAATTTGAAAGTTCTCCCTCTTTTTCTATTTCCTGAAGTAGCTTGAAAAGTATTGGTATTAGTTCTTCTTTAAAGGTTTTTTAAAACTCTGCTGTATACTCATCCGGTCCTGGGCTTTTCTTAGTTGGTAGTCTTTTTATGGTTTCTTCTATTTCCTCAATTGATATTGGTCTGTTTAGGTTGTCTATATCCTCCTGACTCAATCTGGGCAGATCATATGACTTAAGAAATTTATCTATGCCTTCACTATCTTCTAATTTATTGGAGTATAAGGATTCAAAATAGTTTTTGATTATCTTTTGTATTTCTGAAGTGTCCGTTGTGATATTGCCTTTTTCATCCCGTATGCTAGTAATTTGAGTTCTCTCTCTTCTTCTCTTCGCTAGCATGGCTAAGGGTTTGTAGATTTTGTTTATTTTTTCAAAGAACCAACTTTTAGTTTTGTCAATTTTTTCAATTGTTTCTTTTGTTTCGATTTCATTAATTTCAGCTCTGATTTTAATTATTTCTTGCCTTCTACTTCTTTTGCTGTTGTTTTGCTCTTCTTTTTCAAGGATTTTCAGATGAAGTGTGAGATCATTTATTTGTTGTTTTTTTCTTTTTTTAAGGAATGAACTCCAAGCAATGAATTTTCCTCTTAGAACTGCTTTCAATGTGTCCCATAGATTCTGATATGTTGTGTCTGTGTTTTCATTTATCTCTAAGAATTTTTAAATTTCCTCCTTGATGTCTTCTATAACCCATTGATCATTCAGTAACCTATTGTTCATTCTCCAAGTGATGTATGCTTTTTCCTTCCTTCTTTTATCGTTGATTTTCAGTTTCATTCCATTATGATCAGATACGATGAGTGGTATTATCTCTACTCCTTTATATTGTCTAAGAGTTGCCCTGTGACATAATATATGATCTATTTTTGAGAAGGATCCATGTGCTGCTGAGAAAAAAGTGTAAGTGCTTGATGTTGGGTGGTATATTCTATATATGTCAATTAAGTCTAGGTTATTAATTGTGTTATTGAGTTCTATAGTTTCCTTATTCAACTTTTGTTTGGAAGATCTGTCCAGTGGCGAGAGAGGTGTGTTGAAGTCTCCCATGATTATTGTATGGTGGTCTATTAGACTCTTGAACTTGAGAAGAGTTTGTTTGACGAACATAGCTGCACCATTGTTTGGGGCATAAATATTTATGATTGTTATGTCTTGTTGGTGTATGGTTCCCTTAAGCAGTATGTAGTGTCCCTCTTTATCCCTTTTGATTAACTTTGGCTTGAAATCTATTTTATTTGATATGAGTATGGACACTCCTGCTTGTTTCCGAAGTCCATATGAGTGATCTGATTTTTCCCAACCTTTCACCTTCAGCCTATGTATGTCTTTTCCTATCAAATGCGTCTCTTGTAGGCAGCATATTGTTGGGTCTTGTTTTGTGATCCATTCTACTATCCTGTGTCTCTTAATTGGTGAGTTTAAGCCATTAACATTTAGGGTTATTATTGAGATATGGGTTGTTCTTCCAGCCATATTTGTTTATTTCTGTTACTAAACATGGTTTGTTTTCCTCTTTGATTATTTTCCCCCCCTTTACTGTCCTACCTCCCACTGTTGGTTTTCATTGTTATTTTCCATTTCCACTTCCTGTAATGTTTTGGCGAGGATGTTTTGAAGAGATGGTTTTCTAGCTGCGAATTCTTTAAACTTTTGTTTATCGTGGAAGGTTTTAATTTCATCCTCCATCCTGAAGCTTAATTTCGCTGGATACACAATTCTTGGTTGGAACCCATTTTCTTTCAGTGTTTGAAATATGTTATTCCAGGATCTTCTAGCTTTCAGAGTCTGTGTTGAAAGATCAGCTGTTATACTGATTGGCTTACCCCTAAATGTAATCTGCTTCCTTTCTCTTGTAGCTTTTAAAATTCTCTCCTTATTCTGTATGTTGGGCATCTTCATTATAATGTGTCTAGGTGTGGATCTCTTATGATTTTGCACATTTGGCGTCCTGTAGGCTTCTAGGATTTGGGATTCTGTCTCATTCTTCAAGTCTGGGAAGTTTTCTCTTAATATTTCATTGAATAGACTGCTCATTCCTTTGGTTTGGAGCTCTGTACCTTCCTGTATCCCAATGACTCTTAAGTTTGGTCTCTTAATGTTATCCCATATTTCTTGGATGTTCTGCTCATGGTTTCTTAACAGTCTTGCTGAGTTGTCTATGTTTTTTTCCAGTTGAAATAATTTGTCTTCATTGTCTGATGTTCTATCTTCTAAGTGTTCTACTCTGCTGGTAGTATTCTCCATTGAATTTTTAAGTTGGTTTATTGCTTCCTGCATTTCTAGGATTTCTGTTTGTTTGTTTTTTATAACCTCTATCTCCCTGTATAGTTGATCCTTTGCTTCCTGGATTTGTTTGCGTAATTCATTGTCGAAGTGATCTTTCATTGTCTGATTTTGCTGTTTAATGTCTTCCTTGATACTCCAGATCATCTGAAGCATGTATATCCTGAATTCTTTATCTGACATTCCATCTGCTGCAGCTGTTACCTCTTCTAAAGTTGCCTTGACCTGCATTGCTTGTGGTCCTTTCTTTCCTTGTCTTTTCATACTGCTTGCGTATCTTTCCTGCAGGCGCGGGCGGCTGCTCTGCTCTCTCCTTATTCCAATTGGGGTGTCGTGGTTACCACGCCAGCAAGTCACTGGGCCTGTTCTGGGCGCTGGCGGCGGCTCTGTTCTGCCCCTACTCCAATTGGGGTGACGAGTGTACCACGCCGGCAGACCACCGGGCCTGATCCGCCGGTCGGTTGCAGGTTTGCCTACCCTGCAGGCGCGGGCGGCGGCTCTACTCTGCCCCTACTCCAAATGGGGTGACGTGTCTGTCGTACCGGCAGGCCACTGGGCCTGTCCCGCTGGTCGGTCGCAGATCTGCCCACCTTTCGGGCACGGGTGGAGGCTCTGCTCTGCCCCTACTCCAATTGGGGTGTTGTGACTACCCCGCCTGCAGGACGCTGGGCCTGTTCCTGGCACGGGCGGCGACTCTGCTACCACGCCGGCAGGCTCCTGGGCCTGATCCGCTGGTCTGTCGCAGGTCTGCCTACCTTGCAGGCACGGGCGGCGGCTCTGCCCTGCTCCTCCTACCACGCCTGCGGACCGCTGTGCCTGATCTGCAGGTTGGTCACAGGTCTGCTCACCCTGCGGGCACGGGTGGCTGTTTCGCTCTGCCCCCACTCCAATTGGGGTCATGTGACCACCACACCTGCAGGGCCTGATCCGGGCGTGGGCGAAGGATCTGCTCTGCCCCTACTCCAGTTGGGGTGACGTGTGTACCACGCTGGCAGGCCGCTGGGCCTGACCCTCCAGTCTTTCACAGGTCTGCTTACCTTGAAAGTGCGGGCTGAGGCTCTGCCCTGCCCTTCCTACCACACCCGTGTACCACTGGGTCGCGGGTCTGCCCACATTGCGGGCGCGGGTGGCGGCTCCGCTCCGCCCCCTCTCCAATTGGGGTCATGTGGTCACCACGCCGGCGAGCCGCTGGGCCTGCTCAGGGCGCTGGCAGCGGCCCGGCTCCTCCCCACTGTCTCGACGACAAATCGAGAGAGACTCGGGTGTCTGTGCCTCACCCCCCCTACCAGGAGACCAACTGTTTCTGTAGCCGCTGGTATTGATGAAGTTCTCTCCTCCGCCGCTTTCTGATGACATCAGATCTCTGCCATGTTGGTATCCTATGCGAATGGCAGCATTTCGTTCCCCTTGCCGGGCAACCAAAGCAACGGGTGAGTCCTGACCGGCCCTCAGCAGGACCCGGACCGAGAAGCAGTTTCCGCGGGCTCCTAGCCCTGGGCCAGGGCAGTTCCGGGAGCCGGAACTCGGCCGCTCCATGCTCGGTGTATGCTCTGATAAGAGCAGACTCCAAGAAGCAGCCTCCACAGGCTCCCCAGCCCTGGGCCAGGGCGGTTCTGGGAGCCGGAACTCGGCCGCACCTCGCTCAGTGCTTGCTCCGATAAGAGCAGGCACTAAGAAGCACCCAGGCACTGAGCCCGAGCAATCTGTCTGCAAGCCACAGGCGAATGGAAGCCTGAAATTACCTGTTCTATGGCTGAATGAGCTGCGGTCAGTCGAAAACAGGGATGGTGACGTCAGCTTTCCAACATGGTGGCCGCTGGCCTCCTCTGTGGTCTGACCGGTGTGGAGAACCGAGATGGACCGCTTCCTTCCCCCGTCTGGAACCCAGAATTCAGCCCTGAGTACGGTGCTTGCACAGCTGGCAGAAACTGCAGCGCTGTATCTCTGCGTCGCTATCTCCTCGTTTCCCAGCGCGCGCTGCAGACTCTAGCCGCGAGGCGATTTGCTGAATAAGCAGTGTTACCCTCCGTTCGACAAACCTCTCGAGTTTGAGTCCCCGTAGCCGATCCTCGTGTGATGGAAATCCTTCTTCCAGGTTCCGGAGCACCCCACTATTGCTGGAAATTCCTAACAAGATAGCCTTTAGCCGTCCTGACTTGTCATACTCCCACACAGTGAAGCAGCACATGGGGGCAATGCATTCCCCTCGCCGCCATTTTCCTCTTCCTCAGTGTTCTTCGGGGATAATTTTTTAATTATAAAATCTCATGAATAATTTTTTTCTCTTGCTTCCTTCAAGTTTTCTTTGACCTATGAATTTATTTATGTGCTACCATGTCCCCTTTTTAAAACACCAAAGACATCTGCTTGTTGAAGAGACAATCAATTTATTCTTTTTATCATATTTTGAAAACAAGGAAAAAGAGAATAAGATCTGTTAAATACATTACCTAAGATAATGTAAAATGTTGCTAATGAATCCAAGAAGTAGGTTACACCAAGGGAAGGTTGTATGGGATCACTTAGGAAAGTTCCTTCAATTCATTATTAATTTCAACTCAAGGATAACTCTTTAGACCAGTCAAGTAACTTTTCATTTTACTCTTTATTAGGAAAAACCCAGGACAACTTCTTGACTAAAGATGAAGGCGGGTGGGAGTTCAGATGCAAAACGAAGCAGAAACCCATGGACACAGTTGTGCTCTCTCAATATGAAGAGCAGCATACAAATACATTTTGTTTACCATTTGCTAAAAAGTCAGAGAAAAATAGCAGATAACATATGGGGACACTGAGTCACTTTTTAACACACCATCCTTTGTGTTGATACAGTGGGCTGTAATCTGGAATGACCTTCACCAGTGGAGAAGGGACTTGGAGCTTTATGTTAACCATATTGTCTCATTTTGCGGAGGAAAGCTGACATGGCTTGGTTTTAGTGTTTATGCATTCCACAGAGGCATTCTAAACAACTGTAAAAGACATTTAGAGAGAGATGCACAGTTTTCATAAACAGATTAAAGCATGGTAAGAAGATCTCCTATCTTGCACAACTAATACTGTGATATTTTGACTATTACCTCCTCTTTTGTCCTCCCCCAAACCTCTGGAAACCATGACCTACTCTCTGCTTCTATAAATTTGACAACCATAGATTCCTCATAAACATGGTATCATGCAGTAGTAAATCTTCCATGTCTGTTGAATGTCATTTAGCATAAAATACTGCATTTTTTTCATTTCTTTTCACCCTCTTAGTATTCAAGCTAACCTTTCAGGCTTATCTCATCTCTCATCTTATCTATGATTAGAAATACTTCTAGAATTTGCTACGTGATTTTAAGAGAAAATGTTTACAAAATAAATAAATAAATAAAACCCAACATAAAAATTCCAAATAATCTTGGAATTCAAACTTTGACTTGGGAAGATACTGATTTAAATCTTATAAAGTGTTGTAATAGACTATGTTACCCAGCTTCCAGAGGCAAACCATGGACTCAGAAAAATTATTCTAAACTTTTTTGACTTTCTGCTTATTAAAAACAAAAAATGATCTATTTCTTTCTCCTGGATGACAAGAGAACCTTTACAAATTGTCCATTCTTTGAACAAATTTTGGTTATTCTTGTGCAACTAATTACAATATTCTTTCTAAAAAAGACTTAATTTTTGTAATCAGTACTGAATGACATCATACTGAAATAGATGTTTAGATTTCTGATTACCTACTTAGTATCTATGATATTTGATGTTTTCTTCAATCGCCCTCAATGCAAAAGAGTTAACAGATGATAGGTTAGATAGGTAGGTGGATAGGTATCAAATAAAGAAAATCAAAGTGGCAATCAAAATAACCATCCTAGACTGAGCTTTTCCTGCTGCTATAATTATTTTATTATATTTATGGAATTAATAACATAAAAAATAAAGCAGAGATTTAAGTACTAACAACAGTAACTACCAGATGCTTTACATTGCTGAACAAATGTCCAACTATAGAGCTATTTTTTCTTTCACTAAAAAAAAATAAAGTTATTGCTTTGGCCATTGATGAATGGATTATACACATTCTAAATGAATTATATGAAAGCCACATCTTTTAATTCTTTATATTATATTAAAAATTATTTAATGACCAAAAAGTTGCTAATACCTAGTCTTACAAAAGCATTCAGCAATTTTGAGGTTAGTTAGATACAGTATTTATATGAGACTTATAAACACTGATCTTACTAAATTCACATTAGCCATTTTATTCCTTTTGTGTATTTCTTATGCATCTGTGTGTGTACCCTTTTGCCTTATTAAGTAATGACATTGATAAGTTGCCCTTTTCTTCCCCCATTTTGTACTGAAAAAAATCTTCAATATTAATGTTAATTCTTTTTTCAATCTTAACAATAGCATTCACTATCTCATTGTTGATTATAGAGTTTTCATAAAGATTTTCCTATAAATACAGGGATTTTCTATTTCATGTATACTGAATAATATATTTTCTCTAGCACCAATTATTTTTCTGTATCTATTGTGGTAATATGAATCATTTATAACATTCTGTGAATCCAGTAAAATAGTTTTATTAAATATACATGATATATAATAAGCTTCAAATAGTTAAAGTATACAATTTGTATTTTTTGCCATACATACGTGTGTGAAATCATCTTTAAATTAAGATGATAAAATAACCAATAAAGTTTTCCCTGTAGAAAGTCTTTCATCTTCTTTCCTTGTTTTCTTTTCACAAAAAACTGTCCAAAGGCAACAACTGATCTGTTCTCTGTCCTTAAAAGATTAGTTTGTGTTTTATAAAATTTTACATTAATGAGTCATATAATATACATTCATTTTTTAAATCTGGTTTCTTTCACTCAATGATATTATTTTGAGATCCATCCTTAAAACTGTGTCTATCAATAATTATTTCCTGTGCATAATAGAGTAAAATTACAATGTGTGTTTAAATTACAATTAAATTACATTGTAATTACAATTACAATGTTTGATTATCTAAAAATAAACATATTATCTATATTTATCTATGCAAGTTATACTGTATAAGTAAGTGTAATACTATATAAGTAAGCTATATAAGTATAGTATATAAGTATTATTATATAAGTAGCAAAATATCTTGCTTAGGGTTTTTGGAACTTTCATATCCATGGATTAATTTTTTTAATTGAATTTAGGAGTTTTTATTCATAATTTTCCATTTTTCCCTTTTCTCCTCCTTTTGTTGTGGGATTATTATTGAGCATATATTAGCCTCTTGATATTGTTAAACACACCCCAAGTCTCTGTTTATTTTATTTTTTTCTCATCTACTCAGCAGTTATTTCCTACTGAGAGTGGGAAAAAAATCTGAGACAAAATTCATAAGGTACTCTTAAATAGTGTAACAATGTCTTACTTTTGGTTAATTTAATTTAGTCTGTTTTCCCTGTCCAATATTGAATTTGAAGTTCCATAATTTTATTTTGTTTCATGTTCATATCTTTAATCTTCTGTTAAATTTCTTTGTCTGTTTACTCTTTTTAATCTTATTTTTCTTTAAATTATGGAGCATATTAATCTAAGTCATCTGCTGATCCAAATAACAAGTACCATTTATCATTTCTTGGTCTAGTTCTACTTTTTCTTGTTTTTAGATGGCATTTTCCTTTTACAATGTAAGTCTAAAACTCATTAATTGAAGGACGAATAGCTTGTGAATGCTAAATAATTGCAAAACTGAATTACATTGTGTTCCTATGAAGATTACTGAGGTTTACTCTGTCAAATGTTTAATTTAGTTGCAGTTAAGATTGATTATTAAATAGAATTTGAACATTTAAAATGTAAATGTAGAGTAGTCCTTACTTTAGAACTAGAGTAGCCTCACAATTTGTGGTATATCTGGACTCCCAATTGAATGTCTGGGCTTTTCAGTGAAGTCTTAAAAGTGAATATTTGGACCTCAAAATTTGCTCAGCCCCATTCAACTTTCAAAAGTGGTTAATTTCATAATCCTTCAGTATCTGCCATTTCTTAATCCTACCGAAGTCTATTTGTGCATATGTTAGTATGAAAATGAGAAGAACTCATAAACTTAACCACATTTCTGGGGTTTTTACTCTGCATATTCCTTTTTTCTGGTGAATACTCCTAAAACCCAGCACTCTCTCCCCCTGACTTCTCTTTATATTTAACAAATTTTCTGCTGTTTTGTTCTTCTCCGTGCAACATTCTGGGAAGTGTTCTATTGTCTCTGGGATGCACATTAAATTCACCTTGTATTTTATTATTTGTCAAGTAACAGAGCTCTTTGTTACTGATTTTCAGAAAACATCATAACATTTTTTGCATGATTTTATGATAAGAGGATAAGTAGAATAACTGTTTCTGTCATGAACATCCCATAAGTCCTAATATGTATACTAAATAAACATTTTTGGAAGAAAATGTTGATCCCCGTGAAATCTGTTTGAGAGAAAGAGAGTATCCACTTCCTAGAACAAATTTATTTTCACATATATAAACATTTATATTACATATTTAAGAATGTATCCTAAACAAACAAGAAATGCATAGTAATTAGTATTTTAAAATTAAAAAGGTAAAAATAAGAAAACATCACAGTAAAACAGATGTAATTTTTCAGAAAAAAAGGTGAAGGAGTTTGCCCAATAAAGTTTTTTTTTTTAAATTAAATATATTGTGGTAGAAAGAGTTACACATCTGTAATTAAAAGTACTTTGTTGTTTAAGAAGATTCTAGGTATTATTCAAGAGAAATAAAAAGAAGTAAAAATTTGTAATGTTTCATTTGAAAGGGTTTGGTGATGTGAAAGCATTTTGAAAGTCTCAGGAAAATAGGATTGGATGGGAGTTGAGAACATGATTATGCACCCCCCCCAACACACACACACAAAAAAAATTTTATTTGTTTAATAGCATATATTATTTTAAAAAATAACAGAAACAAAAATTTAAAATGTATGAAAATCAGTCTCAACACAAAGAAAAATCTGAGTAGAAAGCAGGTCCACTAAAGAACATTTTAATGTTGTCCATGTAGGATCTTTAACTTCAAAGCAGTTTGGTTGTTTGGTTACATTGAATATTTAAAATATGTAGAACTTGAAAGTATTTAAGACATTTTTATATAAAACAATCTAACACAAAATAAGGTATGAGGGAAATATAGATGTAAGTGCATAAATTTAATGGTTGTTTTTTTAGTTGATATGGTCAAAGGAGTTTCAGATAAGCTTTCTCTGATAGGAGGATGGTGCTATGCCATATTAGTTTTCAAATAACAAGTTCAGTTAATTTGTGACACTACACTCTGCTATGTATTCACAAATTTTATTTCATCAATTTACTTCCTGTTCATGAATACAAGCAACATTGATTTGTTAGATATTGGATTGATTTATTGGATATTTATGAAAATTTCTTATAGTGGTATCCTGGGTAGTTATGGACTTTATCATTAGTAGTAAAAAATAGATAACAAATATTTTGTTATCTGCCACTGAGTAAGATTGAAAACGCAGGGAGAAAAAATGTTATGTTATCACTTCTCACAGTAGATGACCTATTTAGAAAAGGATATTTAAAATAGAGATTTGCTTATTTAAGGAGAAAATAACAAATGTGCATGTATGTGACAGCTGATTAAAGTATTGACAGGCTACTGTTGGAAATGAGAGAACAAATTTATGATCTAAATTCTATGTAGATCATAACTAAGGTAATTTATAAAAAACAAGTTCAGTTTCCTGATTTGTAATACTAATAAAATTCATCAGAGTTTAGTAGCAAATGTACTGCTAATTGTTTCATGTAAAAGACTTGTAGGTTTCAAATGAAGTATCGGAAAAGGTTTCCAAAGCTAAACTAGTTCACCAATGATTTATTCTTTCTTTCTTAGGTAGCAAGCTTAAATCAAACTCCCCATAATATTTATAAAAAAAATCAAATAAGACTTGACCAATTTCCCATCCTCTAGTAGTTACAAAATCCTTCTATAATTGAAGAACTCAATATTCCAAAATTGTGTATGTAAACATAATACTTATATTTCAATAATAATTATAATTGCATGGCTAAGACTGGTTGTTAACTAAGCAGAATAAAATAGTTCTGTAATGCTGTATTAGATTTTCATTGCATTGACATAAATTCAGAGTAATATTTAATTCAGAGTAATATTTATTCTGAACATACTAACAGAGAAGCACATTTGTTACTATTACAAAATAACCAAAACACAATCAAGAAGTAAAGAAACAGTAACTGAGTTTGGTTTTCAATTCATCCTTTTAGTTTTAAAAAAATCATTAAAATAGTCGTACTTATAAGTGTTTAAATATTTCAGAACATAGCTAGTTAGAGTCTGACCTATTCCCAGCTTCTCTTTTTAATTTAGACATTTAAAAAAATTATATTTCTCTTCTGCTTTGATATCTCTGAGCACTAGTTGTGACTTTTTGCCTATACCTATTTCATTGCACACTTAGAAGGGCAAATTTATTGAAAGTATTAGAAATAAGTCAACGCTCTTAAAAGGATTACTCTGGTTTAGAAATTTCTTCTTCAGGGCAATTTATTCCATCATAGTTTGTATAAACCTGTGAAATATGTAGTGGCAGTGAGACTGAAGTTTAGAGAAACTTCTCACCCTTCCTCACTGGTAACGATATTTTGGAAATGGAATATTGTCTATTAGTTCATAGAATTGTTATTCCTTTGTTATTATACAAATATCATAAGCAGCATATATTTAATCTGTCTTCATTAATTTTTTAATGAAAAATTTACTCTATTGGGATGAAAAATTATGGCTAGTTCTCTAGAGGCAAATCTAAGAAGCAAGAAACAAGATGTAAGGGATTTGATAATTTGATAATTAAAGTAAAAAATTAAATGTTTTCAATTCTCAATTGCAATATAAAAGTTGAAATAGGCCACTAATGAGATTATCATCTTTATTCACTGAATATTTCACAGACAGATGATTATTTTACAAAGCCATAAGTGTTTTTTGTTAATGCTTAACAAGATTAAATTTTAGCACATGGATTTTAGTTTCTGCCATATTTTGGTTTTCTCACAAAGTCATCTTTAATATGCTGACTGCTCATAAGAGCCTGGTTATATTATAGGCCTTGATATGATAATTATTATTTCAATATATGTCTCTCAGAAACTTTAACATTTATGATGAATTGTTTTTAAGCAAGTATTAATTTAAAATTTATGTTTTCTCAAAAAAAAGCTAATATACCACATTTACACACACACACACAAACACACATACACACACAACACATACTCCCAGAAAAGTTTGAAGTATAAGAAATGTATTTTAATATATAATATTCTTAGAAATATGTTATAACATTTGTGTTTATAGTTTGGAACTTAAAATACAAAAACTAGAATATAAGATGGGTGTCTAACACAGGTAAAAGTAAAACTAGAAATGGTACAACCCCAACCTTTCTAAGTCTCAGTCTAGAGTACAACAAAAAGAAGAAATAAAATCTGTATATATGTTTAATTCTATAATCACACTCAACAAATCAGGTAGAGTTAAACATTGTTTTTATTTCTGGGAATATAGCCTAGGTGTAACCTGTCCTTTTCCATTAGTTTTGTCTATTTTACTTTCATTGTGATTTCATATATTTATAGGGTAATGTGTGATAATTTGGTATATGTATGCAATGTATAATTATCAAGTTGGAATACTTGTCATTTTTGTCTCCTTAATTATTCATTTAAAAATTCCTATTAACATATAATTATCATACATATTTATGAAGTATGTTATGATATTCCAATATATGTATACAATATGTTCTTAGTGACTTAATCCAATTTTTAATCCCTTCATATCTCATCTAAAAATAAAATACTTTACCTATTATGAATCCATTAATTATTTTTATATACAACTTAATTCAATCATACTTACATGGGTAAAGAAATTTAATTATGTTTGATAACTGGACAACAAAAAAAGGTAAATAAAATGGTAAAAGTATTTGAAATCAGATAAAAGTAAAAGAAGAAAAGGGGACATGAATAAATAACTAATTACTATGAGAAAATAACTTGAAGGGATCAAGTGCTTCCAAAAGATGACAGTTGAATCATTAATAAAGGTTTCCTCCAGGCTTCAGTAAAATCCCAGAATGGAAGTATCCTGTTTGCAATTATGTGAGTGGGAACAATCAGAGCAACAAAAAACAAACTATATTCTGATGTGAGAAAAGAGCTCTGGGAATCAGGAAAGAGGTAACCTAAAAGTTAGAAGACATGGACCCAGAGAAGCAACTCAGAAAAAAAGTAGGAAGCAGTCTGCAACTCTACCTGGGCTCCCTGGGGGAGGAGAACTCAATAACTCAAGCAAAAGTTAAGCCTGGAGAGTACACTCAATCCTAAATATAAACAACAAACTCAGCAAACTGCCAGTTCTGGACACAGAACAAACTCAGGGTTCTTGCAAGTTTTATATCCACTGTGGAGATTTGGGCTGAAAGTGATTCCTCTGGCAGGGCATCGTGGGCTCGGGGAAATAATCACTTGCAGTACTCACCATATCTTGAAGTGTTGGAACCATCTTCAATCTTCAGAGAAGGGTCTGTTGTTTAGTATGTGCTACCATGTGGAACAGAAGACATGGAACAGTCACACAATTCAGGATCCCTGGATACACTCTGCCATAATGTCTGGGCTGGAAGATGACCAAAAGAGACAGTGTGGAGAACGGGAGGGTCAGTCACAGACACATTGAGATGCTGAAGAAGTCAGGAGTGTGAGCAGCAGAGGACACAGTGGTCAGTGAAACCACCTCTGTGTTGAGGAATATATCTATATCTATATCTATATGTGTGTGTGTGTGTGTGTGTGTACACACACATACATCATAATCATACTCTATGAATAGAGGTTTATTCTATGAAATGATAGATATTCATTATAAAACCTATGATGAGTCTAATATGGGGTAATAAGACCATTTACATATGAATTTTAATTGTTTCATAAACTTCCATTAATAATCTATTCCTTAATATATTAAAATCCCAGTATTCACAAAAGATTGAATCCAGATGCTTTGGAATTTTTATGAGAATAAAATAAAATTGGAAACTTCTGAATCCACTCTAGAGAAAACAAAGTATTACCACACTTAAGGTTTTTATGATCTCTCATATTTTTGTCTTGATCTATGGGTGTATTACTATTTTATATGAAAGCTAATGTTGGGAAAAATAGTTTTAAGATAGTCCCTATATTCATTTGTTCCGATGTGTCTTTTCTGGGGCATGTTAGGGAAAAAAAAATGACTGTTCTCTGGCATCTCTGTGGAATTCTCTACCTTTCTCATTGTATCAAGGCTTGTAGAAGCAGATGTTTCAACCAATAATTTACTTTATGATTTACCAAAAGATATTTTTCCATATTCAAAAGAACTAATTAGAGAATGTTCAGGAAAATTTCAATGAGCATTCACTGATTGCTTCAAGTTGCATTTTTGCTAAATATTTCCAAAACATAATAGAATACTGCCTATGGTAGATTATGAGGTAGTCCTAAAAACCTGACCCTAAAATATAAGGAACCACAATTTTGATTCCAAAATAATTGTGCGTATTGGGACAACTCATAGTTTAGATCTGAAAAGTCTCACAAAGGCTCATGTGTTGAAATCTCAATTCCAATGCAGCCATATTCAGAGAAAGGGCTCTGAGGAAGTGATTGGATCATGAGGGCTCTGACCTCAGCAATGAATTAGTTCATTGATGAATCTGTAATTGAACAGACCATTTGTGGTTGTGGAAACTATAGCAATTGATGGCTAATTGGATAAAATCGTTCACTGGGAACATTCCTGGGAAGGATATACCTTTCCTTGTCCTCAGACCCTTCCTGTCTTTCTCTCTATCTGCTCTTGGCCACCATCATGTGAGAAGCTTTGCACTACCACACTCTCCCTTCCATAATATTCTGCCTCCACACAAGTCCAAAACAATGAATCCAGGTCAACATGCACTGAAACTTCTGAAATTGTGAGCCAAAATAAATGCCTCCACCTTTAAGTTGACTTATCTCAGGTATTATTCACAGTCATTGTAATCTGACCATCACACGGACTCTCCATATACTAAATTTCTGCGATATAAGCTTTCTTTTCTCAGTGATATTCCCCTAAGATAGGTTTCTCTAATAGAGGATGATATAAAAGGAAAGGTTGTTTATAACAAAGGTTGTTCAATGCAAAACAAAGGGCCCTTTATGATGAAAACACTTTCAAATAAATATTTTTCATCAAAAATTTCTCTATGAGGCTGGGAGCAGTGGCACACACCTGTAATCCCAGTGGTCAGGATGCTGAGGCAGGAGGACTGCAAGTTTAAGGCCAGCCTCAGCAATTTAGCAAGACCCTAAGCAACTTAGCAATACCTTGTCTCAAAAAATAAAGAAACAAACAAATAAGTAAGTTACAAAAAGTTCTGAGGATGCTTAGTGGGTAAGTATCCCTGGTTTCAATCCCTGGTACCATAAAAAAAGAAGAAAGAAAAGAGAAAAGAAAGAAAAAGAAAATAAAAAAAGATGAAATCTCTCTATTCTCTCTGTGAAGGAAGAGCAAGTAAAACAATGTATCAGGCTTGACATTCCATCAGTTAAACATAGATTTAGATTTAATTTTGCAAAAACTGGCACTGATGTGAACCAAATTACTATTTTCAATTTTTATACTAGTATAACAGTTTAAAAATTAAACATTTAGCTTTACTCTTCATATTACAGCAGTCCAATATAATTATGTATATATATATATATATAAAGTTGTAAATGCAATTTCAGAAAGAATAAAGAATATTTTCAAAGAATTTTGAATGTTTGAGTGTGCCCTTATGGGAAGAAAAACTTGATGATCAGAGAACTATTTATAGTGATTTTCAGTAAATCCTATTCTCTGCAAATGATCATCCAAAATGAGCTCACTGATATCTAAAACCACAAACGAGATATTTACCCTTTTGCTTTTGGCCTAGTGTTGGTGGTTTGATTTTCATTTTCATTAAAATGCAAATATCCAAAGGATGATTCTTACTATTTCATTCACTTCTTTATACCTTCCTGGAAACAATGAGTATACAATCAATATGTCTTAATTCACACTGGCTGATGATTGATTAAGAAAGAACATGATTAATTTTGGAGGGAGAAAAGATAGAAACAATTTCCAATAGGACATACAGTGTACAAGAAAAAAAAAGTACAATTGTTTAAGGAGCTCAAAGAAGTGAGTTTACTTATTGCACAGTTTTTCTGAGTGGTGATTGTGATTCTAGAGCAAATCCAGTGATAACATGAAGCAGTTCTTTATTATTGTAGTGTATCTAGTGAGGAAAATTGTATCAAAAATGGCTAATGTAAGAAAGAATTTTTATAATACTAGTTACTGTTTCAGTCAACTTTTTCACTGCTGTGACTAAAAGGACCCACCCAGAACAACTGTAGAGGAGGAAAAGTTTATTTGGAGGCTCATGGTTTCAGAGGTCTCAATCCATAGACAGCAGACTCCATTCTTGGGCTCAAGGTGAGGCTGAACATCACTGCAGAGGAGTGTAGCAGAGGGAAGTAGCTCACATGATGATCAGTGAGCAGAGAGAGGGAGACTCCACTCTACAGCTGCAAAATATATACCCCATAGCCACACCCCCAATGAAACTCTTCCTCCAACCACACTCACTTGCCTCCAATTACCACTCAGTTAATCTCATCAGGGTTCAATTCTCCTATTAGGTTAAGGCTATAACCCAACCCCTTCTTCTGATATTGTCTCACACATGAGCTTTTAGGACACACCTCATATCCAAGCAGTTACTAAACATTTTGAATGAGCTATGAAGAATGAATTGAGACCATAAAATTCCCTAATACATCAACACTAAACAAAACACATTTCCTACTGAGTATGAATAAATGCAAACAGATAAAATAAATTAATTATTCCAAATTTATATATGCATATTAAAATGAAAGTAATTAAGATTGTTATATATTCAAAAATCCTTGAAAATTCTGGGGGTGATGAAACATGGTGCAGTTGTGTTAATTGGTTTTCAGTAGGAAATATTCTACAAAAATTAGATTACTTGAGAATAGTTTAATAGTTTTTAAATTTTTTTGTTGTCATAAATTTTGAAATTTATATACAGTAAGATTTACTTTATTGTTGGACTGTTATATAATATATGATTTTGCATATGTGGAATTTTTAACTACCATCACACACAAGATATAGAAAAAATGCAAATCCTAAAAAATTCATTTGTAGGCTGGTCACAGTGGCACATTTCTTCAATTCCAGCAGCTCTGGAGGCTGAGACAGGAGGATTGCAAGTTCAAAGCCAACTTTAGCAAAAGTGAGGTACTAAGCAACTCAGTGAGACCCTGTCTCTAAATAAAATACAAAATAGGGCTGGGGATGTGGCTCTTTTTTAAAAAAAAATGTAGTTGTAGATGGACAGAATGCCTTTATTTTATTTGTTTATGTTTATGTGGTGCTGAGGATCAAACCCAGTGCCTCATGCTTGTTAGGCTAGTGCTCTGCTGCTGAACTACAGCCACAGCTCCTGGGAATGTGGCTGTTTAGTAGAGTGCCCCTGAGTTCCATCCCCAGTATCCACTGAAAAAAATAAAAAAGAAAAAACACAAAAATTCATTTGTATTCAGATCCTCCACATAACCTATCATTTGAAACCACTTATATTTTTTCTCTGCTGCTATATTCTTGCCTATTCAAAAATGGTATATAAATGAAATTATATAGCATGCAACATTTTCAGTTTCACCCTTTTTTATTTAGTATAATGCAGTTGATGTTTACCATCTTGCATGTATTAATATTTTTTCTTTATTATTGAATAGTGTTGTATTGCATGGTGTTAAAGAAAGAAAACACACATGGCATTTGTTACAGAGATCAATGGATAGACAATTACTAAAAGAAAACAAAGAATAAGGAGGATTCTGACTAAACCTACCTGAGAGGATTCTCTGTGAAGGCAGAACAGTGTGATCTGATATCAAGAATGAGGCATAAGAAATTTAAACAGAAACCAAGGGTGGTCAGATATCCAATGGTGGAGGACTTCATTAAACAGATGTAGTAGATTTCCTGCTAAAACTGAACTAAACAAGGTAGCCACTCACTGGTCCATGGACTGAATTCAGGCAGAAGAAGGAAATTTACTTGTTTTCATTGAGGAAAGATTGCTTTCAAAGGGTGTCCCTAAAGTCAACTTATTCACTGAAAGACATTTTTGACAAAGGATATTATGAACATTCCTTTGAAAGTTTTTGTATACATATACAAGTTTTCATTTGTCTAGGATGATTAATTAAAAGGGGAATTGCTGGGTCAACTGATTTGTAACCCAATTAATATATTCACTTGATTCATTATCACTGTCCATTTCAATAACCTAAAGAAAACAACACACATTCTCATATTAATTTGTGTGAAGAAAACATTTGACAAAACTCAGCATTTATTTGTGATGCAAATTCTCAGCAAACTGAAGTCTCTGAGTAAATCAGGATTTATTCAATGTAGTTCCCTGATTTCTGGGAAGAGATGGCTGGCCCTGGAGATGATACATTTCCACTCATATTTTGACTTTTGTTTCATGAATTCTTATGTGCATCTGTAGTTTAGATTTAAGTGTCTTATAATAAAAGAGTACAAATGAAATAGTAATAAAAAAATTAGATCTTGTTCAGTTCTTCCCAGAATTTGCTTGGTTTAAGGGACTTATTAAAGAAAAACAAAACAAAAAGAAATGGAGTTTTATTGTTTTGAGCTACATAACGAATATACAGACCTAACTCTATTTGAAAGAATATATACCTTATTTGTTTAGAAAATCAGGGCTGAAATGATACTCCATTTACTAAACTGTGTTAATACGGGATCTTCCTCCATGGAACCCTCCAATTCAGCACCCAAATACGTAGTACTGCAGATATAAAACTCTTATCTTTATATACTACTAAAAACTGTGATAGAATGTTACTTAGAGCATTTATTTTAACCAATCACTTAATGATTATTGATCATGTAGTATGTGGTAAGACTAAGGGCTAACATATTTGGTTTTTGAGTACAACATAAGCCATTTGGTATTTTCTCCCTTTTTCTCAATTATTAATTTAAAGTCTTTAATGCCATTATTATTGACACCGGGTATTATAGGGATAAATTAAATTTTATTTTAATTAGCTTTATATTATTTTCTTATTCAGTTTAGTTTTTAATCAGTAGACACATATGTGAAATGCTTGGTACTATGCCATTTTTTCATCCATAGGCAATTAATTTAACACCTATCATTCATTGTGATGCCCTATATTGAAAGAATTTGAACTCCTGAACTCCCCAAAATCGAATTTGCTAGACTCCCCTACCTATCAGATTCTAGTGTTGGTCAGTGGGAGAAACTCACAAGTTTTATTTCATTTATAAATTTTTATTTTACTTTGAAATCATTAAAGTTTCACTGTAATTTGCAAAACAGGAGAGAATTTCAGTGTACTCATCACTTAGTTCTCCCCCATTGTTACACTTTATAAAGTTCTAATGAAATACCAAAATCAGACATAGGACATTTGGATAATGGATGTCTAGTTATATTTTATTCTACCACATATATAGATACATATAATCATTATGTAATAAAAATACAAAGCTATTTCATCACCACTAAGATCTCCCTCATTTTATCCCTTTATAGTCAACCCCCTCTAAACTCTTCCCCTATCCCTAACCCTACCCCTGGCTACTACTAACTGGTATTCCTTGTCTATCATTTTTGTCCTTTCAAAAATGTTCTCTAAATAAAATTGTACAGTGTATGACCTTCCATAATCTGTTGACTTCAGCATAATGCCATTAAGATCCCTGATAAGATTTTGAGAGGAAGACTGGGCAGTGCAGTAGTGCCTATGGTCTTTTAGTAGCAGTAATGGGGTTGACTGCCAGCAGCTGTTTAGACCTCAAGTGACTGAGACATTGAGGAAAGCAAACAGAGAGTAGCCACTGGACTCAGAAGCCTTTGAAGGTTCTGTCATGGCTAGTTTTCAGAAGGGTCCATGGCACATGTGCCACAGACTCTGGAAAGATCCTCTCTCTTATTTTGGTTTTTCCAACCCTCTGGAAAAATAGCAGATTCTTGACATTATCAGTCACATAGTCCAGTATGTGCCCTTTGGTCTTTCTACCCTCTTAACACCTTTGTTACCAGTGCTTAATAACTGCTTTGTGAATTGCCTAGCCTGACTTTTGTTTTCTAGGTGTACCCTGCCAGAGGCATTAATAAAACGCTAATGGTAAAAAGCTAGCCATATACACTATGGTAAAAACATACTGATGGTGTCAATAGTATCACTAATATCAATAATATATGAGCTATTTTTTTTTTATTGAGGATATGTTTTGTGCCAGGCATTTTGTATAATAGCATCCTTTAAAATAGCTTACATACAAGGGGAAATAAAAAAAAAAAATAGTAGAGTAAGCAGTGTAATGCGACCTCAGTTCTGAACATAGTCTTTTTAATTATACAAGCATTTTCTATGTGAATAAGATAAATTTTAAAAAAATTAGAATCAATTCTCTGAGTCAACAATTTTGAAATAATCTATCTCATGTCACAGCCCACTTAGGAGTCTAATGGTCATCCAACTGTCAATATGGTTAAGTTTTTGATGCTTAGTGGTAAAACCAAAATATGGTGCCAATGAAGTGGTCTGGTGCTATAACACTCACATAGGAAAGTGCTATCCTGTCAAGCATTTCTGATGCCAAGTCAAGTTCAATATTCTTCAACTGGTGAAAACACTTTTGGCATTGCATTTTATGTTTGCTGAAAAGTCACTTTGGATACCAGCACTCTGGTGCCGCTGTCCGAGGCCTTGTGCAGCTGACAACATCTGTTTCCTGAACAGATTAGAATGACAACAATGCCAGGGGCCTGGTTTAATAATTGATTTCTTCTTTGAAAGAGCTTTATGTTTTGCTCTGACTTGTTATACTTTTTAAAAAGCTTTCACTCCAAGAAAGAAAATTGCATAGAAAGTCCCTTAATTTGATAAAAAATAAGATTTTACTCCTTAGATCCCTCTGAGAAAAAAAAATTGCTAGTCCTTTAATAACCTTTATGTATCTACATATTAATAATAGACTACAATGAATATCACTTGCTAATTTATCCATGAATTTTAGATAAACATAAGCCAAATTTCTCCTAACAAGTTTTACTTTATAGTAATTATATAAAAAAGTTATGATTCTTTTTATTTCAAGAAATTATTGGTTTTAAATTGATTGATCCCTTGTAATACTGAATATGAGTACTTTATATTCTTCCCAGGTATACAAATTCCTTGAGTATAAATGTTATAAATATATCATTATTTGTGTATATAAGAACTTATATACTAGTAAATCTTTAACTTTACCTAAGAGTGAGTTTTATGTTCACAATTAGTAATTTAATGGTGAATTATTAAAGCACTGACTTTTGAAATAGAGAATTTTTATGCAACATGAGAACATGTAAACCACTTGATCATGAATTCCATTTGGTTTCTGTGCTACCTTAATTACTATCAACAATGTTAATTGCCAAGTGGAAACAAAGCATTCAATGTAACAAAAACTCTGATTCAATAAAACTCTATAAAACTCTGATTCAATATTTTAGAGGATATTAAATAAATTAGAAAATAACTATTCATTTATCTTCAAATTGTATATTTTTAATAAAATGAAAATCCACATGATAGTGTTTAAAAGAGTAAATTATAGGAAAAAATATGATTTAAGGGATTATTATTTTAAATAAATCAAATAAAGGCATTCCTTTACTTGACTTTAAAGCATACTACAAAGCTGTAGTAATCAAAACCACATAATAGTTGCATAAAAACAGGCACATGAAGCAGAATACAGAGCTTAGATGTGAATCTACATGTGTATACCCAATTTATTTTCAACCCAGGTACCAAGAACACACATCAGAAATAGGTCAGTCTTTCAATAAATGGGGCTAAAAAAATGGGTAACTACATGCAGAAGAATGAAACTAGACTCCTATTCCTCATCAGTTACAAAATTCAATTGAAAATGGATTAAAGGCTTAAATGTAAGAGATGAAACTACAAAAATACTAGAGGAAAATATAAGGGAAACTTCAGGACACAGAATTGCCAATAACTTTATTTTCTTTTTTGGGGGGGAGGGAGTGGAAGATCCTAAAGACATAGAAAACAAAATTTTAAAAATATAGTAAAATAAGATCGCATGAAGCTGAAAAACTTCTTCACAAAGTAAACACCAGAGTGCGGAGCCAAATTTCAGAATGTAAGAAAATATTTAGAAACTACAGATTTGACAAGGGGTTAATATGTCGAACATGTAAAGAACTCCAAAAACATGTAAAGAACTCCAATAAACTCATAACCCAATTAACAATAAGTACAATAAACCTAAACAGGCATTTCTCAAGATATGAAATAGGAGTGGCTAACAGATAAGAATGAGTGGCTTTTGTCAAAAGATAAAGAAAACAAATGCTGGAGAGGATATGCCCATAAGGAACTCATGTGCACTGTTGGTGGGAATGTAAATTAGGAAGGCTATTATGGAAAACAATATGGAACCACCTCAAAAAATTAAAAAAAGAACCACCATGTGATCTAGCAATCCCTTTCCTGGGAATATATCCAAGGGATATGAAATCAGTAAGTTAAAGATGCTTCTGCACTCTCACTTTGTGCTGCATTATCACAATAGTCAAGAAATGGAAACAACATAAGTGTCCATCAGCTGACAAATGGATACAAAAAAAAGTATACATACATACATACATATATACACATACATATATACACATACATATTCAGGACAGATACTATTCAGTAACAAAAAAAAATAGTGGGATCCTGTCATTTGTGACAACATGGATGAAACTGGAGATAATTATGTTCAACAAAATGAACCACACATATAAAGTCAAGTACTATACAATCTCACTCATTTATGGAGTATAAAAAAGTTGATGTCATAAGATGAGAGTAAAATAGTGTTTCCCATGGGCTAAGAAGACTAGGGGGAAGAGGGGCTGGGGCACTTGATGGGTACCAACTTATTGTTCGATGAGAATAAGAAGCTGTGGCATGATATTGTGCAGTAGTGTGGTTATAGAGAAAAATAATGATTGTATATATTAGAAAGCTAGAAAAAAGGATTTAAAAAGTTCTGTCATATAATTATCCTCATATAAACATTAAACAATGTGTACATGTATCAAAACACCACATGGAACTCCAGAGACTAAGGAAGGAGAATTGCAAATTTGATATTAGGGATGTGTCTCTGTGGTTAAGTAAACTTGGGCTCAATTACATAAGCCCAAAAAAACAAAATCACATGACACTCAATTAGTATAAACAATTCTTATATATCAGCTAAAATAAAATTTACTTTAAGTCCAAAAAACACCTTCTTAAAGAATAAAATATCTAAGGCAAGAACTAAATACATTTTCAAATAACCAAAAGAAATATTATATTCCATTACCAGCATACAGTCCTGGTGCTAAAAATAAGCTTGACTTTCTTGAAAATGAAAGGTGGACATTGTTTTTTTTTGTGTATATATATATATATATATATATATATATATATATATATATATATATTTTTTTTTTTTTTTGGTGGCTTATTTCTTGAGGATATTTGTTGTTTGTTTTTTAAGATAGAATAGTAATTTAGATTTTATTCTAAGAGCACTACAAAGCAATGATTTTGTTGTGTATAAGGGACTCATCATACCAACTTTGAATTTATTATAATGAGTATAGGTGCTGCTGTTAAAAACAGAAATGTAATTCAAAGTAGCAAAAGAGAATAATTTTCTGTAAAGCAAGAAAGAGCAAGAGGTGGTTGGGGATGGTTTTAATAGATAAAAACAGAAACAGGTATACTTGAAGTGTCTGTTGGGCAAATTAAAAATAGTTGCTGTTGGTAAGGGATAGAACAGTCTGGGAGTGATAATAAATGTTTTAAGTAAACAATGTGAAAACTAAGGAAACCTTCTACATAAAAACTGTATCGATGCTGATAATTAATGTATTTAAATCAATATTCCTTCTCATATATGGTAAGAATGTTCTATAAGGAATTTTGGTATGAATGTTCTATGAGAAATTGAGAAAATTATGTTAAATTTCTCATTTTTATATTTATCTTTATCAATTTTGTAATTTTGCAATAGCTTTATCACCTATGATTGTTTAAATCTCACACAATTTAAAGTATCAATAATTATATGAAGTAATTGTTCTTTTCCTAGACTGAAGATAAATTCACTGAATGTCAAAAGATTAAATCATGTTTTAAGATCAGGGAAGTTTCTTTACAGCAAAGTTATTAACATAAAACCATACTTTAAAAAACACTTTTAATATGGTATGTTAGAAATGCCAAAAAAATTAAGTTTAAAGAATTTCTGCAATTAAGGACTATTGAGATGGAGGTGACACCTTGTAATCAATTACTTTCAAGAAGCTCATAACTGTGCAACTGAGGCAAAATATTTGTGCCTTAAAGTAAAATTTTGTGAAAATCTCATTAAATGACACACATGGGTATTTGATATGTATTTTACACATAGAAAATTTCATTTAAAAAATGACCAGAAAGTTCAAAATTTTTGAATTTTGACTATAATTACTTACTGGCATACCATATGTAATTTATTGTTGTTCCATGTGTACTTGAAAAATATGTGCTTTCTATAATTGTTAGATATCATCTTTTACATAAAATCTGTGTCAATGCTGATAATTAATGTATTTTATTCAATATTCCTTCACATTTTTGGTAATAATATTCAATGAGGAATTGAGAAAATTATGTTAAATTTCTCAGTGTAATTGTGCATTTTTATATTTATCTCTATCAATTTTGTAACTTTTAATGTTTTTATTAGCACATTATAATTATAATTAATATTGTGGTTCTTTTGAACTCATACATACTTGGAATATAATTTGTTCCAATTTAGTCCCCAACATTTCCCCTTCCCCTTCCCTCCTCCCTCTCTGATCCCCTGCCTCTACTCTACTTTGTAAATTTTTGATATTTTATGGTTTAAGTCAATCATTTTTAATTATTTCCTGTTTATTCTGTTCTTACTTCTATTTTTTATTACTTATCTCACTTCTGTATATCATCTTTTAAAAATATTTTATTTGCTATTCTACAACCCTTATAATTATTCATTCTTTTATCATTGTTTTAGAAGTTTCCAAAATAGAATATGTGTCTGTGCCTTATTAAAATATAAGAAAAATAGATATTGATATCTCAGTTGGGAAATTTCTAATTGTTACATCATTCTATAAATTTGTATTTTGTTTTTATGTTCTATTAGATACAATTATTACTGTATCAAACATTTAATCTGTTTAGTTTTACCAAAATAACATATATATATATATATATATACATATATATATGTGTGTGTGTGTGTGTGTGTGTGTGTGTGTGTTTGTGTGTGTGTGTGTGTGTTATATTTATGTTTTACCATCATTTGTGATTATTTGAAGTCATACACTTTTGTCTCAGGACAACTTTCTGCTTTTCTGTCTTTATAATTTTGTAAGGTTTATTTGTGAGAAATACTGATGCCATTGTTTATTGCTAGATCTCTTCCATTTAATCTCTGCCTAATAACATCATTTTCTAAAGTTTATGCATGGAGGTAAATCAAATTGATGGTTTAAACTAATTTCCCATGTAACTACTTACCCTTTTTTATTTTTAAACTCAAAAATATCATAAGTTTAAACTCCTTCCCTTTTTTGCTATAAATTACATACATGCACAATCAATATGCAGTCTATTGTAATTCAAAAACTTGAAATTGGGAATTCAACAAAAATTCCTAAAATAAATTTTTTATGTACTTTATGTCTTGAAGTATTCATTAGTGCTTCCATTTTTTGTTAGGATGTAAAATGTTTGTATTCCTATTGAGAGAGAGAGAAAAAAAAAGGAGAGGAGAGAAATATGAAAAAAATAGGAGACCTGATACATAATCAGAAGGAAAAATTCTCAATGGAAGTTGACTCACAGTTGACTCAGATATTAGCATTATTAATAAAAAAATAATTATAAAAATGAATATTTAACCTTAAAGAAAAGCAAGCTAGTTATTTTTTACAGATGCGACAATGTAAAAATTTAATGCTTATTTTCCTGGCATTAAACTTTTTCCCTTCCCTACCACATTTTTCTATGGAAAGGGGCAGGATGAAGCCACTTGTAAGGAATAGAAATAGAAATAGAAAAGAGGTCTCTTTCAAACAGGAAGATAAAAAGCTGCCTCTTTATAACATTTCTGAAGTACTGAAGGCCAGAACTGGCGGGAGTACAAGATATGAGATCAAACTATCATCCCAATCTTTGGGGTTTGAGAAGCTAGCTTTGCAAATTTTCATTTATGTACAAAGGAAAGACTGCTGGTCCCAGACCCTTAATCACTGCCAGATTTATCACCAATTAGCCCCATTTAGTAAAAGTGAGTATGATTGTGCACCATTGCCAGAAGTGTTAAGATATCATAATTTTTCTACTTCATTTTACAGGCAACCAAGACATATTAATTACTTGGAACAAGAGGTCAAGATATTCTTAAAGGCTGTAGGATGGGAACATGGAATTATAAGATTAAAAGATCATAATGTGGAGGGCTTTTAAATCTGGATGCAAATCTTTAAGATCCTAAACTTCAGTAGTAATGGGTGTTCCTAATATCCTAAAAGGTTAGCTAAAAATAGTTGTAACTTAGCAGACAAGAATTAAGAGACCAAAACTAAGCAGGTCTTTCACATCAGAGAACTGCAGCAAGAGATTACAATGCTGCTACTTCAGTTTCTTCCCTTACTGTCTTGTATGGAGTCACAGAACTTACTCTGGGTGCCTAGTGCCCGTTTTCAGAAGAAGACTGTGGTAGAAATTTGAGACACTGAACATTTCCTAAAGATTCTGGATATAATCTAGAGATACTTAACTTGACCAGACTAAGAAACATTTAATGGAGAAAGTATAACTTGTTTGTTTATCAGTCCACACTTGAGTGTTTTTAAATAAAACAGAACTGTTATTACTCAGCCTTAAAGAAGAATGAAATTATGTCACTTTCAGGTAAATGGATGGAGCTGGGAAATATGCTAAGTGAAACAAGCCAATCCCAAAGAACCAAATACTGAAGGTTTTCTCTGATATGAAGATGCTAATTTACACTGGGGAGCTGTATCCATACTTTGGATTATTTAGAAGGGAGTGAATGGAAGGGAATGACTATGAGGGTAGTAAGGATAGTAGAATGAATCAGATATTATTACTCTATCTGTACATATATGATTATACTACCTGTATGATTCTACATCATGTACAACCAGAAGAATGAGAAGTTATGTTCCACTTATGTATGATGTATCAAAATAAATTCTATTGTCATGTATAACTAATAAGAACAAATTAAAAAAAGAAAACAAACAAAGCTAGTAAGAGCAAAATCCTATTATTTTTGCATTTTAGAAACTATAAAGTAGTTTGAAAAAGTTGTGATTTCTTATCCAAAACAATATTTTCACATTTCAACATTTATAGATCTCCTTTTGAGAACCTTTTGGTAGTCTGAAAGATACCTCATAAAACCACAGTAAGTCATTGTTCTTTTTTATGTATTGCAAAAAGTAAAAAAATAAATAAATAAAACAATGATAGTTTTAATGAATCATATGTCTAACATTGTTATAATCTTCCAGAATATGAACTAGAATTGAAGAAACAGATTCTCGGAGTGTTTGTTTCCCTCCCACCTTTGAGCTGATGATATTCAGGGAATCCACAAAGCAGGGCTCTGAATAATGCAAAGCTCAGGACGAGTACTCTCTTTTTTCCTAGTGTCTAAGGATGGCTCTGTCTCACCAGAATTACTATTCTTCTCTGATAATATAAATGGAATTTGGACAGAGGAAACAGGAATTTTTACAAAGAAGTATCAGTGTGAGAGGCAATATATCACATGGACTAAAGTCAAGTGAAGAGGAATGTTGATTCCATGAAGCTGGGATGACTTGTAGCTTTAAAATGTTCTTATCAGGCCATTGTCAATCCAAAATTATAAAATTGAGTGTCTGTAAGATCACCATAATAGTACACTGGTGCAAAGATATTTATGATATTATATACTGAATTATCACATTTCTGATATCTATCAGACTAATTTACTAATATGTACATTGTTTTCCACTCAAAGTGCAACCTAGAGCAATGTATTCCTTATAACAGAAAATATGAATAACTAAATTTCATGTAATCCATCTTGAAAACTCTTGACTTAGGTCACCTGTTTTTTTTTCTCCTGCATCTAAAATCCATTAGAAAGTCTAATGAAAATACCATTCTGTGGATTAAAGAAAAACAGTGATTTCCTTGATTTTATTTTTTTTTCATTTTATTTTATTTTTTTTTTTATTGGTTGTTCAAAACATTACAAAGCTCTTGACATATCATATTTCATACATTAGATTCAAGTGGGTTATGAACTCCCATTTTTACCCCAAATACAAATTGCAGACTCACATCGGTTACACATCCACATTTTTACATAATGCCATATTAGTAAATGTTGTATTCTACTACCTTTCCTATACTCTACTATCCCCCCTCCCCTCCCCTCCCATCTTCTCTCTCTACGCTATCTACTTTAATTCATTTCTCTCCTTGTTTTTTTTTTTCCCATTTCCCTCATAACCTCTTATATGTAATTTTGTATAACAATGAGGGTCTCCTTCCATTTCCATGCAATTTCCCTTTTCTCTACCTTTCCCTCCCACCGCATGTCTCTGTTTAATGTTAATCTTTTCCTCCTGCTCTTCCTCCCTGCTCTGCTCTTAGTTGCTCTCATTATATCAAAGAAGACATTTGGCATTTGTGTTTTAGGGATTGGCTAGCTTCACTTAGCATAATCTGCTCTAGTGCCATCCATTTCGCTGCAAATTCCATGACTTTGTCATTTTTTAGTGCTGCGTAATACTCCATTGTGTATAAATGCCACATTTTTTTTTATCCTTTCATCTATTGAAGGGCATCTGGGTTGGTTCCACAGTCTAGCTATTGTGAATTGTGCTGCTATGAACATCGATGTGGCAGTATCCCTGTAGTACGCTCTTTTAAGGTCTTCAGGGAATAGTCCGAGAAGGGCAATAGCTGGGTCAAATGGTGGTTCCATTCCCAGCTTTCCCAGGAATCTCCATACTGCTTTCCAAATTGGCTGCACCAATTTGCAGTTCCACCAGCAATGTACAAGAGGACCCTTTTCCCCACATCCTCGCCAGCACTTGTTGTTGTTTGACTTCATAATGACTGCCAATCTTACTGGAGTGAGATGGTATCTTAGGATGGTTTTATTTGCATTTCTCTGACTGCTAGAGATGGTGAGCATTTTTTCATGTACTTGTTGTTTGATTGTATGTCGTCCTCTGAGAAGTGTCTGTTCAGGTCCTTGGACCATTTGTTGATTAGGTTATTTGTTTTCTTATTGTTTAATTTTTTGAGTTCTTTGTATACTCTGGATATTAGGGCACTATCTGAAGTGTGAGGAGTAAAAATTTGTTCCCATGATGTAGGCTCCCTATTTACCTCTCTTATTGTTTCTCTTGCTGAGAAAAAAACTTTTTAGTTTAAGTAAGTCCCATTTGTTGATTCTTGTTATTAATTCTTGTGCTATGGGTGTCCTATTTAGGAATTTGGAGCCCGACCCCGCAATATGTAGATCGGAGCCAACTTTTTCTTCTATCAGACGCAGAGTATCTGATTTGATATCAAGCTCCTTGATCCATTTTGAATTAACTTTTGTGCATGGTGAGACGAGGGGATTCAGTTTCATTTTGTTGCATATGGATTTCCAATTTTCCCAACACCATTTGTTGAAGATGCTATCCTTCCTCCATTGCATGCTTTTAGCCCCTTTATCAAATATAAGATAGTTGTAACTTTGTGGATTAGTCTCTGTGTCCTCTATTCTGTACCATTGGTCCACCCGCCTGTTTTGGTACAAGTACCATGCTGTTTTTGTTACTATTGCTCTGTAATATAGTTTGAAATCTGCTATTGCTATACCGCCTGATTCACACTTCCTGTTTAGAGTTGCTTTTGCTATTCTGGGTCTTTTACTTTTCCATATGAATTTCATGATTGCTTTCTCTATTTCTACAAGAAATGCCATTGGGATTTTGATTGGCATTGCATTAAACCTATAGAGAACTTTTGGTAATATTGCCATTTTGATGATGTTAGCTCTGCCTATCCATGAACAGGGTATATTTTTCCATCTTCTAAGGTCTTCTTCTATTTCTCTCTTTAGGGTTCTGTAGTTTTCATTGTATAAATCTTTCACCTCTTTTGTTAGGTTGATTCCCAAGTATTTTATTTTTTTTTGAGGATATTGAGAATGCGGTGTTTTTCCTCATTTCCGTTTCAGAAGTTTTGTCGCTGATATACAGAAATGCCTTTGATTTATGCGTGTTGATTTTATATCCTGCCACTTTGCTGAATTCATTTATTAGTTCTAGTAGTTTTTTTGTAGACCCTTTTGGGTCTTCTAGGTATAGAATCATGTCTCCCGCAAGTTGTGATAATTTAAGTTCTTATTTTCCTATTTTTATGCCTTTAATTTCTTTTGTCTGTCTAATTGCTCTGGCCAATGTTTTGAGAACAATATTGAACAGACGTGGTGATAGAGGGCATCCCTGTCTTGTTCCAGATTTTAGAGGGAATGCCTTCAATTTTTCTCCATTCAGAATGATGCTAGCCTGAGGCTTAGCATAGATAGCTTTTACAATGTTGAGGTAAGTTCGTGTTATCCCTAGTTTTTCTAATGTTTTGAACATAAAGGGATGCTGTACATTGTCGAATGCTTTTTCTGCGTCTATCGAGATGATCATATGGTTCTTATCTTTAAGTCTATTGATGTGGTGAATAACATTTATTGATTTCCGTATATTGAACCATCCTTACATCCCAGGGATGAATCCTACTTGATCATGGTGCACAATTTTTTTGATGTGTTTTTGTATCCGATTTGCCAGAATTTTATTAAGGATTTTTGCATCTAGGTTCATTAGAGATATTGGTCTGTACTTTTCTTTCTTTGAGGTGTCTTTGTCTGGTTTCGGAATCAGGGTGATGTTGGCCTCATAGAATGAATTTGGAAGACCTCCCTCTTTTTCTACTTTCTGAAATAACTTGAAAAGTATTGGTATTAATTCTTCTTTGAAGGTTTTGTAAAACTCTGCTGTATACCCATCCGGTCCTGGGCTTTTCTTGGTTGGTAGTCTTTTGATTGCTTCTTTTATTTCATCCATTGATATTGGTCTGTTCAAATTGTGTATCCTCCTGACTCAGTCTGGGCAAATCATATGACTTAAGAAATTTATCATTGTCTTCACTATCTTCTATTTTATTGGAATATAGGTTTTCAAAATAATTTCCAATTATCTTCTGTATTTCTGTAGTATCTGTTGTGATATTGCCATTTTCATCCCATATGTTAGTAATTTGAGTTCTCTCTCTTCCTCTCTTTGTTAGCATGGCTAAGGGTCTTTCGATCTTATTTATTTTTTCGAAGAACCAACTTTTAGTTTTGTCAATTTTTTCAATAGTTTCTTTTGTTTCCATTTTGTTGATTTCTGCTCTGATTTTAATTATTTCTTGCCTTCTGCTACATTTGCTGTTGTTTTGCTCTTCCTTTTCTAGGGCTTTGAGATGAAGTGTGAGCTCATTTATTTGTTGTTTTTTTTTCTTTTTTTGAGGAATGACCTCCAGGTGATGAATTTCCCTCTTAAAACTGCTTTCATTGTGTCCCATAGATTCCGATATGTTGTTTCTGTATTTTCATTTATCTCTAAGAATTTTTTGATTTCCTCCTTTATGTCTTCTGTAACCCATTGATCATTCAGTAACATATTGTTCATTTTCCATGTGATGTAGGGTTTTTCCTTCCTTCATTTATCATTGATTTCCAGTTTCATTCCATTATGATCAGATAAAATGCATGGTATTATCTCCACCCCTTTATATTTACTGAGGGTTGCCCTATGGCATAATATATGGTCTATTTTTGAGAAGGATCCATGTGCTTCTGAGAAAAAAGTATATCCACTTGATGATGGTTGATATATTCTATATATGTCAGTTAAGTCTAGGTTATTGATTGTGATATTGAGTTCTATAGTTTCTTTATTCAACTTTTGTTTGGAGGATCTGTCCAATGGTGAGAAATGTGTTTTGAAGTCACCCATAATTATTGTGTTGTGGTCTATTTGATTCTGGAACTTGAGGAGAATTTGTTTTATGAAAGTCGCAGCACTATGATTTGGTGCATAAATATTGATAATTGTTATGTCTTGTTGGTGAATGGTTTCTTTTAACAGTATATAATGTCCTTCCTTATCCCTTTTGATTAACTTAGTCTTGAAGTCAATTTTATTCAATATGAGGATGGCCACCCCTGCTTGCTTACGAGGACCGTGTGCGTGATATATTTTTTCCCAACTTTTCACCTTCAGCCTGTGTATGTCTTTTCCAATCAGATGTGTCACCTGGAGGCAGCATATTGTTGGATTTGTTTTTTTAATCCATGTTACCAGCCTGTGTCGCTTTATTGGAGAGTTTAGGCCATTAACGTTTCGAGTTATTATTGATATATGGTTTGTACTTCCAGCCATGTTTGATTATTCATCTTTTTTTTTTTTTAAATTTGGTTTGTTTCTCCATGATTTGCTTTCCCCCCGCCCTCTGTCTTTACTGAGGCACTTCCCACTGATGGTTTTGGTTATTGTTTTTCATTTCTTCATTGTGTAGTGTTTTGCTCAAGATGCTTTGCAATGCTGGTTTTCTGGCTGCAAATTCTTTTAACTTTTGTTTATCATGAAAGATTTTTATTTCTTTGTCATACCTGAAGGTTAATTTTGCTGGATACAAAATTCTTGGTTGGCATCCATTGTCTTTCAGTGTTTGAAATACATTGTTCCAGGATCTTCTCGCTTTCAGAGTCTGTGATGAAAAATCCATTGTTAACCTTATTGGTTTACCCCTGAATGTAATCTGCCTCCTTTCTCTTGTAGCTTTTAATATTTTCTCTTTCTTCTATATATTGGATATCTTCATAACAATGTGTCTTGGCTTTGGTCTACTGTGATTTTGTATGCTCGGTGTCCTGTATGCATTGACAATTTGTATATCCCTTTCCTTTTTTTATTTCTGGAAAGTTTTCTATAATTATTTCATTCAGCAGGTTACTCATTCCCTTGGTTTGAACCTCTATACCTTCTTCTATGCTGATGACTCTTAAGTTTGGTTTTTTTATGTTATCCCATATCTCTTGGATGTTTTTCTCGTGATTTTTTACCAGCCTTTCTGAGTTGGCTAGACTCTTTTCAAGATGATATATTTTGTCTTCATTATCTGACGTTCTGGCTTATACTTGCTCCACTCTGTTAGTGATACTCTCATTTGAGTTTTTAATTTGGTTTATAGTTTCCTTCATTTCTAGAATTATTGTTTGATTTTTTTAATAATCTCTATCTCCTGATAAAGATGCTTAAGTTCTTCTTTTATCTGTTTATGTAATTCATTTTTAATGTGGTCTTTCACTGTTTGAATTTGCTGTCTCATATCCTCTTTAAGGTTCCATTCCATCTGTCTAAGGTAATCCTTGAATTCTTTATTTGACCATTTTTGTGATGCCTCTAGGTCCTCCTGAATATTTAGGCTGTCCTGCATTGTTTGTATGCCTTTTCTTCATTGCTTTTTCATGCTGCTCATGTTACTTATTGTTCTGTTTGACTGCTGAGTTACTATTTACTCCTATAAATTTATTTGATGCTTGGGAGGACAGGTAGTAGAAGGGAAGGGAAGAAGTCACTAAAGAGAATGAGAGTAAGCAGGTAGAATTCAAGGAAGGGGGAATAAGGAAATTGAAAAGAAATGAAAAGACAAAAGAATAAAAAATAGAAAATAAAAAAATTAAAATTAAAATTAAAAAAATATTTTTTTAAAAAAAAAACAACAAAAAAATGAAAATGAAAAAAAAAATTAAAAAAAATTAATAAATGCAGTCTTAGAGTTTGATTAACTTCTCTTCCAGTAGGTGGAGCTGTTCCCACCGGGCCAAGCTTCTCCTCTCAATATGCGGGAACCAATCACTGTGTAGCAGCTCCTCCTCCCAGACTGGGCGGGTCTCTAATCCTGAGTGCCTAGGGCCTTCTCTTGTGTCTAGTCACTTCCCCACTTTTCCTCAAGCCGGGCACCGCTCACTGGTGACACTCACCACAATACTGGCTACACGTCAGGTCTGCTGCTCTTGGGAGCCCTATTTTCATGAACGACTGGGCACACTCTCCCTGTTTGTCATTCCCTCAGACCCTAAGTTTGTATAGCTTGGGGCTGAGAACCCTCAGCGAATTTTGCTTGCCCTCCGGTAGCCACGCCCCAGGTAGCTGGTGCAAGAGACCTCAGTTGTCAGCACTGGTGGGAGCAGTAGCCGGGAGTTCCGCACCACGGGTCCCGCGCCACTCCTGATTCCCTCAGTCTGGCTATAGCACTCATGGGAGAGCTGGGAGGGGCCCTTAAGGTTTCCCGCTGTGTGGAGAGGGAAGGCTAGGGGGTTACACACCTGTTGCTGCCGGTTTCAATGGAGTTATCTCCTCCGCTGCATTCTGGTGACATCAGTTCTCTGCCATGGTGATATCCCATGCAAATGGCGACAGTTCGTTCCCTTTGCCAGGTGACCAATGCAATGGATGGGTCCTGACTGGCTCTCCCAAGCCCTGTTTCAATCCTGTGGCCACTGCCTATGAAGGCTCGGTTGGCATTAACCTCCGCAGGTTCAGAAGGGCTGACCAGTTGTTTCAGCGGGATCGTTTAGTGCTGAGTCACAGCAGTTTGCGAGAAGCAGGTGAATGGGAGCTTGAATTCAGCTGCTCCGGGCTTGGTGTGTGTTCTGAGAGGCCCAGACTGTTCGCCCCAGATCCAGGTCAGCTCAGCATTGCCTAGTGATCCTGAGCAAACAACATTTAGACAGTTCACGACTCCCTATGCCCACACAGCTGAAGAGGTCAGAGACTTGATCTCTCTGCGCCCGCCACCATGTTCCTGCATCGATTTCCTTGATTTTAAATGCTTTTCAAGAATTTATTATCCAAGATTCTTGATAAAGTCAGACTAACTCCATTCTTAGAAGATATAGTATATCAAAGAAGACATTTAGCATTTGTTTTTTAGGGATTGGTTAGCTTCACTTAGCATAATCTGCTCTAATGCCATCCATTTTGCTGCAAATTCTATGATTTTGTCATTTTTTAATGCAGAGTAATACTCCATTGTGTATAAATGCCACATTTTTTTTATCCATTCGTCTATTGAAGGGCATCTAGGTTGGTTCCACAGCCTTGCTATTGTGAATTGTGCTGCTATGAACATCGATGTAGCAGTGTCCCTGTAGCATGCTCTTTTTAGGTCTTTAGGGAATAGACCAAGAAGATATAAGGAGAGTAACTAAGATCAGAGTAGGGACGAAGAGCAGGAGAAGAAGATTAACATTTAACAGGGATGAGAGGTGGGAGGGAAAGGGAGAGAGAAGGGAAATTGCATGGAAATGGAAGGAGACCCTCAGGGTTATACAGTGGAGGGGGTAGAGAGAGAGGAGGGGAGGGGAGTGGTGGGGAGGGGGGATGGTGGAGGATGGGAAAGGCAGCGGAGCACAACAGACACTAGTATGGCAATATGTAAATCAATGGATGTGTAACTGATGTGATTCTGCAATCTGTGTATGGGGTGAAGGTGGGAGTTCATAACCCACTTGAATCAAACTGTGGAATATGATATGTCAAGAAATTTGTAATGTTTTGAACAACCAACAATAACAAATTAAAAAAAAGAAGATATAGTATATTAGCATCAACTATTTGAAGAGTACTAGCATGTACAAACATGGTATTCACATTTATAAGGAAAAGATTTAAATAGCAGAATTTACTCCAATATGTATTGCACTAGAAACAACAAAGGTTAATGTATTGTATTAGAAACAATAATAGCAATGTAATCAATTGCAATATGTCTTTCAATAAAAAGCTCTGTACACACTAGTAGATAGAAAAGGTAAGAAAAATATAAGTTATGTTTTTTAACCTGTAAGAGAACTGAGGTATACAGACTAATTCCTTTACTCTAGTCAATAAAGTCAATAGAGTGTATTTAGTAAAAAGTACATGAAGATTTATATAGTTATTTTAACAACAATAACAATAATAAGCAATTTTGGATTCATTAACTCCATATAGCATTTCGGTTATTGACATTCCTTCATTCATCCAATGTTGTGACTGATTAGCCCACAAGGAATGAATAAGAGACATTTTAATAGACAATCTATACAAAGTCTTTCCAGGAACAAACCTACTCATCTTCAAAATTTGAGATACCCCACTTATCCATAGTTTTGACCTTGTCATTAAAGCTTGATTTTGGATTAATGTATTCTTTTTAAAAAAGAAAAGAAATACTATTTTGGTTCATTCTTTCTATCACACATTCTTATTAGGTTATATTATTCTCAGATATATTTTGTTATACATGGTAGAACTAGTTCACTTTCAGTGTCAGAAGACTAATTTTCTTTCATTTAATTGTCTTCTGAAACTTTTATTTTTAATATAAAGACACAATATAAGATGAGGCTGTGATGACCTAGAGACATGCTCATGGAATACAATCAGTATAATCAGGCAAATCCTTAAGTTCAAGGAACATCAGAGAAAATCCCTACAACAAATAGAAAGTAACAAGTGTAATGATTGAACTATTCTTTGGTTCCTCAAAAATCTAGGTTTTTTCTTTATTTTTTTTATGTTTTTAATGCCTGTTTTATTAACACAGTATTGAAAGAAAAGCAAAATTACATATCTCTTTCCTTGATAAAGTAGCCCTGCTGATGATAAACAAAATGTTTAAAGAAATGATTACATGTTGTGGCTGCTGCTGTGGAGCCCAAAGCTGGAAGACTGATTATAAATAAATAGATAATCATCAAAATATTCTTTGTCTGCAAAGCCTTATTGTACTGGGAAAGGAAATTAAAGTCAAATGAGCTTAAAAGGTGATTCCTTACATAGGAAGCATTTCTGTATACTTAGGCCACTTTTATTTATCCCAAAATAAGAAAGTGTAATAAAAAATTTTGATTTTTAAGAGAAATAATTCAAATTCCTTACAATTGTATATTTTTTCAATAAGCATTTTTTTTTTTGTTGTTAGAACAGTAATTCAGATTGAGTATCCCTTATTTGAAACACCTGGTACCAGAAATGTTTTGGATTCTGTACTCTTTCAGATTTTGTACTATTTCCATATATGTAATATAGTATATTAAAAATGAGTCTGAAGTCTAAATATAACATTAACTTATGTTTCACATATACCATGTATGTATAGCCTCGAAGTTAATTTTATACAATAGTTTTAGTGCATCTTCTTGTTTACTTCAACCTGTCACCTGAACCCCTTTGTGTAATTTTGCACTTGTGGCACAATGTTGGGGTTAGAAAAGTTTTAGATTTTGTAGCATTTCAGATTTTAGGATAAATTAAGATAATAGAACTCTACTGGAACAGAATTAACACATTTTATATTTCCCCAAAAAATGAATATAATAATATGTCCATGTTCCCCTGTTATTAACATTTTACTTTGCTATAGTATATTTGCTGCAGTTAATAAAATGCAATGATAAACAACAGTGAACTAGATTTATATTTACCAAGACATCTTATATCCTCAGTTTTCATCTCTTTCCTTTTTTTTCTGTTTCAGGATCCCATGTAGGGCACAATATTACATGTTACATATATTTCTCTTTAGGATAGTCTTGGTTGTGATAGCTTTTAAATTTCTCCCTCCCCCCATCCCTCTCTCTGTCTCTTGATAACCATGAGAATTTTGATAACTACTGGTTAGGTATCTTGTAGAGTGTCCATTACCTAGAATTTTTATGATTGTTTTCTCATGATTACACTAAGATTATGGATTGGGGGATGTGTGGATTTCCCAGTGAAAAGGTGCTCTTCTTACCACATCGTATCAAGGGTATGTGCCATAAACATGAGTTAACACTGTTGCTCTTGACCTTAATCAAATGGCTGAGGTAGTGTTTTTCTGACCTACGTAAAGTTGTTCTTTTTTTCTTCCTCTGATATTTTACTTTTGAAAGGAAAACACTTCATATGGCCCATACTTTAGGAGGAAGGAGTTGTACTCTGGACTTCTGAGAGAAGAATATCTATCAATTATTGCATAAGGAATTTGTGTTTTTTTTTTAAACCTGTATATTTATTTATTTGATTATTTGTTTATATCAATAGGAATGCAAATATTTATTTTGTAGTTTAGGTTATATTATAAAGTTTCTGTATCTATCTCATTATTTATGTTTTCTAGACTTGGTTATTGGGAGCTTTTATGGTGTTCTGAGTGGCATTTTTGTTTTATTAGAAATTCTTTACTTTCTGACATGAGAACATATTCAGGCTTGTCTTGTATATTTTTAACCCAGCTTGATAATGAATCACTTTCCAAGGATCCCTGGTTTCTCTAATTAGGGAAAGGGATTATAGACCAATATCTGCGAAGTAGGTGTGCACGTGATTGTGGGTTTTTATTTCTTCTAATCCTTTCTTAAGAAAATATATGTGTTTATACGAATCCATGTGTATTAGCCCATTTTCATTACTGTAGTAAAATACTAGAAGCTGAGTACTTTAAAAAGAAAAGAAGTTTATTTATCTCACCATTCTGGAAGTTCATAAATATGATGCTTTTGTAAGGCCCCTATGGCAAATTGTATTATAATGGCAAAAGATTATATAGAGAAAGAAAATCACATATCCAGACAGGAGCTCAGAGACCAATATAGGCTTATGCTCACTCTTCAACAATTCACTTTTAAAGTAAGTACCTGTTTGTTTTTTTTTTTTATTGTTGTTGTTTGTTTGTTTTTTGGTACTTTGGAGTAAACCAAGGAACCTTCTACCTCTGAACTACAACTTCAAAACTTTCTAATTTTATTTTGAATTTGGGTCTCACTAAACTGCCCACACTGGTCTCACTAAACTTGTGTTCCTGCAGCTTCAGTCTACAGTGTAGTGTGCCAAGGTGACCCATCCTCACAAAATATATCATAATCTCTTCCAAGGATATGCCAGCCCCCAATGACCTGGGGACCTCCTATCAGGCTGCATCTTTAACATTGCTACACTGGAGACCACACTTCAAACACATGCCACATCCAAGCCTCAGCACTGTGTGAGAGCACTGAGCTCCCAAATCTCTGTACACGATCATCTGTGTTGATTAAGATGATTATGAGTGAATGCTGATGTCCCTGATTCTAATCCATCATGACATGGAAGATTCTAATGTTCTTTATTCTCTGTAAATTCTTATTTTAACAGTGAGATATACTGGCCCCCACCATCCAACATCCATTTGCTTGATTGTTCAGTTCTAGTCTCAATAGTTAATGATACCACAATTGTTAACATGTATCCCAATGAGAAATGACTTTGTCAATTAGATTATGGGGCTTATGTAGAAGTAGTTTTGTTTTAGTCTTATGCACTCTGCTCATTTCAGATTTACTCAGATCAACATTTTCCCCCATTCTCTTTAGTAAGAGTGTTTCATAAGTTTGTATTGCACTTAAATTACTTTGTCACATCCCCCATACCATTCTGAGATCTTCATGATATTCTAAGTATTTTAAACAACTTATATGCACTAAAGTTCAATTTTGTACTATAATTATATATATATATATATATATATATATATATATATATATATATATATATATAATAACAACTTTGAAAACAGTATGGCAATTTTATTTCCAATTTATATATATATATATATATATATATATATATATATATATATATATATATATATATATATCTTTAAATGCATTAAGTCATATAGCCTTCATTACGATGACATATAAGGAGTTTCATTGTCCTTGAAGTTCTTTTTTGTTTCAACCTATCTAACCCTTTCTCACATACCCTAGGAACCACTGGTAACTAAGACTTTTTCTTTTTCTTTTTTTTAATCCCTGCTCTAGTTTCACCTTCTCTACATTGTCATATAGTTGTAATCATGTGGTAACAGACTTTTAAGAGATTTTTTTTTTCATTTAGTAGTGTAACTTTAAGATTCATTCATCTCTTTTCATAGCTTTTATAACTCTTTTCTTTTCATCTTCTATTAATATCCCTTGGTATGGATGTACCACAATGTGATATCATTTGCCTAGTGGAAAGACCTTTTTGTTTGCTTCTAGTTTTTGGAAATTATAAAAGAAATTGCTATAGATATTATTGTGCAAGTTTCAATCCAGAGATAAAATTTCAAGTCACTTAGTTAAATAGGATGATTATTAAGATCAGATTTACTTTGGAAATAAAATTGCCATACTGTTTTCAAAGTTGCTATCCCATTTTGCATTCTCAATAGCATTGAGTGAAAGTATTGCTGTCCTTCACTAATAATTGACTGGTCAGTATTTTGGATTTTACCCATTCTAATAGTAGCTTAGTGTTATATCATTATTGTTTTAATGTATAATTCCCTAATGAAAAACATATTTTCATATACATATTTTGCCATCTGTATATCTTAATTTATAGTATATCTGTTCAGACTTTTTTCAATGTTTTGTTTTTTTAATTTATATTTGACAGCAGAATGCATTACAATCCTTATTACACATATAGAGCACATTATTTCATATCTCTTGTTGTATACACAGTATATTCAAACCAATTCGTGTCTTAATACATGTACTTTGGATAATAATGTCCATCACATTCCACCATCATTTCTAACCCCACCCTATCTAGAGCTTGTCTATTCCTTCCATGTTCCCCCTCCCTACTCCACTATTAATCAGCCTCCTTATTTCAGAGAAAATATTTGTTTTTTTGGATTGGCTAACTTCACTTAGCATTATCTTCTCTAACTCCATCCATTTACCTGAAAATGTCATGATTTTATTTTCTTTTATTGCTGAGTAATATTCCATGTATATATATGTCACATTTTTTTTAATCCATTTCTCTATTGAAGGGCATCTAGGTTGGTTCCACAGTTTAGCCATTGTGAATTGTGCTGCTATAAACATTGTGTATGTATCCCTGTAGTATGCTGTTTTTAAGTCCTTTGGGTATAGACCAAGGAAAGGGATAGCTGGGTCAAATGGTGGTTCCATTCCCAGATTTCCAAGAAATCTCCATACTGCTTTCCATATTGGCTGTGTTTTCTTATTATTTATTTGAAAATTCTCTCTATATATTTTGGAAACAGATCTTATATCAGATGTGATTTCTGCAAGTTTTCCTCCTAAAGTTTGTTTTTGATTCACTTTACAGAATTATTTTGCAAAGAATAATTTAGAAAGTTCAACTTGTCATTTTTTCTCTCATTGATTTTTTTTTTTTTTTGAGATTTGTCTAAAAGCTAATTACCAAACTCAGAATTCCCAAAATTACCCCTAAATTTTTACAGTTTTCTAATTAAATTTGTGTCCATGATTCATTTTTCAATTAACTTGTGTGATAAGGGGAAGTCTATGTTTTGGTTTTTTTGCATGTGACTTTTCCAGATTCATAAGTTGTAAACACCATTATCCACTGAACACCTTTGCTGTTTTATCAAATATCATTTAACTAAATTTATGTGGTCCTGTTTTTAGACAATCTGTCTCATCAATTTATGTCTATTGTCATTAAGATCATGTGGTCTTGTTTATAGTAGCTTTGGAGTAAGTCTTGAAATTAAGTAGTTTTATTCCTCAAACTTTGTTGCCCTTAAAATATAAATTTTAAATTTTGTTGAGACTAAAAAACAAGCTTGCTATTATTTTGATTTAGACTATATAAAACATATTAAGTTTCAAAGAGTTGACATCTAAATGATATTGAATCTTTTAATTCATAAACACTGATTTCATTAATGTTTTCCCTTTGTTCTCTCTGTAACCTGCAATCCCTCATGCCTTTCCTGTCACCCTGTGTACTGAGCCCTCATACATATATGCATATATTTATGTGTTTCTTATCAATTGTCTAAAAACTCTGAAAAAGGGAAACAAGCAATTTATATTTTTTCCTACACTGATTGAAAATATTTATTTACTGACATTACCAATTCTGATTTGTTAAATAATTTGTTATATTTAAAATACACTAAAAGCTAAATATATTTTCTTGCCAAGATACATATTTCATTGCTGAATATTTATAATGTATTTATCAGCATTTAAAATTACATTTCTCTGTCAATTGTCTATTTTAAGTATATTTTAATTTACAATTTAAGTGTCTTTATTGGTAAAATAAGTTAAAATATATTCTTTTTTAATTTTTTAAAATTTGTTCTAATTAGTTATATATGACAGCAGAATGCATTTTGATGCATTATATTCACAGGAACACAACTTCTCATTCCTCTGGCTGTACATGATGCACAGTCATATTAAACTGTATTCTAATAATTATTTGGCAAATAAATCATCCCAAATTAAAAAAAAAATTTTCTCTCAATGATATTCATGAGAGCTATTTTGGCAAATGAATTTTTAAATATTATCTTCAAAGTTCTATTAACTAGTTCCCTTATGATTTTCATCTTTCATATTATTATTTAAGAGGTCTTTAATATCAAAAGATTACTTTTTAAATTTTAATATCTAATATTTTAATTCACTGTTAGTGGCCTTGGTTGTTACAAATATTCAACATGTTTTTCACTCAATGCACAGACATTTATGTAGAATGAACAAACTAAAATAAATTTTTCAGTCCACCAAAGCATAGAAGTTATCACTGTATTTCTTTGCTTGCCTATTGCAAAGATTGTAAGCTGTTTTAAACCTGTACATAAAAAGATGACTCCCTAGACATATGGCTGGACTGTGACTGGGAAATATTCAAAGAGATATGTACAGCACATGTTCTTCTAGGTCTACCCTGTAAGCAGCTGGCCATGTAATCTTTAAGCGATTTTCTCCATCTTGTGGCTAAATGTAGAGGATGAGGGTGGTACTTGGAAGGGTCCTACTGATTTAGCACAATATATTTCTCTGAATATAGCTTAATATTTCAAATATCAGTTAACACGTGTTTGCTTCACAGTTAACATAACAGTTTATCTGGGGTATGCATCACTGTTTTAGTTTTTTCATGAATTTTATCTGGTACATAATGACATTTTTTTTCTTTCAAATTAAAATCTTTCCTTAGGTTTGACATTTTTCCCCCTGTTTTTGGACACATTGTTATGTTAGATTAATTGTATTATTCTGTTCAGATAGCAAAATTAGCAAAAAGAGTACTGTTCTTCACAATCTATTCTCCTTGATTTTGGGGTCAAATCGACCTGATATTGAGTAAACCATTAATAACAGAACTGCCTTGGGCAACTTAACCTCTCTCAACATTAGTGTCTACATCTCCAACCACGACTTTTTGGATTAGTAGTAAAAACTCTAGTTAAATTTAGATTAAAAATATATTTAAATGCTTACTATAATGTGTAGTATATTAAATCCCAAATTGTGGTTAATATAAATTTCATGCTTCACAATATTTCTGATATAGCCCATTACCTATAGTGTGTGCGTATGTGCATATCTCTGTACGTCTATTTCATGTTTTTAGGATCATCTAAGTGTCTCAGAGATCTTTTCTCACCTAATGAGGGAATCCTCTGCTGTTGTTTTCTTACTCCTTCAACTTGCTATTTGATAACACATCATAATTTTCACCAATTTTGTTTGTTTTTCAAATGCATCTGAATGCATTTTTTTTTTGCCAAGAAGGAAAATGAAGACATTATGAGCATGAGAATCCTTTCATTCTTTCTCTCCTTTCCCCCATTTTTCTTCTTTCTTCCTTTCTGCACCTCCCTCTCTCTTTCATTCTCTCTCTCTCTCCATGTCTCTCTCTCTGTATCTCTGTCTCTTCTCTTTTCCTCTCTTTTTCTCTATCTCTCCTCCCTATCAGCCTTCCCATTTGCTGATACAATACTAGAAAATAGACGTTTAATATACATGTGAATTATTTCATCAGTATAGTTTTCCATTGATTTTAAAAGTTTTTGATTTTGCTACACTGATGATTTTATTTTTTTTCAGTTCTAAAGCTTTTATTCCTCTTAACAATTCAAATTTGTTTTTACATATTTTTCTTAAGTCTGTTAATCTTCTCATCTCAGCCTCTTGCTTTCATGTCTCCTCTTTTATCGTTTTCATTTCTTAAAAGGTATTAAAATAATGTTGTAAAAATACGTATGTTTTGAAAATATAATTCATACATTCCAATTATTTCTCCTTCCATACATTTTACATGGTATGATTATTATCTCTTTTATTCATCCTAGATTCATTTTTCATGAATACCATATTTTCTTTTGTTGTTTTTGTGGAGGCAGTGGGTGCCAGGGATTGAAGTCAGGGGCACTGAGTTACCCTCTGTACAGTCACATCACTAACCCTATTTTATATCTTATTTAGATACAAGGTCTCACTGAGTTGCTTAGCATGTCACTTTTGCTGAGGCCAGATTTGAACTTGCAATCCTCCTTCCTCAGCCTCCCTAGCCACTGGGATTACAGGTATGTACCACAGCACCTGGCTTTTTGTTGTTATTTACTCATTCTTAGATAAGACTAAGTGTTTCCTAGACTAACTGAATAGCTTGACTAAATTCTTACAGCATTTTTTATTTATCTGAACATCACTGAAGCCCTCTGTAAGACACTAACCTCAATCTGCCTGCCTATCTATCTATCTTTATTTATTTTTCATGTGATCACTCCCTGAATGCGCGCAAACGCACGCACACACACACACATACACACACACACACACACACACAGAGAGTTTAGTCTTTCACAAGCTTTTGAAGCCTGGGAATAAGTTAGTGCCCAGTACTTTCAGCAAGGGACACTCACTTCGCCTGCTTTTTTCTCTCATTGTTGCCAAGATCTTTCCAAATCTAACATAACACGGATTTGAATTTCTATATTCTATATATTGATGTGTAAAATTAAAGAGCATTTCTTTTTCTCCAAGGATTTTGGCAAGCACAGAACTTGTATTTCTGCTGATGTTGGTATAAAAGAAAGCCAAAAGTTAAGAATAAACACAAAATAGCTTACAAAAGACATTCCAGGATTTTTTGTTTTTCCAGATTTAGGACAATTTCAGAAAATTGGAAGCTATTTTGAGTACTGTGTATGTATCAGGCAACCCCTCTTATCCTGTCTCCCCTTTGTTTGCACTGTCATTTATCCTGGAGGCCTTATTACAGGGATTATACAAAAAGAATTATCATCCCCTTGTTTCTAGACCCTAAGAAAAGTTTAAAAAAAAATGAGATTCAAGGCATTTATTATTCTGAGCCCTGCCAATTGCATCACTTTGGCTGGCTAGATGGGTATCAGTGACTATCTACAAGAGATTATCTTCTGCATTCTGCAAACAGCTTGCTTCCTTTGCATGTTCAGGCTGTAGCTCACCATGGTGATTTTCAGTTCTTAGTGGAGTGATTATCTGATGCATTTACTACCTGCTTATATTCAATCTGCTACTGAACTCTTCAGCTGGCAAAACTGGGGATCTGGTCTGCAACCAGGGTAGCAAATGCCAGCTGCACCTCCAGCTCCCCCATCCAAATTCATCTTTGAGTTTGGCTTTTGTACTTTGGCAAACACCTTCCAGTATCAGCCATCGTCTATCTAATCCATAGCTGAGAAGTCTTATCCCTCAACTTGCCATGGATATCTCATTCTTAGCCAGAGTGGCTTTTTGCAAGCCTGTTATCTCCTGCCAGTAACTTCTCTAATCTGCCTTGTGGTGGCACATAGAGCTTGACAGTTCATCTAAAGAGCAGAGGAACTGAGGCATCTACATTTGGGGGTGAATAGTTAGGGCCAGGACAGTAATATCCATGTACAAATACCACGTGAGAGGTGCAACATTGCTTCACTCCTCGATGAACACTGACTTCTCAGAGTTATTCAGTTTTCTTGGGCTTCTCTAAACTGAATCCTTAAGTGAAGAAGATTGATGTAATCATCTCTGCTGCAACCCATGTCTGAGAATATGCTAGTGAAAAGTCTAAATGAAATATGTATTTATGGGAGACGAAATATAAATCTTATTGTTTTAACATGTAATTTTTAAACATTAGTATATTTCTTCTCTGTTTGACTTGAACTTTACTCTAAATATGCACTGTGTCCATGCATTTGCTCAGTGATTTTTCTAGCCAGCTTGGGAGAAATTAGAATTTTCTCATTTAATTGAGTTTTCATTCTTGATTTAAGACCTTTCCTACTAAGTTGTTTATGTATTAAGAGAGAGAAATGTATTTAGGGACAGTCTTCAATGCCTGCAGGTGCTATTGCTATTGCTGTCCATATTTTTGGTTCCTGTATTTTTTTTTCTAAAATTTGTTGGTTCATAGGACTAAAATATCTCACAGAGTAGAGATACCAGTATTTTCTGTTACAAATAGTACTCTAGACCTCACTCTACTCTTTGATTTATGATAAAACTTACTGATGTCTGGGTTATTTCAAACCCCTATTGGGAAGTCAGTCAAAATAAAACCAAAGACCCATAAAAGTTTTCACATTTTGTAGCAATCTTAGAATAACTTTTTGTTGAAGCAAAAGGGGTTTTTATAGAAAGATGATTATTTGTAAAATAATTTGCATTAATATATCCCATCAAAATATTTTTCTCAAAATTTTAGAGCTTTTAAGGTAATTTTATTCATTTGTTTCACATAACACAGAAATGATTTTGCAGAAATAAAATGTATGCCTTGGCAATTAAAAAAAAATCCCTTTAACATGATAGTGAATCTTGAAGAAATTCCTTTATCCAGTGCTAATTTTTTAATACACACTTGTTTCACTGCAAAAGAAAAATCTGCTATTTTTTTTTCTTTCTTTCTTCTTCTTTTTTTTTTTTTTTTTTTGTTGTTGTTGTCTTTTGGAATACTCGTGAAGCTCCTAGAATTGTAATTTTGAGTATTATCTTCCTCCATCCTTTTTGTCCTGGAAGTTAGTAAGCTTTATTCAAATCAATAAAAAGATATTAGGCAAGAAAAGGGGAAGTTTAATTTCCTGCCAGGCAAAGACAATACCACTAAGAAAAATATATAAAGTCTCCAAAATAAGTTTTCTTGTTAAATAGTGTATTCTTTGAAATATTTCCAGAAATATAAGAAAAAGGTTTCAATAACAATCACTTGTAAAATTTAAGAAACTGTTAATTATCTACTAATTTACTTTAATATAAATTTGCAATATTATATGATAGTTCATACAGTTTTTCTAGATTCATTGTTCATAAAGATATAAAATGAATATTTCACCAGCTCTGAATTTTACATCTCTAGTTAGAAAATAATCACTGAAATTTCAATTGTAGATTCTTAAAATCTAAATGTCCTTGTTCTTGGATAGGCAGAATTAATATTGTCAAAATGGCCATAGTACCAAAAGTGCTATTCCAATTTAATGTAATTTCTATTAAGGTTACAATGATGTTCTTCAAAGAAATAGAAAAAAAAAACAATCATAAAATTCATTTGGAAAGAAAAGAGGTCCACAATAGCTAAAGTAATCCTCAGAAAGAAAAACAAAGCAGGAGTCATCAAATGCCAGTCTTTAAATTATCCTACAGAGATGTAGTAACAAAAATGGTATGGTATTGACACCAAAAGAGATATGAGTACTAATGGTACAGAATAGAAGACACAGAGACAAACCCAAATAAATAAGAGTTATCTCATACTAAACAAAGTTCCCATAAACATACATTGGAGAAAAGGCAGCCTCTTCAATAAATGGTGGTGGTAAAATTGGAAATTCATATGTAACAAAATTAAGTTATACCCCTATCTTTCACCCTATGGGAAACTCAACTCAAAATGGATTAAGGACCCAGGCATTAAACCAGAGATCCTAATTCTATTAGAAGAAAAAATAGGCCCAAATCTCCATCATATTAGCTTAGGAACCAAATTCCTCAACATGACCCCTAAAGCCCAAGAAATAATATCAAGAAGCAATAAATGGGATGATATCAAACAAAAAATCTGCTTCACAGCAAAGGAAACAATCAAGAATGCGAATAGAGAGCCTATAGATGGGAGAAAAATCTTTGCCACCCACATTTCAGATAGAGCATTAATTTCCAGGATATACAAAAAGCTCAAAAAACAATTGCAATGACAGCTGACACTAGGTAGTATAATTTAGCAGTGCCTAATGCTTGAAAGGACTCTGTTGACACATTGAGCCATTTGCCCCATAAGGAAGTGCTGCATATACAGGAATTCCCTATGTACTTTCACAGGAGCTCTCAAAATCACCATATGAAAGGGTGCAGGCTTCTCATACTAACTGTATTCTTTAAAAATTTCTTATTAAATTCTAAAAGGCACTATTTATTTTTAAAGTTCTGAGAACTGACTAGGGACACCTACATTCCTGAAATATTTTTTTTCTGAAATATTATTATGCCTTTCATAAGAATTAATTTGAGTTTCAGTTTCTCAACTTCCCCATTCCCCATTCATCTGCCTCCTCTTCACTGCCTTCTATCTCTAGACTTATAGCAGGATGAAATAAAGAGATATTATTGTTCTAATTATGCTGCTTAAAACACCACACCATTTGCTTTCTGAACTCATCCAGTTTTCCTCAAGAGTTTCATTTAATATATTTTATAGGAATTTCTAACAGGTGTTGAAAACCCCCACTCTCTGCTCACAGAAAGACGGAACTTCACATTTAGAAATGGGATGTAAATGGAGGGTTATATTTCACTGGAACAAATACGTGTTTAAGCTAGTAATTACCATTTATAGTGCTGTCCTTAAAATGTCTAACATTCCCCTTGGCTCCCCTGTACCATTCATGCTAATTCTAAGACAAGAGTTTCCAAATGAAAACAAACCTTATAAATCTTTCAAAGTGGTCATGAAGATACTCTTTGTGAAACTATAAAAACCATTAGATTGACAATGATAATATTATGTGCATGGACATATCTTAAACTCTTGGATCTATATCGCTTAGGAACAGGAACTCAATATGCTACATAAATGACAAGTTCTGTGCAATCATCTCCATTATTAAGAGGGAAAGGCAGTGCCAGGAAAGCTAAGTAGCCATCACAGGCCATATGAGCACAGCCTCTGGATTTCCCAAAGATCTGGCTGCTACAGAAAATGCTGTCATGAAAGAAGTCATTTAGTACTGAGGGATAAGTGAAATTGCTGATTACTAGTTGCATGTATTGTCTCCAGTTTTTATATCTATGACATTTTAATTTTCTTCTCAAAACCAGTGATATTTCATTGTACTACAATACCATTGGTATATTTATCCACTTTGAACCTCAATTCTAGTATATATCTATGACAAGATTTTATATTTTACTAACCCTTATATTGCACAAACTTTTTCCCCACCCCTTTATTCTTTCATATCATACTTTTTTGGTGACTCACCAAAATTGATAAAATTCCAATAAGGTGACTTCAGTTTGCTCAAAAAGTGCCTAGAACATGGTCATTTGTCACTGCATATTGGCTAGAAATATCCCCATGTTATTTATTTCATAGCAGCTAAAACTATCAGCCAAAAAGCCATTCAGCTCATAGATAAATATTTATATCTATCTCTTTGATCTTTTTGTGAGTATGAGCTCTCTTAGTAATAAATTGAAGGTACTTGGTTAGGGTGTCCATAGAACCCCACAAATCATTGCTATAGAATTTTGTTGTTTCATTTATTATCTTCCTTCTCTATAGGAATTGCTTTGTCCAGGCCACTGGTCCCTGTGCATCACAATTGGAATTCCTTCCTGTAAAACTTTGACATTTTCAGAGAACATTTGTGAAAAATAATACTTAGCACAAATTCCTCCTTGATACCTTGGACATTCTGTAATATTATTTTATTGTAAGTTTTTCATTGTCCTCTTAAAATATTGAACATCAATTCATTGGTGAGTAAGCAAAAATTCTGTTTAAAACTTGACCCAGAACATCTGGCTTTAGGGAATAGGTTTTTTATTTTACTGATGTTCCAACAACTTACCCTGTACTATAGCTTCAAAACAGATTAACATTCAATCATTTACAATGAACAGTTTATGCTGCCTGCTGAAGAATTTATCAATGACAAAATCACACAATATGCCTTCTGATTGTCAGTACAGGTTAGCCAACTCAGTAAATAGAGAGGAAAATAAGGCAAATAGTATTTTAGTTCTTCTTTCACACTCGCAGGCTATTAAATAAGTGAGTCAGAGAGTCCCGGCATATTGGCTAAAAATGGCACCATGTTGCTTACTTCATAGCAGCCACAACTATCAGCCCAAAGCCACTGGTACCAAATTCAGATTCTTACACATGAAGTTATTTCATATACAATCCAAATAAAGATATTTTTAGCTATTTAAAGCATATTTCCTTTGCATATCCTTCCAAACTGGGCCCAACATCTGATAACCATTGGTAAAACAAATGCAGTAACTATAAACTACCCCAAACCACTACTGCCCTTTTAATACTCTGACACAGAGACTACGTACTTTACTGTAGAGTGACACAACTTGTGGACATTGGCTCCCTCACTGATATTTTTTCTCCCTGAAAAGTCCTCAGAGCTATCTTTTCCTGGATGATGGCTTTATTCTATTGCCTCTAACAAGTTTGCTCCTGAGAGAAACTTCCCTCCCATGTAAACATCTCCAAATGCTGTTCAGTGAACACTGCTGCCATGTGCTATGGCTACTCTTCACCCTCTTTTTTCCTAGATCAGCCCCACATTCTCAACCTTTCCACAGAGGGAATACACTCAATTCAATTGAGAGGTTTCTTGGCCTTGGTCCAACACTCAGTATCTTAAATTGGGGGGGGGGGGAGACACAAATATGATTTTCTGCCAATTTCAGAAATTTCTTTCACCTTATAGAGTTTTCTTTATTTTTTTTTTTAATTTTAAATTGGTACCAGGAATTTAATCCAGAGGTACTTATCACTGAACCATATCCCCATCTCCCTAACCCCTGCCTTTTTTTCAATGTTTATTTACAGACAAGTTCTCACTAAATTTCTTAGGGACTTGCTAAATTGCTGAAGATGGCTTTGAACTTTTTTGATCCTGACTCAGCAGCTGAGATTGTAAGCATGTACCACCATGCCTGGCCTCATCTTACAGATTCTAATATAACATGAGGGAACAATATATGTAGTTTCTCTTCTTCCACTATTAATTCTTTAAATATTTTAAAGCATTTTATTATGAAATCATTTTATACACATTTACAAAATTAGTAGAGGATTCCTATATATTCTTTACCTTGTTACTTTCATAACTATAATATAATGATGAAAACCAGGGAAGTAATATCAGTACAATACTGTTAACTAAACTATGATGTTTTAATATCATTAGTCACATTTTATTGTTTATTTCTTACAAATTTTTATGCAGGATATTGTTATGATTGGTCTTGTTTGTCAATTAACTGGATTGAGAGATGCCCAGAAAATTGGTAAAGAACACTTCTGTGTGAGTTTGTGAGGATGTTTCCAGAGAGAGTTTTTCATGTGGGTCAGCAAATTGATGGGTAAGACACATCCTGTATTTGGGCAGCACCATCTAAATGGCTGGGGACCCAGATGGAACAAATATCAGAATGATCTCATGCAAGCACAGGTGGATTCTTCCAGAACGGCTTTTTTTTTTTTCTGCTGTCACAAACAAATACCAGACTCCAGATTTTTCACTCTTTAAATACAGTCTTACAGGGAACTCCCAGTCCTTCAGCCTGGGACTGGGGCTACATCATCAGTGTATCTTCTGGGGCTTCCTTCTTCTTTAACTGAAAAGCTACTGGTTTTCCTCACTCTTCAGGCTGCAGGTGCCCATTGTGGGATTATTTGTCCTTTGACTGTGTAAGCCAATTAAATTGTTCCTTCTTATAAATACTTTTTTTTTTCCAATAGAGAATTCTGACTAATAAGGATTTATTACCCCCCTCCTTTTTTTTTTTTTTTTTTTTTTTTTTTTGCTATTTCAGGTATTTTGAACTATCCCTTAAGTTTTTGTGATGTAAAAATAAGAAATTAATAAACTTAGGCTGACATTTATTTTTCTACTTTTTTGATTTCTCTGTTATCAACTTCTATCTCTGCTATTACTGTTACCTTTAATTACACTGCACTCTGCTTGTGAACATTGTTATTTTTTAATAGAGCAGACAAACTTCATGGGCAATACTAATTTCAAAATGTGTAACAACTCCATCTGTAGTTCTGAGTTTCTTGGAAAAATATTTTTTTCTGATTTTTAAAGAAAAATAAAATATTATTTGTACTAGTTAGAAAAGTTTACTCCATTGACATATTGAATTGCTGAGAAGCTGCTATTAATCACTACTATTTGAATCAGATGTCTGTATTCTGCTGCCACAATAAACATTTGTTTTTTTCTTTACAATTTGCCTTTTAACTCTATTAGATAAACTTGTAGATGCCTCCTTCTATTTTTGATAACTTATCATTTTTTCTCCAATTTTCATTTGAGTTCTTTCTTCAATATACCCCAGGTTGTTTCATCCACTCTGAAGATTTCTTACATCATGTGATTGTTGACTTCAAAATAATTAACATTAGGCAGGTCTTTCTTCTGAGTTTCATCTTGTACACATTCATTTTGTTATTTTACATTTATCTTAAACTTAGTATGTCCAAAACTGAACACTTGTTTCAATAAAATGACTTTATTTCCTTCTCTCCTATAGTCATTTCTATCCTAATCAATGTCTTCTTTCTGAATTATTACACATATCCAGTAAGCAAAAATCAACATATTCTTCAAATTTTACCTACAGAATGTTTTTAAACTTATTTAGTTTTATTAATCTTCATAGGTAAATAACAAATTCAGGTCAGAACCACATCACTTTCTACCTATGTCCATCCCATGATCATGCAGTTAAATCCCAGTGGTCATCTACTAGTTTCCTCCCTTATGTTCAATAATATGAAATAATGATTTGCTTAAAACATAAATAAGATCTGCACAGGTAGAAAACAATTTTGGGGGGGGGGTTCTTTAATTTTTGCATGATTCAGGAGAAGCACTGATAACACTTTATTCTAGACTATTTTTTTAATTGGATGTTTGTTTAGCAAAGAGATTCAAGGAAAAAAATGCCTCTCAACTGGACCCAAGCATATCATGATTACTCTTCAAAATAATAAAGAACATGTTTTTTTTCCTGGATAAAACTTTAGTTTTCCTTATTTTCCATTAAAAAGATTCATGTTCTTTGAGCTAAGGTCCTCCTTCTGCAACAACACCTATTGCCTGGCCTAGTATAATCCAGGTCCACCTGTGTTATTGCTAGGGAACAGGAAGTAAAAGGAACTACCACAAATGCATTGATACTCACTTGTTTACAGTGCAACAGATAACAATTTCCGTTATCTCTTATTCAAAAATCTCAAGTCATCTCCTAGTACTCCTAACTCAGGCTAATTTATAAACTTGCAAGTAAGGTCAAATCTCCTACTATTCATGTATTTCTAATGTTTTATCTTTCTGGAATCAATGTTTTACAGTAATACTTTAAAGGAAATCTGGTAGTAGTTGAGCTTTTCTTCATGGACTGTGTAAATCTATTTCATTTCGTATAATGCCAATGTCTATTTGTTTACTAAAAGGTAGCCACTTGAACTTTCTTCCAGTTTCTCAAATGCACTAAGTATTTTCTTGCTTTGAAGCTGACCTCTTACCTCAACACTACTCTCCTTAACCTGTGGAATCTGCCTTGGCAATTTAAAGGAAGTCTGTTTTAAACAATCTTCACACTCACACCCTCACCATCACTATGAGTTACCTGGTTTCTTTCCTCTTAGTTGTAATCACAAGATCTTATTTTATTTGACTGGTTATTTGTTTTTGTCTCCTTCTTCAAACTAGGTAATACCCTTATTAATACAGATTTGGAATACAGTAGGTTTTCATGGTGTTTTCCATTCTCAATGTGACTGTGAGGCATACAATTTTCTATGTGGGTCTTACTTTAACATAGAAAAAAAGAAAGTTTCTGGTATTTCAAAAAATTTCTCACTCTTACACTAATCAGTATTCCAGATTAAAAAAAAATATGTACAGGTTATTAATAACATGTGTTTGGTTTAATTTCCAAATAGTTCCTATAATATATGGGAAAATATAAACATTCAGTTATACAGTTAAAAGTTTCCATTAGCATCTAATAAAGCAACATACTGTCTCATAATGCATAACAGGTAATCAATAATTTTTCCTAACTTTATACCGACATAGTAGTTATTCTAATGCTAACATTAAGTGATCAATAAATATTTGTTTCAATTGATCAAGAGTGTATCTATGTGAGCACTTCACTGGAGTCAAAGTGGAGAATGGACCAGTTTAGCAAAAATATTGAATATACTTGGAACCAGAGAACATTATCATTTTGATGCCATTGGCTGTATTTAATTGTATTTGTCAGTTTATATAATTTAATTTCAAATTGATTTGATTTTGGATCCCAATGAGTTTTCTGACAGTTTTGAAACTGAAAACTCAAATGTCTGAGTTAAAAGCCATGCTTGCAGTAATGGCTGAAACTCCCCAGTTAGTCACAAATGCAACTTATTGTTCAATTCATGGTGGTGAGAAGTGCATGTATCATTCTGCTGTGAATGGGGGCTCCTAGGGATGATCATATACGAATAAGTGTGGGAAGTAAAACTTCAGAGTGGACATCTCACCTATCATATCTCCCAAAGTGCCAGTAAAGAGATAGCTCTAAAAGGGTATGAAACATAGGTCACTCACAATTGCAAAAAGAGAAACTTAGCTCTGTTTTTGTGCAAAATGTAGTTTTTCAAATTAAACTGATTGATGCAAATAATTCTGAGTTATAAATAACAGTGCTTGTGGACAAGTAACAACTGCTTTAAAAATATCCACAGTTTCTACTGTACCTAAAACCCAGCACTTATTTTTTTTCTGTTTGCTCTGGGACCCATTCATCTAATTGATGGCAGGTTTACTGCAGGAGTTCAAAGTTGAAAGCTTCTCTGGGTTTCTGAGTAGTGAGGAGCACTGGACCAAAGTTTTATATTACAAAATCATATCTAGGGAGGTAGAAATTTTGAATAATGGTGTTATGTCTTAGACATGAGGCATTTCCCAAAATGTCATGTGTGAGACAATGCAAGGAATTTTTGAAGTGAATTGGCAGGGTTATGATAGCCTTAACCTAATTGGTGCATTAATCCTCTGATAGGGATTAACTGGATGGAAACTGTAGGCAGGTACAGTGTGGCTGTAGGAGGTGGGTCATTGAGGACATATGTTGGGCAGTTTGTATTTTGTCCATAGTGAGGAAAGCTTTTTCTCCTTCCTGGTTGTCATGTTCTGAGCTGCTTTCCTCTTCTACCCTTCCAACTATGATGGAAAAAGTTCATTGGTAATCGTAAGAAGAGAAACTTGTCTTTCACCTGGGCCCAGCTGACTATCAGTGGGAAAATAGTGATACAGAAAGACCAGTACTGTACAAATTTCAGTGGCTCAATGGAATCAGCTATCTAGGGACTTAGATCTCTGAAACTATGAACTCTGAATAAATTTTTCCTTCTCTAAAATTGTCTCGGTCAGATTTTAATCACAACAGTAGAGAAACTGCCTAAAACAAATGGTTTGCTGTTTTTTGTTGTCTTATTTAAAGGTATCAAATATCACAAACAGTTTTCAGGACTTCTTCAGTCTCTGACTTTACAGTTTCTTGTAGAGCGCAATCTCAATAGCAAAGTTGTTACTAACATACGATAAAATATGACCACAAATATTATATTTCAAATCTGAATTTGATCAAAAGTAGGAAAAAAAGATATCAAAATACATATCTTTCTTTTCACCCTCATTAAAATTTTTCAAGGATCCTTGAGATTTCTTTGTTTAGTCTGTCTCATCACAGGAAGAACTAATTATTGTGTGTGTCTATGTATGTATGTGAATGTACATATGAATGTTTTTGTGTGTGTCTGCCTCAGTGAGGAGCAGAGCCAAAAGAACTGAGTGGCTCATAGATGTGAGTTGACTCAGTCATTCTTTATGATATAGCCTACAAAACTGTGACAGCCAAACATACTAAATAATAGAAATGAGAGAAAGGCAGAGCACTAGGGAACACTCTCAGGAATACAGTGAAATACCCTTTATCATTTTTACCTAATATATACACAATTACAAATATTTAAAAGAGTATTGATGCACATTTTCCATCTTTTATGTTAGTCTCTTTAATATAATGTCCTAATTCTTTTTCAGAAAGGAAAGTGAATGTTTCTATGGCACTGTTATTCTAAATAGACTAGAAGTTAAGAAATCAAAGGCAATTTGGTATAACTATTTATACGTTTCTGCTGAATTTGTTCATGCTTATGGAGAAAAATAAAAGAAACCCAACTAGAATTGCCAAATGAAATAGAAAATGTCCAGTTCAATTTGAATTTCAGAGAAACAGCAAGTAATTTTTATCATAAATATGTCCTAAATATTGCATGAGACATAATTACTTAAAAAATCATGCTGTTTATCTGAAATTTAAATTTAACTGAAATTTCTGTCTTATTATTTAAGTCTTGCAATCCCATGATTAGGGCACCAAGGTCCCAGCATGAGGACATCAATAGTGCAGTGGAGTTTAAAGAACCAAGAGAAGGATGTAGCAGTTATACTAAATGATATTTCAAATTTGCCTTAGATTACTATAGGGTAGAGAGATCTCTAATTGTGATTCTATAAAATCTGAATTTACTTGCTCTAATATTGGAGCATGGAAATATTTTAAAATAGATTTGTTCCTAATTAATAATTTCACCTCAGTGACTATGTATTATTACTAATACATTTATAGTTCTTTTTATTTTTTTTTGTTTTAATTAGTTATACACGACAGTAGAAAGTACTTATGCACTTTGATATATCATACATAGTTGGGATATAATTTCTCATTTTTCTGAGCATACACATTGGTCATGCAGTCACATATATACATAAAGTAATAATATCTGTTTCATTCTACTAGCCTTCCTATCCCCACATCCCCTCCCCTCTCCTGCCTTCACTTCCCTCTATGTAATCTAAGGTAACACAATTCTTCTCTAGTGCCCCCCACACCCCTTGTGATTAGCATCTGCATATTAGAGAAAACATTCAACATTTGATTTTTTTGGCTCATTTGGTTTAGCATGGTATTCTCCAACTCCGTCCATTTACTGGTAAATGCCATAATTTCACTCTTCTTTAAAGCTGAGTAATATTTCATTGAATACATATACATATATATATGTACATATATATGTATATATTTATCACATTTTCTTTATCCATTCATCTAACTTTTTATCACTTTAATCTATGAGAATGCATATCTAAATAGCTGATACAAATAGAGAAGGGTTTTCTTTGCTTTAAGAATAGGAACCCAGTTGTTTAAGCATTTACCAAATTTTTTATATGAATTTTTTTTTTACAATTTGTTAAAATGTTAATTATTCTCTTCTCATTTCAATTAGTGCTTTGGAAGATGATACTCTTTATTTCTGTTGGATATCATGTACTCATTCTTCTCTGATTATAAACCTTAATCTCTTTCACAGAGTGAAAAGATAGTAAGAAATTCATGTTTATCATTTAAGTTGTCTGGTTGAAATAAATTTCCAAAGATTTATTGATGAACTATTATTCAGAAAGTAAGATAGATATGCATATTTAATAGATAGATTAATTTATTAATCAACTACTGAATACATTAATTTCCTTTTTAGTCATTGGTTGAATAAAGTGGTTACTATTTACAAATAAGAACTAAGCATGATTCTTATTTTGTATAATTTTTTTTAGATATCCATCATGTGTCAGGATCATTTTTAGACACTGAAGATAAAAATGGAGGATATGTAAAATGTTGTGTCTTTGCCAAGTGTACTTTTTTAAAGCGGGCATCAGATTATGAATAGTATAAACGGGTACAATAAATACATAAAATGTATATTATGTAAGATGATGCAATGTGCTATAAAGGCAACTGACGTTTCCACCCATGAAAGAGAGGAGTACATAGATGAGTGAGCGTTCAGTTTCACTTTGGAAAGAGAAGACTGAAATGGTTGCAAGTGAAGCTGACTATCAGTGGGAAAACAGTGATACAGAAAGACCAGTATGTATAAATTCCATTGCCTCAAGCATGTCTGTTGTCCCAGGGACAAAAGGTAGTTCAGTGGAATTGAAATGGAGTAAGTTGGGGGAGGGTAGTGCAGGTCAGTGGAAGAGAGAACGCTCTGGCCTGCTGCACAGGGCATTAGTTGAATCTTGAAAAAGCCAAGAAAATATCAATATGAATTCAGAAACAGAGTCACGTGAAATTAAGTATTCTAGGAACACTAGGAAGTACTTAAAGATCGTTAGATGAGTTTATAAAAGAGCATAGTGAATTGATGATATGATAGTCATGTTTATGTCAAGTAGCCTTTGATGTATGCGTGAAACACAGCCACCATTTGTGCAAGCTGGATTAGACAATTTTTCCTTGATAGAGGAATCTAGGTGAATTGCTCAAAAAAGATAAATGATTTAAGGGATTTTCACTGTTCCTGCAGGCACAGTTGCAGGAGTTCAGAAAGAAGAGAAATGGGAGAAAAAAGGCAATGTGGAGAGAACATACATCAAGTTCCTGGTGAGAAGAAAAGCATGTATTTTTTTATGAAGATGAGTGACTGATCCAGAACATGAACAGAGGGCATAATAATATTTATGCAGATAGGACAAAGGCTGAAAATAATTATGATGCTATGAATGTTAAGGGAATATTGAGGTCTTATCTGCGCCCTTCAGAGTTTGGAGCTTCTGCAGGATTTGAGCTATGGGTGGAAAAGAAAGCATAGAGGAGTCCCTTTGGGGCTGTTCACTCTCCCTATAGATGTGAGTTATATACTGTAACATAAACCCCCATGTTTAACACCAGGTTATTTTAAAAATACTTATTCTAGAAACTAAAATTCATAATTCTCTGCATCATCCCTGTTTTCACTTTGAAATTTCTGGGCATATATGTTGATAATATGTCTTTTAAGAACACAATATATAGCTTAATATATACATCTTGGGATACTCAAACAGAGGAAGACTGCATTATTTTAATTAACCTAAGGAAAGTAGAAATGGGAAATATTTGTTTGTGTATCTGTGTGCCTGTTCATGTCTACATACAAGTACATATTAATTTTAAGGGTGTGCATATGTGTGTTTACCTATATCCATATTTATGTCTAAATCTGTTATATAGGAAGATATTTTAGAGAGAAACATGACAAAGTGTCGCACAGGAAGACATGTCTTTTGATAAAAAAAATAATTAGGAAACTTTTTGTTTTGTTAAATCTAACATTAATCATTCAGAACAAAAATAATTTCCAAAGACAAATCCTAGGGGAGTAAGTGCTACAGTTTTCTTCTGTTTCAATGGCTACACACTAGTTGATTATGTTTTATTTTTCTCTTGTTTGAATAAACTTATCTTGAAAAGTCATTAAAACCAGCCAGGTACATGATACTAAACTGCAGATTAAGGATTTATGCAGGTATTATTATATTTGCATAATGGACTCTGTTTAAATTGGTTGCAGAAACATTTATTACCTACAGCTTCTATAATAACAATGTATAATACACCACACTGAAAACATTGATCCCCATCTGGTTTAAAGATTGTCAAATGGTATAATGATATGTGGGCTCTAGAAGATTTAGAAAATACATTACATGGCTTGAAAGACACTTAGCTTTATGGGTTTCAGCAGGAACATGATTGCTAGAACTCACTTAAGGGGTCCTAATCTTGTTTATACCCATAACTTGATGGTAACTATATTTTTCTTAACCTTTATGTTTCAAAAGAAATATCTACATGCTACCTTAGTGGCCTTTAAGAGCAGCTAGGGATTTCACTGTCAATACTTCAGTTTAAGCAAGGAAAGAATATCGCAATTATGCTGTGTGTCTTATTTCATGTGCTTACTAAGTAACCCCAGAAAATAGAGTAAATATCATCATTCAAAAGAAAATCGAGTGAATGGAAGATTTTTAAAATCATAGACATATGTTTGTGGTAAAGCTAAACAACAAATAAACTTCCTACAAATGGGCACAGTTCATGTAAATGCAGCCAATAATTTGGGTGCCATGAAATTCTAAGAAGTTGTTTCTTCTGGCCAACTAAAACATTTTTATTTAATTAGTGGCTAATTTCAAAATTAATTAATTCATTTTAAGATTGCTTAGATGACTATATTTCTTTTTAAATTGAAATAAAAAAGAAAATTGACCTTCATTTTTCAAAAATTCTTCAGTTTCTTCACCTGTTATTTCAAATCATCTCTCCCTATGCAAACCTATGGTATACGGCCATGTGTCTGACTTAGAATATGACTTCTTAGATCACTATATACACAAATTTCTAACAACTACTCTTACTTTTGTAACCTGATCAATCATCAAAGCTGAGTTTGCAGGAAATAAATTATTTTACCTTCTTTCTTCTACAACTGGTCAAATTGTTCTTTTTACTCTGCCATTTGTGGCTCTGTATTTTTTCAGTAAGGTAAGTCCAAAATCTTGGAGAAATATTTGACCTTTCCATTTTCATTTCTTACACTCAATTCATTATTAAACTAATTCAATATTACCTGACCATTGTTAGTCAATGATAGCTTTCAACCCCATATTATTACCTTTCCATGATCATAGCATTACTTGAAGTTCTCATGATTTTATAACTATTTATATTTAGTGTATTATAATTTTCTAACTGGTACAATTAATCTCATACTCTGTGTGTTTTTAACTGTCTTATGCTATGCATCCAATTATTTTTCAATGCTATCATCATTTTACCTTTCATCTGTTTAATCTCTGTTGTTTCATTTCTACATCCTGCGTCATCTACCTTTGTCAACATATAATCTGGTCTTTTTATTACATGTTTTTCTAATTCTATCAAATAATACTATTTTATATATCTTTGAATTTATATTAGATGATTCACACTGGGTTTAGACATTAACACTCTTTTCTATGCATTTATATTTGCTTTATGTTGTTTAACATAATACCTTAAAGACCTACACATTCTATAAGAACTAAATTAAATGTGACTTCCTAGAGAGAGCCATTTATGATCAATTTACTTGTAAGGGTCCCTTAGTCAACCTCTATCTACTCTATATGTGGCATTTTTTTATACTAGGTGACTCAACAGGAGAAATACTACAACTGACCTTTTTACATATTCCCAACTTTATGGTACGTTTCTCCTCTGAGCCTTCTTGCATTATCCCACATGTGAGCTTTTGGGGGCACCTCACATCCAAAGAATAGCAGTTTGTTATTAGGAAGTTTTAAACCCTAGAGAAGAGCAGCATTATAACTTGTAAAATTAGGATAAATTAAAATTTGTCTTCAATGGCAAAATTTAACTAAGGGACAATTGAAAAAATAATGAACAAATAGTCTCAATTCAATTTTTTTTATACTTGATTTTAAATAATTTGAATTTATTTATTTTGGGTACTGGGGATTGAATCCAGAGGTGCTTTAAAACTGATTTACATTCCCAATCATTTTTATTTTTTTTTTTTTAATTTTGAAACAGAGTCTCCTTAAGTTGCTGAGGCTGGCCTTGAGCTTTTAATATTCCTGTCAGGAATGCTGGGATCTGTGGTGTGTGTCACCACATCCAGTTTAGACCTCATTTTTCTGAACAATATTTTTCTCCACCATTAAAACAACATTTTATGAAGTCGTCCCACTTCATTTATTTCTTTAAACAAAAAATGAATATTGTAAATTTCCAGCCTATGATATCCTATTCAAAAGATATAGGCTAGGAAACCCAAATGAAAAATATGTATATAATGAGAAGTGGGATAACTGGGTCAAATAGTGGTTCCATTCCAAGTCTTCTGTGGAATTTTCATACTGCTTTCCAGAGTGGTTGCACCAATTTGCAGTAGTCCCACCAGCAATGTGAGTGTACCCTTTCTTCATATCCTCACCTATGTTTATTATTACTTTTATTTTTAATAATTGCCATTCTGGTTGGAGTGAGGTGAAATCTCAAAGTAATTTTAATTTGCATTTCTCTAATTGCTAGTGATGTTGAACATTTTTTTCATATATTTATTGACTGTTTATATTTCTTCTTTTAAGAAATATCTGTTTAGTTCTTTTGCTCATTTATTGGTTTTGTTGTTGTTGATGATGTTACGTTTTTTGAGCTGTTTGTATATGTTGGAAATTAATGCCTTATCTGAAGTGGGGTGTCAAATATTGTTTTTCATTATATTGGCTCTCTCTTCACACTTTTGATCATTTTTATTTTATTTGCCAGCCTCAACAACTTAAAGAGATTTACAATTTACTACATATGGATTTGCAGTTTTTTCAGCACGACTTGTTGAAGAGGTTCTTTTCTCCAATTTATGTTTTTGGTGCCCTTGTCTAGCATGAGATAACTTTATTTGTGTGGATTTGTCTCTGTGTCTTCATATCTATTAGTCTTCATGTCTGTTTTGGTGCCAATACTATGCTGTTTTTGAGTATTCAATTTTAAATGGTTTCATGGCAGAAATGAAGGTAGTATTTAGAGGACTATGCAGACACATCGAGATGTATTATTAATACATTTAGTTATTTTCGTGTATATTTCATGCAAATTAGATCTGTATCACAATACAAATAAGTATCTTACATGATATAAATGTAAAGAGCAACACACTAGATATAACACACACACACACAAAAGCAGATAATATTTTTATTATGGATAAAGTCATCAATAATATGAGAAAAATATAAATTTGTGGATAAACTTAAACACACTAATATATCAGATGTGATTCAATGAATAATATAGCTAGGGCATTGAATAAGTCTGAGTGTACAAAAGACTCTGAAGATGCTTTGAAGGAGGACAGAAGTCCTCTATCAAGAGTCAAAGAGACCAACAGTGATATCAATGTTCTTGTGATCCTAGGGAAAAAAAATTGAGTAATGGAAAATATCAGTGTTAGCTTTCCAAATAAGAAAAGGGAACTATAAATTAGACACAGTAGTTTGATGAATCTTCCCCACCCCAAGATATTTGTTGAATTTTGAAAATATACAAAGAAGAGCCTTATATGTGTATCAAAACAACTATGAAAATATGAGCAACTATACTGGCGGTCTTAAGATATTGGGAAGATAATGATTAAAAATAACAATTAGAGTTCAGAGCCTGTGAGTGAGGGTGGACTATGGTTTTATAAATTTTTAAAAAATATTTACTTTTTAGTTGTAGTTGGACTCAATATCTTTATTTATTTATTTTTATGTGGTGCTGAAAATCAAACCCAGGGCCTTGCATGTGCTAGGCAAGCGCTCTACCTCTGAGCCACAACCTCAGCCCATGGTTTTATAAATTTTTTCATATTCTGTTTCTCTGTAGAATTCTAGTTAATACAGAAGATGACAATTTCATAGCCTATCCTATTTTGAACATTTATAAACAAGAAGTGTTATTTCACTCAGTAGAAGTCATCCATACACTTGTAATTTTTCAAACACTATGTCAAATATTTAAGGGAAAATTACCAAGCAGAGAAAATTATAATATTACGAAAAGAAGAAGGAGCAGAGTGAGGTGGCATGTACCCCTAATCTCAGTAGCTTGGAAGACTGAGGCAGGAGGATCACGAGTTCAAAGCCAGCCTCAACAAAACCGAGGCACTAAGCAACTCAGTAAGACCCTGTCAATAAATAAAATACAAAATAGGGCTGGGGATGTGGCTCGGTGTTCCAGTGCCCCTGGGTTCAATACTGGGTACTCCTTACCCCCCACAAAAAGGAGAAGGACAAGAAGAGGAAGAAGAAAGGAAGGAAGAAAGAAAAGTACTTATAATAGTACTTATAACAGAAGAAAATATGTAAAAAGGTGGAAAAAGAAATAAAATTCCAACAGACACTGAAATCTATTAAGTGGCAATTTTAAAACTAATAAATAAATTAACTAAAATTAAGAACTAAATGGATCAATTTAACAGAATATTAGACACACAGCAGGAAATTAATATAAAATTTTATAACTGGAAATCAGAGGAAAAAATGATAAAACATATCCAAAATATCATTAGATTCAAAGAACTCTACTATTAGGGCAGACTCACCAGGAGACTTTCATTTCTGGTAAAATTTCTTGCAATTTTGTAAGTATAGATTATAACATCAACCTTTAACCTGAATTGCTAGCACTTTCCCTATCCCACAGATTTTAAAATTGCCAACACTCATGATTGTGTTAGCTAATTCCTAAAAATAGATGCCAGATTTAGATTTTTGTATCTTACTAATTCTGTTTCTCTGGAGAATTCAAGTTAATACAGAAGAAGACAATTATAAGTAAAATGATATTTTAAAAGATTTAAATGAGAGGAATATTCCCATCACAACAAATTGTAATGGAATTGAAACTAAAAATAAAAATAAATTTGTAATTTTCCTATATGTATTTTCAAAACTAGATCTATACTTTTAAAAAATTACCCACTAAAAGAAAGCTTGAAATTCACATGTCTTTACTGGTAAGTTGTTTCAGACCTTTAAATGTGAAATAACAACAATTTTACTCCAAGCTTCTATAAAATAAAAAAAAAATGAATAATATAAAATTTCAAGTTTTCCTACCAGTGTTTACTTGCTCTCATAAGCTGAGGAAAATTTAAAAGATGATAAAATGTAGTACAATTTATTTTAAACTCTGGTACATAGACACCTTTCCCTAGTTTTTCCATCAAAGATTCATTTAAGTGTTGTTATGGAAAGATTTTACAAAATAGTTAAAGTGTCAAAGCCATTAGCCTTATTTTAGGAAGATATCAGGGAGAGCCCAAAATAATCATAAGGAATCATTAGATCTATTAGTCAAAGACAGGGTAAATCAGATTTAAATCATGCCAAGGGTTCCATGGGCCTTTGTTGGCTTGAAGGTGGATGGTACCATATAGCAAACACTGAGGCAATCATTAGTTCAAAACAACTTGGAGCTGATAGCAGCAGGAAGGATAGGAGACAGAAACTTCAGTAATATAACTCTCTGATCTGCACAGTTGTGAGTAAATAATGTAGTTGTATAAAGACACAAAATCTGTGATAATGAGTTATGCAGCAAGAGAAAAGCAGTACATAATTTAAAATATATCTTGTAAATTATAATAAAAAGGTAGAAAAGGAGGATATTTAAAATATGATAAATAATTTCAGGGGGAAAATTTATATTGACCATCATACTTAATGTTATAATGTTCAAAATGTTTCCAATGAGATTAGAACCAGAGAAAGAATATCATCATTTCATTTAATCATTGTACTGGAGTTCCTAGTCATAGCAATACGTTTTAAAAATATAAATAAACTGGAAAAGAAATTGTTGTATAAAAATGATTTAATGATTATATAGAATATTTGGAAGACTCTGCACAGAATTTACTATTACAAATATGTAATTTTTTCTGGGAAAGGTCAACCTGCAACATTAGTTTCATACATAGCAGTAACAAACAAAATATGAACAAAAATTATTATTACACTAAAGTATTCTAATATCTATAAATAAATTTTGCAAGTTCTAATACACCTTGAATAATAAACATCAAATATATGATGAATTATAAATCATTATAATTAATTATAAATTATTAATTAAATATATAAAAGAATATTCTACTCATGTAAAGGAAAACCGATGTTAATTCCACCCAGACTGACCTATGAAAACAATGTAGCCGGGATAATAATACCATGAGCCAGGGTTTTCAAAAACAAACTGACTCTCAAATTCCCATTCAGATGGAAGTTTAGGAATAACTAAGGACTCTTGACAAAGGCTAACAAAGTAGAAGAACTGCCATTAAAAGACATTAAGACTTTTATAAAGCTACATTAAGTTTATAAGTATAGATATGAGGGTAAAAGAAATGAATCAATAGGCTCGAATGGTTTTTAGAAACACTCAAATATATATCATCACTTGATTTATGTCATAAAAACATGTTTGATAGTCTTACAGGGAAAAGATTTTTTTTTTTCAAATATAGCAGAGTTAATTGGGTATCCATATAGGAGTAAAATATTCTACCCAACTACATACACAAAAATCAATTTTAATTATATTATAGAACAAAATGTAAAACAATGAAAGATTTTTAGGAAAATATAAATAGGGAAGAAATGGCTGGTTTCAATATAGGTAACAACTTTTATTTTTTATACTGTAAAGAAGTTTTACCAAATATTTTGGTAAAGGACTTATATGAAAAACTCCTGTAATAAATAAGAAAACACTGTTCAATAACACTATGGTGAAATTATTTGAACTTATTTCTTATGTAAAAATGATACCAAAATAGTTAACAAATTTACAAAAATATGCTTAAAAATTATTGCTCATTAGGAACTTTCAATTCAAAATTAAAAGGCAATACAATGGAACAAGAAATGAATAACTAAAATGAAATATAGATAATACCAACATTAGTAGAGATATGGAGCAACTGGAAATCTTATACATTTTTGGTGACATTTTAAACTGAATATTGCAGAAACTGCTTTGCCCCATGTATCTACTAGTGCTAAACTTAAGCACATCTTGTAACTCTGAAATTCCAGTCCTAGGTATTTACTTAAGAATATAAACTTTAGAAAAACATTTAGTCACAAAATAATTCATAGTGTATTTGTACACTGTTTATTTTTGTACATATATGTTATGTTAAATAAACTGTGAGTAAATATTAAATTCCAATTGCTAGGCTTGCTTTATTTGCTAGTATGAATTAGTAATTCTGAGTTTCTTATTTGAGGTTGAGCCAATGATTATATGTATTGATTATTTAGCAGTAATCTCTTTTGGAAAATTGAAAGCATCATTACAGTACACTTTGTGATATTTACTATACTGGAGGAAGGCAGGGAGGAGATATAGAGGGAAGGACAGCCTGATGGGAAAAAAGAGCTAAAAAGAAAGCAACAGGGAAAGAGAATAAATGTACAAATAAAAATAGTAAGTATACCTAAACTCTTTGTATTCCTTAGGTCTATCCAATGTGTGGACTTTGAGGCAATGACCCTCCAACAGTAAACATTTTTAGCATTCAGCACTTACTGCAAAAATCTAATTTCCTACTCAAAGAAACCAATACTTAGATAAAAGACAAAATCTAATACCAAATCAGGTAAAGTATAGTATGGTTATGGGAGATCTTAATTTATGGTGCTTAACAGCACTCAAGGAATGACAGCAACATATCAAAAGGACATATTTTCTAGCCCAAAGGGGCTGTCACAGATGCAATCTGAATCAATCTGAAGACCAAATTAAGATAATCATGGATTTTAATTCCATGAAAAACTGACATTGTGTGCTGAAAAAAATGGGTAAAATATATGCAGTGGAAAGAAACACCCTTTCTTAAATTCAAATGAAAATTTAAAAACATATATGATATAATGGAGGTAGAAAAGTATCAGCGGGTAATGAAATTCATATTAATTTGATTTTTAAGATACTTAAATTTGATTTTTTGAGATACTTGCAAATCTCAAATAATTTCTTTATTAAGATAATTGATAGCTGCAAGAGGAAAATATAAATTTATAGTGGAAAAACGAAGGTGTACTAATAAGGGATTAGAGATAACATCAACAATGCTCAGAAAAATATAATAGTATGTCCATGGTATTTTCCCCTACTGTGCCTAACTTGATTCAGATCCCTTCAAACAAACATATAAGGTAGGAAATTTTAGTTCTAAAGGGAAAAGACACGAAACATGGTCACACATGCCTATAAGCTCAGTGGCTCAGAAGGCTGAAGCAGAAAGACTGTAGTTCAAAGCCAGTCTCAGCAACTTAGACACTGTCTCAATTTATAAAACATTAAAAAGGGATAGTGATGTTGCTCAGTGGTTAAGCGCACTTGGGTTCAAACCCTGGTATAAATAATAATAATAATAATAATAATAATAATAATAATAATAACAACAACAACAACAACAACTGAAAATGACATTATTGAAATAATTTACAAGATTTGGATATAAGCTATGGATAACCTTGTCAACATTCCATGTATGTATAATACATCAAAATATACTCTATTGTCGTGTATATGTAAAAATAACAAAAAATAGTTTTGTAAATGCTAATTCTTTTTATTTTGATAATTTTACTCTGGTTTATATAAGATTACCCTTGTTCTTGTTTTTATGGAAATGCATACTGTAGTACTTAGAGGTATAGAGCTTAAGGTGTACCATGTATTCACTAAAGTAAGTTTTATTTTATACCAGATCGTGCCCATCTCTTTGTGATTTTTCATCTGAACTTCCTGGAGTAAACCCTAAGGGATTATTAAAGAAAAAAAAACTCCTCTTACAAACCAAGGAGATACTGGCCACAGCAATTTAATTGACTCAATGCACAAATTATGCTAGTCTCTAATGGAGCCCTATTGAATTGGGTCTATAATGCTCTCTATATTAGTTTGTTCAGGTTTGCAATGTAACCTTAAATCTTCAAAAGAAAATATGTGCATATAAATGCTGCCTTGAAGTAATCTTCGTGTAGGCAGTTCAGACTGAGACTATATTTATGTGTTTATATCCATATTCTTGACATATTATTTATGTTAGAATATGGCACCTGAGTGCTGTATTGACTACACACTGAGGTTTAAAACAGTATATGGCTATTTAAAAATAACCCATCTGGGTAAGAGAAGGCAATTACCATTATTGCCTTCCTGTTATGTAAGTTAAATCCCACGTATGAATGTACTCTCAAGAGAAGATGATAGATTGCCTCTTTGTTAAATTAAGAAGGTTCAAAGAATGCCATTTTTTTTTTGAAACATTGCCCTGCTCTTTCTACACTGCTCTAGTGCTCACATTTATAATCAAACTCAAGTACACAATTGGACACGGCTTGCCTGGATTCAGAGCTTCCCTTCCTTTCCTGAGATTTTTTTTTTTTTTTTTGATGGATGTTGCATCCTCAGCAAGCCCATCTGTTGGCATATGGAGATAGTCAAACAAAAAAATAAAATAGTCACATAAGTTACAAATCAATTACTAAACAACTCCATATTTTTATTGGCACAATCAGAACATTGAACACATTGCTATAAAATGAAGATGATTGGTGATTTTTTTTGTGATTTTTTTTCCTTTTACCTGCTGTAAAACAATAATGTTATTGGTATAATTGGAAAAGCACAACACTGTCTCATATTAGCCTGTTTTGCCATGTCTATAACCATTGAAATGAGGAAATTTTAAACTGAAAAATTTTTAAAACCATGTAAATCTTTTCGTGTACGGTATTATAATCACTAAAAAATAATGACAAAAGCAATTTGCAACTCTTAGATGTTTTTAAAATCTTACATCAACAAATTCTGTTTGAGTGGATAATGTAAGATTTTTAATCTCTCATTTTTCTCTTTATAAATACACCAACTATACGGTTCTCAAATATAAAGTTGATTAAAACTTTTTTGCACTTCTAAAAGCACACCTTTGTTTAGGACAATTTAGAAGTCAGGCAAGTGACAGCAGTACTTTTTCTGTCTTCTTTTGTCATAGAATTGTATGACTACACTAGTTTATTCAAATGGAAAGAATGCAACAATATCAGAGGTTAATAATACATTTAACAGAATCTATTTTAACCTCTATATTTTGAAGAAGAAAATTAAACCCAAGGAGTTTATATTGTAATTCCAATACTTTGCCTACATACAGTACTCTTAATCCACAAATCAACCTATTAATCCAACAATACTTTTGAAGTCTAACTATAAACTTGGCACACATGAAAGAATTTTAGAAATGGAAATAAACACAAGCCTTGTCCTTGTCCTTGTTATCAGACATCATATCTATTTGATAAAATAAGATATAAATGACAGTATGAATAGATTGTATTATGCAACTGAATTATATTTCAAAACAAAATGGCAAGTGTCATCTGTTAATTGTCAGACTAATTGTATATCTAACAATAATTTTAGAAGTTTGGAGCGTAATGGTAAAATTATGAGATTGCTCAACTCTCAAATAATTCATAGAGATTAACAATGAACTCAAAGAATTTAGAATTTATATAAGCAGAAAAAACATGCAGAGTATTATCTGAAGTCAGAATGATCAGAAATTTTAAATAGGTTTTTAAGAATAAAAGAAAGACAGTATGAAGTATTTATTCAAGTTACGTTTAAAAATTTAGAAGTCAGTAGATAAGGCAAAAATCCATCAAATTTTATTTTCAGAATATTTAATCGTAAAGAAGAAAAATTTAAAGACACATAAGCAATAATGCAACATAATTCTTATAATAATCCAGACAGATAATAATTTTGCATTTTGTAAACTTCATAGGCATCCTAAAGAATCGGAAAATTTTATAATAGCACTACTAACTTTGAATTGATTTTATGCAACTCTTAGAATTTATATAAAAATTATTTGTGTAATCATCTTCCTTCCATGTAGTTTATGACTACCTGATGTTTTGTAAACATCATCAGTTATAACATTCATTATAATAATGTGAAGACGTTATGGTTCATTACTTCAAAGATAATGTGACTTTAGTACTTATCAACTCTGAGAGATAAAAGTATTTTTTATATTTTTAAATACAAATTACCTCACCTTCAAAATGTATTCTCTAAATGGTTCTTGTATAATTGAGATTTTTAAAAATTGACACATCTTAATGGAATACTTAAATTTTTTTCCTACTTTTTTGAATTCTAAGACTTTATAAATCTTAAAGAAACAAGCAAAGAAACAAAATGATGTACTATATTTAACATTTGAATTCATAAATTTTCAGGGAACACAGAGGAGTGTTCCCAAATGTTCAGTGGACTTGTTTTCCATACTTGCACACATGTATGAAATGTAACTGTGTTTGTGTCTGTAGATTTTCCATTCGGTGAGATAGATTGTGAATTAGTGCTATTCAAAACATACCTTCATAGTGTAGAATGTTATGTAATGCTGCGGATATACCTAAAAATATTTTTTAAATGAATGTTTTTGTGAAGTAGAACAGGAAAAAAAATAAGGAAAGAAAATGCAATGTTCAGAGCTGTTCAAAAGTGAAAAATGCTGTTGTGGGAGGCACTGAATTCTCTCCCTTGGATTTTCTAAGGGAGGCATGAAATGAAAATATTCAAGCTCAAACACAATAAAGGTTTAAAAGAGAACTGGGAAATTAAATGAGGTTTTAACCTAGTATGAATGCGTTTTCCAACTATGGTTTTTAGCCTCTAAAACAGCATTGTAATTGAAACTCATAAGTGAGTTTTAGTAAAAGGTTTTGATTTGTTTTCTTTTGTGTATTTGCATGTATGTTGGTGTATTTAGATTTTGTACATTGTATGAACATTTCAGACTAGCTGGTACACTAGTTGTGTGGTATATTGACTCATTCAAGTGAAATAAAGGTAAGTTCAGCCTTGGTCAATAAGGACTTGGTGGGGTGATCAGTAGAGGGATTTTTTTTTTTTGAATATATTTATTTTATCTTTTTTTTGTAATTTCATCACTTTCATATTGTCATGAATAAATTTTTGTTTAATGATTAAATTGTTTGTCCTAATCAACTCTTCTTGATTTTGTGTTAGACACTTTAAGCTTTTACTGATGGTTCATAATTTCCTAGTTGCTTGCTATTTATCTTATTTCTATGATGCATGGCAGTGGGAATCAGAGACCCAATAGTGAAATAACTATTACAGTCAAATTACGAGGTTATCTTTTCAGATTTTTAAATTTTATAATCAAATATTGATTACAATCTAGATTTAGGTGGTTTCATTTTGGGCAACCCTCAGAAAATTTTACATAAAGTTTTATCCAAAAATTTAGCCTCCAAATTTAAAAATAATACTTTGAATTTATTGATATTTAAACAGTTTTTGCTTTGGTAAAATGTGCATTAAAATATTTAATCTTCACAACAACTCAGTCAGCACTATCATTATTGTCATCAATCCATTTAACAATGTGAAGATTGAGAAAGACATGTTGTATAATTTCCATAGAATCCTATACCCAAACATCACAAATCTCAGATCTGGGTCAGAACTCTGTGGCTTCTACCCAACCTGTACATTATACTTGAAGGTAGTTATATGAAAAGTTAGAAAAGTGATGATAATCATCAATGTGCTTTTTGTATTTCTTAATAATAAGTAGTATAAATATTAATAGTTATTAATATGGTGCCACCAGTACATTAAAATTTAAGAAATATCTCTTTAAGTAAAAGTTACAATAAAGAAAAGAATACTATCTGCCTTATCACCACAATCTGGAACTCCAGGATCTTTTCAACCAGTTTTTCTAAGTTAAGAAAACTCCAAAAGGAAACTGAAATGCTCACATGCTCCACTGAAGGCTGGCTTTAACCACAAGCCATCTCTAAGATACCTCTCAGAATGACCAGAATGTCAAGCTTCAGGAGGGCACTGGTACTATCACCCAGCTCTGCAGTTCACATGCATTTTTGGGGGGCAATTCTTTGATCAGGTTATAATATTTCACTCATTTGTTTAAACAGAAGTAGAGAGTGGAAAACTAGCACATGAAATGTTATAATAAATGAACAATGATAAAGTTATTATGTGTGTTGTAAGCTCTGGATCTCATCTTCTGTTAAAAATGTAGTCTTCTAAAGCAGATCTACTATTTATTCAAATATAAGGGAGCAAAACATTTTTTGCTTGAATCTCAGAACAGTTAGGGTGACAGATGCTCTGAGATGGCATTTGAAAGGCAAACTCACAACAGTGAACACTGTACCACTTATATGATGAGTAGCATCCTGTCAGCTTTTCCTGACAGAAATTTATATGAGCTAAGGAAGATGATAACTTTCTAAAGTTGGAGGTCTCTGAAGTGTTGCTGTTATGCAGGCTGCCTCTGTAATAGATTGAAAAAGACATCAAATAGTCAGAGAACAAAGATGACTGTTAAGAAATATAAGGGCCTTGGCTCCTAATCCCTTTTCAGAGAGGAACCATTTAACCTACTCACTGATGCAGAAATCTTGATATTTAAGAGTTTTCTCAGGTAAGAGTTTTGAATTGTTCTAAATCCGGAACAAAAGTTGATCTCTGTGTTACCGATTACGACAAATGGTTGGTTCTGATTTTCTTTTCTTTTCTTTTTTTTTTTTTTTTTTTGTTCCAGGGATTGAACCCAGGGTACTTAACCACTGAGCAACATCCTCAGCCCTTTTACACTTTATTTTGAGACATGGTCTCGCTAAGTTGCTTAGGACCTCACTAAATTGCTGAGGCTGTCTTTGTACTGTGATCCTCCTGCCTCAGCCTCCTAAGACACTGGGATTACAGGAGTGCACAACCATGCCTGGCTGGATCTGAATTCTTTTAAAAGTAACTGGTGACTGGCCTTGTATCCAAATTTGAAAGTATTGCAGTATAATAGTAAAATATCTCATTTTGTGGGGTTCTTCCACCTAATTGTTTATTTTGTGATACTAAATAGTATCTACCCAAGTCTGCTTCTGTTTGTAAATTTTCTAACTGGTTGTCCTCTTTTCCCTAATCAGAATATAACTTTATCCTGAGCGTCCTGAGCACTCAATGCATGTTGACCCATTTTCTTTCTATTTAATATGCTTAGTGTACTGACTAAAATAGACACCATCTGAATAGTCCCTCGATTTTGAAATCTTACTGTGGGCCCCAGTCATTGTCCTTTGATTTTATTGTTGACAATTTGTTAAACCACAATTGATCAGAGAAATCAATGATGTCTGACCTACTTCACAGAGAAGATAAGAAAGCTGGTCCAAGGAGATTACTTAAGTTGCCCAAAGATGCATGATATTGTATATTTTTGCATATTCTCTGTTAATCTAAAAGAATTACAACACATTAAAATGACAACTGAAACACCATAAGCAGGTAGAAGGTAAAGCAGCTGAAAAGAAAACGGTGTACAAGATAAATAATAATAAAAAGACAACAATCTTTATAAAATAGAGATAAGCACAGTGAAATCATGTATATTCTAGAGGTGGAATATTAATTTACCTCTGAAGTTTTAGCAGTAATCTGAATAGAAAGGTTATATGAAGAAAATAATTTTATAATGCTTAACTATAAAGTCACACAAATTACTAAGGAAAAAACAAGTATTATCAATAACACAGAGTTCTCCAAGGACTTATATACTGAGAACTTTGTAATAATTCATAAATATATTCTTATAGTAGACAACAATATTTCAATATCAGCTAATAATGGCAAACCAAAGAATAAGTGATAAACGCCTTTGTATGAAGATAAATAAGAGTAGTTAACCAACACATTGCTAGTTTTGCTTATTTGAGAAATGCTTTATTATCTTTGATGTAAATAAACTTCATATATCTAAGTTATTTCTTCAGAATTAATTATTACTTTCAACTAAAATATTTAAAACTTTTTAAAAAAGTTGTATTACCTGGTAAATACGCTGAATCTATATTGCAATTAGTTTATTTTTATTGGGACAAATGATATAATTTAGTGCTTTTTAAATTTTTTTCGTTCCCCTTTACCATGAGTCACTTTGGGCAGAGATTCCTTCCCGGTTATCTCAGTCTGTTTTGTGTAGTTGTAACAGAATGCAGGAAAGAGTTCTGTTAATAGTGAAGAGTTCTGTTCAATACTGAACAGAACATTATTGGCTCACAGATGTGGAGGCTGAGAAAGCTCATCCCATGAAAGAAAGAATGAGCAACATGGGTCTGAACTTCCCCTTTTATAATGGTATCTATCTCACATATGTGTATGGAGCCTTCATAGCCCAATCACCTCCCACTGATCCTACCTCACAAAAGCAATTACAATTTATCATGAGTTTTGGAGGGGAACAATGTCCAAAGAATAGCACTAACCCAGTGAATAGTAATTTGTTTGTAATACTTGTTCCCCACCTCCAAAGGGACTGTAGTAAGAGATAATGTACTATATGCCTCACCAGAGGCCTTAAATATCCTTGTGTCAGTAGTCTTACCCTGTAGCATTTCACCATACATCCTGAAAATAGAATGCCCCAAACATCCTAGCTAGATTCGGAAATAAGAAACCTTTATGACTGATCCTGTCTCCAGACCAACAAATCTCTCATACCCAGGAATGAAATATGTATAGTTGTATCACTTTGTTGTATGAAGATGAAAGGACTACTTATTTTGACATGATCACAGTTCTACCTAATACAGTTACTGGGTACAGAGTCTTGTGTTTGAACATGCATATTAGAAGTATTAAGTTTATCAACATGTTTTTTTTTTTTCTTACGTGTTGATACATATTGTTAAAGTTTCTGAATTGAAAGTCGCCCATATTTGAATCATATTTGAGCTAAGGAAATACAAAATGAGGCCAAATACTTGTTTCAGAATTATTCATAATTATGCTAGCCTACATTCATTTCAAGATGTTGCCTTTAACTATACCCAGAACATCTCAGATGGACTTTTCTTGGGGCTTGCTATCATAGTTATGACAACATTCTTTGGGAACAGACTTTACACAGGACCTCAGTTTCCTAACTTTGTACTTTTTCAGATTGATGTTTCTTCTGGAATTTTACCTAAACTGGGTCAAATATTTAAGTTTGGAGAAAGAAAGTTAGGAAGGAAATGGCTGAAGATGAATCACATATGACTGATTGGAAGTCTTTCTTTTATTTTAGTCAGTTAAAACTCATATCATTCTTCTAATAGTCTACGTTCTCTAAAATTTCATATATATATATATATAAAATTCAACTGGATAAAATCAGAACTACTTATAGAACAATATAGCAAGTATTGCCAAAAGTTTCTTTTTTTCTGAAAAAAAATGAACTGAGATTCGTTTACTGCAGATTAATTTTTTGCACTGACTATGTCCCAAGTGACTATAATTTCATTTATATCACTTAGAAGTCATATTGCTTTTTACATTGCAAATGACCATTATGTCCAAGGAAATTTATCCTTGATGATAAAATAGTCACAATTTTACTTTTATATAATGTCTTTAAAAGATAAGCATGATGGAAAAAATGCCACACTTATTTTTAATATTAGTAACAGGGAATCCAACTAGATTGATTGCTTCAATATAGTTGGACATGAAGGAAAAAAATCATATTTTCATGATTCAGTGATGAAGATCACAACTGCATCTCATACTGACATCATCCATTCACACAATTTTCTATTTGGCTTCATGTGATGGAATTAAGAGCTTTTGGGGAAGTTAATTAGATCCAATTATTACTCACTTAACCTAATTTGACATCAATGGTCTGGGAAGAAGTCATCCGAATAAACTAACTAGTGATTTAGCTACTATACACACATAGTTCAATGGATAATTTTTTCCTAATAAACTCATTTGGAGAAGATGAATATACTAATTGAGGAAAAATAATCAAAAAGAGACGATCCAATTAAGAATTCCTAAAATATTGGTAGCGCAATGGAACTGGTATGTATTTGTTATTATACTTACTTATTTTTTAAAAGTGTTCTCTTTCTCTAAATAAAAATAATTTATTTTATTTCTAAAAGTCTTCCTTATTTTGCTTTTGCTTTTATATATGACAGAAAGCATTTGACCCATACTTTTTGAGTTTGGCTTATTTCACTTGGCAGGATGTTATCCATTCCCACCTATTTGTCAGCAGATACCATGATTTCATTCTTCTTTAATGAGTAAAACTCCATTGTGTACCCACATTTTCTTGATCCGTTCATCTATCGATGGGTGTCTAGGTTGATTCCAAGATTTGTCTATTGTGAATTTTGCTGATATAAACAATAAAGTGATTGTATTGCTATAAATGCTGGTTTGAATTATTTGGGGTAAATGTCGAGGATTTAGATAGTTGGATCATATAGTGGTTATATTCTTGATTTTTTGAGGAATCTCCATACTGTTTTCTGCAATGGTTGTACTCATTTCCAGTCCAATGGGCAACATGTTGAGTGTACCTTTTTCCTCACATCCTCAACATCACTCACTATTTATGTGCTTGATAATTGCCATTCTACTGGAGTGAGATGAAATTTTGACCAGTGAAATAGAGGACATAGAGACAAACCTCTATAATTATAGCCATTTGATACTTGATAAAAGAGCCAAAGTTATGTGTTGGAGGAAAAAAAAATAGTCTTTTTAAACAAAGGGTGCTGGGAAAACTGGATATCCAAATGGCAAAGAATGAAATTATCTCTCATCCTGAATAAAAGTCAAATGAAAATGGATCAAAGACTTAGGAGTTAGACAAGAATCCTTGAAATTTCTAGAAGAAAACATGGGGTCAACACTCTATGAGACAGGCACAGGCACCAACTTCTTCAAAAGCCCCGCAAAACTCAAGAAATGAAACCAAGAATCAATAAGTGAGATGTCATCAGAATAAAAAAGTTTTGATACAGTAAATAAAATAATTAAGAAAATGAAGACAAAACCTACAGAATGGGAGAAAATCTTAAATCTTAATTAAAAAACTTAATGTCAAAATAAAAACCAATAAATAAAGAAAGAACTAAATAGAGATTCCTTGAAAGAGACACAAATGACTAATACATTCATATCTAGCAATGAGAAAAATGCAAATTGAAACTACACTAAAATTTCATCTCACTCTAGTTAGAATGGCAATTGATTTTATAATTTCTAGTTGGTTAACAAAATCTACATTAATCATATAAGTTATTTCTGTGGTATGGTAGCACTAAGGTATTTCAATGCTAATTTTAGGGCAGAATGCTCTGAAAAATCAAAATAAATGGTCCACTCAGATAGCATTACAACATCCTCTCACTGGAGTGAGCTTATTATGAAATTTTGAAAAAGAATGTGATAGACTCCTGGAAGATGACCAACAAATACATTTCCCCATGAACTGAATTATTCTCATTCTTTGGTAGGAAAAACAGATATTCTGAACAAAAGGTAGTTTACCAAGTTCTGATGAGAAATGGTTGAGGATGAAAAATAGTTAGAATATAGAAAATAAGCCTCAACTTTCAACATGACTACTGTATGAGCAGATGATAATAAAGGTGAATTAAAGGTATAAATGACTTAGAGTCATGAGTACCAAGTAAAATCTCTGAGAGAGTTCAGCAAAGCATATTATGATAAAAATATAAAAGCAACACCCCTTATACCTTGTCTTTTATTATTCCTGAAAGTTAACCAACTAAATACCCCAAGCAAAGAGATAACTTCTAACTTGCTCATATAGTGCTCCCTAGTCAGTGAGTATAGTCAGAGCAGTAGTCAGGCATGGGCAGGAAAGAGAGGGGGAACATGCCTTCCTATAACAGGCATCGCGCATAATCCTCTCAGTTTCATCCTTACAATTTGATGTTTTATACACTTCTAAATGATCAGTAGCCCGGTGACACATTCAAAACATCATTGATCTTACCCAATTACAATGATTTGAGTTATGAAGGTAGTTGTCAAGATGTGCAAGAAAGACAGCAATGAACATTGTTATAATGTATAGAGATGTTTGAAGCAGTAGCACTAACAAGACAAATACAAATTACAGAAAGAAGAGTCCTTGAAGAATTGGCACCATTTTTTTTTGCTTGTTTTGTTTTGGTACCAGGGATGGAACTCAGGGGTGCACTCTACCACTGAGGCACATCACAATCCCAATTTTGTATTTTACTTAAAGACAGAGTCTCACTGGGTTGCTTAGTCCCTTGCTTTTGCCAAGACTGGCTTTGGACTCGTGATCCTCCTGCCTCAGCCTCCTGAGATGCTGGGATCACAGGTATGAGCCACTGCGCCCAGCAAGAATTGATATAATTATTTAACCAGTAATAGCCATTTCTGACAAACCCAGGTGATCAGGATATCAGAATACCAGACATTGGACTTATTTATTTGTATGAAGAGCATCTTGAATCTACTTACCTCTTTACCCAACTTCTTCAAATAAATAGCACATAACTATTTGGCACAGTATGAGATCTGATGTATTTATTCCTTGCCCTACAAAGTTAATAATAATATATGCATTTATGTAAAATGAGCTTGTTCTAGAAATCTGAATGCTAAAAGAACTAAACAGTACATAAAAAAGTGATATTCACTGCAAACTACTAAGCCCCATTGTTAAAAAAAAAAAGGAACTATGACATTGAGTAGCAAAGTACATTTTATAATGACCTGTGGTACAATACAAAACATGTAAGTCCAGGCAATCGGATTATAGATTTATAGTTTAAATTTGCTATTGTGTTTACTGTAAAAATAACATAAAAAAATTAGAAAATAAAAATATGAAAAATTAGCCCATTGTAACTATAATTTTGTTTTAAAAACTTTAGAAAGAGGGTATCTTTATTTGTTAGTTAACAATTGTATGCAATTTAAGACAACCTCTTAATATACTTGATTAATTCCCCTTCATACAAAAGCAGATGCCTTTCCATCTTCTTTTAGATGGATGGAAATTTTCAGCAACCTAATTTTGACTCTGAGTCACTATCAGCAAATGAACTAGCAGTTTCCTTGATCTGATCAACGCAGCAGGCCTGCACAGATGGGCCTCCAATACCTCCTGTCATTTAGTGCATTAGTGATGCCTGGTCCTAGATCTAATTACACAACTCCTGCTTGGCCAAACACCATAGACCTTTCTTGTCTGCAGTGGATCCTTTTTGAAGTTTGTAAATATTGCTTTGTCTCCTGGAGTTGGATGTAGTCTCCTGGCTAATCTGATAAAGCAGAAAAATAATGCTACCTAACCCAAAGCTGGCCTACTGCCTTAGTGTTATCATTGCTTTTAACACTTGTATCCTTTTTCATAATGAATAAATATAAATACTTTAAAATTAAATAAATCAAGCCCTATTCCCTAGGCAATTGAGACTCTAATTCCTCAGGATGCTTTTTTTTCATTTAGAATCAGCCATACAGTTGATAAATTTTATCCTGTATCAAGACTCATCCCATTAGCTTTCATACTCTTCTCCCACATGAACCCCATGCATTACCTTATTGCCAAGGTAGGAATAAATCTTTATGCTGATAGAATTTTAATTTTTAAAACAATTTAAATTTCTGTAAAGTAAGTACTGCCATTAACAGAAAAGTCTCAGGCAAGAGAAAAAGAATCATTTAGTTTCAGATGAATAGATAGATACTAGATAGTTAGTTCCACAGAAACATATATAGCATGTGAAGGCTATCAAAGTTTAATAATCTTTTCTAATAAAACTACCTATATTTTTTATTTTATTATATTATATTGCTTACAGTATAATAAATGATCTAATAAATAAAATATATAATTATAATACTATTTACAACATAATAAAACTAATCTTTATTTAATCTACAGATAAGATAAATCAAATATATGATCAAAGAAAGTTGTTATCCAGTTACTTAACAGTATGCTGGCTTAATTTTTGTTTATCTTGTTCATATTGTGGTACCTTCTCTCATTTAGTATTGTGACCTTTTTTTTTTGAGGTTACATATCTTTGCATACAAAGGAAATATGAATAAGAGAATTGTATAAAGCCTTATACTAAGCCTTATTAAAACAACAAGTAGGGCTGGGTATATAGCTCAGTTGGTAGAGTGCTTGCCTTGCATGCACAAGACCCTGGGTTCAATACCCAGCACCCCCTCGCAAAAAAAAAAAAAAAAAAAAAAAGCAATAAATAAGTAAATTCATGGAGAACACTCTGCTTCTGTAGATCTTGTCATGTCATTCAGGATGGGTGAGTGTAATTTTAAAATGAGTTTGAATATAAGAGGTTTTTGAGTCATGTTTCATCCTTTTTTAGACTTGTTAGAAATGTAGCTTTAAAAATAAACTAGGGACAAAGATAGTTTCTACTTTTAATTTGCTATTTACTGAAATTTGGGAGCTTCCAAAATGAAACTAGCAAAACAATGTGGTCAAGACCCTCCATGGGAAAAGCCATTTTGACTCACTATGGGGTCAGAGCATATTTGCTATTTTCAGCAACAGAATACTTTTGTGAAGTAATGGAGCTAGAGCATGGGACTGAAATACTAGCCAGATCTTAAACTCACTCTAACAGACACCTGCCAGTGTGTGTTACAACCTTCTCTCTACCTGACTTTCCTCACCTGTAGAATGAAGGAGATGATGACACCTAGCTCACAGAGATCATGAAGATTAACATGTCAAGGTTTTTCAAATGCTTAAAGCCCTATGGAGTACATTGTGAATATTAGAGAAGTTTAATGAAGCATGCACTTCTAGATCCACTGACTGGATTTAAAATTTTAATTGTCATCATATTGTATTATTAAATGAAATAAAAATTTGAGATTTAGAAATAAAGACAATATATATGTATATCTGTCTGCCTATCTATTTATTATCTATCTACTGGCATACCTCAAAGATATTATGTGTTTCATTTCAGATTATAAATGAATCAATATTATAATAAAGTGAATCACAATTTCTTTGGTTTCCCAGTGCATATAAAAGTTAAGTTTACACTAAATTGGAATCTATTAAGTGTGCAATAACATTAGGTCTAAAAAATTAATATTTATCCCTCAATTGAAAAGTATTCTATTGCTGAAAATACCAAATATCCTCTGAGTCCTTAGTGAGTCAAAATTTCTTTTCCCATGGAGAGTCTTGACCATGTTGATGGCTACTGGTTTATGAGGGGGTTGGTTGTTGATGGAATGGTTATTGCAATTATTAAAATAAGAAAATAATTTTGCTACATAGATTGACTCTTCAATTTACAGTACATTATTCTGTAGAATGACATGTTGTTTGATAGCATTTTACCTACAAACTTCTTTCAAATTTGAGTCACTCCTCTCGAAACTGCCACTGCTTTAGCAACTAAGCTTAAATGATAGTCTAAATCCTTTCATTTCAACAATGTTCACAGCATCTTCACCAGGAGTAGAGTCTATCATAAGAAACCACTTTCTTTGTGCATCCATAAGAACTAACTTCTCATATGTTCAAAGATTTATTATGAGATTCCAGCAATTTGATCATATCTTCAGAGTTTGCTTTTAATTTTAGTTCTCTTTCCATTTCTGTGACATCCAAAGTTATTCCTGTGCTGAAATCTTGAACCCTTCAAAGTAACTCATGAAGGCTAGAATTAGCTTTTCCCAAACTCCTCTGAGTTGAATTTGTACCTACACCCATGAATCACAAGTGTTTTTAATGACATCTAAAATGGTGAAATCTTTTCAGAAGATTTTCAATTTACTTTGAACAGATCCAAAAGAATCACTATATCCAGAATGTATGATCTTATGAAATTATATTTTCTAAATAATAAGACTTAAAAGTCATAATTACTCCTTGACCCATGGCTACAGAGTGGATGTTGTGTGTAAAACTTACAAATTAGATGTCTTTTTTAAAAAAAGTTTACATTCTATGCAAAGTGGATGGATACAAAATAACCTTACACAACTACATGCACACACATTTACACTTGTATAGTAACAATTTTAATGTACTTTTTTTCTCAGGTACGTTAAATGCAAATTTAGAAAATAAGAACAATGAAAAAATATGAAGTTTTGTTCTTGTTTTGCTTTATTTTGTTTTGTTCTTCTCACCAGTCCAGGAAGATACAATTTATTCAGGAAGAAAGAATAGTAAATGTGAAGGTCCTAAGATTTCTGAGAAATAGCAAGGGAGCCAGTATGTATAAGTAGTATAAAGGAACAGTAAGAGGGAAACAAACAAACAAACAAACAAAGTTTTTCAGTGTTGTTATAATCATGTGTTATGGTTTAGATATGAGATGTCCCTCCAAAAGCTCATGTATGAAAATATGGAAATAAAGTTCAGACGTGAAATGATTGGGTTATGAGAGCCTTAACCTAATCAGTGCATTAACCCACTTGAATGGATGAACTGGGTGAAAACTCTGGGCAGGTTGGTTGTGGCTAGAGGAGGTAGGTCACAGGGGGAATGCTTTGGGCTTTATTTTTTGTCTATGGTGAGGGGAGCTCTCTCTGCTTCCTGGTGGTCATGTTCTGAGCCACTTTTCTCCACCACATTCTTCCACCATAGTGTTCGGCCTCATCTTAGACCCAGAGCAATTGAGATAGCCATCTATGGACTGAAATCTCTGAAACCATGAGCTCCAAATAAACTTTTCTCCTACAAAATTATTCTTGTTAAATCTTTTGGTCACAGCAGTGAAAAAGTTGTCTAAAACATCATGTAAGAACATCAATGATTCAGAAGTCACTTTTCAAACTATGATATAAAAATAAATCTAGAATTATCTTCTTAGGACAGATTTCTAATTTTCTGGCTTTCTTGACAGCAATTACTTTATGTTATTAGGTATTTAAAATTTTTGCTAAAAAAAAAATCAATGTTTTCTATTGTATTAAGAGATGTTTGCCTGGCATGGTGGTATGTGCCTAAAGTCCCTGCTAATTGAAGCGCAGGAGTGTGGAACCAGTCTTGGCAACATAGTCAGACCCAGTCTCAGAGAGAAAACTTTTAAAAAGATAAAAGAGATACCCTACTCCAACTCTGTCATATCCTTTAACATTTGGCTAAAATTTGATTCCATGTTCACAGCATTATTTTTTCCTAAGAAACAGGAAAGAAATTCTGTAGACAGCAGCACTATTTACATATGTAACAGGTTTTCCATTTCCCCCTCTCCCTTTACCCTTCCGTCCATTTCTCCTGCACTCCTATGGTGATTGAACACACATAGGAAGTGTGCATGGGCACACAGACATATACTTTTTTTGTTTGTTTTTGTCTGGTTGTGATCAACAGTTTTCAAGATTTAACCTCTAAACTATGCATATATCTTCTACCTAGCTAGGGGAAATCTAGTGTTGATAAAATGGTTTGTCTCTATAGTTCCCCATCTAATTCAATTCTGATCCCTCTATTGCCATATAGTTCAAAGAAGTGGACATTGGCCTTACTTTGTGTCCATTCTAAGCACTTTTAAGTAAAAATCTCCTTACTTTGCATAAATCAGTATTTTTTGATCCATCAATTATTATTGAGTAGACAGACAGATACAAATCCATGCTTATGGGATTCTTTTTACATTGTATGAAAATATATTTTGTATACTTTATAAATCAGAATTTATTTTTCAATACTTTAGTTAAGATTTAACTGTCCTTCCTTTCCTTTCACTTTTTTTTAATGCTACTTATTATGTTGAGTATCAGAGAGTAAAATACAAATACTTTACTTATTCATAGTACTTTTGTTAGTTTTAGTATCTGTTATGTTTTTTCTCTTCTTAAAAAAGATATATTACTCTCACTTACAAGTAATGTTTTAGTGTGCATGTGGTTATTTTAAATTTTTTTTGTTTTTTACTTAAACTCTTAGAACTATTTATAATCGTGTATATAGTCATAAAAAGAAAAAGAATTTTATTCAAATTTATGACTTTTAAAAAGGTACACCCACTCAAAGTAAGGTGCTTTCTTACTTTGAAATATGTAATGTAGATTTAAAATTCCTTTGAACGTTACTTTCCTATTTTTTTTTAAGAAAGAGAGAGAGAGAGAGAGAGAGAGAGAGAGAGAGAGAGAGAGAGAGAGAAACAATCTTTTTATGTGGTGCTGAGAATCAAACCTGGGTCCCGCCCGTTCTAGGCAAGAGCTCTATCACTGAACCACAATCCCAGCCCACTTTCCTATTTTTTAAAGTACTGATTTAGAGATATGAAAAACAGTACATTTCAAAGTTTATTTCTTTACAGAAATTTCTATAGCTTCCTCACATGTTGTCATGCTTTGATTATTTTTTTCATTGTTCATATTCTAGACTTTCCAGTGTTTAAATTACAAGTGAAACTGAGTATTGTATTTCTCAATCATTTCAATAAAGACAATTTTATTTGTTTAAATTTATTTATAATTTACCTGGACACAAAATTTTTAGATGACAGTTTATTCTGAAGATCTTGGTAAATCTTTGTCAGGAGTTTTTTGAATTTTATAAAAAAAACGTTTAAAGTCAGGATATTTTGTCAGTTTATTTATGAGTAATCTGCTTTTCTGCCTTTGAAGGGCTATTGTATTCCTTATATCTATGTTTTAATACTTTCTCTGTTTAAGCACCATGCTTGTGGAATTCTTTTCATTAATTTGATTACAATGTGAGGTTTTTTCATCTTCAAACAAAGATCCTTATTTGAATTAGAACCCTTTCATTCTTTTTAGTTTATTTTTTCTTTCTAATGAAAAATTCTATGCAATAAAAAATCACACACATCAAAATATGAATCATTTCATTAAAAATATCAATAATATAGACATTGCTTAACTCTTATAGCCTCTTTTGTGTTTCTTGCATTTTTTTTTAATTCCTGTTATTTGTGGTTAATATCTGGGAATATACCCCTTATCTCATATTTTCTTATGTTATTTTTTTTAATTGTCTTTTTCTTATGATTTAGGAGAAAGTACAACAAGCAGGACAGTTAGATGTATAGGAGCCAAATAAAGTAAACTAATATACACCATGTAAAAGGTTGATGGCTTAATTCCTTTACAGGTTAGCATGGGTCCTAGCTAGAAACTTAGTGAGCCATTCAGGTTTAAATAAAAGATAAAAAAAAATCACATTTACAATAATTTTTAATTATATTCTCAGTGTGTGCAATAAATAAAAGAGTGATATCCAACATCAATTTATAGAGTTTTCTCTAAGTACTCTACGTAAATAGCTGCTTTGCAAGATTCTTTATTCTGAATTTCATCACTATTTTATATGGAAAAAGATCTTTTAATCCCTGGAGTATGAATGATGCATTTTTATCCTCATTCATAAAGCTGGCATAAGATATATATACATATATCTTATATATATATATGTATATATATATATATATATCTTCAACTATGTATCTATAACTCCAAATATATATATATATACATATATATTCATAAATATCTCAAATCAGAATATATGTATATATTGAATACATATATCAAAAAAGAATATATATGTGTGTGTGTTTCAGTGTATATATATATATATATGTATATATATATATATACATACATATATATATATATTTATATATATTTATCTATATCTGTAGATAGAAAGACAGATATGTATAGATACATAGATATACTATGTAGTCACAATCAAAAATTGTTTCTATAAATTATAATTCCTCTAGAAGAAAATCTTTATTATCTAAATGTTTCACCCTCACTTATAATGGTTCTATAAACACCAGATTATTATTTTCAGTTCTTTATGTGTGCATTTTCTCAGTTTGTTCTTCTTTTCCCATCAACACACACACAGTAGCATAAACACTAAATACTTGGACTTCCTTTGATCCTCTTGATCAGATATATGAATTTTTGCAAAAAATAAAAACAAAAACAAAAAAATGTTGATTTCCTAAGCTCCCTGCATAGTTGTTCTTGAGTTAAATAAAATAATCTTGAAAGTTACATACATTTTCCAGTTATTCATTGTTGAATGTCTTATAGAAACTCATTTTCAATCCTCTATCATTATATTTTATAGCACTTTTTTAAATATTTCAGGTGTTATAGTTGAGTTTACAAAACCATCATGAATTTATCATAATTTACCTCAAAATAATATTATTTGATTTTATCTGAACCACCCAAAAGAACCTTCCCAATTCTTCCCTCCTATACTTGGTGCTAAGTTTGTAATACATTGTATTTATATGCATGTAGTTATCTCACAATTAATTTGTTCTGATTGTTTAAAAGATGATTATCTTGAGAACAAATAAATACAGAAATTAATTTTATGTTTACACAAATTATACCCGTTCAGAGTTATCATTTCTTTTCATAGATCCAGTTTCATTCAAGTTATCTTGTGCTGTGACTAATGGACATTCTTTCAGTACAAGTCAATATATTCTCTCAATTTTTCTTAATCTGAGATATAACTACTCAATTTTGAAATATACTTTTTCTGTGTATATAATTCTGGGTTGCCTTTTGTTTCACCATCTGAATGATGTCACTTCATTATTTTTCTTTCTTGTCAAGTTTCTGACAGAAGATTGTTCAAATTTTTAACCACTTTACTCCCTTTCTATTTTTCTCACTATTATCATTATGGATGTTCTCATTATCATTAGAATCTAACAGTTTCTACATAATGTCTTAATAGGCTGCTATTGTTTATTTGTTCTTTTTATTTAGCCTTGATTTTGTTGGGAGTTTCTTGGATCTGTGGATTAGTGCAAATAATTATTTTTCAGAAAATTATTAGCCAACATCTCTTCAAGTTATTCCATGTTACTTTAATCTCTTTTTCTTGTCAATGTAAGATCCTTATTACATGTATGTTAAACTCTCACATTTCCCCAAGTTCTCATATGTACCTTCCTATGTGTTTTATGTTCACTTTTTCTTTTTGTGGTTAGTTTGCATAGCACTTGTAGTTCATCTGAGGTTGAACATTGAATTGATTTATGAGCCCATTAAAACAATTCTTTAAACCTTCTAGCATTATGTTTTAGTCAGCTTTTTCCTTGCTGTGATTAAAAGACCCAACCAGAAGAACTGTAGAGGAGCAAGAGTTTATTGAGGGCTCACAGTTTCAGAGGTCTCAATCAGTGGACAGCATGTTCCATTCCTTGGGCCTGAGTGCTCCAGGTAAGGTAGAACATAGTCTGGAGAGAGAACCCAGCCCACATAATGATCAGAATGTAGAGAAAGAGACTCCACTCTCAAGATAAAAAATACATATCAATAGCCATGCCCCCAAAGAACCACTTCCTTCAGCCACACCACTGGCCTCCAGTCACCACTCAGTTAATCCCACCAGGGATTAATTCACTGATTAAATTAAGAGTAGCCTAATCATTTCTCCTCCAAACCTTGCATTGTCTCATACATGAGCTTTTGGGGGCCACTTCACATCTAAACCATAACACACTACATCTAAATTTTTCTAATATATCATTTTGATTATAAATTGTAATTTGCATTACTTTGCTGATGCTCCATATCTGATTTTGCATGTTACCCTTCTTTTCTACTCTAGATTTTTTTGTATTAGCCAGAGTACTTTAAATTATCTGAGAGTCCCAACATCTTAGTCACATTTTAATGATTCTTTTTATCAATTTTGCCTATCATTTTATTACTTCTTTTTTTCTGACTTATCATATTTGGGTGAAAGTTCTCTATTATATACAAGATTACAAAGAGGTAAATAGTGTGTATGCCTCAACATGGGCATGTTTCTTCTGCTAGGGTTCTAGTACAGAGGTTATTATTATTATTATTATTATTATTATTGTTATTTTAATACAGTCAGGAATCAAGCCAGTTTTGCATTTCATTGTTGCTATTAGAAACATTACACCACAGACTTCAAATTCCTCATGTTGGATTGCTGAAGGTTGTGCACACTTTATCTCCTCTCACAGTTAGTGATTCTGTGCAGTGCAAAGTTTCTCTACCCAGGCTTTTGCCCCTTTCACCAAGGATAAACCTCTATGCTACTGGGTAATTGGCAGGGCTGCTGACTGGCCTTGGGAAGTGGAAAGTGGTGACATTTCTTGCTACTGTTTTTCAGCCTGAGACTCAGGGCATGTACCACTGAGTCTTGGATTTAAGACATTCTCAGAGGTTGTGCATCTCCTCCATATGAACAGGCTCTCTAGTGGTCCAGGATCAAGGCACTTTCTGCCTTTCTTTTATAGTTAGTAGACATTTTTCCCTTATTTTTACCAAAATTCAGTGGGCTATATTTTTAGTTTATTGGTTGCTTTACAAGAAAGAGTTTGTCCAGTCCAATCACTCTGCCATGAACATGTTAAAATTTGAAATAACTATTCATTCTTAAGTGATTCATGCTACATATGAACATATAAGTGTATCATCTTGCTTGAACGAACCTGAGTGTGTTTTGTGTGCAAATGTATGTAAGAGAGAGAAAGAAAGAAACACAAAGTTATTCTGCCATGCCTGGATCCCAAACCCAGTAAAGAATAAAAAAAATAGTTAGATATCTTTAAAATATGAATTAAATGAAAATTGTGAAATGAACAACAGGAATATAAAATATTGTGATTGGAAATATCAGCAGTCTATCATCAAAGTTTGGTCTACTTTCTAATTCCACATTGGAAACTGATGTAAAAAGCTGTCTTATTGAATAGTCATTATAGTCAAGGTATTAGAGGAATGATTCACATAATCATCCAATATTCTGAAAAAAGTCATTGGATTTGCCTTAAATCATCAAATGACTCATTGTTTTGAAACCTTCAGCACATAAATTTGCATTAATCCATATGCCTGGAGTATCTATCCCTGAAAGCTCTTGAGTGGCTCTTTAGTGGCCTGCTATCACTAAAGATGTTGCAAGAAATCTTTTCCATTTTTGTCTTCTGTTAGCTTTCACCCTTGATTGTTGCTTTATGAAGGCAAAGAACTTTGCTCTTTCAGCTCATCCTAGGGTTTCAGATTTTGTAGGTAATGGTTTTCAGAACTATTTTTTAAAATATCAATTTCAGTGAAATGGAAATTTAAAAAAGAGTACATGTATAAAGGTATAATTTTGGCATGAACATACTTTATATACAGAGTTATGAAAAATTGTGCTGTAAATGGGTAATAATGAGTGTAAGGCATTCCACTATTGTCATGTATATAAGAAATGAATAAATAAAGAATGAAAGAAAGAAGGAAAGAAAAAAGAAAGAAAGAAAGAAAGAAAAGAATAAAAGAAGAAATGTTGCACTATAAAACAAAAGCAGTCCTTTAGGTAGAGGAGAGATAAAGTAAGGTAGAACAGTTGACTTTCTTCATCAAGTTGAGATTAATGTATCTAAAGTCTAGTTCTGTTTCCTAGTATGGTAATTTCCATTCTGTTTCCAATAGCAGAATTCAAATTAATTGTGAATATTTCCTCTTGTAAGTCTGTTTGAGCTTTCTTTATGCTTAGTTATAAATTTATCCATTTCAGTATTGTGACAATTTATTTAACTACCACCATTTAGGACAGATAAGTTTTTAAAGAATTATAGAAAAAAAATGAATGGAACCACTAAAATTAGATCCTATTTTTAAAATAAAAATTTAAAATTGAGAGTTAGCCCATATGTGCTGAAAATTTGAGGTCACATTGAAATTCACTAAAAACATAGCTTAATACATCCTTTTAAGTACTAAGTAAAATCTAGTATTTTTACATTTCAAATCAAAATTACATGTGTTAGTAAAACTACTTGCTTAGTGATTCTTTTTGATTTTTAAAATCTGTAACATTGTTTAACAGATGACCCAGGAATATATTATAAAATTTAAGTGATGTTAAATTATGTCACTTGTTGGCATCCATTCTTTAGAAGCATGAAATATCTTTCAGCCAATTATATAAGTAGACTTTATTCTTCTCATTTCATTCTTGCTTTAGCTTTTATACAACATCTTTCACACAAGTACTTCATAATTGCATACATGACACAAAGTGAATATTACATAAGTTTTTGCCATATAAGAATTAGGCGGGGGTTTGGGATGTGGCTCAATCGGTAACATGCTCGCCTGGCATGCGCAGGGCGCTGGGTTCGATCCTCAGCACCACATAAAATAAAGATGTTGTATCCACCGAAAACTGAGAAATAAATATTAAGAAAATTCTCTCTCTCTCTCTCTCTCTCTCTCTCTCTCTCTCTCTCTCTCTCTCTCTCTCTCTCTTAAAAAAAAAAGAATTAGGAAGAAAGAAATCATATGTCCAAGTACAAACTTGCAATGGAATCATGAAACTTTGGGCATGCATTTACAAATCTTCAACAGGTAAAGATAGAAACAATTACAATTTCAAAATCAATTAATGAAAAGTAAGCCTAAAAATAAGCTTACTAATCATGTTGCATGTAAGAAAATGTAGACTTAAAATTATTCTAAAAGACAGAAATTTTTATGATTTCACTGAGGAAGAGAAGTAGCATTTTGTTCTTTCCTTGATTTTATTCTGGATTTCTTTTTAACATCCTGGTGTATTCTGAAACATAAGCTACTTCATATTTATTAGATTGAAGTTGGAGGAATCAGGGTCCAGAAATAAAATGTGTTCCACTCAAAGAAATAAAAATCTAAGATACAGAATTGATGAAGATGAAGATGACAGGAACACACCACAAGTTTCTCTATATGTTTTATAAAACTTCTATTTTGAAGCTGATTTCTACATATAACTTGGGAGTAGTATTTTTGAAGTTTCCCAACTATAATTTATTGGTAATTTGAAGTTAAGTTTTTTAAATTCATTCATTTCACAAACATATGTAATAAAATATTTACTTGTTTGGAAACAAATGAAGCACAATGATGAATTCTGGTTTCTCTTCTACATTTTCATAAGCATCTTCCACCTTCTTCTCCTGCGAATTACCATAATTCCAGAAAATTCTAATTTAAGTACATATCGTCTGCACACCTAATTCATACATACTAAGTCTCAAAGTTCAATGAAGGAAGCTCATTTAGTAGAACAACAGAGTGATTCCACAGTATATCTACATCCTAATACCCAGAAGCTTATGTTACTTATGTAAGTAACTTTATGTTACTTACACAGCAAAAGAGACTTGCAAATGTGACTGGATCAAGGATCTTGAGATGGGGAGAGTATCTCTGATAGTCTGGGTGTGCCCAATGTAATCAAGAGAGTTATTCTCAGAGGGAGGCATAAGGTCAAAGTCAGAGAAGGAAATGGAACAACAATTGAAGCAAAGGAGTTTGCATGGCAGTGAGTCAAGGAATACAGGCAGCCTGCAGAATCTGGAACAGTCAGAGAACTAATTCCTTTTGGCAGGCTCCAGGGTGAAGTCAGTGCTACTTACTCATTCTAGACTTGTTTAATATAGTAGACAACAGTGCGTGTGTGTGTATGTGTGTGTGTGTGTGTGTTTGTGTGTGTGTTTTAAGCCATGGATTTGTGGTAATTTGTTACAGTAAAAATAGAAAACTAGCAGAGTTGATTTAGAAGAAAAAATGGTAATACATTTTTATGAATATTGTACCTTGGGTAATGAATCATTGATAGAAAAATAAAAATTTGAGAAAGCTTCACCGAAAGTGTGATTGGAGGCTAGATATTAATTCATGAAAAACTTATCAGAAGATATACAGGAAGTGAATGTTAGGCAAAAGTATTATTAAGTGGCTTCCATTGCTAGAATAGGGAGTAATTTCAAAGAAGAAATGAAAAGTTGAGACAAAAGGAAAGGGTTATGATATTTGTTGGCAATTTTAGAAGCAGATGTCTGCAAAATAGATTTTGGTTTCTTAGTAGAATGTTCTTTATTTTATGTATTTACTTATGTATTGTCTCCGTATCTGATTATAGCTCTACAGGAATTCGGTGTGCTAGGTGGTTTCACACCTTGTCATTATAGATAATGCCTCAGAGAGAAGCAACTGTGTGAATCCTGTTCTTGAATTTCTTTGGACATGAAACACTGTAGACCTTGTAGAAGCAATCGGTTGAAATATCACTTTGAGGGTGTTAATAAAAGTTGAACAATTTATAAATGCCTACTTATTGTAGAGTTTTCTTGAGTACATTTATAAAATTACAGTGTAAAACTCTTTCCAAAGGGCACTTTTAAGAGCTAATTGAATAATATAAATAAAAACTCATTTTGAATATTTTTTGAGTGAGCAAGAAATAGTGACAAATTAAAAAGAAGAATTGTAACATGAAACTCGGAATACTTTTATAACATTATTAAAATAAGTTGATGTGAATTTTAATGAACAGCTATTTCCTTAATTCTAAGGCTCATATTTTTCATATTTTAACATTCCTAAAATTATGATGTATCTGATAATAATTATAATTATGTAGCAATTATAGCTAGCAGTGTTTTTTAAAATATTTAATAGTGGTATAAAAATATAATCATGTGTCTTATAATCAGTGATGACCCAATTTCAATGAATAGAGTAGTCCAATATCTTGTTTCATTAATAAATATAAAAATGAATAAAGATTGCTCTTAAAATACACTAAATACTGAATCTGGTTATAGTCCATATAAATGAGTAAAATAATAAGAATGTCAATCATTAATGTCAACATTATTGGAATAAATGCAAAATGTCTTAATGTAATTACATTTGTATATATGTGTCAACTACCAAACCAAAGATCTATATCAAAAGAAAGGAACTAAAGCTTAAAAATATAAAGGAGGAAATAACAGATTCAGTACAGGAAAAATGCAATATTTTCACTCTTACTGGTATTTTTTTTTCTGTCCTAGATCATGGGTAATCAAAGAAAGAACTGAAAAAATTAAATTCTGGGAAATACCAATGCAATTACTTTTCTTTAAAAATGAAGAGACCAAAATACATGTAAATGAGCCCACAGAGCATCCTTCATCCTCTAGAATAACTAAGACAAAAAATTGGTTGCCTGGCTCAGCTTCTGTTTTTGTTCCACTCCATCCATGCTGTGCTTTTCCCACTCCGCCAGGTGAGAACCTAAGTCTGCCAGTATGTGCAGTGGTTTGGGGATTCAGATCAGCATGATGGAGATGAAAAGGTGGTTAATCAGGAGCACACTAAGGGACTTTAAATCGGAATTCACAGAGTGAGAGAAACTAAGATTGGCTTTAAGATTAGTTTTGTGGATTATAGGAGGATTTCTGGCTATATCCATATATTATAAAGCAGAAGGGGGAAAAAGGTATCACAAAAGTATTTACAATGATAATTTGCTCAAAGTAGGCAATTTATTAGCCTTTGAAAAGTGTTAGATGACAAATACTTTCCCTGGATCACATTTGTATCCAGACTTTGAAACATTATGCTTTATCAAACAACTATCAATTTTGTTACATCCACAGTATAGGCGCACAGTGAACAACAACATTAAGATTACATTTCCAGCATGTTAGTATTAATAAATGTTTTATATGCATTATCATGCTTAGTTTAATTTGCATAATAACAAAATCAGATGTCATATATTATAGCGCCCATTATATTACAAATGAATAATAAAGTATCAACTGAAAATGATTGATACGGAAATAATTATGTTTTTCTTTTACCACTGAGCTTTTTTTTTAACCCAGTGCTTTTTTTTTTTTTAAAGAAAGGATCTCAATAATTCATGATCTTCCTGCCTTAGTTCAGCCTCCTAGTTACTAGGATTACAGGTGTGTGTCACCATGTCCCACTGAAATAATAATAATTCTTCTATTGATACATATAACTTGTCAGAGTAACAGATACTTAATAATTGGGGAGATTGGTGTAAAACTGAAGAAATTTCTATTTTCAACTGACTAATTACACAACCACAATATGAAACTTCCAGTTGCTCTACATTCTTGTCAATGTTTATACAATCTTATTATTTTTCATTTTACCATTCTAATATGCATGTTGTGGTAACAGTGATTTTAATTTACATTTTCTAATTAGAAATATTGCTAAACACTTTTTTAATTTTTTTTTTTTTTTAGTTTTAGATGGACACACTGTCTTTATTTTATTTTTATGTGGTGCTGAGAATCAAACCCAGTGCCTCACGCATGCTAGGCGAGCACGCTACCACTTGAGCCACATCCCCAGCCCCTAAACACTTTTTCATGTATTTAATTGCCATCCATATATGTTCTTACATGAATTGTACATTCCAGAATTTTGTTCATCTTAATTGGTCATTTTTCTTAAACTTATACTAATGATTACTAGGTACTGGGAATGGTGAAGGGATGTTGTGTGGGCAGAAAAAGTATGGATGAATATGATATATGCATGATGTATGCAGATGTGGAAACACCACAGTGAAGCCCATTAATAAACAAGATTAATATGTTAACTAAAATTAAAATGAATATTTTTAAGTTATATCAATAAATTGTTAGTATTGAGCTATTAGCACTCTAGATAGATTCTGTAAATAAGTGCTTTATTAGAAATAAAATACGCAAATATTTCTCTGTGAATTTTTTAAAACATATATACAGTGCTTTTTGAAGAATAAAAACTTTCAATTTAGAAACAAAATTAACTTTTGGTTTTTATTTGTGGTGTCATTTCTTAGAGACATCTAAGAAATGTGTGTCTATTTGTTCACCAAGACATCATGCTATGTTTTCATCTAGTTTCATAACATTAAATCTTATGTTTAGGTCAAGAATGGACTTACTGTTAATTTTAATGTATAACAGAAGGTAAAATTTGAATTTCAAAAATTTTAAATGAATATACAGATTTTCTAGATTTCTTGCTCCATTTACTGACTTACCCTATTAATTACCTTGGCAAGTCACTGAATTAGCTGGCTATGTATTTGTGGATCTGTTTCTGAACTGGTGCCTTCTGTCTGTTCTTCTATTTTTATTTAAATGTATACATAAATTTTAAAAGAATCTTGCACATTTTTACAAAAGAACTAACTGAAATTTTAATAAGAATTGCAATTTATAGATAAGTTGGAAGTATAGAATCTTTCAAACCATGTGCATAGCTCTCTACTTAGGTATTAGTAATTTCTTTCAACAATATTCTCAAGTTTTCAAAGTACAGTCTTGCATGATGCTTGTTAAAATTTTATAGTTTTTATTAGTTCTTTCATTTTTAGTATTATTGTTTTTGTTTTTTTACTACATTTCCTAAGTTGGTCTTGCACACAAGAACTCAAGTGATCATTGTTTTTAAGTTTTAAATTTTTATTTTTGAAGTTTTTTTTCTGTTAAAATAGAAAATATGGCTTTTAAATTATTATTGGATATTGTAACTTTGTTGAGTCACTCATTTATACATTTTTTGTGCATTCCAACAAAATTCCTTTGTAAGCAATCATATCAATTGTATGTAGAATTTTGCTTCTTCCTATGTTTTTTAGTGACATTCCACATTGGATAAAATTTCCAGTAAAATTTTTAAAAAGCTTTTGGTATTTATCCTTGACTATTTTACCAGTCTCAAGAAATCTCTTGATTAATTCACCATCAAAAATCCTGATAGTTATACATATTTTGTAGATGCCCTTTAACCAATCAAGAAAGTAATTTCTACATCTAGTTTCTTATGTTATAATTTTCTTTATTTCTTCTACTACATGAGTTAGTGTTGCATTTGTTCACATGATTTTCCTGTACCAATTGAAATGAGCACTTTTTAAAATGTTACATTGTTACCATGGTGAATTTTTTTGACTTTTGAATGTTGAACAATTCTTCAATCTTGGGGGAACAAAAACATTAATGACATATTACTACGTCAATATGAATTGTTGAAACTGCATTATCAACATAACTCTAAGCTGTACTCACTTGACAGTTTGAGTAGCAGTACCATTTCAGTCTTTATCGCTTGATTGTCTTTTCCCTTTAGAAGATCTCTCATTTCACTGGCTCTGATGTTGAGTAAGTAAGTTTGTGTAATATTGTGGTCATTGTAGAAGAGAAATTCTATATATGATGGATTCTCTTATGCTCTTGCATTTATACAGAAACCGTTTAGGATCTGCATTAGTGGGTAATTGATCTGATTGTCATTCAAATTGAAGACTCTCAAAGCCACTTAAAATTTTTGTCCTAAACAATATTTTGCCATACATGTACAGATGGATGCCCTTCATCAAATCAAGGAAGTTTCCTGTTATTGAGAATTAGGGTCTCCCTTTCTCAGACACTTTCCTTTCTGGTGTTTCTGCCTGATTATTCAGTAGTTCAGTTTCTCAGTCTACTTCCTGTTGCTTCTCAGTGAAAAAACAGGTTGGCATTTACAATCACATTTTTAGCTTTCTGTTAAATGGTTTGGATCTTAAATGTCCCCAAGGGGCCATGTGTTGAAATCTTGGGGCCATCTAGTAGCACTTCTAAAATGTGGTAAACCTGTTAGAAGTGGAGCACTTGGGAGGAAGTTAGGTCACTGGGGTTTTCCTCGGAAGGGGAGATAGGGGTCCAGGCCCTCCTCTCTCATTTTATGCTTCTTGGCAGTCATGGGTGAGCAACTTCCTTCTGCTTACTGCCAAGATTGTGCTTCTCCACAGGCCCTTAGGCAACAGGGCCAAATGGCCAGGGAATGAAACCTGTGAAATCATGAACCAAAATAAAGCTCTCCTCTTTTTAAGTAGATATTTTCTTTGTCTTTTGTTGTCAGCAATTTGAATATGATATAGTCAATGTTTTGAATTCTATCTGCTATTTTCCAAACTCATGTATCTGCAATTTGGTGTATAACAGTGATTTTGTAAAATTCATGGCTCTGAGTATATAAAATGTTTCTTTGCTTTCTTATCTTCCTCTTATCATTCTGAGATTCCAATTATGTGTATGTTATTTCATTTTATATTATCTCCTACAGAATCTGGATTCCCTTTAAAAGAATGTTTTCACTATATAATGAAGGTAATTTATGTAGAGCTACATTCAAGTTCACTGAATCTCTTTGGTTGTTTTGATTCTGCTGATCATACCATCAAAACAATGCATCAAATTTATTACTCTGATTGATTTATAAAAATTTTACTTTTTTACCTTTCCTGAATTATTGCTTTTGTTTTTCAATTTTTTCCTTCTCCCATTAAGGTGGATGTGGTTTAACATATTAATTATAGCTATTTGGAATTCTGGTAGTTTTCATATCACTGGTACATCTAATTCTGGTTCTGGTTGATCTCTTTATCTCATGAGACATTTCTCTTCTACTTTTATGGTATACCTCATAATACTTTTGCTTAAAGTTGGACATGTTATATGGGATAGAAAGTATAATATTTCTATTATTTATGTATTTATTTATTTTGTGATGTTCTCGTAGTAGAAACTATGGCCTAACAAATGTTAAGCAAGTGCTCTACTACTGAGTTACATGACCAGATCTTTTTTTGTGTGTATTTTCTTTTTTTTCATATTTGTAAATCACAACCTTTCCTACCAATAGAGCTTCTGTATGAAGTTTCACAAACTTAGTCATTAACTGCAGTGACCTTGATGATGCTTGTTTCTGCAAATATCAGGTGCTTCAAAATACTCAAGAAATATTGTTTTTGTTTTCTTGCTTACACTTGTGTCCTTTCATTGCTCTGCTGCCCGAAGATAAAATACTTGTGCTATGATCCCAGCTATGCTACTCTGATATTTCTACTGAAGGCTTGTTACAAGAGGTGGTTAGGAGTGAGGTGTCTTACCTGATGTCATGACTCAATCTCTCTTGAAGGCAAGAACCAAGAACTTGGGTCACTGAACATGGTTTTACCATCTCAGCCTTTCCTTCAGTAAGTAATTTTTCTTCCTTATTCTACTATTTATTCTATTAACTAACTACAAAATTCTTTCCATTTCTTTACTTCTCTGACCTGAAAATGTACTCAAAATTTGACATTTGTACTCCAGCAAACCAGCAAACCTGTATAGTTGGAGTAAAAAACAGGGAAAATCCTAAGACAGCCATGAGTAAAGCAAGAAGGGGGATTGGAGAGGTCACTGATTGCCCACAGAGAAATAAGGTTAAAAATTAGAGTAGACGTCTCATCAAAAACTATGCAAGCCAGAAGATAATGCAGTGACATGAAGGTGTTAGAAAACTTCTTCAATTAAGAAAGAAAGACAATCATAATTGTGGTGGTATGCATCTCAGTAATCTCAGCTACTAGGAAGGCTAAGGAAGGAGGATGACAACTCTGAGGTCAGATTGTCCAATTTCTCTAGACCCCATCAGTCAATAAATCAATCAATCAATAATAACAAGAACACCAACAACAAAAGTCTCAGAGGCTGAGCCAGGTGGACAGGAGGATTGCAAGTTCAAATCTGAAGTCCAGCCAAGGCAATTTAATGAGACTGTCTCAAAATAAAAATATAAAAGTAGCTTAGTAACAGATCACCTACCTAGCATGCTTAAATCTGTAGGTTCAATCCCCAGTAGCATAAATAGAGTGTTGGAGATGTAGCTCATTGGTAGGCTGCTTGTGTAGCATGTGTGAACCCTTGAATTTGATTCATCTTCAAAAAATAAACAAATAAATTATTTTTCAGATAAACAAAATTGAGATAGTTTATTGCTAGTAAAACTATTCTGCAAAAACATTGAAGTCATATGTAATTAAGCAAACAATTTAAAGGTCAGAATTTAGATACACATCCACACATGCAGTATTAGTTGCTAAATAATACAAATAACAAAAGATCTACTTTGTCTTGTTTTAATTTCTTTATAACATAAATTGTTAAAGTAGTATAGGAGTGACTGGATGCGTATTTTTATAGCATATTTGAAAGTAATATGTCTGACAACAGTGTTACAGGGACAGCAGTAAGAAATTGAGAACATACAGCTTTAAGGTCCTTGTAGGCAAACTCAGATTTTTCATATATATATATATATATATATATATATATATATATATATATATAGTAAAGCATCTATCTCAACCAAACCCTGTCTTCAAAGAAAAAATTTACATTGTTCACAAGGTACATTCTTAAAACGTAAAACTCAGCATCTCCTATTTAGGAGAATATGATATGTAAGACAGTAAAGAGAACCACAGGAGTAGACAAATAATTTTATAAATTTTCCTGTATACTAAATACATTCTTTCTTTACAATCTTCTTATTGAAAAGTGTAAATTACAAGCTTCACACTGAAGATGAATTAAAGAATAGAGTCATGATCAGGCAATATAAGAAGGAGTTGAAAATCATAACTTAGATGGTGTTCCTTCTGTCTCTCTCCCTGTCTCTCTCTCTCTGTCTCTTTCTGCCTCTCGTTCTTATCCATGAGGAATTGATTTCAAGATTTGGTACCCCACAGGTACCAAAATCCTCTGAGCCTCAAGTAGATTATGTAAAATGAAGCAGTATTCGCATGTAATTATGCACATTCACTTGTATACCTTAAATCATTTCTTTATTACATATATTACTTAATGCAATATAAATACCATAGTTGTTATACTATATTAGTTAGTGAATATGACAAAGAAAAAAGTTGATATATGGTAAATACAGACATGATTCTTTTTTTTTCAAATATTTTCAATTGTTGAAAATTTTAGTTGAATCTGGAAAGTACAGCTATAGAGGACCAACAATATACAAAACTGAAATCACACACAAACACACACACACACACATACACACACATATACATTTTTATTTTTGTTTTTAAATATCTTACTAAAATGTATTTTATTCTAAATCTGCATAATCATTCCTTTTCAAATATGATTTTTAATTTTTATTGTGTCAAGTGACAGAATTATTTTTTGAAAATAAATCAGATAAACAAGTGATGCAGTTTTTGAATCTTGTCTAAAAACAAAACATAAAAACCTCCAACTGTTATCAGGAGTGTTGAGAGTATTCAGTGAACTGAAATCAAATATCAGTGGTCCTCATAATATAGACATTAAAAAGAGTCAGACTCCCGATTTAGAGCACTAACAATCTCTGGTGAGAGTTTTGATGACATCCCAAAATTTTAAAGACAGTCTGTGGGTATAAAGACATTTAAGACTGAAACAATAAACAAATAAAGGAAACTCCAACCCAACTAATAGGTTGCATTTAGGTTGCTTTGATTTAGGTTATCCCAAGAAAAGACATCATTATCCAAATCACAGCAGCAATCCTGTCATTGCAGTTAGATTAGAAGTCTGAATAGTATGAAACAAAGCTTTAAGAACGATGCAGAAATCTGAAAGGGAAGCATCTGTTTTTCATACGCTCTGGTATAAGGCTCAATGGACTTCCCTAAATTCTTTACATAATTCCAGGGAAAACTTGTAGTTAAATTTATATGATTTTACCTTACCAGTGTAAAAGATGCAAATCCATTCGGCTAACATTGCTTCTACTTTTTTATTGTGCACACATTTTAAACAAATCTACAAAATTGTCACTTATTGCTATTTTCACCCATGAACATTCCACTCACACCTATAAAAGCATATTTTGAATTTCATATTATGGCAATTTTATTTACAAAATTATTGTTGTTATACAATCTAAGATAATACTGTGAGTCAATTTTTAGTGAATTGCTGTTTATTCATTGCTGATCCCCATTTCTCTATGCAACTATGAGGATTTTAAGAAATACATGGATAGGAAAATAGATGTGTGTATGATAATACTTATTTTGAAATAACAAAACTCTTTTCTTCTATAAATCTCAGAGTATATTCTACATATGTTTTGACTAAATCTCAGTATTGTTCTTTTCATCATAAAGAAAACTAAATAATATTCAGTATTTTTCTTCCTTTGCAGAGTAAGGGAATCCCTATGCCTATTATTCAACATACTAAGCATTCATTGGAGATCTCCTTTTTATATAGTAAGACCTGTTATGAGGCTGAGAAATTATTTTGAAAAAGAGAATAAAATCTTCAACAGAATCTGCATATACTTTTGTAAGAGGCACACAAATGAAATTCACAGGACTTGTATGCAACAGAAAGCAGTATTTTTAAATACATTTAAGAGAGGGAGAGTCTTGAGAATCTGATGATAATTACAAACAATTCTAATTTGTTGCAATCCATATTATCAAGGAAGCAAAGAGGCAGAGTTTATTATTTCTTTATGTTTTCATGAATGTTATGATTTAACTTGTGTTTTGAATAAGTAAGTAAGGCATATGATACAAAATTCTAATGGACATAAGCTTACACTGTGAATATTAAGGCCCTTCATTTTCTTCAGTTCTGCAAATGAAACATTTTGTTACTCTTTTTTTTCTGATCCGTTGCTTACATATTTTATAAAATACAAATATACATGAAACTATCCTTTGTTTTTGTGGTAATATTTGTTTTTTGCACGCCAAAATCTGTGCCTTGGTTTTTCACTTAATAATATACCTTATAATTTATTTCATACCAGTACATATGGAGTTACTTCATCCTCTTAATGCCTACTCATTATGCTATTGAATGATGGCCATGATATATTTAACAGTGTCCTATTTGATGGGCATATAAATTGCTTCCAAGTACTTGATGTTAAAAACAATTATGCACTAAATATTCTGGTCTACTTTCAGAGCATAGTACTTCTAGAATAAATAATCTAGAGAGTTATGTGCATTTTAAATCCAATGGTTCTGTCAAATTGCACCAGAAAACATGCTATCAATTTTTATTTCATAAGAAGTTTATGAAAGTGTATGTTCTCCAACAAAATGATTTATTAAGTTTTTTAATGTGGTGCCAATCATGAGGAGAAAAATTGTCACTTATTATGGTTACAGTTTTTTTATACATTTAAATAGAATGTCTTTCACGTGTATGACCTCCCTATCATTTTCATATTGAAGTGCTAATATTTTTGTTATCGATATATGGGTACTTTAGGTCATGATATTTTGGATACAACAACATTCCACCTTGGTGCTGAATAATTTGTTTTAACATGGAAATTTTTCTTAGATTTTTGTCAGTAGTACTATTAGCCAGAGAAAAATTCATGACTGATTGTTTTTACCATTAAGATTCCTGGTTTTGAATTGTTGTTAGGTGAATATTGGAGCACTCTTCCCTGCTTATGTTCTAAGCTTCATTGATCATAAAATTGTTTTGTGCTGAGAGCCATAGCCAAGTAGGAATGACGCATGGCATTTTGGTTTGAAAGGTGACGCTGCTCAGGGATTAGGGTGGCTCCAGGATTAGGGCGTA